>NC_051850.1:148077636-149340514 GCF_905115235.1 Hermetia illucens
AACTCAGTGGAGCGGAGAAGCGACTTCACAGACGGAAAAAGGAAGCCTGGGAGAACCAACAGGTCTGTGAACTAGAAAATTACAGGAAGCAATCGCGCCAGGGGTGCAAGTTTTACCAACAAGTAAGCAGGATGAAGCCTTATACACCTCGATGTTCATCCTGCCGATACAAAGACGGAAATCTGATTTCCGACAGACTAGGAATATTGGAGCGATGGGTTGAGTACTTTGATGAGCTACTGAACATCGGCAAGTTGGAGGTCCCGCCAAATGAAGACAATCGACAAGTACTGCTACCACCAAGTATAGGAGAAACAGTCCGTGCAATTCGCCAGGAGCCGATGGAATTACAGCCGAATTAGTTAAATATGGAGGCGACCAATTAAACCAAGCGGTTCATCAACTTGTGCTCAAGGTATGGGACAGCGAATCAATGCCTGACGATTGGCAACGAGGCATTATCTGTCTCATACAGAAAAAGGGAGGTATCACACAGTGCAGCAATTATAGAGGTATCACGTTTCTGAGTACCATTTATAAGATATTCTCTGCTATCGGATACCAGTCGACTCAGCTGTGAATGAATACCTGAGTCAAATCAGGGTAATAATCTCGGCCGAGCGCAATGCTAGGCCAGATAGCCCCATACGCCCAGAACATCATTGGCCCATACCAAAGAGGCTTCACTCCAGTCAAATCAGCAACAAATCAGATTTTCTCTTTGCGGCAAGCGATGGAAAAACTGTTGGAATATGGACACCAGTTGCATCATCTATTCATCGACTTTAATGCCGCCTATGATAGCATAGCCAGGGTAAAACTGTGCACGGCCATGAGAGAATTCAGTATCCCGACGAAATTAATAAGACTGACTAGGTTGACCCTGACCAATGTGCGAGGCCAGATAAAAGCAGCAGGATCACTCTCAAGACCATTCGCCATCAACAACGGTCTACGACAAGAGGATGCCCTATCATGCGTCCTCTTTAACGTGGCCCTCGAGAAAATGATCCGTGATGCTGAGGTAAATGCAAGAGGTACGATATTCTTTGAGTCAACCCAACTACTGACCTATGCTGACGATATCGACATCATGGGAAGTACGACCCGGGACATACAAACTGCCTTCATCCGGATCCAATCGGCGCGAGATCTTGGGCTGCACATCAATGAAGGCAAGACAAAATATATGGTGGCAATGTCAGTACCGAAAACCAACCAACGAACAACATCAAACCGCACCGGTCACGGGAAGAATAAAGATAGGAGAATACAACTTTGAGACCGTTGATAATTTCTCCTATCTAGGGTTGAAAATCACAACCGATAACAGCTACGATGATGAAATCTGCGCCCGATTGTTGGCAGCCAACAGAGCCTATTTCAGCTTACAAAAACTGTTCCACTCGAAACGTTTCACCATAGGGTCAAAGCTCTTACTGTACAAGACAATGATCTTGCCAGTCCTCATGTATTCCTCGGAGACTTGGGTTCTTAGCAAGAAAAATCGCGAACTCTTGGCCGTGTTCGAAAGAAGAATCCTCCGAAGAAATTTTGGCACCCTACCTGAGGATGGACGACTCCGAAGCCTGCATAACGACGAAATTTATGAGCGATACCGTGACCATCTGGTTGTGGATAAAATCCGGCTCAACAGGTTGCGGTGGGTGGGTCAATTAATCCGCAAAGATGAAGATAATCCAGCCCGGAAAGTCTATAAGGGCAACATCTATGGCAGAAAAAGGAAACGAGGCAAACCCTGCATAAGATAGAGCGATGGCTTTGGTCACCGGGATGTCTGGAGTTCCTTATTAAGGCAGGCCTAGACCGGATACCGGTTGTTGCGCCGTTGATGATGATGATGAGTGGGGGGGGGGGGGGGGGGGGGGGGGGGGGGGTAGTTATCTTCAATTTGCCCCAGATACAAGCCATCAAATATCGAATTCAGTGGATGCAACGCAGGACAGTTTTCTCGTATAGCGTCGGTAAATTCGATAAAAACAAAGGCGAAAATTTGCCACCAAACTATTCTGCGATGAGGAAGCTAGGGAACTCTATCGGTGCCGGAGTTTGGATAAGTTCTATTTACAACTAATATTACATAAAATGATTACAAAAGCTGTTCGATCATCAAATTACAAAATTGGTCCTAATGTGTGTCTAATATAATAATAATATCCACAATTTCTGTATTCAAGTAAGTCAAATCCCAATAGATTTGGATTTGAATGTAAATAGGCTATGCCGCATAGTGCAAACTTTAACACCAACAACTTAACAAAAAACGTTGGAAGAAAAATGTAAACATCTCGGAAAGCCTTGCCAAATCCGGACAGCGCCCAAATTTTTCGAATTGGCCAGAACGCAATCATAACACATTAATTGAGTCGATTCATTGCGTCTTCTTGGCAGTGAATGTCTATGGCATATTTTATGAGAAGGGAATTTATCTATAATTCACATATGGAGGAACATCTTTGAATGTATACAAACGTTCCTACAAATTAGCGAATGTAATATATTTTTAGTGTATCATCCCAAGGCTTCATTGGAGAACTTTCTTAGCAAACTTTATACTGAGTCATGTGCTAAACCGCGCATGTCATTGATTTTCCTATATCCTCATTACAAAGAATTTTACTGGCCAAATTCAAATAGAAGTTCGCCGAAAAAATAGTACCACCGTCATAACACAAATGGCCATCAAATTCCATTCGAATATGCTTATTGTAGTTGAATTGATCGTAAGTAGGAAGCCCACAGAAATCGAACAGATGCTGGCCTTCCAAACACCGTCCGCGGATTTTTAATTAGCTTCGGGGTGTGTTTTTTTTCTTGAACTTCTTTTTTGCAACATTCTTAACCTGCAGTGATTACTACACCGCAATCGTTTTGATATAAGGAACACATTGGAATGGGAGCTTATGAGATACACAATACCACGATCCACTGGAATCTGTCTGAAACGTGCAGACACCACAGATTATCCTCATTGGTGTATTGGGACCGGAAGATTGAAAAAGGCTAACAATTAATATGTTTATGGTGTACCGTAACGCGAAATTATTTAAACAAAAACCGAAGAGAGAAAAACGACCAGCACGACCATTTCGACGCAATCAGAATTTTTTCACAGCTTTCATGACCATGAAAATTAAACCATTACAATGTAATCACCTGTAGTTGGATTGTTTGCTTGGGTATGACCGTCATCTTTAGATAGAATGATTACGGTAAGAAAAAAGTATGCAGTTAGCAGTTTTTCTGCGATTTGGTTCCATGAAATCGAAAATGTAATCTATCTGGATTTAGAAAAGAAATGAAGTGATAATCAGATGCAAAAAAGACGAGGAAATGCAGTCGTACTGTAAATTAATCAAAATGATTTTTAATTTAAAGGCAGAATTTATTTATTTAATTGCATATACCGGTATTTCTGGCATTAGCGAACCAGCATGACTTTTTGCTTTTTTTGGATTTCCGGATGGTGCGCTTTGTCGAATATACGAACATGGTTCTGCGCAAGGTAAGCTACCTGTCTAATAGATACTGCATCTTTCATGTACCTAATATGCTACGAAGTCGATTTTTTCTGTAGCTCCTTTACTTTGTTCGTTATTCTCGGGAATTGTCATCTGAACGTTTCCTTCATTCCAAGAATAAAACTGTTTACTCTAATTAGAATGTTGAGAAAGTATTTTTTCTCTCCTTTCGGTTTTGTGTAGACCACTACTAATCCTAAGTCATCAAGTGAGACTGCTGCCATAAATACTTTAATAAGTTGACATAAAGTAAAACTGGAGATAATGGTAGAAGGCCTTAAAAGAGCCATCATTGACGCGCCTGAGACAAGCTGTCCGGTTAAGCCAGTTAAGGGACGTATCCTGCCTAACCAAAATGGGAAGACATTTTTCAAACAAGCGAAGTAAACCGCAAAATGGTCGAGGTACACAAATGCACTGACGACGTATAGCAACGCAATCCAAGCAACTGAACTAACTACAGAAGCATCCAGGATATCCAAGGTTATATAGTTGCTATTCAACCCTTGGTGGTGCATACATACCACGTCAACCGCACTCACGCACCATCGAACACGGTCAATCGGAATGCACTTCAAATCCTTCATCTTGGGAGGATTTCACTATATGGTGCAGCCAAAGCCATGCAATTGTTGACCCCCTCCTTAATATGTGACGACTTCTGATCACACTTTGTCCACGGGTAACTGGCCTGCGCACTGACTAAGCTCTTTGCTCGAAATAGTATCAGACCAGCGTACTCCGATAATATGACGCAGACAAGTGCTGACGAAGGCTTAGAGCCTTTGAATAACAGTGGTGGTCACTTTCCATGTGCTTCTCCCAAACAGCTATACCGAAAGAACATTAGCCTAGAATAGTTTCACCTTGATTTTGTTGTTGAGATGATTGCATTTCCAAAATTTAGACGAAACAGGGAAGGCGGAACCATCGCTGTTAATATGTCGAGCGAGATTCAGTTCGATGCCACCGTTGGTCGGCAGCAACCGCGCTTCCTAGATATATAAATTGAACAACGACGTCGATGGTCTGCCTATTGTTGCAGATTGGGAGAGTGCAACACCAAAATGAGTGACCTTCTTAGGAATCTCAACGATCATCTCCTTCTTCTACTATCTGCGAAAGGTCTCGGGTTCGCAGATTTCCCGCACAAGCGGAAGTAGCAAACCTACAGAAACCGCAGGTACAATTCTGTGGGGAGACCCTCAGCCCCAGCGGTTTTACTCCGTTTGATGATTTCTCTCCTGTCTGAAAGAGCAGTCTGTAAGTCACGGGGACTGATAATTCCATCCACAAGAGGAGGAACTTCACTGGATGCCATACGATTTAAAACCGTATTAAAATGTTCTTTCCACCTCTTCAGCTGCTCGTCATCGTGAATGAGGAGTTGACCGGACCACTAGGACTGCTAGACGATTCAGGTATGAAAGGTTTTGTGTATTTCCTTTATGAAGAAATTTAAGTGTGCATTTGTCTCATTAGTACGTAACACGTAATATGTGTAAATATGTGAAAATATGAAAATATCCACTTTCAAGTCATATTGACATCCAAAGGCTTGAAATCGCAAAGAAACGACAGCTTTGAACTATTATAACTTTGTTAGTAATAGTGCGATTTTCAACAAATTTGTTGGGATCATGCTGGGATCAGCCAACTTTGCTGCAAAATTTCGTGATTCTAGGATGAACTTAAAGGGGTTTCCAGCCAATTACAAAAAATTATAGTAATATACTATTATTAACTTTATTTGAAAAGATATCGGTATGGAAGGTATTTCGGAGTCCAGGCACCATATAGTGGCAGCCTCCTGATCTTTTTCAGATTTTTCGGTTAAGTAGTTTCTGAGAATGGCCCCCTTAAAGAAATGATCACTTTCAACCCTCCGCACCGTTCACATTTCCCACCTTTCCACCAAATTTGGTGTCAATCGCTATAACCGTCTCCGAGAAAAATGCGTGTGACGGACAGACAGACAGACAGTAAACCGATTTTAATAAGGTTTTGTTTTACACAAACCTTAAAAATGAGAAAAATAATCTCTAGTTCCAGGGAGGATATTGTAAATGCAATCAAAGTCGAAATTCAGAAACTTCAAATAGATAATTTAGATAATTTCAGTGTTTTATGGAAGGCGGACCTACAGACCCAAGAAATGCATTGAAATCAACGGAAATTATGTCGAAAAAAGAAACAAAAACTGATAAGGATTAATTAAGTTGAAAAAAATTTCCATTCGTTCATTTTTAAGGTTTTGTGTAAAACGGTAGAACCATTTGTTACGAAATTTAGTGAGAAGATGTGGTCTGCCAATCACTTTATATGCAGCAAAGCGCCTTTTTGTGTTGACTTTGAGGGGAGCTCTCCATATATGCGAAAAGGGGGTATCATTTTTTTTCACAGAATATGGTCATGAGGGTTTTAAATGAAAGAGCTCGATTAGTACTTTTCGAAACTGATCCGAAATTGATTTCCAATATTGGGTGAAACATAGGGGAGTAAGGGTTCAAAATGTGTGCCCTAAAATGTAAAACAGGTCTTGTTCTAAGAACCTATCCTTTCGAAATATCTGGGAAAATTCACAATGGTGCATCAATACGAAACCTAGGTCCCAAAATACATCCCATTCCGATACTTGCTCAAATAAAGTTAATAATAGTATATTATCATATTTTATAAATTTACCCGATGTTCATCCTAGAAGTACAAAATTACCAGTATAGGCAATAATATAGGACATAATTCTGAAAAGTTTGAACGCAATCTAACAATTATTAACAAAATTATACAAGGTCAAATTTTTGCATTTCGGGTAAATTTTATTGTCCCCTAAGACGTGCATGACGTCACCATCATATGTGAACTTATATGAATGACGGGGTCCATGGGAGCATTTCAGTTTTTCTTTTTTTGCTTTTTTTTAGTTATTTATATTTCAAAAAGAATTACTTCAGACAGACATATGTATGTATGTGTAGGATAGACATGTACATTTGGCCATTTAGATGGTAACAACGGAAAAAAGAAAATTTTTGAACTCCCTTTATTCAAGGTAGGCCGATTTAAGACTGATGACCCAGCACTTAATTTTTATACAGCCTTTGCTTCGTTCAGTAGCAAGGTCGAAACTCGTCCCCACCGTAAGCCTGGTCCCAGCAGTTTACAAGCCGTTTTTCGGAGAGTAAATCCATCACTACCCTGGATAACCTTTGGGTTACTTCCATTTTTTTTACCGCCTCATCTCATACGGGATTGAAATAATTTATAACCTTGATGCAGTTTATCATCTTTGTCTATTCCGCGAGGTGGAATTCTTGTTGTTGGTAAATGCCCAATTTCGAAAAACAAAATGGGTGACAGGACGCGACAAATTTTAAATTCAAAATTTTCATTGATGCATCGACCAGAAAGGACATCAGTTGCAGAATGTTACTTCATCCACTGATTTTTGCATTGATTTTTTAACGGATGCCATGACACTGTTGGCCATCGACCGAGAGCACCAAATTAAGACACATAAAGCGCTCAATTCTGACTAGGGGGCATTCCAGTCTAGAAATTTTAGTTCGTGATTTATTTTGGGCACAAATCGAAATCCGTAAACAACAAACTGAAAATAACGTCATGTTAATAAAATGTTGGCTCCAAAAGTAGAAGAATGCATTAACACATCGTGATATGCATCATGCATGTACTTTAAATACCAATAAAAATATAAATATTAAAACCATGAGCAAACAGCCATTAAACCCCTCTACAACCGTCCCATTACGCTAGAAATTACATAACAATTTCACTTCCAGCAATTTTAATTATAAAGATAAGAAAAGTAAATAATGCTCTAGTCATATATTTTTATCTCGAAGATATTTCAAGGGCGACGGTAAATTCAATTTTGAGAAGTTTCGATGCTACAGCACTTTGCCGTTTAGGCACCCAAGAATGGCGGACTGTGATTTGAAATAAATCGAAGAAACATTGTTTTGAATATTAATTTCCTAGAGATAACAATGGAGACGACATGGTGATTGTCGCCGCTGTCATTGTCTTCCATTTGTATCTTAAAAACGTGAAGGTATTTCAGAAAGTGCTTCTTAACACATCTTGTAAGTAAGCAATGTGCGGTAATAATAATTTTAATGTTTATATGCATATACATGCACTTAGTAGTGTAGCTTTTCCGCACTTATCTAATACGCTTCTAACATACGAGCACACTCAATGGAGGCTACGAATCATTACTGCGCGAAAATTAGCAGCACTGGATCTATGCAATATTTATTTTTACAAGTTGAATCACACTTGATTCATATCTGCATACTAATTTTATCTTTTACTTCCTTTGCTTTTAAGTAGGCCGAAGTGAATTTTTTATTAATATTTCTAAGAGCCTACGCACCTCACTCTTTGAACCTAAACCCGATAAAAGTTGCTTCCGTAAGTTATTTTGAGTTTGAACAAGAAATTTGAAAGCAAGAGTGTGAAGACTAACTAACAATTTTTTTCGTTCTGTCGGTATTACGCTTCGTTCCTTTCTCTTTGCTAAGATTTCACTAAGGCTTTTGAGCAAATTTAAAATCATGAGTAGACATAAACAAACACTAGAGTTTTCGCTTCCTACAGTTGCAGCAAATTGCAGAGATGTTGAGACAAGTAGCAAAAAATATTTAATCAAACCAAGCCCCTAAACTCACTACCATGTGCGCCTTTTACCATGAGATTTTATAACTATTAATTGCACGAGCAATCTTTTTGATGAGATAAAACATAAGAGCACCAGCATGTACTCAGCCATAAGATAAAACATAAATCATATGCAATTTAATATAACTTGGCGAAGCAAATAAATTGGATTGAGTCCAATAATTTCATGGCCTCTGGTAATAGTGCGGGTCGTAAAATTGTCTGTAATTAAAAATTTTGGCCAGTCTATACTTAGTATGTGTGTCATACATGGGGTAGGTGTCATACATAATAATTTTATGAGCATTGCTTATAAGGAACACTTGCCAATTCTTGATTTAGGGTCAGTATTTCAGTCACTATGCTGACAATTTTTGGATGCGCTATGAGCACTGCATAAATAGCAACATTCAAGCCGTGACAATATTGAACAACCTTTCCAGCAATAGCGGTATTCCAACGACTCCTTAAATCTGCGAATATCTGTTGGCAAAAAAAGGCACTTGCTGTTTACCAGGTGCTATTTTTCATACGCAAATTTATAAATAATTTATGAAGCAAAACGAGTCTAACAAAAAGTAAAACACTTGTTGGAACTAGAAATGTTTTAGATAGGAAACACACAGGCCTGACCAATGAAGCCATTTTGATGAATTACAGTCCGGAATAAGTTAGAAGGGTACCCTAGCAATGAAAAAAAGAAACGCTCTATGGGTATAAAAATATTCTTTTCATTAGCTCCATACTAACATATGGTAAATAATTGGCACATATTTTCGCTATGCAACAGAAATAAGGATAACTTTACTTTTTCATACTAGGAATTGACGTCCAATGGAAAACTAAGGCCATCAAGATTTCTAATGTGATGAAAATCAAAGAACGAACCTATTGATAAGCATAGGTTCATTTGCGCGGTAAAGTCTAGATTGTCTAGACTAGTAGTCTAGTAGGTTTTATTAATTATAGTATGTATAGAGCAATGCACCGGAATTTTAGGATATCTGAAACTCTCTGCTTGCTTCTTCTTTTTCTTCAGCCTTTGTCCCGTTCACAAGCGGGGTCGGCTCGTCGTGATCGGTCATTTGGCTCTATCGAATGCCTAATCTGGGTGCAATCTCGAAGCTTTTAAATCTCCATCAAGCGTATCAAGCCACCGTTGTTCCGGCCTGCCTTTTCGTTGTTTACCATCGACTTCGATTTTCAGACCAATCTTGGCAAGTGAATTCTCATTAGCACGAATTGCGTGACCGTACCATCGAAGAAGCCTCTCTCGCAACTTTTCCACGATCGGTGCAACCCCATAACGATCGCGGATATCCTCTTTTCGGATATGATGAAAACGTATCACGCCACTAGTCCAACGTAACATCTTCGTCTCCATTACCGCAAGACGACGTTCATTGTCTTTTATAGTTGGCCAACACTCAGAACTGTGGCGCACCAGGATTCGCGGCATTCGAAATTTATTTCGACTGTTGCGTTGGGGGCAGAAAGAACCACATGGAGAGGAATCGGTCTCTTCTGCCTCCAGCCTTGACTGCAGACAGGCGCGTGTTTAGTTAGTGATAACAGTGAAGCTAATTGCAAGTCATTTCATACAATCTAAGAACTTAGAAAACAAGAGGAAATTATGTTCATATAAATACTGAAATCAATCATTTCTTCGACGAAACAGTGCGTGCGTGTGTGCTGATCTATCAAAATTAAACAAATATAAAATACATACTAAATCATAAAATAAATAATTTATAAAATATTTGCAAATATATTTACATATACATTTAAAGGATACATTTAATCCGCTACAAAAATTCAAGAATGGAAATCGAGAAGTTAAAGAACCATAGAGGGCGACAGGGCGGACGACATTGCGGTAAATTTTAGATTTGAGACGTTCGTTGATAAGTCGGTCACAAAGAACACCAGTTGTGGAACGCCACTTCATCCAGGTTGCGTTAATGCGTGAAGCAATTTCATAACGCAGTTCTCCATTGGCTGATACCGTTGACCCGAGGTATTTAAATCTCCGAAACTCTTACCTCTTTACTTCTCACAAATGTCCGCCAGTACTTAAGTTCAGTTAGAAGTGGCTACAGGCCTTCATACTACTTTGCTAACCAATTCAAGATATGAAAAATGTTATCTACCATGCCTGAAAGCCAAAACAATAAAATTGCATCTTCGCTTTGAAGAAGGAAATAACTGGATCCCGAAATACGTCACATGTTAAAGAAAATAAACTCTAACCAAAAGCGGAAAAAATATCGAAATATCATAACCCGCATAACTTCATCATTCCTTGAATACCTCCATTATTTTTCTTTCAATTTTGTATAGGCCATTCGACATTCACTCATTTCTAAGATAACAATTCAAAAACGATATTTTTTAGGTTTCATTTTTATAATCCTTAAACCTTATCACCTTTTAACTTCCCATAAAACACTAAAATTCATTTAAATATTTTAAGGTTAATATAGAAACTTTCTAATAATTCGAAACGATCATTAACCTTTGTTGTTATTGTTTACACGTACTTTGAAATCATATTGCATATTACAAAACGAAACGTTTGTTTTTGCTAAAAGGCATAAGGATAGCAATCCTTTACACAATATACTAATGATATAGTACTGTTAGTGACAAGATAATAGCCCACCCAAACAAGGCATTCTCGTGCTCGAAAAATGGCACACACAACTAGCTGCAAGGACCATCAATGTGTTTCTCCTGTGCCGACCAGAAATAGGAATCCACTCAGCCACGGTTTGATGATCACGTACATTAGAATTCAAGTGTGGCGCTAGTATGATTTATGAAAAAAAAATAAAATATGTCCTTGTTAACCACCCCTTAAGAGCTCTCAAGGGAAGAGGACCTTTATCCGATAGCTGAAATTATTGTCGATCATCACATTTTTTTATTTTTTGTTTTTTCCTATTTTTGTTATCCTATCTGTATTTAATTTTTTTATAATTTTATTCGTCTAAATTCATCCTTTTTTATATTTTTCTAATTTTTTTAATATATTCCTTCAGAATATTTCTTACAGATAATTAGTTTCTTTTTTCTTGTGTTTTCTTGTATTTAATCCTTCTGCTTAGTATTTCCTGTTCACAGTCAGATTATGCTTCAGTTTTACTACCATCACACTAACGATGTGTAAATGATAAGCTCACAGCAGCGAGGCAAACACAAGACGAATACAGACATCCATGACGATTGGGATTCGAATCCAGAACTGTGAGAATGGGAGACTGACGCTCTACCCTCCCAACCATCGCGGCGTCTTTTTGCTTGGTACTAAATATAATAAAATGAGAGAACTTCCTCTTTCTTACCCTGTCTCTAATGGGAGAGGCTAAAATAGGATGGATATTGTTTTCTTTTTCATCTTCACCTCGCGTCTTATCTTCCGACAGGTTAGCAGGATATGGTTATTTGTTTTTCAGGTAACGATGCAGACCCACACATCGGTATAAGGACACGTATAACTTTTGTTAAATTGACACGTGAGCGACTGTGTTCAAAAGACCCCCCTCCCGGATTCCCGAGCCTAGCTAGCGAGTACACGTCAACAGAGCACTTCGTTGGAGCTTCGGTATTTGTGGGTGGACCTTCACGACCAATTTCGTCACATTTTTAGGTTTTTGGGATAGTTCTCTTTCCTTGGCCATCTTCGACCACTCAGAATGATCTTCTGACCATCGGCAAATTTATACAACTTTATCCTATATTTCAAATTTTAATAGCAATTCTTTCAAGGACTTTTATCCACCGTCAAACTCCCCAAAGCAAGTACTGCCTTATCGACGTAAATTAATCATTAAAAATGGCTTCAAATGTCAACATACGATAACAACATGTCTCCAATAAAATGAAAAAAACTTTTAAAAGCATGCTTTATAAAACCCATGGAATTCAAGAATTTAACCACCTACAAAACAACTGATTCCCCGACTACAGTATTTGCTACAGAAATAAAGCATTAAGATAGAAACAAATAAATTGGCTTGCTTCAAACGGATGTGTAAAAATCTTAGAAAGACACATCGGCTCCAACGTCGGAGGTAGAGTGACTGAGAGAGCAGTCGCATTAACTCCTTTTAAGTTTTTATGATTGGGGAAGCAACTGCAAGTACCTACTTTCGTCGAATCGGGTTTTTAAAGTAGAATGGATCACACTATTCCAGCTATCAGTACTTTTCGATTGTGTTTCGGCCCGTGGACGTCCGATAACATTCTTACTAGTAGCGAGGTCAGTTTGTTAAAGCTTAGCTTGGCGTTACCCCTAAGACCCCCCCCCCCCCCCCCACCTCAGCAAGTAGGGTTCAGTTCGCTCAACAAGTAGGGTATATTCCGATCTTTCCAGTCAGGACTCCGCGAGTTTCACTGTCTCTGTCGTGTGGCCTTCACATCTCCCAGACCCTTCACTATACATAATAACCACGGCCAAGTCATTCGCAAAGCCGACCATAGAAACTCTTCTGGGGCAGAAAACAGGACTACTCCGTTGTACATCAGGCTCTAATCCCGCACCAGAAAATTACCACCAAGTGGCTTATCGACTTTAGGAAGCTACAACAATTTTTTTTTTGTGGCGAATATTCCTTTCTTACGCATGTTCGAAAGTGTGGGAAAATAGGACAGGCCTAGATTTCACTACTAGCTTCAAAACTTTTCTGCTTCCTCAAAAAGTGATACTCCAAGTTGGTTATATAGTACGATCACCAAATTTGACGCCCATTAATTTTTGGCTTTACTCCCTTGTGATATTATCGCACCAATAAACGTCTTTCTAACAGTTGTTGAGCTAGGGTACATACCTGGAGCGATAAAACATTACAAGCAGGTTGTATGTGTTACATGGAAAGTGAAACATGGAAAGCCGGAACTGATTTGAAAATCCCTAACTCTGCAGCGGTGAACTGGCATCAAGTTGCTACGATTTCTTGTCTTACTTCAACAATTTATCTTAACCTCTAATCAGAATACAAGAATGTAGCGCTGAGAAACACAGACTTGTCTTTTTCAAATACGACGACCACACCTTATGAGAAATGTACGCGGGTTCAGGTAAGCAAAAACAAGCCGCGTCTGTATCTGTAGTTGCTACGTTTCTCCAAACCTGCATGTGTCCAATGATATTCTCCACAGCCTGATCTGAGATGCAAGAAGTCAGATCTCAAAAACCATCAGTCGGGCACTTTAACGCCAAGAAGGGACACATTTCCCGGAAGAAAACTCAACTGCCTATGGAATAGTGATTGTCTGAGGGCAATAGTTGGAACCAACCAATAGCAGCGGCTCGCAGGGATGCTTGGGGCTACTCTGTGAAGAGACGAGCTTATACCGGTGGAGTACTGTCTGTAGAGGGGCAAATAATAGATCATAAATTATCCAATTTTCAGCTGGAGATTATTTAGGGGTTATTTCCTCAAGAAGATAGATACGACGACTGCCTCTAAAGTCTATTGTAGATGCTAGTAACGAGGAAGCAACTACAAATTTAGTACAGGTAGGTATAGGTAGTAGTATAGGTGACAGCATAACACTGAGTCTCGATGATATACCGTGTATGTGAAGCTTTTGGGGGCATGTTTGGTTGATGGGATCCTTCTTTCGTAAGCGGAAACACCAGTCAAACTAGCAGATTTTAGGACTTATCAGACTGACTCTTTAGCAGCCAGTTTAGCGATTGACACCATCAAATTGATTGCTGGCCTCACCCAAAGAGCAATTCACCGAACAGGTTATGCCAACAGTGTTTAACTTGGACCTGAGAAATGCGTCCATTCGGAGGTCTCTAGGGATGATCGGTCTGCCTTATAACGAGGAAGCAAACACGACCCACAAACTAAAGTGGTAATTTATCTCTACAGAGAACTCGCAGGGTTCTATAGAAGAATATCTTGTCTAGAAATGTCCTTAACGTTCGGAATAGGCAGAGATAACAAACTTTTCATGAATTATTCCCTTGACACCGTGGAAACAAGTAAATATTTTCTTCACTTTTGACCTCTATAAGCGAGACTCCTTTATGTGTTTCCATTTTAGACTTCGCTGTTTAGTTTGTCCATCATATTCAAGCATGATATTTTATCACAAATTACAGTGGTGTACAAGCATTCTTAAATATTTTTATACTCGCTAATTTTTGAATTCTATTCAATTTTTCATTTCCATCAACTTCAATCAAATCTGGCCTTTATTACTATAAAATCACACAATTTTCCTGGATTCATTGGTTATTGTAAATTTAGATCAGCTAGAAGTTGGTCACAACTGTTAACAATAAAACATCCGTCGCCGTAAACATGTTGCATAACCTTAACTTTTTACCACTAGATAAGGATGGAGCTGATATTCTTTGAAAAAAAACTTGGCTTGGTCTATCCATTTTCTACCATTATTTGTTAAATTTTTTGAGAGGGGGGTCCTGAGGAGAATAATACAAGCTTAACAAGAGGACGACCAATAGCGAATCAAATATGTACAACCATAAGTTGTACCAAATGTTTGACGACCCTGAAGCCTCCAAATTAACAAAACTTCGGAAGTCGCAATGGGCTAGCTACGTTCAGCATATGGACGACACTCGGATACCTAAGAGGATATTCGAAGGGAAGGCAAATTTCATTGACGCAGACAGTGCTCGGATTTCATTTTTGGAGGTCGCGATCAATAGCAAAGGCATTCTGATGGTCAAGGCCCGAAATGGGCTATGGAACATCGACAACGACGAAGAAGTACTTCAATGTTCAAGTAAATCTTTCTTACAATGAAACGAACACTGGTGAAATCTAGAAGATCAATTTCATCTGTGGAGCTTTAAGGGGGTCATCCCGTGAGAAGGCGGTTTTTTTCACTTTCTTTTAGAAATTTTTTGTGAAGAACTGGATAAAAATACAAACACGAATTTTTCATCATAGATTTACTAATATCTTGACCGTGCATAGTATTTTTTCCAGCCCGTTCACATAGTTCGTTATTGAAATACAGAGCAATTTATACACCCATCTCCAAAAAAGGTGTTTTTCTGCTGCCACGCTAGAGGGCGCTGCGATCATCTTAAAGAAACAAGTAAATGGCATTTTAACGTGCAGACTTAATTACAGTCCGCAAACTAGGATTATTAAAAAATATTAAAAACTAAATTTTTGGTGCCGTGTGAAACTTTTTTTGTGAATTTTGGTGTTTTTTCACGGCTTCTTTAATGAATAAAAAAAAACTACCGAATGAATCGTAATTATCCTAGTTTCCGGGCCGTCGAAATAGGTTCGGAATAAGTCATGAAAATTTCCAAGAATTTCGTTGGATAGATTTTGGGCTATGGTGGCAGCCGATTTTCAACATGCAGTTTCGAGAAAAACGGATTTAAAAAATAGAATGCGATTTTTAGTCATAAAACCTTAACTAACCATTAATCTGCTATACCTAACCCATAAACCTTAGGTTTCTTGAAGAAACACATGTACAGTCTTGGCTTCAATTCTTGTTCTTTTAGCGAAGTCATTCGAACGTCATTCGGACCGATAAATACGAGCTTTATTACGGCGATCGACATAAATCTGGCATGTGACTTATCACATGTTTAACTCTATAATTTCGTAACGACTCCGAATATCAGAAAATCACTTTGCCCATATATTCTACACTATATCTAGTTGCAATTGATGCCAAAAAAAATTCGATTCCGCGGATCCAACACACGGGACGACCCCCTTAAGTTAAATAACTGAATGTGCCGCATCTTGCACCAAATCACATAATTTCGAAATACAATAGTTGCTGTTTGCACCTCTTCCCAGAAGTCCCTGAGTTCTTCCAATATTCAGAATCTACCCGCTCGAAGTCTTCAAAAGATTTTCAACTTTTGCTATGAACCTTTCTATAAACAAATCTGTAGGTACTTCGTAGGTTCGAACTTGTAGATACTCTTTCCAGGAGCTGAATTTTAAAATTTCGGGAGCTTTTTTAGTAGAAGGCAATACATTTCTAAATTCTTTAAAAGAGCAATCATCCCTAACGCTTCCTCATTAATTTTTTAATTTTCCACTCTACATTCTCTTTTACCATTAATAGAAATCGTATGCACTGCACTAGAAGCGCACTGACATTTTTCGACACGTAATAGGATATATTTAGAAATTGGTTGTTCGTAAATTTGGAGCAATTATGCAGTTAATTTCTATATAAACAAAACGAAGACCTAAATGGATAGATGGTACAGATTGGCTCGATTCCGTTGAACTTCATACGATTTTAGAAGCGTGAAGGCACATCGACCGGTTCTGGTTTCACTAGCGACCAATGTTTTTTCTTTGGTTTTCCATGCTTTCCTCCAGAGCAGCAACGAGATGTGAAAAGTTGAAATTAACGAGATATGATTGCATTTAATACCAGGTCCAAAGTACTTTCTGTTGTTTGATGATAAGTGAATCAAGTGGTCTACAAGTGCATACTCGAATGTGTCTGCACTTTAATATTGCATTATTGCATATATTACCGCGGGTAGATGGCAGCGACATTTCACTCTTCGTGTATCTGTTTATGAAAATCGACGGTTGCAATTGAAGAATTTCAATGCGAAACAGAAAGTGTTTGGAGACGATATTGCAAGGGAGACTTTATGCAATATTTTGATATCATTGGGCGTCGCAGGTCCGGGTAGTATAAATTATTCTGTAAATTGACGAGACTGATGATTATCATGGGACACTTTATGGAGACAGTTAAACTGACTGGCGTCGAAAACTTATTTACATTTCAGAAATTCTAGACTTCAATAAGTTCCAAATCGAGACTGGGGTTATGGAACCGGATGGCTGCTAACATAAATATACGGAGGAATTTCGGAGACTCCGCCAAACAAAGATGATTGTCGGAAAGGGTCGCTCACATTTACAATGCCAGGCTTTATCCACAATAACTTTCTGTTTTGCACAACAGCGAAAAAACCTGAGAAGAGCATCCATAATTTAGAATTTTCTGCCTTTATCCGATTTTTTTTTGTCAAATAGAATCACAACGCCCCATCAGAGAGGATGTTCGTTCTAGTCACCAATCGATACGACTCATATGACAATAATCGATATGACAACTTAGGGTGGATATTTTCACTCGCAAACATCATGCAAACCCAGTCCTACGTCATAATTGCTCTCAAACATGCACAAGCCATAACCATTCATGCGTTCGTGAATACGTAATCCTTTCGTAAAGCAAATTATCATATTCAAACCCTGGGGCTGTAATTCTTCCATGGTTCCGTTCCTAGAGCGACTGCACGTAGGTGGATGAAATTTATCTAGAAAATGAAATTGCGAGCATGATGTTAATGTACAATAGAAAAACCGATGATCACTAAGTGGAGATAAGAAAAATACCCTCGAAGTGAATCTCTTCGGCAGCTTTAACAATTTCCAACCGTGCCACTTAGCTTGCAGATATCAAGCACTCTTTTTGCACAGCAGGAAGGTGTTTCAATTATCCTTTGTTGCAGGTTTTTTTATAAATGACTGGTGTGGTGAAAAAGTATAGTATCATCATAAACTCTTCGGCTTATTACTTTTGTGGCGAAAGATAAGATGCGTATATTTTTTTACAAATGAATAGGGGAATTTGAAGTGCAAGTGCATTGAACTGTTCGCATTCAATATATACATCAGGTGAACTGTAAGGAATCGATTTTAATTTAATTATTTCCATAAATGTGTTTTCCAAAGGAGTTTTCTTCAAGAGTCTTATGTTTTACGATTTACTTCCCTTTTAATTTTTCCTGTGAAATGTGGCCAACAATTTCCAAATTTCAAAACGCCTAATTTGATATCGCCCCTGCCTCGTAGAAGCCCTGTACAATTTTACGCTAAAAAACTTTCCGAAAATGAACGGAATACAATGATATAATGCGCAAAATGCATTCCTAACCCATGTATCTACTTTCAATCAAAATTTGATCCCAACTCAGACTGTCAAATGCGGTAGCTACTCCCGTTAGAGCTGTGAACCTCGCTGCAATCCAGAAGAGGCTCCCAAAGTGAAATTATGGCATCATATCATATTTATATCTAATACCTCCGCCATAGTCAGGAAATTGCCAGCTGATTAAAAGGGACATCAATTTTGCGTATCAGAACGTTAAAGATAGGAGAACTTTTTACTGAAGTGCCACCTAACGCCACGAAGGAGACACGTCGATCATCCCTCACCTTAAAGTGGGAGAATCAGTCTATGCCTACTGCATGACTTACAGTTAAGTCCTTGGAGTTTTAACGTAGGTACCTGTCGTGGAGACTTAATCCTACGGTCTTCTTAAGACACGGATTGATTTTAGGACCACAATCAGAGCCCCGCTGTGGCAAGCAACAACGATACCAGTCTATGCAATTGCATGGCTTAGCATTCATACTGGTGGATGCAAGACCTACCTAAATCTCTACTGAACTCAGGAGTATGGCACCCGTGTTGAAACGCAACACCATGCCGAAGCCCGAAGGTCTCTTATCGCTTGAGCATCACCAACAACCCCATGAAGCTCTCACTAGGGGGCCAAGCACAAACAACCGAGCTGTACTCATATACGACAGGAATTCTCCCGAAGTATATGAGTCCAGGACCTTCACCGGTTCCCATGGTATCAGTATACCCCTGGTAAGGTTTCGTGGCCGAAGCCACTTCAGATGAGTCCCCGTGCAGACTCGGGTCTGATCGCCCTAATTAAACCTTGGAGCATTCGCCTACTGCATCACGGCCGGCAAGCCAATGCGATACAGCGTTTCCCGGTGCCACTACATGGAGGTTCTCCTTGGCCACTTGGTTTTGGTTCAGCCGACAGGGTTGCCGCTCCATCTTCCTCCCCGCCACCTCAGAGCACCTGCATGACTTACAGTCATATCAGACGTTGCAAGGCTTGTGTAATCACTAGGACGTCTTCAGGTAACCGGCATCCCATTGCAGAAAATCATAACTTCACGCCGATGTTTACGACTTGGGGTAGCACAGAGCCAAAGGAAGAGTTTTCTATTCCCGATCAAAGAAGAAGTCCAATTGATGTTGGACAGTATCAGTTTTGAAAAGTGTTGCTTCAAAATAATCATCGTTAGGAAAATGAAACTATTCGCGACCCCATATCGGTGCTTAGTCCAAAAAGTGGGATCTGTGGACCAAAAACCCTGAAGAAATTTTCTCTCCGATTGATCCGGATTGACAACAAGTGAATGTAGAGTCAGGACTCCTTTTATCTACGACTTGCTGCGTATTATATGGGGCAAAAAATTTACTGAAAAGACAGGGTCAATCCCTACAATGTCTCAATGTACCAATCTGCATTGATATTACTTTCTACCCATTCCACCGTCGTGCCCCATAGTCGTGTCAATTATTTCCAGGATAAATAACATATCGTTCCTTTCGTTTTTTCCATTGGTCAAAACAATGCTAGAAGTTTTCTTTTGTAAGAGAATTTAAGAGCGCTGCCGATTTCCCCTTCACCTTTTTTGTTGATTCGAACTGATTTCCTTTAAAAGTAAACTTAATCTTCGAAAACCGAAAAAGGCTCCAAGGTGCTGAATCAGACGAGGCGCGTATTCGAGCGCTGGAATGCCCCTAGCGCTGGAATGACGCTTCACTGGCAGCACGTTATGAGTATGTGCGTTGCCCTGGTGTGACATCCACGACTCCGGCCGTCTTTACGAGCTCGCTCTTGGACTATTGCCAAACCTTTCAAATAGTACGTTTGGTTTACAATTTGACCCTCTGGAACCGGTTCAGTCGTCACGATACCGTTGATGTCAAAAAAAAACGTTTAGCATGGCTTTAAATTTTGATTTCAACATCTCTGGAATACCCAGGTGTCATCGTAAGTCATGATATTTTTCATCTCTATTTAGGCCCTTCATCTCAAGAACTTCTGAACAGATCCGTTAACAGATGAACTTTTGGCCAGTGGTCATTTTTCCCATGTTCAATTCGTCATTCAAAATTTTTCTGACAGTATCTTTATTGACGTTTACAGTCTCCGCAATCCGAATGCTCATACGAAGATTTTAACGCAATATTTCACTGATTTTGGTCACTTTTTGCCTAATCAAAACGCAGGAAGGTCGACGATGGTCATCTTCGGTGCTCTTTCCAACTTCATAAAACCAACCTGCAAAACACGTGCGCGATATAGAGAATTGTCACTATAGGACCCTTTTAAAAACTTATAGTACTCAGTCGGAGTTTTTTTTGGTAATTTAACGAGAAATTTCACACGGATCCGTTGCTCATGTTTTTGGTCACACATTGTTATCGGCACTGTAAAAATACCGCAGTGGACTGTGAGTATTATTCTACAATGGACATATACGACCAATAATTACCTATGGTGCGTTAATTTGGGCCTTAGAACAGAAATAAAAAAATCATGCAAAATCCAAAGACTTGTTTGTGCTAGTGGTGGCCATGGAAACATGCCCAACGGACCCTTAAGAGTGGTCCTCGTACATTGATTCGTCTACTCACCACATGAAGATGTAAACTAAAAAAGTAATATTGGGAATATCAGGAAAAGACCTCAGGCCGAGACCAAACCCAAGCCAATCAGTCTGATTTTCTTCCTTATCAAAACTTTAGAGGAGCTAGTTAAGGAGCAAATGAGCTGGATGCTGATATCCTAGCCTCTATACTGCACTTTGTATCAGCTGGTATCAAAGATTGAAAACGTTTTTAACGGGAAAGGAACGACTATCATAGTCTTAATAGATATAGCAAAGACTTTGAATGATAACTTCTGTGAGTGTATTAAATCAATCGCCAGAAAACTTGGTATAAGGAACATTCTATGTCGATCACACCCACCTCAGCCAACCTTATTTAATAAGGATCGTACTCCAAATGCAATACTGATTATACTGCCTCCTAGTGCATCGTTACCGTCTTAAAATAAAGTGATCTAATACGCTTCAGGGCCTACATCCACATCGGGTTGCCGTGCCATCAATTATGATCATTATGTACACTGTTAAACGAATGTCCGCAAAGAAGAGAGTCTTTCTAAGATAAAGACAAAAAAAAGTAAACGAAAGCGCTCGTTTACTCTTCATAATGAAAGTGATCCATCATTTAAAACCTGCCAAGGATGTTTCTCGTGATTTAATTTCCTGGACAGCCGACAAACCTCCAAGATGAAGAATTGGAGGCGTTACTAGCCGAATACCAAACTGAAGAACAATTTGGTGAAATCAGCTACTGAAACCTAACGAGTCTATTAGTGGAAATGAATATCGACTGCAATAGACGAGACTGAACCAAGCCTTTGATTGGAAAACGACCACAATATGAACAAAGACACGGCAACGGCCAAGGACATTATTCCCTTGAACGTTCACTTGCTTTGATGGACAGTACTTTTATTCATATGAACAAACAAGTAATTGCGTCGATTAAAGGATAAGGTTAAACCTTCTCCCAACGTGGCATCCGTATGCTGCCAGAAAAGTGGGAAAAGTCTATTTCAATTAAAAAGTCTGCGGTTCTTAATTTGCCCACCGAATTTAGTTCAGCGCACCGAATTCAGTTCAGGTAGCTCTGCACTTAGCGGGAAGTACCAGATATAAAAAGCTGAAAGAACTCGAGCGACCATCTCTTTTTGAAGAACCGCTTCAGCTATCAAATACGGTCAAAAATATAGTAATGGCGCTGAATACAAAATAAAATTGAAGCAAGTGTCTCGAGTATGTAATAAACAAAAGCAAGCAGGTGCTTACCACAAGAAGGGTTATAAATTAGATATGGGGATTCAAGCCACACACGATAGATTAAGTGATAAGACTCATGCCTATCTATGGAGCTCCAGTATGGTAGCCAAAAGCAAGGCAGAGGAAAGCTGCAAAAAGCTTATCCCGGCTACTAAGGTTCCCTTGATTACGAGCGCTAAGAAGAGTAGACCCTCTCTCGACGCGTTAAAGACAGATAAGGGGCTTGTAGAATATCGGTATCTGCGACACAAGGACACATTAATGCTATCCACGAAATCACATACCTCACTAGTAAAATGTAAAGTAATTTCATGTTGTCAAAATTCTACCGGCATTCCAAAGTCGAGATCTTAATAATTACTGACGATGAACGCAGAATCAAATTGTCCGAGATCTGAAACTGAATAAAAGCAGTGTGAGTGAGGAAGCTAATATCGGCAACCCCTCCTAAAAATACCCTCTTGTCGCTGAGCCAGGACAACAGCCTCAGACCGGACGGACTCAACAGCAATGACTTCAGCAATAGTATATCGAAACTTGGAACGTTCACACTCTAAATAGAATCGGAGCTCTGCGAGAACTTCTCAAAGAAGTTTCCGGATATAACATCAACATAGGCCGTAGATAAGTTTCTGTAAGGATGATCAAGGAAACATCCTGGGTAACCCCGACGATATCAATAAAAGATGCATGGAATACTTTAAGAAGCTACTCAACGCAGTGGAAGCGCCAAGGAGAAGCACAGCTTTGACGAACCGGAAGTTATAAACAACACACCAGTCGAACCTCCTTCTATTGAAGAGGTGAAAGCAGCCCTGCGCGACCAAAAACTGAAGAAGGCCCCGGTATTCGGTGGTTTTCCAGGTGAACTATTACAGAGAGGACGATCCGCAATGGACCAAATTTTTACGGTCAAACAATTACTGGAATTCAAGATCGATGCGCATCAACTCTTCGTCGACTTCATTCAACCGTATGATAGCATCAAACCAGAAGCACTATATCGTATCATGTGCGGGTTTCGCCTACCAGAAAAACTGGTACGAATGATCGAACTGACGATGGCTTGTAAAGGTGCTTGAGGAGCTAACGCAATGCTTCGAAACGAACTGCGAATTAGAGCAAGGAGATGGACTCGCCCCCATATTTTTGACCTACTGGTATGTTGCCATTCGAACACTAGAGTTAGATACCACGAGAACGTTGCTCTACAAATCTTCGCAAATAGTGGGATTCGCCGACGATATAAACACCAGATTACGTTCAATTCTAAACGCCAAGAAAGTATTCCTACAACTAATAAAGCAACGCAAGAAACCGGTCTAAGAATTAATGAAAAGAAAACGAAATTCATGACCTGACAATCATCTTCAACGGCGTAATAACCGACATCCGGTCTAGGCCTGCCTCAATAAGGAACTCCAAACATCCCAATCTAGCGCCGAGGTCTACCAATTCGATATCCCTAAAAGCTGGCTGGGGTCCTGGCCTACGCCATCGTTTCATCTTAGGCAGGGTCTGCTTCGTCTTCCACCATAGATATTGCCCTTATAGACTTTTCAGGTGGGATCATCCTCATCCATGCGGATTAAGTGACCCGACCACCGTAACCTATTGAGCCGAATTTCAGTGACCTGACGGTCGTGGTATCACTCATAGATTTCGTCGTTATGTAGACTACGGAATCGTCCATCCTCATGTAGGGGGCCAAAATTTCTTGGGAGGATTCTTTTCTCGAACGCGGGCAAGATTTCGCAATTTTTCTTCCTAAGAACCCAAGTCTCCGACGAATACCCGAGGACTGGCAAGATCATTGTCTTGTACAGTAAGAGCTTTGACCCTATCCGTGCGCGAATTTCATCATCGTAGCTATTATCGATTGTGCTTTTCGACCCTAGATAGGAGAAATTATCAACGGTCTCAAAAGTTGTGGTCTCCTATCTTTATTCTTCCCGTTTGACCAGTGCGGTTTGAAATTGTTGGTTGACCTAAACCTGACAATTGGCGACTTTAATTTTGAAAACGTGGGCAACTTTGTGTACCGAGGAGTAAAGATAACGCAGGATTGTAATGAAAAGGACGAAGTTCAACGCCAATAATGATGGCCAACAAATAGAACTACGAAGAAATAAGCTCGGATCAAATCAACCAGGAACCAATTTCGACTGAGAAGGCGACTGCAGATGTACTTACCAAGAGTTTACCGGATCTGAAGCTTCTGGGAATTTCCAGAGACTACAAAGTTAATGCAATGCAATTTTTTACGCTTATCTCCGCTAGTTTTGGAAGGAAATATTAGAGAAACCGTGTCATGCATTCCCTCTGCGTATATTTGGACCACTTTATTGGAGCGCCACTTTTTGAGGAGCATAAGTTATTAGTACCTACCCTAACCAATGTATATTTTCTTTCTTCCTATCGAAATCGACACAGTATACCAGGTATTTATTATAATTTTTATTATTAAAACTAATCCAGTGTAGAAAAATCATTATTCCTTCGATCAGCCCCGGATCATCTCGTGACAGAATGTATTGCTGAAGTATTCGAACTGAAGTCATCACTGATAGTTTCATATAATATATCTCCACTTTCGGTCATCTAAATATGGAAGCTGCTATTCTTTTGATGAATATCTCACTGAAGATGAGAATTTATAAATATTTCGTGGAAGAGTTAAGTTCGGCAAAATATTTCTATATAAAAATCTTTTCCTCGGTAAATCTGAACTGTATTAACACAAATAAAAAATTATATAGCAGAACAATCAGAAGCATTTCAAGTTGGCACTAACAACACTAAGTTTAACACTTGCCTGAAAATATCACTAACCAACCGACCCAAAGAGAAATGGTGTCCTGTATCTCTTCAAAAGGCGAGAAAAAGTGATTCTGAACAGACGACTTAATTTTAATGGTGAAATTAATAAAACTAGTGGCCATAAAAAAAAGCCAAAGATGATTACATTTTTTATAATGAAATAAATGGAGGAGTTGACACGGTGGACAAGCTCTTTGCAGCATATTATGTTGCAAAAAAAACCAGACGGTCGCCTGTGGTGGTTCTCTTTTCACTTCTCAACATTATACTTTATCGCTATGTTGATATGGTTGCATTTTTTCATGATTTGTAACAAGTTTTGTTACATTCCTTTCATATTTTCTGTTCATATATTCTTTTATTTTTAATGTGAACATCATGGTGTGAGCAACTTTCGTATAATCAGATGGAATAATACCGGAAAAAATGCACAATTTATTTTAATCTCATTATTTACACTTTTTATGTGGGTCAAATAAAATAACAAAACAAAGATAATATATCTCTAAATATGCATATTTGTCATTCTTCATTCTAATGTTTAATCTTCTTCGAAAAATTAGGTCGATAAACTATAATTGAAATTAGTGGAGAAGAGGAAACATCTGCCAGATGACGGAGAAATATTGTAATCATATGGAGCCCGCAAGTGTGGGAAGGGTCATACCAGCATATAATGCCCCAAACATGATAAGAGGCATTAACTCTCATATAAAATACAAATTGTTTTATCGTTATGGAAAGGCCTAGCTACCATTCAAATTTAAACAAAAGAAAAAAATGCCCGCACAAAAATCAATAAGAAACCATATGAAATCTTTCAGATAACTTTTGTAATAGAGAAGATAATTTTTGCGGTTAGGTGCCAGCATTCATGAGATGAGTGTTCAAAAAACACAAATAATTTTTACATAATTTGAGAAAAGAAAGGTTTACAATGCTGTAGGTGAAGATAAATTTCTTTCCCACCCTGCCCCTAATGCGAAAATTGAATTCAAAGGAAAAAGGTGGAAGATAACATTTTGCACTTATGAGAAATCAAGATAATTAGTAATCTACCTGGCAACTTAAATGCTACTAATCGATTTGATGGGGATTTTCCTCCATTTCTTTCTATTTTGATAACAGAGATTCAATCGGATGGTAAAGGAATAAAATTTAATCATTTTATTATTTGTCATTATCACGACTGTATTGCAATTCGGGTTGACTCCTATAATATTGCACAATACCGCGCAATATAGCGAATCTGACAAATAAAATTTAAAAATAAAAAAAAACTTCAAAAAAGGCAATCTTCCAATATATAGTGAGACATTCATTGATAGTCATTATTTCTTTTTAAAAACAATTTGAATTGGAGGGAACAGAATCAACCGTTTGTTTTAAGATTGTGCGAAAAGTAGTATGAGATTATCACTATGCATACCGCAAGCAGAGAAGCACTTTGCGCTCTGCTAATTGAACCAATGAAAGCTCTAAAATTAAAGGTGGTTTCTCTTCTTTTTGGGCTAGAATTTTACTTATTTAAACTAGTGCTGTATTTCGGGAATCAGTTGGTTACGTCTCCAGGACTTGTTCCGGAAATAAACACTAAGAAGAGAACAACTGGCTGCAGAAATGCAGTCCCTGTTTTAATGGATTAAAGTGTAGCCAAAAAAATGGAATCATCCTTAATTGTAACCCTTAAAATAATAAATTTAATAAAACCCTATTATGAAGTTTAAAAACTTCCATCATTTCCTTCGTTATAGCCTGAAAGTCAACGGTCTAAAAGAGAAAGCAGATGCCTGTCTCCTGTAAACTCCTTTGTGGAGCATAGGACATCAACAAACGCCCTTTTTGCTTATTGTTATTTCTTTTCGTTTAATTTTTACTCTTTATCATTATAATAAATTCTGTCCATGCTTATTTCAAAAGCGAACCTCAACAGTATGCTAAAGATTATAAACAAATTCCCCCAAGGACAACATTCACTCAAAAAATTGAACAAAACAACCAACGCTCGCGGTTCAGCCCTCAGGGCTCCCACTACTGCACTCCCTCTCCATAATGTGTGACCTATCCACTGCTGCCTCCGCTTTCCGATCACATTACGTACAGGTACCAGGCCTGTGCACCGAACAAGTTCCAAGTATTAGGCCACCGTACTCCGATGATACGACACAGATAGGTGTTCACGAAGGCTCGGAGCCTTCAAGTGACAGGGGAGAAAGTCTCACCTTCGAGTTTGGTGATGAGATAAACGCATTTCCAGATTTTAGACAAGGTAGCGTAAGCGGATCTAACGCTGTTAATGCGTCGGACAGCATCCAGTTCAGTGTCACTGTCGGCAGAAACCACGCTTCCTAGATATATAAATTGATCCACGTCTTCGATGCTTTGCCCATTAATGCAGTTAGAGAGAGTACGATGAGTCAACACACTGAGTACCTTGGTTGGAATTGTGTTCATCTTCAGTTCAACTCTACTTGCTCTCTTTCCAAATCCAGAGCCATTTGACGAAGGTCCATGATCCGATGAGAGAGTAAACAAATTCATAATCGTAGTCAAGGCACCATGAAAAACGTCACGGATAACAAGAAGAAATAATATTGGTGACAAGATGCAACACTGGCGAAGTCCGCTTTCCACCTCAAAGTCTTCTGAGATTTTACGTTATTATATATCGCCCTGATAATTGCTGAAACTAATAGCTAATCCTGAATGTTCTTCCCGTGTAGAGCACGCCAGATGCACTTCCGCACTTTTCAAAATATTCCCCTAGATGATCAATACATTTTTACATTCGCCCAAACCATTTGTCATAGCATTTCTGCCATTCCCAAAGAAGTATACCAAAAATAAGCGTTCAAATTTCAACTGCTCCTTCGGTCATAGGAAATCGTTTACCACGCATTTTTTGCACATTCTGGAATAAAAAGAAATCATTGGGTACTAAGTCAGGGCTGTACGGCGGATGACCCATTAATTCGATGTTTTCGCTGGGCAAACATTCAATTGTTTCATGTGGTGTGTGAAAACTCGCATTGCCATGGTCAAGAATTTTTCTCCGATTGTACTTATATTTTCTTATTGATGGTCTTACGATCTGAGTGAAGTTATGTGGTGTTTCCAACGATTAATATAACTTGTTAGCACTGATGAAGGGAACAAGTGGTTCCCGAAATATCGGTATTTGCAAGAATAAATATTCACACCAACGAAAAAAGAAACAACAAGTTTTTATTATTCCAGGTCTTACGATTCTCTAACATGTCCAATTTTTCCGAAAAAAAGGCGACCATTTGCTTGGCTTGCTCGAGTAACTTTTGATGGATTTTTTTCGTCTTGGAAGACCCATACAATTGATTGTTTTTTTGTTTCGAGCTCATATGCATAGATCCATGTTTCGCATGTGTAAATATTATATAAGGCATTTGGTGCACCGCGATTGTATTTTTTGAAATTTTTTTCCCACCAAGCGCCGCAAGTCTTTTTTTGGGCGATTGTCAAATTTTTGGGTGGCCATCTTTTTTTACGTCCAAGTACTCATGCAAAATGCTTCTCATACTAAGGCTCAAACAAGCCTTAATCTCACAGTATATCACATGACGATCTTCCATTATCATATTTTTCACAGCATCAATGTTTTCTGGTACAATAACTGATTTTGGACGACCTTCCTTGAAACCGGTTTTTGAGTGAATTACGGCCACGACCAAATTCATTAAAGCAGTTTTTTACAGATAGAGAGTTGATAGAGTTGATCGAAACACTCTGGTCTTGATAATCCGCGTCAAAAATCATAATAAATCATCGCACGAAAATGTTCTCTTGTTAATTCCATTTTTTTGTGGTGTCACAATTTTCAAGTCACTGTAAACAACACATCCTCGTATGTCAAGACGTTCTGTATACTTATACCTTAAAAAATGTCAAACTTCAGGAATATATCAATGGTTTGCATCTGACGACACCAGTTGTGTATAGGTTAAGTACATATGGGGCAGCCCTCGTATGGTCAATGCAGAAGGATCCGATGCGGAAACCAGTCTAGTCTCTGTCGATCAAGCTTCCTTTACAACGGCAGGGTGATATCCCACCAATTGTCATACTCAAAACGAATGCCCTGCTTTGGAATCTTAACGACCATCCCCTTCATCCACTTTCTAGGAAAAGTCCCAAATTCCCAAGATTTCCGTACGAGTGGAACTAGCAGATCTGAAGTAACTGCAGGTGCAGCGATAAAAAACTACGGGAAGACCATCAAACGTCCCTTC
The DNA here is from genome assembly GCF_905115235.1 of Hermetia illucens. Lineage (NCBI taxonomy): Eukaryota > Metazoa > Arthropoda > Insecta > Diptera > Stratiomyidae > Hermetia > Hermetia illucens. Next base: position 148,106,689 of record NC_051850.1, read on the forward strand.
GGAAAGTAGCCGACAGTCCCATGTTTATAGACATTCTCTCAACTTACTCAATGTATCTGCTGTTCGATCACCAAGATAGCTCTCCCAATGACAGCTGGATCATACAACTGGTCAATATTGAACTTGGGGGGGTCGCACTTCTCCAACTCTCCCTCTAAATGGTAGACGCAACACACAAACAAAAGTACGCAGCCATCAGAGGCTAATATCAGCGCCTGTCTTGTTACGCATATCCAGGAGACAAATCCGAAATCTACTGCGGATCGCAAAATAGTCAATTTCATTACGTGCGGTATTAGTGAGTTGAAACCCAACTGACCTTATGGAAGTTTCTGTGCTCGAACAATGTGCCATAAATAAAGAGGCGGTGGAAGCTATAGAAAGCTCCTACCATTATCGCTATCATCGCCAAGAACAGTTCTTCTCCATCACAAGGTGTTGTCAGAACCCACCTTGGCATTTAGATCACCAATCACGAACACAATACTTATAACCTTAAGGAAGCCTCCCCTGAACTTGGTAAAATGGCTAGTAAAAGATATCCTTTTTCACTATATTGGAAGTCTCCGTTGGTTCATAACACTGTACAATTGTGATGCTATTTAACCTGTACCGGAATCTTGCAGTTAGAATTTTGTCAGAAACAGGTCAAGAGGTAGGCTTGCGTTAACTATCAGAAACAAATCAACACCCGATTCGGGTTTGCTACCACTTGGCTTTCCAGAGTACAAAAATAAATTGCCATAGGTGGGGGCAAGAGGGAGAGAAATATATTCCAGAGTCACGCCATCTTTGCTTCGACCCAAAATGTCCAGCTTATATCGTTGGAATTCCCGCGAGCATTGAAGACCCTCGATACCGTTTTCGAGCAGTGTACGCACATTTCAGAAATCAATTGCAGACCGTTTTCGATTGCCAAAGGTCATAGCGGTGATGTCAGTTCCTATCCAAAACGTTGATAACGTTTCGGTAACAGAAACGTTTTAAATTTTACAGGTTGTTAGTCCACAAGTAGGAAAAACTTTGAGTGCATTCTTAAGCCCCAACTCACAGGATTTAATTGGGGTTTAGAAATACATATATACACTCAAGGAATTTCCTGCTTGTAGTAAAAGGTTAATAGAAGGAACAAAAATTTGTGGACTAGTACCCTACAAATTTCGAAATTCTAGGGCTACCGAAACATCGCGAACGCTTCAGATAAGGACTGAACTCACGGTTGCGATCTTCTGATATTGAAAACGGTTTGTGATTGCTTTCTAGAATGTGCGCACGTTCCTCGACAAGCGTCCCGAGGGCTCCCATTTTCTCTAACTTCACCGATATAACTTGGACATTTTGGGCCTAAGCGGAGTGGGACTTCCTAGAATACTCCCCTGCCTCTTGTACCTATACTTTACTTTTGTACTCAGCCTAGTAGTAGCCAACATGAATCTGATTTCGGACTGCTCTCGACCACTAATCGCGCTCTCTTGGCCTGGGAGCCGATTTTTTACAGGATCTTAATTGCGAGATTCCGGTTCAGGTTAAGGAACATTACAATTTTGCATTGGTACGTACCAGTGGAGACTTCCGAAATAGTGCAGAAGGATCCTTTCTATTGCAGACAGTTCAGGGAAAGTTTCCTAGAGATGATATTGTGGTCAAGAAAGGTGACCAGAATACCAAGGTGGGCTGCGACAAATAGGCATAGAAAGACATAGTCTTGGTTAGCGTAGCAGCAACGGTGAAAGGGTTGTACATTTCTGAAACTATCACCGCTTCACGGTATGGTGTTCGATTTCAAAGCCAATTGTATTTTGATTAACCGGCCTTGAATATATAATCTGATCGACCATATCGGGGTCAACAGTAGATTTAGGATATGTCTTCTGAATGTACGTAACTGAAGAGGTGCTGGAATCGGCCTCGAAAGGGACCATCATCTTGGCGTCGCTTGCCTTCGCTTTTGTGTCAATATTGCATCTGCTACCAATAGAAGATAGTCTCCGTCTCCGCGATGTGACTGATGTCCAGATGTGTCCTCACCGCGGTTCCTGCGCAAGCGAAACAATCCTTATACAGCTTGGCCGATAATATTGATGAGCAGTGGGTCGCTGTAAAAAGTGTCTTTATCTCACAGACGAAGTACGGACGAAGCGGTCATCCCAAAAGGACGTTACAAGCCCTGGCTGACTCCGGAATCGTAAAGGCAAGTCGATGAACATAAGGAATTGAAGACTTTGTTGACCACTGCAAGTGGGGATAAATGCCGCCCACCGTAGCTCCGTTACCTTTCAAAAGTACGAGAAATGCAGCGTAGTGTACACCATGACAAAAGGAATTCCACCATTGGATTGGTCAATGAAGCAGAAGCAGAGAACAACGATTAAGCCAACATATATTACATAATGAAACAGCTTGCAGATGGTCGTAAGTCTCCACTGGTTCTAAAAGCGATATAAACTCGCACCCATGATAATGAGAAACTGAAGAAGTTTAAAAAACACTTTATGTTTTATCATTTAAACAATTGATACTCCCCATATAAAAGAAGCATTTCTAGGCTACGATTGTTCGGTGAAAGGTCCGATATTCAGCGAACGTGTTAATATTATATTAGCGGAATGCTCAACAGATGTGACAGTGAACTTACACAATCGTAATTAGAATAAATATTGATTGAAGATTTCCCAGCATGGTTTTTGATTCGAATCACAGCCTGCGATGAAAATTAGGTGCACCATTATATGTCGGGGTTAAAACTGATAGATATGGGACAAAAGAAGGGTGATGAGAGGACACCAATAAAGACAAAAGCCCGAATTTCAGCCTTGAACGCCGCCTTTTTTATCGGCGGTACGCTCTTATAATGATTTAAAAAAAAACTCAAGTCGAGAAACCGGAAGCTGGACGCTTCAAGTATGAAAGGTTTTGTGTATTTCTTCTATAAAGACATTTAAGTGTGCATTTGTCCTATTATGATAGTACATAGCACGTAATATATGCATATATTATGTGAGAATATCCACATTCAGTCTTGAATTTGCAAAGAAGCGACAACTTTGAGGTATAACTTACATTACTGTTTCGTGGTGGTAGATATACTAATATACTAGGTATAGTAATATACTATTATTAACTTTATTTGAACAGACATCGGTATGTGTGGTATTTCAGAACCTAGGCACCATATAGTGGCAGCCTTTTGATTTTTTTCATTGATTTTTTTCAGATTTTTCGTTGGTTAGTTTCTAAGAATGGGTCCGTTAAAGAAATGGCAAATTTCGACTCCCCGCTCCAACAAATGTTAAAACTAAGACCAGCTTCGGAAAGTACCAACCGACTCCTTTCATTTGATACCCCACATGACTAAATGCGTGTGACGGACACACAGACAGTAAACCGATTTTAACAAGGTTTTATTTGACACAACACCTTGAAAACAGAACTATTAAAAAAATCTAGACGCCACGAAATCTAGCCAGATTGAACCATATGTTAGTTCCAAATTTTCTTGTGAATCCCATCTATTTGGATCGCTCAAAGCACTTGGTTTTCACAAAAATTTCACCCTCTTCACCTTTGGTTTTCAAATTAATGTTTTTTGGGTGCGCATTGGGGCATTTGAGGAACTTTAAGCAGTTGATTGATCTGTCGACCGATGAGCTCTCCAGCAATGATAGCCTCTAGTGCCTTTCGGAATAATCTGTCTGGTTCCCAATGCATACGTTTAGCGTTAAAATTTGCAGCTCGAAAAAATATGCTTTCCAGAGTATTGAAAAGGTTTTAAAAAATTATTGTTGCCATGAATCTGATCTAATGAAATAGATTGAACAAGGTAATCTTTGGAATCGATAGCTGACGCTTTATAGTTCATTCAAAACAAATATATTATGATAAATGTTTTCAATGTTTATAGCAAATTTGATCTAGCCACCTACGTCACACATCAGATAACACCAGGCCATTCTTCAAACGAATCATGACCCTTCCAGACGAGTTATTGCCGTATTCTGTCTTTCAGGAAACTCTTTATTTTTTTATAAAGCGAGTATCATCTAAATTTATTTAAAAGTTATTGAAAAAATTCCATTCCTAAACCAGTAAGTCATATAAAATGTTCCCAAACCCACCTTGTATCTTGTCTTCCGTGGATAACCGAGTAAAAATAATAATTCATAATAAAAAGTTGATGATAAAAACAAATCCCAACAATACCATCAGAAAATATCATAATTATCGCTTTCGCTAGGTGTTTTGCACATTGCACATTTTCATGCTGTTCTTTTGACAACTTTGCATTGAACATGTTTATAGACGGAGCTAAGGCAGCTCCAATACATGGAATATTCGAACATTGAATCATAAAATACCATAATGTAAAATTGCAGCATATTATATTTATTTCCATGATCAGATATCAGCTGGTAACGTGATAATGAAACCTGCTTATCATAAATTTTTAAAATTAATCTAGAAGTGAGAAAAAAAAGGAAACACGTCCTCATACCAGTGAGGAAACTAGTCTTACAAGTCCATTGTTTGGACTTCACAAAAACTGCTGCTAATATCGATTCGTTTCGCTAGACCCAAAGTTGTAGCTGGTATTTCACCCCTAGAGGCAACCAAATGATACTTATTAATGGTTGACTGAATTTGGTCAAAACAAGTTGATGGCGAAACTGCGAAGTTGAAAAACCTAAATGCTTCTTTTGAAAAATGAACATACCAGCTTCCAAAAATATGTTACGATAATTTAACGTGCCAAGTGTAGTTGAAAAGTAATAAAAATTGAAGTTTTGAACCTAAAAATAACATTTGCAATTGCACACGAATTGCAGAGCCATTCATGTTTGAAGTACATTTGGAAAAGTCCAAGGACATATAACATCGACCAGTAATTACAATTCAAATTATTAATAAATTCCTTTAATCGAAAAAGTCAATTTATTTAGCTAATCCAAAAGTCACTGATCCCGATAGTCAATTATCTAATAAGAGAATACCCTTGGTTATTATACAAACATTCCATCAATATATCCACACAATTGACCAACTATTTCCATCCATGTTACTGCCCTCGAATCGCTCAAACATTAGCCGCGGTATGATGTGCACATTTCGATAAAGTTCACGGTCCTCTGATTTTAAATAATTCTCTTCTTTTCCGTTAATGTACAATGCATAGTTGAACGTATCGAATATAATAGTTGGCACCTTACATCAATCTACATCAACACTTTGCACAATGGCTCATATTGGATATTTTTATTCTACTCAGTTCCCCCATTCGGAAGAGGTCATTGTGATTTCTCCTGAGGTTTATTGACCGATAGGCATGTGAAATCAAACTGTTCACCTGTCACATGTCAATTTTCCGATACAATCTCTTCGCCTCGAGCTGACATAATTCGATAATGATATAAGCATAGAACGTGTAGGAGATGGAACAAGCAATTCTTGGCTTGAATGATTACTTTAATGGGAGCTGTGAGCAAAAAAGTACTGGAGTTCGTCAAAATCCGCACTAAATTGTTGGTTACATCATTTGGAAGATAAATGTTTTGGAAATGCCACAGGAGTTGATTTCCATGGATATTAAATATAGAAAACCACTCATATTGTTATTAATATCAAAGTATCGATTATATTATTTCCAGAACATGTACAATGGTTCTTGACCCCGTAATGCTTTTACCAGCATTACATTAATTGGAAAAAGTGAATTCGATGCCAATCTACGACCAAAAAGCATTCTAAATTAGATCCTTCCTTGATATGCGAACTCTGGAGTTATATATTCTGTCACTACATCAAAAGATCCGAAACATAAGGGGCTAAAGTATATAATTTATCAAAGATTATTATTATCAAATGACAGCTCCACCCCGCATCTCACTGTCATAGTAAACCTTTCCTTAATCTACTCCATCGGTTTCTTTACGAAACTTTGGAATTATGATCAATGTTTAAATTGAACTTTCATGATGCTGTTTAGAAGGGAGATTGGGCTTTTAGGAACGAGGACCAAGTTATTATTCACGCACCTCTAACTCCTCAACATGATTGTAGCCCTGATGACAGAAACAAGTGATTCCCGAAAAAACAGTATTTGCAAGATTAATAAATAATACTAGCGAAAAGCAAAAGCAAGTTTTAATTACTTCAAATTATCCTCAACGTGTCGTCCACCACCGAAGGGTAATGTACCGAAAATGCCACGACTAGCTCGAATCTAAGAACTTAATCCAATTGAGCATCCATGGGATGAATTAAAAAAAGAATTCGGGGTAAAAACGCCACTCCAACGAACGTACAGGAGTTACAAGATGCGATTAAAGGAGGATGGGCGGCGACTCCACAGGAATTCGTCAAAAATTTTCTAGATCCAATGAAAAATCAGATGGAAACTGTGATTCAGCAAAGGGAAGGGAATACTCGTTAGTGATCGACGAAAATAAAGGATTACTTATAGTTTGCTTTTTACTTATTTCTTGTTTCTTCAAATTCAATTTTAGATGTTATCTGTACGCGGCCATGAGAGAATGTTATCTCCAATAATCAGCGTTCTAAACCGATTTCATCATCATCCCATCTAGGCCTACCTTAGAATGGAACTCCAGACATCCCAGTTTTGCGCCGAGGTTCCCGAATTCAATATCCCTAAAAGTTTTCTGACCTACGCCATCATTCCATATAAGGCAGGGTCTGCCACGTCTTCTTTTTCTATCATAGATATTATAGACGACATCATCCTCATTAACATAGATTATCGCCGATATTTTGCTTATTGAACAGTAGGTGTACTAGCCCCCTTAAACGATTCGAGGATGACTATTTCAGTATTGAGGACGAAGAAACATAGAAATCCGCGAAGAAATCGGAAAGCGTAGCTAATTGAAAATTTATCACAAAACGAAAAACAACTAGCAGAACTATTGCAAGGTGGTCAACTAACTATTAACAGACGTCTATATGCCATGGGAAAGATCCAAAGAGAAGAAAAATGAGTCTCATACAAATTGACGTCAACAGACATGGAAACAGAAAACAAGCCGAGATACGGGAAGCTGGGCGCTATTATTAACTTTATTTGAGTAGATATCGGACTGGAGTGCATTTTAAGGTCCAGACTTCGTATAGATGCACAATTGTGATTTTTTTTCAAAATTTTCGGTTCAATAGGCTCTGAGAAGGAGACCTGCTTCACTTTTTGGGGTTACACATTTCGGGTCCTCCCACCCAATATCAGAAATAAGATTCGTTTCGAAAAGTACTACTTGAGCCCTTTCATTTGATATCCCTCATGACTACATTCTGTTAAAAAAAATTACAACCCCCTTTCGTATGCTTTGGAAACTCCCTCCCCTCGACCTCAACTCAAGATAGCGCCACTTGCTATATGTAAAGAGATGCATAAACCATACTTTCTCACAAATATTTGTGACAATTGGTTCCGCCATTTCCAAGTAAATCGGGTGTGGCAGGCAGACAGACATTGAATCGATTTTAATAAGGTTTTGTTTCACACAAAACCGATTTTAATAAGGTTTTGTTTCACACAAAACCGTTAAAACAACTTATGGAATATACAAAAAATAAATATTTTCTGCATCGAATTGGGATCTGGAACTTCTTACTCTATTGCGCGTATTATCAGACCTTCCGACTAACTAGCACTTCTTCAATTCCCTTCTAGTTTGTAGATTACACTAACACATGCAGAATTCTTCCAGCGAGGCATCCATAACTTAGCTGGAAAGTGGATGAAGGTCGTTGCTAAAGACAGAAAATATTTGCAATGAAAAGGAAGGATTATATATTAATGCTTCATTTGTCGAAAAATCCCGCAAGTCATATGAATACATCTGAAATTTTCTGCTCTCAAGACATTTCTCATTCGTCGCAAATTTGAGTAAATATTTGTTCACTTCATCCCTTGAATACTTTATTTATTCTGTCATTGTCTAATCTTCGTCTGGAGGCACATTTTTCAGTTTCATTATAATCTGCTTGGCTTCTTCTTTGGTCTACGCTCTCGTCCATGCCTATTTCATCATCGCTTGTATGAAATGCTCGATTGTCATTCGCAACTTCGTCGCATTTTGTATTGAACAATTCTTGAAAATATTATTTTACGATCAGATTGCATCTAGCAATAGAAGTTTGTGTGTCTCTCGTTTAACCTACTTTCCATTTCTATGTACTGTTGGAAAGCACTGGGACACTGGCGCTCCTTCGATTGCAGATTTTTCAACTTCCTTCCTTTTATATATTCCATCACATGACTTCTCGTTTCTTTGAACATTTGACATTCTGCATTGTATCATTGAGAAGATTTTGTATTTGTTTCCTTACTAACTATTCCCTTCACAGTTACATATTTTCACTATTTATTTATTTCTATTCTTCATCTACCATTATGTTTTGTTATCCCTGCCTCCCTGATAACGACCGAGATTGTGTTACTACGAGTAATAAAGCGGTATTGTCCTGAAACCCACTACACAGTCACATGCACATATTGCCGGAAAAGCTCGGCGAGTCGTTGGTACAATTAAAATTGGTATGATGTTATACCCCCCCCGTCATGGTGACTTCCTAGTAAGACCGATCACCAAATCTATCAACTACCACCCTTTATCCGTGGCAGGTGCCGTAATTTTTTTCTTAGTGAGTAATCTGAAAGATTGCAAAATTCATCCACTTTTTCGGCCATTCCCCTTTCCTCACGGGGTTGAGACCACCTGTTACTCACTCCAAAAAACTATCTTCCATAATCCCTGTGTCTGGATTTGATCTTCAGCACACTTGTAACTTTGTATAGAGGCAGATTATCTTGGAAGATAACAGTGTTTGATGGCACAATAGTTAATATTTCACCATTGAGGAGGTCGCGATATTCATTCGCACTCATTGGTCCAGTAATGTCAATAAGAGGATCAGTGAAGCACCACGGTATAACAGCCCAAATCATAATGCCACCTCTCTCCTTAACTGTAGGCAGTTCGCATCGTAGGCTTCTGCTGAGGTTTTCGAAACATAAATATAGACGTTAGTTGGAAACAGCCCTCCGATCCTCAATCTTTTATTTATGCTTTTATGCTGGTGATGCCACTTTTTTGCAGGTTAGCGTTGGCGTCCGTTATAGCTGACCTTACACGATTAGTATTTCATCAGTCTGGCAAACTGATTGTCTAGGATATTTCTATGACAATGTCTGATAGACTGATGAAAATTTAAATTTTTAAATAAAATCTGTCAGTCTGGTTAGACTAATGATAAGTTGAGTGTAGTGCAGTTGTCATTGTGTTACTAATCGAAAGATGACTTCCGAAAGATTCGGATCCTTAAATGAATGTAACAAAGATGGGTTTTTGTGGTCTTGTTTATACGAAACACGTCAGACCATCAGTTTTTCATCAGTCCACTTTTGATGGGTTGACTTATGACAAACTAATGAAATACTGATTATGTAAGGTCAGCCTATGAGCCGCGCAGTTTTTGTCAACACAGTAGTCCTCAGGTAAGTGATGAGTTCTGCTGACAATTTCGTCACGGTAATTTTGTGTTGTCTTCCCTTGTTTTGTGCATGCCCTCATTACCGTAGATACCATCGCCTATAAGTCGCACAGATCAGCTGTTTCCGTCAAAGCCGATCCCGCTACTCGAGCGTGAACGATTCACTATCCTCCAAAGTCGGCGATATAACAACTACTACACTTAAATATAACCTAGAAAACCAGCCACATCAACTGCGAATGTTATCCTGGTCGCAAGATTTAGCAGTGATGCCGACATGCACCTAACTACACTCTATCGTATGGTGTTCATATTATTATGCTCATATACAATTTACTTATATACAAAAAATGCGGTCCGATAGGTACTTAGGTTACAAAAGAAAAGCGAAAATTTTGGAAATGTGGCGATTTATTTCTCTGCACAGTCTCCTCTTAGCTCGATACACTTTATCCAGCGATGTTCCAAATTATTTAACTCCATTGAAGAATACGTTTTCTCGAAGTCTACAAAATACGGAAATTTCTGTGCGACCAGTGACTTTTTAAAGTTTGGAAACAATGAGAATCCCAGTAAACAGTAGCCATCACCTTCCCGGCCGAAAGGACAATCTTCGGCTCCTTCGGAGCACGTTCGCCAGGTGAAGTCCACTGTTTCGCATCATGTTTCGTTGATGCCCACAAAACGACGCAGAAACTCCTTCGGATTGCGCTTAATCAGCGTCAAATACTGTTCGAAAATAGGCTCACGATATAAGGCAACTGGAGGTGGCTTTATGCCTATTAAAAAAAACAATTTTCCTGTTATCTGAGACTGTTGCGCCCACCATTCTTCCACAAGGACTGCTATGACACCGGGGTCTCAATGAATTCTGACCACTTTGAAGAAAGTAGGTTCCCTTCACACTTTGGAAATCTACATTTCAGCTTATTCCAGATATGTTAATACTGCGTATTTTTCAGTGTTGATGTTAGAACTCCTCCAATTATCCCTATGCTTTTATTCTTTCTACATTGGATAGCTCTTATAAATGTTCGCCTAGTTACTTCCCATTATATGTCGCCAAAGAAAGCACCGATATATGGTTGGCAGTTACCCCTAAACGGAGCATAGCGCCCCTATCATTCCTGGACGCCATCATTAACGGTTTGCTCAAATCCGTTTCAATCCTATATAGGATTTTTCGAGAAGCTTGCACTCTTCCTGCACTATCCTGTGTCATATGGTTCTGAAACAACCAACCTCGTTGGTCATTTTGGAAAAGTGGATTCCATTGCATGGCATAACCGGCAATGGAGTGTTCGCCTTCCTTAATGTGCGACCTATTCACTCCCGCCTTCCACACGCTCAGGGGTGACGGCAATGTATGCCAGCAAAATTCTTCGTTGAATCAGGCTAGAGTACCTCGATAATCCGCCCCAGACAATCGTTGACCCTGGAGGCTTCAAGCAACAGTGGACGTTACTTTTTATATGCTACTCGTATATAGAAGCATACAAAAACAGTTAGAACGAGACAGCCTCAATTTAATGGAAGTATTGAGATAATTGCATTTATGGATTTTAGACAAAGCAACGAAAGCGGATCTAGCACTGTTGGTACTTCGACCGACATCGAGTTTGGTGCCAGCGTTGGCAGAAAAAACACTTCCTAAATATACAAATTTATCAGCTCTTTTAATGAGGGAACATGAAGGCGCTTATCGCAAGCCGAATGAGTGCGATGATCAGTCAGACTAGAAGCTTTTGCTTCGTTCGTGTTTACCTTTAGTCTGATTCTACTTGCCAATTTCTTCAAGCTCATTCATGATTCGGTGAGAGAGCAGGCAGATGTCACATCGTCATAGTTGAGGTACATGACAAGGTGCAACTCTTAAGCACACTTTGGCGACCTCTTAAATTCAAATTTTCAACCTCCTTACTAAATTTTGCGGGACCAAATATAACCATTTCTGAGAACGGTGCTTGAGACTAACAGACAGGCAGGCAGACTATTTTACACAAAACCTGAAACCTGAAACAGAGACAAATACATAAAAGTTGTGCGGAAACTACTACGTTTTTAAATTTATGAAAGGGTGAGGTCACAGACAAGCATTTGTATTTTCGTCATATTCTTGATAAAAGCGGAGATGAATATCGATGATGAATCGTGGTTGAATCGCGCTGTTGCGGAACTGGTATGAGGAATGGAGGACGAAACCGATATTCTATACTTGGCTCTGGGTGCCAAAATAATTAGGACCAAATCGAAGATATTTGTCGAATGTCATGCCTAGATTCTTATAAGAGCAAGTTAAAGGCTGCCCTTCTAAACAATAGATAAAGGTCGGGAATAGAAAAATATAGGAAAAAAAGTTGACGAAAAATATCACAAATATCAAAACATCCGAACGGTCTTTGGTTTCGCTGTGCCATTTCTCTTCCAAAAACAAGAATCGAATCACTGTCAGATATTGCTTTCTCCTCATTTTTATAAAATCTGCGGACTTGCCCGCTTCCACATGCGCTCAAAACAAAGCTACGAGTCCGATTCGGCTGAAATTTTGCCGTCTATGAGAATGTACTACACAATAGTGAATATCTCTTGTTACAGGCCGGTAAGGCCAACTACTTATCGGACCCTCCTATACTATGCTATTCTTTTGGCTAGAATTTCTTATCGGTCAAGATTCATAAAACAGGCTTATTATAACTTTTTTATAATTTTCCAACAGAAAGTCATTTTTTGCGAGTTGTAAGGCTGACAAATACATTTCTGTAGGTCTGTTCCTTAACGTATAAATTCCAAACTAAACATTTTCTCAATAATTATTCACACTGGTAGACTAATAAGTGTAAATTAATTGCTAGCAAGTCTATTCGAAACTTTTTGTATCTCAACCGCTAATAAAACACAATACCATACAGCGCATTTTGCAATTGAATTTTCACTTTGTAGTATTACTATTATCACTTTTGGTTAACTTTATTTCCCAGCACTATCAAGTAGTTTTTCTCTTAATTGACGCGCCCCTATCAAACAATGCAACAAACTAATCTCATAAAATAAGCAGATAGATTTGCGATGAATTCAGCTAAATCCACACTGAATTGAGCGCTGTCCATGCCCACGAAAAAGAAAATTATTCTGTCCATCAAAGTAGAAAATAAAAATCTAATGAAAATTTTAATTTTATTGATAAACACCTGCTCCAATCCTTGTTACTTTACTAAATCCAATGATACTTCATTGAAGTCCGCACTTTTCTGGAGAACAAACACATTTAATTCATGAAATGGCCACTTCGAAGGAAGACGCCGCTATCCATTGAATTCCCCTCCTTAACCACCAAACTAAATTAAAGAAAGTAAAATTATTTAATTTAATTCATATATGGTGAGTTGAGCTACACTATGGTGCAAAAATGAGTCAATGTCATACGAAAATGAAAAAAGGCCCAATTAAAAATTGTTTATTCGGTTAAGCGAGTATTTTTTTTTATTGTATTGAACTACAATTTATTATTTCATTAAAGCATGAAATCAAAGTTAATAATTTTATAAACTAGTGAAAAAATAAATACATTTAAACACCAAACATCATTGGCTCATTTTTGCACCAGGCAAAAGTCTTTTCCAGAGTTGATTGATTCCGTAAGGATGCCCAACATGGAGGAAGAGCTGGTACCTAAAGTAATCCCAACAATTTCTAACTGAATTTAAATCCAGACTCTGTTTTAGCTGCTTGAAGACTTCAAATTCATGGTTTCTGATCCATTCCTTTGCGATTTTTTGCCGGAAGTTTAGGGTCATTATCATGTTGAAATATGACCCCGCGACGATACGTAAGAGCGATACACTGTAGTTTGTACATGAGACGGATTTGAAGGACCTCGTTACTTTACTCAATCCCATGCTCGCCCATATAATTGACACCAATTTATTTTGGTCTTATCAGACCAAATTATCTAAAAACCCCTGAACAAATTTTAATTCGCTTAGACACAAAGTAAAAAATTTTAACTTATTGAATTCCAGTCTCAAGTGGCCCAAGATTCGTACTTTTTCAAAAAAATCCCTCCGTTTTCTGAGAGTTTTCGGAGAAAGTTTTAGCTTTTTATTCTTCACAAAAGCTTTCAGTCCAACATCATTCAATGCTCTTGGAATTGTCTATCACTAATGGGAGTGTTCACAAAAGCAGTAGCTTCTTTATCCCTTTCTAGCCTACCAAAAATACGCCAACTGATGCGTCACATCTCATGCGTCAGCTGTAACAATCTTTTATGAGCATCTCTTTTTGGAATGAGAATTTAGGAGAGTTTAGTCGGATTTAAATTATTAATAATTTTCACCTCAGATTTTTTACCAATCCACAATAATTTTCCATTTCCTCGACCTTATGGGATGCATTCTAGTAATTTTATATAATATTATCTTCTTAGAGAGAAAACTGATACTGCAAAAGATTTTTGACAAATATAATTATATCACATGCGGTGGCTGTGTTTAATTGTAACACTTACTTGTAAATGAGATCTGTCCTTAATATATTTGAGATCCTTGTCCATTAGAAAGGTGCCCTTTAAAGAAAAAAAGATAAAATATAAAAATTGATTTGAATATCTCAAGAAATATAATTTATTTGATAAAAAGTTAAATAAAGTATTATAATTACGCACCACATGCTAGCAATAGGAAAGAATGTATCTTTTCTAATCAAAAAATTAAAAACTCAGAAAACCGAAAGCTGGACGTTTCAGGAATGAAAGGTTTTGTGTATTTGCTATGTAGAAACATTTGAATGGACATTCGGCCCATTAGTGCCTAGCACGCCTTCTACGTCTTACAATTTGCATTGAAGCGACAATTTTGACCTATTATAAATTTGTTAGTAATAGTGCGTCTTCACCAAATCTGGTAGGATCATGGTTTATACCCTATATTACTGCAAAATTTCATGACTGTACATAGCGTTAACTTAAGAGGGATTCCGCAGTCAATTACTAAAAATTATAGTCATACACTATTAACTTTCGACTGGGGGGTCGGGGGTTTAATTTGATACCCCATATGGCTATATTTGGTGAGAAAAAATTGTGCCCCCCCTCCCCTCTTGTGCATGTATGGAGACCTTAAGTTCCACGTAAAACGATGTAACTCACTAGATGCGTTACACAAAATCTTTTTACCTTTTCTTAACAAAGCAATGAAAGCGAAAAGCACGTGAAAACACGGTCATTGCTTCGCCTGAATTGGTGGTGGTAATCGCTAAAGCAATGCCTTTCGTGGATGAGAAGATTTTTAAAACCTACCCTTTCCGCAGAAAACATCAGCCATTACCTGACTTCAGTAATGATTTGGGCTGGCTTATGGACCAACATCTTCATCGTTACAAATGTCAATTTCGCACAACGTGCTTCAGTCCTCTATTGGACTTTCTGAAAAGCACATACTCTTACTAATTTGTTCAGAGCCAGGTAGTAAGAGTCACCCAATCGACAACCGTACTAAGGGCAAATAGCTTCTAGCAAGCACATATATAATATATGTTATTAGCTGTTGAAACTGCAGATTTTAGACAAAGCAGATTTAACGCATTAAAAGTGAATACCAAATTGACTGATTTTCTTTCCGAAGAAAGGACGTAATTAATCGGATGACAAGGAAGGAAGGGAGGAAGGAATTAATGGAATTATTTTGCAGCTTCTGATTAGCTTGTAGAGCAATCGTGAACGTCCTTTTATGGCATTTTATCCTAGGCCCATTCTTCCTTTCCTCCTTGTATTCAGCGATCCACCGTTAAGTCCCCGCACTCAACCAAGATTTATGATTTGCTTATAAAGTATAACAAACAACTTCATTTGTGCTGAATACAAATGATATTTGACATAATGACCTTGAGAGCCGAATGTTCCCGATCTTCATGCAAGACCGTAACGGTACACTACAGTACACCGTAGGAGGCAATGTGGTCAGCATTGCGCTTGCCCGAGATTATTATCCTGATTTGACTCAGGTACTCATTCACAGCTGAGTCGACTGGTATCCGACATCTCACGACAAAAACCTCTCTGTCACCAGCCGCTACTATAGCCAAGTGCTCTAACCACTAAGCTATCCAGACGCCAGTTTGATTTTTGTTTTTATAGAAGCATAGAATTGAAATTAAAAAAAAACCAAAATGTCTCCCTCTGATACCTATTCAACTTGCTGGGTATTTCGACTGGCACGAGACACATCACGAAAGTAAAGTAAGCGATATTTCTATTAAAAAATGTATTCATGTGATCTAACTAGTAAACATTGACATATTTTCTATCTACCTAATCGCTTTTTCGATTTATGTAATTGTGAGCCGTGGCAGACCCTCAAACAATCCTCCCGCCATCTTGTCCTTCTAAGGCAAGACCTCTTGCTTCACCTCTACGTTGGTTGACATTTTTTTCCATTCGTGTGAGTCTCGAGGTAGGTGAACAAAAATGAAAGTCTGAAAACATAACTTTAGTGAAGTGTGCGAGATGATTCAAAATGCTCAAAAGCCAAACTCGAGACAAACACACTTCCTTAGACAGCATTCCTCTTTGTTCGTTTTGCTGTCTTGAGATTTTTTAGAATCTCATGGTATCGTACTGTATTAAAAACCTCATCTGAACCGGGAAATCGATCAAAATGATCCCTTTTCGGTCCCAAAACATATAGGCCGAGTGTCTCTGCCGGGGCATGTCGCCACTTTGATGACTGCCTTTTTGTCTCAGTAGTGTGATGAGCTACCAATGTTTTGTCTCTAATTACAGCCGAATCAAAAAACTCGTGAACGCTAGCAACCCGATCCAGTTTGCGCAGTTCTGCCAATTGATTTCAAACCAATTCAAATTTTTGGAATTCCAGCATTTCTGAACATCAATCACATCAAATCAGGCTTACAATTTATGTGAAGCATATTGTCTCCTAGTATAACGTAACGATCTTCAATGAAGTTCTCTAATACGCTACAAGGCCTAAAACCAAATTGGACCTCCACGCCATCGATTATGTTTAGCTAGGGTAATAGTCACGCTTTTCTGCGGAAATTAAAGGTCTAACACTATGACAGCCTAGGTTAAGGTCCAAAATCTCATTTTTCTTACTCCCGCTTCTAGTAAGACTATTACGCCAGCAACAAACATCACCCGCAATTGGATGGGATGGTGAGGCACAATATAGAATCGTATTAGTACTTGGAGAGTCAGTCAGAAGTAAAATATACCGAGTCTGGTCTCAATAGCAAGTTTAAGAGCTCTATTGGGAACAGCATCCAGACCGGGGGTTCGTTATCACCAAGTCGTCTTCTAGATCGTTGGCAGATTCTTCTAGCTCGAAAACATGCAGTCCGAAACTGCACGATCTCTTCATTCCAGCGAAAGTTTGACCGCCGTTTTGCGAAGACTCACCGCCTCGTTGTAGCAGCGTCGCATGCTCTCATAATGCGTCTCATCATTTGCTCTACTTGTTTTGAAGCCCCACCACCGGGATTGTGGCGTCCCAATAGCATCTCTATAAATGAATCTTCTTCAAACTTTTTCATGGACCAGCCCTGGTGGAGGAAAATTGCCTGGTGGTCACTATGAGTATAATGGTCACTGACAAACCATGCCATTCTCGCCGCCACTGTGGTACTCACATATGTCAGATCGACTATTGAGTCCGACCCTGCTCCACGAAAGGTGGACACATTTCCCGTATTTGCAAGCACCAAGTCTAGCTCCACGAAAGCCTCGAGCACCTGGTGATCGTAGTCCACGCGTTGAAATCATCCGTTATGATTTTGGGTTTTCGACTCCTTGCATCCGAGACCAATATAGCTAGCATTCCTTCGAATTCTAGTATTGTCGTGCTCGGTGGAGCATAGCAACTAAATATGTAGATGGCAGCTATTTTTACCCTGTCGACTCCAACTTCAGGCAACTCCATCACTTCTTGAATGGCTTGATTTCCACACGCCCATATTACCGCCTTGTCAGTTAAATCTGTAGTCCAGGCACCGCTCTTATTGTTACGATAAGGCTCGCTGATTATGGCAGCTTCGATTCCTTTCTCATAGATAGTCTGCGAAAGGTCTTGGGATGCCTCACAGTGGTTGAGATTGATTTGCATTAACCTCATTTCTTTACTGCATCCAAGGCTCTCCTAAACATTGGGCATCAGCTGTTACCTGTAACGGGCCGACAGTCGACGCCGCCCTTTTTTTCCTTGCAAAGCATACATTCAGGCTTAGCCTTGCACTCCTTAGACATATGACCTTCTCCCCCATATTTTCTGCAGCTTTTTGACCTGTCACAATCACCGGTGCATTCCGCCGCTATGTGGCTAAATTCAAAGCATCTAAGGCAGCGCTTGAGAGACACCTGCTCCCGAAGTCGGCAAACGACCCAACCTATTGTTACTTTACCGGTCGCCAGTAGTTCAAATGCTGCTTCAGCAGGTCAGCTTAAAGTTGCCGTTTCCGTGCCTCCGTATGCCTTCCTCAGTCCTATGATTGCGGAATCTTGCAAACCCAGTTGTCCGAACTCCTTTCTACGACGTCATGGATATCCTCCTTGCTCGTGACTTCATTAATGTCCTTACATTGAATCACAATCTGCTGCTTTCTGGCCCGTACTTGTGCTTCTTCCCCTAAGGACTTCTCCACCTTGCCGGAGATATTTTCAGTCGGTTATAGCAATTGATACCAAATTTGGTGGAAATGTAGGAACTGTGAACGCTCATTAATACAGTGAGTTACATCATTCTACGTCGGATTTAAGCGGGGTCATGCAAAAGGGAGATGTAATTTTTTTTCTCATCAAATATAGTCATGTGGAGTATCAAATGAAACGCCTCGGTGAGTACTTTCTGAAGCCGGTCTTAGTTTTGACATTTGTTGGTAAGGTGGAGAGTGCGAGGGGTCGAAAGTGATAATTTCTTCCAACGACCCATTCTCAGAATCTACAGTTGTCGCTTCTGTGCAAATTCAAGACTTTGAATATCAGTATAACGCGCAAGTGGATATTCTTACATAATATATGCTAGGGACTAATGGGGCAAATGTTCACTGAAATGGTTTCATAAAAAAAAAATACACAAAACCTTTCACACCTGAAGCGTCTAAGTTTCACTCTCACGATTTCTTTTTTTCATAGCAATTTTATCATAATTGAATGACTTATATATAATACAATTGATTATGTTCTATAAGATAATATTGATAACTTCATGTTGTTCAGTAGCTCATATGGTTGCTCCGATTTTATTCTCAAATACTGCACCAATTGAATTTCTCAAACGTACCAAATATTCCATCACTGGCTACTCATTTGACAAAGTTAAACGGAAGCCAAATGAAATTGTATCAAGTGTTTGATAAGAAATTGAGTCCAACCTGCATTCTTCTTTCCAGATAAGAAATACATATAATGGGGGAATGGTCAATCAATTTAAAACTTAGTGGAAGTTCTTGGACTTTAATGCGTTTATCGATTGTTTTGTTCGAATCGCATAAGTTTTATAGAAGTAGCCAATGACAAGACATTTAGTTTGTATAACTTCAAGATTGTCTAGGCTAGGCTCCATTCCTTCCGAAGCAATGCAAAGCAAAGAGGAAAGTAGAATTCAATCCAAAGCACTGAATTCCGAGAAATACATACAATGTGCATTCAAAACAAATTTTCTCATCCATTCACCGAAAAAAATAATCATTGCGTGGGGGCTGATTCTCTGGAAATATTCCCTGCAATGCCATCGCATGAGTGTGAAATTGCGATAAACATTGAGAATTCAAAATGTACAAAGAAGAAGAAGCAAGTAACTATAAATGGGAACTTAAGTGGAGTTTTCAAGGAAACTCCTAAACGCGCCTAATACTCGTATGCATGAAGAAAGCAGTCTTATAGTCTTACATTCATTCTCTTTGTTTCAATTTTGGCAGAGCAAACAATTATCAGCTCCAATTTCGAGTGAATTTGAGCAAACAGAAAGATGACTGTTATTTCAGTCAGCGATAAAGCTTAAGCATTTAGAATGACAATTTCCAGCAGTTATATTCTAAAGTAAATAAAATTCAAGACGTATTCTAATTGGATCGAATTAATTTCGTATCAGTAGTTGTCGTCAGTAAACAAACGCTTCATTGTACAAGACACCAACCTCCATCTAATGTTTCTCAAAAGAATTCAACACAAGTTCAAAGTGCTATCAAACACAATATGATCCCGCAGCTTTCCTATGTAGAATTGTTTTAAATACTTAACTGATAACATTCCACAGACATGATGGAATAATGTTTAACAACAAATAGGTTTCAGTATTGCTGATTAAAATGAACCCGATTACCATGTAATTGTCCCCAACGCCGTTGTCTCTTAAATAGTGTTAGATAGCTCCACGACGACATATTGAAATTAAAAATATTTTCCGTGCGATTAGGGGCTTAGCACTTGGATTAACACTCGTAATTGATACTCGATCTCTGTATATATTACATTATACAATTATGTATTATATATTCCTATTGTGGCTTTACACCTTCAAAGTTCGTTACATCATTAGCGATAAGAGCAAACTTTCCACGGAAAATCAAACATTGAATGGAGAATTGTGTTACGTTTCGCATATTCCTGTGTGCATGATTACTTTTTCGTGTCTTCGCAAAAGGGAAATATTTCATCTCTGCAAAAATAAAGTGCACAAACATTGTTTTATTCAAATGAGAAAATGCATGGTGTGATTCAATAAAGCAGAAAATGTGTTATAATTGGGTACCCTCGATTTGGATTCAAGTTATGCGCTTCAACTTTTCTTAGACCTTCCAATAGTTTCAAATCTGAGCAATTTCGACGGTCTCATACCTTATACAGAACTACTTCCCATTCAACCCTCTCGAAATTTAATTATATCCAGCACTACTACTTAGATTACTACATCCACCTCAACTGCTGCGTCCATAACTTTGTTGGGGATGTACATAGCACAAAGAGCAATTAGGGTCCTGGGAGTTCAACGTGAGTACCTGACTACAATCAGAGTACCGCCGTGATTGGTACAGCGGTACTGATTTATACTGATTTCAAGCTCAGCAATCACACCAGAGGATGTGAGGCCTACTAAACAACTTTCCTGGCGGCTTTAGAAGGAGGTTCCGACCCGAAGGGGACGGCGCTGGGAAAAGTGAGCCAGTTATGTCAATGGATAATTGAGGCCTGCAACTCTACAATGCCACGACGCAACTTCCGTCACAGTAGGAAACAAAACTACTGGTGGAAGCAAGAATTCGCGCTATTGAGAGCATCGTGTCTGCAAGCGAGGAGGCTTTGTCAAAGGACCAGAGCGAAGCCAGCACATCAGCAGTGGGGAAAAAGAATACCGCGATCTTCAAAGTAGCCTTAAGAAGGCTATACGGAAAAGTAAGATGAATTGCTACAAGCACTTGTGTCTTGAAACAAATACCCCCGTGGGGCGCTGCTTCCAAGGCAGTAATGAACAAGATTCGTGGACAAAAATCACCCCAAGTGACGTGCCCGCAACTCTGGATCAAAATAATCGCAATCCTTTTCCCACAACAAGAAGAAAGTGAACCTAATCCAATGGTTCATCAGGACTTCTTCACAATCTCCGGGGTGACCGAAGAGGAAATACGGGATATCTGTGGACGAATTGGAGACAATAAGGATTCCGAACAAAGCCCTGAATTTGATTGCTAAAATCACGCCCGCATAGTTCATAAGTACATTTGAATCATGCATAGTTGAAGGATTGTTTCCCGCTCAGTGGAAAAGGTTTTGCTACCGAAGCTCCAAGAACCACCTGGCGCACCCTCTTTATATCGCCCTATCTGTCTGTTAGACACTATGGGGAAGATGTTGCAGAGGGTGACATACAGCAGGCTACTTCCGTTCGTCGAGTTAGCGGGTGGTCTATCGGAGTGGCAGTATGAGTTGAAGTCATTGCAACGGTCGTAGACCTGGCCCGGGAGGCGTCGGCCGCTGGTGAGTGCTGTGCGCTTGTAACGCTGAATTTCAAGAATACCTTTAACTCAGCCAACGGGGGTTAGACTAAGGGCACCCTGGGTAAACTGGGTGTCCCTGGTTACTTAATAATAATAATAATCGTTGGCGCAAACTCCGCCATGCTATTAACATAGTATGCTGGTCCCAAGCCCAGGTAAATAAGGAGGGTTTGAGGCAACGTACTCTGTACTATCCTCAGTAAAACAAAAATAAAATGCTGAGATCAGGGAAAGAGATAAATAGAGTACAGTTGGAGGTATTCTACTATGCTAAATCCTACCTGATCTCTCTTGGTGACAGGCCCCGCGACAGGTTGACCAAGAAAATGCATACAATGTCGTTACAAACATGATGATCGGTTTGAGTCACAAGCCTTGGAGAAATGCTAGGGCGTCCACCTTAGTCGACGCGGCAGGACGGGCCCCGGTCCTGTCGAGAAATAGGCAAGGGTTCTTGACGCATGGACGGCGTCAGCACGTAAGCCAGTTAGTCCGAACACAACGAACAAAACAAATACGTGTCTGCACACTAAATGTTGGTACCCTAACTGGAAAGACGCAGGAACTCGCAAGAGCCCTTCGGAAAAGCCGCATTGATATCTGCGCTCTGCAAGAAATCCGATGGTCTGGTGCCAAAAGCTGCGATATTGAACGCGAACGCGGTAAAAATGGCTATAAACTTCTCTATTTTGGTAACCCACACACTCAATATGGTGTTGGCATTTTGCCATCTCAGAGGGTTTCCGTGATGCCATTAAAGAAGTTGAACGATTTGATGATCGACTGATAAAGCTCACCATTATATCAGCTGATCGCACTATTCACTTCTTCACCGCGTATGCACCACAGACAGGTCGACCTGATACCGAGAAAGATGCCTTCTGGCAACTTCTCGATAAAAAGACTTGTCACGTGCCTGCTGACGATTATATAATCATTGCCGGCGACCTTAATGGTCATGTGGGTGAAAAGGTAGACGGTAACAGGTGCCATGGGGGAAAGGGGTTCGGAGTGCGCAACGAGGGTGGCGAGCGTATAATCGATTTTGCGGAGACCCATGACCTTGTACTTATGAATACATGGTTCATCAAACGATTGTCTCATCTTCCTACATTTTATAGTGAGAACAATAAAACGAAAATCGACTATATTCTCATAAGACGCCAACATTTTACCACTGTCACTGATTGCAAAGTCGTTCCCTATAAGACCATCGCACCTCAACATCGACCATTGATTGCCGTCCTGCGAATTAAGCCACCAATAAAACCGCGTGAGGAACGCACTGGCCCGCCGCGCATTAAATGGTGGCGATTCGGTGAGAAGAAAGAAGAAACGGTCTCACTCATACGATTGCCGACTATTACGAATGTGGAAGAATCATGGAACCAAATGAAAGACACGATCCACAAACCGGCCTCTGCAACCCTCGGGGTCACCAAGCCGGGTAAACGGTACATCAACCGAGATACTTGGCTTTCGAATGATGATGTTGAAATGAAGGTCCGTGAAAAGAAACGCCTCTACCACAAATTTCTCGACGATAAAACGCCTGCTAATTGGCAAATTTATAAGAATGCCAACCGGGAAGCAAAGAAAGCGGTCGCTGTCACCCGAGCGACCCATTTCAAAAATCTTTACGATAAACTGGACACTCGGGATGCGAGAGAGATCTGTATCGGCTTGCCGTAATGAACGCACACAGGATATCGAACACTTCTGTTGCGTTAATGACAAAAACGGTACTTTGCTTACCAACCGTCGAGCCGCAACGGATAGGTGGCGAGAATACTTCGAGCAGATTTCAACTGAAGAATTTGCTCATCCTCCACTTCCACAATCATTGTCCATATTTGGAGCAGTTCCACCAGTCAGCGCAACTGAAGTCGAGGAGGCAATAAAACAAATGAAATCGGGGAAAGCAACAGGACCTGACGACATCGCATCTGAGCTCTGGAAAGCGAAGAGCTGGGACCCAACACTGTGTCTCAGTGAATTCTTTAACCGGGTTATTCAGGAAGGAAGAACAGCATCTGACTGGAAAGAAAGTACCACAGTTGCAATATGGAAAAAGAAATGTAGTCCAACAGAGTATTCAAATTATCGTCCGATCCGGTTACTTTCCCATACCATGAAGATTTTTGAACGCATTCTTGACAACCGTATTCGTGAAATCGTTGAAAGAACTGTGAATCCAGCCGGATTTGTCAAGAACTGCGGAAATACTGACGCAATACACGCTGCGCGGTTACTCATGGAGAAACACCGTGAGAAGCATCGCCCTTTTTACATTGCCTTTCTGGATCTAGAGAAAGCGTTTGACCGTGTACCACACGAACTCATCTGGTATGCTTTACGACAACACTTAGTGCCAGAAGAACTCGTGCGCTGGGTTCAATTGCTCTACCACGATCCGAAAAGTAAAGTTCGAAGTATGGCGGGTGTATCAAAACCGCTTCGTGTCTCTGTTGGTGTTCATCAAGCAAGCGGCCTCTCACCACTCCTCTTTGCTATGGACACCGTCACACGGGATATCCAACGTCCAGCGCCCTACACACTGCTTTATGTAGATGATGTTTTCCTAGCATCTGATAGCAAAAATTATCTCGAGCAACTTGTTCAAAAATGGAATGATCACCTCATGCAACACGGTCTCAGATTGAATTTAAGCAAAACTGAATTTTTGACGACCGATCCCCATGAAACAGGCACAATCACTGTCAGTAGCAGTGATCTGCCAGAACTGAACGATTTAAATACCTCGGGTCAACACTATCAGCTAATGGAAAACTGCGCTATGAAATTGCTTCACGAATTAATGCCACCTGGATTAAGTGGTGTTCCACAACTGGTGTTCTTTGTGATCGACGTATCAACGAACGTCTCAAATCTAAAATTTACCGCAATGTCGTCCGTCCTGTCGCTCTCTATGGTTCTGAGTGTTGGCCAACTATAAAAGGCAATGAACGGCGTCTTGCGGTAATGGAGACGAAGATGTTGCGTTGGACTAGTGGCGTGACACGTTTTGAGCACATCCGAAATGAGATATCCGTAATCGACATGGGGTTGCACCGATCGTGGAAAGATTGCGAGAGAGGTGTCTTCGATGGTATGATCACCTAATTCGCACTAACGAGGATTCACTTGCCAAGATTGGTCTGAACAACAAAGTCGATGGTAAACGACCAAAAGGCCGGCCGAAACAACGGTGGCTTGATATGATGGATAGGAATTTAGAAGCCTCGAGATTGCATCCAGATCAGGCACTTGTGAACGGGACAAAGGCTGAAGGACAAGAAAATGTCCAAATGTCCTCATTTCATAAATATTCTAATGTGTAGACCTATTTAATTCGTAATCATTGCATCAGGTTTCTTTTAACGCCACTTTTAAGCTCATATTGAACAGTTATTTTTTAGCTGAACGATACATATATGAAAAAGATACTAGATGTGCGTTGTCTTACTGCCCAAAGCCGCAGGTTCTTTCCAACGCAAAACTTTCTACTTTTATCTAACGTTCTAGAATCATTTGCTTATTTACTAGAACTCAATTAAGAGAATTAGTACCAATTCTCTAAGTGAAATATGTAGCTCATAAGATTCATGTTTGGATAAAAAACACGTAAAAGGGTGTCAAACACGTATCGCTGTTTCCTAATCCCCAATTGCCGTCCACTATATTTTTTCAACCGCCAACAATATGAACTCATTCTATGTTCTCAATACTTACGACTTTCGTGATAAAAACTCACTAAATGAAAATAATCGAGGTGCCCCAATTAAGCGTAAAATGTAGGTATGTATGCACCTCTTTTTCAGGAATGAAAGCGTTTCAAGTACCAGAAATAATAACAAATCCTCAAAGTGTAGCAGTGAATTTCTAGATATAAATCCTATTGTACTTATTTGATTTCAGCTCTCAGTTCATTCCCATTTTGCGTCGATTGCCGGCCGTACGGCAGTCACGCAAATCTCTCTCTATTTCATTACAAAAGCGGTCAATAATGGAAGATTGAGGTAAGAATCGACGATTTAAAGGTGAGCATTGGCCCGATATGATGTTTAAATCGAGCGCACACACACCTCATACATCAAAATCCCAGAAGGTGTGGCATAAAAAGGTGTCTGATATAAATAACAGTAGCAACAACGTTGATATTTTAACGGTTAGATGGCGAAAGATACGATTGTGGGCTCGGTAGATTCGCGAAACGTGTGGAACTGTTGCTAGTGGAAAATCTTTTTTACTGTCCAAATTTCAAGTTCATCTAAATTTGGGTTCTTGCATGATTTAGTTTCGTAATAATTCTACACTGGAAGAGGGAAATTTATCCTTTACAAACGCTCTGTATCAATCTAACTATGCAGAAATCAACCTTGCTTTGCACCATCATTTCAGGGTTAAAAATGCCATCAGAGCAAACCTGTTCCTTTAATAAACGGGTTAATGATGATATCTACAGGCAAAACAAGAAATCGTCGTGAAATCTCAGGTGATTAAGGTAAGGGTCGATATAATTCGCTATTGCAATATCTTGTATCTTTTATCTACATGAATTGCCGTCGTCGTGAGTAAAAAGAACATCTTGGAAAGTCGATGTCAGGCGATTTTTCTTCTGTTTCTCCCCTGATCGATAAAAACAAGACGTATTAGGCATTAGTTAAAAGTAGACCATGTGTGTTTACAGCTAAAAGACAGCATTTGGTTACATTCTATATATATATATTGCACAGATAGGTAATGGACTTAGTTGTCAGTTATGTTGGATTAAGATTGTAATGATGGAAACGTGTAGCTTGCTAGCTACACTAGAAAAAGTTATGTCAGGGCACAGGGGCTAGCGGCCATCGGCTACAACTTTTGTTTTAACTGTAGAAAACGTTGTATGGTGTGATGACCACATTTTTATTGCTCGCCTTAAAGTTTTTGCTTCAATGGAAATATAAATAAGAAACTCACATACATACTGTCTAAACAGTATGCGAGCTCGTTATTTACAGGAAATGTATCCGTAAAAGTGAGTCAATTTTGTATGCACTGCTGGTTGCAGAGAAAATATGAATTACCTACCCACTTTAGAGCAGTTGGTTCGTAGACAAACACGTAATTAATTTGGTTGAAAGAACCCGATGAAAATTAAAAAAACAAAGTTTTATGACCAAATTGTCTAAAGAGGTGAAAAACATTCAAACCGTAAAATAGATACAATTTAAATTTTTTCATCCTAATTTGGTGGTTCTAAATCTCTGTATAAGTAGAAAGTACATGTACACCACCTTTTCTTATTGTACCCTATTCTCCGAAGGCCCTTCAGTAATCTACTACTAAAAATAAAAGATAGATTGATTTTAATCCGATTGAAAAAAGAACGAGATGGGGTGCCCTGATCTTGTTAGTTAAGTGTTAACCTCTGGACCTCATTGCTACCAGTGCAGATCCCGACTCCTCAAAGATTTATACTTGTCCCACTACTATAGACTCAATCCCTGGCGTAGAATTAAGTGTAATGATAATGAAACTGAATGATTTAACAGATGAGATATATTGAGTTACAACAGTCACCTAGGCCTCTAAATCCAAACCGATAACCAGGCGGCTAACAAGTACTTAGGTCCAACCACATGAACTCTATTATTATTATTAAGGAGGTCCTTGGGAGGATGAGGATACTCACGGGTCACTGCAGGCTAAATTAGCACCTGAGGAAGCTAGGAATATGTGCGGACACTTTCTACAAATTCTGTAAGGAAACCTCCATACATAATCTGAGGCATTGTCGCAGTGGCACTTGTGCAAAAACACTTAATGCACCTGCCAGAATGCTCAACACCAAGTGTTAGATTAAAACATCAAGAAGTAGGAAACATCTTAAGATTCCTGTAGGCTATAGGCTTGATCGATATACTATAGTTAATAAGTACACTATAACCATTAAGAGAGCAGAATAGTTCCTTCAGGACATAGAAGAACTTTCTTTAATGTCATTATTATTATATGCCTATCAGGAAGTTGATGGGCGAGAATGCTATTAATAGTAGATACTAAATTAGAAGCACCACATATCCTAACGAAGTAGTGACGACACTGTCAACCCCAGCCCTTGGTTCATAGTGGCAAGGATAAAAATTCATGGACTACCAGAGCCCTTAAAGCGCTCGCTTTTTCCAAATTGAGCAAGAATTCCAACGATATTATCAAGAGTTAAACAATAACGTTTTTAATAAATAATGAACCCCACCCTTAAATTTTCTTTTAATATGCCGGTTGAAGGTGCAGGCGTAACCCTTCTACTTGGTGTGCAGAGGTACCTGCCTATAAGATAAAACCGAAAGTGGTAAGTATACAATTAACTGCTTGTAGTCGGAAAGTTTGACCTTCAATAAAGGCCATTGGCGTGCTGTATTGTAAGAGGGCATGCAGAAATTTTGCCTTTTGTACAGGTTAATACATCGTTGATTTAGGAATATCTAATATGTAACCAGTGTTACAGACCCAACAGGACAGGAGAAATTTCAGCTGAACTGATACATGATAAGGAAAGAAGGATTGTGAGTAAGGATACTAATTTATGCAAACTTTTGGTTCCATAACTTGAGTCAAATATGTGAAGATTGGAATGTTCGGATTCATGTCAACTTTGGACAAACGACATTTATAGAGTAAGAAATCATTCAGAAATTAAAGCGCCAAGCTCATAGATTAACGCACTGAAGCATCAGGAAGGGTTAATGCCAGGAGTATCTTTTCCTAGATAGTCTCAGTCGTATACGACTATAGTCTTTTCATAGTGGATATCAAGGAAAGCATCCAGTAGACTGTGGAATTTTAGGTTGCATATTGGCACAACTTCGCCGCTGGATAGTTCATCAATTGTTTCAATGACTTGATTAGCTATATGATCGGTAGTATCATTTCATACCCAATTGTTTTGTGGGAGTTGAAGGGGGGACAATTTAGATCTGAAGATGAATATTGGTTGGACGTTTTGGGCCTAAGTGAGATTAGATTATGTAAGCCCTACAAGCGTTCCTCAACGATTATTGTAATCATTTATCTGGAATTGTCATCAGGTTAATCAACAAAAAGCAGAACGATTTACATTTCGTGATGATTTCATGATTTTTGATTACTGATAAAGAAGGAATACTTCGGGATTTGTTCTTGCATTATCTTGGAATAAGTTAAGGAAAAACAACCTTGCTACATTTGGTTGCCAACTAAAACATGGTTTGGATCATAGAATTTCTATTAAATGCTCCATAATCTTCAGGCGCGGACCTCAACGATGGTGCCGAGGACCAGCCGCAACAAACAACAGCACAGGAAGAAATCTAACGACAATTAGTGCGAAATTCTTCCTTCCACGGCATATTTAAAGAGGAATATTCGGCCAAGCTCAATTTTTCCGCTATTTATAAGCCTTCGTGGTTAACTCTCGTCATTTTAGTCACCTCCAGCATTCCTAATCATTACACATCTTAACTAATCCATCACCCTAGGGATCATATTAGAACAATACGCCAAATATACGTACCTACTCCATCTGTTGCTTCTGCTGATGAGCTCTACATCACTCAACTCATTATCAGTATTAGCTCTACCTCCACTTGAGACCTGAGAGTATCTAGAGCATCAAACTGAGTCCATTTTCGTCGCACTGCTCCATCAACGCTTGTCTCAGATATGTTATCGGAAGCTCTGCTCGGAATAGCAGTAGATAGGTGACGCATTAAAAAAGAACGACAAAAATTCTAGGCTGAACTATGTTAGGCTGCCTAGATAGGCAAAAATGGTTATGCCGCTTTCAAGTTGGATGGTGCATAACAATTGAGACGCAGTGTAGGATTATCAATAAGTGTTAGCGAAAACGGATCATCATTGTCATAAACGAGCAATGTTTGCGATGAGTAGATGAACTGCAACGTCACATATAGAAGACCACATCAAGGATAATATTTTAGGAATGCGCCCAAAAGACCGGCCTAAACAACGTTGGCTTGACATGCTGGATGGGGATTTGAAGGCCTCACGACTACATCCATAGCAGACCTTTGATAAAATAAAATAGTGCAACCAATCACGACGAGCCAACTCCGATATCGACGGGACAAAGGCTAAAGAATAAGAAGAAAAGAAGAAGTAGCTGTTTTCTAAGGTTTTGTGTAAAAAAAAAATATTAAAATCGATTCACTGTCTGCCTGTCCGTCTGTCACATTCTGTCTGTCTATCTGTCACACGCATTCTCGGAAACGGTTATAGCTATTGACACCAAATTTGGTGCAAAGGGAGGTACATTCATACATTCAAAAGGGGATGTACATTTTCTCCACCAAACAGTCATGTGGGGTATCGAATGAAAATTTTCAGAAACTACCCAACCCAAAAATCTGAAAAAAATTAAGAAGCTGCCACTATATGGTTCCTAGGCTCCGAAATATCATACTTCCCATACCTATATCAATTCAAATAAAGTTAATAATAGTATATTACTATACTATTTGATTGGCGGTTTCAAAATGAAGGAAAGGGAACCGAACACCATTTCAAAATTACCATTTGATTTGTCTTATATCCCTTACCGCGAAGCGTGCACTTGATAAATATATAAACGACATCGACTTTGTCAAGAACTGTGACGCTACTGACGCAAGACACACTGCGTTATTGCTCATGGAAAAACACATCCCTTTATAGATTGCCATCTCAATGTAGAGATGGCGTTTCAGGAAGACGCCTCGATTGTACAATCATGAAAACATACTCATGATAACTTGCTAGGTAAAACTGGCCTAAACATCGTAGTTGATGGAAAACGACCCAAAAGTCAACCAAAACAGCGGTGGATTGATAGATAGTGATTTGATAACCTCCAATTCCAATTAAACCATCGACTCGCGCTATTATCCAACTATCACTTTTGTTAAGCTTGGTCAATAGTCCAACTGCTTGAAACTAAGCCAATAATCATTATAAACTGGAAAGCATTAATTTCTTTTATATCATATTCATTCTATCGACACACTTTTACAAAAATTGCAATAGTTAACCGTCAGTACACAACTACACAATTTACAATTTGAGGGAGTATTTTCCAGCACAGTATCCGTACTTCTCCTATTTCTTCCAGGCGGCAGATCCCATCTCATCATACATAGCAGTGGATGCGAGGCCTATCCCCCATACCCCCAGAGCTGTACAACGCAGCTCACGCTTGGGCCCTGCGGGCGATATGAGCACAACCACCATGAAGTCCCTACAAGGTCAACTTTAAAAAACCCCGACCGAGACACATCCCCCAGAAATTCTCCTGGCAAATATGCTCTCAGAGGACCACTCCGATTCTCATTGTATCACCTTTGATGAGGCTTGGTGGTATCTGCCACTTCAGATGAGTCCCTTGCAGACTCGGATCTGAGCGTCCTCCTCGAGTTAATGGAGACGACACTCCCCAGCGGCCTGACTGGAATCAGTCCCATTTGCGGAAAACCGCCACCAGCCAACTATCACTCTTTTATTTTATTATATTACATTTGATTTATCTGTAGAATATTCACTGTTCAAGAGTGGTAATATCACACAAAACCTTAGCCAACAAGATTTCTTCCATCGTAGATATAGCTCTTTGATCTGACGAAATTATGCCGGAAGATTGGCGCAAAAGCGTTATTTGGCATACAATATACAATGTGTACAAATGGTGACAAACTCAGCCTCGAGAACTATAGAAGGATGTCATTGTTGTGGACATGTTAAAATGTGCTGTCAAATATAGTCGAAAAAAGGATCGAATCCTTCCCAAACAATATTGTTCGCAAATATCTGGGAGGATTTCAAAGTGGAGAATCAACGATTGGAGAAGTGTTGGAAATATAAAAGGCATATGACAGTATCGATTCATCTGTACTATACAAAATATTGATTGAGTTTGAAGTTGCGAATCAGAATGACAATGTGTCAGTCTCAAGTAAAAATACAAAAACGAACTAACAGGATGTTTCCGAACTAGATAGTGGCCTATGCAGATGATATCCTCGTACGATCGCAAGATAGCACGGCCCTGATGGAGTTTGACGAAATAGCCAAGGCAGTTGACCTTAAAATAAACGAGGGGAAGAAGAACATCATGGCACAAACGAGAAGAAAGACGTCAATCAGACAAAGCACAACTTCGAATAAGTCGACAGTTTTGTGCACAACTCTTACAAACCATAAATTATAAATAGACGAAACAGGTGGATCATGCGTACCAGCAAAACATTTTACCACCTGGAAAACTCCAAAACAGATATAAGAATCAGTGAACAATGCAAATTACGCGCTACTCGGTTTTCGAAATTGGAAGACGCAGTTGTTCGACCAAGAAGAATGGAAATGAAAACTTCACATAAAAGAAGATTCTCAGAAAAACGTGTCCTGAATTTATATTCTGTCATCATTTTTCATGTGGCAGACTTCATTATTTGGCTGCTGCCTCTTCTTATCTTTGGAAATGATCTCTGCTCCTCGTATCAGCACAGCTTGGAGGTAATATTTATTCGAAAATGGTAATTCCGCCAGATCAGCAGGGTTGGCAGCAAACTCTTCTCGGGCGGCTGTACAGAGGTCAATTACTACGAAAGGCAAGACCCACGACCAAGACGCATCGTCGCCCGCCTTAATGGCTGTTTTCAGGGTCCGATGCCAACGGTCTTGTATTCCATTGGACTGCGGATGGATGCTGTTGCCCGCTGTCGTTTGAATCCCAGGAGTCTCCCGTGCTCCAAAAAGAGAATAGATTCGAATTGCGTAATAATTACGGCAGGAACACCAAAGCGCGGAATCCACTCTCGACTGACTGTACTGTAATGTCCTTCAGAGGTATTACCTAAAGCCACCGCGTATATCGATCAATGATCGTACGGCAATACTTCTAGCCGTGTGAGTCACGCAAACGGCTTGCAATGTCAAGGTGTATGATGTGGAAGCGCTTTATTTACTTCGGGAATACACCTCGTTTTTTCCTACCATGCCTAGTAACCTTACACTTTTGGTAAGCAAGGCGCTCTCTGCCCCAAGAATTCACGTCGTTTTTCATGGACGGCCAGAAATATCTGCTAGAGACTATCCGGTTTATTGTCCGAATGCCAGAGTGCACAATATCGTGCGCCGAGCGAAACAATTCCTTACAGAAAGATCTCGCAGAAAATAGAGGACGGTCAGCCGAAGGCTCTGCAAGCTCTGAAGAACTGCGTCATCCTTCTAGGCCACAGCGATTACCGAAAAATTGACTGCGGCGGGAATGTTGATCTTGCAAATCCGTACGAACGATTAATTTGTCTCAACCGCACGCATGTTGAATGTTCGATGTAACTGGCTATGTGCCGAAATTGGCGAGGGGTTGCTTTGTCGGACTTCTTCTGTAAGTTAAAATTAGAAACGGCCTGAATTCACAAAAAAAAAACAGAAGGTACGGGGCTAGTAATTCACGATCGTAGGGGCTGTAATCATCTGGTGAAAGAAACGCCTACTCCGATGTCTAAGGCAGTGACGAGCACGGCTAAGGGTGCATCCTGTTGAGGGAGAGTAACATAGCTTTTGCTTGATGATTTCAAATGATGCACGTAACCTCCTGCGTTTCTTTGGTCATAGGACCAGAAAAGAAGACGTTAAGTAAGGCCTGGTGGTGACAAAACTACAGAAGTTTACCATAGCCAAAAACCTTCTAAAGTCTTTGGCCTTTTTTTCCCAGCGGAAAGCTCGCGATCGCTTGCACCTTATCTGGGTTGGGTTATATGCCTTGACGGGTGATTGATTGGCCTAGAAATTTCATTTACTGCTGGACAAATCTACATTTTTCAACGTTAAGAATTAGGCCATTTAGAAAGAGGCGTTGAAAAATGCACTCGAGATGTGCCAAATGCACTTTTCGAAATTTAGAATTAGGCCATTGCCAAGGGGCGTTGAAAAATGCAGTCCTAAAAGCGTGCAAATAGCTGTTTTTGGAATATGTTTGGAGGATATTTGGTGGTAAGCCTTGGTGAGATCCAAGATCCAGAAAATACGACAGTTTTCTAAATAGTGCGCAAAGCCTTGGTTGAGTGGAGTGAGGTACCGGTTCGGAATCGTCGTCGTCATTGGATACTGTAATTGAGAACTAGATGGAGTAGAGGTGACCAACTGTCATAGAAATGTCTACATATACTATGCTTAAGTAATTGTTGAAACTCTTTCTGCGCAACATCGGGTAAAGGGAGTGGTAAAGAAGGCATCTTCGAGAAAATTGGCGAGGCAATAGTGTCGATGTGGTGTTAAACATCATGCTTACTACATGATATACTACATTCGGTAGTAACATTTCGGCATTTTTGGAGGAATGCGCGAATGCGTGGATCGGCAACATCTTCAAAAATGATGGAAAGACTGTTGTTTGCACAGGTTAATTTTTCCTGATGACCTAAAGGAGGTTGTGGGGTCTAACAGAAACCTATGTTGCATATCCACCAGTAACCCATAATGATACAGGAAGTCTGCCTAATATGGGGATACCGATGTTAACTAATTTGGCATTTCGACGAAATCAATAGGCTGATTAGGCTGACCATTTGTGAGGCCAGATAAAAGCAGCACTCTCGAAGTCATTCAACATCAACAACTTTTTTCCTATCTACGCGTACGCGTACGATTGTTGGCTGTCAACAGAGCCAATTGCAGCTTACAAAAACTGTTCCGCTCGAAACGTCTCACCATAAGGTCCTGCCCGGAAGATCTATAAAGGTAATATCGGCGGAGCCTGCCTCAAATGGAGCGATGGCGTAGAACAAGACGCCAGACAGCTTTAAGGAATATCGAATTGGCGGACCCGGAGATGTCAAGAGTTCTTTACTAAGGCAAGCCTAGATCCATTGTTGCGCCATTGAAGATGATGATGATGTTAGCTAAAATGAAGCGCTTACTTGCCTGCAACCGTCAATTTTGATAGACGTTGGGTTTGCTGCCGCTAATTTCGGCTACTGAGGAAAAAGCTAGTTGAGTCTGCAGACAGGGAGGACCAATAATTCTTGATTAGTTGCCGAATGTGAAGTTCTAAAGCTGCTCTCGGAAACCAAAGCCAACAAAACCCTGCACTGAAGAAGGAAACAACTTGTTGCCGAAATACTGGTATTTGCTGAATAAAACATAAAAGGCCAGCGTCAAACACTGTGCTTACTATTGCACCAAAAGTTCAATTTAAAATATTAAAAATTCCCGAAGGCACTGATGAAAACTAATTTATTTTATTCGTAACCGGGAAAACCATGAAAATATTAATTAAATCAATATTAATTTTGTCAAACCTTTCTGTTTATTTACTAATTTCACAAAATATTACCGGAAACCGGTAAGATGGATTGACTTATATTCGATAAATTTGTAACGTCAGCTCATATAATCAATGAGTAATTAGAATACTATCAATTATCAACGCTGCTATCGGAATTCAGGACTGGTTTCTTGAACTTACGATCAAGACTCTTCCCCCACATATTTGCATGAATATGTCATAATTACGATAACCCACTAAACACAATAAAATAAAAGAAGACATATGTAAGTCTTTAACCCACTTATTGGCACGATTTATCGCTTCCACCCGACTTCAAATTCTATTCTCTTGGAATTTTGCATTCAACTGATGACTTTCTGGACAGCGTTTTCCGTCCATCCACACAAGAACAATTTCTCGAACACAACAAACGCTATATTGTTTTCCTCCACAGAATTCACATGATTTTCGCTTTAAGACGTTGACCATGATATCATTAAATTTTCCACGGTGGTGAATGATTCACGATATCGTAAAAGCCTGCGAAATTCTCACCAACGGTCAAGGAAGGCAGATGATGATTTTCGCTCAAACCCACTAAAAATAGAATGGAAAATGCGAATTGCCAGCAGCAGCGTTAGCGACTAGCGAGTAGAGTGTAATTTATATAATAATGAAAACGTTATTGAAAAAGTGAAAATCCACGTCAAATACACGATTCACATATGGATCATTACCCGGGACAGAGAAGGGAAAAAAGGAAGCAGCAAAGTTTGCTGTGAATTGGTTGAAACGCTTTTAGATGGTCTGAAACTTGATATACGAGGCTTAGGGCCGGGCAATAAAGCATTCCAGGGCGCAGCCGTTTGAAGGCCTCACGTACATGTGTCGGGCTGGGGACGTCCGGACACAAATACTCATTCCATTCCAAATAGTCCTTTCACCCTCTTCACTCAATCCAATTATCTGAATTGCTCAGTGCCACTTTAAGTCCAGCACTTTTTCAACTTCGTCAAAGTTTCTGTGCCTGATTTTACGGCACTCGATGTTTTAATCAGTCTACTTTGCATAATTAGCGTGGGTGTCAATGGAATGAACAACCCTCAAAGGTTACTCATCCGTCGCCTCTTCTTGATTCCGTTTAACAACTGATAGTCATGGCGTCTTACATCTTGTTGTTTACTCGGCATCAACGGAAAACAAGACACGCAATCTTACCTCGATTTAATCGATACTCTGCCAATTCAGACGTTTTATTCAATCGATTTCACGGTTGAAGTAGAGAAGATACTCGTATTTAACGATGGACTATATCTAGTTCAAATATCGTAAAATTAAGTGTGTATATTAGATGATGACCACAACTTGACTAAGGGAAATGATGGAGCTATTGAGAAAATTAGTCGCAAGTTTCGCAGACGAAAATATATTTAATGGTTTTAATGAAATTCTTAATTCAATCACAGTCAGAAAAAGGGTTAGGGGCTGTTGGCATTCACAACTTTCAATACGTAATTGCACCTAATTATCCAATAAGGCTGAATATGTTGTTGCAAACTGAACCAAAACATTACACACGGGTTGATTGTTGTGTAATAGCATTTCAAGCTTGCATTCTCCAATGCCATTCTGATGA
The DNA here is from genome assembly GCF_905115235.1 of Hermetia illucens. Classification (NCBI taxonomy): domain Eukaryota; kingdom Metazoa; phylum Arthropoda; class Insecta; order Diptera; family Stratiomyidae; genus Hermetia; species Hermetia illucens. The sequence goes on from NC_051850.1 coordinate 148,143,114, forward strand.
GCCGAGCGTAGCATCAACTTCCATTCTCAGCATTTCTGTTCGCTTAAACTCATAATGCATGCTACTGCCAATTTCAGCAGTTCTCCTCAACATAATACTAAGTTCAATTATTATGACAGATCATCATCCATGGCGCAACAACCGGTATCCGGTCTAGGCCTGCCTTAATAAATAACTCCAGACATCCCGATTTTGCGCCGACGCCCACCAATTCGATATCCCTAAAATCTGTCTGGCATCCTGACCTACGCCATCGCTCCATCTCAGGCAGGGTCTGCCTCGTCTTCGTTTTCTTCCATAGATATTGCCCTTAAAGAATTTCTGGGCTGGATCATCCTCATCCATACGGATTAAGTGACCAGCCCACCGCAACCTGTTGAGCCGGATTTTATCCTTGCACGGTCGAACCAGAACGGGGATCAGCTCCACTCTGTTCCTCACAAACTCAATTCCCACTATCAACCTAACCCATTTCAACCCGACCGTTCCGAACTACAACAGATCGAACTACCATTCCTACCGAGACCACTTCCTGATTAGCAGTAACCTGACTGTTATTCCCAACCTAAACGCCTTCCCCTTCCTCTAAACGGTCCCCGGCATCAGCGATCATGACGCCATAATCCTCCGCATAAATCTCCCGGACTTAGTCGTTCGGTCCACCCCGCCTTCAGTTCCCGACTTCCAGTGTGCAAACTGGAAACACATCAACCTGGCCCTCAAAACCAAACTTCAGCCTCTCCTACTCCCATCCAACTGTACAGTTCCCAAAGACTCCATTGACCTGACAGTCCGTCAATACATCGAAGCACGAACCAATCCCATCCCGTCCCTTGAATTACCGCAACCTAATCATCCTTCCCGACGACATCCTAACCGATATTCAATATAAAAAGACCCTCAGGCGGAGAATATTTAGGAATAGATACTTGCCGCAATCCTCTCACATCCTCGCCAAAATTCGTGAGCTGGACAAGTCCACCCGCGGAAGAATCCTCACCCTATACACCCAATATCTCCACAACCGCTTCTCCAACACCGAACTGAACCCTGGTACATACAGGGAACTCAGAAAAACCCGCCCGCGTGTAGGCAAATCAGTCCAACAAAACGCGATCCTACCCCAAAACATCCCACCCACAGAAAAAGTGAACATCCTCGCTCACCACTTCCTCCAAGCCCACCACTGCACCCTCCACTTCCGTGAACCAAGTTTCGATAACGAGGTAAGCGGAAAGATCTTTTAACTCCTAACCCACCCATCCTACCTCATTCCCCAACCCACGCAAATTCCCTTCACCCACGCCCTCGTCGATCCAAGTCAGCGAGAAAATATCCTCCCCATTCACTTTATCAGTCCAGACTCCCTCAGGGCGGCCATCGCCGCCTTCAAAAACAAAAAATCAATTGGACTTGACGAAATCCCCTCCATTGTCCTCAAGAAATGCGCCCCAAGCATTGTCCCCATTATGTCCTTCATCATCAACCACTGCCTTATCAATGCCCACTTCCCAACAGATTGGAAGCGTGCTCAAATTGTTCCTATCCCAAATCGGACGTCCTCCTCGGCCTCAACCGGAACGCAACGACCACAGCCTGTCTCCTCGACATAAAGAATCCTTTTGACTCCGTATGGCAATACTGACTCGCATACAAGCTTTCCGAAGTCCTCCAGTTCCATCTGCACCTCTGCAAGCTAATTCTTAGCTTTCTTGATAGGCGGAAATCCCAAGCCCAACTCCGTGAACACCTCTCTTCCCCATATTCTAGCCCGGCTGACATCCTTCAGGGATCAGTCTTCTCCACTACTCTCTTCTCTCTGTTCACCGCAGACCTTCCCAAACCAACCAAGGCCGTGCAACTGGTGCCTTCAAATCCCTTTATCCAATCCTAAAATACAGTAGCCCAACACCTCAGAAAGTCAAGCTGTTTTGCTACAAACAGCTTATCCGTCCCCTCCTCATTTTCGGTTTCATCTTCTGGTCCGACACTTCCTCCTACCAAATCGAACGACTCCGTCTCAAAGAGCGCAGTATCCTACGTCCCTATTCCGATATCTACAAGAACGAAGACTGCTCCAAATACATCTCCAACCAGATCCTCTACGACTCCTGTTAAACGTCCCGCATCGACGCCGTCCTAACCCGTCATGCCCCTCAATTCCTCGACAAATGCATATCCCATCCAAATCCACTTATCGCTCAAGCCATGCAGATCGAGAGCGTCGAAGAGAATCTTCTACGAACTCATCTGTTCCCTAAAATCCTCCTATCTGCCTAGTCCCGTAACCTCCTTTTCGACCCCGGCGATAGAGTAATCTTCTACAACGGCATTTACTCCTCATCCCAGTTTTCAAAACCCACCAAAAAATGAATGAACACGGCCAAGAGTTCGCAGTTCTTTTTGCTAAGAACCCAAGTCTTCGAGGAATACATAAGGACTTGCAAGATCATTGCCTTGTACAGTAAGAGCTTTGACCCTATGGTGAGACGTTTCGAGCGGAACAGATACAATGCTGACGAGGAACGCAGAAGAAAATCTGTCATTGATTGTTACAAAGACAGAGAGCATATGGTATTTCTATGTCACGTTGCACTGTATCAAGGAAACGAATTACCAATTCTAGCGGAATTCAGACATTGAAGAGTGCCGCAAATTCTGTCTAGACCGATATAATAGGGCGAGAGAGGAACTACGGGCAGCCATTTCGAGAAGTAGAACAGGACACTTCAGGAGACTATGCAAGAAAGAGAATTTCAATCCATGGGGGGGGGGGGGGTGTTTACCAGAATTAGGCAGAATACCAACTTCTTCCGTTTCCATGCCGCTGCAAATATCCCCTCGAACATGCACGCTTCGAACAAGTCAGCGAACTTGTTCGCTCTGGATTTCATGGCAAGCTTAAGGGCCTTATTCGGTACTTCATCCAGGCCCGGCGCTTTATTCTCTCATATTCTACCGCAGATATCCAGCAGCTCGTCTCTGGGAACTGGCCTCTGAATCATCCCATCACGATTCTGTAGGCATTCCCCCACGGGTTTACGTCCGATTCTGAGCAGAGCTCCCTCCCTTGAGAGTTTTGCGGGCTGCCTTATAGGCGCACTCTTTTTTCCCCTGATCGACTCTACCTACCGTCCTCTGAGCCGCACTTCTGGTTCGGTGGCAGGCTGATCGAAGGCCAGCCAGTTCACCATTTCACCAGTAATTTGGTCTTCTATTGGGAAATGAGCACCTCTTAGGCATGGACACGTCATATAGAGGCGCCGGCTTCATCAGGTTGATCTAACCACACCTCTATGAAGGTCTGCTTATCCAACGTTTTGGCTGTCCAACCTGAAATCTTTGCCCTGTCTCAAAGAAGATTGCCTGGTAATCACTTTGTGTGTAGCGTTCACTGACGCACCAGGACATGCCACACTCCAGCACAGGGCTGACAAAGGTCAGGTCTACAACCGAACCTTAGCCCTTTTTCTGAAAAGTGTTCATAGCACCTTCGTTAGCCAAAACTATGTCCATCTGCGCAAACGCTTCTAATAAACTGCCCCCCCCCCCCTCTGGCATTTGATTCTCTGCTACCCCACTCAAGGGCCCAAGCGTTGAAATCACCTTTGGACTTCGTCAACTTCCGTCGATTACAAGATTATCAAGCATATCCTCAAATTCAGACAGTGTCAGACTTGATGGGGCGTAGCAGCTGTATACATATACACCATTTATCTTTACCCATAGAAAGCCACTGGCTGCCTGACTTGCAGTACATTATATAGCCTGTCGACCACAAGCCAATATCGCCGCTCCACCAGGTCCAGTGACCAATATGCCACCGTGCCGGTTTCTATACGGTTCACTTATGATGGCAATTTCCATCTCAGATTCGAACGTGGTCTACTCAAGTAAATCCTGAGCGACCCTGCAATGATTCAGGTTTATTTGAATAAACCTCATTTTCTCATTGCAGTGAGCGCCTTCCTAAATTCCGGGCATTTACTACTTCCGGCAATATGCCGGTTATCCTTCCCCTCTTTCATCTCGGACAATAGGCATTTGGGGTCCCTATTTCACTCCCTGGCAATATGGCCCTTCTCCCCACACCTTCCTCATCGATCGGATCGATCAATGCTGCTACCTTCGCGAAGTGCCCAAACATGAAGAATTTCGATGTCACTTCATCGAGATCCTTACATTTTATGTATGATAGATCCCATGTTTTTGGGCACGCATTGCGGCATTCTCCCCAAATGAATTTTCACTTGAGTGCGAAAGTCATCAGTTTTGCCTACGCTGGATCTTTTCAGTTCGAACATGAGATCCCCTTTCTGGGTTCTTTAGATTCTGTTCATATTTCTGCTCAGATCTTTTAAGTTGGGATCGATTTTGACCTTTCTGAGTATCTCCGCGTAGGATAGATTGCCCTTACTGGAGATAACATTTGCATCTGGACGAGTTCGCACTTTTGCTTTTCATTTCGCTTTTTTGCTGGTAACTTTAGTCCATCCATCGTTTTCGTTCGTCTTGGGCTTCGCAATGCTGGTCGACTTTCCTACATAAGCTGTCTGCCTGTCTGTCCGTCAAATGCAATTTTCGCGGAGACGGTTATAGCGATTGACACCAAATTCAGTGGAAAGATGGGAACTGTGAACGCTCACACATTCAGTAAGTAACATCCTTTTACGTAGAATTTAAGGGAAGGTCCCCATACATGCAAAAGGGGTGTGTAAATTTTTTTTTACCAAATATAGTCATGTAGGATATCAAATGAAAGGTCTCGGTTAGTACTTTCCGAAGCCGGTCTTAGTTTGTTGGAAAGGTGAAGAGTGCGGGGGGTTGAAAGTGATTATTTCTTTAACGGACCCATTTTCAGCAACTAACCGATCGAAAAATCTGAAAAAAATCAAGTGACTTCCACTATATGGTACCTAGGCTCCGAAATACCTTCCATACCGATATCCTTTCAATTAAAGTTAATATAATAATAGCATATTAGAATAATTTTTGATAATTGGCTGCAAAACACCCCTTAAGGGGGTCATCCTGTGTGTCGGGTTGGAAAAATCGATTTTTTTGCATGAATTTTATCTTTATATAGTGGAGAATATGTGGACAAAGGGATTTTCCGATATTCCGAGTCGTTCAGAAATTACAGTGTTAAACAGGTAAGGAGTTTGCAGCCGCGGCTAGAGTACTCGATGAGAAAGAGCATCGAATCTTCTTTTACTTGTTAGTTTTTTACCTGAGCGTTATAAATTTGAACACAGGTATAAATATAAAAAGATGGAAAACTAATCAATTATCTAAACTTATTTGCTGGTTGGAATAAAAAGGATAATCCAGTCTAGAGTGAGCACTGAAAGGCTTTCAAGCTATACTCAGTTATATTTTGTCGTAAGTATGGTGCTTGCTTTGTGTGTTCAGTGATTTTTTTAAATGGATCGTACGAAGGGAGATCGCTTTAATGCTCAACGTCAAGCTAGCACTAAAACACGAGTATTTCATGGGAATCGATACTTATCAGAGAAGAAAAAGGACTTCGCATCAACATCAGGAAAGAAACTTTTAGCAAGCATGAACATGGATGTTCCAATTACGACAAGTTTTGTATATTGTATATTGGATTTTGCTGGAGTTTTCTCCGGTATTTCTGCAAATTTCTGCAAATAATAAAATATACGTAGTAGAAAAAAAGGAATGCGTAGGACATGTCGAGAAAAGAATGGGAACGCGGCTTAGAAATGCAAAGAAGAATCACAAAGGCATTGGTGGAAAAGGGGCCGGACAACTTACTGATAAAGTTATTAACGACCTCACTACATTTTTTGGGCTAGCTATTCGTCGACACGCAAAATGATAGAAGGAATGAAGCAAGAAATTTGGGGAACTTTCTTCCATGAATGTTCTACAGACGAAAATCCTCAGCATCAAAAATGTCCAGCAGGCGAGGACAGTTGGTGCAAATGGCGCAAAGCGGAAGCTAAAGGAGAACTGGATAGTTTCCACTACGAGAAGGCACCTTTGACTGAAGAAGTTCAAACAGTCATTAAACCAATCTACGAAGATTTGTCACGAGATGATCTCTTGAACAGATGTTTAGGACCAGAGACCCAGAATAACAATGAGTCGTTAAATGCATTGATCTGGTCTTTCGCTCCTAAAGACCTTCATTCTGGGGCCAAGGTCGTAGAAATAGCCACTTTTCTGCCTGTAATTATTTTCAATGAAGGATTCAATGGCATTCTCAAAATCCTAGTGACAATGGGATGTCAAGTTGGTCACATATGTCAGGTTTATGCCGACCGCCGTAATGAAGCGCGAATTTGACGGTCCGAACGACGATCGACTGACCTCGCTAAAAGAGCCAGAATTGAAACCAGAGAGCAACAATCCGCCTTACAAGACTTTTTTGAAGAAACGGAGGGTGTTCTCTATGGACCAGGTATAGCAGATTAATGGTGAGTGAAAATTTTACTCTTGATAATCACATTTAAATTTTCAAATGCGTTTTTCTCGAAACTGCATCTTGAAAATCGGCTGCCACCATAGCTCAAAATCTATCCAACCAAATTGTTTGAAATTTTCACGACTTCATTAATACATATTTCTACGATCCGCAAACTAGGATAATTGCAATCGGACGGGTCGTTTTTTTTATTCATAAAAAAAAGCCGTAAAAGAACACCAACATCCAAAAAATTAAGTTTAAAAGCCCACCAAAAATTTACCTTTTAATATTTTCTAATTATACTAATTTGCAGACCGTGGAATATTGTCCACATTGAAATGCCGTCGAGTTTTTTTCCCTCAGATGAACACAGCGCCCTCCAGCGTGCCAGCAGAAAAACTTTTTTTTGAGATGGGTGCATACATTGACACGTATTCCGAAAACTAGCTATGATATCAAGCTGAAAAATTTATCACATATACTAGAGATATCAATAAATATATGGTGAAAAAATCACGTTTCTACCTTTATCCAGTCCTCCAAAATAATTTTTAAAAAAAAAGCAAAAAAAAACGGCCTTCACACGGGATGACCCCCTTAAGTTCATCTTAGTACCATGAAATTTTGCAGTGAAGTAGGCTATAATATAGAGCATAAAGTTCGGTGGAAATCGCACTTGTACTAACAAAGTTATAATAGGTCAAAGTTGTCGTTTCTTTGCAAATTCGAGACTATGAATGTCAATATCACCCGCAAGTGAATACTCTCGCATAATATAATATATATTACGTGCTATGTACTAATGGGGCAAATGCACAGTCAATGTTTTTGTATAAGAAATACACAAAACCTTTCATACCTGAAGCCTCTAGCTTCCGATTTTCCGACTTGTTTTTACTAATCCCTGTCATCTACTGCCTGCATATTGCTGTTAATCCACTTCGTATTTACATTGTTTTGATCAGTCCTTTACCTGCACCCTTAGAAGGCTAGAGAGGTTCCAACAGACTGGACGCATCTAATGTTATCCATAAAATTGAATGTAATTCAGGCCCCATAATATAAAGTTAACCATTCAAAATGTGTATAACTCAAAATACCGTTTTAAAACCAATCGACGCAGTTCTTGCATTAGCATTCCTTATCTCAAACAAAAAGAAAAGGCAAAGGCTAAATCCATCAAATGGAATTAACCCAGCATCCTTTGTTGTCCAGCCACTTTGCTTTGTCAACAAAACCTGTTCTGCCCGCCTCGCAAGGCGACTGTGAACTTCTCTCGGAACTCTGGCTTCCCCGGTCCACCTAAATGAGGCGATGACATAAACAACGAATACCACTAGATCTCGAGCGAGCGCACCAGCACCATTAATCGGCCGGTGGCATATCGAAAGAATGCCCCAAACAACAGCCTCTGAAATCCTCTGTGGTCACTTCAGTCGCGCGTCTGCTCTCCACGCCCGAGATAACATTGTCACAACCAGCGAGCTGCGACCGCACCGTGTGGACCTGATTTACCTGTGCCTCCGACACCGTGACTCAATCGAACTAAGTTCAAATGATTGGGGGAAAATGGGTCACACACTCGGACTTTGGGCGGTTTTCACACTCGCCCGCTGCGCTCGACCGTTGCTCACCTGAACCGGAAGAAATGAAAGGAACCGCAGAGTCAGTCAACTCAGAAAGTTTCACACAATACCTGGCGGCAATTAATCGAAGAAAGTTGTTGCGAGATCTAGTTTCGGCTGCAGTTCGCACTTGGCCAACGCGGAGTGCGAGTGTGCAGTTTGTACGATAGATTCGCCAAGGAACCGGTAAAGTGAACTTGATATTGGAGGAGATGGAAACAGGTGTGTCGGCCAGTGCGACTCGGTGCAGTCGCGGGTGACCGGATGACGAATTATGGGGTAAAGCCTGTTTGGGAAAGGGTCAAGTTTACTCAACGCTGGGCTGCGTTTGCCTTCGCGACCGGCTGGCCACTTGGAAAATGGGTTATGTAACATATGGACGTAGTCAGGGAAGAACCAAAGGAAATGGGACAACTGATCGCAATATTTGGACCATCAGCTCTGCCAATACTCACCAAAATCTATTTCAGTGGAGATTTAATCCCATTACCAGCGCAACGGTCTCCTCCCAATTCGTAAGGTTTCGCGGGAGTCCAAATCAAACTCGCAGTCCAGCTCCTCCGCGAACAGTAACCGAAACTTGCAATTATTGCAGAATTCCGCTCGCACTTTTTACCTTGCCCAGTTGGGCAGTTGCCACTGCACTTTTATCTCTCTTCCGCACAATGCACCGACACTCCACACGCACGCACTCACACACCTCCACCAAACGTCACTTCTCTGCTGCACCGCCCGCTGTCCGTTGCGTTCAGCGCTCTTTGCGCTACGTTCACGCTACAATTCACTTTCCCCTCAGCCGACACACCATTTCCCCTCCGCAGCCCGCTCGATAAAATTTCGATTTTTCCGGGGAAGCAGGTTGCAAAATATTGCACCAGAATGCAAAGTGGTTTTTCGACGAATCCCGTCCGGGTGGCCGCGGGCCGGCACTGTCCGACCAGTTCTGGGAATTATCACTCGCGACAACGCCAGCTGCAGCGGAATCACTCGTCCAATTGCCAAATATCGAAGGGCAGACACCTGACAACAAAACCCACCGTGCACAGCGTCTCTACGCAAAATGTCACTGACGTCGGGAGGTGGCTGGGAAAACTCGCAGGTTTGCTCGCCGTTTGAATGGAATTCGCGTCGCCGACTCCCGCACAAGACGCCACTGCGCCCAAACTCACAGTTCAAACCACAAGACAAATGGAAAATGCAAAAATCTTGACAGAAACCGAAAATCGAATAATCGCAATTCGTCGCCGACACTTCCTTCCACGGCCACAACAGAACACAAAGTGCGACGGAGAAATGAACGCGAGCCGTTCCACACTTCCATACACATTCCGGCCATTCCACGTTCACCCGTCGTCATCCAATTCTGGTGTGGAATGCGTTGGAACGATAGAGTGCGATGCAGTCAACAGTGCCACGAACGATGATTTGTTCCAATTAGAAATATATTTGCCAATGATAATGGTGCATATTGGGAAGTAAGTATGATTGGACTAAGGATTGCGAGTTTATACATATTATAACTGAATGTTACACAGAATCAAAAAAACTCGTTTCAAAATTTGAGAAAAAAACGGCTTTTTCACATATTCTATCTGCAAGAAATACCTCCTAAAATTTTTTTAACAAAAGGCCAATTAAGGAATGTTATAACTTTTTCCGTAATGGCACCCATGTCTGAAAAGAAATCGTTCTTCATTCAAAACGGAGCGCGAGCCACAAGCGGTTCCTTCTCCCACTGTATGCACCTTTCATATTTATGAATATTAGAAAGCTCACGTGAAGAAGTTCGTGCCCAAATTTTAGGGAAAACTACCTAAAAATTACATTAAAACATTGTAAAGTTTGCCCCAAATCATCGCTTACTTTAAAGACAATGGAAGTGATCACTGCCAGACAAAGACGTTATGGGAATAGCATCACAGATTGCAGCTTTTGTTTTTTTTTGGAATAGGGTAGGGGAATGCATTTACGCACAGAATGTTGGATTCTCCCAAAGGTACGTCATCGTACTAAACACCTTCCCATCGTCAGAGAGCTAACCTGGAACCGTTTGTCGCATTACTTTGGGCTAGTCCCCGAACTTTTCCACCTTGCGAAGCCTTCAAATCAGGGAATTCCTTTCACCAACGGGAAGAGAGTGAAGCAAGGGATCTGTCGTTTCAGATAGCAGTTCCCCTTGCCATCCGGCTCCTTTATCGGTCGAGCTCTATCTTCCTTGCAAAGAGCAGAACCCGAACATAATGCGCAACACGACTCCACCTGTCAGCGCTCCTTAGTATCTCCTCGATAATGCTGTCTGAAGAGAGATGTGTTTAAATAGAGCTGCTGATGAATCCCATCCCTCCTTCCACGAGAAAAAAAGTTGTTATGGGCGTCGTCCACAACTCCATTGCCAAACACACAATTCAGATATCGTGCCTATCCAATCTTGTGCATGTAAGACTGAAAATCTCCATCCCCACTTAAGAACTGGGTAAGGAAATTGTCAGTCTCACCATGCTTCCGATTTAGCCACGCACATAAGTTACCAATGAGCTACGCAGTCCATCTACCTCTGGTCAGTCACGGAGGATGGATCGGGTGCAGGTGTGTTCTCGGAGAATTCGATTATAGAACTGGCCCGACCCCTCGGAAAAATGACGACCATATTCCAGGCGGAGATATATGCCATTTCATTGGCGGCAGAAGGATGTCTGCGACAAAAATGGAGGGGTCGCACCATTCTGTTCCGACAGTCGGGCGGCATTATCAGCACTAAATGGCAACAACATATCAAGCCAGTTGGTGTGGAGTTGTCATCAGGTGCTGCTGAAACTTGGCCGACTGAACGAAGCATTCCTGATGTGGGTGCCGGGGCACTCTAACATCGCCGGTAATGAGGGGGCTGATAGACTGGCTCGCCAAGGGTCTGGATCCACAATGGTTGGGCCAGAACCAGCTCTTGGAATCCGACCATCTACTGTCAAGTCTACTCTGAAGGGTGAAATTGCAAGGATTCACGCAACCGAGTGGATAAATTTGGACTCTTGCCGGCAAGCGAAAATCCTTGTGAAGGAGCCTAAGGCCACTAGAGCGGCATTTTTGTTGTCCCTTAAGAAGAGGGACATGAAAACCCTAGTAGGGCTTTTGACGGGACACTGCCCCTTAAACTACCATATGGAAAAGATTGGGGTATTGGTTTCGGCTGTGTGCAGCCAATGTGAGGAGGAGGAGGAGACAGCCCTGCTTTTTTTATGCAGCTGCCCGGCATCCTCAGATCTCAGACGAAGACACCTTGGCAAGGTTTTCTTCAATGAAGAATCTGCACACTCTCTGCCTCTTGAGAATGTTCTCAGATTCGCTAAAGCCTGCGAACACCGTAGGCGGGAAGCCATTGAATAGGCAACTTACGGGGATAGTACAATGGCCTGAGTGCTCGGAGCTGCGGCTCCCCCCAGTTAACTAAACTAAACTAAAAACTACCTCTGGTTTCATTTTGCCAAGAGAGTTGCCACACATCTAATGTACGTTGCCTCTTCTCCCTTGCCCTTGTATATGGCTTTACGCTCCTTAACAAGAAGGGCAACGGGGATTACTCCTGTTCGACAGTACGTCTAGCAAAAAGCGCCGCGACATCATCTGCATAACCGACCAGGTGGAATGTCGAGTTTAAATATATATAAATCATAGGAAATGTTCCGGAGATCCCTGCGCTACCCCCGACCTCCATCCTTCACTGACCCTCTAGTGTTTCATAGAGCAGGGAGCGGTTCCTCAGAAAGTCCTTCAATACTCGTAAGAGATAGATCGGCACGTGGAAAGTATTATCTAGTGTGTCTAGAATGTGTTTCCATCTTACGGAATTAAAGGTGTTTCTGACGTTAAGCATTACGAGGAGCATCACTCGTCCAACTCGTCGGCTATGTGCCTCCACTTGACGAAGATCATCCACGACTTGCATGACAGCATCAACTGCAGATCTCCGCGCGTATCGCTTCTGATGAGGTTTACGAGCTTTTTTCCAGCAGTGTCAAGCATACAAAGTGGACAGTATGAAGATGGCAACTCAAGGTCGGCTTTTCTTTTGCCGATCAACGGAACCCTCACCACCTTACAAGGAGAAGCGAAAATGCTCCCTTTCAAACAAATATTGAATGTTTTTCATAGAGAGGACTGCCTGCACCAACTCTTTTACAGAGAACAGTGGGCAGTCGTCGGCCCTCTCCATTCCGACATCATCATCCCTTTCGAGGTGCGCAGGGAATAGTGCGCGTACAATGCGGTCTGTCTGCTCGGCTTTAAGTGAACAGGGTTTCCGCAGAGCCCCGATTTTTCGTGTTGCCAGTTTGTAACAAGTCCCTACCCGGTCCCATTCACCTCGTCGGGCAGATCCTGCCAGCAGCGAACTTTGCTCCTGTTTATTGCACTACGAAGTCTCCTTTTGGCTAGTATATGCCTCCTCCCAGGCGTTTGTACGTTATATCATGCGGCGGAGTCTGTGACACTCCTTCCGGAGCTCTGCAATTTCCACTGTCCAGCAATACGTTGAAGATTTGCCACGTCTCGATAAACATGGAAGCTCTGCAGGCCGTCGTTAACAGGTTCATAACTGAATTTACGACACTGTCAGCTGCAGCACCCCCACCACCAGGAGTACCATCCAGCGCGATTCCACCTATTCCAAGAGTTTCGACAAACCTCCCGGTGTTCACCTTCGGGAAGTTCTATGCACAGAAAAAGCACCGGAGCAGCGCACACCGAGAGTTTGTGTCAACCACTTCGAAGGCAATGTATTGATGGTCGTTTGTCGAGAGGTCTTTTAGAACGCGAAGGTTACGTCTGGAATGTTTCCCTCACAGCCTGGGCGCCGGAACGTTGGGGTGGATCCGGTGTTTAAAACGACAAGTCCTGTTCTCGCCACCACTTCGAGAATTTGCATGCCCCATTCAAGTCCCTTGGCATTGAAGTCACTCCCGACCAGGGTCCGCCCCTCCGTGCCTAAAATAGCGTTCTCCAGAGCATCAAGCCTGCGTTGAAAGTCCGGCGTCATCTCACTCGGTGTTAGATTGACACTACATCCAGACAAAGCCGTCCTCTCGGCCTTGGGCAAAACCCTAACGTGGATGCCGTCCCGCACCCAGACGGCAGCGGTACCTGATATATCAGGGTGCCATGAAGCTGGGTCCTTGTTTCGGTACTGTTCACTGATGAGCACTAAATCAGCTTTGGTCTGCGCAGCGAACGCTAGCTCGTGAGTGGATGCCCTCCCTTGCATATTGATTTGTAGGATGCAAATCTCTTTCTCCTGGATGCGCGCTTTCTCATCAGACCCGCCACGGTCACTGCATAGAACGCAACTCTCCTTTTCGCTGCAGGTGTTCGCTTCATGGCCTGCCTAACGGCATTTGCGGCATGTTTCCCACTTGCCAGGTCCCTGAAAGGTTGCAGACGTGTGCCATAATCCAACCATCTGCAACACTTGCTTTGGGCGGTCCAGATTGGTATCTTACACACTAGCCAACCAATTCTGATTTCCCCGCTGCTTAGAACTTTCCTTGCACATTGCTCCGCAGCGAGTTTTTGACCTCGGGAGTTCGCAGAGATGATACCAATCCGAGTATTAGCTACCTCCGGACATAAACTTTTGATAGCTTGTTCTACCTCGTTTTTTTCTGTGAGGCAGTCAAGATATCATACTTCCAGAAAGCACATGGGTTCCAGGCTAGAAACCAAAACTTTTTCTCCCAGAAGCTCTTTGAATGCCTCACAGAACGTACCTTTATTTGTTGCACACGGGCCTATTTCAACTAGGACTCCACCACCCTTCGTTTTGTGGCGCGGCACGGTTAACAACATTCGAAATTTATTTCGAATTATTATTATTTAACAACGTTCCAAATAAATTTCGAATGTTGTTAATTCGATTGACAGTTGCCACCACCGGTGTTCTCCGTGGCGGAGTAGGTGTTGATTTGTGGCGAAAAATAATTGAAAGTAAAAAGTGAATAATGACATTTTGGGTTTTCAAGAAAGAGTTGTAAATATTGATGTAAATAAAAATAAAATGTTTTTAATTTAAACTCAAGTTTTTTCGAATGGAAGGCACTGCTGCTTCGCTATCTTGTAACGGAGTTCATTGACGACTTCTGCAAAGGTCTTCCTTCCGCGGGCTTAATAAACAGAGCGGTCTAGCCCTCCTTCGTCTCTCCCCCTTTTCTTTTCGTACTCTATCCTTTGTGTCTACCTTAACTTTAAGCAGAGGTTTTTCTGATGACACGGCGTATTGTTATCTCTTGTCCGTCTTCGCCTTCTTCTTTTGAGCCCTGAAGAGTGCCTGAATTTCCCTTCCTCTTTTATTTTTTTCCCCAGTTCGCTCTGCAAGGGGCTGTCTGCGATCCGTTTACCGCTCGCGTTGTTCTCATCGGGAGGTGCGATTGTTTCTGCTTGCCGCGCATTTTATCTTACTCTCCATGTCAGCCTGTAATACGTAATTTTGTCCAGGAGCTTCTTCAGCTTCATCAGCCCGTTTTTCACCCCTTTGATGACGTTTTTTGGAGGAACGTCGCAGATCGCATGCGCTTCACAACTTCCCCACATTTCTTAGTAAGCCTTTCCTCTTCAACTTTCGCCACAGTAGTCAACAGCGCCCCCCCCCCCCCCGCCTGTCGAGTACAATGGGCACACACACATACACACAAGAACTTTGACCCTATGGTGAGACGTTTCGAACGGAACAGTTTTTGTAACCTGAAATCGGCTTTGTTGGCTGGCAACAACCGTGCGCAGATTTCGTCGTCCCAATACATGCTGTAAGCCGAACTATCAAGTACTTCTTGCGGCTCATATCGGTAAACCGGACATGTTTCCGTGATCAGCCCATGGTTCTATGCAAGTTTTGATGAATCGCCTTACATACAGCATTATGCCTGTTGGTGTGCTGCACCGGTGCCATTACAGTGCAGCCAGAAATGAGATAGTCAACGTCTCTAATACCGAACCACAAATTCTGCACTAGTAGTCGCTCTTTCATTATGACCTTTTTATAAGCTCGGATGGCGACCACGTCATTCTGAATGGCACAAATAAATTCCTCCGACTAAACAAAGAGCTCCCCTTCAACAAAAACATGGCAATATCCAATTCAGAAACGCAACAGAAAATAATATCAACCACAGCAGCTACACCCTCACCCCACCAACTACAACTGCAGCGAAAGTCACAACTTATCCAGCCCGGTAACTCCAACAGCCAGCCACCCATACCCCGAAGGCAACCACCACAAACAAATCAGAAGCCGCCCAAACATCGAGCATAAGTTTACCAAAGATGAGTCAGGAAAAATCCCCCCCCCCCTTATTATCCGGGCAGTCCCCACAACCACCAAAATCATAACCGCCAAAATCCTCTCCACAACCCCCAATAACATCGCTCTTAAAAAAACCTCGGTCCATTCCACCCACCTCCTCGCCACATCCCAGGCGGATTATGAATCTGACAAAAACATCCTCAAAGAAGGTAACCACCCCTTCTTTACCTACACCGCATCCCACCTCAAACCCATCAACCTAGTCTTACGTGGACTAGATGTCACTTTCTCCAATGAGGAAATCCTCAAAGAGCTCCATCGCCCCGGCATCTCCGAAGTCATCAGCGTCCGTCAATATGAGACCAGCTCGTCTTAACGAAAGGCAAAACCCCTCCACTTATTCCTAGTCACGTTTTCCCGAAATTCCAACAACCCACCCTCACGAAAGCCAGAGCAACGTTCCACTGCATCGTTAAAGTTGAGGCAGTTCAACTCCACGAGATTACCCAATGCCGGAACTGCTAGTGTATTGGGCATGCAGCGTTCAACTGCAATTTACCTTACCGTTGCGCTAAATGCAACCTCCTACATGGCCCACGACAATGCAAGAAGAAACAGTATGAAAACCCATCCTGCATTAATTACGCAAGTGCCTGGCAGTAATGTCCACTAAAGTGGTATTACTGAGCATGAATTCAGTTGTCAGTCGACAAAAATGCACAAACTGACCAACTTCGTTTCTGTCCACAAACTCAATCTACTCCTTCTCACCGAATCCAAATTCAACCCAAGACATAAGCTGTACATCCCTGACTACACCACCTTCCGCTCCGACCGTGTTAACCGCTAAGGCGTGGCAGAGCCATATTAGTAGCTAATTCCTAGACGCCCAACGAGTCTACGTCCCACCCACTATTGCCCCATCCATTGAATTAAACGTCGTCTCCATCACCACACCTTCCTCCATTATATTCCTAGGTAGCCTCTACTGCCCCGACCAAACCCTTAATCCTGCTGACATCTCCAACCTAACACAACACCTCAAATTGCTCTCAATTAGCCAACACAAACGCTTCTCCCTCATACTAGGGAGCGACCTAAATGCCAAATAACAAGTAAAAAACCAACCTACGACGCAAACTCCACCGACAGAGATGCGCTCCCCAGTTCAATTTTCTTAAAGCACGAATTTACTCCCTAAAACACCTCATCCAATCCCATATCCAGACACTATACGCTGACCACTACGCCGTGAAGTGAGTATCTCACATGCTTCACGCTGTCTGGCACGAAGGCCTCACCTATAAGCTCTCCCACATATTCAAATTCCACCCGCAACTAATCAGACTTATTCTGAATTACCTTTCCGATCGCCAATCCCTAGTCCATCCATTATACCCTATCCGACCCATACAGTCCTCCTGCAGGCATCCCCCAAGGTTCAGTTCTATCAGCAACCCTTTTTTCCTTAAATACCGCTGATATCCCACTCCAGCACTCTACCAATTCCCTCGAAGCTGCCAAAACCATACAATACGCTGACGACTTGATCCTATGCACCTCTTCCCGAAGCATACAATCCGCCCAAAACCGCATCAATACCATGATCCTCACCCTCAACAAATTCCTCCTTTCCTGGAAACTTCTCCTCAGTCCCAGCAAATGTGCCATCGTCTTCCGCGGTAGAGCCACTTTTACCTACAAGATGCTAGCCGACACCCGCAACCTCACGATTAAAACCGGGACTTCCACCATTCCCTCTGTCCAATCCACTAAATACCTTGGAATAACCCTCAATACCCGCCTATCACCTGTACCTCAAATAAATTCCATCTTTTCCAAAACCTTAACTGGGCTGAAAACCCTATGACCTACCCTCAAGAAAGACTCCGCTATCCTTCCCAAAGTCAAACTCTTCTGCTATAAACAGCTTATCCGTCTTCTAATCACATATGGATTCGCCGCATGGTGCGACGTCTCCTCAGCCCAAATGGAGCGTCCACGGGTACGTGAAAGGAGGTTCTTCTGCCTGTCCCTTCCCCAATCCAGTCCTCACTCCAACCAAGCCGGCTATGACGAGATAAACTGTTGCCGCATAAACCAGATCCTCCTTACCTCACTAACCAAATTCCGCATTAAATGCCAATCCCACGACAATGACCTCATGCAGTTTTACTCCCACATACACAGCTACAACACGAGCCCCTCATGCCGCCACCATTCCCTCCCTAGAGATCTCCTAATCCTTTCCACTCAGAATAGCAGCTATCGCGACGGTAAGATGATTATTTCAACCGCCCTGGCCTCGTTTACTCCATCGCCCAATAACACCACCTTTCCCTGTAGGTATCCTTCCGCCATTCGTTCATGTATTTTAATTATTGCTCCGTATAACCGACAAAATAAGAGAGGTTCTTCCTGGCTTTCCCCTCAATAGCATAAGTCCTCAAATAAGTTAGCATTACTTTAAATTAAGTCTAGTATTAAGCACAAAATGTTAGTCTCTAGGTAAAGTTAAGCTCCATCCTGGCGGATGTCAGCTTCCCCATACTAGGCGCAGACTTCTTGTGTCACTATGGATTGCTAGTGGACTTGCAAAACAAGTCTCTTATAGATCCCACGACCAACCTTAATTCGTCGGCCCAAATGGCATCTCACCCAAGTAACAATCCTTCCGTACTTTTAGAGGACATTACCGACTCTCTTGTTCCTTGTTCCTCCAAAAGTTCAGCTAGATTACTACCGAATGTAGTCTCTCTAAGCCAGTGAAGCTCAATGTGCAGCACCACATTAACACTACTGGTTCCCTGATTTTCTCGAAGGTGCGTCCCCTACCACCCCAGAAGCTGGCTATTGCACGGAAAGAATTCGAGCTACTTATGCAACAGGGTATCTGCAGACCTTCGAACAGCTGTTGGTCTTCCCCACTCCATATGGTCCCTAAGCCAAACGGACGAATGGCGCCCCTGTGGGGATTACAAAAGGCTAAACGCGCAGACTGTTCCAGATCGATATCCTATCCCACTCATCCACGACTTTGCGCATCATCCCGCAAACTGCCGCATCTTTTCGACCTTGGATTTAACCAATATGCAATGCAATATGCACACCCTTTCGACTCTTCGAGTTCACACGGATGACTTTCGGGTTGTGCAATGCAGCGCAAACCTTTCAAAGGTTCATTCACTCGGTCCTGCGAAACCTCGATTTCTGTTTCGTGTACTTGGATGATGTTTTGGTCGCTTCTTCCACTGAGTCTGAGTACTTAGCCTATCTCGTGTGCATTTTTCAACGTCTCTTTGAGGCCGGGTTAGTCCTAAACGTTGGGAAATGCAAGTTCCTCCAGGCACAGGGAAGATTCCTCGGCCACTTCATTTCCCCGGACAGAATACAGCCCGACCCAGACTAGGTGCAAGCGATCTCAAGCCTCCCCCGTCGGAAACTGTGAAGGATCCTTGGGCATGCTAAACTTCTATCGTCGTTTCCTGCCCAAGGCCGCCCAACACCAATCCGTTTTCAACGTGTACTGGCCCCAAAACAAAGAACACACGAGAGATTGTGTGATCTGAAGAGGCTGTCCGCGCTTTCGATAAATCTCGACAGCAACTGGCTGATGCTACATTCTTGGCATTTCCCGGACAAGATGCACCCCTAGCCGTTTTTGTTGATGCCTCTGACATTGCAGTAGGTGCTGCTCTTCACCAGTGTTCACGGACCATAAGTATCTCATATATGCTTTAAAACAAAAGCCCGACAAAGCGTCCCCCCGTCAGCTTCGACACCAGGGCTTTATAAGCCAGTTTACGTCAGACATCCAGCACGTGTCCAGCAAGAACAATATAATTGCTGACGCTTTGGCACGTGTCTCCGAGGTTAACATCCCCACCGCACTCGACTTCTCGGCTGCCGCCAAGGCGCAGAAGGATGACGCAGTACTACAGAGCCTCAAATCCAACCCCAAATACAAATTTCGGGAGTTGTTCATCTTCGGCTCGAACCTTTTTCTCTGCTGCGAAGACTCGGAAAAGGGACCCCGGCCATACATTCCGGTCACCTTTCCCAAGGAAGTGTTCCACGCGGTTCACGACTTAGCGTATCCAGGCATCAGGACAACAAATCGGCTAGTCACCGAGAAATACTTCTGGCCCTCCATGAACAAGGATTACAACTCCTGGGCCAGAGAGTGCATCGCATGCCAGAAGTGTAAAGTCAGCAGGCATGTAAGGAAAGAGGTAGGCTCATTCCCCCGCACTTTTTTTTGTTGGGAGTACGGTAGGTGAATGCTGGGCTCCCGCAACAGCACGCTGGCGGACTACCAACTAAACACCTCCCTGTCATCAGAGAACTAGCCTGGAACCGTTTGACACATTACATCGGGCTAGCCCTCCCGCTCTTCCGGCTTTGGGAGCCTTCAAGTTAGGAAATTCCTTTCACCAGGAGGAAGGAAGTTGTTGTTAGTTTAGGAAACCCCTTACCGTCTGATCCCTCCGCCGGTCGACTTCAATCTTCTTGGCAATAAGAAGAGCCCGAACATAATGCGCAATAAGATTCCAGCTGCCAGCGGTCTTCAGCATCTCTCTGACAATGTTGTCTGAAGAGAGCTCCCGTGTGTCTGCATAAAGCTGCTAGCGAAGGCCGCCTCCCTTCTCCCAAGAAAAAAAAGTGTGTTCAGCGTCGTCCGTCACTCCATTACAGAACATACAATCAGGAGATCATGCCTTCCCAATCCTCTGTAGGTAAGACTGAAAACCTCCATGCCCACTTAGAAGTTGGGTAAGGAAGTAATCAATCTCACCGTGCGTTCTGTTCAACCACGGGTCTAATTCTCATTTTACCAAGAAAGTTGCCACTCGGTAAAGGTGCGTTAACGTTCTTCACGGGCAACCACCTCTCTTAAGTTTTCGCCCTTACGGCGGTAGATAGCTTTGCCCCCCTTGGCGAGGAGGGCAACGGGGATCACTCCCGCGATCACCATCACAGCCGGTTCGGAGACGGTGCGATAAGCAGACGCCACTCGCAAAGCTCCCCGCCTCTGCACTTGAGCGAGGCGTTTACGATGCACCTCCTTGGCAAGGGCATCGGCCCATACCTCCGCACCATAGAGAAGAACCGACTGCGTTGCTCCCATGAGGAGACGCCTCCTAGTTGCAATAGGGCCCCAACATTCGCCATTAGCCGCTGCAGCCTGTCCGCTGCTGCTTTGATTTGCTCGAAGTCGAGCATTAAACCAAGGTATTTAGCCGGTGGGTCTGACTCTATAGTCAACTTGCCGCTATATGGGGCACAGGGTCGGGATTCTCCTTCTGGTCAGGATGACTACTTCGGTTTTTTCCAGTGCAAGGTTGAAACCGTGAGCAGTTATCCATTCGCTTACCCGTCGCATCAATATGTCTTCAACAGTGCGTCCGGCAACAAGTGCCGCAACGTCGTCTGCATAACCGACCAGGCGCGACTCTTCGGGCATATCGAGTCTCAGCAGACTATCGTAAGAAGTGTTCCAGAGGTCCGGCCCTAGGATGGATCCCTGTGCTACTCCCGACGTGATTTCCAACCTCCTTGGCACGTGAAATGAGTATTCTAGTATGCCTAGCATATCTGTCCATCTTACAGAATTGAAGGCATTTCTGACATCAAGCGTTATGAGAAGCACTATCCGTCGAGATCGGCGGCTGTGTGCCTCGGCTCGATGAACCGCACCTACCATAACATTATCCACTGTAGTTCCCCCTTTTCTGAACCCGAACTGCCTTGCGGATAAGTCCCCGGCAGCACGGACCGCTTCAGCGAGTCTACCCCTGATGAGCTTCTCGAGCACTTTTCCGGCCGTGTCAAGCATACACAGCGATCGGTATGCAGACGGGAGCTCCGGGTCTCCTTTACCCTTACTGATCAACGCGAGTCTGGCCACTTTCCAGCGACAAGGAAAAATGCCCTCCTTCAAGCACGCGTTGAACGCTTCAAGCAGCAGTTCTGGCCGTTGGGGGAACACCAGTTTGTAAACTTCGTCGGGATTTTCATAGTAAGAACCGCTTCTTCTAGCTCTATCATTGCGAAAAGGGTACAATCCACGACGCTTTCCGCGCTATTTACATCAACCCGTACAGGGTTGATAAGGTTGATAAGCAAACGTGTCGTGACAAGTTTAAACTTGATAAATTGTTTTACATACGCATTCAGTTACAAAGTCCCAATTATAAAGGTAAACGTCGAAAATATTTGTGAAATAAAATCTCAATTGAAAAGGTTCAGAAATTCCCAGTAACACAGGTATTTCAGTGCAAAAGTTTCGGGTTTCACTTATCGAGGTTCCACTTAACCAGATTTCACTGTATTTTCCTCTCACTGCATGATTATTATTATTATTATTCTGTTAAGGGAAAATCGCGCGGTGTCCTTGAAGAACTATTGTGCCCCTTTTACTGGTTGTAGTGTAGCTATTGATCATAGTATCTCAAGCAGGCCTATAACCGTTAGGAACTTTAGTATGTTCCCTACTTCCAGAACTTTCAGCTTTGCATCTGGTATTAAGTGTTCTCCCAGATGCCTCGACCAACTTTGCACAAGTGCCGGACACTGTCCCAGGACGTGCATACAGGTTTCGTCCTCCTCCTCACAAAACCTGCAGGCAGTGTCCGTAGATATCCCTAGTTTCCCTAGGTGATAGTTCAGCCGACAATAATCTTTCTGGTGAGGTTTAAGCAATCCTTGCGCGTACGGGTTCGTATCCCCCAATAAGCACCCTGGGCTGCTCCATCCCTGATAGGCCCGCCCAGTATAGTTCCCTCAACCGTTCCTCTTCATTTCTTAGATTCATAGCCATGAAACCGTTTCCGATTCCACAGAAGGGTTCTGGCCCGTGAAAGGCGTCCCTGCTGACCTTCTTGACTAGTTCGTCCGCTGCCTCGTTGCCTTCCAACCCAGCATGGCCTGGAACCCAAAGTATCCACACCTTGTTGGACGAGCCGAGTGTATTCAGTCTCTCAAGGCATTCCCATACTAGTTTAGAGTTCACCTGGTTGAACCTAAGTGCCTTGATCGCTGCTTGGCTATCGGTGAGAATAGCTATGTTCTGCCCCCTGTAGTTCCTTTGCAGATTAAAGGAGGCACATCTGTCTATGGCGTATATTTCCACCTGGATATGATAGTGTACCTGCCCATTGGCTCAAAGTATCATACATTTTCCTTGGACCAATGACACCGGCACCCGCTCCCTCTGCTGTGAGGGATCCGTCAGTGTATCAAGTAATCAGTTGCTGATTTAAGCCACATGTCGCAGCCAAGCTCTCCCAGTTTGCCTTGTTACTCCAACGTGTTTCAAACTTCTTTTCGAAGTGAAACCTCGTTGTCATGTTATCCCTTAGTATCAGTAATTCGGGATACCAACTAGAAAGAATAGCAATTTTCCTTCGATTTCGACAGCTCCCCGCCTCATTCATACTACCGGCCATCCTGAATATTGCCCTTCTTACCTGCATCTGTATGTGCAGATGGAGAGGGGTTAACCCCGGAGGATTTTTTTTTTCCTGCTATGGATCTGCAAGTCATCAGAGCCCGCGTGGCTTTTCGACATGTGTCTTCCAGAGTAATTTTTGGTCTAGCGTGATTCCCAAATATTTGACTTCTGTTTCTCGTTTCACTTCCATCTCATGTAATGTTATGGCTCTTAGGTGGTCAAGTTTACGCCTCCTGGTGAATGGTACTATGGTGGTTTTGGCTGGGTTGATCCGCAGTCCCACCTTCCTGCACCAGGCACTAGTAACCCTTAGTCCAGTTTGGATTCTACCGCATAGGGTATCTTCATATTTGCCCCTACAGATTAAAACAATGTCGTCCGCGTAACCCTGGACTTCTATTAAAGTATTAGTTACTCCATCAGCGGCGATAGTACCCCATACTGTGGGTAGCCTTGTATAGGGCAATGTGTGGGCATCCCGTATTACCTCTGTCAGCTGATACAAAGCAGTTTCAGTTCAGTCACTGCATGATAAATAAATTACTAATAAATAATACAGAGCATGTGCACGATTTTGTGCGCCTTTCCTACTTTGATTAATTCTACTTCTGCTATACGTCAGCAGATGACACTACTTTCAAGTAAACATTGATATTATTCTTAAAATTTAGAACAAAGCTACCGAGTTCGGTAGTCATGCATATGTTATAAAGGTACGAATTATGATTTCGCAACGTTTGAAATGGCGACCAAGCAGTTTCAATTTTGATTGAAATAAATCAATTTAGAAACGCGTCTCTGCCATCTATCGGCCGCTAGAACGTTACCCATTTCCACACCATTCGCAGCGCACGCCACTGCCTCTTTTTATCGCATATCTCCATTTCTCTCCTTTTTCAATTCCATCAGTTTTCTCGTCGTATTGAAACCGTTCGGATGTGTGCAAGTATTGAGTGCCAGTTTTCGTCTCCATCTCCGTCGTCACTGAGGGAAAAATTTTCTTCCGATATGTGCCAGTTTTGAAGTGAAGCACTACGCGCGGCGGCTCCCCCGATTATCCCGACAAGCGGAAATTGCGAAAGTCCCTTTGTCTGCACTCGCGCGAGGTACGTGCAAAGGCCCGGAGCCCGAGTGGCGTTTTGCGAAAAATTCGACCCGAGAACGTTTGGTCGGTGGAAAGCAGAAATCCGTGGATTCGCGGCGGCGGCGGAGCAGCAGCAGCACCCGACGTGCACGAAAGTGTTGTTGGCGCACGACCGAAATTTCCAAAGTGCGGTGTGGCGAAAATTGATATTTCGCGCGAAAACAAAAACCCCAAGATCTGGTGCGGCGAGATCGTCGAACGGCCGCGTCGCAGGAGTGAAATGGTCTCGACGGCGTCCCGCGGAGCTGGGAAAATGGTAAATTGGCTGCTTTCTGGGCGGAAAAGTGCTGGAGCGAGCGTGTCGATGGCGAACGGAGTTTGTGCGAGTGCGAGAGTTTCTTGTGGCCGACAATGGCTGGCGGCGGGCTTGCACTTGAGGTCGCCGTCGGCCGCTCGGCTTTCTATGAAAAGTGGAAAATGCGTGCGGAGTCGTGAACGCGGTCGGAAGCGAGTTCGATTTGCAGTGATTGGTTGTGCCAAGGCGCTGGGGCCGCGGGGACGGGCGGGTTTTTGTTGACTTCGTCTCGGATCTGACTTTGGTGCCGTCGCGCCATTGGTTCGTGTCTGCAAGTGTTGACCGCGCGCGCGATTAGGCGACAGTCCGCCAGCGAGATAACAGCAAATGTCGTTCGAGCCCTCTTGCGTGCTCGCCCCGCGGGGTCCACTCCCGACCCCAGGGTCTCGGTTAGCTTCCTCTGGCCGTCGCTCATCCTTTCTCGTTCGAATTCCATCTGAAATTCTGCTCGACGTGTCCAGTTTCCGCCGTTGCGCGATTCACGCGGCTGCGAGACGAGCGACTGGGTCTGTCGACCGAGTGCGGTACCGTTTGTTTTCCAAGAGCCCGCGGCCTCTTGACAAGTGTCGGATCCGCTGATCGCCAAGTGGGTCCGCCACTGGGCTGCTTGCGGCTCTCACTCGCTGTCGGTACTGATCAGATGTGAACGCGGCGGGGCCGGGGCGGGTCGACTGTGGCTTCTGTGCCGAGCGGCCGCACACAAACACACAGTCGGACCCGCTGCACGAAGACGCGTGTCGAAAGAGAGTGGATGCAGCGAAGCGGGGCGCTGCATAGCGTCGTCTTAGTCTCGCTCGTCCGTGGGAAGCAAAGGCAAGAAGGTCGCGTAAATGGAAACTGAAATGACAGTTGAGCGCTGCACGGCCGCGGAGTTTATTTGCGTTCGTTTTACAGTTGGAGTTGAAAGTTTGTTGCAGGATCTCTGTGTGGGGTATTGACTGATTACGACAGCATGTGACGGCGCTGCTGCGGAAGTGGACGGCCGCGATGTGCGGCCTGAGGACCTGTGGAAGTGTTTAGTGTTGTTTGTTTTTGTGGGGCGACGTGTGTGCGAATATTTCACATTCAAATCGGATAAAAAGCACGAAATATGCACTTCTCGTGGCGATATTCGGAGCAATATTTCCACACAGCTTACCCGCATTGACTTCTATTTGTAGCCATTCCTGCGTGAATATTTCATTCCGATGATGGAAGTGAGCTTGACTTAGAATTGTTAATCAAGTTTGAACCTCATGTGGGAAATTATATTTCAGTTCTCCTCACTAAGAGTGATATTCGAATCTTCGTTTTCGCCATAACTGATCTGTTGAATTCTCCCAAGTAATGATGTCTCCTGCAAAGAATGTCCCATGATCTTTCGGCGTCAGTGGCCAATGGGAATAGTCTCGCATCTTGAACAAGTTTGCAGTTATCATCTTTCGATTTCATGCTAAATTGAATTTATTTCCATCTTTTTACAGAAATATTGGATTTTCATCTCATTTTCGCTACAATCTAAGCTAATTTAAATTCAATCGTTTAAGAAGGATGATAGAAAAAATCAAGTGTCTCCCTGCTCACCCTGGCTGCCTCTTTCAAATTCCACCACTCAATATCACGCTATTGGTTTGCTATCTCTAATCAGCTTCAGGACTCCTGCCCACAGGGCTGCGTACTAAACATCTAATTGAGGATTTTCCATGAGTTCTAACGATATCTTGAGTGGTCTGGTTTCTTTTTGTCGCTGCTTCCGACGATGGCTGGAAATGCAACTACCTCAATACCACGTTGAATCTGTTCCACATTGTTATAGGGGGCACAGAGGAGCTCAGATGGTCTGTGAACAAGTCTTGCATGCTAACACAAGCTGTAACAACGGTTGCAAGAATACCAAAAAAATCTAGTATTTGTGGGCGAAGTCTCAGGTTGGCAACCAATTTGCACTGCTTGTAGCATTGTTTGCAACTTCACTATGGCAAAACAATAAAAACAACAACCCATCAAACGATCTCTACACTTCAAAACCTTAGAACTGAATGAAGTTGCGTTGTTTATTTCAAAAATATTGCAGCTTGGTTTGCAATTAGGTTACTTTGTCTACAAAAAAAGGCGATTTTACCAGCATCCTCAGGAAACATTTACGCACTTGCAAACGTGTGGATGACGATGTTTGGTTTGGCTAGAATTTTGTGGCGGTTGGAAGTTTGCGGCCATCAGTGTGGAGCCGACATTAAATGTTTTATGAGCCTCTTCTATAGTAAATTTGACAACGATCACGAATATAAATCGCATTGATCATCATCAGCGGCGCAACAACCGGTATTCGGTCTAGGCCTGTCCTAATAAGTAACTGCAGACATCCCGGTTTTGCGCCGAGGTCCACCAATTCGATATCCCTAAAAGCTGTCTGGCGTCCTGACCTACGCCATCGCTCCATCTTAAGCAGGGTCTGCCTCGTCTTCTTTTCCTAACATAGATATTGCCCCTATAGACTTTCCGGGTTGGTGGGACTCGCCCACCGTAACCTATTGAGTCGGATTTTATCCACAAGTAGGGGCCAAAAATTCTTCGGAGGTTTCTTCTCTCGAACGCGGCCAAAAGTTCGCAGTTTTTTTTTTTTTGCTAAGTCTCCGAGGAATACATAAGGACTGGCAATATCATTGTCTTCTACAGAAAGAGTTTTGACCCTAAGGTGAGAGCCATGGCCGCAGTCCGTTATCAGCTCCGCCCCTAATTGGCTGTTAAGATCCCCAAGTATGATTTTGATATCATATCTGGGACAGGCTCCGATAATTCGTTCTACTGCCTCGTAAGGGCCCGAACGTTAATGATGCTTTTATTTCTAAATTTGCTTCGCAAACGTGCATAACCGTTCGCCTATATTTTCAAAGCCGATAGCAGCAAGTTTAATTTTCTGGCTGACTAAGAAACCTACTCCGAGCACATGGTTTACTGGATGGTGACGATAATACATGGTGTAGCGACTCTGCTCCAGGAAACCGGTGCCTGTTCAAGGCATCTCCTGTAACGCTATTACATCAGCCCTATATTGGGATAGGGTATCGGCTAGCTGCTCAGCAGCTTCATCTCTGTGCAGGGAGCACCATTCTATGAGGAAATGCTCAAATCGATATTCTTTTGTCGTTGCCGGGTTCGTCGTTGTGCTATCCTTCCAGTCCGAGGCTCCTGTTGTGGCTTCGTAACAAGCTGTTTTCCGTGAAAGGTTGTCAGCCCTACCCAACCCCCAACCTGGAGGACCAGTTGGTACAATTTGTCCCATTTTTTTTGGCGAGGGTTTCCTACTGAAACACCTAGCTAAGGGAGAAATATTATTTGCAAGAATTCTGATCTCTGCTGTCATGTGTTTGTGCGGATCCGGAACGCCTGCCGCTGGATCGTATGAATAGAGCTTAAGACGGTCTTTTATCGTCAAGCGTAAATTTCAGGCCTATTTTTAAGAATTTATTTCAAAGCAACCACTGAAGATAATTGAAAAATTGTTTACTTAAAATCGGCCATTTAATCGATTTCTGTGGTTATTTATCTTGGGTTCAATTCTCCCACTTATAGCAAAGTTATTCCAAGGTCATTCGGATCGGTAAATTTCTCCTCTCCTAAAGTAATCCCCAACACACTCATGCTAAGTGGGTAGCAATTTCAAATGCCCGTTTGCCCGAGCGCAAATATTTTGGAGCCAAAATCCATATTTAATTTTTCATGAATTCATTGCTGGTTTGAGTATGTTCACCCAAGCATCTTTCTAGTAAATTATCAGAAGACTGATTATTGTATATCGGTTTCATCAACTGTACAATCTGGGATCGATGGGAATCGTGTCATGCTGAAAACTTGTGAAAGTGCTTTGATCCTCAGTCTGACGTCACTTGATGAGCGGAGCGGTTGCACGCCACTAAGCCCTAGAAAAGACCGCAGGTGTTCATATTCATCCTCCAAAATACCCATAAAGGAATGCGCTTTTCACGAAATCTTTTTTATGACGTATTCTCAACATCATCTATTTTCGAAATAAGCGAAAAAAATAATTGATTTTTCAAACCACGCCGGTAGGAGACCCCTTTAGTCAGAATGTGTGCAGTTATTGCCTCAGAAAACCCCGTTTCTGGTACAGGCGGCCTTATATCGAACGCTCCAAGCTTTCATCAACTCATGTCTGCCTCGTGTAGTCAAGGCACTGTAGCCTGAGACAATAACAAATAAAGGACTTCATCCGCACAGAGTATGTACGACACATTGTCAATACTAAATATTTTATAAGCCTGTTTTATAGTAAATTGGACCTCGACTATTATATAATGAGATAAATTGAAATCCAGACACCTTAAAAACTATTACCATGACATTAAAAAATCGATAAAATGACTACTTATGTGGAGACTTAGCATTATATGCATTCTCCACTGGTCATAGATTCGACCAAACATTGGACGTATTCGGCTCGGATTTTTCTCCATTATTCGAGAAGACGTTCCATCAAATATTCTTTGCTCGAAATGGGACCTTCGCAAATCCTATCGTCGGCATAATCCAAATGGTATTTTCGGGAGCTGCTTCAAACCTTTCCACAATCCTCGGACTGCTATGTTACTGAGAACCTGTGAATTATGTCGACGGTAGACTTCGCGATGGTTCTATTTCAAAAAATAACTTAAGGGGCGTCTTCTTGAGTAATGGAGAACAATTCTAGCCGAATATGTCCAAGGTTTGATAGAATCCATTCAACTGGCTAGTGAATTATGTATTGATGAAGCTAAAAGTCTCCATACGGAGTACTAAGTAGTCATTTTATTGAATTTTTAATGTTATTATGATTTTTTACTTCTCTCCAGATTTTCATTTTGCCTAATACGTCCAAATGTCAAGAACGTGTCATAGAATAGACTGCACTTTACGCCTACGGCCTTTGGTTATGGAAAGTGACTTATGATTGGTTCCTAAAATGTACGCACACCTGGCGCCAAAGGTATTAAGGGCAGCTAGAATGTCAGCTTTCTCCAACTTGAACTAAAATTGTAGCGATATAAATGGGACATTCTAAGCAAGTGAGATTATGAGACTGCGGGAAGTACTCTTTTCCTCTCGCGGCACTGTTATTTTGTACTCTAGAAATCCTTGTGGTAGAAGACGTAAACAGCATAAAATATGACCTGGGAGCCGGACTCTTAACAGGATCTTGGCTGCGAGATTCTGGTCCAAGTTAAGGAGAATCACGATTGGGCATTGCTATGCACCAATGCACATTTCCGATTTAGTGAAGAAGGATGTTTACTGTGAGCAGTTATATGCAGTTCAGGAGAGTCGTCCCTACGGTAAATTTGTGATGGTGATGTGGGACCTGAATGCCAATGTTCTTACAACAACTTGCTCGGGCATATGGGGGCGGGGGCATTATGTTGGTGACATGCAAAAGGGGGGTGTCAAATTTTTTTTCACCGAATAGTCATGTTGGGTATCAAATGAAAGGTCTTGATTAGTACTTTTCGATGTCGACCTAAGACATTTGCTAGAAAGTCGGGTAATGGGAGAAGTCGAAAGTGTTGATTTCTTTAACGGACATTCTCAAAACCCAACCGAAAAATTTGAAAAAAATCATGAAGCTGCCTCTTCACGGTGTCCAAGCTTCAAAATACTTCCCATATCGATATTTGCTAAAATTAATTTAATAATAGTATATTACAATATTTTTGGGGAAATTGGGTAGAAACCCTCTTTAAGTTTATCCTAGAATGAATATGAAATATATTGTCCTCAAGTTTTATCAAAATCATACAATTACTAACAAAGTTACGGTAGTTCAAAGTTGACTTTACCTTGTAAATTTACAACTAAATATCACGCTAAACTGAGTAGTCTAACATTCTAAATGCATATATATAGCGGACTACGTACAAATTCACAGAAGAAACAAACAAAACCTTTTTATCTGAAACGCCCAGTTTCCGGTTTCCCGTCTTGTTTAAGACTTGATCAAGCTTCTTCTAATCGCACCCGACGAGGGTGCGAATTATATCTGAAGGGGAGTCTGATTAGTTACCTCTGCCTTGGACGAAATTGTTAGTCATCTTTCTTCCTACGTTTTGAATACTTGGGTGCTATGCCCAAAACGAGGGGTCCGTAGACAGAAAAGTGAGAATAAGTTGCTCTTCATCTGGTTCGGTCAAACATCAAGTAGGTGTAGACTTAGGATCTCTCATATCCCAAAAAAAAAACTACTACGAGTTTCGACGAGATTCCGAAGGATGATTCTTGAGACTATATCCTATCGAATTAGAAAAAAAAACTGATTGTAAAAAAATCCCTTAATAGTACTAAATTCGCCTTCGCTATTTTGTCCATAATTTGCAAAAACAACCATCTCAACACTAACATCCAAGTTCACGTCGTTCCGTGTCAATGTTCTTTCTGCGCTTCTATGTGACAGCAGCACATGGAAAGTGGAAACTTCTTGGTTAACACCCGACTGCATCATATCATTGGGGCACTCTGTCCTGGCACAATTTTAAATGACAAACTCCATCGGACTACGAGCCAAATACCCGTGGACGTGTTAATCAGAAGGCGGAAGAGTCAATGGATCCCCATCCCGGGTTATGCCATGCAATGATACCCAACATCCCAGTATGGCTAACGAGTGTCCTAGGGCTACATCGCTTATAACAGTTGGAGTGGAGTACAAGCTCCTCGGAATTTCTTTGGATAACTAATTAACGACTCTTATGTTTCCTTTCCAATATATTTGAATCTTTAGATATACAATTTTTTGGATTGTATATTTTTTTCATCGCTAATTTTAACCAGCTATTTTGCTGAATCATCTAACAGGTTTTCCACGTTTGGGAATCGTTCCGATAGATGCAACAGAATCGAACTCATATCCTACAATTGTGCAACAATTTCTTCTTTTTCTTCAGCCTTTGTCCCGTTCACAAGTGGGATCGGCACTTCATGATCGGTTTTACCATTTGATTCTATCAAATGCCTAATCTTGATTCATTCGCGATGCTTTAAAATTTCCATCCAGCGTTTCAAGCCACCGTTGTTTCGGTGAACCTTTTGGTCACTTAACATCGACTTTGATGTTCAAACCAACTTAGGCGAGTGAATTCTCATTAGTGCGAATGACGTGATCATACTATCGAAGATTCCTCTCGCAATTTTTCCACGATCGGTGCAACTCCGTATCAACGCAGATATCCTGATTTCGAATGTGATCAAAACCTGTCACGCCACTAGTCCAACACAACATCTTTGTCTGTATTATCGGAAGACGTCCATTGTCTTTTACAGTTGAGCGACATTCAAAATCATAGAGATCTACATTTTTTCTATTAGACGCTAGGAAACATCATCTGCATAAAGCAGTGTATACTGCTCTTCCATTCGTATATACTGACCTTCCATCCCAGCAAAATAATTAGGGGTACAAGGTGGTGCGAAACTAAATGAAAAAACTCATCGCTTTCTCAGCTGATAAAAGATCGCTTATATCAGATTATCCAGTTCAATGTTCACTTAGCTGCCGTAATCCTTTGACTTATTAATCCGGATCGGTAAATATTTTAGGTTTTCTTGACTAGATTTTTCTTCCACTTGGATCGTCTATTCGAGCCAGTGGACGGCCAGATACGCAAAACCGTTGGCCCGAAGTTCCACTGCCACTCCAATAGATAGATCATACATTGAGAAAGGACAAAAACACCATTATTGGTAATGCCATGCAATGGAACCCACTACCTAGGGTAGCCTACAAGTGGTTCGACTTGGAATTGTATAGTGTAGAACAAGAACCGTCAACGATGGGGCGTAGATGTGACTGATGCACTATGTCCTGGTTTTATTTCAACCATATAATAGTTCGTTATTCTATCAAATCATTTGGAAGATGGATTAGCAAAACTTAATTATTGGAAATATATAATAAAAAGCTATGGCACTTTGCTGGCAACTGTCATTTCAGAAGTATGACTAGTGACGCTAGTTGTTTCTATAGTGACTTTGTTATACCTGCTGGTCTCTTCACCTAACAAAATAATGTAAATTTTTTAAATTCACAGAAACTAAGATTCGCACTTCAGATACCCATCGCTCCCCAAAATCTGCAAAGCTTATTAGCACTTAAACTTTTTGCTGATATATATTTAGTTTGTATCTTTTTATTTGAAACACATTCTTTTACAAAATGAAGTCTTACGTCAATGTGTTTGGTACGTTTATTGAGAAACAATGGATTACAGATGCCAATTTGATAGAAGTTTGGTTATTGCCATGCAAACATGGCGTTCTAAAAGAACTAGATAATAATTTTTAGTTCCTTTAAACATTTTAATGAGTTTAAAATATTTCCATTCACATTTGGCCTATTAGAGACATCAGACTTTCGATTATTTGAGAAGCTTGTTCCTAAAAATTTGGAATAATTTCTAAGGAAATAAAATTTTCTTTTTCTTCCCCTTTTTCCATCCTCCCAATCTGTGTACGATGTTGGAAGTCTATTTTGGACCCTAATTGTCAACCTTAAATTTAACTAGCTTCCCAAATTCTACGTAATAACAGGTTTCGGCATTTCAATTTTTCTTTTTTCATCCTTTACCAAGTTTTTTTTTCCTTGTGTTTCAATCTGCATTGTCTTTTTTCTGTCGAAAATAGGTTATCAAAAATTTGGTCGATTACCGCAAATTTTTATGAATAATGGATATCTTAAACCCTTAATTTTTCTATTATTTTTCAGCACTTTTTCGTCCAAATTGGAGAGCTTTTCTAGTTTCCATTTGTCTTCGAAATATTGTCTGTTGTGAGCATAAAAATTATAATTTAAAATAAGTCTTATGATAAATGGATCTCAAAATTTCCTGACACGAGAGATAAGCCAAAGTGAGAACTGACAATATAAACGTCGGTGGCTTAGTGATTTTCTGGCAGAGAGTCTCCTGGCTGTTAAGGGATTAAAACGCAACACGGTCTTCGCCGCTAGTAGTGTAGTGACACCCGGCACTGAAAAAAGGAACAAGTTCCCAAAATATGGAAATTTGTCAAATAAAAACCACTACTACCGACGGAAACGGTGTTGCGATTAAATCCCTTAACCTTTTCACTAGAAACACCGGCGACACACATTGACTAGATTGTTTATTACTCTATCAGAGTCATCGATCTCGATGATATAGAAATGTGGTGATCATTTGTTGGAACAGAAAAGCTTATGGATTTGGTTCGATTTTGTCCCCAAATTCCTGTATTTTCACTCACTTCTAGTTGATTCCCCCTGACCTTATCTGGGAATAGTAGGATAGATGGAATTCCTTTTTTATGGAACTAACAAAACATGATTTGTTGATGATAAGTGATTATAAATTACACTGAAACAAAGGCAAACATCCACCAATTCCCTTGTACCTTAAAATTAGATAGGTTATTCAACACTCTGATAATGATTTGTCGAAAATACCATTCCTTTGCTTGCGAGGAGAGAGATCCACTCCATTTAACAGTTTGCTATTGGCTGAAATAAAGCCTAATTTGATGATGCGCTATCAGGACTATGTGGTGAAACATCAATTTCATCGAATTCCTTCAACTTTTCCTGCTTTAATCGAGATCGGTGTACAGCAGCTTCGTCGTGCTGATACAATATCCAGTTTCTGTCGGCCAGTCGATGATAACGAAAGCGTTCATAAACAGATTTCAATGGGATTCTGTAGAGTTTGTCATCAACTGTTCTGTCATGTGGAATCTTTTCAAAATACAGCATGAATTGAAAATTGCACAAAACGCTTAATAATAGTCATTGGCGCGACAATTGGATCTGAGACTTTAAACATGTTAAATCATTTCATAAGAGTGTACTGCAGAACGCAGTTTGCACTCGCCCGTAATTATTACCTTGATTTCACTCAGGTAATCATTCACAGCCGAGTCGGCTGGTATTCGACATTCTGGTCACGATACAAATCCCTCTACCACCAACGAGATCTGAACCTTTCGCTGCGACAGGGTAGCTCGAACCACTAAGCCATTCCTTTTCATCTCTGTGTTAGCGGCCCATTGAAGTTGTTTTCTTTGCTTAGCCCATTATTCTTCCTTGTCAGAATTACATAAAAATGTCAGAGCCATATGAAAAAGAATGTAACTCCATCAGAGGAACTATTCCCAACAAACACGAAAATCCACAAGGTAGCATATTGCAAATACATGTGGTCCGGCAGGGGTTTCCCAAAAACCATATTTGCAGAAATCTACTTTGGTCCACAAAATGTTTGGGTACACGACTATTCACTATAATGTGATATTGCCTTCTTTATCCGGATACTCTAAGTTAACGGGTAAGGGGCAACGTTAACCTATTGTAAATTTGTCAATAATAGTAGGATTGCCACCAAACTGCCGGTATCATGTTCCATATCCTCTTTTCCAGCCTTCCTTGCTCAATTTAATTGGTTGCATCATTTTTCCCAGTCAAAGATGGAGTCGAAAGGCTCTCAAATCACCATCTAACGTATCAAGTTAACGTTGCTTCGGACGTCTTTTTAGTCATCCATTGATTTCGAATCTTAAACCAATCTTTGCTATTGAGTTTTAATCAGCGAGATTTATATGTCCTATCGGTGCAACCCTACAACGATCGCGGATGTTCTCATTTCTGATGTGAACATGGCGTGTTACATCACTGGTCTACCGCAAATATCTTTGTCTCCATTACCGCAAGGGGAACGACATTGCGGTAAATTTTAGATTGGAGACCTTTGTTGATGCATCCATCACAAAGAACACCTCCATTTCCACCATTTCGTAACGCATATCACCATTGGTTGATAACATTGGTCTGAAATATTTAAATCGCTCAGTTTTGTGCAGGTCACTGACAGTGATAATGCCTTTCATTTCATTGGAGTCAAGAGCAGTGTGTAGGGCGCTGGAGTTGGATGTCCCGTGTGACAATGTCCATAAAAAAACAGATAGGAGTTGTGAGAGGGTGCTTTCTTGATGCACACCGACAGAAACACGAAGCGGTTTTGATATACGCACCGCACTTCGAA
Organism: Hermetia illucens; assembly: GCF_905115235.1. Lineage (NCBI taxonomy): Eukaryota > Metazoa > Arthropoda > Insecta > Diptera > Stratiomyidae > Hermetia > Hermetia illucens. Next base: position 148,178,385 of record NC_051850.1, read on the forward strand.
CTTTACTCTTGGGACCGCACGAGCTCCTCTGGCACTAGGTGTTGCCGCAGAGCATACCAAAGTAGTTTATGTGGCACACGGCGAAATGCTTTCTTTGGATCCAGAAATGCTGAAAAACAAAGTCAAGGAGATTTTGTAATTCTGAATTCATTTCCAGCTTAAGAGAATTCTATGATTAACTTCGTTTGAACTGATATTGGAACGATCAATTTAATAGCAAAAGAGAACTAGTCATATTTCTGAAGAACTGCCTTTCATACTTTCTTTACTTTGCCACCAAACTACTCTTCTCTTTCTTCTTTCCTAAGTCGCTAGTATATGAATATTGCATCCTGAAATGCCAGTCCTCTACGTTTTTCTATTTTGAATAGCCCAATGCTATTTTGGGCATTGATTCTACCAGCAAGAAACTCGCTTAATTAGCAACGAAAAAGTTGATTCAATCTGAAACCATTTTGCTCGGCATTTGTTTCATTGTTCGATGAAAGCATCCTATCTCACTGATTGAGATAGATACCATGATTTTAAGATGGGCATCTTATTTACAGATAGTAGGGGAATATGAAGTCATTTGGGGCAAATATTTCGAAGGATATAGACTTCAAAGTGTTACAAGCTATGTTGTAAGCCACCATCCAATTGGGAGAACTACAGAAAATCAAGATTTTTCTATTAAAATTTGTGTTTCGAAATACGGGCGGTTTAGGCAGAAAATGCTTTGTAATGGTCCACCATGCTTAGAACTTGACTGGACAATCTTCTGAGTTGGTTCTAACGCTTAGAAAGTACAATGTATGGAACAAAAGTGGAAAGTCGGCTTCAAACGTTGATATTAGTAGAAACATTACTATAAGTTGAAGTCGATATGTACTATTTCCCAAAACCATCAGATAATGAGCAGCATTAGCTCGTTGTTGCATGTGGTTTGGTTTTTCTTCCAGAGTTTAAAATTCTATGGAAGCTGTTATCAACGTGTTCGTAGCAATCATTTCACAGAAGCCATCACTTCACTTCCGAAAAAATCATATATTCATTTGAATATTACTTGAATAGCTAAGATTCGTGAAGTCCTAGAACGCTATGAGCGTTCCATAACTTTCGATCCAATGATTTTGAACAACAAGAACTAGCTGGCAACTCTCGAAAAACTTTGAAGAATGTTGGGGAAAAACGTGAAGAAAATGTGTTATTCAAATGGAATGTGAGCTAGGAAAGTTGGGTTAGGAAATGGTGTAAACAGTAATCCTAGCATCGTTCACAGTGACATATACGAATTAGACTTATGAATGGAGATAAGGATTTATATTACTAATTGATATTTACACCTAAGAAATACTTGAGGAATCGATTAACCTGAATTGATGAAATTAATGACAATGGTAATTAGAACAATATTTATGAATGTGAATTAATGAAACGATTATTTGTATTTGAGCGTTGATAAGGAGAGGGTAACATTCTAGCCCCACATGACATTCAATAGTATTACAAGCAGATTATATTTATAGTGTCTGCGAAGTGATCTGATCAGCTCTAGATTTTGAGTTTTTCACAGCTGATAAACACGTTTTTAATGTTAAAAGCACACCGTGATACTCGCAAGGGGATATTTCTTTATCTGTGAGTTCTGAATGTATTACTGCGTTATCAATTCACGTGATTATAAGGCACTTAAGTTTTCGCACCAAAAACAAAAAATTAAATCGTTTTAGAAACAGGGAATTGGATGTGGCGACAACAACTTTTAGCTGTCAAGAAATTTAACATTGTTTGGTCCGGGACAGACATAGCTCATCACATGCTGGTACGCCTCTCTTCCTATCGATTTTCATTACAACAAGTAAAGAAAATGAGCTTTTGGCATTATGGTCTAATCGAAGTGGTTGAGGCGTCAGCTCCGCGACCCCGGCTTTATGTTCCTAGATCGAATCCCAACCACGGCCATGAATATTTGTCTACCTCAAAAGGATAGAATAGGGAAGTGAGCCTACTAAAGCAGAGCTCACTAGAACTGCAGTTTCATCATAAACGAATATCATTGCAACGAATTCTTTAAATATTATGGCTCCGTCATCCTAACAGTTATTTAACCCTTTCCAGTTGTGAAAGAATTTCTTTCGGTATATCATCATCATCAACGGCACAACAACCGGTATCCGGTCTAGGCCTGCCTTAATAAGGAACTCCAGACATCCCGGTTTTGCGCCGAGGTCCACCAATTCGATACCCCCAAAAGCTGTCTGGCGTCCTGGCCTACGCCATCGCTCCATCTTAGGCAGGGTCTGCCTCGTCTTCTTTTTCTACCATAGATATTGCCCTTATAGACTATCCGGGCTGGATCATCCTCATCCATACGGATTAAGTGACCCGCCCACCGTAACCTATTGAGCCGGATTTTACCCACAACCGGACGGTTATGATATCGCGCATAGATTTCGTCATTGTGTAGGCTACGGAATCGTCCATCCTCATGTGGGGGGCTAAAAATTCTTCGGAGGGTTCTTCTCTCGAACGCGGCCAAGAGTTCGCAGTTTCGATATATAACTAGCTTTATATGGACCCGTGGAGGTCTTCCAATCAACGGATTCGTGGCATCTAATGTTTGGTACTCAATGATGATGGTTCACCTTTGTCACTTAAGGGGGGAAACCACATTAAAAGGCTCATTCTCAGGTACTTTTTGGGATCTTTTTAAGGGGAAGAATTAACTGGAATTCAATCGAAATAATAAAATAATTTAAGCCAAAAATCAGAAAAGTTACGCGGCATTAGTTCGCCGAAGTTCGTTACTAGAGCTCTCCAATTGCTGGAAATGTAACGACTCCAATTTTTATCTGAAACCGACAAGATTTTAATATTACATCGCTAGCCTATTTTCAAGGAATATGAATCTCAATCCAGTTGAAAAAAGTAAATTGCAAATCAAAAATTTTGCAAGAATTAAAAAGAAAAATATTTCCATTTTCGGCATATTTTTTCGCAAAAGCACCCTTAAAAATATAATATCATCACAAAAAAAACGGATTTGAAAGTCCCTTTCAGACATGATTATCACTATTAATTACAAACGACACGCAATTACAACAAATACAAATGCACTTGACAGAAGTCAAGTATTTATAAATATGCTATGATATTTACATAGCGCTACAAAATTTCGTAAGGACGTAAAGCGACTACCTCCTGGGCGCTCTATCCTGAGCATGCTCTGCGAAAATTGCTTTAAATTTCTGCAGGATATTGAGGCATAGATCAGCTAAGGATTTATGTAATAAAAAAAAGTCGATTCTGCAAACCTCCTAGTCTGGTTTCACGGAATCTTTGTGTGCACGTTTCGGGTAGGGACGAGGTTATATTGTTCTAGGATTTATCTATCCTAGAAGAGTAAACATGCACCTATTGCCGAGAATATTGGACGTGTTTGCTTCGACCAAACTTACCATAGAGGAATTTTGAAGTATCATTTGCTCATTGATTCCATTGAGGTCTATTATCATTTATCCAAAACGAATCTTTAAGGAAGCTCTGCCTTGGTTGTGATGTGAGAAACTATAAACAACTGGGCAATGTCTATAGTTGTGACAGATGCTGCCACGTGATCGCAGCAAGTCGCAACCATGTGCTCGCAACTACTTGGCACACACCAATGCATTGCATCACATACACCACACTAACGCCAGCTCTTATACGCGATATTTTGCTCGAGCAACTCCCGTCGCGGTTGAACGCGTAGAACACCTTTCTGTCTCCATAAGACTTCAAAGAAGGTGTTGGGAGTTAAATTTCCTGTGTATAGTCGTCTTGCCCTCACCACGTGACGTTGGTCCTTGTGTTTATCGACGTGTTCGCCAAAAAAGTTGAACGGCCGCGTCGACGCTTATGAAGCTCACCTCCGTTGGATGTGCCAATTTTCACTCGATAAAAACATTGGTCATTTCCATGCCGTACCCCAAAACTAAAATATGCTTGTTGGGAAAAGCTTTCAGATAACTATTTGTGTACTCCACCCAAGCGGCAATGATTCCACTGCCACCGTCCATTTACTACTTCATACGTTGATTTGCTAGCACTGAATCACTTGCTCGAGTAAATCGATTGCCGCCCAACCTGATTTGTCTTCAAAGGATTCTAGCGACATTAGAAGCCAAGTTGACGGTTAAAGCTAAGCATTGTTCGCTCAAACTACGCGCGCGAAAAGTCATTGCTTTATCATCTGGAAGAAGTGGGTTGACAAATCCATGGTCACAAACTGCTTCAGCTGTGTTGATTTCTCAAAATTTTAAACAACTAGTACAATAGAAATTAGTTATTGCAAAACAACTTCTACCCCGCTTTTTCGTTCGGAATTCATTTCGCTGAGCGGTTGCTGATCATTTTCACTAACATTTTGTTCATTCGTGCTCTTGAGCCTCACTCTTTTGGCAAATGAAATACTTCTTAATTCCCTAGGAGCAAGGCTTCCTTTTAATGTGTTGCTGGACCATGAACTTCTTTTGAATCAAGAGAGAGATTCGTTAACTCAATCCGAATTTGGTCCAAATTTAAAAAAAAAATATCCTTCCACGTCCCAGCCCAAATATTATCGACATTGGGCGAGCGTTGTCATGTTTTTGTAAAACATAGAAAGTCTACGTTATATAGACAATTAAATAATCTTGTTTATCGGGAATTTGGATGCACTTATCATCAGACCGAAAAAAATTCAGACTACTTTAGTGCAACAGCATACCAAGTTGGTACAGTGAGCTATTTTGTAATATAATTCGTGAGCAGCATCCATCACCCGCTCAGCCCAATTGTTCGGGAGCAAGAATGTCTCCCACGTTAGGTTCCTGCTCATCGCCTGCTTGATAGCATTAACTGTCACTAAAAGGCAGCTGAGCGATCTCAGAAAGGATTTCTTCTTCGCTAAAGTTGACCTAGTTTGATTGAAAATAAGTAGAGAAATCAGAAGCTAGTCCTTCAGATATGAAAGGTTTTGTGTAAAACGAAACGTTATTAAAATCGGTTCACCATCTGGCTGTCGTCTGTCAAACGCACTTTTATCAGAAACGGTTGTACCGATTAGAAGGAAATTTAGTGGGAAGGTGGGAACTGTGAACAACGCACATGCATTGAGTAACATCATTCTATGTTGAGTTTAAGAAGGGGGTGTAAATTGTTTTTTCACCGAGTATAGTCATGTGACATTTGACGGAAAGGTGAGGAGCGCGGGGGCTATAAAATGGTCATTTCTTTCAGGGACCCTAGCCAGTCTAGCAATGTTCTGCTTTGGTGAGCCCAACTGACGCTCCAGACGAATTTTCCATGGTGCATTTCCCCGGTCACTAAAACCAATAACGCAACGGACAGTGAAAAAGAGTACAGAGTTTCAAAAATTATCCAACTGAAAATTCTGCGCGGCATGGTGTCAATGCAAGACTGTACTGTATCCTGCAATCCAGGATGATGGTTCCACACATGGTTTATTTTTTCTAGGAGCTGAGTTTTGGTTGCGATCATCTCTTTAGCCACTTAGCCACTCTTCATCAGCTCCCACACATTCTCAATTGGGTTCAAATCGGGGCTCTTACCCGGCCAATTCAATAGAGGAATATTCTGCTCCCGCAAATAAGTTTTCACAGATCGCGCCGTGTAACAGGGAGCATGAAAATGAATCGCTCCCCATTCGGAAACCATTCTCTGAGCTGGGGAAACAATCGATTTTGCAAGATTTCTTTATACTAATCTTGTCTCATTATGCCTTTTACCACGTACAAACGTCCAGTATCTTTGCCTTGGTTTATTGACCAGAGCATAACCTTTGTAGGGTGCTTCACAGTTTTAACAATGCAGTCAGGATTGAATTTTTCTCCAGGACGACGGCATACAAACTGTGCTTTCACCGCTAAAGCAGACCTATCACGAATAATATTATAAATGATATCAACTTACCGATCTCCGTTTCTGGCTTAGTTTATGACCTGTCAAAAAGATGATATTTTATTCAATTTTTTTCACTTTATTAGATAAAGTAAACATGCAACCAAAATACGAAAGACCAAAAGCAGATTGGACATTTGCTTTCTAAAAACTCACTTGAAAAATGCTTAATCATTTTTTTTTCAAGAAGCACTAGTTGAGAGAAATCAAGGAAGACCAATGTCCAATATATTGTATATCCTGAATGAAACGGGTATTGAGTGTTACCCAATGGAATCACGTCAATGGCGCTCTAGTTGCCGCGGGTTCATTCAGGAACTGCGTGAATTTTCGTGAACTCGCCCTTCAGAAGAGTCTTAGCAACGAAAGATCTGACGCCACCACGCTACTATTACTAATAGCGTGCCATATTTGAGATAGATGAGCTGGTTTGCATACAATCCACGGGTCCATAAAATGTCCATCCCATAATGAATCTTCGCTTCTTCCTCACCACTAGCAATTGGATATTTTCAATGAACTAGGTGAAACCTTCAATGAAGGGTCTCTCAAATCATGACAAACTAACGTCTTAGAAGTACTAAATTTTTTCTGTCAATACTTTTTTGAGTGTCAAGACGCTTCCTTATCTTGATGCAAACAGTTTTCGGGTGAAGAATTGCAATTGTTGAAATAAATAAATAATGAAAATGAAAACATGAACCAAGTTCCATGCAACTAATGAATTTTTACCAATGAAGCAGCAAGAATGCACTGTTTGGATCCAATTTTTGAGATGCCTGTTTTGAGCTCTGATCCCTATTAATTGACTGGGATTCCACAATGGCTTTTGCAAATAAATTCCACTAATTTGTCAAGGTCGGGGCACTCAATCTTGCACTCAAACTGTTATCTTAATTTTTTCTCCAAGTTCACCCTTGAGTTGAATCACTGCATAACGCTATCTATGAATGTATTATAGATAAGAAAGTTAATAATATTTAGAAAAGTAAGTCTTATCCGCAAATATTGAATTTAAGCCAAAAAAGTGTTGACAATGTAGGCTGATCCGACTCTTTCATTATAAAAATTTACTCTCAAAACTCCAGATAATAAATGCGAAAAGTTCATGGCTTCGAAAATATGCGTTGTGTGAAAATGTGCGAAATTGATCACAATAACTGCGATTTCGTTTAAACGCCCACACGCCTAATTATGAATTGCAAGTTCGAATGTGCTGGTCAGCAGAGCAATGATTGATGTAAATAAAAATGATTTCGGTTCTGGATACTGGCTCACGGAAAACTTACAAGTGATTGTGTGTGCTTAAACGCAAGCAGCCAGTGCTGATGAATGTAAATAAATTTTTCTTAAAGTATCAAAATTTGCACATAAAAAACGAAATGATCTTATTTTTGCCGTTATGCAGTAGGCAAATGTTCCAAAGGCCTAATTAGGGCGATCAGACCCGAGTCTGCACGGGGACTCACTTGAAGTGGCAATAGTCACGATGCCTTACCAGGGTCATACTGGTACCATGGGAATCGGGATAGTCCCTGGACTCGAGAATTCCTGTTGTATGTGCGTTCAGCTCGGTTGTTTGCGGTTGACCTCCTTGTGGGAGCTTCATAGGGGTTGTGGTTGCGTTCAAGCGAACAGAGACCTTCAGGTCTCAGCATGGTGTTGCGTTTCAACACGGGTGCCGTACTCCTTAGTTCGGTAGAGATTTTGGTAGGTCTTGCATCCGCCAGTATGAATGCTAAGCCATGCACTCGGTATAGACTGGTACCGTCGTAGCTTGCTGCGGCGGGGCTCTGATTGTGGTCACAAAATCAATCCGTGTCTTAAGACCGTGGGATTAAGTCTACAAGACAAGTACTCACGTTAAACCCCAAGGACTCTCGTGACCACCGAAATCGGAATATTTCATCTTTCGATGGTCGAATGCAAAAGCTTAATCGACAAAAGCAGACCAATTCCCGTCCTAAATTTTCTTGCCCGTACCACATTAACACCTTGGGGGTCATAGTGAAACACTTTGGGAAAATTCAACAATGAGAAGCTATCTAGCTCAACTCATTCTCTGGATAGACTGCTGCCAATTTTTTTTTATTTCTATTTATTCAAGTCTTCTCTTCATTAGCATTTATCTTCAAATAAACTTGCGAAATTTTTCGCTATATCACAATTATAGCTGTTTGCGGCGAATAGGATACCTGCTAATGCCCATATTCCTCTTGAATAAATGAATGAATGAATTGAAGGAATTCTAAAACCACCACCCATTTGATGATGGACCGGACCAGTTGGGAAGCAACTTACTTCCACGGTTGTAGTCCACCGACAAGCACCCAAGATGCAAAAACTTGCGGTTTCGTCCAGAGCAGAGGCAACTCATCAGACTCTGCCTCACCTCTGCCCTAGCGTGATGGAAATGACTACAAGGTGGTATTTGCTCCCTTATATAAATTCAAAAACACGACATATGTATGAATTATAATCATGCTGACTGACTGAGAGGTCTGTGAACCACAACGGTGGAAGTAAATTGCTTCCCAAATGGTCCGTTCTACCATCAAGTTGATGGCGGACTTAGAACTCCCTCAATTCTTACGCAAAAGTTTAGTTTAGCCTCGGCCGGCTTTACGCCTGAATTTTTATTTGGCGGTTTTATCCTGAATATAATTCACACATCTCGTGTTTTTGAATTGAATTAAGAAGCAAATACCATCTTGCAGCCATTTGAGTCACGCTGCTCCCAAGGCAGAGATGCGGTAGCGTCTGATGAGTTGACAGACGAAACCACCAGTTTAATTAAATGGAATATTAATATTTCCTGAAACAAGTCAGTTTTGATAGAAACATACAATAATGGATTAAAATATACTGTCTTTGGGGGAGACAAGATTCATTCTTAGAAGGTATCAACTCGGAAAATCTGGAAATAATTTCAAAATATGCCTAAATTCGTCCTATGGCAAAATTTTAAAGAAATACTAATTATGACGTATACCACGATACTGACTAAGCATAGGAAAAAAATTCGGAAAGAATTTAAATTATTAGTCAATATTTTTTATTTGAACTCAGAAGTGCTAGATTTTGAGGACCAATTATCTCCCTTATTATGGACAATCTAAAGAGAGAAATGGTTCCCGACATACATAGTACCTTCACATAAGTCAATTGATCAATTTGGTGTGTTTCCTACTCGAATTAATTAAATTTTTAGTAAACCAAAGTCAGATTTTTCGAAAGAATTTACTGTACCTTGTCGTATCGCTGATTTTTAGAATCATATACAGCGAATATTTTGCTTTACTGGTCGTCGCATACTCTGCTCTTGTAGCTATAATCCGTTGACTGGACAATTCGTTTGAGTATGATTGTAAATCTGTCATAGACGCATCGATGAAGTTAAGCCTTGTGAGTGAATAACTCTTTGGGGAGGGACGACTTGAAAACACCCAGCACTACTGCAAGTGTTCTGCCCGGGCACTTTTTCTCGTTTAAGAAGATTTTGAACAAAATTGCTCACAAATGAAAGAGTCACATGAAAAAATTTTTGCTGAGAGTTTCATTCGCCAGAGCAGAGGTAATCTCTGCGGAGTAGCGTGATCGAAAGCGGCTCCAGGTGTTGTTGGTTCCGAATATATTAATTCAAAAACCAGACATATATATGGATTATAATAATAATAATCGTTGGCGCAACAATCTATATTGGATCAAGGCCTTGAAGTGTGTTATAGCACGTTAGCCAAGACCGTAACTTTAGACTACAGGACTACAGTACCCTGTAGGAGGCAATGCGATCAGCATTGCGCTCGCCCGAGATTATTACCTTGATTTGACTCAGGTAGTCATTCACAGCTGAATCGACTGGTGTCCGACGTCAAATCACGATACAAATTCCACTGTTACCAGTGAGATTTGAACCGCGACCTTCCGTATGACAGCCTTATACTCTAACCATTGAGCTATCGCGACCCTATATGGATTATAACAACCAAAAACGGTCGGTTTGAAACCTTGGCTGGTCTGAACCGAGCCAAGACAACTCTATTTTTGTTTAGGGACCGATTGGTTATGAGTCCGTCATCTACTTTAGCATTTCATGTAAAACCTTTCCCTTTTCAATTTGGTTTTTAATGTCAGAAGGTCCAATTGGTTCAAAGAAAAAAATATTTTTAAAATTTTTTAAATTCCAATTTTTATCCATGATCAACATAACTTATTTTTCCTTATCGATGTTTGAAGGTTAATCAAAATACTGTTCATTTTGACCAATAACCATATGGATAGCGTCATGATTCCATCTCCAAAAAATATTTATGGAAGTAATAAAAACTTGTTGTTTCTTTTTCGTTGGTGTGGGTATTTATTCTTGCAATTTGTTTGCACTGATGAAGGGAACAAGTGGTTCCCGAAATATCGGTATTTGCAAGAATAAATACCCACACTAACGAAAAAGAAACAACAAGTTTTTATTACTTCAATTAATTAATCGTTGGAAACACCGCATAATTTCACTCTGAGAAATATTTATGGTTTTCGGCTAAAAATCTTCAAGAATTGTCTTTCTTCGTTACTTCTTTTAATTCAGTTTTTAACCTGTAGGGAGTTTTAAAGAGACCGGTCCCTGACAATTTGCTTCCACGACTTCCCGAGAAGAATGCATTCTTCCTATAGTGTTTTGCGGCATTTAGTTCTAGGGCAACCCATTCGCAGATTGTACGTGACATCCATTCCATGACACAATCTTCAATGAGATTGTTACCCTTTCTAAAAGTGCGACCTATTTACTACCACTTTTGGGTTCTGATCCACATACTATACACCGATGAAGTTAAATATTCAGGTGATACAATTCAGGCATAAGCTGATGGAAGCTAGGAACTTCCGAGCTACAGTGGTATTGTCAACGGCGGAAACATCGCTTCCAAAAAATACAAACTCTTCGACGTTCTCAGTATTTTGCCCAATGAATTCAAATAGGAAGAATGCTATGACCGGTCAGACTGGGGATCTTGAGGTTCTGGTGTTTATTTTCAGATGACTCTGGTTGCTTCCTCTCCAAATCAATAGCCATTTGATCAAAGTCCATGGTTCAGTGGGGTAAACAGAAGATCACCGATTTTATCTAAATGCAGCACGTGATACTTTCCGTCATTACATTTATCCTGTCCTGCGCAGAGCGTTCCAGATACACTCCCCGTTCACGCTGTGGGAAGCTTTCTCGACCTTCAAGAAAAGCAAGTGGGGTGTTGATCTAATCTCAAGGTTGCTATAGCGTTGGCGTATTTACTTTACATGAACGCGTTGATGGCAAAGATAATTTCGCTTCTATTTGGAAGTGCAGTCCGTATCCACATGTTGCGGTAGCTTACCATATTATGTCAAAGTGGTGGAACTTGGCCGCTCAGCATCGTGGGTGAGAAACTGACGGTTAACGTCCCTCTCACTGTCATTGAAAGATCTGCGATCGCCTGCAAGCTATTTCCTTGAGTAATGTAGCGAAATTGTTGCTATTTGTGGCAGCTTCTACTTCCTTGACCGACACAAAGATTAAGTTGCTTTTAGCAGAGCGTTCGCTATGATGAACTTTTCGCAAGTTTTTACAAAAGCAGAGCTCAAACGAATCATGTTCACCTCCGCTCGCAGTGAGCAACAACGCCACGCTTGGTTCTCCTCTCAGTAGACGCACTACCGACACAGAAGCGGTAGTAAGCGACCACAAAATAATGATCCGTTTCGAGGTCGCGGTTAGCACATTCAGAAGATAACTTCTAAATTTGCTGTCGCTAGCGGCGTTGAAACCTAACTGACATGGCAACTAAAAATATTTGGCCAGGCTGAAGCAGTTCATAAAGGAAAATTCTCTTACAATCCAACTAACAATAATCGTGCTCGTCAATCCTGGTTTTGAGACTATCTCTGGAACTTAAAATCGCTGTCTCCGAATTGCGGTATTCTGGGCAGGTCTATCTAACGGCTGCCTGGCGTCCTGGTCTATGCCATCGTTCAATTTGATGCGGAGTCTGCCCCGCTTCTTTTTCTGTAGAATGTGTGCTTCTCCTAACTCATTATAGTATTACATTCTCAAAAAAAATATATCATATATATCAAATATATCATTACAGTAATTTAAATATATTTGATCGATTATTTCGCAAGTCGACTTTTTCTGTAGTTAACCAGTACAGAACATTTTTTACCTAGAAATACCGAAAATTAAATCCCTGGACTTGTAGCTATGCTATTCGCACTTATAAAAAATGTGGTACTTAAACGTCATATTGTAATTTGGTTCCACGGGCTTGTCTCTCATACTTCAATGCCTTTCAATGCTCACTTCCAAAAAAGATTTAAATTATTAATATTCTGATTTTAGCATTGATGCGCGTGTGCATGCCAAAATACCATGTGATAAAATTGAACTTTTTGGGCTCATCATATTTGCTACTTTCGGGTGGGCCTGTGTTTCAAGTGATGGAAATGGAAGATGTCCTTCCTTTTTAGCTACAAAATGATTTTATTCAAGAAATAAAAGGTGTCCGAAAGAAAAACGTTGAAGAGAAAAGCAACTGATTGCCGAAACACGTCACTTGTTTTAATTCGAGATTAGAAAAGTGATGAGACTGATTCCGTATATTTAAAAATTATTCTACAATTCTGTCATCCCCTTCAAAGTAGTCCCCTTGGGCTGCAATACAGCGATTCCAGCGCGTTTTCCACTCTTCGTAACATTTCTGGAACGCTTCGACTGGGATGTCCGCGATTACCCTCGTCACGGTCGCTTGGATGTCTGCAATTGACTCAAAATGGGTTCTTTTGATCACCGATTTTGTTGTAGAGAACAAAAAAACGTCACAGGGTGACATATCGAGGGAATAAGGCGGCTGTTGGAATACAGCGATTCCTTTAGAGGCTAAATACTGGGACACGCTGAGGGCGGTGTGGCACGGCGCGTTGTCGTGATGAAGGATCCAGTTACGAACGATGTCTAGGCGCACCCTGTCGACTCGTTTTCGCAGTCTTTCGAGTACTTGGCGATAGTAGACTTGAATTACGGTTTGCCCCGGTGGAACAAATTCTTTGTGGACAATTCCACGGCTATCAAAAAAGGTATTAATCACTTGTTCCCGTCATCAGTGCTAACAAGTGTCAGCACTAGTGAAGGGGACAAGTGGTTCCCGAAATATCGGTATTTACAAAATAAAAGTGAAATATCGGTATTTGCAAAATGAAAGTTAACACTAGCGAATAGGAGAAACAAGTTTTATTATTTCAAATTCTCAGAAAAGTTCTTTGGAACCATCTTCGCGCACAACTTTTTCATCTCGAAATCGCCTGTTAAAATTTGTCTGACTGTTTCACGGTTCATACCCAGCTCCGAGGCCAACATTCGAACTGCTAAACGCCAAAGTGATGTTGAATATATCAATGGAGAGGGGAAGGGGAAGGGAATTTGAAGGTTGCAGGTTTACCACAAGCGCGGCAATAAAATCATTCTCATTACTTATTTGTCTAACTTCGTAAAATAACTTTTTAGCTAAAAAAGGCAGCTAAGTTCAATGTTCGTACAGAAAATAACTTATGCTCGGAAGTCAAATATGGGTCACAGATTAGGGCATTCAATTTTGTAAAAATTGAGTTTTGGTAGCTTATTTACTCCATTTAGCCAATCTTCGATCTATCTCGAGATGCCTAGACGAGGGGACTTGTGCATCTCCAGTGCTTAAACCTAACCCTAATTTATAGATGCTAATCTGAAGCTTACAGTCGCTTCAATTTTCCCACCTAAACACCTGGGAAATGCTTACACCAGACATTATGGTATCTCCGTGTTTCTTTACTTTTTTCAAATGTAAGAATTAAGGAATTGCGAGATGTAAGATGAACTTTTTAAAACTCGATTTATGTTACGCTGCTCGTTAAATGATAGCTTTACAATGATATGTGCAACGAAAAGTGCCTTCGTGTGGCTTGGAACAATTTTGGTCGCATTAATGCTTCCTTTTTACCGGCAAAGTGCTATCGTTTGCCCATCGGTAATAATCTGAGAAACAACTACGCCTTAAAGTTGTAGAAAAAGGATAAACTTGTCATTTAGCACTGATGGTTACTACATCCGAGTACACTTAATTTTTATATTTATATATATTTGATTTGAAAACTGTATAGTACATAAATAAAGTATGAAGGTCCTTATCGAAAAATCGAAATGCCAATGCTCATCAACTTTCAACTTCAACTGTATAACATTCATTTGTCTTTGCCCCTCACGGTCATCCTTAAAACGCATGCGTTCGGTTTCGTGCAAGTGTATTGGGAAGGAAGTATATTTTGACAACAAACTCCTTCGCACTTGATTTTCCTCGTTCGCTCTCTTTTCACCCAATTTTTCTCGTTCAGTATATTTCTCCACTCCCAACCATGTTTTGTACACACAATCTAATTATTCCGTATTTCTGTGCAAATCCATTGTTTTCAGTGAAGTTTGTGAATGCCTTGGGCATCGTCTACTCGCGTCGGGACACTGCAACGATTCTGATGCGTGTTCAACGTAGTTTCACCCCACGAATTAGACATAAGCCGAGCATCCTTTAAATTTGTGAAGAGAAGTTAATTTGAAGACAACCAGCCAGGATAAAAGGAATAACACAGAACATTGGAGAAGCGAGGAGGACCATCTCATTGGAACGGCCAAGCTTAATTTATAAATGGTTTCTAATTTTATTAGTCTCCTAGGTAAGTCATTGCATGTATTTTCTTTTGTTTAAGTTCCACCCTGTAATATATTTTCATGAAAACTTTCACTATCGACACCATCACAAGCACAGTACAATGAATACGCTTTCAACGTCGCCAGTGAAAGACATATTTGTAAACATTTGTTGCTCTTCCTTTTGTGCGAACTATTTAGTTTGCGAAGTTAGGGATGAAATCAGATGAAACTTTCCGGAGATGTATACGCACAGTCCTTTATTGTTGGGCCAGAAGGCAGTTGGAGGAATTTGTTATAATTATGAAATGCAGACGTCATACTCACTTGTTTGCAAAGAGAAACACTGTCTTAATGAGAGGAGCTTCTCAAGTTATTTTTGTTGAATCCCACATATTTAATTGTACAGAAAAATAGTGGAAACTAGAATTAGCACTTCCATTTTATGATTAAATTAGCACTTACTCATTCCAAATAGATTCTAGGTGAGATAATCCGCCTTAACGCTCCTTTAAGGACCTGTGATTGAGTCAATCCTGGCCCAGCTCCACATTCTCATAGCTCCTGTTTTGCGTTATTCAATTCTTATCCGGATAGAGATTATGCCAGTGGATGATGTTATTTTAGGTAAATTTGTATCATTTCGGCGAGTAGCTGTGGTTTCTTTTAATCTCAGAATTATTACTAGTTATGGTATATTCTCAGGTAATCAAATAGTGAAAACGATTTCCTTAAACGCCAACCATATATTCGTCCTTCGTAGTTACTACCAAGTGAAGTTGCTTTTCTGTCGTATTTTTTCATAACTTTATTCAGATCCTTGCCGATTCATGATTCCTCCATATCCTGGCCTTTGAATTTCTGTCCAACTGGGGGAGCTACCCTTTAAGCACTCACCGAATAATGCAGCATCTACGTATGAGCTTTGATCTTTTTTTAAACATTTAGGCATTAGACATTAGAATCCATCCTTGATGAAATTTGTTCGTAGTACAGTTAATATATTTTATATTACTAACCCCAAACTTTACATTTAAATTTAAGGAATATCTCAATTCATTTCAATTTTTAGTAGCCCTGAATCAAAGTCTATTTTTAATGGAATTTTAATTGACTACATTCTATTGGTAATCTCCGGTTTGCGAAAAATTTCAAACCATTGACGCTCAAAGCGTATTTTGGATTCAAATTCTTGTTTAGTCACCAGAGTTTGTGATCGTTCCGCTGCTGTAGATTTATCACGCTCACAGCATCATTTGCTTTGGTAATGAGTCTCTTGCTTAGTTTCGTCAGTGATGAAATGAGAAATAATAAAAATATACAATATAAAACACAATTATATGTGCATGATTTGTGCTTCATAAAAAAGAAACAAGAAGGTGAGTTTACAGTGGCCTCTTAAAACCGGAACTATTTGAACTTTCTCCGCACTCATCTTCCTGAACAACCTGTCCTTCAATTTCACCATTACGGGACAACTATAAGCTTGTTTTACCAATAACTTTCCTGTTTGGATTGTATGACCATAGCATCGAAGACGCCTCTATCCACAAAGGATGCAACCCTATATCGATCACGTCTTCTTGTCGTCTTCATACTCATTACCAGGAGCGAAGTTCATTAACTTTGGTAAATTACTCGGTTCTAGGCAACCCGCTGCCATTTAATTCCTTAGATTTGACGTTGTAAGACCTAATATGTTTTCGGACTTTCCGGAATCTTACCACAAAACAATTCGAAAAATTCATCATCATCATCAACGACGCAACAACCGGTATCCGGTCTAGGCCTCCCTTAATAAGGAACTCCAGACACCCCGGTTTTGCGTCGACGTTCACCAATTCGATATCCCTGAAAGCTGTCTCGGCCCATCTCAGGCAGTGTCTGCCTCCTCTTTTTTTTGTAACATAGATATTGCCGGTATGGACCTCCCGGGTTGGATCGTCCTCATCATTCAGTCGGATTTTATTCACAACCAGACAGTCGTGGTATCGCTCGCTAAATTTCGTCGTTATGTAGGCTACATATTTTCGTGACTCATAGATCACATTAGACCGATTGTCAGTACAATGAATTTAGTTTATTTCAATGCTATGTATTCACCCAAATTTTCGCTCACACAGGCAACGCGTACAGCAGAATGAGTCCCGCCAATTCCTTTCACCAAGTGCAGCAAAACCAGCTTCGAAAAGTACCAATCAAGACCTTTCATTTGAAACCCCATATGACTATATTTGGTGGAAAAAAAATGTACACCCCCCTTTTGCATTTATTGGGACTCCTCCATAAATTCGACGTGAAAGGATGTAACTCACTGAATGCGTGAGCATTAATAGTCCCCACTTTTCCACCAAATTTGATGTCAATCGCTATAACAGTCTTCGAGAAAAATGCATATGACGGACAGCCAGACATAACGGAAAGCGAAAATGGCCGAAGTTGTCGCATTGATGATATACATAAATATAAACAAGTCGGGAAACCGGAAGCTGGACGCTTCAGGTACGAAAGGTTTTGTGGATTTCTTAGTACGTAGCACGTAATATATGCATATATTATGTGAGAATATCCACTTTCGGATGATATTGACATAGTCTTGAATTTGCAAAGAAGCGACAACTTTGACGTATTATAACTTTGTTAGTAATAGTGCGATTTCCACCAAACTTGGTAGGATCATGCTCTATGTTATATCCTATATTGTTGCGAAATTTCGTAGTCCTAGCATGAACTTAAGGGGGGTCTTGCAGCGAATTACTAAAAATTATAGTAATATACTATTATTAACTTTATTTGTGCAGATATCAGTGTGGAAGGTATTTCGGAGCCCAGACACCATATAGTGGCAGCCTCTTGATTTTTTTCAGATTTTTCGGTTGGGTAGTTTCTGAGAATGGCCCCCGTAAAGGAATGGTCACTTTCAACCCCCCGCCCTCCCCACCTTTTCAACAAATGTCAAAACTAAGACCGTCTTCGAAAAGTACTAACCGAGACCTTTAATTTGATACCCCACATGACTATATTTGATGACAAAAAAATTTGCACCCCCCTTTTGCATGTATGGGGACCCCCCCTTAAATTCATCATTAAAGGACGTAACTCACTGTATGCGTGAGCGTTCACAGTTTCCAGCTTTTCACCAAATTTGGTGTCAATCGCTGTAATCGTCTCCGAGAAAACTGCGTGTGACGGACAGACAGTAAACCGATTTTAATAAGGTTTTGTGTTTACACAAAACCTTAAAAAAGTTGTCGTGTCGGCTTCAATATTGCAGATCTAGAAATATGAAGGAAGCTACTACTAAATAATACCGATTACTACGATAACGATGGTTTCTGCATTTTAAATGTCGCGATTTCAATGTTGCAACTGAGGTGTACGGAAAACGTCTGCCCGAAATGCCCGCATTCCTCCTCTACTGCTCTGCATTAAGTGACTTTGGAGGCGACCCATTCGTCGGCCATCTTGAGATGGTAATGTAATTGTCGCCCCTCCTTAATATGTGATCTATCCATCTGTCTGTATTTTGTCTTCTAATCACATTGCGCACGGTATGCGTCAACTAAGTTCTTTGTTAAAAATAGTATCAAGCCAGCGTATTCCGATGATACGCCGGAGGCAAGTATTTACGAAGACTTGAAATTTTTGAGTAACAGTGCAGGTGACTTTTCATATGCTACTAGCAATTCAGAAAGAACACTAGCACGGAACGAACCCAACTTGATCTCGGTGTTGGGATAATTCACTTCCTGACTTTAGACAAAACTCCTAATTCGTCGAGTGACATCCAGTTCAATGTCATCGTCAACAAAAATCGTCAAGCTTCCTAGATATACAAATTTATCGACGCCTTCTATGCTTTGCCCATTAATGCAGGTATTGAGAGTGCGATGATTCGTCAGATTGACAATCTGTGTTTTGTTTGTGTTTATCTTCAGTCCAACTCTACTTGCTTCTCTTTCCAAATACAGAAGAACCTTAATGGTCATCTCCTTTTTTTCACTCTCTGAGAATCCAAGCAAGTAGAAGGGCAAATCTGCAGAAACTATGGGTGCAGCGATGAATATCTCTGCCGTGAGACCGTTGAGCCCAGCGGTTTTAATTCGTCCGAGTGCTTTAATGGCCAAAATGATTTCACTTCTGCTTGAAGGAGCAGTTCATATCCGCATGTTACGGTAACTGGCTATTTCATCCACAAGAGGATATAATACTGTTAAGAACTGTAGTGAATTATTTCTTGCGCCTCTCCAACTGCTTGTCATCGTGGATGAGGAGTCGACCGTTAACGTCTCTCACAGGACTATCGAAACATTGGTGACCACATGCAAGTTCTTTCGCGACGCGGTATATTATTCTGAAATCATTGTATTCTGCGGCATCTTCCGCATCTCTGACCAGCACAATAACAAATTTCCTTTTGTCACCGTGCACACTAAGTTGAATTCCCGGGGATTTCGCACGGTATCTGAATTCGAGGTCATGCTCGCCATCATTCGCAGCGGTTAGTAGAGCCTCCAATCGATCCGCTTCCACGATCCTGCAAGCAACCAGATGTGAGGCCCCTTTGGACTTGGCTCACAACCTGCGTAGCACCCAAGAAAAGAACATACTTGATGGCGGCCTAATGTTCATCGATATTCTCAGGCAGCTTACTCAGGGGTACTCTTCGTCATCCGATGAGCAAGATATCTCTACGACTGTCGAGCGATAGCTGGATTTTACAAGCGGTCGAACGCAGGTACGCGACCATTAGATGGTGGTACCTTTCGAGGCCGATGCCAGCGCCTTTCTTGTTACGCACATCCAGATGGCATCTCCTGCTGTGGCCGAAGTGATCAATCTAATTGTTGGTACAGTGTTCGTCAGTTGAAACCCAACTGACCTTATAGCAAACTCTGTGTTCGAACTATGGATCATCAACGACGGTAAAAAAAACCGTACTTCCTCATCATATGTCCGTCACCTTCGCAATATTACCTTTAGAAAGCCTCTCCTGAACTGGGTGTAATTGTTCTCCACTATATTTCACAAAAGTATTTCGAATTAGTTTCAAAAATGTTAGCTAACTTTCACGCCAACTAGAAAACAAGCAAACGAATAAAAGTATAATAATAAACACTTGCCACCACTGTTCATTTGAAGAAGTTGAAAACCGCGATGAAGGCAACTATCGGTTTTTAATGCCTCTTTATTTACGATAAAGATATTACAATAATTGTGCCCTCCCGATATTTTGAAATTAGATTAAAAATTATCGTTATCGACTCGTGTCATTGGCAATATATCTATTTTTTGTGTCGTGTCCCTAATAGAAATACCGAAAAGTTTTTATGTCATGGTGGGTAAAACAACCTTAGAACAGTTCGGTTGTGGATTTTTCTGAAGCGGATAGCGTAAGTGCCTTGCCTTACGTATTTTTAGTGAAGTCATTAAAGCTTTCAACCTCTGAATTCTTTCAATCAAGCCCGATTGACTGGAAATTTGGGGTGAGGGTAGGTGCTATAAAAAACAAAAGTTATATAGCGCCGATGTGCGCCTATGAACAGAGCTATGGTTCGTCAAACATAAATTTGTTGTAATTTAGACATTAAAAAAATTAACACTTTCAAGGTCAAATAACGCAAAATCAGTACTTTTTGGTGGAAATTGATCTAAAGCTCTTTATATACTTGAAAAGACCTTTAAAATGAGGTATAATAGAAGTCCGTAAGGTGCATCCCTTTGAGAATCTACTGTCGATATAAAGTGTGTTTTATCCCAAGAATTTTTTGTTTATTTTTAAACGAAAAAGTTATTTTTTTTTAAATATCTCAAAAAATAAAAAAGATAGTAAGAAAATAGTAAAGTATAACTCTCGCTTAAATATTAAGACACTGATTTTTCACTATTATTTTTCTTTTTTGACATACTTTTGAAAAAAAAGCCGGTCGCTTCGGGTAGAAAGGTTTTGTGTACATCTTATGTGCACGATTTTCGATTCGATAGCTAAGAATACAAAATATTCCGTCGTATTTTGCCAAACCTCAAGACTCACATATGCACATACAAATCAACGACATAAATACTGTGTTCACTCTAAATAAACAAACATTGTCTATTATCGCATGAAAATGCATGCGTATATATGTGCGCATCTAAATTGATATAACGCATCTTTCACTTTCCTCTGGGCACAAAAGCATACATATATACGTAAGGTACATAAATTAAAAACCGCTGGTAACCAGAACACAATGTCTATTATATTGGTTACTACCGGCAAGCTTTATTAGCATATACATATACATACCCATGTGTAAATGCGAATGGCTAAAAAAAAGTCAGACGTCATACATGCCTTGGGTGCCATCAATTTACATGAAATGCGAAACTTTCACCCAATATAACTTTGTTAATAATAGTCAGATTGCCTTCAAACTTTTCAGGATTATGTTTTTCTGTCCAACCGGACAAACGTCGTAGATGTTTGTCCAAAAGCGAATAAGTCAATATCAAATTCTGATGAAAATGCACACTTTAAACGGCTTTGTTTTTATTAATACTGATTATAGTTTTTAATTATATTTATAGAAAATTATTTCGGAGATAAAGTGAAATGTGTCCCGTTGGATCGGTTTTGAAAAAACTACGTGCACGTCGCACGACGGCTGGAGCATGAGAGACCGGTTCTTCACCATGCGGTCCCTCCGTGTCTAAACTTTCTACCCCTTGTATTCACAACATTCGAAATGAATTTCGAATGCCGCGAATCCTGCTGCGCCACAATGTCCTATATTATCGTCTATCCTGATGTCAAATTGTACTCCTGACATGAAATTTTCAAAACATGGCAATATACCATTATTAACTTTATTTGTGCAGATATCGGAAGTTGATGTATTTTGAGAGCTAGATTGCATATAGTTGCATCCGATTTTTCGGTTCGGTAGGTTCTGAGATCGAGACCTGTTTCATTTTTTGGGACACACATTGTGTGTCCTACCTCCCCTGGGTTTCACCCAATATCAGAATCAGTTTTGAAAAGTACTAATTGAACCATTTCATTTGATATCCCACATGAGCCCCCTTTAAAATTCAACACAAAATAGCACCACTCGCTGCGTGTAAAGGGAACACAGACCACATGTTCTCACAAAATTCCGTCACAATCGATTTAGCCGTTTCTGAGTAAATCGCCAGCCAATAGATCTACTATAGGCAGTACCCTTACCAAAATGACCCCACTTGCGAATTGGCTTGCAAAAGCTTATCTGTACACATCAGAGACGCTAAACAAGGAAATGGCATAATCTTCGTCAAATCGTATTGGTAAGAGAGAGATCGGTGAGCTTTTGCTATTCTGGTACAAGGGCTTGTTCACCCATATAGCAAAAAGTTGTTTCACGTATTCACTTATGCATAAGCAAAAACTTGCCAATCTCACCAATACATTGGCAAGTCCCGGCGGTATGTCAAACACAGCTGATCGGATTTACGTTACATCTCGCTCATGCTCAAGGGCAAAACAATTTGAAATCGTGTGTACTCGCACTGATTTCCCCCCTTGGGGGGCAAGGGGGAGTGTGGTAGCTGTCTAGTATCTAACTGTGAGACAGACATTGAACCGATTTTAAACACAAAACCTTAAAAATTGGCGTAAATCACTTTCATAATATATACGAGTTTGCAACGCAGAAGATTTGTTGAATGATTAGTTTTTTCACCTTTATACCTACAATGTCGATCATTTAGCAAAAAAAGGGTGGTGAATTAGCGATAATGTTAACTAGGGTCAAAGAAAATTTTGCAAAAAAACTTGATCGATTGGCCATAAACGAATTATATAACATTTACATTATAAAACGGAAAACGAAGATTAATAATCTTATTTGAAAGTATGAATTATTATTTATCCCACTGACTTCTATCAGGGGGTCATCCTGTGTGTCGGATCCGAGGAATCGATTTTTTGGCATGTGGCATGTGTTAAAGAGGTAAAATGTCACATGGCCAGGTTTATGTCGATCGTCGTAATAATAACTTCGCTAAATCATAACAATTCAAGCCAAGGCTTTACATGTGTTTCTTCAAGAAACTTAAGGTTTATGGACTATATATAACAAATTAATGGTCAGTTAAGATTCTATTCTTAAAAATCGCATTCTACTTTTTAAATGCGTTTTTCTCGAAACTGTATGTTGAAAATCTGTTTACCACCATAGCCCAAAATCTGTCCAACGAAATTCGTTGAAATTTTCTGGACCTGTTAAGAACATATTTCTACGGTCCGCAAACTAGGATAATTGCGGTTCATTCGGTAGTTTTTTTATGTATTAAAGAAGCCTTGAAAAAACACCAAAATTCACAAAAAAAAAAGTTTAACAAAGCCCCAAAAATTTAGCTTTAAATATTTATTAATAATCCTAGTTTGTGGGGGGTGTGGTCAAGTAAATGGGTGTATATGTTGCTCTGTATGTCAATAATGAGCTGTGCTGTCGGGCTGGAAAAATTACTACGCATGCTCAAGATATTAATAAATATATGGTGAAAAATTCTTATTTGTACCTTCATCCAGTTCTTCACAAAAAATGAAAAACAAGTCGAGAAACCGGAAGCTGGACGCTTCAGGTACGAAAGGTTTTGTGTATTTCTTAGTACGTAGCACGTAATATATCGATATATTATGTGAGAGTATCGACTTTCGGGTGATATTGACATTCATAGTCTTCAATTTTCAAAGAAGCAACAAATTTGAGGTATTATAACTTTGTTAGTAATAGTGCAATTTCCACCAAACTTGGTAAGATCATGCTCTACATTATAGCTTATATCACTGCAAAATTTCATTGTACTAGGATGAACTTAGGGGGGGTTTCTAACCAATTACAAAAAATTGTAGTAATATACTATTATTAACTTTATTTAAACAGATATCGACATGGAAGGTATTTCGGAGCCCAGTCACCATATAGTGGCAGCCTCCTGATTTTTTTCAGATTTTTCGATTTGGTAGTTTCTGAGAATGGCCTCCTTGAAGAAGTGATCACTTTCAACCCCCCGCGCTCCCCACCCTTCCAACGAATGTCAAAACTAAGACCGGCTTTGAAAAATACTAATCGAGGCCTTTAATTTGATACCCCACATGACTATATTTGATGAAAAAAAATTTTACACTCCCTTTTGTATGTATGGGGACCCCCCCTTAAACTCGCTGTAAAAGGATGTAATTCACTGTATGCGGTAGCGTTCCCATCTTTCTACCAAATTTGGTGTCAATCAGTATAACCGTCTCCGAGAAAAATGCGTGTGACGGACAGATAGACAGGCAGACAGTAGACCGATTTGAATAAGGTTTTGTGTTTGTAAAAACGACCTTAACACGGGATGACCCCCTTAAAAAAGCTTTAGATCAATTTCCCCTAAAATTTTACTGATTTCGTGTTATTCGATCTTGAAAGTATTATTTTTTTGTTAGACATTAAGAATTTACGTTTGACGAGCCATAACTCTGTCTTAATATCATTTTTACATGAAATGCATGGTTTCCGTGTTATTTGCGGAAAACCGTTGAAAAACGTGCATTTTCTCGATGAAAAAACAACATATTTGAACATGAATAATTCGAAAACTACTACTTGTATGAAAAATTTTCACTAGACATTTCTTTGCTAATCGAATCGACCATTTAATCGATCTCTGTGATTATTTCGAAAAAAAATTCCACCTTGGTGGGGGGGGGGGGGGGTACCACACTACTTCGGGGGCAAGGTGCATATCGGCGCTATATAACTTTTGTTTCTTATGCCACCCTCTACCACCACTCCAAATTTTCAGTCAATCGGTCTTGACTGAGAGAATTTGGAGTTCGTATCCGATTTTCGGCTTTAATGACTGCACTAATTGCATATCAGAATACTTAGCAATATGACATGAATGCCGTGGTGATAAATTCTTTGCACTTACCCTGATCGAATTTAAGGCATTTGAAACATCACTTCAACACCATTTGCCCTGCTCCCTCTGCCCTCCTTTGTGTGTTCGATCTAAAAATCCATTTTCAAGGCAGGCCGACATCGTGCAGTTGTCTTAATGAAAGTCGCTGTTAAAAGCTTCAAAAATGAGTATTTTATAAAAGTGTAAGCTTCAATTTATTAAATAAATGCAAAACGAAAAACAGAATTGGATGCAATCTATCAAAGAAATCTATTCACTGATAATTTTAACATAAAGCTGATAATTTCCCGAACTGGTCTCGTTTCCTGAAGAAGTCAGAATTAGATTTCAGTTACTAAACCGCTTCAAAAAAAAACTAGTCTAACAACATAGGAACCACTTATTGTCTAGAAAATAAGCGAGTGTTGTAGATTTTGATGGAACATACTTTGACTAAAATACCAATAAATATTTTAAGTTGCCAAGCAAAATTCTTCAGAGCCAATTTTGGCAGGCTGGGTTCGCCGTTAATTCATAGTTCCTATTTTCCAAATATAGCGAAATGGAATCAATAAACGTATAGACGTCCCAGTACCCTGCAGTTTAGCAACACTTCAATTTTACCTGGAAGCTATCATAGAGAGCATCCAATTCAAAGAACGAGAAATGAGCCACAATTGGACACACTAAACCATGATACCTCACGGATTGCAAGGCGGGACAGAACTTATGAATTTAGTCCATTTTATTAATTGGGGTGAACGCCGCATTCAACTGGAGTATCGAGATTAGCAGTAAGCAAGTGGTCTATGAAAATATAACTCCCTAATTCAAGAGAAAAATGGTATAATGAACTAGTTTCCGTTGAAAATTGCGATTCATACAATTTCGTAAAAAGTAAATACACATCTTTCGGAAACGAGCTTTTTCTTATGCCCGGTTTCATGAAAAAAGAAGAAATGGAGAATTTGAATTTGCTCCAGTCACATGTGTACCAGATTCCAATATAACATTTCAGCCGAAAGAGTATTTTACAGAGGCAGATTTTTAGAGTACCTTGATGAATAAAATTGGATTACAGATTCACGGAAAAGTGGATAAAACCCATTAAATGAATGTTAACGAAACAGCAGTAGCTGTGGGATTACTACCAGTTAAATGCTGAGACGAGGGCTCAACGAAGTGTGGTGTCGACAAACTCGAAATTATTCACTTCAACAGTGGAAACTATGCAAATTAATAAGTGGATAATCGAGTTTGATATGGAAGCTTTATCGGGAAGCGAGATGGGTTGCCTGAAAAAGACGTTATCTCTAGGTTAAAGAAACATAATTTTGTCGAGTTCGATTGAGATCGTTATGTAGTTTAAACTGCAATTTAAATAGAGGGTCTAAATTTTGAACGAAGTTTCTGCTAGAAAAAATTAGAAACTACCTCATTATCTGAGGGTGTGTGTTAGTCTAACTTTTGTTATTTTAAGTAAATTCTCGTACATACTATTAAACTCCCAGTGTCACAAATTATCATATAAGGAATGAGCTATTTTAACTGAATTTTCATAATAGATGATGCCACTTACATCTTGTTGTGCATGTATTCGTAACCTACAAAAACATCTATGAACAAAATTTGCAAATGCAGCCATATCTTTTCGCTCTACAATCTTTCAACCGAATACCAAAGATTACGATTTATGGAAGGTTTTCATTCACTATTTCACTTTGAATTGAATTGTTGAAATGATTTCACTGAAAAATGTCAAAACATTTGTAGATGCTTAAATTATTTGAAAGGAATAATTTCTTTGTCGAAAATTGTTCGATGAAATCTCCTCAAATGTAATCCAATCCACAGAACCACAGCGTTTAGCACTTTTCGCTATAAGTGTGTGAATTAATTCTACCCGTTTTCCACTTCCTGTCATAACTAGTACTGGTTTTATTGGAAAACTAGCAGTACTTGTGTTTGAAAGTATTAGGTGTGTGAAAATGACTTAATTTTTTATTATTCATAATTCCATCGATGGTTACAACCTAGGTCCATCTTTCTGGCAGCATACGGATTCCGCGTCGGCAAAACTCCCTCATCTTGGTTGACGTTCCAATGAGATACCCATTTTTCGGCGCTTGCTGCAAACTCGAAACGCTAGCTAGCTAATCTGTGGGAAATCCATCGAAACAAATAGTAGTCTGATGGGACAATGTCAGGTGAATACGACGAGTGGAGTAACACCTCCCTGCAGAATATTCGCTGTCTTTCCTGGAACGCTTTTGCGGCATGCAGCCTTGCATTATCGTGCTATATTTCCATTATGGCTGTTTCTCTTGCAACGCCTGGTTTAGGTGCAATACTTGTTGTCGGTAAAGATCTGCCGTCACCGTTTGACTAGGTTTCAAGACCTCGTAGTGGATAATCCTTTCTGGTCCTGGGATTTTGATAGCTGACCTCATGAAACCCATGATTTTTTGCGCTTCAGAGTGTCGTGGTAGATTCACTTTTCGTCACCCGTTACAATCCGATACAGGAGTGGCTTTCTTTCATGCCTTTCAAGAAGCAATTCGCAGACTAGCAGACGTCTTTCCAATGGCTCTCTCAAACAATACATGTGTCACTCATTTCCCTTCCCGTTTGAATCTTTCCCATGGTTTTTAGGTAGTATACAGTAGATGATCGATCGATCCCTAATGCTTCAGCAATTTGCTTCTTCGGTCATTCATGGTCTTTGTCTTTCACCCTGCAGTCTCCATCTTTGAACTGCTGAAATCGCTTTTGACATATGCGGACGGTTGGAGCATGATCGCCGTTTGATTTTACAAGCAGCCGATGCGATCCTAATGTACTTTTCTTCGAGAAAACATGTTGCTGAGGTTTTAGTTGTCCCACGACGTCCCGGCAGGCTAACAGAGAGAGCTAAGTTCTATGGCCCAGCCGACGATGATCGTAGTAGGGACGAGAATTGGCCAGGCCTTCGGACTTTGTGTGCCAGCTGTCACTCGGTTTTTGGGTACTAGGCCCTGTGTTGCCAGACTTTTTATAGGTTAGACAACCCATGCATGTTTCAATACGTTGTGTGACAACACTTGCAAGCACAATTGTGTCGGAGCCTATCCGAACAGGCAGAACACGTGTTACAAGTTTAGACACAGCAATCGTTTTTTAAGAATTTGTGTAAACACAAGACATTAAAATCGATTTACTATCTGTCCATCACACGCATTTTTCTCGAAGACGGTTACAGCAATTGGCACCAAATTTGGTAGAAAGGTGTGAACTGTGAACCCTCACGTATATAGTGAGTTACATCCTTTTACGTCGAATATATGGAGGGGGGTCCCCATACATGCAAAAGGGGGGTGTAACATTTTTTTTCATCAAATATAGTCATGTGGAGTATCAAATGGAAGTTCTCGGTTAGTACTTTTCGAAGCCGGTCTTAGTTTTGACATTTGTTGGTTAGGTGGGGAGTGCGGGGGGTTAAAAGCGATCATTTCTTTAACGGACCCATTTTCAGAAAATACACAACTGAAAAATCTGAAAAAAATCAAGAGGTTGACACTGTATGATGGCTAGGCTCCGAAATACCCTCCATACCGATATCCCTTCAAATAAAGTTAATGATAGCACATTACTATAATTTCTAGTAATTGGCAGGAAAACCACCTTAAGTTCATCCTCGAATCACGAAATTTTGCAGCAATGTAGTAATAGAGCATGATCCTACCAAATTTGATGGAAATCGCAATATTACTAGAAAAGTTACAATAGGTCAAAGCTGTCGCTTCTGTGCAAATTCAAGACTTTGAATGGCAATATCACTTGAAAGTGGATATTTTCACATAATATATGCATATATTATGTGCTACGTACTAACGGAACAAATGCGCACTCAAGTCTCTATATGAAAGAAATACACAAAACCTTTCATACCTGAAGCGTCTAGCTTCCGGTTTCCCGACTTGTGTAAGATTGTGATTAGGTTATGTTGTATATTACTTGTTAAATATTTTGTATTATTTACCACTTCGTGTTGTGTTGTTATGTCAGCTTATATTAGCTTTTGTGATCATGAGACGCAGAGTTGAGTAATTTCTACTTGAACCCACGTTGCCTAGTATTCATCCTGCCAATCCTTCTTAATTTTGTTCTGCACCATCCACAGTACATCTTCAGCTTCAAAAGATGAAACCATTGTGCTTTCGCTGACTTTGCTGCTGAATGCGCCATCTTGTTCAACATAATTTCACCTTTAACTGGGCAACACAGTATTTTTATCTTCTCGAAGTTAGAATGGGGGGATGTATGATGTCTTGCTTTTCCAGAAGAGTGCAGGCTTTCTGGGAGTCTGTCATTATTGCTATCTTTTTGTTTTATCTTTCCTTTGCCATTTGCGTGACCATCTTTATCCCATTCAATTCAGCAGAGAGGACCGTCACTGCTTGCATCCTGTAGGCAGTTTTGACTCGAGGGTGGTCAGAGACTACCGCACAGCTGGAAGCCACAGTCGATGGTGCTGCATTAGTTCTATATAGAGTAAAAACCCCTTGCTCCTGAGTTTAATTATTTCACTTTGGATTTTAACTACCCAACCGTTTCTGTTCCCATCCCTTCCCTGTCCTGACACACTCCAGACCAGCAGGTTTCCCACTCTTTTTTCCTACTCATCGATCCTGAAGTTATTGAAGGTTTGCTGAAAATTCTTATAAGTTACCGATAGACCATTTTTAGCTATGGGATTGTCTATGACCAAACTGTAGGAGGAGGGAGCAGATCTTTTGAGCCTTATCAGCTCCTTAAAGACCAATAGCGCCTTTCTGAACTTATGAAGGAGGGGGATTCGTCCGCCAGACCATGGGCCACATGGGTCGTTAAACCTAAGCATCTTTTCAACTGAGACGCCACAATTGTGGCTATTCTGTTATCCAGGTATTTGGTCATCAAGATCGTAGAGAAAACAGCATAATCAAACACTGGTCTGCCAATGATCCTAAACAGTTTTACGACTCCCTCAGCTTTTAATCCCCCTGAGAAACCTCTGGTAAAGTTTGTGATTGTATTGTTGATGTGATCTTTCAGAGATAGTGATTTCGCTATTGTCTTTGCCCAGAAATGTTATCTGTGGTACCTGTTTTAGAGGGGACTGATGTACCAAAATTTTACATGGCTTGCCATTATTTCTCCTAAAAGCAATGACGCTAGACTTATCTCTGTTTACTGAGAGTTTCAGGGTGGTACATTTTTTCACAAAAAGGTAAACCTGTTTTTATAGTAGCCTATCCACCTGAGCATCTCCTGGTCCCATAGTAGAGGTATAAAAAAAAATGCAGCAACAGTTCCCGCAAATGACGTTTTATAAGTACAAAACTTGACATTTTCAACACGATACAAATAGACTTGTTGACACGATTAATAATTAAAGTTGAGTTCGATAGCCGAACATAGGCCTTTCGGATACAGTATTGCCATATGTAAGGTTCGAACCGGTTACAAAGCTATTGCCATCTATCGGCAATGCCTGTTCACATATCTAATATTTTTGACAGGCTTCCAAAAGCAGTAGTTGACATTTGTCTAATATGTATAATTGTTGCGATGCAACTCTCACTGAAATTAGACTGATTCGCTGTCCTGTAGGCCCTTCGGACATAGCCATCAGTGGGACATCAGTGCATATACTATCGACTCTTTTCTTAGAGCAATATGTTATGTTTAACAAACAGCTAAAAGAAATTTCAGTAACAAGGGTAGTTGGTAAGCACATACTTTAAATACACGTTTTAACCTTTAAAAATGTAACGGCCTCTAGCCTTAAATACCGTAACATTTTTTTCAAAAATAACGTCCTCTGGCCTGAAATACCGTTAAAGTCCCACTCACTTGGGGTCTTCTCATATCTGGGTGACGGATGAGCAACGCAAAATAGACAACAGAGCCTAACCTCTCTGGCTCAGCTTGCAACACGTGTCCTGCCTGTTCGGTCAGGCTTCGATACAATTGTGCTTGCAAGTGTCGTCATAAAACGTATTGAAAAATTAGTAGGTTTTCTAACCTACAACGAGTCTAGAAACACAGGGCCCAGCGCCCGAAAAACCTAATGACAGCTGGCATACATAGGCCGAAAGCCTGGTCAATTCTCGTCCCTAAGAACGACCTTCTTGGGCCGGACCAGAGAACTTAGCTCTCTCTGTCAGCTTGCCGGCGCGACGTGGGATAGCTAAAATCTACAACAGCAACTATTATAATATCTATGAGGTATTTTGGAATGGAACGGAAAAATTAGTGCCAGAAAAACAGCATTTACGAGACATATTTCTGATTTCCCACTTATATTCGACCTTCCTCGAACTCTATGTCAGGCAGTCACACGAATCCTTCACAGTGTTTGCTCACCAAACTGCGGAGTTAATCTAGGGGATATTTCTGTCCATTGCTTCTCTCACGAGGAAAAAATTGTATGATTGAACGTCGCGTTGAGGTATTGCCTGAAAGCACGAAGTGGCCGGCCTTCCCCACTTCCGATGACCCCGTCCGGTTTGACTATATGCGCGGACTCTGTACTGCCAACCTCAAAAAAGGACGTCTAATGGTTTAAACCAGGGCAAAAGTAACTCGTCGGATGCCACCTCACTTCTATCATGGGAGAAGCGGGACCAAAGTGGTAACAAATGGAATTCGCCAACCTTAGTTGCTCCCGTTTGTATTTGATTGATCCTCGTAATATAAGCTGTGAAAGCAACTTTTCGTTGTTGTTATTTTCCATATTACGCTGAAAGGTGTGCGAAAGATAAGATTACAACACCGAAGCAAGCAAAGACAAACACAAATATCCATAGCGCAGCTGGGATTTGAACCAGGGGCACGAAGTCGAGATGATGGCAACTTGCTCATTGATTTAAACACGAAGATCTTTGTACACTTGAGGAGCATTGTAATAACCAAAATGAAAATTCAATGTCAACCTTTTTATTTAACCCAATAGAATCACCTTTTTCAGAAATTTTGGCCTGTAGCTTCTGAAATATGTAGTTTCCTCAACTGAAATCTCTTCACTTTATGGCTGTAAGAATTGTGAATAGATTATGAACCAAGTGAAAAATTCTCCTCCTTTATCCCTCTTTTGAGAAGGGTTTTCTTATCTGTCCCTTTTTAAGGTTTTGTGCAAACACAAAACCTTATTAAAATCGGTTTACTGTCTGTCTGTCTGTTTGTCTGTCTGTCCGTCACACGCATTTTTCTCGGAGACGGTTATAGCGATTGACACCAAATTTGGTAGAAAGGTGGGAACTGTGAACGCTCACGCATACAGTGAATTATTATACATCCTTTTACGTCGAATTTAAGGGGGGTCCCCCCATATTCGTTGGAAGGGTGGGGAACGCGGGGAGTTGAAAGTGATCACTTCTTTAAGGGGGCCATTCTCAGAAACTACCAAATCGAAAAATCTGAAAAAAAATTAGGAGGCTGCCACTATATGGTGCCTGGGCTCCGAAATACCTTCCATGCCGATATCTGTTTAAATAAAGTTAATAATAGTATATTACTACAATTTTTTGTAATTGGTTAGAAACCCCCCCTTAAATTCATCCTAGTACCATGCAATTTTGCAGTGATATAGGCTATAATATAGAGCATGATCTTACCAAGTTTGGGGGAAATCGCACTATTACTAACAAAGTTGTAATACCTCAAATTTGTTGCTTCTTTGAAAATTGAAGACTATGAATGTCAATATCACCCGAAAGTGGATACTCTCACATAATATATGGATATATTACGTGCTACGTACTAAGAAATACACAAAACCTTTCGTACCTGAAGCGTCCAGCTTCCGGTTTCCCGACTTGTTCTGTGATGAATGTGAATAAAAATTAATTAAAAACAGCAAATTTCGTTATTCTTTTGAAAATTTTTAACTTGCCAGTCAGTTGAGGAAACTTTTTTAGTATGTTTTTTGGAAATAATAATGAAAACATTGTAGTAGTTTTATACAGAGAATCAAATATTGGTGTTAAAAAAGGGTGGGAATAATTGCTCTATGAAAAGCAAGAAAATGTTTCCTTGTGAGGAGTCTCATAAGGAAATAGAAGGTATCGTGTTAAAGGGAGTAGATAATGAATGAAACTGTAGATAAAAATCAATGAAAGTACCCCTCAAACAGGACGCAATATTATCCTAAATACCTGCTAGAATTGTCTTTGGTATTGAAAAAGTTTGCATCAAATTCTGGGTAAAAATATCCCAAATTACCCTAAGGGGATAGATGAATAAAATCAGCATCATTCGGAGGCGTCCGATGAAAAAGTTTAATCCAATTAAAAAACGTCAAAAAGGAAAAAAAAAATCATCAGTACTTCACCGTAGAAAATTGGGGAAAAGTCAATGAGTATTTAATACGTTTGATTTGGTTTTTGTGGCTGGTGGCCAATTGAAATGGTAATCGACACCCATTAGTTCCTTCGTAGGGGGGCTACCGGAGCAATATAGTGAAAATTGGGTCGCGAAAACCATAAAACATCCACCAGCCGCAATGATATGTCTTGCCTCTCTGCGGGTCGTATTTGAATAGCACAAAGTATCAGAAATTATAGACGACATTTTAATATTATTTTACTTATCCGAGATGTATACTCTTCATCCATGCCCAATTTTTGATCTCAACTGATTAAATCTCCTGGGAATCTTTAGATCCTTCTAAAATCGAAAGTTTGTTGTGCTTTTAATCCCTCTCTAAATGCTTTAGGACCTTGAATAAATTGTGGCTATTTTTTAGCGGACTTTACACAAAAAAAGGTAAAAAAAAACGGGTTATTTGTTCGCCTCTATTTTTCCACATCTCCTTCAACATGATACATTCCATCGAATAAGGTTCCATTCTTCTTCCCATGCACGGAATGTCTGGCCACGTTTTCCCATGATCCCCTACAGTTAGAGTTATAATGTATTCATTTTCCGTAGCCAGCCAGTGTATTTCTACACACCATTCCGAGATCTCGACCAACAGTCAGTACAGTCACGTCATCCACATAAGA
This sequence comes from Hermetia illucens, assembly GCF_905115235.1. Lineage (NCBI taxonomy): Eukaryota > Metazoa > Arthropoda > Insecta > Diptera > Stratiomyidae > Hermetia > Hermetia illucens. The sequence continues at coordinate 148,211,949 of NC_051850.1, forward strand.
TTGAACGTGTATTGGCAGATTTTGCAGTTCGCATAGTAGTGAGTTGAACAGCATACCCCACAGAGGTAGCGATAGCACACCTCCCTGAGGGTAGCCTTTCGTCGCCTCCGTTGTTAGGTAACGGTCAAAACCCACTTCAGCACACAACAATCTCCGCGTTAGCATAGCGTAGATCCACTTTATTAGAGTTTCGTCAACACCATGCTCTCTGGCAGCATCACAGAGCTTTTGGAAGGTCGCCTCAAAAGCCCCTTCAATATCCACGAACACCCCCATCGCGTACTCACCCTTCTGAGTTGCATCCTCTGTCTTTGAAACCAAAGAATGACTCACAGGAGTTTCCACGTTGGTAAACATGTTGGTTTTCATTTGAGGGTGCGACTTTAGCGCCTTCTCGCGAATGTAACGCTCAACCAGTCTCCAGACATTTCAGCGAAAGTGATGTTAGGCTAATTTGCCTGAAGTTCTTTGGATTAGAATAGTCATCTTTCTCAGGCTTTGGTATGAAGACTACCTTCACCTTCTGCCAGGAGGAAGCATGTAGCCCAGAGGAAGACATCCTCGAAAAATATTTCTTAGAACTTGCTCTAAATGCTCTATACCCTCCTTTAGTATCGCTGAGTAGATGCCATTCAGACCAGGTGTTTTGAAGTGTTCAAATGATAGTATAGCAGCTCTTGCTTTTTCATTGGTAACAACCGCTCCCGCAGTGCCCCAATTCCCCTTGCAACACCTTCATGTTGAAATGGTTGCCAAAATCGCCAATTCTCTTCTTCCTACTTCTGAGACCGGTTCTGCCGGGTGGTGTACTTCCAATAGAGTCTGTATAAACTCAACTCTGGAGTTCATGAAAGTACCATCCGGTTTTCTTAGAGAGTCCAATTTGGCCGACTCATCCTTATTAAGGACTCTAAACAACCTGGAAGTCTCTTTTTCACCTTCCAGTTCCTCGTAGTATGCTCTAAAAGAGTCTCGTTTCGAACGTTTTACTAGTCTCTTATATCCACGATGTGAGTTCCGCAAATTTAGCCAGTCTTCATCTTTATTGCTTTTGCAAGCACGATTTAGAAGTCGTTTGGTTGATTTTCTGAGTCCCTGCAGTTCTCGGTTCCACCATGGAACCGTTTTACCACTTTGACCTCGGGAAATAGGACAAGCCTCTTAAAAGCACTCTAAAAGAGTTCTTAGTCGCCTAGGAAGCTCAACTTTGTCGCCAAGAAATTCATCGAATTTTGTCCAATCCGTTTTCATAGCATTCCGTCTTTGTATTACTGGCTATTCGCCTGTAATAGTTAGACTAAATTCTAAGTAACGGTGATCTGAGAGTGAGACTTCATCTAGTACTCGCCAGTTTCTAATCAACTCTAACAACTTTGAAGTGCAGATTGTTAGGTCAATTACTTCACTTCTTCTTGACCCCACAAACGTAGTGGCGCACCCTACGTTCGCGGTCATCAGACTAGCTGAAGTAATAAAATCAAACAGCTTCTCTCCTCTGGGATTGCCTACTGCCCCAACAAATATGCTGAGCGTTCGCATCACAACCTATTAAAAGTTCAAGGCCACTTGATTCTGCATACACTACCAGATCCCTTAGTTCTTGCGTCGGCGGAGGGCACAAAGAATCATAGGGTAAGTAGGCAGAGGCAACTATAACGTTTCTCTTCTTACCATTAACCTGGTATTGTAAGTTGACCGCAACAAGGTCCTGGGAACAGAATTGTCTCAGCATGGTTGCCTCTCTCTATTTTGACATCTTTGTAGCCATAAGTGCAGTCTAATACGAAAACCTCCGCTAACTGAAAAGTCTGCTGCGTTCAGTGTGGATCCCACCGAGGTTACCAGCTTGTCCTCACCTTCTACCGAAAGTTCCCCTGTCTTGCGTCCGATTTCTCTGGATATCGCCGCACTTGGTGGTGTAGCAACGTCCATGTCCTTATTCCCAAGAAACTGCATTCTTTTGCAGTGCCTTCTGTTGTTATCGGCTAGAACCCCTCCCAGGTTCACGGAGTCCGGGCTGCATGGATCTATTTTCACATATCGGCGTTAGACAAGTCGCGTCCACATTACCAGCTTCCTTTCTTCCTTTTCCGGGTACAGGCGGAGGAGAAGGTTCTGGCAGGCGAGCCTGTAATCCCTTCTCCTTTGCGGCTGAAGTTTCCTTCGCCGAGCCTTCCTCCCCCGTATTTTAGAAGAGTTAGGTAACAGTGTCACCGACTGACCGGCCGTAGTCAGATTTCCAGTTCTTCTCATTAAGGGAGTTGCTGTACTATCCTTTTTGGCTGACCGCGCCGTAGACACCGGGTGTAGGGGGAAGTTTAGCACCAGAAATATGTTTTAACTCGGAACTATATCATAGATTCAACCTCGAGCTTACTTCGTTATAGATCCGTTACTATCTTAAACTAGCCATATGCAGTTTCGACAACGCAACTTGTGTAAATCCGCCAACATTTACATAAAGCCCTTATATGATTCGATGAAAAGTCTTTAGTATTTTATACTGCGAGATAAATGCTCAATATACTACAATGCATTAACTTACACTTAACTGTAAGGTAGGCCCCAACGGCATACAACTGGCCTCCACGTCTTTTTTGCTAACACCAGCCGGTCTTATGAACAGTTTGCCGCTACCACACTTAGTATCCACTCCAATCTAGCACTATTTAAAACGTTTTCTATTCTACTTTTATTTTAAATTATTTCAATTACAAAAAATGGTCACTAGGCGTGTGTACTCGGTGAAGGTTGGAGACGAAGAGATCGGGTTTCCACGCGCTCCCTCTGTCTCCAACTAACGGCACTTCTTCAGCGTTGGCTCTCTACTCCTGTGGCGAGTTCTAAAACGCGTGGAGAGCGCCGGTGGCGTCATCTATCTGCTCGCACTCGCCAATCCTGCTGCGCCACATCACTCCGCCCCCAGATGAAACCTATGGGTTTCAGCGACCGAACCCGGAATTGCGTTCCCCAGCGAAGCGAACGCGACGTTGTTTTAGGGCGCACACGGGCTTCAGCCTGGATAGGGAGACCGCCTTTTTGTGTCCTCCGATCTCGAGCTGGAAGAGATGTTCTCCCCGCTCGAGAACGCGGTATGGGCCTTCATATGGAGATTTCTATAGAATTAGAATTAGAACTTGGGAATGGGACCGAGGCCCTGGGACTGCAACAGTCGCTCGAACGCCACAAAAAATAGTAGAAATTTTCCTAAACTTCACCTAAATTCCCTTGCTTACAGTCGTCATGTCCTTTTTCCTTTTTAACGTCATTTCGGGATGCATGCAAATGATATAATACTGGTGAGAAAAAACGAACCCTGAACCTATTTAAAGTTAGCAGAATTAATTTTGAACTACACTTGATTCCACTGGCAACCATTAATTTCTTTCTTTTATTAACACACATTACTCGCGAACATTGCCCACGAGTTTTGCACTCTATTTCAGCAACATCAATTACTGAATTGGCGAATTGATTGCAAAAATATTTCCTTTTCTCTTTGTAGATATTCAATCATGGTGGGAGATTCCTTGCATAGCACACTTTTGTTCTTTGTTTAGTTCAGCATTTAATCTTCCGGACATAGACATCGAGGTGTGTATTCTGTAGAATTTGATTAATTTGATTGTAGTAGTTGACATGAATTGATGTTTTTAAAATATTGTAGGACTTGGAATCGGCCCTCTTAAATGATGGAACAGATGATACAGTCGGCTTACTACCAGAACTAATAGTTTGCCTTCTAAGGGGTTGCGATGTATTGAAGAACCGCAACGAAATTACCACGAGTAACTATCAGATGTTCTTGAGGCGATTCCTACGTCGTCAATGTCGTCGCTATAATACAGAAAATTACTTTGATACCGATATTGACTTCCAGTCGCTACCATTGCGAAATAAACTTTTGATTCTGTATTCGTTGTGTCACTTTCGACTTGAATCGGACAATGTACAAACAATTCTTGCTAATCTAGAAGCCGATAGTCTACGTGTCGAACCACTCGGTTATGATTCCAAAAATTCTGGATATTGGTACTTTTACGGAACACGATTGTATCGGGAGGACATAAAACCGGGCGGCAAAAGTTCAGTTTGGCAAGTTATCTGTTTCACCGAGGAAGATTGGCAAAATTTGGCAGCAAAGTTTCAAAATTCCACAAATCCAAAACAACGTGCCTTGTATAGAATTTTAACAAAAAATTTCATACCGAAATTACCACAATTGTTCCGTGAACGTGAACGCTTAAGGAGAAGAAAGTAAGTTGGAGAATGATCTTGAAAGCCATTGCATTGGTGAATGACGAGATACGTCTTGTAAAGCAAAACAATAGTTTGGAGTCCTTTTTGGCATGAAGAAGTTTTTTTAGCTCTGACGTGATAAATGGTTCAAATTTCATCTTTGCAATGGAAGTTCGTGAATAACATTCCCAAAACTTGATTTATTCATTTATAATTTTCTTTAGACTCTTGCAAGTGCGAAATTCTCCCCGAATACATAGCCTGCTCGAAGAGAAGCAAAGAATCCTTGCACAAAAACAAGAAGCTGAAGCGAACGAACGCCGAAAGCTCGAGGAAGAACAAAAATTGCAAGCGGCTCAAAAATATCGGACCCGTACAAGAAGACGGTTAGATCCATAAAACAAAATCAAACAAGCAAAAAAAAACATGATTTCACACATCGTTAAAACATTTTATTGTGATAAGATTAATCAAGAAAACTGATCAAAATTTCGATTTAAAAGACAAAGTAAAAAGTCTAAGAACAAGAGCAAATGACAAAAAAGCTAAAAATGCACAGAACATGAGAATGGGACCTGCTTTTTATGTGTGATTGTTAATTCAAAATTCTTCATTTTTCGTAAATTAGTTGCAATCGAATTGCTTTCACAATAAAATAGAAAAAAAATACAAACAAGAAATTGTACTCTTTGGTTCGACATGTATGTATGCATGCTTTATACTATATCAAAATTAATATCTTCCTTAAATTATTATTTTATCCAATCTCGTGCTTGCATCCCTAACGCTTAACAGAAAATAGTTCTATATTTACCGCTATTTCGTAAAATTATGTGCATGTTTTAACCTTTTATGTATATTTTCGTAAAAGAAAATTTATACTTTGGTGGCTTTGCAGTAAACTAATGTAACCAATGCAGATTTTATCATGCCCTGGAATAAATCATTAACGCTTTGTATGTAGTAAAGATGGTTTTTAATCAGGGAAACGTTATCATGAAGCAGTTACGAATTGAAGCTTTGTTATCAAATGGAGAAATATATCTAAGACCGGATATTCTTGTGCAGAAATTACAATCAAATATTTTGCATTTTCAACAGTTACAGGAAAATACTACTTAATTTAAAGGATTATGCCCCACTTTTGTAAACAGGAGCACGTATATTACAATAAGATCGGAAATTATTTCTCATTAATCAATTTTGATTGGAATAACTACACCAATTTCTGACCCAGAACCACCTGAACCCATGCATCTTTATTTTTTAAAACGCTTACTCAAAACAAGATACAACAAGCAAATCAAAGAATTAAATGAGATCTCTTTGCACTTCTCTTTTTGGAGTTGTCTTCAAAAAACTGCTCCAATCTGGATGCAGAATATGCTACTATATGAGCAACAATTATTTTGATAATTATCTGGAATCGAGGAGAAAACTGTGTCGATCAAATGGCCAAATTGAAAAACGGTGTGAATTCGATGTATAAACTCTTATAACAACGCCTCAGTGTCCATTCAACAGAAAATACAAAGTAGACTAGACATTTGAAAGTAATTTGTTTTTTGTTGCATTCACCCAAGTAATTTTCATCTAATTCACTCATTATCGAACTTTAGATGAAATTGGAAACTGGACAAAGATTTGACCGGTCTTGAGTATTCAAGCATTTCAGTATAATTTGCTGCATTTTAATATTTTTCGGATAATTTATGCTTACGGGTCTTGACAAGCTTCTTATGTTGCCATCATTTCATGACTATCCATACACATGAGTAGAATTTCTTTGAATTCTTTCTTGTTGAACATAAAATTTACGAAATCTACCCTTCATACTATTATATAAGGCTCAACAAAATTAGTAACGCAGGCTTAATCAACTAGACTATTTTCCATTAAAGGCAAGCCATCAATAAAATACAAAGCAAAAATTTATTGTAAATTCGCTTATACTAGTTGACATATTCTGCATTGCAATTAACGTTATTTTGATATCCACTCAGTAATATGATGTTAAACTTATTAACATTAATTGTTTTCAAATTTTTCTAGATCTCAATCAAGTTCAACAGCGAGCGGGATCTCAACGTATGCCAGTTCGATAAGAGCATCAATACCATCGAGTGAATTTCTTACTCAACACGAAACATTTTGTCTGTCGCCTGGTCTGGGGGACGGTGACGGGGAGAGCAATTCGCCAAAACATAGCTCTACTAACCACAGCAACGACAACGCGAGTACAAAAGAAGTCAATAGCGACAACAGTGACGAAGATCAATCATTGCCTATAGTAAAGGAACGCCGATTATCGGAAAACGAGCGAGAAGAGAAGGGTCAACTACGCAAACATCGCAAATCAAACCAAGTGGTTGATTGTTACGAGAGTGATGTTGATGCCCAATCCGGAAAAAAATCAAATCATTCAATAATCAGTAAACGGAATAAGAAAAAATACCATAAAACAAAAGTTTCGAAAAGTCATCAACAGGATCATCGTCGAAGTATTAGCAGTAGCTTCGATAGCGACACCGAATCCACACTGGCTCGGCGAAAGCAAGAAATGGCCCCCACTACAAATATAAAGTTACCTGGTCGTCAAACAAACAATTCGTTATCGTCTATACCAGAAAATGTCTTCTTATCGTCGGTTTTCTCCAATACAAATCAATCGAAAAGCAGTAGATCGAAATCAAGTAAATCGGCTAGTGAAAATTCCAAGACGAAAGAGAAAGAAAAAGAAAAGGAAAAAGAGAAAGAGAAGGAGAAGGCGCCTCCTCCGAACACGGAAACGACTGGGGGTGGTGGCGGCAATCAGAAAAAGAAGAAAAACAAAACAGCAGAAGCGTAAGCAAATTCAATATTTCCCATGTTTTTAACATCTTTTTGATCCTTACTTTTAATTTGATAAAAAGTATCTTCAACGGTGGAATAACTTGTTATACTTTGAATTAGACGATAGTTAGGGAAACTAATTGAAAATAAATTCTAAAACAAAGTTCGTCAAAATTGCCTTACCCTAGATACAGCCTATAATTAATTTTCCCAATCGCTTCCATTTACTGTGTACACTTACCTAACTAAAAACTTTCTGAAACTCACTCGTGATTCTTGCACGCAAAACTATGATGAAATATTGCTTTTATCAGGAATAAGTTTTTAACTCCATTACAAACTAGAATCGTTAACGTATTCTATTGTGCCCCGTGTGAAGCACTGGAAAAGATTTGAAAGGTAATGAAATTGTTTCTACAGCATCTCGTAAGGTAAAAGAAAATTGCTTGCTCGTTCATTGAATCACAGATTGAATCTAGTGACGTTATTTTTTAAAAACCAGCAAAATCAAAATATTCGATTTGATCCCTCTCCATTGATTGCGTATTCAATGTTTCTATTGATAAACAACACCACGAAGGCTTAAAATAATCTGCTTTCCATGTAGAATTGCTTCTAGCGACTGTCCAACTGAGATTATTATATATCATTCGAAATTCTCCTTTTTGTTGAAAGCAAAACGGTATTGATGTGTGAGGGCCCGAAAGGGGTCGATTATTTCATAGACTCGTTCTCAGAAATCTTCCAATCAAAAAATAATGGTGTTTCACGCACATGGTATCTATGCTCCGAAATAGCCTCCATCACGATATCTGCTCAAATAAAGTTAATAACAGTCTTATTATATTTTGAAAATTTACTACGAATCCCTCTTAAGTTCATTCTAGATCCGCGAAATTGACTTTAATATGAAGCATCATACTGGAAAGTTTGGTGGAGATCCTACTATTATTAGCAAAGTTATAGCAGGCGAAACTTGCCTCTTTCCACTCAAATTACTACTCCCTAAGAGTGTTTTTGTTACGACGTGTTTTTCGTTGATCTTATGGCTTCGATCCCGGTTGGGATTTCGTTGTTTCTAGGTCTTTCTTAGAAATAGAATCATCGTCATTAAAGCCTGCATCTTTCGTGCAATTCCTTGTCGCTTTCCCTGCATTGGCCGGATCAATCGAACTTGCTTATGCAAGATCATATGTGACCATACTTCAGGCATCTAAAGTAAATAGCGGAAGGCACCTTTTATTGAGTTCTAAAAACGATCAAATCAATTTTATTCATAATAATAACAATTGTTGGCGTCACAATTCCAATAATTCGGACTTGAAGCAAATTGAAGACCGTAGCGATACACTACAGAACTACAGCCCACTGTAGGAGGCAATGTGGTCAGTATTATGCCCGTCCGCAATTATTACAATGATTTGACTCAAGTACTCACCTAAGTCGATTGGTATCCGACATCCTCTCACGATACAAATCCCTCTGCCACTAGTGAGATTTAAATTTGACCCAATTTCAGTACACAGTGATTGCCGCATACTTTATAAGATTAACCCTCCTGGCGGGAAATCAATACTGCCACACCAGTTCTTTCAATATATCCCCTTGTCGTAATCTTATAGAGTACCCTGCACTCTACAGCTCTCTCGTGGATTAGTTGCCTCACTATTACCTAGTTTCTTAATACCTTTCATCCTGCGTCCAAGTTCTACTAATGTTATTGACATTGCCACCCAATGAGCTTAGCATCTAGACTTTGCGAAGAATTTCGGATTGGAAATCCTATCTATCGATAGCAATTTTTCAACCTCTTTGTTTTTTTTTACATAATAATTTGAAATTCTTATTCCAATGTTATCTTCATGCTTTCTGCCGCTTCCCACTTTGGGCTTGTTTAAGTGACTCTACATACTTTTAATGACAATGGACCCTTTTCACAGGAGTCCTTAAGGTTTTAAATTGTTACCTGGACATATTGGTGGACAATGTGTTTCGGGTTAACGAACTCGTAAAGCATGTTCAGGGTATCAACCATCTTCTTTAGGCAGTACTTTCGCTACCAATAAGTAAATGCTCTTATCGTTGATGTGCGCTACTGTTTCCAGTATGTCCGTTTGTATGGACAACGTATTTTGTTCTTTTCCTTATCTACTCTGGAAATCAAGTAAATTCATCAAGGCAGCATTCTCAGACGCTATTTTCTGTTTTTCATCCGTTCGGGAATCGCCAAATAATCACCTCCCAAGGCTTCTATGCCCCAATAGAAATACTATTCCTCCCACCATGCAACCTTTTTTGAATTGCTTGCCTACAAAACAGCAAACTGCTGCCGAAAATTCTGTTGACTTTCGGAGATATTTCCCTCTGAATATTTTCTGAGTTGAGCATTTCGTCTAGTTTAACGCATGCTACCTCATCTGGGACGCGGTTCAATCGTTTCGGAAAAACAGAAAAGTTGTATTCCGAAAATCCGCATGGGAACATGGACGTCAAATTGGCATGTACAAGACAATACAGATGTATAGTTGCCATTTACTCCTTGGTAGGATATAACACATCAACGTCTACGCGCCATAGTTCGCGGTTTACTTAAATGTGCATCAGCTCCCCTCGTGATTTTCCGAGGTGAGCGCACGCTACTGTTCCGAAACAAGTGCTCTTGGGGCGACTTACTCGTCAGCCAACATGAGAGAGTGGGTTCCACTACATGACGTAGACATCTATGCAACTGATACCCGTCCCTGATGTGTGGTCTTTCTACGGCCACTTCCACCTTTCGATCACATCGTGTACGGGTGACATGCCAAGTTCTTCGTTTGATTATTTCAAAGTCAGCGTACTCCGATGATAACGACGTCTTGGAGCTTTCGAGTGACAGTGGTGGTCACTTTCTATGCGCTAATCCCCCCAGAACACTGGCACAGAAAAGTCTCAACTTGATCTTGGTGTTAAAATAACTGAATTTCCAGTGCCACCGTTGACAAAAACCACTACTTTCAAAATACACAAATTGATCGACGCCTTCGATGCTCTGTGCAGTAATGCAGATAGGAGGAGTGTGATGACCAGTCAGACTGAGAACCTTGATTTTGTTGGTGTTTGTCTTCTCGCAGGAAGCACGCAGAAATCTACAATTTTCACACTCAAAACGGGTGCCCTTCTTCAGAATCTTAATGAGCATGTCCTTCTTCCATTTCTGAGAAAGGTGTCGGATTCCCGAGGTTCACATACGAGTGGAAGTAGCAGATCTGCATTAATGCAGGTGCAGCAATGAATAATTCTACGGGAAGATCGTCAAGCCCAGCGACTTTACTCCGTTTGAGTGTATTAATGGCCGGATTATTTCTCTTCAGGAAAAGTTCATATAATGGTAACTAGCCATTTAACTCACAATAGGAGGAGCATCACCGCATGTAATACGGTGAAGAAACGTGTTGAATTGTTTTTTCCATCTTTCCAACTGCTCGTCACCGTAAACGCGAAATCGACTGTTAACGTTATTCACAGGACTATCGAAAGATTTGTAGCCATACGCAAATTCTTCGTGATGCGAATTCAATGGTTTCTGCGGCTCTTCCGCTTCGCCCACTAGCGCAATAACAAATTTCCTTTTGTTACAGCATGTAGTATCGGAGTTCGAGTGCGCCCCGTCCGCCATCAAAGCGGTCAATACAGCCTTCAACCCCTTTCGTTCATTGATCCGCTTCCACGATTCCACAGTCAGCCAGATTTCATGACTGCCTTTCGGGACGTACCCGACGACCACGCGCAGCACATGAGAAAAGAGCATTTTTAATCGTCGCCCGATGCTCGATGTCGGTACGTACATCCAAGAGAACTCTCAAATATATTGCTGATCGCAGAGAAGTCAATTTGATTGATCGTACGACCGACAGTTAATACCTAACTGATCTTATGGCAAGCTCTTTACTCGAACAGTATGCCACCAATGGCGAGGCGGGGAAAGCTCCGGAAATCCACAAACCTACCACAATTATTGCTACGTACCTAACTTGGCATTCAGATCAACTATCCCGATCACAATGTCACCTTTAGGAAGCCTCTTCTGAATTTCGTGCAATTGCTTCTCCACTAAGTTAGTTTCCGTTGGTGCCCAGTACTGTACAATTCTGATGCTCCTTAACCTGGATCGTAATCATGCAGTCAGAATCCTGTCAGGAACCGGCTCTCAGGTCAAGAGAGCGCGCCTTGTGATAACCATCAGAAACAACCCGACACCGGATTCGCGTCTGCTACCACCTGATTTTCCATGGTACAAAAGCACATCGCTGCAAGAGAGAGAGAAGTACTCTCCAGAGATTCACTATCTGACTTCCTTTAGGCTCAGAATGTCCAGTTTATATCGCTGGAATTCTCGCTCGAATTGTCGAGCGTCCACACATTCCATAAACTAATCATAGTCCGTTTTCGATAGCCAAGTGCCTTCGGCGTGAGGTCAGTTTCTATCCGAGGCATTGTTGACGTTTCAATTTCACTAAAGATTGCTAGCCCACAAAATTCTATCGCTTTTGGACGCCCTTTACGATAAAGCGGGAAAATTTTGAGTGTATTCCTAAGCCCCAACTCACAGGGTTAGAAAAAATAACTGGAACAAAATGAGGCCATAGAGGTTTGACTTATCTGTTAGAGTTCACGTCCTTCTTCTAATTTCTGAGAACGAGTTCTGTCTCAAAAATACATGTCAGCATATGTTGGAGTTGCATATTTGCGAAAAAAAGCATGCCAATAGTTGCAAATGTTTCCTACAAAAGCACATGTGGCAGACTGTCAATAAATCGATTAACAAAACTTTAAAAAGGACTAGGTAAATGCGTTTAACCTTTTAGGTATATTTGAAATGAGGTTTAACAGAGGAAACAATATCAGAATAAGCATTTTGTTCCGCGTGCGTGTTAGCCACCCTATTTTTCTTTGCAATTCGTAAGAGTTCACCACGAGTTACTATCATAAGTTAGATAGCTGCGAAACAGGAATATGTGATATCCAAGAGCAAGCAATCGTCATTACTTCTTACGTCTTATGAAGACTATCTTTATCAATTGTCCAAACTAGTTACGTAACAGCGTTACAAACGGGTGTATTTGTCTTAAAGATTTGGAGGCGACTTTTCTGAACTCAATGGATGAAAATAGGCCTTTCGTGGCCCCAAAAAAGTAAAGTATTGGAATATAAAGTATTTACTTACGAAATAGAACCTCTAGAGTCTCAACAGTTATTCCACTGCTTAGCTAGAAATTTTCAGATCATTTCTTGTTTACGCCTTGTGTTTTCATGTGCTACGAACAGTTTTCTCATTATGGAAGCCCTCAACCTACAGAGAACTGATGTTTCTATGATAAGTTATCACTAGTTTGCATTTTTGTAAAAACGAAAACTTGTGCTTTCAATCAAGACCCTGGAAAATCTACAAGGCGTATTCAAGATATTTATCTGATAAAATTAATAAAAGAGGTCGGAAAAGTCATTAATTGACAATTTTTGTATATATTTCTTCCATGCTGCGAACTAAAAATTTTGTCATCACCACATTTTCAAACCATAAATTTGCTCACACTACATCAATCATTGTAAAAAATATCCAGAAACCCCACCAGTAACGTTAAAACAAATGCACCAAATTCATCATCAATCCTCCCATTTATTAGTTACACGGAGAAAGACGAAATACTGCAGATCGGAATGCACAAAGTGCTTCTGTATGTTAAAAACCACAGAGACGCATGGCCTTTCATGGATCCCGTTGATGAGGAAATCGCGCCCAGATATTACTCAATAATTCGAAGGTAAATTAGTATTTCCATTGTAGACTAAAATATTGAAGAGATTGCATTTCGGCTTCCAGACCAATGGATCTTCTAAAAATGGAGGAGAAGTTAGACAATGAAGAATACAAAAAGTATAGCGAGTTCCGGAATGACTTCAAGCTGATCGTGAATAACTGCAGACTATACAATGGGCAAAATAATGGTAAGGGGGATAGATTTCATCAATAGTTTAGGTTTTTATGAATATTTGATTTTTTATGTTGCAGAGTACACGGAAATGGTTAATAACCTTCAGGAAGCTTTCGATAAGGCAACGAAAAAATATTTAGATCAACAGTCATCGGACGAGGATGAATCTTTAGAATATCCAGATCCCAGGACGAATGTTTTCAGAGAGAAGTCTTACACCAAGGCAGGTTCTTCTAAGGCCGCCCAAAAAGACATTGAAAATGATATTCAGAAGAAAGGCAAAGAAAAAGTGCAAGATGCAAGCGGCAATGAAAGCGAGGATCAAAATGAGGAAAATGATGAAAAATCTGCAGAAAACAGATTGAACAAAAAGAAGCGCAAGGACAAAGATAAACGGAGAAAGAAAAAGACCAAGACTAAATCACATTCTGCAACTGCTGAGTCAAATGAAGAGGATAACGTTACCGACGAGAAGAAATCAATTTCGGAAGATAATTCCGAGGAAGAGGGCGAAAGTGACACCGTATCAGCTGTGGGCAGCAGAGGTAAGAAGAGATCCAATGACAAGTCAAAGTTGAAAAGTTCAGAACCACCAGCAAAGAAAACAAAAACAAAATTAAGTCAGAAGGAGAAGGAGCAACTTGAAAAGGATGCGCCTAAGCAATCTAGTAAAAAGGTGGCTGATAAAAAGAGTAAAAAATCTTCAAAGTCAAAACATTCATCGAAGTCAGTTGAGGTTGATGCTTCCGAAGAAGAAGAAATTAAAGATGAAAAGCCTGTGAGTGATGCAGAAAGTGTTTCTGATTCCGGACACTTTGAAAAAGAATCAATGAAATCAAGAAGCAGCTCGAAAAGAAAACACTCAGTATCTCACGAACCCATAAAGAACTCTAAAAAGAAATCTGTACCTGCGGAGAAAGGAAATCCAATAAACAATAAAACAACAGAAAAAAACAATCAAAATTCCAAATCAAAAGGTGCCAAACCTGCACCTGTTCTGATCTCCGAAGAGGCAGAGCCAGAAGCAAAACCTAATAATACAAAAACATCAAAAAATCGGCAAACTAAAGACAATAAGAAAAGTTCTAACGGAGCTAATAAGAAACGCAAAGGACGCAGAAAGAAGTCAGAAGAAATGACACCCAATACAGAAGAAGTAGTGGAGGAAGCAATGAAGATAGAAAGTGATAAAGACGGCGATGAATGCGAAACACTATCACGTTCCTCATCGCCTCTATTCAAAGTTGATTTACATGAAAAATATGCCAAAAGTGCCTCAATAAAAGATGATGCCTCATCAAGCGATGAAATGAAATGTAAATCACCGTCGCCATCTCCCGCTATCGACGCAATCAAGGAGTCTCCGAAAGAGAATAATCATGATGACGACCTTCTATCAATAACGAGTCAAAGCTTATCACGCAGTGCCAGCCCATTTAACTCGTGCGAATCGGATGTTGACGAAAGTGAAAATGTCAAGCCTTCCAAAGCAAATAGCCAAATGGATAAAACGGATGCTGCGGATGATACGGAAAAATCAACACAAATGGACATCGATCAACCACCATCGTCCGCTTCATCGACGTCATACTTTTATTTAGATAAATATGATCTCATAAAGCAAAGAAGAAATCGAAACACGGAAGAGAAATGGAATCAAATTGTCAAAGAAGCCGAGAAAATGAAGGATACTAAAAAGGCTACAACTAATAAAAGTTCCAGTTCATCGCTATCGAAAGAGAAAAATCAGAAGCTAAAAGAAACAATTGAAAAGCTGAAGGTGAAAAATGCGAAAAGTAAGGAACGGTCAGTGCTTATCGATGAGATATTTGGTGTAAAACCTGCCCAACAACCGAGAGATGAGAAAACGATTTTTGAAAAGCTTCGTGAATCTTGTTTCGATGCGAAATCTCCAACTGCTGCAAAGAAAACACACGCTGTCACAGCGGCGATTGCTGCAGTTCCTGCAGAGCCAGTTAAACCGCCGCCGGCTCATGATGCATACGATTTTGTTGATGATTTAGTTCCAGCAAAGCCACCTGCAACAAAGAAGCTAACACCTCCTAGCGAAAAACCAAATTCAGTTGGCAAAAAGGGTGCATCGAAAAAAAATTCATCCAATAATGCTACTCCGAAAAAGTCTGCAGGTTCTTCGAACAAAACAAATTTAGAAGCTCTTGAATTAGAAACAGAACAAACGTTGAAAGATATAAACCGCTGGCTTGAGCACACTCCACGTTTTCCTGAGTTCAGTTCTGCAAGTAATTCGCCATCTCGATACAATTTGCTTGATGATTTCGATGCAGTTACATCTAAAATTGACCCTAATGATTTTAGAAGGCCTGTTTCCATTTCCGCTGCAAAATTAGAGGCAGTAGTGGGTATTGACGAAATTGCAGACAATAAACAAGATGTTATAGAGGATTTAATTCCACCACCTCCCCCCGGCGGTCCTGGGCCTAATACCCCGACGGCTAATGCTAACATAATAAGTACAACTGCAAACAACTCATCAACCACAACTACAAAATCAAAAGAACCTTCGGGGACAACACAATTTCTAGCAAATCCACCGCCTCCACCTCACGTGAAAAATCAACAACAAAAAGAATCTAAACGAAAAACGTTAAAGGAGAAACTGACGGGAGTAAACAGGCGAAAGGACCTCCTACGGACTATTGACCGGCTGCAGCCCGGCAAATCGAAAGGAAATCTTCTTGGCGGTGTTCACAGTACCCCCAAAACAGAAGAATTATTCCCACCGGCAGCCACCAACAAGATCAAGGAAGTTAAAAACTCACTCGTTGTAAAGACAGATGAATCTGGTCCAAAATTGAGTATGGGCAGTGTACTTCACACCGAAGGCTTTGGTTTGGGTCAACTTCACAATTTTACGGACAGCGAAAATGAAAAGAAACCAAGTGATAATATTTTACCAAATGTTGAAGAGAGTGATAAGAAACCAACATCTCCCGAAAGTGTCTTGGTAAAAAAAGATGAATCAGAGAAACCGAAAGAAGTGGAGATCAATAAATCACCGCAAAAAAGTGAGAAACTTACTGCGACGCCCAACTTGAGTGCATGGTTCAAAGCTTTTGGTGCACCAAAGAAGGCTAAAAAGGCAGAGGAAGAAGAGAAGAAAGCTGCAGAGGCAGCTGCTTCCTCCGATACATCTTTGAATGGAGCTGATCGCTCAATGAATGATCAAACAAATAGTACGAACTCGTTGAATGCAATGAAGAGTCCGCCTACAGCTGCGGATACATTTTCACTGCCTGCACCCCGACAACGGAAAGCCAGTACGGGTAGCACGGTGTCAGAACGATCCTCATTTAGCCAAGATCCAGATAGTCCAAGAGTCGGTATTGACGATCGCTTTGGGGCTTACGCTGGTCCTTATCCTTCACCCATTGGAGCATCTCCAATTATGGTCTCGCCAAAACCAGATGAAATTGGAAAGCCTACCTCACCATATCCTTTGAACGGCGCCATTAAAGTGGGTTTCTATCAAGATACAACGACCAAAAGTAGCCCTGAAAAGAGTTGCAGTCCTCGCGAACTTCCATCATCATACCCACAATATTCACAGCATATTTATTCTTCGGCATCTTCACCGACTGTTAATACAGATGTCACCAACACATATGCCAGTTGTTATAATACAAGCTCAGAGGCAACCAAGAATCCTGTGTATTCTTCAACTCCGGCTACAACTCTTTTCGATCAGTACAAACAGCCTAGATCGCAAGAATCAGATTACAACTCAATGAGTCCTAATACAAATTCCAACTCTCCTTATCAGCAACCACAAAATTCACCTTATCAGCAGCATCAGAACTCTCCCTACCAACAGCAAAATTCTCCTTATCAACAATCACAAAATTCTCCTTTCCAAAGCCAGAGCAACACATCGAACATGATGGGGTCATCTCCAAATTCACCAAATATGCCCCAAACACCACAACAATCGCAGGGTGAATCGCCAAGAAGTCAGCCAAATTCTCCATATCATCAACAGACAAACTCACCCTACCAGCAACCAACTAGCTCTCCTTACCATCAGAACCCCTCGTCTCCATATCAACCACCTCCGCCGCAAGCTCAGCAGTCATCTCAGCAACCGAATTTGGCTTTCGTGCAACAACAGCAGCAACAAGCACAGAGTAACCAATCCCCAGCGGAAAACACTCAAAGGCAGACCTCTGCTGATTCGTCACCGTATCGTCCTGAACCACCTACATACTCTCTTCATGAAAACGTTGCTTCGGCTCAATATCAACCCCCAAGCCGAACTCCTATATCAAGTTACGACACCGATATTTCAAAGCAAAACACATCTACTCCAAATCTACTTAATAAGCTGCAACAGGAACCAGATTGGAATACACAAATGGATCTCTCTGTTTCACAGACTCATCAATCAGAGCGAGCATCGGTTCCTATGTCCGAATTGACCTCAATATCCCACGTACCAAACCAGCTGAATACGCCTCCTCTTCAGAACAATCAAATGAACCAATTGCAGAACGACAAGAACATCGCTCCTGTCCAATATCCCAATTACTCGCAATTTGCAGGCAGTTCTCAGAAACAGGACACTTCGAAGACACAGAATATGTTTGGAAGTGACATGACTATGGATATGAGCATGGGTATGTCCCGGCATCAGCAAGAACTGAATAAAAGTGCTCAACAACAACAAGCAACCCTGAAATCACAACAAAATGAAGAGGCTGATATTTTGAATCTTGGAGGTTTCTCCGACTCAACGACTAGGCAACAGAAACATGATCCAGTGCAGAATACGAATCAGATGCCTGAAAAGCAGCACCAATACGATTCGTTGCAGAAGCATCAACAAATGTTTGATTCATTTTTGGGCTCGATGACGGGCAACAAAAATTTAGGATTTGGTAAATCGCTGGACATTCCGTCTAGCAAAGCAATTGAAATGTTCAATCGAGCAGCTACGATGGGTTTCTCCAAAGACTTTTCAAACCCTCTAGCGGCGGCACAACAGAAATCAACTAACGCCCAATCAGTTGCCAATCCCCAACCACCACAGATCTCTCAACAATCATATCATCTTGCTTCTTCGGGGGCGAAGAGCATGGATTCTTCCTCAGCGGGAAATATCGTCCCGAATTCGATAAAGCCTTTGAATATGGCAAGTAATAATTATCAACAGCAAATGCAACAACATTTGAACGAATCTGTTGCTAGTAAGATGTCAACATTTCCCAACCCCATGTCCAATCCTGCGAACGATATTAACAAACTCCAACAACACGCCGCATCGAATGTGTTTGCTGAAACCAACAAGCATGCACAGCAACTGACAGCAACAAATTATTCAAATTCGGATAAAGTTTCGAATGAGGGAATTGTTCCACCCAACACCAGACAGGATCATCAAATGGGTCAATTAACCAGAAGCCAACAATTAAACATGGACCTTTCAGGCTACAAGACTTATAATAATCCTGCAGCGATGCTAGATCCCTTGCGTAACCTTAACCACCCGCTCTCTATGATGGACGAAAGTCTTCTTGGGCTTTCCGGCTCTTCAGCTCCGGCGGGATATTACGAAAAGAATATTCCGCCAGCTGCTCACATGTTTAGTAAAAACCTAAGCCAACAAATGTATCAGAATCCATCTCCGTATGGTGTTCCGACGCGGGATCAACAAAATATTCCAAACAACTATGGAACCTCAGCACCAGGCAACGTTGGCACCACGCAAAACATGGAAAACTTCGAAACGAAGCAAACCAAGCGTAAGAAGAAAAAGACGGCAACGCCCAATTCAACTGAAATTGTTTCGAATGCAGCTGCAATGCTACCCACTCAGCAACAACAGTCACTGCAACCACAAAATCCTCAATCATCGCAAGGTTTCCAACTTTACTCAGATCTGAAAACAGCTTCCTCAAGCACTGCGGCCACAGATACTTCGGCAATTTCGTTGAAGACAGCTTCCAGTATGGTGCCCGGTAGTGCTTTCAATTTCGGCCCTTCACCAACAGGACTAGGTCTTCCTACAGGTATGTATGGTGACAATTCCGGCTACTTAGATCCGTACTATCTATCATCAAGTCATCGTACAACGGCCGAAACAACCAACGACAAATCGGGCAATGCAGCAACTGCAACGGCCTCGGCCACTCCATATCAATTTTTGGCTCATAATCCTGTTCGACCAACATATCCATTCATGAATTCACAACTGGATCCCAATTCACCTATCTATCAGCAATTCAGGCAAGAGCAGGAACTACGTGCTCGTATGATGATAAATCAAGGTTTGTTGGGTTCAGCGGCAAGTGCGGCGGGAAGTTATGCCCAGCCTGGCTATCGGCCACCAACTTTAGGAATGCCTAAACATTACGACATGAGTCGACAGACGTGGTTTTAGTAGGAATAGTAATGGCGATATCGAGACAAACTGTAGCAGTGAATTTGTCAATGATATCGCCTTTGATTGATGAAACCAAAGAGAATATGATGTGTATGTACATATTTCGTTTTGTAATGATCCTACGCGAAAATGTTGATTCATTCACTTTCTGTTTCACTCAAAATTCGAATATATAATTTGTAATAAACGCAGAAAGTGTGCGTTCAGGGGCCAAATGCGTTTGTCGCTAACATTGAAGTAATAATTTCACGGATTTTAATGAATGATTTTTTCAATTGAATTCGCACAGCAACTGAAGGTGAAGTGTACATTTCTAAATGTAAGTGGGAACGGTTTGGCTGGAAGAATCGGCGATAAAAGGCTGCCGCTGCAAGCGCAAAAGCTGAAATATCGCCTCACTTGCTTTCGCCCATTTATGGTAACTAATTAAAGACTGCTCTTCAAAATGTCCACTTCAAGTTATCCAAACATTTGATATTGACGACTTCTTATTACGGAAAACAAACTAAAGCTAGCCAGGGAGTTCGACGGAACCAAGGAAAACTCTTGAGTTATGTAGTAATTGATAGTGTGATAGGGTGACATGAAGGTGCGAGCTGATATCTGTTTCTTGTTTGATTTCTCCTTCCGACATTTTGCCTAATTGCTGGGATTTATCAGGAGATAATCTGATTCAACTAATTTTCACTACAACTTAAATAAAAAGTGGTCAAAAGAGCATTAAAATAGTTTTTATAAAGTTTCACTTGGATTTATCATTGAAGGTGAAAATAAAATAACAAACAATAAATCTTAGGTATCGCAGTAAATATCATTGGTAACCTGTTTATAAGCAGATTTCTTTGTCCTGTGGCGTTAGCTCTCCCTCTCCTTAAAAGCGAAAAGCCCGTGGCATCTATTTTCGACCTCGCCCAGATTATTGAAGTTGCATCCACGAAAAAGCGCGCTATGCAGGGTAAGTGATAATCGAATGTTGCAAGATCGGTGTTCGGTGGCAAAGAAGTTCATTCGCATTAAGACTTTTGAACTTTTCCTTGGTTCGTCTAGTAGTGCACGGTTTTGTACAAAAGCAGCTGTTTTCCATTGATCAAAGCAGGATTTTTCTGTATTGGTCTCGAAACTTGCGATCAAATTGTACCCAGTAGAAGTTTTCATGACATACTCAACCATTTGAGAGCAACTCGAAGTGAAATATATTTTCAAAATTCCCCCAGGCATGCAATGTCTTTCCTGAAAATCGCTCACGCCTACCTGGGATAGAATCCAGTTAGATGACATAGGCCACAATTCGGCCAATGAAGTGGTTGTCAAATGGAGCCTCCAGCATGATATGTGCGACATGATTGTGCGCTTATTTTTCTTCCACTTTATGAGGCACACCGTTTTTCAAATTCCGCAAAAACATGCAGATTTCAGGTAGTTGACATTTTAAAAATACTAAGTTCTGTGAAAGGTCTGCGAGGGCTGGTCGATGGGTTTGGTCTCAGCAATGAAGCGCACAGGCTCAGTATTTACGGTAGTTGGTCGAGCTGAACGTTGCTGGTCTTTGAGCCAATTTTGGTCCCACTTGAATTTTCGGTAACAATATTGCACTACCGCATTAGAGAAAATATCATCGCCTTTCACTTGGCGTTTGTTTGTTTTTGTGGAATTTTTCTTACAATAATATCGTAAAACTACACATTTACAAGTCCAAATTCAATTCAAATGGTAATTAGATTACGACAATGATAATAAGCTGTCAACTGTCACTTTCCCATGACCATTAAAAGGTGGGGGAGGAGCATAGTCCCTGAGTACTAAGACCCCCTAGTGGTCCATTATGGGCGATTGGTCCGCTTCTGATGTATATTTACGTATGGTCCTCAGAACTCGCATATAGCATCCTTTGTGTAGATGCGGTGTTATGCGATTATCGTTACCCACATTAGCAATTTGAAGGATATTGCCGCCAATAAGTCACTTTTTTATGTTGGCACGACATATGGTGTGATGATTGAAAATTTCACAACCACATAGAAATCGTGGAAAATTATGGTGAAAGCTTACACATCAGATTTTTGTATAAACTCCTAAGTCAATTCATTTATTGAAAAATGTTCCTAATATATCAGATCTTTCGATCTAATGAAAATATTACTCAAATCCCGACGTAATTTCATGTCGAAAAGGAATGACTGTAAATTGCGCAAATCATATCAGTTTGACTATTGTCTAGTGCCTTGAGTGAGGTGGGATTTATTCTTGTTGAGGTAAGTTATAAAATTCAGACGTTCTCCATAGCCCAATTATAATGACTGGCACTCTTTCTCCATATTTCAAGCCTGATATTGGTCGAAAATTTTATTTTATTCGTTTACTTCTCCTTCGGGTGACGCCAAACTAAGCGATAGTAAATCGCCACTCTCTTTTGAAGCTGATAACCCCTTTTCAATGAACTGGTTATTTCTGAATTCATATAGAAAGTATCAGCCTCTGCTTTCCGGACGCATCTCCATCTATAATTGTGGACGTAGCGCAAGAGGATTTTGGGCACGAATTTGTAATATTTAAACGAACCGCCACTTCTGGAGTGGCAGTACTATATCTCAATGGAATGGTTGAAACTTTCTAGGATCATTTTGTAATTAATCTGATTCGTTTGGAGAAAAATTTGTTCATTTTTATAAAATACTACTTTTCAAGGTAGTCCTCGCCAATATTTTTACGCTTGTCTCAAAGGGTTATTAGCTTTATTATACCAGCTGCAAAGGAATCTTTGCTTGAAAGTTACGTGATACTAAATTGGGACTACAAGGGGAATGCTACTCCATTTTGTTGATGATTTCAGGGGTTAGTTGAGCAGTGTGAAAATCACACCTCTCCTGTGAGGTCCACAAAGTTTTTCTCTAGTAGCTGGTTTCAATTTGGTAAAAAGAATATCTGAGTAGTGTTGGCTATTTATTGTATGATGTTCATCAATGTAATCCCAAAAAATATATCGTTAGGGTCCCGAAAAATCGTCAATATAGTTTCCTGCTAATGCTTGGGTTTTGGATTTTTTTTTAGCAAGTGAGTCGGTGTGCTTCCACTCTATGCTTTGCCTTTTAGATTCTGGCCCACAATAGTAAAGTCACGTTTCATCACAAGTTTTTGTTTTGTTTTGTTCAGGAAGGACTTGCCTCATTCATGTCGCTTCTTTAGCTTGCATCCTTGTGTATTCACGTCAATTTCTTCGGGACCCATCTTGCACATATTTTTTGATACTTAAGCTTGTTACGGACAATGTTATCAACTGTACCAATATTAACTTAAGGGGGGACAGGAGAGCAGATTAGGAGGCTTGTTTTACATATTTGTTTAGGATTTTTTTAGTGAGAAGAATTAATTATCATCATATAAGTCACATTTCGAACTACTTTTGACAATTTTTGGAGTAATTTAAGTCAAAAATAACAAAGTTATATGAAAATAGTCAGCCGAAGTTCATAACTAGAGTTCTCCTAACTGCGAGCCTCTCAATCTCTAATTTTTTTCTGAAACCAAAAAGGTTTTAATTGTACATTGCTAATATTTTCTAAAAATATGAACCTCAATGCGGGTGAAAATGGGGAAAATTAAAAGTTTAGAGTCTGTTGAAAAGAAAATATTTCAATTTTTGCAATTTTTTTCATTAATTATGTCGAAAAAATGCCTTTAGAAACACGATATCATCCCAAAAGTTCATGTCCAACATAATTTGATCAAGAATCTTACCACCAAATTTCATATTGATCGGTTTATTACTTTTTAAGTTAGAATTCCCGAAAAATCCGAAATGTCATTTTGAAAAGTCGCCATCCTGATCTGAAGACTTAAATAAGTTACAACAAATACACATGCGCTCGCCAAGTATTTATTGGCACACTATTTACATAGCGCTATAAGACTATATAAGGACAATCGATTAATTCCTGGGCACTCGAACCTAAGTCTGTACACGATAAGCGTTCGGTGATATTCTCATAAAATTACAAGGAGCACGAATTTCGCTTTGAAATTTTTGCAGTAAAGAAATCCCTTTGAAAACTTCCTGATATTTCCCCCCTTAAACTTTTTTTGCAATCATTTTCACTATGACACGGCGATCGGCATGAATGTTTTCAATTCGATTTTCAAGTCAGAAAGTTGAAGCTTTCCGGCCAGGATCGTGTTTTTCAGTCACTGAGTTTCCATCACAACACAGCAGGGCCCATCGCCAATTTGTCTCTTTAATTATTGAAAAGCCCTCGCAGAAGTCAATAAGCGCAAGTGAAATTAGAAACTTTCGATCTTACGTATTAAATTCTTTTAAATTTTCACCTCAATCATTACGACAGTTCTTGAGGTACAGTAAATCATCTTGCTGGTATTAACTCCATGCATATTGGTGCAGGAGATTAAATTTCTAGAATGGATCCCAGAGAATTCACGGAATTGTGGTAACCGAAATATGTGAAATTGCTCTTTATTTACTTTTGTCTCTACCATATTTCATATGGCAGGGGAAAAGTAACAAAGACTTGTGGGATATAGAAAACCTTAAAAAGACTTTTGATCTGCAATTTTTCTATCTACAGTTGAACCTTCCATTATTCCTTGAAATCAACAAAATATAATAACTACCGTCTGTGCATCATATTGCACAGTATCGCTGAAGTATTTCTATCATTCTCTCAAATAAAATCTGTTTTTTTTTTCTTGATATTATCAATATGTATGTCATGGGCTATAGTTTGTCTAAAGGGGTGTATTATTTCAAAGATAGGTATCAAATAATTGAGTTTTTGATATAAGATTCTACCAATACTCTTCAGAAAGACTATCGAGACTTAAATACTGTTACAATTCAATTGAAGAAATCATTTGTTCGTTCCTATTCGGGGAATATTGATTTTCAAGTCGAATTAAATTCTTGTGAAATGTTGAAATGCGTATGTCTTGACTATTGTCTATTTTACCGGCTAAATGTAAATAAGTTTCGAATTATTTCGGCACTACATATATTGTAAAGAATTAGTTACAAGAAAAAAATGAAGCAAAATTATATGAAATATACGCGCAATTACGGATATTTCAGTTTCATCGAGATATCAATATTGTATTTACATTCATTGAAAATTTAATGTGTCTTTAATGTCTTCTGCATTTAGATTTTAAGTACATATATTCAAGTGTACAAATCAAGATAATAGTTGGAAACATTTATATATTTATTACGTTATTTTTTATAGTATATAGTTTAAGAGAAAAGCAAACTTATTAATTGTTATCAGAAATGTTATATTTTTCGTTGCCCAAAAGCTAAGCATAGAATTTAACGATGAGTGCTTCTAAAGCGAGTTAGTTTGCAACGAAGATTCGATGATATTTCGAGTTCAAAAGTTCGAAAGACTTGAACACTTTAAGTTTTTCTACTGTTCTCCAAATTCGTCTTCGTTTCATTTTCCTTTGCCTTCCTCATCCTCCCTCCGGGACTGTTGAAACCTCATTCTGTACAAAGTTTTCATCGAATCTGAAATCTACTGATCGCAACATGAAGTAGTCGATAGCAAGAAAATTCATGTTTTTATATTATATATATTCATTTTATCATATTATATTTCGATCGTTCTCATGGATAAAAATTATTCGGAGATAGAAACTCAACATCAAAACCACTACACGTTTGTACATTCCTGTATATAAAGAAGATCAAAAGATCGCATTGATCACTAAAATATATTATTTCATAAAAATGATATACCTCGTTCAAGACATCGCTATTCATACGAAGAACAAACCTCTATCGAATGGGAAGCAAAAAAAAAAATATGTAAAGTTAAAGACGTTTTCATGGTTGAAAACAAATCAATTTGTAAATATTTAGGATGTAGAAAATAAGATATAATTTAGATTAGATTTAAATAAGACTAATCTGGTGTAGTCAATAAGCTTTAACTTAATGTTAAGGTATGGTAGTAGTAGCGTATTGATGTAAAAGAATTAGATTTCATATAGTTACAGATTATACAAGGTTAAGGTGGAATCTGTGAATAAATTATTTCATTTTTAACGCAAATGTAAACCATAATAAAACGAAACTTCAAGAAATGATAATACCAATTATTTTCTTTTGTACAGAAATCTTCAGACAGGAGTTTAACAGTAACACATTTGTAGGTGAATATCTAAAGAAAATTAACGGATGACACAACACACCACTAAATAAGCAAGAATAATATAACAATTTGATTGTAAGTAGATTGTTTTATTTAATAGAAGAATGCTAGGAAGTTTATACTACATATTTAAAAATTATATTCATATGTAATTGAAAGTAAAATTGAAAACCAGGAAAACATACAAAAAAAAGTAATTAGAAAAATATATAGACTATTAAAGAAAAAAAAAATAAATTAATGCAAGTAGATTGAAACAAAATATATGAATCAGTGCAGATATTTTACAATAAAACGTATACATTTTTGTGTATAGCGCACTTTTGATGTAATAGACAAAGAGGAAAAATAAATATATATGATTATATACACCAAATTTTTGGAATTATTTATTATAGGTTTTCTGATATTTATTATGTTCTCTATTCTTTAAAAAAACTGTAAAATTACTGGTTCCCTAAAACGCACTAAAGACCAGAGAATATTGCTCAGTGGTGTTTTTGGATGCAGCACAAATCTTCAACTAGGTATGGCACGAATGGCGATCTAATCTTCAGAAATAGAAAACTACTTTAAGTAGAGACACACAGTTTTCTGAGATAGTTTTGCTTGAAACGCAAATGCAGGATGAAATCTAAATGCCGTACCTCGTACTACCAGACTGTCATGATATTGCTCATAGTCGTCATTCTGTAGGTTACGAAATCGTCCATCCTCATGTAGGGGGCTAAAAATTCTTCGGAGGTAACATCATTGTCTAGCACAGTAAAAGCTTTGACGCAATAGTGAGATTTTTCGAGAGGAACCGTTTTTGTCACCTGAAATAGGCTCCGTTGCCAACCAACAACCGTGCGCGGATCTCATCGTCGTACTGTTGTCGGTTGTGATTTTCGACGCTAAATAGGAGAAATTATCAACGGTCTCAAAGTCGTAGTCTCCTATCTTTATTCTCGTTTAACCACTGCTATATGATATTGTTGGTTGTTTAGTTTTTGGTCTAACATTGCCACCATATATTTCGTCTGCCATCATTGATGTGCAACACAAGATCTCGCGCCGCCTGCTTGATTTTGATGAAGGCAGCTTGTACGTCTCGGGTTGTTCTTCCCATGCGTCAGCGTAGGGTAGTGGTCTGGTGGCCTTAAAGAGGATGGTGCCTCTCGCATGCACCTCAGCATCACGGATCACTTTTTCTAGTGCCAGGCTCCTTATCTTAGGCTGTTGTTGATGTCGAATGGTTTCGAGGGTGATCTTGCTGCTTTTATCTGACCTCGTACATTGATCAGGGTCAGCCTAGACAGTTTTACCAATTTTGTCGGGATACCGAATTCTCTCATGGTCGTAAACATTTTTACCCTGGCTATATTATAGGCCGCCTTGAAGTTGATGAAAAGGTGGTGCAACTGATGGCAATATTTCAAAAGCTTTTCCATCGCTTGCTGCAGAGAAAAAGGAGGGCTCTGTTGCGGGCTCTGATTATCAGAGGGGATATAGGTGGTGGCATTTTTCCAGCACGGAGCATCACGCCAACTAGATAGAGATCCGAGTCTATATTGGCCCCCTATATGTTCTGGAATCAAAGCTGCAAGGTGGCGTCGTTCAATCAACACTTTGTCAATTTGATTGAAAATCGTCCCGTCTGGAGAGGCTTACGTATGTTTGTCGACCGCTTTCGTCGAAAACTAGGTACTTCCAACAACTATTTCGTGTAACATTGCTAATTGAATAATCCGCAATCCGTTATCATTCGTATTCTTATGTAAGCTATGGGAGCCAACGTATCGTCTGAATACAGGCTCTGTCCCTACTTGGCTGTTAAAATCTCCAAGTCTGATTTTAATATCATACCTGGGATAGATTTCGAGGGTTCTTTCTACTACCTCGTAAAAGGTATCCATCTCCGACTCTGTAGTCTCGTCTCTAGAGGCGTGAACGTCAATGAGACTTATATTTCTAAATTGCCTCGTAAGCGCAGAGTGCATAGCCTTTCGCTTATATTTTCAAAGCCGATACACAGCAGGTTTCATTTTTTGATTGGCTAAGAGTACATGGTTTACTGGATGGCCACTATAATGGTCCCTGTTTAGCGCATTTCTTGTAATGCGGTTACATCAGCCCTATATTGGACTGGCTAGCTGCTGGGCAACATTCGATATGTGTAGGGAGCGCATATTCCATGAGAAAATTCGTTATTCCGTTTTCATTGCCGGGTTCGTCCCAACCCCCAACCTGGAGGACCAGTTGGTGCAATTTGTCCCGTGTTTGGGCGCGGGAAGCTCGCCTTCATCCTCCCCCGTCTTTCGTTAAGCACGAACTTCCAGCGGTCACCATGTGAAAGTGGAGATAAGGTTTGGTAGTAGAGCTGTTAGTGTTGGTTTAGCAGGCGCTTTCCAGATTTTCTACTCCATCGTGGATACCAATCCACGTTTCGCTCTGGGACCTATACTATCCTTCGACCACTTTTCTCATCATACTCATTTGAAAAACAAAGGATTTTCGCTTTGCCTGATTATGGTTAATGACCACTTAATATTTTTTTCCCAATTTTAGGTTGTACATGAATCTTCCTTTTAATAACAGCCAAGCTTACAACGATGTTCTGCGGATCCGGAGTTTGATAGAAAATGTTTTGAGCAAGCAGCCATTTTTCGGGTGCACAGTGCAGTATATGGTGGTCAGTTGCATCATAAAATTAGCCCAGTCCCCCATTAGTAAACTCAGAACCAATTCACAACCTCAAACAATATATTTATTGCATAATTTTATGTTTAGTCTAATGTGGGGTCCACGCATCCAAAAATCATGTAAAAAGAACTTGATTGTCCAAATAGAGTCAAATAAAGCTAATGATGATATGACACCATATTTTATAAATTTGATGAAAAACGTCTTTTATTGCATCCCAGGAGTTCAAAAATCTGTAGCCACATGAATCATAATATATGATAGAAAGCGTACAGGGAAGTTTAGTATATATATGCATATAGTGTTATTAACGAAGTAATAGTATTTGTTGCCCTTTTGGGAATTTACTGGACTCTTAGACAATAAAATGTACGTATTGTATTTAGATAAATTATTTTAACATACTAAAGGCCCATACTATACGTATTCGTCAACCTACTTAAAAATGTTCATTGTTAAGACTTTTTTTCTGTACTTAGAACAATTTTAATGGCTTTTTTTAAACTTTTTTTTAGTTTATAAAATATGCAAACTTAAACCCCCGGTGCGAAGGTCGAGCTGGTTGTGCATCAGCACCTCGACATTATTGCTCCGATTTGGAATCCCAGTCGGCCATAGATGTTTGCATTCATCTTTGTGTTGTCCCGTTGCTGTGGGCTTATGACTTGCAAAAAATTAATTATGATGAAGTAGAGTCTCATTGAAAATCGAATGGGAAAAAATAATACTAAAAAGAGAATAGACGGATGTCTTATAATCCATAATAGTGTGGAGGGGAAAATTTAAAAATTGGGTGCATAAGTTCCGCACGCATTAAATGAAAACAACCAAAATTCCCATATAATAATTTTCATAATCATAATGCAGTTAAAAATAAAGCTGTAGCTTAAGTACTGAGGAAGAGAGTAAGTAGTTCTCGAAATACGTATATGCAAACTATTGAAATATATTGTGGTAGGAGAAGCTGCCTAGCTTTATTTTTATTTAGAAGAACTACAAGCACCGGAACGCTAACTATTTTTTTTGTAATGCAGTTATCACTCTTTCTCAATATGTGACCTATGCTGCTACTCCCGTCTTCAGTTACAGTTTTTCCATTATTAATTCTTTAGGACAGAGTACCCTAATGACACCATGCAAACATGAGTGGATGAAAGCTTCCAGCTCCCGAATAACTATGTGCTTTCCATATAGAAGCAAAGAGAAAACATTGGCGCGGAACAGCCTCAGTTTTATGTTAAAATAGTTGCATTTTTAGATTTTGGACAAAACAAAGGAGGTGGATTTAGTATTGTTAATACGTCAAGCGACATCAAGTTTGGTGCCGTCAGAAATATCACTTCCCAGATGTAGAAATTGTTCGCCAACCCCGATGCTCTGCACATTAGTTCAAATAGGAAGAATGAGTTAAGCAGTCAGACCAAGGATGTTAGTTTTGTTGGCATTTATCTTCGGCCTGATCCTTCTTGTATCCTTTTCCCCTTTCATGATGCAATGAAAGAGCAAGAAGATGTCGTCACAGGATTTCTGGTGGAGAACTCCGATCCGGCATTTAAATGGTGGTGACATTTTGTGCCGTCACATCTATAAACTATTACGCTGGCGCACCGTGGTTACGCATTATAAGTAGCAACTTCGGAACTTATATTCCGATAATCATAAATTTTGGTGAGAATGTTTTTAAAGAATATACAACAGAAAATTTTTCGATTTTCCGAGCCATCACAACTGAATTCAACCCTTTAATATGGTCAGTACAGAGGCATCCAGCCTGCTTTCTGTCGACTAAACCTTTGAGATTCTTTGAAATACTCCAGGGTGATTTTAGCTAGTAATTTCTCAACAGCAAGAAGCACTCAAATACCCATCCAGTGATCACACTCAGGATGGGTGTCCTTCCTCCAAATCTTAATGATCATCTCTTTCCTCTGTCCACTGGGAAAGATTTGGGATTAGTAGGACTTACGAATAAGTTAATGTAGCTACTCTGCAGAGACTGCAGGAGCTCCGCGAAAAAGTTCTGCACTGAAACATATATTGTACGTTGATTTGCCATATCATCCCCAAAAGGTGCAGCTTCAGCGGATATGACACAATTCAGAATCGTCATGAAGTACTCCTTCCGGCTTTTTAGCTGATCGTTATCATAAAGTAAAGGGTAACTTTTAACATGTCTTACAGAGCCATTGAAAGGCATACGACCACCTGCAAGCTTTTTCATGATGCGGTATAGGTAGCGAAATGACTACTATTAATGACAATTCCCACTTATTTGCCGCGAAAATCTCTTTCAGTTTCGCCATTCAGGCTTGTTTTGTTTGTTTCGTTGGAATTCTCTCTTTTTTCAAATTGCTATTCCCATGGTGTACTCTTAACAGTGCACTTGCATTAATAAATTCGCCTCATTTAAACTTCGGAATTCTCATATTCGCCACCGGCTTCGAGGTGAAAAACTTTCGGCAGCGCATTTTCTCGGTACGATTGTACCATCATACAAGTGTCAACGGAGCCTTCAGTTCAAAGTGCAATTCGGTGGAAGTGTGTTATGTGAAACTCTCGTGCTGAAGAGTTTTGTTTCAAAATATGCAGTCAATTGTGAACTGTTTCTAAATTGTGTCTTGAATTCTTACCTACGTAGATCAATTGCCGGGTCGCCAGGATCAAGAGAGCGGCGACAATGAAACCGAAAATTGATAAAAGACTGCTGCCTATGAAGGCGCATTATTTCCTCTACAATGCAGGTGAGAATAACGTAACAGCACAATGTGCTGACTGCACGGAAGCCATGTGACGAAACGTTTGCATTTTATTGAACAGGAACGGCACCAGTTGTACCTTACATGCCTGTATATGCGCGACAACTCGGCTTCTCATCGGTAGTCGTTGGGACTATCTACACAATTTTGCCAGTTGTCGGCTTATTGGCTAAACCGCTATTTGGACTGATAGCTGATAGGTAATTTGTATATGTTTTGCTTCCTTTCATAGACTATCTATGTTATTAGATTTTGCCAAACGATTTGTAGATGGACCCCCGTGTCATCCTCTTTGTGAAATTGTTATCTCCATTCATGAATGTGTGTGATGTCTATTGGCAGAGATATAGTTGCCACTGCTTACAATCTGCTTGCGATAAGAACTTTTTTGAGTAACAACAATAATCATTTAGATTACAAATATTAGGTCGCACATTAGCACCATTGAAACACAATTCTCGAAGAAACTAATTAATTTGAAAAAGCAATAGGCAAGTGCCAGAACCGCATGAAGGCCAAATATAAATCTCGACTGATTCACTTGTGTCCACAATGTTCTATTAACTGAAATTGAGTATGTACCAGTTACTTTTGATCTCGGATAAGTTCCTGTTTTGATTCGTAAATATCTTTCATAATATTACTTCTCAGGCGAAATTACATATATCCTTCTCCACTATCCTGAATTTCCAATTGGCGTTTAAAAATGCGGCGTTAATTGGAAGTTGCCAAACTTATTTTCGGTTCAATTGATTAGTTTTACACAATTTGTTTCCGAGGAGGTTTGCGGGCTGGTCCTCAATGCTGAAAAGTTAGGTCGATTGAGTTAATGTTCTTAGATCGCTCTAGAACTAATTGATTGGCGAACAATTTACTGGAGCTAATATTTCAATTTCGACTAAATTTATTAATTTATTCAATCAGTTAAACAATTATTTAATATAAACCCGTCAAAGCAATTTAATTTTACTGCGCTAAACGATGCCTAGATATGGATATGTATTTCCCATTTATAATCCAAATAATTTATGTTAACAAGGACAACTCAGAGTGGTATAAAAATCGATTTGGAAATTCATTTCTATTTTTGTCTTGCTCTGCTAAGTCCTGCTAGACTATTCATTTATAATGATGAAATTTTAGATGCATCCACAAAGCAGAGAGGAGTTTAATGAAACCTTGAAAAGTAATACGGAAAATCTAGAAACCGACAGTGACTTAATGCTGTTGTCCTGTAAATGTATGGGGCTGTATGCCAGTTGCTCCATTTTACAAATATAGGAAGTGAGCGCAACCATGCGTTTACATAGATTAAAAGAGTTTTGGGAAAGCCTTTTTATCTCTTTTACAGTGATAGACTGCAAATTGCAAGTGCATCGATTCTTTTGTGTCGAATGTTGCTAATCCCGGTTGTTCGGAGGCCAAGTAGGAAGAGGGCAAGACTTGAGTCCAGGACGGATCATCGCGAGCCATAATGGCGGCTTTCAGCGTCCGGTGCCAACGCTCTAGCATCCCATTGGATTGTGGGTGGTATGCCGTAGTTCCCTGGAGTTTGCCTAACTCCGAGAAAAGGGTGGACTCAAATTGCATTCCCTGGTCAGTGATGACCACTGCAGGGATGCCAAAGCGAGGGATCCACTCTCGACAGAGGGCTTTAGCACAAGATTGGGCCGTAATGTCCTTCAGAGGTATTACTTCAGGCCACCGCGTAAACCTGTCGATGATTGTAAGGCAATACTTGTTACCCGGCGAGTCTCGCAAAGGGTCTACGATATCGAGGTGTATGGTGTGGAATCGCTTGGTAGTGCGGGGAAATGAGCCCACTTCTTTGCTTACATGCCTGGTGATCTTACACTTCTGGTATGCGATGCACTCTCTGACCCAGGAGTTGACGTCCTTATTCATGGAGGGCCAGAAGTATTTTTCGGTGACTAGCCGATTTGTCGTCCTGATGCCTGGATGCGCTAAGTCGTGAACCGCGTGGAACACTTCCTTGCGAAAGGTGGCCGGAATTTATGGCTGGAGTCCCTTTTCTGAGTACTTGCAGCAAAGGGAGAGGCTCGAGCCGAAGATGGGCAACTCCCGAAATTTGTATTTGGGGTTGGATTTGAGGCTCTGAAGCTAACTATTTTTTTTGTAATGCGTCATCCTCCTGCGCCTTTGCGATAGCCGAGAAGTCGAGTGAGGCGGGGATGTTTACCTCGGAGACACGTGACAAAGTGTCAGCAACTATGTGTCGAAGCTGATGAGAGGACGCTTTGTCGGGCTTTTGTTTTAAAGCATACATGAGAGGCTTATGGTCCGTGAATACTGTGAACGGTCTGCCTTCTAGGGAGAAACGGAAGTATTTAATGGTCAAGTACGCAGCGAGCAGTTCTCGATCGCAGGTGCTTTACTTCCGTTGAGTGGGGTTCAACTGTTTAGAGAAGCAGCTCAAGAGAAGAGAAGAGAGCAGCACCTACTGCCATGACAGAGGCATCAACAAAAACGGCTAGGGGTGCATCTTGTCGAGGAAAAGCCAAGAGTGTAGCATCAGCCAGTTGTTGTCGGGATTTGACAAACGCGCGGACAGCCTCTTCAGACCACACAATCTCTCGTGGGTCTTTTGCTTTGGGGCCAGACAAATACGCGTTCAAAATGGACTGGTGTTGGGCGGCCTTGGGCAGGAAACGACGATAGAAGTTTAGCATGCCCAAGAACCTTCGCAATTCCTTCACAGTTTTCGGACGCGGGAAGCCTGCGATCGCTTGCACCTTGTCTGGGTCGGGCTGTATTCCTTCAGGGGAAAAAAGTGGCCGAGAAATCTCACCTGTGTCTGGAGAAACTCGCATTTATCAATGTTTAGGACTAAACCGGCCTCAAGGAGATGTTGAAAAATGCACTCGAGATGGGCAGATGCTCAGACTCTGACGAAGAAGTGACCATCATCCAAATATACAAAACAGAATTTGAGGTTTCGCAGGATCGAGTGAATGAACCTTTGAAAGGTTTGCGCCGCACAACCCAAAAGTTACCCGCGTGAACTCGAAGAGTCCAAAGGATGTGCATATTGCCGTCTTTGGAATGTCTTCTGGAGCTACAGGGATTTGGTGATATGCCTTGGTTAAATCCAAGGTCGAAAAAATGCGGCAGTTTGCGAGATGATGCTCAAAGTCATGGATGAGTGGAATGGGATATCGGTCAGGAACAGTCTGTGCGTTTAGCTTTCTAAAATCCCCACAGGGGCGCCATTCGCCTTTTGGCTTGGAGACCATATGCGGTGCGGAAAACCAAGACCGTTTTAATGCCTTAGATACTATAAATAGTTATCGTTCCGATGCTTGTAGTTCTTCTAAATAAAAATAAAACTAGGTAGCTTGCTCCTACTACAATATATTTTAATAGTTAGTAAGTACTGAGGAAGAAAGTAAGTAGCTTTCGAAATACGTATTTACTAACTATTAAAATATATTGTAGTAGGAGCAAGCTACCTAGTTTTATTTTTACTTAGATACTATATTTTGTATTGCTGAACCATGTTTGTTATTAATTTCCTAACAATGAAATCAATTCAATGGGGAGAAACAGGAGTTACTCACGATAAAGTCTATTTTACGTTTTCTAGCGGCTTTTTTAGCATCAGCTCTTATTCTATGATGAACATTCAAGTACTAGAGACATCTACTTTTCACAATTAAGTTTTATAGTTCTTAAATTGCAATATTAGCTGTTCTGCTAGTATCCATTAATAGATAACATATTGGTCAGTGTTATAAACCTAAATGAGCAATGTTATTCCTGCTATCCACTTACATAACTCCTGTTCGCTTTATTTTTCCAATTCAATTGACATTATCTGTTCAAATATTATTTATAGTGAGGTCTTCTATAAATTTCTTTGATATTTCTATCTATTTTTTAAACAGATTTCGTCAGCAGAAACGATTGTTCCTTATATTTCAAATTTTAACAGCCATTGCCTTCTTCGCCATTCTTTTCATTCCATCTATACCAAAGAGTACATCGATGGCATTTCATTGTAACAATGGTATCACAGATTTGCGATATATTCCTGAAAACTCGGATTTGGATACATGTATAGAAAGTAGTCTAGAATCTCGATACAAAAATCAAACAGTTTCATGCAACTTAAATTGCGGTGCTAAATCATGGATGTGGCAAACGATATGTGATAACTGGGGAGTTTACGACAATTGTAATGATGTGAAGGATAAGACGAAATTCCAATTTTCGATTGAACTTCGACCGGATCACATGGAAATCAAAAAGAATGGAATATATTTTATCATTAAAAATGGTATAATGAATGGCCGCAATACAACGATGTACTGCCCGCATTTGAATAATACAACTCCGTACTTTAAAACCGACTGTGATATTAAGTGCAACGACCAATATATTATGGATGTCCTGACCGAGAGCAAGATACAAAATAATGATGCTGTCGGATTATATCAGTTTTGGCTGTTCTTCATGTTTCTGATTATTAGTTGGGCTGCAATGGCAGTGGTTGTTAGTGTTGGAGATGCAATTTGTTTTGAAATGCTCGGCGATAGACCTCATCTGTACGGAAATCAGAGGCTTTGGGGAGCTGCTGGTTGGGGTGTGATATCATTATTTTCTGGTTACTTAGTGGATTTATTTTCCGGTGAATCATATTTTAAAGATTATACGGTTGTATTTTATATGACGCTGATAATGATTGCGATGGACGTTTTTGTTTCCCTAAGATTAGAGGTAAGTACATTGTACGTGAAGACTAAATAAATCATAATCATAAAAAGTCTCAGAAATTCACAATTAATGCAATAGAAGAGGTCCACTTTGCAACACAGTATCGAATTTACTCCTTTTATTTTCCGATTTGGTTGATAATTTTCTATCGATTTTAAGAAATGGCAGCTTCGAGAAAAACATTCTAGATTCAAACAGTATTAAATTGTTCATGATTTAAGATCCTGAGAGGCACGGTACTAACTCCATAGAACGGTCGGTGCTCATTCTCCGCCATGTTCCTATGGCCGGGAACTTAGACAAAGGTGATTTTTGAACGTTTCGTCCAGACTGTTCAGCGCATATCTGCACTGCCCGCCTGGAGGATGTCACCACTTAGTACCAGGCTTTAATGGCAACTTGGCTGTCGATCAAAGTGACTATGTTACGATTGGGGTTCGAATTATGCACCTCACCTTGAAATACACTTTCGTATCTTTTCGATTCGACTACACTGTATGCTCCCCAGAATACTCCCGCTCCGACTTTACTCACCGTCTTTAATACTTCAGTAAAGAATATTGTGTCATAACCCCACAACAAATCGCCACTGTAAAATTTTTCTTGAAGCTCAACTTGCATGTGGCATAGTCCGTTGGAAGTGTTCATAGTTACCGTGGCACTCCGTCTGAGATGTCACAATGGCTGTGGGCTTCGCTGCTTTGTATGCATACTTCGGAGTCTAGCAGCATTGCAGGATACAGCGTATCTAATACGATGATCAAAGGGAAGCTGTAAAAATACATTGAGACCATCCGTCGCGCTGGATTGCAGGGGCCCATTAGAACTTGCACTTTCTGCTCAACGTTGGTTAACACACAATTAGACAGTACCTCAGAATAAGACGGATCGCGGCTGCATATGCCCAAAGAATCATCCTCGGCTAGAGACCCCATTTCCTCAAAAATGACTTCTTGCAGGCGTATGAGTGTATATAGGCTTTCTTAGCCCTCAGTTTTATGTTTAGGCCCCAATTTAATCCAGGATCATACCCAGATAATTATTATAGCATTGGAATAAAGTGCCAATTTTTTTTCTATTTAGCCGCAGTAGGTGAAATTCGGATGAATAGCATCAGCTTCGGCTGGGCGTCCCTCCACTCACAGCTCTGCTCAAGTGACTGCATCCTACATCAGATTGAATTATCCTGGTTCTTAACATGGATGGTATCCTTCTATGTCTAGGAAAGCAGCTGCTTGTATTTATGTTTATTTATTTATTCAACACAAAAGGGGTAAGGTAGTAGGCAATGTTTTAACAAAATACAGTCTTGATGAATCTCTTCAAGCTACGGCAAATATCTTTCTTACTAGGGCATAATCTCCAAGTAGGATTCTGTCTCCAAGTCCACCCACCTAGCGGGGAAATGCGTCTGAACTAACAACTCTAGGGTCTCACCAGAAACACTCCGACTTTCTAAGAAAGAATGAGCTCCTATGTTTCTTGGCTAGAATCTTACTAAGTCTCGCAGAATTGAAAATATCTATGTTTTGACCATACTCCAGTCAGAACCGCTTCCTGGCCCCTGGACTCACATACTTCGGGTGAACTCCTGTTGTATGTGAGGACAGCTCGGTTATTTGCGGTTGGCCCCCCTAGTGGGAGTTTCATGGTGGTTGTGGTTATGCTCAAGCGAGAAGAGACCTTCGGGCCTCGACGTGGTTTTGCGTATCAACACGGGTGCCGTACTCCATAGTTCGGTAGAGATTTAGGTAATTCTTGCATCCACCAGTATGAATGCTAAGCCATGCACTTGGTATAGACTGGTACCGTTGTTGCTTGTCTCAGCGAGGCTCTGATTGTGGTCACAAAATCAATCCGTGTCTTAAGAGGACAGTAGGATTAAGTCTCACGACAGGTGCCTACGTAAAACACTATGGGCTTCACTCCCCGAACTGGGAAAGTAGAAAATTGGTATATTGCCCCTGTTAGTTCGCGTTAATATTAAAATCGAAGAGAATCCCGCCTCTTTCGTTGATTTTCGAGCTGCGCAAAGCGTGCGGGGCGCACGATGCAAGCTTATCAACAAGTAGGCTTTCTGGTAGTGCTAGTTGGTCGTAAGCCGGGAATATATACACGTTCCTCACTTCCACCTGCTCTTGTGCTGTGAAATAAATTGTAATGTTTGCTTTGGCGCCGTATGATAATTCGGCCTCCTTCGATCCAAAGCTCCTGCATTAGTTCGATGTCGATGTTTTCTCTCCCAGAGGAAAGGTGATAACGCCAGTAAAGGATCGTTTTCAGAAAGCATTTAATCCACAATAAAGCAGTAAAATTACTTTGATATTTCTAAATAAATGTTGGTCCTCAAAATACAATACAACGATTGAATGCAGTCAATGCAAACGAGCGGAGCACAACACGCAATACAACAGTTCTAAATATTAGGTGCTCCTGCAATTTCAGTACCTCAATCATTTTCGTTATTGTATGTATTGATTATTCACCACTGGAACCAGAATTTGAACTGACGCCCAAAGACCTCGGCCACATGCCGTAGAAGATATTAAAAAGTTTGCTAAAAATTGATAAAGTTAGGCTAACTTGCATACTGTTGAGCTTTAACGGTTGCTGATTTAAATAAGGATAAATATCCGATTATCTAATAGTATTTCCCGTTCACTCCTTAATGGAGTATAGGGCATTCGCACAATATCTCAGTGAGACTATGCTTAAATTTCATTATCATCACACCTAATGCTGAGAAATTAGTAAGCTCATGGCAGCGAGGTAAACACACGACGAACACAGACATCCATGACTACTGGGATTCGAATTCAGAGCAAGAGAATGAGAGGCTGATGCTTTATTTCCTCAACCATCGCGCCGACCTATTATGTGGTTTGTTTACACTTTGGAGTTGAGTTTTGGATCATGTAAACCAAAAGGACTAAATCCGTTACTGTATACAGTTCTAAAATTGAAATTGGAGTGGACCTGTTCTATTATTTGGAAGTATATGTAAAGTCTAAAACATTTATTTCTCACTTCTCAATCAGCACAATCAAACAAAATTCTCAACAAACATTGCAAAGGATCTTGGAAAAATCTTCCTTTCCATACGTGTAGTGGTGTTTTTCGTATGGTGTATTCTTGTTGGACTATGCACAGCGTTAATTTGGAATTTCTTGTTCTGGCATCTGGAGGATTTGAGCGATATGGAAGGCAATTGTGACAGTCAAAACTGGATGAAGACCCTTCAAGGTATCGCTATGGCGATTCAATGCTTCGGTGGTGAAATACCTTTCTTCTTCCTATCTGGTTGGATTCTGAAGAAAATTGGTCATATCAACGCTATGACCTTAGTATTAGCTGCATTTGGAGTACGTTTCATATTATACTCACTTTTGGCAAATCCTTGGTTTGTTCTACCAATTGAACTATTCAATGGACTCACTTTTGGAATATTTTACGCCACTATGACCTCATATGCTAGCATTGTTGCCCCACCAGGAACGGAAGCAACTCTTCAGGTAAGATCTTTAAGAATTTCGAACGCAATATTCGAATAATGGGGACTGGGTTGGTAAACATAAACTTGCACTTTTTTACAGGGACTTGTTGGTGCTATATTTGAAGGAATTGGCGTCTCTACTGGTAGCTTTATTGGAGGCTTATTGTTCCGTGATATTGGCGGCAGCAAAACATTCCGAATGTTCGGAATATGCGCCTTGTGCGCAGCCTTAATTCATGCATCTTTCTATATTATTTTGGAGAGATGTGGTAAAAATAAGGGTAAGAACGATGCAAAGGCATTGGAATAAAAAAACAAAAACAAAAGAGCACATAGAATGTATGAAATAAAACTGGTGGTGGTGCGACTTGGCACTTAGTGATGAATAAACTTTGTTTATTCTGTTTGCTTGATATGTATCTACATATTTAAATTTTTATATTAAATCAAAAATTAAGTTTAATGTTGGGGGTTTCAGTCTATGCATGAAATTATCCGTAAAATTACTCGTTTATACGTTAATATTTCTATTGCTTTGTATTTCTAATCAGTAGATACATATTAAATGTCGTTATTTGCACCACAGGTATGAACACTTTTTCAGATAAAAAGATACATTGAATTAATTTTATCAACACTTGCTACTACGCTACCTTCTTGCTTTATTTAAATAGATTAACATATAAACTATCGGCGGTCGTTTGCTAAGAGTTTCTTTTTGGAATGCAAAAATTTTGTTTACTTTGACGCTTAAAACTCATTCACTCAATGATCGAATTCATAGATTTATGTATGCATGTATATAATTTTCCTCTGATGCGTTACATATCAAACCTTCGGCTATTATTTCTATATTTAGTCAGATATAGAGACATCGAGAAGGAATCTCTATATCTGACTAGATATAGAACACACACAATTTGTTTTTTTGTTTTGAAAAGTCTAATACACTTCCAGTTTGCTCTATAATGATCCCTGGTAAAAGTTATCGTACTCTTGTTATGGTTGTTGTAAGTTTGTATTTTTTATATTTTCGTTTTTACGATATCCTTATAATTATGAGAAAAAATGTAGATTTTTATTGTTACAAACTAAAAATGGTTCCCAAAATACTGAAAACTATGGAGCTTTCCTTTGCGTAGTGGTACTACCTTTCTATTTCTTTCTGGTTCAATGGTGATTTTCGGAAAATATTTTGAAAAATGTTCGTAAAAGGGGTACTTGTATATTCTTGGATATTTCACTCCAAAGTTTAGGTATTAGATTAGATAGATATTAGACGCTATTATCACACTTTCTATAAGATATAATATCGGTTTTAAATTTGAGCTTGGAGATCTTTAGGTGTATATATCAGCACAGCGGAAGGAGCATTAGTAAATAGCTGCACTTTCCGCTGCGACTACGGTTCAGTCGGTGCATCTCCTTTAATTCATCGTTTAAAAGCACCCATTTTTAACGGAAGAGATAGTCAGTTTCAAATTGATTATTATAAAATTGTTAATGCTTGTTCCCTCTTCCACAGTATACTAAATAGGTGTGTGGCATACGCACTATAAAAGGGACAACGAGACTCCATTATCAGTTGAAATTTATTACTTTTCAAAACTGCTTTAATGGATTTATACACACCTGGTCTGTCCGGATAGCTCAGCGGTTAGAGCACTAGGCTTTCATAGCAGAAGGCGGCAGTTCAGTTACTGATGACAGAGGACAAAGAGCCTTGTGTTTTTCTCTATATGTTATTTATGTGCCTTTTCTTGTCAAATGTTTCCTGGCATTCATCATCAAACCACTCATTTCTCCGTCGCCGGGATTCATATCCAACCACTTCTTCCGCTGTTGTATTGATAGCGCATTTTAAGTCATAGCAGGTATCATCTATGGGCTTCTCTGTGGAATTTTGGAGAATAGTACCTAATCCTTCTTCCAGTTTTGCCTTGTACTCTTCCTCTATTGACTCATTTTAAAATCCCAAATTTTCAAAGTGTGTTGGTTTTTAATTTGCTAGACTGACTGTAACTCCCGAGCGTTCCCAAACTTGTCGTTGAAATCACCGAGCAATCTATTGACTATCTTTTTAAACTGTGTGCAACCACATGTCGGTTATCTCGTAAACCATTCCGTTTCTTGGATGGTTAGAATCCTGACTTTGTACTTGGTGGCCTGTTGGAGCAGGTCTTTGACAGCACCACATTCTTTTAGTGATCTAAGATTCCAG
This sequence comes from Hermetia illucens, assembly GCF_905115235.1. Lineage (NCBI taxonomy): Eukaryota > Metazoa > Arthropoda > Insecta > Diptera > Stratiomyidae > Hermetia > Hermetia illucens. Next base: position 148,253,460 of record NC_051850.1, read on the forward strand.
GATTCAAGAACGGATTCATGAATACATTTGCGCGGTCACTTCCCTGGTACCAATCCTGTCCGAGGCTGTTCATCCTGCTCCGAACTTTCAACCTGGAGGACCGGGCCAATTGCTTAAGACCCTCTTCACGAAGGGATGTGATTAGGTAGGATATAGTATGGTGGAGTTATTGCAAGTAAGCTGGGCGTCCATCTCTACTTTTTTTCGGACTTTTCGCGATCAAGGGTTTTTACTGACGATAGTACCAAGTACATTGTCTCAAACCCTCATCCTGTACCTGGGCTTGAGGTAGCGTGCTATTCACATGGCACGACTATTTTCACGCTTTGGCCCTTTATCATTAACCATATCTCCCATCTAACAAAAACCTGGCAAACCACCTAATCGCTTATGTAATTTATGAACGGACTATGTGATTCTGCATATATGCAAATGATCCAAGCTCTTCAAAAAGTATTTAGCGTTTTGTGGGAAAAAAAGGGTCTCCAATTTACTACCAAGCAAATGTCCTCAGGAAAGGGCTAACTCACTCCCGAAATACATATGTATACACAATGAAAAATCAAGTCAATAATCCTTTACTTTACACTTCCAACGAAACCATCAAACCCCCATAAGCAATTATTCTTAAATTTTTCGAAACATTTACCAAGTTTCAAGCCATCAAAATATGCATTTTAAAAAAATCACCTATATTATATGCACAAAAAGATGAATAATAGTAATCGTTCCAATCCAATTGGATCAGGGCCTTGAAGTGTGTTAGAGCACCTCATGCAAGACCGTAACGGTACACTACAGGGTTAGAGTACCCTGTTGGAGGCAATGTGGTCAGCATTACGCTCGCCCGAGATTATTACCTTGATTTGACTCAGGTACTTATTCATAAAAATAAAACTAGGTAGCTTGCTCCTACTACAATATATTTTAATATAATAGTTAGTAAATACGTATTTCGAAAGCTACTTACTCTCTTCCTCAATACTTAAGCTCTGAGGAAGAGAGTAAGTAGCTTTCGAAATACGTATTTACTAACTATTATATTAAAATATATTGTAGTAGGAGCAAGCTATCATACCTAGTTTTATTTTTATTTAGAAGAACTACAAGCATCGGAACGATAACTAACTTATTCACAGCTGAGTTGACTTGTAGCCGATACAAATTCCACTGTTTCCAGTAAGATTTGAACCGCGACCTTCCGTATAACAGCCTTGTGCTCTAACCACTCAGCTATCCGGGCACGGCTGAATGATGAATGCTAAATATAAACTTAATTCCCTCTCTTCTGCTAACATCTATAGATCAGACAAAATCCCATTAATCTGTAGTTCAGTTTTTATGCGTCCGGTTTTCTAGTGTCGAATTGTTAGGTTTGGTTTTTTGCCTGCAACACACTTTTAACAGTGGTTATTAAGACGCGTGTTTCTCGCGCATTATACAGAGCTGCGGTAATTTGTGGGGCCGTTGAGCGTCGATTCCGTTTAGAGAGTACTTTGATGTAGTTATCCTCTTGCTTTTTTGTAGTCATAGACCTGCCTAATTTTTTCCGGGCTTCTTATTCGGGTTTCTTGTTTTGTAGTAAGGGTGTGGCAAGCACCTTTACAGGAATTTCCGAGCCTTACTGCGATTAGATATTCACTGTACCCTTCGTCACGAAGAGTACGAATAGCACTTCACTGTTCAACGGTAATTTGCTTCCATTTTGCCATTTTTAGAAAAAGAATGAAGATGTGCTTCCAAACTTATGGATATAGTGTATATCTTTTATACCAAGAAAAACTTATAGAACGTTGTACATCCGTATTTTCTATTTCAATGCTAATTCACTGTGCCTTTTACGAATAAAACCAGTTCATCATCGTTTTCACAGATTTATTTACAGTTTAAACTGATATTTTTTGTGTTAAGGATTCTTTTCGATTTTGTCAGGTCAAAAAAGGGTCAGTCTAAGGAAAAATCGTGTTTTTCTGAGCGACTCCAAGAATTTGCAGTGTATTTTCTTCAACGGCGCAGCAACCGGTATCTGGTCTAGGCCTGCCTTAGTAAGAATCTCTAAACATCCCGATTTTGCGTCAAGGTCTACCAATTCCATCAATTCAATATCACTAGAAGATTTTTGGCATCCTGGCCTTATGCTATTGCTCCATCTTAGGTCTCACGTCTTCTTTTTAACCATACATATTGCTCTTAGATTTTTGGGGCTGTATCATTCTCACTATCAATTAAGTGACCTGGTCGTGATATTGCTCATAAATTTCGTCGCTATATAGGGTATGGAAGTAGCATCATTGATTGCGGGTTTGCCTTCAACTTGTGGGTGCCTTAGGTTTTGCTTTAAATTTTGAACCCCTACTCATTTTATTTCTTCTTTCTGAATGTGCATTTTGAAAGGTCTCCTCGTCTGTTTATGTGCACATATGAGGTGGGGTAAAGACAAAGCCAGTGAGCCGACCCTACTGGCACTTTGTACTCGATCCCATCGTCTAAAGCCTACCATCCACGTTCAGTTGGGCCTGTCAGTTACGACTGGAGGGTCCATATTTGACCGGCGGCCGTAACGTTGGTGGGATGCAGTTGGTCTGTCAGTTTTGTGTTTTGTTAGCGAGAATTGTATGGGCATCTTTATCGCTAATGATCATTTTTGATAAATGCTCACACCCAAAAAAAATTCCCTTCCACGTTCAGAGTTGATGATGTTGCAGCTTGCCGGTATGGGTGCTAAGTGCAACTGGCGGCCGGGTGCATTGCGAGCTCTTCTGGTGTAATTGACAGGCCGTTATGAACGTGGGTGGCGGGCTTAACGGCATATCTCAGATTCGTTTGTATATATGTATGCTACCCACTGCGACTGGACCACATAAGCACCAAAAAACTAATTTCTGTTGTGTACATAGAAAATGTTCCGTGGATCCTGCTTCTTCATTACAGGATGGACACGTATCATCTTGGAGAAGCGCTATTCTGAACATATGCGCAGCTAGAGAATTATAGCCCTGCTTTTGTACAGGATAAACGTTGCAGTATGTTTGCTAGACGCTGATAGGAAAAGTTTACGGTGCATTAAGGCTATGCCACCTGCAATTATGAGAAGCTTGTGCTCTGTTGTCAATAGCAACATTAGACAATGCTATTAACACTGCCATTGCTGGTTCCGATCCGACCATGGGGGAAATTTAACCCTAAAATTGATAGACCAGTAGCTTACTGCAAACTACAATTTGATTTTATAGTGTATATATATATTTCGGGAGCGATTATACGGTTCTATTTATACTTAAACACTAATTACCTAAATTATTTTTTAACAAAAAAAAACAACATTAAATTATTAACTTAATTACCTGTTAATTCCCGCGACGAGTCTTATTAATTTTGACCCTCTTTGTAGAAGTTTGTACTAGGTGTAGAAAGCGTCCGTATATCCTGCCATACTTTCTTTGGTTCCTCCTAGCTTTCTCTATGTTTGAGAATAACTTCATATCTTCTACCAAACAATTTTATAGAGATTGGAACATCGGAACGCATAGCAAAAACTGAATGCTGTTCTCTCAATTACTCTACCAATCCTGCTCATTGCAGTGCTATGAATAAATAAATCCAAGGGTTGCAAATTGGGTAATGGTTTTAGAACTGCGCCCGATATCGTGTTCCTGTCACCGTTAATACGCAGATATAAAGTACTTTGCAGTGAAGCTTATAGTGAAAACTCTTTTATTTCATCTTAACTTACCACACTATGAATGCATAAGCGAGTGGCCTAATAATAGCAACATACATATGTATATAATATACATTACTAGCTGAGACCTAAGTTCCCATATCAAAGTAAATTCGTTTCATCTTTACCTCTACCTGTTTGTTTCAAAGCAGCTTCTTCTCTAGAGTAACTCACAGACATTTCACTTTTTCAGAGAGTTGAAGGATTGACCCCTCAAACCGCTAATTTTCTCCTTCGCATTTCTGTCACCCCGGGAGGTGTACTTTCAAGAGAGTCTCTCGACACAGGAGCACAGCATGAAAGTTTCGCTTTCCAAATCCTCACAGTATGCTCTAAAGGTGTCTCGCCTTGAACATATTGTGAGCCTTTTATATTCGCTGTAAGATTCTCAAGTTCAACCAGCCTTCCTTCCAATTGTTTTTCCAAGCACTATTCAGAAGTTATCTGGTTGATTTCATGAGTTTTTGCAGTTCTCGATTCCACCGGGGTATCGTTTGATGATGTTTGCCTCAAGAAATAAGATAAGCCTCTTCAGAGACCTCTCTTTCACTACAAAACAAGGGCATATGCTTGCTCCCTGGTATTGTCAATCCGTCCAAAGAGATTATTTTTGATCTATAGGCTTAAAAACAAGAAAAGAAAAAATTTCTGCAGAAATGCTCTAAGAATAAACACTTGAAGTAGAATTTTGTCGCTATTTTTAAATTTGTTCAACTTCTAAAGTACGGATCAATTACATTCCAGGGTGCCGACATTGCTTTTACATATTACCAAGTACGAGGTAAACCCAGAAACCCGAGTTGAAATACAAAAACTATCAAAACAGCTTATTTGCACCAAAGTTGATACAATTGTAGTAAATGTTAGTTATGAAATTACTCTAATATCACCGCCTTCAGCTTCGAAGCTCACGCCTGGACCGGAACCGACCACATACTCTTCCCTATCAAAATTGTTACTACTTTAGGCCTTTAAACAATTCTTGGTTTATGAGGATTTCGCATTGACGTTGCCAATAATTAGGATAATTGCAATCTGGACTACATCCTGGCTACAAATCTGGGGACACATTGCTGTGAATCCAAGCCTACGTCTTCCTTGCGTTATGAGATTGTGCTGAATTATGCTGTCCTACCGTAGCCGTCTTGGTCCCTCTTTTCATTTTTGAACTTTGGGTGTTAACTCAAAAAGAGGAGTCCGTGGTCCATAAAGAGTGGGAGCAAGTTGCTTTTCATTTGGTCCGGTCCGACATCAAGCGGATACGGACTTAGGATTCCTCAATCCCTAAACAAAAAAATGAAATGGAGTCGCATATCTTCAGGGCTGCTTACGACCTTGAGGATCTTGACTAGCACAGGAAATTTGTCAGGCATGACAGTGGGTACTATTGGCATATCCATTTCCGATTATTTTATATCCAAACTACACCATAATCCGCGATTTTCCAACGCGAAGTGACGTGAAAAAGTTCTGTTCTCAGCTCATATTTATGCAAGCCGAAACGTACTAGCAAGTCATCTAAAAAGCAGAATAGGTTAACTATAGGTTTACACACAAATGTCGCTTCAGGGTGCACCATGAAGAAATACCAGTTTGATTACGTTGTACGTTAACACTCCCATTCACTTTGAAACTGGAATTAGCTGATCTGAACTATGAAAAAAAATGCATCTAAAGTTAATCTATCACATTTACTTTTCTTCGCGTTTACTTCCCTTTGGATTGAACCTTTAAACAGTACGTAAATCCCTGACCACTTTTTTCTAATCTAAAAGCTGCAACAATAATCTATCCTCTTTGAATTCAGAACAGCAACTGATGCTCTCACTCATTCTTTACATGCGTGTAACGTTTTGTCTAAGAACACAAGCCTCACGATATACAACTCTCATCTATCTTAGCAACATTGTTAAGCGAGATAAAGACTAATAAATTAATGACCGGCTATTCAATGTTATAATCGACGTTAATTAAACACGGTAATTGTGCGAGGTATGTCTATGATAATTTTTTTTTGTATTTATCAATTCAATTTCATTGATAAATAAAACGAAATAATTCATCTGATAGTTATGGAAATTTTCATTGACAATTGAACCGCTAAAGCCATTGTACAAATCATCCAGATAGTTGCTTGCTTGCTTTCCATTGTTTAGTTTTGCTTGAATTTATTTTCTAATATTTGATTTGAATGTTATTTCCTTATCACGCATTGTAAATCGGTCAGAATGCAACACACTCATTTTAAAATTTCCAAATCTGTTAAGCACAATTGTTGCCGCTGAAGCTGCATGCATATTGCAATCAGAAAGAAGATAAGAAGTATTACTAAGTACCAAGCTATTCAAATCAAAATAGATTACTTTCATTTTCATGTTTTCGTTTTACGTGCATTTAATCATGGAACGGAAATAACCCCGAAATCCTAGCAGGGCGACACATAATCATTTGTCTAGGTGATCATCGCATTCTAACATTTAGAGCCAAGACTTAACTGTATATTTATCTTTAGTCCACGTTTAAAATAAATCAATTCCATGTGTACATTGAAGCCAAAAATATTTCCTCAATACTCATATTCTTTTTAGGTCTCCGACCAAACTACTTGCCACCAACCGATGCAATACATATGCTTGATGACGAAGATATGAATTTTAGAAGTTAGAAAAATGCATTCCTTTCGAGATATACACAGTAGCCTATTAGATGATAGTTTCTATTTATTCCCGTATTCCATGTTTCAATCTGAAGCATGCCACAGTATACCAAACACGAGATTCACAAATATATAATTGTGCCTTATTTATAGAAGGCCATTGCGGTTATCAAGAGCAATAATATTCAAATGTTTGCATTATGCTGCATATTTAAGGAAAAGCTAAGGGTCACATAAAACAGGTAGATCTCTATTTAAATATTTTTTATTTAACTTTTTTTGTATATTTTCATATTTATCTATAACAATTATTATTAACAAAGTGTTGCCTGGAGTATGTTTATGTAAAACTAAATGTAGCATTGTTAGTTTGAATAAAATTTACCCAAAAGTATTTGAAAAAGGTAGTGTTTGAAACTTCGTATCGTTTTCGCTGTGCTAATCATGACTTGGATTTTTTTGTTTTCCTATTAGCGCCTCTTCTTGCTGTTGCTTCTGGAGTTTCGTCGCCAATTCTTTTTCTTTGCATGATTGAATGTGTTGAGCTCGTTTCTGCAAGAATTAGAGAGTTGCATTATTGAAGGAAAAGCATAGAATAATCTTTTAGGTAAGTAAAATGCTTCGCGAGAATTGAAGAAAAATTACTGCAAACCAATATTTGCAATTTATTTTTTAACGCTGATGTGTGTCAGCTTCGCAAGCAATTTCCTCAGATTTCCTCATAGATGACTACAGATATTTGAGCGCAAATTCATTAATGTCATATCTCCTTCCATCTGCTGTTCTCGAGAAAGTGCTAGTAGAAAACTTTGTGCAGGGACGACTTCCCATGAATTTCATATCACAGAAGCATGCGTACTGCACATAAAGATACTTCAGCGGGTGGAAATCAGACTCTGAGAATGTCAAGACTGCATTTCGTGACCGTTACTTTTTTTCTGATCGAAAACTTTATTTTACTTGACTTAGAGAACATAGAGGAGTTTGTAGGACGATGGCATATTTTTCCAAGCGTCCTAACTCACAGATGGCTTCTGATTAATCGGAACAAAATTAGCTCAAATGATATTGGCAATTTAAACTGCAATAATAAAAACAAGAAGTCAAAAGATGTAAAAGAAACAGTTGAAGGGACACTGTCGGGACAAAACGTCCATCATTTACAGAAAAAAAGAGAAGCTCGAATAAGAGGATGCGAAACTTTTTTGGATTCATTGGTAAAATCTAAAATGTCCAATAAATGACATAATTGCTACTTTCCTTCTTAAGTAGAATAAAGATTTGCCATACTTATATTTGATTTAGTATCAATATGTAAATTTGACCGCTTCAAAGGAAAGACTTCGTAAGTCTGAATAATACCATTATTAATGCTACGCAACGGTATAACAGCCAGTCAGATCATATCTGTTACCTGTTGTGACTTTCGACACGAGATAGGAGACATTCTAAAAGCTTTAAAAGTTGTTGTCTTCGATTGACCAGCGCTAGTGGATGTTAACGTCGTTTTAGTTTTAGGTGTTGACATTGCCGTAATGTACTTTCTCTGGCCTTGAATAATACGCAAACTGAAATTTTACACCGTATTTTCGATCGGGGCGAAGGTATCTCGAGTTGTTTTCCCATTATGTTGATATCGTAAACATAGACCAGCAGTTGCTTTCTAGGGCTAGAACAAAAAGAATACCCATGCCATGCCATTGAGGGTGGAAGATCTCTGGAGTCAACTTAGTCTTATTAATTTAGTTGGGTACCTTGTACCCTGCCTATGCTATCATAGACCGCTTCAAACTCGATGAAAAGATGATGCAAGTTTCCCACCGATTGGCACAGAGAAAAAATCAGATGTTAACCTCTTTTTTACAAGAGGGTGATTTCTGGGCTACCCGACCTAGAAAGATAGTGGAGAATATCTTATAGACGGTACTCAGTAATGCGATACCTCTATAATTGCTGCACTAAGTAATATGTATCCTACCCATACAATACTTCATTGACAATCATCAAACATCGATCCGCTGTTACCTTGAGCATAAGCTGATGCACTCAAAATTTAACCAGTTTGTACGGCTGGAAATCAGACTTTCAGGTAGTCAAGTTATCTTACTTGTACAAAAGTCACAGTCAGCAAATGGTACAAACCTACAACTAAAATAGTAGGTATGTAGATAGCGTCTATGTCTTTGGGGTTCTGATGGTAAATTTCGGTCGGTATCGGGTGTTTGACAAAAAAGCATGGTAACTGCTATGATTGACGCGAAGCGCTTTGAGACAATGTTCCTATGAAGACATACAAAAAGGGCCCATATGTTGTATTCCGCGGCGACCAGGTATATTAAAGGAGTAGGTACAGCGGTGTAAACAGGTTCAGTAGGAAAGGTGACCAAGAGGAACGAAAAATTGCCCTGACCTTCTTTTCACCAAATATTGGCTTGCCGTTGGGTCAAGGACAAGCAAAATTAAAGCATAAAGAACTGAAAGCATGAAATTATTTGAATGCATAATTGCAAACAGTTTAGATTTCGAAGTATAGTAATGGAACAACTGTTGTCTGAAAAGCACGTTGCCAAACGACTCGCTTGTGCACAGGAAAGCATTGATCGCGATTAGAGTAACGAATTTTTTTACGTTGAAGCTTCTTTTTGGGGTATTAAAGCCATATCACATGTTTGGTGTTTCTGACCGCTCCAATTTGCCCAGCAAAGCAGCTCCTCATCCAAAGGTTTTGGCCCTTTTATCTATTTGCCGTCAATCTGATTACCCCCAATCTAGTTGAATAAAAAAAAAAAAAAATAATATCCCCGATGAGGCTCCGGATGGATCGCTTAACAGTTAGACTGCCAGTCTGTCGCGTGGAAGGTCATGGTTTAAGGGGGTCATCCCGTGTGAAGGCCGTTTGTTTTGGCTTTTTTTAGAAATTTTTTTGTGAAGTACTGGATGAAGATACAAATACGAATTTTTCACCATATATTAATTAATATTTTGAGCATACGCAGTAATTTTTCCAGTCCAATTGCATAGTTCGTTATTAAAATACAGAGCAATTTATACACCCATCTCCAAAAAAGGTGTTTTTCTGCTGCCACGCTAGAGGGCGCTACGATCATCTTAAAGAAAAAAAAAGTAAACGACATTTTAACGTAAAGAATTAACTACAGTCCGCAAACTAGGATTATTAAAAAATATTAAAAGGTAAATTTTTAGTGCCGTGTTAAACTTTTTTTTCTGAATTTTGGTGTTTTTTAAGGCTTCTTTAATGAATAAAAAAAACTACTGAATGAATCGCAATTATCCTAGTTTGCGGACCGTAGAAATATGTTCTGAATAAGTCCTGAAAATTTCAAAGAATATCGTTTGATAGATTTTGGGCTATGGTGGCAGCCGATTTTCAACATGCGGTTTTGAGAAAAACGCATTTAAAAATAAAATGCGATTTCTAGCCATAAAACCTTAACTGACTATGAGAGTTTTTCGGAGGATTTTATCACGGATCGGTTTAGTGTTTCCTTTCACCTGACAGTCAGAAGGAAATAGAGATGATGTCGTTATTCAAGCCTGGGCCATCATGCGAACAAGATGTGCCGATATTCATTAGGACTTAAAGGCAGAGGCACTCGAATAAAACGTGGTAAATTTGGTTGGTTCCCGCGCAAACCGGGTTCCAACTACCATTCCGTGTAGCACTGTTATTTGAATGATATGTAATCCATTGTCATTGGTATATTTATGCAAACTAATACTTAGATAATAGCACTTGTGAAAAAAAAGAATCATCGAACGGAAGGTTTCGAGATGAGAAGCATTGTAATGGACAAAGAGAAATTGGAATTACACCTTAAAAAGGAAATATGTATGCTACAGAAGGCAATCCGCAACAAGAAAAAGGAACCGGAAAAAACAGGGCATTACAGTTCCACCTTTACGAGAAAGACAAGCTGAATTGCGCACTGAAATTACGTCTTTGGACGGTGGACGGATGCTATCTGATGAGTCCAAATTTAATTGATAATCCATCCTCGGTTCGACGAGGGAAAGGATGCAGGCCATCTTTTGTAAGTAGTGATGCGGAAAAGGCTTTCCTGTTAATACCTGTCCATACGTAGTAAGGAAATTTATGTATAGTCATTGCCATGGTTTGGAAATTGTTCAGGACCAAACCCCATACACCTCGTTTATTCAAAAAATTAACAAGCAGACGCCTTAACCAAATTCCATACGATTTTATCGAAATTTATATAAATCGATATCCAAACTAGTTATAGCTATGGTTAAAGCGATAATCGGAATCACCAAATTTAATGTAAAGCAAATATCAAAAAATATATTCATGCTTTTATGACACAATGACACAAATGCAATAAAAATGTTTTTAAATAAATCGTTGTTTTTATATGTATGTAATTTATGTTCTACTAGCAAACAATAAATCTTCAACAAACGTAGGTTTTCGTCTGTACCTCCCCCGTACAACATAAAACACTTGAAATAATAAAGACTTGCCTTTTCTTTTTGCTAGTAATATTTATTAATCTCGTAAATACCGATATTTCGGGAACGACTTGTTCCCTTCATCAGTGCTACAAGTTTAATCGCTAGAAACACCGCGAGATTACACTTAGATAAACATAAGACATCTGAAATCCTCGAAAAAGTATCATACATGCCCTGTGCATCGGGTTTTTTTTCTAACTATGTTGTTGGTGATGTAAATATGAGAGCCTTTAGTTTATATTCCTTGTAATGTCTACTGGAAAGTATTGGCATCCAATATCATGCACTTTATTTCCCCTTTCTTTCCCATAAAAATTAGCGTAACTCACCATTGAAGCTCCAAACACTAAATTATACGCTACGTTCAATCTTTGTTTTAAATGAAAGATTTATAAGTCACATCATTTTGAAATCAGTTCAACTTTATACCTTCCCCGCCGCATCCTGAGAATGATGAACAGGTGATGGATATGTTTAACTGCCATCAAGTGGATGTGGGCTTAGGACTCACTCATTCCTTAAACAAAATCTGCCGACTACTTGGGGTCCCTCTTAAGCTCACGCATCACTACAAGGTTCATGACCTCCATTCGGGAAGGGAAAGAAGGCGAAACCTGATAAACTCTGAAAGTGCTTAGTAACAAATGATTTGTAATTTTCTCTCCCTCAAAATATGTAGTGAATTCTATAGTTTAGGTTTCTTCCATGTATATTCAAAAATTTGCAATAGACGTGGCTAATGCATATCTTATCGTGAAGCTATACAGGTTATTATAATGAGATGATATATAACAGCAAGTCCTAATCAATATGTACATACTTACATTGTGGTTCACTTTCTGTTGGGAAGCTATGGAGTTGCTCAAAAGACAATGACATTAATTTATATAAAATCACTTGCCATTTGCTTTTCTCTAACATAAATTAACGTAAAGTGCAGTGGAAAATTTGAACAGGAGAACATTTCAATAAATTTCATATTTACTGTTAGCGCTAGTAATAATATCGCAGAAGACCATACATTGCACAAAGGAAATATGTGAGACTGCAAAAGTCAGCATTGTATTGCGTGATAAAACTTCATTCTAGCTTGTTGAAAGGAAGTGGAGCATTTTAAAGGAGTATAACGTCTTCCCTCAAGTGTCTCAAATGAAAACCAAATGACGAGGAGTATATTTGCAGAAAAAAAATGAGGGCATCAAGAGCGAAAAATAAGGGTGCACGCTATGTTCTGGTATGTTGTCACATCAAATCAAGAGATTAAACAAAATAAAAAGTTCGAAAATGATGATGACTATGCAATCTGAAGTTTCCTAGGATAAATACTGATTTCTGCATCCAGAGAAAGTGATTCAACGAAAAGTATTAAAGTTCAAAACTATACTTACTTTTAGTGCTGTAGATCTGTGATGTATATTCACCATTTCTTTTTTTATACTTATGAGTTTATCTTTGTATAGTTTGTATTTCATCATCTGTAAATTCGGTTTTATTAACTGTATTGTACGACTCAACTTAATGCAACATTACCATATTCTCAAAGTCATTAATATTACTATCGACAAAGTTGAACTTCTCTGATTGAAAATCGATATATATTTTATTTTGTTTTGCTCTAATGAAAAGAAAGAAAATGATTATGGTGTGCCAGATATTTATTACACTTACAATAACTCCCGTAAATCCATTTTCACTTTGGAGAGGTGTGGTTCATAGATTTGAAGTAATCCCCGCGATAGTTTTTCTGCGGTTTGAGTCGTCTCATCATTCCTACAGTCAAAAAAATTTCCAGTTAGTTCTCAAATTAATGTTTCTATTTATGAGATTTTATGAATTTGAAATATACAATTAGAATTATTACATTTTCTCTAACGGTGAATCTCCCAATAACAGCCCTTAAGGTTTAGTATCTGACCAGAATTTTTCTCGGAACAAAGAAAGGTGTCCCTAGAAATTTTAAAGCCTATGAAGAGGCTTTTTTTTACAACAAGAAACAAGAAATTCTTTCCTGATGAAATTTCTCAGGAGCATTCATTATTGCCTAAGCGAGGTTGTCAGTCTGACTGATAATCGTATTTTCCTTATTTATATTAATGGATAGATCACCTAAGGCGTCGGAAAATTTGCATATTTAGGAAGCGTTGTTCCCTACGACGGCAGCATTGAACTTGATGTCGTTCGACGCATCAATTGCACTAAATCTCTTTTCGTTGCTTTTGTCCAAAATATTGAAATGCAACTAATTCAACACAAATATCAAGTTGAGGCTGTTCCATGCTAATGATCTTTCTGTGTTGCTGATGATACCAACAAATGATTTAATGATGATTTGATACAACCTCAGATGAAGGACTTCTCCGGCGGATGGGACAGAACGAAAGTGGCCGTGTATAGAAGAACTCCATTGCTAGCCCCGCCCTTCCCCAAGGTGGGCAATGATTTTATCGTCCCAGAAATACATTGCACAGAACAATGGAGAAGAAGTTCAGGATTATTGGGAAATCCTAGAGGAAGCTAAATCACATTTCAGCAAACTGTCAACGATGGCACGTAGGTGCGATTGACGCGCTACGCCCCATTTAGTGTTAAATGACAAGATTAAAAAAAGATAGTTCAACCATTCATATTTCTCAGTCAATGGGGAACTGGGTTGCGCAAACTGAATTACCTTTTACGGTCACATTCCGCACACTAAAATGCAATCGAGAATGTGTGCCCCATTATTTCAGTTCTAATTTCTGCCCACAATCAGCAACAGAACTATCTTTTTAAGGATTTGTGTAAAACAAAACCTTATTAAAATCGGTTTACTGTCTGTCTGTATGTCACACGCACTTTTCTCGGAGATGGTTGTAGCGATTCACACCAAATTTGGTGGAAACGTGGAACTGTGAACGCTCACGAATACAGTAAGTCACCTAATTCTACACTGAATTTAAGGGGGGTCCCCACACATGCAAAAGGGGGGTGTAATTTTTTTTCGAATAGTCATGCGGGGTATCAATTAAAAGGTCTCGATTAGTACTTTTCGAAGCCGAACTTGGTTTTGACATTTGTTCGAAAGGTAGGGATTGCGGGAGGTTGAAAGTGATCATTTCTCTAAAGGGGGTGCCTGACTCAAATCAGGGTAATAATCTCGGGTAAGCGCAATTCTGACCACGTTGCATCCTATAGGGTACTGTAATCCTGTAGTGTACCGTTACGATCTTGATTAGGTGCTTTAACACACTTCAAGGCCCTTATCCAATTGGATGGGTACAATACCTGTAGCTGACAATATTATGGGAACTACAACCAACCGCTCGAGACGCCAAATTTCTATAATTTCCCGAGCCAGTGGCTCATAGTTCACCTTTTTCCTCACGTATTTCCGTTCGTTTTGCTGTTATGGGGGATAGCAACATCAATTATATACGCGGAGCGACCCATCTTGTCAGCTAACAGTACGTCAGACTTGTTATGTAGAGTATGGCGATCAGTCAGAACTTGCCGGTCCCAATACATGCTGTAAGCAGAACTATCATGTACTGCTTGCGGCTCATATCGGTAAACCGGACATGTTCCCGTGATCAGCGCATGCTTGTATGCAAGATTTTGATGGATAACCTTACATACAGCATTATGCCTAGTGATGTATTGCACCGGTGCCATAACAGTACAGCCAGAAATGAGATGGTACAACGTCTCTAACGCCGAATCACACATTCTGCACTGGTCGTTCTCCACCCGTTCTTTCATGATGAGCGTTTTATATATCGGGTAGCATTCACGCCGTCCTGAATGGCACACATGAACCCCTCTGTCTCAGCAAAGAGCTCCCCAGCACACAGCCATCTATTCGACAGATGCAAATCGACAAATGGCTGCCGAAGACAATTCACGTGTTTACCGTGCATTGCCTTCGACTTCCATTCATCGATCCGTTCTTGGTCCGACTTTACTCCACTCAGAGGATTGAAAGACAGATCCTTCAAGTTAAATGGAGTCAGCTCACAGTCTGCATTACAGACAGCCGCATGCAAGGGACTCGCCTGCTCTTTACTGTAAAAATAAGCACGCAGTGACTCGACGCCGCGAGGCAGGTTCATCCGCTCTACGGCAGGGTTTGGATAGTGCATTCGGAATTTGGACATAGTAGTCCGTATCCGCCGCTGAACGTTTTCCAGGTCGGTTTTCGCCTACGGAAATATTCCGAATGCATAAACCAGTGAAGGGATAGCAAATATATTCAATGCGGTTATTTTATTCTTCCTCGAGAGATGCGATTCCAGGACCAGCTTTACACGTCGCAGGAATTCAGACAACAGAGCATCCTTCAGATCACCAACTCGAGCATGGGTTCCTTGCAGAATTCCTAGGTACTTGTAGAAGTCTGCCTCGGTCATAGCTTCGATGTGGAGGCCACCAATGCTATGTCCGGCATGCGGGTCGTGATGACATTTGCGGATGGCTTGGATTCGACACATTTCTAATTCAAACTCCATCCGAATATCACAGCTGAACATGTCTTTTATTCGCAACAGACTTCTAAGATGGTCGTCAGTGCCAGCATACAGCTTGATGTCATCTAAGTACATCAAGTGTGTCAGTTCGCATTTAGCACGTAGGCCATACTTTATTGCAAAACCATGCCCTCTAGCTTCATTCAGTAGCCATGAAAGGGGGTATTCAGTGTCATACGAAACCAAAGGGGACTCAATGAATCCCTCTGGAAGATGCCACTCCGTATTCGGATGGGCTCTGAGGTATTAGCGCCCTCAGATGTACGCACTGATAAGGTGGCATGCACCCCTCCATGATTGTCGTCAAAAACTTTATTAGTTTCGGATCAATGTGATACACATATATGATATCGATTAGCCAGGTATGCGGAATGCTATCAAAAGCCTTGGCATAATCAATATAGCAATTAAAGGGGTTTCTTTGGCCTCAAATTGCTTGTTTTGCAACTACCGAGTCGATAATGAGTTGCTCTTTGCAACCCCTTGACCCAACCCGGCAGCCTTTTTGCTCCTCGGATAGAATGCTATGGGTCTCGAGGTGCGCATTGACCCTTTTGTAGAGGGTTGGTAAGCAAGTAATCGGTCTTGTGTTTTCGGGGTCCTACACCGTGTCCTTCTTAGGGATAAGGTAGGTAATCCCAGCAGTGAGGAAGAATTGAAATTCCTCCGGCCGACTCATGATCTCATTTATAATGCTTGCCAACCCACTGTGTACGCTGGTAAGTTTCTTATACTAGAAATTCTGCACTCGATCCAGACCTGGGCGCGTCCAGTTCTTCGAGCTGTTTATGGCTCGTCGAACTTCTTCGGTAACATCCGCAAAATTCATGCCAGGCGTATTGGCATGGCAGGTGCCTTCGGCGGTGATCCACTCAGCATGCTGGGCCCCCCGCAAATCCAGTATTGCTCTTTCGCTTCCGTCACCGAAAACTGTACTGTCTGGACGCTCTGTTGGGATTCGCTGAGAGATTATTAATGTATTGTATTAATATTCAACTAACTTGAAAGACCAAAGCTATGGTTTGCTATTGAATCCCGTCAACTCTGTCATTCTCTTTCAACAACAACATGAACATGTTGGCTACCACCAGGTTTGGAAACATTTTGCTTTTTCAACGAAACCATAACAAGTGAGGAAATTTGGTTCTGTAAGAAATGATTCCACCACTGAGTAGCGGGAATGATATGAGCCCAGGTGCAGATCCCCTCGTTAAAACAGGACACAAGGTCAGCAATGGAAATAGTATCAATGCAATCAGCAGATCAAAATTCTATAGTATCATTCCTTTGGGAACTATTTAGATTAAAGTAAGCCAAAAATGGAGCTGATTCGTTGCTGATTGTATTAGGATAATAAGCCAGATTGCACTGGTGGAAAGATTGACACGTTTGCACCATACATAACGAAAATACAGTGTAAGCGGTCACATTTATCAATTGGGCGGTTTAGCTACTCTTCTTCCACTTCACTCAGACCAACAATATTTTTCATTATATTTGAGCTAAAAATACTATAAAACTGCGAATCTTTCACGATGTATCTTGAAGAAGCACGTGGTTTACTTCGACCCGTATGATTTTCCTGCATGACTAACCTGAGCAAGACTAACCATGTGTGGACGATTTTAGCCCGAAGTAGTGAACACTACAGCACCAAATTTGCTTTCCTCTAATGTCCCCAGAAGGGTGAAAGAAAATGCTTCTTTCGAGGAAAGCTCAGAAGAACAGATTAAATCCAAAAATAAGCATGAATTCAAATTCTTTGTAAACCCCATTAAAAGTCATTGGCTACATGATGACCCTAAGGAAAATCATTTGGCTGGAAAGTCACATCGTTGCAGCCAAAATCATTCGTGTCGCGGTAATATACTTCGGATACGCAAATAAACTTCATTCTCATGTTTTAGATTTCACATTCATTAAATAGATTTATGACCCCATTTTTTTGTTCTTCCGAAATCCGAGTCAAGTGGGATTTCCTTAATTTTACTGTTCATGTATAATCTCCGAATTGGGGAAGTAGTAAAACCCCGGAATCAAAACGTACTTACGTTAATTTGTCTACCATTTTTGTGAAATCGTAAATAAAAAATTACTGAACAAGAAGAAAGGTTTGTTTACTTATTTTCATTGACAAGGCCATCAGCTGGCGCAGTTCAAAACTCACCATGGAGAAATCACCCACAGGGTGTCCGTACACTCAATATATTGTCACTAAGTAGAAATTCATTTATTTCATTACAAACAATATTCGTTCAACAGAAGTTCATTTTGTTGCAATATATTACACTTAAAAATTACATAAACAAAATTAATCATACATATGGCTATAATATTCCTGATATACTTGAATGTAATTATCTTTCTCCTGTTGTGTCATTTGCTCTATTAATTTGTCATTTATTTCGTCTAATGGATAAGGGCGGCCACCAACATGCACCGTTGGGACGTCTTCTTCTGATTCAGAATTCATGAAATCAACGCTCGCTGGAAGGTAAATGTAAGCAATTAGAAGAATTAAAGTGAAATCAACAGATTAGAATTCTTACGTATTTCTGTATTATCAATATCCTTTTCATCGTCACTTGAATCGCTTGAATTTCCACTCTTTGATCCCAATTTAAGGCCTTTGTATACATTATCACTTTTGCCCGGTTGCTTCTCATGTTGCAATAACACAGACATAATATCTTCATTCTCTTTCCTGCCACGTGTATTATTCGAAACAGTCGTTGCAGCAGCCGGTTGGGTTGAAGTTTGAGCTGCTTGCTCCAGAATCGAGTCGGCATTACTAACTGATTCCTCGTTGGTAATAATTGTACTCTCCGTCATCCAAACTGGACGATCCTTTCGAGAGGTTGCTACTTCAGTTGTATCATTATCACCGATACTAACATCCACTCGAGTTTCTTCGACGGCAAAGCCTTGATTGCGAGTTGCCTCGCCAGACCACATTTGCGTATCGAGCCGTTGAACAGGTTTGTTGATTCTGAAAAACAATGCAGAAAAATAATCCACTGGCCAAATGAGAATTCCGAGTGAAAATACCCTCGAATTGTATCGATGTCTACTGGTTCTGGTTCTAATATTTCTGGTGCTAATTTAATGCCTTCTACTTCACGCAATAAGTCGTATAATGGTTGGAGTTGCTCGTTAAATTTGGCCAACAGCAAGCGAGAATCTTTTTTTGGTAACGCTGACATGTCCTCTTCTACAGCACTTCCACAGAAAGTACAACGAAATTCCTCGGTGGAAAAATCGAATAGTTGATCCGCCTGGTAAGAGATGTTACAAAGTTAGTGCGACTATATTTATTAAAAAAACATCAATTTTTACCTCGAGATCAGTAAATGTTTTGTTACAGCCTGGACACTTAAAACTTGCGCGACTCGTTGCATCACGCTCTTCCGTCTCCATTCGTTTTCGCATTAAATCCAATTTGTATTTTACTACGTTTACAAATGTTTTATAGTTTATGAAATAATAGTTGACTTTTTGAGCTTTCCCATCTGGACCAGTCTCCATTTTTAGACGTATTTGAATAAATTTGTCATTTCTGAGGGTGGATATTCGAGCACGTAGCTGTTTCTTTTCAAATCGAAGAAGTTCACAGATATCGTCTTCTTTCATGCCTACGTAGGATTTTCTAGTAATATTTACTCATCCAATCTTCATAAGATCTACTCACATGGGTTCCTAACAAGCATGTCGATGATCAGGGCATCCTCTATTGTATAAAATCCCCTAACTACCAGTCTAGCTAGCTGTTTCAAGCTGCTCGGAACTTCAGTCACGTATCTTTGCTCGTTAGTCGACATTATAAAAGCTGAAATGCAGACTCGAACCAATTAGCATTTTCCTTTCAAATGTTTGGAAGAAAATCACGTCTACGCCTCTGGACAAGCGATGAGAAGTTCCCCAACCGCTCGTCGCGCCATCAATTCACCTCACTCACGAGTTGAAAAACGACAAGTCAGTTTCGGATTTTATGCGTTGCGGAGAGGACGAGCAATTGTCAAACTGTCATATGAAGATGTGATTGCACTTACCTGCTTCTTAGATTTTCCTTGGATGGCGTGAAATGGCAGAAATTGATAAAGTCCGTGTGATATTAGTTGGTGATTCTGGTATGTGTGATCATACTCGATCGATTGTTGGTAATTTGGTGGCAAAAAAGTCGGGCAGTTACACGGATTTTAGCGAAAACAGATCGAACCCGAAACGCTAGACGCAGACAATATGCGCCATGTTCGTTACAGGGTGGTTAATTTGATGTGCCGTCAGTAGTGTATTGGTTATACGGATGATGGCGGGAAATTTCAAATATCCACTTTTTCTCTCAAGATAAAGTTGTTAATATGAGGACTCGTTCTTCTCTTTAATGGAGCTTTTTTAATATTTTCAACGTTTAAGGATGTGAATTCTATTAATTATTATTATTGGAGGGCAATTGATAATATATAAGATCCACGTAGGCATATTAAAAATTGCCATTTGAGGAAATAACTTTCAGTTGCAAGACTGCCAGATCAACTTCTAGGATCGATATCTTTGGTTTTCGTTGCTGTTTGCATAAGCAAATCTTGCTTTCCTACAACGTAGAATCGTTTTTATATCTCATATCCAATGTAGTCCGAGAAAATCTCTTTCACGCAATTGTAGTGAATTTTTGGCAGAGCTGTAGAATAAGAAAAGAACAAAATATTTTTGAATCCGGCACGAAATAGTTCTTAAATTTCACAAACGAAAAACTATTAAACAGAAAATTGTATCTCCATTGCACAGGCTGAGGCGATCTATCAGACTGTTAACAAAGTCGATTAAATTCCAATATCATCAAGAGATATCTTTTATAATACTAATGTCCGACTGTACAGCAATCCAATTTGGATTCTTGAAGCGTGTTAGACCACTTCAAGATCATAGCGTTACACTACGCGGCAATGCGGTTAGCATTATCCTCGCCTGGGACTATTGCCCTAATTTGACTGAGGTACTCATTCACAGCTGAGTCAACTGGCATGATACAATTCCATTTGGCATCACTGAGGTTTGAACTGCAACCTCCCTTTACCGGCAACGATAGAGTACCCTTCTACTAAGGGAAAACAAATTTACTTTAGTTACGTAATATTTTAAAGGCCTGGAAGCATTGAAATTTTAAACGCTTAAAGCTTCATCGCAGAGCAAATTGTCAAGGTGGCAGGGTTGATTGATTTCAGGTGGTAAAAGTCTAAATTTAAATCAAACTTGATTTTTTTTTAATATTTTAAATCATAATAAATATTTATTCAAGTTCAATATTTTTCCGAGTTGTCACAACCTCGACAGATCCCTGATTTTACCTATTACTAGTACGAAGTGCCAAGCATTTAGGCTCGGACGATCCGATCCGAGTAGTGGCCGGTTGTCAATGGAAGAATTCGTCGAAAGCTCCCCGCAACATAGAGCACGTATGCAGAATGGTGTATTTCTGCATGCTTTGAACCAGACTGTGTGAGAGTCCCAGGACATCATAGCAAGCCGTGAGGGATTTAGGTACAATACCTGTAGCTGACAATATTATGGGAACTACAACCACCCGCTCGAGACGCCAAATTTCTTTGATTTCCCGAGCCAGTGGCCACAGTTCACCTTCTTCTCCACGTATTTCCGATCGATGTTGTTGTTATGGGAGATAGCAGCATCATTTATATACGCGGAGCGACCCGTCTTGTCAACTAACAGTACGTCGGGCTTGTGTGGAATGCATCAATCAGTTAGAACTTGCCGTCAATTACTGGTTGCGGCTCATATCGGTAAACCGGACATGTTCCCGTGGTCAGCCCATGCTTGTATGCAAGGTTTTGATGGATCACCTTACATACAGCATTATGCCTGGTAAAGTATTGCACCGGTGCTGTAACAGCACAGCCAGAAATGAGGAGTTACAACGTCTCTAACGCCGAACCACATATTCTTCTCTGTCTGTCTCGATCACAGTTTGGATGTGGAGGTCACCAATGCTGCCATGTCCGGCATGTGGCTCGTGATGACCTTTGCGGATGGCTTGGAGTCGACACTTGTCTAATCCAAACTCCATCCGAATATCACAGCTGAACATGTCTATTATTCGCAACAGACTTCTAAGATGGTCGTCAGTACCAGCATGCGACTTGATGTCATCTAAGTACATCAAGTGTATAAGTTTGCACTTAGCACCTAGGCCATACTTTATTGCAAAACCATGCCCTCTAGCATCATTCAGTAGCCATGAAAGGGGGTTCAGTGCCATGCAAAACCAAAGGGGACTCAAAAAATCACCCTGGAAGATGCTCTTAGCAAACCCCTTGACCCACCTCCGCAGCCCTTCTGCTCCGGATAGAATGTTGTTGGTCTCGAGGTGCGCATTGACCCTTCCGCCAATAATGGACGTTATGAATTTGGAGAAAGTTGGTAAGCAAGTAATCGGTCTTGTGTCTGCGGGGTCCTGCACCGTGTTCTTCTTAGGGACGCAGTGAGGAAGGGTGGAAATTCCTCCAGCCAACTCATGGCCTGATTTATGCTGTGTGCCAACCGACTGTCTACGTTGGTAAATTTCTTATACCAGAAATTCTGCATCCAATCCAGACCTGGCCCTTCCAGTTCTTCGGGCTGTTTATGGTTCGTCGGTCTTCTTCTTCGGTAACATCCACAAAATTCATGCCAGGCGTATTGCCATGGCGGGTGCCTATGGCGGTGATCCACTCAGCATGCTGAGTGGGTGACCAACAAAGTCCAGTATTGTTCTTTCGCTTCCGTCACCGAAAACTGTACTGTCTGGACGCTCTGTTGGGATTCGTTGAGAGATTATTATTATATTAATATTCAACTAACTTGAAAGACCAAAGCTATGGTTTGCTATTGAATCCTGCCTTAGTGAGTCCCGCCGACGTTCCAGACGAATTTTCCATGGTGGATCTCTTTGGTCACTCAAACCAATAACGCGTTGCAGCAGCGACATATCAGCACACAGTCGAGATGCAATCTTATCATTGATTTGAGATAGAATTCTCCGAGTGGCTGGAGAAGCATAGAGCCTTGGAATACCTGGTCTACGCAAAGGATCCATTTCCGAGATCTTTGGAATTCGTCCCGAACCTCAACGGAAACTTCAGCTGGACGGTGGAGAAGAGTGCTTCGGCGAGTGTTGCTTGCAGTGCAGCGTGGTGTTGTTAATGCCGTCGCCTCTGCCCCCATCGACTCTCGGTAACCAGTTTTTGCGATGACCACAAGTCGAACGCGCTACCTGATTATGGCGGCGATTGTGTCGTTGCGAGTTATAAAGCGGTACTGGTCTGCGACTGGCTGCACAGTCACTTGCGCGAATTGCGGGAAACGCTCGACGAATCTCTGGTGCAGCAAGGGGCGGTAAGATGTTGTACCCGCCCCGCCGTTATTTGGTAGTAGGAGCGGATGATGAACAGGTTCAGCTGCCTACACGAACCTACTGAAGTGGTCGCCACAGATTGGCGAAACAGCTACAGCAGGCGGAGCATATTCGTACCTGAAAACCGATACAACATTGCTCGTCAGCTGGCAACCTTTCAGCAAAATTCGTCCAAAGGCCGAGCTTAATGTGCAGGATGTTAAACCCAGGAGGTGTGTCTTCATCTAGTAGCTATTTTTGCCTCCATCTATAAAAAGGTGAATGAGGCCTTTTTATTGATCGCGGGTCAAATCATTTAGTTCGGCTTGACTCCCCAAGTGCAGTTTCCCCGCTTCGGATTCTCTGTTCCATTGGCTCTCACTTTACGATGTTCTTTGCCGTTTCATTCCAAAAAAAGAATGCCACTACTAATTTTGGTTTTGGCAGCGAAAGGGCTATATCAATGACTGCACATCTGGATCACTTTTGAACGTTGACGTGAGGTTGAGAGTCAAACAGAAATAACAGTTAGTCTCATGACTTATCGGCTCTCAGCAGCATCGGTCTTCCAATTTCTCTTCGCCTTTTGAGATATGGTACAAAAACTATTTGGTATCCACGTTTTGTTCAGATGCAAACCCGAAGCATTGTTTATACCCTTCCAACACTGATTCATTGTTCATCGGCAAATATTTGCGACCTCTTTTTAGACATTTTTCACAAACAGCAAAGTTGTCAGGTGATATTTTGCACGTAATATTTCCACTACTGATGTAAAAGAAAATACTATTGTCCTACTTACGGTTACGGTCTATATAAACAGGGGAGCACATTACATCGTCATTTCGAAAGCTTTTTCTGATTGACAGAAAGCAGGCTAGTTTCCACTGTGGACCTCCTGCTACTCATAGTGGAGCAGTGTGCGGGGTTTAGGGCCCTACTTGCTCTTTATCGATTTCGAGAGGGTTTTCGACAGTGTCAGCAGAGAGCGTATTTGGAATACTCTATGTAGGAGCGATATCTCGGCGAAACTAAGATATGTTGGAGCAAAATGTTACATGTTGCATCTAGGGAAAATCTGAGATGAACTTAAAGTACAAAGCGGAGCCCGTCAAGGTTGCACTCTGTCATCGACAGTATTTTTCTCGTTATCGATGAGATTCTCTATGCTGCCATGCCAATGGCTTTGGATGGTAACAGCTTCGGATTGAAGAAAAATACCAATAAAACCAAGGTTTTCAATCTGACCAGGCTTTCCACTTCCCTTATTTACATTAATGGTTTCTATGTCTTTGAAGCGTTGCTTTTGCCGAAGGTGGCACTGCAGACAGACATCACTTAACGTGTAAACGCCTTTAGTGTCGTTTCTAAAATCGAGTGCAGATACCTCAAAATCAACATTAAATTGAGGAATGGAAAGTTATCGCCCCAATTGAACGAAAGCACCAAACTTGCTTCAACTCATGTCTCATGTCATAAAGAACTTCAGGTTAGATTCTCGTGGAAGTGTTGATCAGAAGGTTAAAGTGACACTGAGTAAGTTACACATTAAGAAAGGATGATAGCTCCATTGTGGGCTATGTCATTCAACGGAAACAACAATCTCGCAATGGCCGAGGAGTGGGTCTTCTCAAAAGCTGCATAGCGTAAAGACTGGAGGTTTGGTGTAAGCATCTCGAAATGTGATGGACGCACATTGCCAAGAATAAGCAACGGTGGTGTGTCGAGATTTTTTACAACTACACCTATAAGCTTGGTCCGTATCGGGTCGAAATGTTTTCAAATCATCATCAGTCTAACGTACCAAACGACATCTGTTTTAATAGGCATTTGGGCCAATCAGATCAGTCTTAGTGAGTTATCATCCACGCTGATAGAATAAGCGTGCCATCAACAGTACTTTTTTCGTAACTTCTCGACGATTTGTATGATGTTGAGAAACTAATTAATTCAAATTGCGCTGGTATGTGAAGTAATTTCACCCACCATCTAGTTTCTAGGGCTAGGACTAGTTTCGTTGAGACATTTTCTTCATTGGCATAGAAAGAGAAAGGTAAAATCCTTGCCTACACGGACGTAGTGCTCTAACACTTTGTTGTTATCAAAGACATGCCGTTCTCCTTGAGTGATCAACAACAAAACGAAAATCAAGCTGAACTAAAGGCAAGGTAGAAAAACCGTCAATGCTTCATGACAAATTCACTTATAAAGAAATGACGAAAAAATTTGCCATTCTTTGGCTTCTCACTACATACTCATGGACCTGAACTAAACCATCCATCACAAAAGTGGTCACACGATTTTACTTTTGTCACCTTCGAGGGCAGAGATATTCAATAAATACGTGGCGAATTTGGATTGTGCATATTCGCAACCTCAAATGAAGCACACATCGACACGTAGTGAAGTAAAGAAGAGCTGCCTGGTGAAGGTGTAATTCATCGTGGGTATTACCTTCCTTGATCATTCGTATTGCAAGATGTTCGACTCGACCCGCGCAGTTGAACTACCTTTTTTAGATTTCGTACCTTTGAACATTTCGAGTTGTGAGCCTCCTTCATCAACTTTACTGGTGCATGCTTGGTTGATCTTCCAATGTTCGAGTTTTCAGTGGTATTTTAAATAATTGTCAGAATTTAACGTCCGTAAGCATTTTAATTTATCTATTTGTATTTATAAAACAGCAAAAGACAAAATTAGAACAGAAATGATATTAATTTCAAAGTTTTAATAAGCCATCAATAAAACTAATAACTAATCCCAATCACGGTCACCATTTGTCATGACAAACAGCCGAAAGGGTATGCCCGTTTCATTGCATCTAGTGGTGAGCTACGAAAATGTGAATAGGACCAAACATTTGATTGAGAAATATAAATACCAATTTTCATGGTGATCGGTTGAACGGTGTAGCAGTTTATCCTTTGCAGCGCTGTTTAGTGGGAGTTACATCAGCTTATATGGCATAAAAATGTTCTCCATTAGAAAATACATATATACACCACCTTTCATGGCAATCGGCCGAACGGTTTCGAAGTCTATAAATCTCAAACGAATATACTAACATCCATTTTTAGATATTAGATAAGTCGCAAAAATTTTGAATTTAATAATAGAATTTGAAAAGCATAAGCGAAAAATAATATATTTACGTTCCATAAATTTTCAGGCGGCTTGATATAATTGTGGACGCAGTGCAAATATCATATTCCATCAAAACCAGTTCCACCCAATGATACCGCATAATTGTATAATATTTTTCTCATGCGATAATTTCATTCGCTTCGTTGTCCACAAGTAATTTATCTAATCTTTTGAAGATTTTTTGATTATTGACTTTCTCTGAACAAAAGCAAATATTTTAAATGACTCGTTGAGCATCCAATGATTTGCAATAATCTTATATAATTTTGACTATATCCACTAAATTCAAAAATATGTTCCTCTTATGATATTTCGTTCGAATTTCATTTTTTCTGCAGGTGTCGGAAAGTCATCTCTAACCCATCTTATAGCGCACAATGAATCTCTTACACGACCATCATGGACAGTCGGTTGTTCGGTGGAGGTGAAATTACATGAATTCAAAGAAGGAACTCCTATACAAAAAACATATTTCATCGAACTATGGGATATCGGAGGATCATTGAGCCACAAAAATGCTCGTGGTGTGTTTTACAATCCAACACATGGCATTATATTGGTACATGATCTTACGAATCGTAAAAGCAATGAAAATCTACGAGATTGGCTAATTGAAATCTTAAACAAAGATGGAAAGGATACGATGAAGAACAATATTGATATAGATTTTGATCCGGAGCAATTTTTTGGTTCAACACAAATCCCAATTCTAGTAATAGGGACAAAGATGGACTTGTTGGATGAGAAGAGGCGACAGAAGCATTTGCATACAACAGATGGAATCGGTAAGAACTAAATTTATAAAATAGATGTGTGTTGTATGATGGCCTAGGAAGTCGAGGTGTCAGTTACGCGATCACGGCGCTGTACCTCGGACATTTACATCAAATTTTTCATATCAACATTCTTTCATTTTAGCTGAACAATGTGGGGCTGAAGAAATTTGTTTGAATAGCCACGATGTTCGCAGTTTAGCGGCAGGCACTACTGATGCAGTAAAATTGGCCAGATTTTTTGACAAAGTAATTGAGAAGAAGTATTATTCAAAAGAGTCGGGAATTTTCGCAGCAGAAAAGAGAAAATTGGCTTACAGTTATCCCAATGTTCCGGTTGCCTCTACAACATCTGAGCTACCACAACGACAGTTTAACACACAATTGTGATCACTAATGGTTCTATCTAATATAAAATTATTATGAAGATTTTCTAGGCATAATTGAAGTATTGTATTTATCAAGAATATAATTCTAAAAATTGCTTATATGCATTTGTTGTTTATTCCTGGTATAGTACTAATTCACTAATGCAATAATTTCTTATTTACTAATGTATAAGACTGTAATATGCATTGCTATATGGAGTATATGGTGCTTTAATGTTTCCTATTTTATATAACTACTTTTCGTTTCTTCCACGAAGAATATTACAAAAAAAAATTATTTACCTACGACAACCTTTTAAGCTGATGGATGTAACGCGTAATATCACACGAATTTAACATACATTCAATGGTGGCAATATAATTAGAAATCAATAAAAAGAAAACATAAAGTCATGATTTTCTTGTAATCAATAATTTTGGTAATTAGACTTTTGTAATAGCGGCAACATATGGGCAATCTCGTTTTTAACAAAGTTAACAAAGTTGCAATTCGTTTGCCACAGACGATGCAACGTAACTAGATTTCATTAGGAGGGGAACCTGCTTTAGGAGGTCGAAAAAATCGGATTTTTCGCGGTAATCGGTTCCTAATATATTTAAGGTTACAGTAGACACAAGCTAAGAATAAACGAGTAACAGATAATTGCAGTGCGATCGAATGGCTAGACTACAGTGGGGGCCAGGTAAATGCTACAATCGACCAAACATTCGAACATTGCAGCTTTGTTTTTTCACAATATTTTTAAGGTCACTGTTGTGAAGCCGATTGTGTTTAGAAGACCCGTTATCGAAATTGAATAAAATTTGGAGGAAAATGCGCGTGAAGTGATTTTCAGTAGTGACTAGGAAGTAGGAAATTGCGATTTTGAAGTTAAGAGACGGAAATCTGTTACTGAGCGCCATTCGAAAGGAAGTAGGATGTAGTCATGTGGCTGTTTTGAGGGTTTTCCGCAGATAAAAGAATAGTAAACCTTTAGAGAGAGCTTCTGAAAATAGGAAGTAGAATCGAATAACGACAGCGTAGGAAGGTCGTTTTATAGGGGGAATTTCCGTAAAAAAACCCAATCTCTTACATCCGATCAAATAAGCAGTGATCTTTCGTAGTGTCATAAAGTAGATGTTAGGTCAAAAAGTGTAGGCAGTCGCCTACAAGAAATACGTCTCCAAAAATAGTTAAAATGCGTACTGTTCGCTTAAAATTTGCAAAATAATATCGATTTTGAATTCAGACGGAGTGGAGGAGAGTAATAATTATGGGTTAATGAAAAATAAACCTCAATCATCCCGATAAAGTGCCGCGCGTCCGTCAAATGTTGAATGGAGAGTCGCACCCAAGGTTTCTACTAACAAGTTCTCTTAAAGTTACATGGTCTGGAAGGAATATTTCGTTGGTAGTAATTTGGCATTAATTGAACGTTCACTCAAAGCAGATGGCTACTTAGGCATAATAAGAAATTATTTGCAACCATCTATTGGCAGGCTGTGCAAAGAAAATAACATTACATTTGTAATCATTATCGCAAGAAAATTAGACACTAATATTAAAATTTCTACCTTCGTTCTTTATTAGATAAAGACATATTTGCAAGGAATGTAGCTTACGGCTTTAAATTGGCCCGGAAATATCGGGGGCGCAAAAACCCCCAGAACAAAACCTGACAATTTCAGCAATAAAAGAAACGTGTAGTAACGATATTTCACTTAATTACTACAGAAAATTGATTAATTTAAAGCCAAATAGAATCAAGGCGGTATGGATGCCAGGGAGTGGCCCCAGCAAATAGTAATGTTAATCTGAGTGAAATTATGCGGTGTTTCCAACGATTAATTATTTGAAATAATAAAAACTTGTTTTTTTTTCGTTGGTGTGAATATTTATTCTTGCAAATACCGATGATGTTATGAAGGGAACAAGTGGTTCCCGAAATATCGGTATTTGCGAGAATAAATATTCACACCAACGAAAAAGAAACAACAAGTTTTTATTATTTCAAAGTAATGTTAATATTTATATTTATGAACAATCTAAAATATATTTTGTTACGTTCCCTTCATTATTAAATTTACTGTTTTATAATTACGTAAACGTGCTCTAATATATACAATATCAAGAAATATTCGATAAAAGTGTTCTAATAAAATATGAAAAAAAAACATAAATTTTACATAACTTCAATGCAAACACATTTTGGGAAAGAAATAGTTATTCAGTTAAGCCTATAGAGAGAAAAAAACGAAAAAGTGGCAATTACATAGTATAAGCTGCTATGTAACATTTATCTGGCCACGAGTGTATGGCACGCCCGCCTCTTTTTCGATCTCGACCCGGGATTCTTTACTTGAAAAGGTAACGAAAGTTCAACACAGTAGGTAAATCTCGATTATTATCTAGATCAGGAATAGCTGATAAGCGGATAGCTACTGAAAATAAGCGAACAATTGTATTTTTCTTATCGAAAACTTTGGAGGCCGTTTTTTAGACTTCTCATTTTTATGATATCCCTAAGTTGACGTGCCTAATTGGAAAAAAACAGTGAACCCTTTGGAATGAATTATAGCTTGTTCTCTTCAGTTCTAAATTATTTTCTAATTGAACTTAAACAAATTGTTAAAAACTTTTTTTTTTACTAAGTGGAAATACTTTTCTTTCTGAAAAACCCATTATTCCTTTCAAATCTCCACAAAGTTAAAATGTTTGGATTTCTTCTTGTCCTTTTTTGGTATACCTAGAAGAAAACAAGTCGGGAAACCGGAAGCTGGACGCTTCAGGTACGAAAGGTTCTGTGTATTTCTTAGTATGTAGCACGTAATATATGCATATGTCCACTTTCGGGTGATATTGACATTGATAGTCTTCAATTTTCAAAGAAGCAACAACTCCGGCGTATTATAAATTTGTTAGTAATAGTGCGATTTCCATCAAACTTGGTATGATCATGCTCTACATTATAGCCTACATCACCGCATTCGTGCCGCTAGGATGCATTTAAGGGGGGTTTCCAGCCAATTACAAAAAATTATAGTAATATACTATTATTAACTTTCTTTGAACAGATATCGGTATGAAAGGTATTTCGGAGCCAAGGCACCATATACTGGCAGCCTCCTGATTTTTTTCAGATTTTTCGGTTTGGTAGTTTTTGAGAATGGCCCTCTTAAAGAAATGATCATTTTCAACCCCCCGCACTCCCCACGTTTCCAAGAAATGTCAAAACTAAGACCGGCTTCGAAAAGTACTAATCGAGACCTTTAATTTGATACCCCACATGACTATATTTGATGAAAAAAAAATTTACAACTCCTTTTGCATGTATGGGGACCCCCCTTAAATTTAACGTAAAAGGATGTAACTCTCCGAGAAAAATGCGTGTGACGGACAGACAGACGGTAAACCGATTTTAATAAGGTTTTGTGTTTACACAAAACCTTAAAAATGTAATAATGAGAAGTGCGCCCGATTTCTTCGTTTCACCGCGGAATTGTGAACTGCATTTTTCACGCCTTTAGGAAACTCAATCGAGACGCCGTTCTACGAATTTCCATGCCAAATCAAATTTTATAAGATATAACTGAAAATAAATTTGTTTAAACCTTTCAAATATATATTAAAACACAGAAAAAAGTTTGCTAAGCTAAGTCTTTTTTCCCTTTCAAAATATCGAAGAAAACGCATTTTTGAGATGTTCTAAATAAGAGAGATCGTGTCAGGAGTCATTGTTGTTGTTGTTGATATTACGAACCACACCAAGGACAATGCAACTTGGATGCCAACCTGAGGCTTCGCCCACAAATATCAAGATTTTTATTTTTATTGTTGCATCTTGAACGAGCAGCTACAATTTGCCCAATGCCTTGAATCTCGCCAGGTTGCCCATCATTTGCCAGTACAATGTTTTCATTGTAAGCTCATTACAAAGCACTGTATCTCCGGGTTTTACCTGTGTCATGAGCATAGCATCACGTGCAGCTCTAGATGCGCTACTCAATTTGGAAGCCTTGCATATATGTATATATTTAGAGAGCTGCAATAGAAGCAGCGCAACAGCAAATTGGTTTAGGAATTAAGGCGCCTTTGTATGACAGCGGGCATGATGGGCATAGAGCATTGAAAGAACAGAAGCTAGTTCTTGTAATGTCTTCGCACTCCTCTGTTTTCTAGGATATATAAACTTTACTTAAAACGCAGAGAGAACTTGGACAGACCAGAAGAATGCGCTATAGGGTATTGATGGCTCGAAGACAAAACAGGATGCTTGGTCTGCCTCTCAAATAAAAATGCAAGTGGGTTATTTCTTTGAAACCATATACACGGTCTTTCAGGCTGAAGTATACGTGATCCTAAGAGCGAAAACTTGGATGCTTGACGGACCGTTTTAGCGATAGCGACACTGATTTGAAGTCGTTGTACAGTCCCTTGATCACCTCAGGGTTATAGAACTTTATATATAAATCCAATACGGTGGGACTACCATACCTAATCATGGTATTATAAAGGGAAAGAAATGAAACATAACCCTATTAAAATCGGTTTGCAATTTCCCGGTTGAACCTAGTGTTACGAAATTTGGTGGAATTGTGGATTTTATGAAATGTCACACACTCAGTTTGATGGCAGTATTGCGTTTGCTAATGTTCAAGGGTAGGAGAAATACACAAAAAAGTGATGTTGCTCTCAAAATTTATTCGATAGATAAATATGAAAGAAGGTGTCAAAAACATAGCAATATCTCTTCAAATAAAGTTAATATGTAATAGTAATTTATTAATCGGATTCTTTCATAAAACAGCATATTTGGCAACATAAATAATAATATAAACTATAATACTAGAAGTTTATAATTCTCTTTATCCTCTATGAAGTACTATATACAAAATGCAGGCGAAGTACCTATCGGCAGAAGGCATTCATTCCACTATCGTACTACGGAAACGTATGTAGCATTTGAAAAGATCTGTATCCAGGACACTATCGTCAAGCCAACAATAGTTTTTAATTGTCGTCAATAATGCCTACTACAGACTTCGAAGAAAATTTGACATCTGTGCACTACAAGCGAATTCTGGGAATCAATGAAAAATAACTACAACATATAAAAGATATTGATCTTAACATCCACTCTGCTTCATCTAAGTCATCATATCTCTGGGATTATTAACACCAACAATAAAGGATGGCAAGTCTTCTAATTAGAAGTAATTTTTTGATTGAATTGTCGAGATATTTTTCCATGCACTCAAGAACTATTTCAGTTGCTATATTTGCCTTTGAGGAAAATATGTACCATTTATTCTCTCGGTGATGCCACTTAAAACGATATCTTTTCTAGCCAGTGCCGAGGTGAAACCTATTAGTTCCAGGGAGATTCTCAGTCCTAGCGGTGACCTGAAAACTTTTTCGTGATGCATAAGAGATGCAGATATCCAGTTTTTTTTTTTAAAAATTTTTCATTTCATCACATACAGGTCATCTACCAGTTAAGATCTTGGGGGCATTATTAATGTGAAATTCCTGCCGATCCAGAAACCTATCAAGAATATTCCTCATAAGGCAAGCATGATTTGAGAATTAAATTAACCGGAAAACTGAGGTCAATATAAGCCCTGCCCGGTTAATTGGTGGACGGATGATTGCAACTTAGCGCAATTCCACAAAAAAGAATAAAACGTCTCCAGCATTTAAACTCATCATCTTTATTTCAGAAATGCGCTGCTTCAATATTTTAAGACCTGCTTAGCCTGGTGGCCACTTCATTTGGCGTCCACCAAGGAAGTGAAGATGCAAATGATACACAGATTGGGCTCCATTCTTCCCTTCGTTGATAACTACTCGATATCCATTTCCTAATCCTAAGTCCTTGGCCACTTTCCGTCCAACAATCAAAAGATGTCCTACAAGAACGAGTTACAGTTGTTAAGTTTGCATTCCACGAGAAGTCCGATAATTCTTACCCAATAATTGTTCATCACTATCTTCGGCTAAAGACAGCTGAGCAATAGGCTTCCGGGGAATTACCAAGAAATGCGTTGGAGCTTGAGGGTTGACGTCATGAAAAGCGATGCACTGGAAAAATAAGGAGCTGTTTCGGAGCCGGTTGGAATTATATGCAATGACCTAACCTTGTCATCCTCATAAATCAGATTGCATGGGATCTCCTTCCGAAGTATTTTCCCAAAGATGGTGTCTCCGCCACCACTTGCGGTTTGGGCTTTTTCTACCTCATCCGACATTGTAAGTCCGATGAAGCAGGTGAGTAATATAAAAAACAAAGTTCGACAAGAAAACCAAATACGCCAATACCGAAATACCACAGAAACTTCACTGCCAAAACTAGGTACTAAGATCTCTTGTGATTTTTGTACTAATTCGCGAACCGGTGCGTCAGCTGCAAAGCAAGAAGGTACCGGAACACACCGGGTCACTTACAATTGTGAATACGCAGTAATTGAAATGTAACTGACGAGAGCGATTAACAATAATTTTCACTGATTGAGTTTTTTGTGATGTTAGTGGAGCGTATCAATACAATTTCTAGGTTTAAAATGCAAATTGCTACAATCGCAGGAATTACTTCTCAGTGAGTATCTCTATAAAGAAATAAATTGTGTCTGATAGACTGATAAACAGTTAGACGGTACATTGATTTTAATAAAATTTTGTTTTACATAAACAAACGACCTTCATATACCGTTCCCAAAGTCAATCAAAGTGTTTTTTATGCTTGCTTCTATCAAAGGACGTTTGGCGTCTGGCTGTAAGCTATAATTCATCCGGCGTAATACGTACATATCGTAACAAAAAATCATTTAGTAAAAGTAAAGGAGTTAATAAACGCCTCACATATCTTTTACATACATATGTCACCTCAAAAAAAAAAAGAAAAGGAGTTGAATCTGGATCCTTAGACCTTCAATGAATTCATGTGCAGACCTCTTTGAGCACTTCAATCCCTCTCGTCTTATTGTATAAAATTCATGTATCATGGTTTTTGGGATAGCTCCCCTCTCTTAGTCGTCTCCAGCCACTCAGGGTAGTTATTTGGCCATCACCAATCTTGTTTGTCATTACAAACATACCGTCAGAGTGTCGGAGATTAAAGGACGCATGCTTGATCCAATGCGTTAAATATGCAGGTTTCGATCATTTCCGTATTAAAAGTGTTATGATGTTCTTTCCACCTTCCACCGTGCAACTAGAAATCTCTCTGTGTGTGCCCCTCAGTGTCCGTAGTCTGACTCTAGCTGGAGCTGGACAATCGCAGAGGAAGTGCCTGATGTCGCTTACAATGGACGGAAACATCCCTGACACTAATATCACCAAGTCGCCACTACCTTCACCTCACTCTTGTCCAGTATTCGTAAAATTTCATCCATCATTATCAATCCGAGCACTGGAAAGATGGCGTCACCTTGGGGCGTGCCCCTGTTCACAGTTCTGGTCAAGTGGTTGCCTCCCAGATTAGACTGGATTATCCTGGTACTTAGCATGGATATAATCCAATGCATAAGAAACCTCTCCAATCCAATACCGTAGAGAGCGGTTCCTGTGGATTTGAGGTAAACATGATGGGACTTAGAGAAAGGCGGTCTCTCCATAATCGCCTTTAAGTGGATATCCAGGACGCACTCTAGGGTCTTCAACACGAAAGAGGTGAGACTGATAGGTCGAAAATTTTTTGCGAACTCATGGTCGCGCCTGCCCGCTTTCGATATGAAAACCACTCGTGTGCGGCCCCAGGACTGTGGTACGCATCCCAAAGAGATACAGCTCCGCTAAATCTCAACAAGCCACGACACAACCCTTTCCTACTGCTTCTGTAGCATGACTGGCATTATGCCATCTGGACCCGGGGATTTATATGCGGAGAAGCTGTTTATAGCTCAGCCGATTTTATCCTCGGTAATTACCGATTTGATAGTATCACACGGCTGGGGTAACCACAAACCCTCCAAGCAAGGCTCTGACTCACAATCCTCCTCGCTGGCGGGAAAGTGCGTCTGAACCAGCAGTTCCAAGGTTTCACCAGAAGATTCCGTCCAGAAGGTTTCCGACCTTTCTTCAGGCAGTCCTTGTATGGCTGCCAATATTTATGCCTTTCATTCCACCACGTGACAGTATCTTCTTGCTGTATTTAGCAGCTCACGAGACTTTAAAAAGTGGTATCGAATGCCTTTTCCAAAGCCCCGACCGTTGACTCCAGTTTGTTTGTAGTGTCGATCTTTCCAATTTGCGCACTGGAGAGTTTGTTGTTAATTAATTGACCAAATTTTCTCCAGCCGATCCTCCGGCCGATCTGAAGGGTTTGGAGACCTCTGCAGTGAGATCTAGACTGAAAAGTATTCAACTGTGATCTAAGAAGAATTTCTGGTCAGACACTCTCCAGCTCTCCACCGTAAGAATCACATTGTCTGTTAGTAGGGTAATATCGAGAACCTCCTCGCAACCATCACAGCTTTCTGACCTGGGGAAATGAAAGGTTGATGTACTGCTCCTGTTACACACCGATAAGTTTGTAGTAATAATAAAATCGAAGAGTGACTCACCTCTCTCGTTGATTTCCGCGCTGCCCCAAAGCGTATGCCTTGCATTGGCTCCGCAGTCTATCAACAGGTTGACCTTCTCTGTTGCTATGGTGCACGAAAAATGTTGTAGTTCTTCTGGCGGAGCTGGCCGGTCGTGAGCCATGTAAGTCGAGGAAATATACACGTTCTCTGCCCCCGCCTGCTCCACTTTGACCACGACTAGGTCGCTGGAACTCAGGTCCGGACAAAGGAAAGCGCGCAGACTCTTATTCGCGCGAGGATAGATGCTCTAGGTCTGTCCTAGTCAGTGTCTCCTGTGCTGTAGAATAAATTAAAATATTTGCTTTGGAGCCCTTTAATAGTTCGCCTCCGACCCAAGACTCCTGTATTAGTGCGATGCCGATGTTTTCCTCTAGAAGGAAAACAAACAGATTAGCCGAGGCGCACTTCGAGTGCTGTAGATTTATCTACGTTACCCTCAGCATAATCGGCTTGCGTGAGGGGCTCTTCAGTCCCCGTCGGACCGTCGATCCTCATCTCCTCCAACAGCTCGTTGGCGGCGTTGATTGGATCCAGGTCGTCGTCCTATATTGCAGAGCCGAACATTTCCACCTTTGCGTTCCTAACTCCAAACCGCACGCGTCGACCTTTTCCAGTGCCTCCAGACACTCTCCGTTTATACGGAGCAGCATTCTTCTTTGTGATTGAACAAAAATGACACCCAAATATAGTGCGATGCGGGATATTCACAAAGAGAAGCTGATGGTATCTGTTTGGTTGTCTAGTTTTGGTGTCATCGATTACAGGTCCATATATATCTACTGCAAGTGACTATAGGAAATTATAGGGAATCTTACAGTTAAATAATAGTTCGATACATCGGTTTCCATTCTTTTGACGACAACTCTCGACCACATTCATTAAGCTTCAATTTGAGGAATCCTTTTACTTCTTAACTCCCTATATACTCGACACTGGAGTAGGGCATCGTCAATTATTATTGTCGGAAGATGTCAAAGTAGGGTGAGGACCCTAAATGATGCATTTCATTAAAATCTAAGGCAGAGGATAGATACATCGATTGAGGATACGACTTTGGGGTAACGAATTTTACGACCCCACGCGTGCGATGGAGCCCTTTTTTTCTTTATTTTCCGCTTCACGCTCGCAGTGCTTACAAAATGTCACGTTTTTCAGATTCTGGTGCCTTCGCCCACATAAGCTTAATATATATATATGGTTGCACCTACAACTTGATGAGGTATAGCGCGTCAATCACACCTAGGTGCTATCGTTCCCGGTTACCTAAAATGTCTTTCAGCTACCACCAGGTTTTCCTGAGATCCCTACAATCTTTTTCTACTATTCTGCGTCAAGTCGGCTACCTTGAGACAGTGAATTCCACTGCATGGTGTAGCCCACAATGTAATTGTCGGCTCTCCATAATGTGTGACCTATCCACTGCCACTTCCGCCTTCCGATCACAACGCATACGAGTGCGAGGTCTTCTTTGCGATAATACCGGGGAAGCGTACTCCGATGATATGACGCAGAGAGATTTTGACGAAGACTTTGGGCCTTTGAGTAACATTGGAGTTCAGAGTCATTTAGCGAAAGTTCATGTCCCGGTGTGAGAGCAAACAGATATTATCATCGTAGTCAAGATGTTTGAGAAAAGATGTCGTAATAATAATCGTTGGCCCAACAGTTCAATTGAACCAGGGCCTTGGAGTGTGTTAGAGTACTTCATTCACTATAGGAGGCAATGTGGTCGCCCGAGATTATTACCCTGATTTGACTCAGGTACTGAGTACAGTTGAGTCAACTGGTATCCGACACTTAGTCACGATAACAAATCCCTCTGCCACCAGTGAGATTTGAACCGCGACCTTCCGCTATGGCAGCACAGCGCTCAAACCACTTAAGCTATCAGGACGCAAAGAGATGGCATCGTCCATTATATTCCTCCACGTCTTCTGGACAAGGCAACATGGAGAACGTCACCGGTAACAGAAAGAAATAATATCGGTGACAGGATGCCACCCTGGACTCCGCTTTGGACTTCAAAATCCTCCAAGATTTTACCTCAGTGTAGCACGTGGCATTTTGCACCATCATATGTTGCTCTGATAATGGCTATTAGTTTTTCCATAATGTAGATCTGCATTAACTGCAGGTGCAGTGATAAATAACTCTGCGGGGAGACCGTCAAGCTCAGCGGCTTTACATCATTTGAGTGCATTGATGGTCGTAATGGTTTCTCTTCTACTTGGAGGAACAGTCCTTATCTGCAGGCTTGGCGAAGTACGGTATATCATAAAATATACATGGCGCAAATGCTTGCGAGATTTCCAATGCCGAGCTAGACTTTTTACTCACTTATTCCAAATAAGCCATATCGTCTCCTCTGAACTTCTCTTCCTTTTTAGTTTTAATTAAAGCGTAAACGGAGTACTCTGCCTCAGGACCATATATAACTTGGCCGTTTTTTGGATATTGCTTTTTTTAATAAACTGTTTATGATCAAGTAAGATTGATTTGAATAAACTTAAATGAATGAAATGAAACAAATTTTCGTTTGTTTGTTTTTCTGTTTTATTAAGTTTTCTTTCTTTCACGTGTTGCGAATTCTTTTGTTTGAAAGATAAATAAGGATAAAAATGTTTAATAAAAAACAATTGGTAATTTCTCAAATCGTACCTCATTACTATCCTTAAATGACAACACAACTTTTTTGATTCAATAAAATTGCGCACTAATATGTGACCATGAAAGTCTACGCGTTTTCCTTTTCTAATTCATAGATACATTTTTATATTTCATTTTTTTTATACATCTTAAATAAATAATCGCAAGTTTCTGTTTCTTGGCGATGCTTGTTATTGAACGATTATCCTTTGCTTAGAATTCAACTGCGTACTCTTTTCAAGAGATGTAAGTTCAATAACCAACTACATTGAAATTGTTTGAATATAATTGCTACTTAAATTCAATTTGTTTTGTTTTTGTTTTCCTTTTCTTTCTTCTCGTGTAATTATCTAGAGTTATCTAACAGATAGGCAATATATTCCATGAAAAATAATGAATAGGTGGACATAGGTTGTTAAATTAGCAGGAATTACATACTAGATGTAGACATTATTATTACTCTTGGCGAGTTACGAATATTGAGTCTGTTTTGTTCATATGTGAAATTCAGCAAGTTTGTTATAATAATACAAATTCATTTCTTTTCCTTTAAGAAAGTCCATAGTCGCTATATATGTACTTTAATATGTGTATTACAATATACACTTATAAATAACAAAATCTATGAAACAAAGGGTTTTGTATTTGTTGTTGCAAACATTAAAAATAACTTAAAATATATTCAGTAATAGAAAAATGAATAATTGAAAATCCTAACTATTTACATAGACTAATTAAATTTACCTATAGGTTTGCTTACGTTTCTCCTCATTTTTACCATTTATTGTTCTGTAAGGTACTTTTTAAATTTAATATTATGGTTTGAACCATTACATGGGCTAATATCAGAATTGATTCAGGCGATATCTCATTTTTTTGTTTTCATTCTTAGGAATATAGTTAATGATGTGCGTGGCGGATCCATAGTTTCGAATATACGCAGCATAGTGGGAATAATTAAGAAACTTTTTTCGATGTATAGTTGCTCATTACTCTTCCGTTTTTTTAAAAAATCATCGAAATCGAAACAATGAAATGTGGAATTTAAAGTGTTGCGTCAATTGATGAATATCGTTTTTGATATGTTAATAATCCAACCTATATGTTCACGTTTCATAGTGATTATCATATATAAACTAAAAAATGTGCTCCTGCCTAAAGGTTGCAACCTCACAAGCTCCTTTGGTGACTGATTCACTTGAAAATTACTTATCAGAGTCATCCACGGTACTTAGGAATACTAACGATTCCATGCTGAAATTGATAGACCAGTAGCTTACTCCAAACTAAAATTTTATTTTATAGTGTATATATATATTTCGGGAGGACCTTGCTGTACACTATACACTATAAAATAAAATTGTAGTTAGGAATAAGCTACTGGTAAATCAATTTTAGACTTAACTACAAATAGAAGACAATATCGATTCCATGCTGGTTACGACAAAAAGAAAAAAATCTCTGGAACAACTCAAGATGAAACTGAAAAATCTCCCCGAAATTTGATTATGTCTTGCCAGTAGAAAGCACCACCCCCTGAGTAAACAACGAGTGGGTTGTCCTTACGCTACATGGCGCAGAACGATTGAAGAAGTGTGTAAGCTTCTCGAAAAGTCACGGGGGAGCTGAAGCGCATTGCCAGGAAGGGACAGAGAGCGCCCCACATTGGGGTTAATGGAAACCACATAATAAACATGATGTAGCGATTTGAAGGATCTCCTGCCTCTTAATATAGAGTGTTTCTTTACAAGTTAATTGATCAGTTGAGAGAGGTGAAACTGACAAATAATTTCCTACAATAATGTTGAAATTACATGAGTGTTTAAATATGAAAACAAACTCCATTTGAAAGCAACTAAAGAAGCAGGCAATTATCAAGTAAATATTCGAGTTTTCATATTATTTATAAGATATAGTTGTTGCCAACTTTACGATCTCCACAAAGCAGTCTGCAGTTTCTATACATTATTTCACAGTTCAAAGCAAACTTCCCGTCTATATGTTGTTGAATCCAGCAACACTTATGATACTATGAATTGTTTAAGTGGATCGACTTATGTTTAATGAATGAGTTTTCATTTAGCTGTTTTGTATCTCGCGTTACGATATATTTACAAAAAGTAGTGGAAAAAGAGAAATCACCTCCACAAAAGAATGATTTCCGCAATGAAAAGTATTAGCTTAAGTAGAATCGGTTGAATTATTTCTTCTTAACAAAGTGTATGAAGCGCTGCTACTCACTTACAACACATAGTTGGTCTTGGAATGGCTGTTTTGAAAAATTTCCTGGTTCCACCCACGTTACATTCGACTTTATTAGATGTACATACATACATTTACGGAAATGTGAGTTACACTTATTTACACTTCAATGTTAAACAGTTGAAACTTAAGATATTCTGCCACAGTTATACATAACATGAAGTAGGACATGCTTTAATGATTTCCTAAACGATGTTGAATATTTTGTTTTTTTGTTTTTTTTTACACATAATGAAGGTGCAATCACATATGAACGGATACAGCTGGAGAATGTCTATGCTTACGTTCCATATATTTTTTTGCTATGCTTGCAATTTTTCTAACACGATTTCTGAACGGATGCGAACTATTGTTTATTGGGATTGTTATAGTAATTCCCACCCATTTGCTGTTGATATTGGGTACCGTATTTATCTGAATACGAATATCTTTGTTGTGTTTGTGGCTGCTGTTGTTGATGTAGATACATTGACGGTGACGGTGGCGATGGTGAATCGTCGTCATCATTCAAATCACCAAATAGTTGGCTCATATTGGTGGTATATTGTTGGATCTGCAAGATATTTTCCTACTTTTTGTTATATGGTCAAACATTATTGGCTTATAAGTTACTGTTTAATTTTTTTTGTTTATTAGAATCTTGCTGTCTTTGGTAGTTCTGCATACTTATACATTTAATACTATAAAGAACAGAAATAGAGGGTGTTGTTTCAATTTTCTAAATGTTCATTGGATAATTATGCTTTAATGGATCATGTATTATGTAGGAGATGTACAAGCAATAGGCCATTTCCAAGCAAACTATAAAATGTGTTTGATGATGACATCAGCTCGATATTTACGTGATAATAAAAACATGTTAGTATTATAATATAAACGACCATTGAACTTCCACTTAATAAGTAGAACTGCTTAAAATTACTTTGATATAACAAATCAAACAGTGTAAGCGTGCTCGTCATCGACATTTTGGAAATTCTCTTAATCTGTAGATACTTTATTTTTGTCTTGCACCTTACTATCATTTCGTCTTCATATTTCAACAAATCTCCATTACATTTTCTTGCTAGTAGGCTGCAGATCATTACTTAATTTATTACTCAAAAATTACTATCACGAATTAACCCAAATTTCCTGAAACCATGAAAAAATAAATGTTCTTAATTCTATGAATAATTAAATAGATATGAAAATCGGAAGGTAAAAAAAGGAAAATAGAACAAGTACCAACACGAACGAAACATGCACAAATAACAGCTGCAACTAACATAAAAAGTAGATATGAGGAGTTAGTACAGTAAATTACAAAATTAGTTGCTTTAAAAAAAATGGATGAATTTATATAAACTAAAATTTGCCCATTACCCCGTTCTTTATATAAATAACCGATAACGTAATGTTCGCTTACCGAACATTTATCTTGAAATCTCCACTACTCTGAGATCTTCAACGTGAATATCGATTAACATTTACTTTTCAACTTGACCGCGTCCGAAAACGTAAACTCAATAGCCTCTAAGTTGACACTGATCTATTGAGTCCGAGGCAAGACGAGACGAGAAGATGGTTGGAACTACCGCATCGTTTCTTCCTCATAGTAAACAGTTTATTAAACTTTGCGGCTTCATGATGGGAGGACAGAATATCCATCACAATATTCTGACCTTGGCAAGAGTTGTGTTCTACATTAAAGCATTGAAGTAGCACAACGCCAGGCAACAAGTAGGAACGGGTAATGAAAATGGCAATAGGAAACGAAAAAATCCTAGTTAAAAGTGGTTAAATGGAACGGGCGAATCTTTACCAATATATCGTGAAAAGAAAAAAGGATCACCAACAAAGAAAATTGAGCAGGCGAAAATACAATCCCCTTATCGTTGAACGTATCCATGGCACCCTTAACATTCTCAGGAATACAAAAAATTCGGAAATAGAAAATCCAAACAAACAGGATAATGGTCGTGAATATTTTCTTCTCCCTCAAAAGACTGGTGCGCAGTCTCAAAAGGGACAATCTACAGGATTTTCTGAATCTCTACCATATCAAGTACATGGCAATTCTGTTGGGAAATCGTGCAGTACACATTTGTCTCCTTGGACGTTAACTATATCCCCAAGGAGTTCAATCTGAGTTGCCGGCCCATATGTAGAACGTAGAGGCTATCAGGCCGCCCACGGTACTGTTATAGTCGTACATACTTTTTCACAATAAAATAAATGAAGAAAGCGCAACTCAAAATATCCTATTATTATACACAATGCTTTCATTCACGAAAAATTGCTATTTATATACAGGAACGGAGCTGTCTTCACTTCCTCTTGAAAAACATTTTTTTTTCTGCTTGTAAAAAAAAAAATATTGCTTGAAGTCATGGCCGACTTGCTCAAAGGTAAATTTCAGCCAGGAACCTGATGAATAGTTTCCTCAGTTCGCCTGCTGCAAGTCAAAATCGATGCATCGAATACCTCTCTGGTTGAGTACGTTTTATTACAGGAAGAAAGTCTTTAACCGGGCAAGGGAGACCCTCTTCATCGTGCCTCCTGTGTTAAGCCATCTTCACTCTTCCTTATCTAACCGACTTCGAAAAACAATTTCAAATAATTATTTTTCGAAATCATGATAGACTCGTTTACAGATATGTTGTTCATCTTAGACACAGTACCATATATTTACCCCTCATATGGTGGTATTTCCGCTGGATAGAATTCACCTGCTAACTCGTGTCCGGCGCATTGGTTAAAGAAACGTGCGGCTGGCATTCCCTACGTAACCGAACCAAGCCTCAAATCTGACATCTGTTCATCCAGCGCATACTACTCTGCATATGATTTCATACCACTTCTCATATGCTCAGTAGCTAGGCAACTAGCGTGCGTATGGAGTGCAGCTTAGCATAATGCAGAATCAACTGTGCCTCAGAACTTCCAGCTACTTAC
Source organism: Hermetia illucens (assembly GCF_905115235.1). Classification (NCBI taxonomy): domain Eukaryota; kingdom Metazoa; phylum Arthropoda; class Insecta; order Diptera; family Stratiomyidae; genus Hermetia; species Hermetia illucens. The sequence continues at coordinate 148,296,930 of NC_051850.1, forward strand.
CCGGGTCAGCATATCATGCGGATAAGCGTTTCCCGTTAACACGCCAAGGAAGTACTCTTTCGGCCGCTAGGTCTTTGATTACAGCAGGGATGTTGGCATCAGGAACATATGTCCCAACATAATATTTATTTTTAAAACAAGGATATATATGGCCTACCCTGATTTCCTTCGAAAAGCACAGGCCGATCATGAGCTAAATGATAGTGTGAGCTGCATGATTCAAACAAAGAAAGAGGTTGACATTAATCAACCTCAAACATTGTGAGTCACGATCTGCTTAGGTGGACGATTAGAAAATGTCCTTTTGAACACTTCAGTCCTTCAGTCATTATACAAAACTCCGCGTACCATTAAAGGGATGCTTAAGTCCGCATCGGAACCTGAAAAACATACAAAGAGGCAACCTACATTTTACGGCCTGAGGGTGCCAAGTTATGCCTCTTAAAGATCTGAAGCAGGAGAGGCATCGACTGTGCATCGTCCTTCTCGATCGCGCACTCGGGTCTAGAATTTTATGGCTTTACGCGCACGTTTTTTGTAGCTTGCATCGTTTCTACGATAGATTCGCGTGAAATGCCCTTTGTTTGTTTTTCAGGTTCCGGTACGGACCCATGTATCCCTTTAAGGACACTTAGAGTTTTGTACATTGACATATTGTAGTATTCAAAAGGATTCAAAAGGATTCTTCCCACATTCCCAAGCCTGGCTACCAAAAAATGCGTGTCGACGATACACTTCAGTAGGAATTCAATATTTGTGAGTGAAACTTCACAATCGATTTCGCCAAATTCCGGTCAATCAGGTTGGTTTTTTGATCATTGCCAATCCTAACTTAGTCACTACAATGGTGATCGCTTGACGTTCTTTCTTAGTGAAAAACTGCACTGAAAAAATAATGAAGGTCAATCTCCCGCGCCTAGGAGTGGAACAAACTAAGCCAGGCAGAATCCAGATTGGTGTAGGGCGGACAAGACTTCCCAGAAAAACTATCTCTACGGAAGGACCCTCGGACTGTATTGAATACACAACGATCAATATGGCAAAGAACAAGGGTAAAATAATTGTATATTTTCCCATGGAACGCTCTATATGCAGATTAGGAGCTATTAAGCAACTAGTCGGCATCCTAATATAAGAATATTATCACAGGGCAAGGGCTAGTTTCCTAAAGAGAAACGGGAACACCATATGTTCTAGCGGCCATTCTAGTCAGTCAAAAAATAAGATTTGCGATTTCAAAACATAATCGAACAATTATGCATCGTGTGGCTGCGAGGCAAATTCCGAAACATCAGCCTCATAAACGTCTATACCCTTTTCGAGGCATTGGAGTAGATCTTTCACTCATCGATCCCCTGTTCCTGCCCCCATGCGAGCGTCGATACTTTGTCAACATTAGGCATAGAGTAAATTATATACATGTTATCTAAAAAATAAACACATCAACCATATGTTAACATCTGCATAACCCAAGAAGATCGCTTGTCTGTGGGATACAGGATTTACAGGATATTGCACATTTACGATGAAACTCGCGCACAGCCAACAAATCCTATTTCAGCTTTAAACAACTGTTTCGGAGCGTCTTATCATAAGGTCAAAGTTCTTACTGTATAAGACAGTAACCTTGCCTGCTATCATGTGTTCCTCGGAGACTTGGGATTCTTAGCAAGGAAAATTTCGAACCCTTAGGCGCGGCCCAGAGGAGAATTTTTGGCCCCTCGAGCGGATGAAAGACCCAATAGCCTATATAACAAAGAAATCTATTTACGCTCGCTGGTTTGATTGGAGATAAGCAGAGGACTGCGGTGGACACGCCTCAGAATCGGTATGGATAAAGATGATGGAGCCCACAAGAGAACGGAAATATTTTTTTTCCAATTCCTTCAATTTTTCGAAATGTTTTTCAAGTTGATACGATGGTTTTTACGATCGACGAAAAGATTGCAGCCGTTTTGAGTTCATAAATTGGGTGTGCGAGGACGGCAACTCTAGTACTCTGCAGTGTTATTGTTCCGGGAAAGAGCCCAAAAATCTTTCTAGAATTGAGTGGGGGAATCCGAAATAAGTCGAATGGAAGCACAGTTGACTGTTCGTGCAAGGGAACAGAGGAAAGGCTTATCAGCAAATGAGTGGCAATCATAAAGTGTATGCAGTCGGCATTGTTCCTCCAGAGGAACGTTAGCAAAGGTGGCAGACAGTCCTCCGCAAAGCGAACTGAGGAAGCACCGGAAAGGGAAAGAGGCGCCTGAAGGACACTTCATCCGAGTAGTTTAAAAGGCCCAAAAAAAAAAAGGTAAAGAAAGACAAAAGGAAACAACACGTCAGCCCGGCAGAAAACCGTCTGTCCAAAGTTACGGAGGTTACAAATGGTAAATCACTAACGGAAAAGACGAGGAAAAGAAGAAGGATTAGATCGTCGGCCCTGCTCATTAAACTTAACTGAAGACAGGATATTTGCGGAAGTTTATATATCAATCCCAAAGACAGTGGAGCAGGAGCATCCTATCAGAGTCCGTTGAATTAGGCCCGAAGACAACTAACAAGAGTACGTTGTGCGAGGCAAAAAAAAGAGAAGGCTTTAGTTCTAGTCTAGATATCACCTTATTCCTATTCTATTCTGTTACAAGTGTTTAGACTATGAACACATGTTTACAACGGGCCAGAGAATCGACAGTAGGACAGCATAGGCTAGGTGAATTGTGAACTCTCCAGAGATCTGGCGCGTCTGATGAGAGCGGTAGTGTCCAATTTTCACGGTGCAAAGGACTAGGAAGTGGTTAACATGATCCGCATCCTACAAAATAAGATGCACCGATGTGCAACCATTCGCGAGTTTCTAGTGCAGTTCGCTGCGGAGGTGAACCCTGAATAAGTACTAATCAGCGAGCAATACCGGACAAGGACACACCTTCATTGCATCTCGACACGATTTCGAATTCTTGCCCAAGACCGAGGAGATGGCTTTGTCTGCATTTGGTGAAACGACGCCGAACTTTCGACGCATGCTTGATATTCTGGACGACACCGTTTTAAGTACGGAGGGGAGAATCCTTTTCCTTCAATGCTAGCACCCTTGAATGGGTTATTCCCCACCCAGACTCCCAAAGGAAAACGGATCCTGGAAATGGCGGCCTGAAAGAGAGTCGTAGTTTTAAACATCGGATCTAAGTCAACATAACCCCCGTAACTTTTGTGTCGGTATCGCGGGCGCGTCGATGAACAGGTGGCGAGTTCATGAAGACTTTTCGGTAAGTGAGCACCAATATATCCCGCTCAAAGTGGTTGGCACTATTTGACAGCGGGCATCAGCCTGCAAGATCAGGAGATCGTCGAAGCTATTAGAACAGGTGGAGTCATGCTAAAGGGCATTTCCGAGGTAGTGCATTGAAGATGAAACGAAGTTTTCATGTACTGATGAACGTCGGAAATTGACGACCTTTGGAACGAGTGTCATAGGTTCCGCCGTTTGGCATAGCTTTCGCCCGATATTCTCCACAATGGCAGAGTACATATCAGCTAAAAGCAGACTCCGCAGCTTAATAAGCAAAAGCATAGGTCACTGCTGGCAGGACCAAGTCGACCGTGTAAATGGGGACCCGTGAGGACTCGGCTATAAAATTATCAACCCGAAAATAGGAACTCTGATAGTATCCGACAGAAGTATATAAACTGGGGTTCCACCATCGGCGTTCAACACTTGCCTGAAGGAGAGCATATTTCCTTGTCCTCCTTGTTGTGCTCTAAGTTTAACACTCGAAAGACCGATTTCTAAAGTCTGAACTCAACCCTGGTGACTATGGACTGGATTTCTATCCCACTTCTGAACGTGCGACGAAGACCTTTTTTACGCCCCTTTCTGTCCTAGGTGCTCTTTCGCTCTTAAACGAACTTCGCCCAAAACTCTCAGCAAATTTTGCGTGAAACTTGCAGCTCCAAGCAGTCACGTCCCATATATTACATCGATTTACCGGGCAGTTACATTTGAAGTATATGGTTGTATTCACCTCTTCCTCCAATCGGTCAACTTCAACATGACAAGCGAATTTTGAGTGCCGAATTAGAGAAAATTTAACGAAACTTTGTGAGTCACGCATTTTTCTGGGAAGGGAGGCCATATATTTTTCACCATAGGGTCGATATTTTTTTCCATACGACCATGCTACCATACATTACGAACGTAAGAAGGTGTTTTCAGATCCGCAAACAAAAATAAATGTGTGAAACGGAATCGTCCGGCACTGAAATATTCTTATATAAGAAATACATAAAGTTTTCATTTCAGTTTTCGACTTGTTTTATGATAGATTAGAGTCGCTGAAGAACATTGTAGTCTCTGGTCAAGCAGATAAATTTGATTGACAAAAATTAATTCATTGGAGTGAATAATTCAAGAAAACTTATCTCTTGTGCAACGATAGATTTGAAGGCGTTTTGAGCTGATAGCCAGAAAACAGTGGAGCGAACAAGACACTAGAGAGCTTTGTCCCGTGGGAAAGTCATAAAAACAAAACGAAATAAGTTTTCTGTTGCCATTTAACTTTGAAACTGTTGACATTTTTATTTTTTCACATCACCACCATCACCTTCAGATGTTTGTTTTATGGTATTACAATCATGATATAGACGTTAGTAAGAAAATAATGAGCATATTAAGTATTAAATGAGATTTTTTGTAAAGTGTACAAATTTACAAAGAACATTTGAGTAGCTACAAACGAGCTAATATTTTCATCGTCGAAAGCAACAAGCAATTGAGACATTTACACAACATTTAGAAAACAAAACAAGAAAAACTTTCAAGCAAATGTGGTTTCTTGTAAAAGAATAAAACTTATCGAAGCTATCAATTCTCACTTACCTTATTTGAATTCGATGATTGATTTTTCGTTGACGCAGATGTGGATTCTGATAAACCGCTACCACTTCCACCGCCGCTCCCACTACCATTTTGTTTATTATGGTCGTTATTGCTGCTGCTGCTACTGCGCTTTTTATCCTTCTCACGATCCTTATCGCGATCACGATCCTTTTTCTTGCTACTATGATGACTATGATGGCTACCACTACTGCTATAAGACGACGATGAATGATGTTGCGAATGATGACTATAACTTTCTATTTTATCTTTAGATATTTTTATTTTTAAGGAACTAGGCTGCGGCGGGGGTGCTAGTGCTGGTTGTGCTGTATGAACATTATCATCCACTTGATATTGGGTTAATTCGGCACGTATTCGATCTTTTGGAATTTTTATTTTCAACTCCGAGGTTGGTAGAGAAGGTGGTGGTCCTAGTGACGTAAGATTAAGTTTCTCCTTCGGTATGGTCAGTTTCACGTGATTCTGCTCCTGTTCGTTACCAGACGAACGCTCCTTGTTCTTATCTTTCTTATGCTTCTTACGCTCTTCCTTATCTTTCGACTTATCCTTCTCTTTATGCTTGTGCTTGTCTTTTTTCTTCTTTTTCTCTGCTTTCGACTTAGAGTAAGCATCACCACTTGTGTTCCCACTAGTACTTAAACTCGGAACAAGGACACTAGGCTCTTCTTTGATTGTCTCTTTTATTGGAGACTCATTTTGTAGTAGTTGCGCGGGTAGAGTTTCCATGTCACTTAAGGGTTCTATGGGCTTAATATCGACATAGTTCAAAATAGGTTCTGGTTTAATTAAAAATTTGTTATCTGTACACAGGCTCTCTTTTAATAAATTTCGAACTAAATCCGGATCAGTTTCTATGCCGTTAACAGTTGATGAGTACGAAGGTTTGGCTGATCGCGAGGAATCTACAGATCCACCTTGATCGAAAGGATACATCTGTTTTTGATCGCTACTGCTTTTCGGTGATAATTGAGGTTCCACCTTCCGAATTTTCACATCTCGTTCTTCATCTAATCGAGCGACTCCTTCGCTCGGTCGCTTTACGCCACTCAAGTTTAGAGCTTGTTGATTTTTGGTGTCGTATGGGGGTACACCTGAGGCAGTATTCTGAATCATTGGCTGGTTAGGTATATCTATTACCTTTTTGTTGCTATTTCTCTTATCACTCTGCATCGAAAATTTGCTGGGATCGGCAGGTTGTTGATCTGGCCGGGTTTTGTCCTTTTTCGGCGTCTCTGAACGCCGTTCCCGATCTGACCTCTTTGGACTTTCCCTGTTTTGTTTCATGCCTAATCCTAATACTGATGGTCTATCCAAATTACTATCAGAACTTGTTTTGCTATTAGTATTTAAAGGTAAATTAGGATGCGTTGCTACTTTGTCATTCCATTCAGGACTGAATATTGACGAAGTTTTGCTTTGAGATGTTACGGGCTGGGGTAAATTTGCTTGTGGAGGCTGAACTGGGAGTGATTGAACTGACGGCGGTTGCGGATAATATTTCGTTGGCGAACATATCTCCATTTGTTCTGTTTTATTATTACTACTTTCATCGATTTGACGCGAACTAGCTTGTTGTTGTTGATTGAAGGAAGACTCTAAAGATTGCTTCTGACCTGACTGCAAATGCATTTGTTGCTGCTGTTGCTGGACGGATTGATCATATTTTAAAGAACTATTGCTGTTGCTACGGCTTGATATAGTTTGATTATAGGTTGGAGGCTGTACATTAGTCGGTACGAAAGGTCTCTGTAGCTGCGGCTGTGATATCTGTTGAACATTCCTTGTCAAATCTATTCCAGTTGCACCTACATTTGGTCCTGTAAACATATTTGAATTGCTATTGTTATTGGAACTACCCATGTTACTCCCACTGCTATGTTTGGCTGGTATTTTGTTTGGATCTATAGGACGACCGGAAGGATCTTTCAACAAGCTCCTTTGAGGGTCGTTGGATTTCGACATGGACTTGTGCCCGCTAACTATAGAGGGATTGTTTGGAGGTTGTATTGAACTTCTATTTTTATGATAGTTTGGATCATGCGGCCCATGTGGAAGGCGTTGTGAAGTGTTGCTTGTTCCGGATGGTATTGGCATACCGTGTGGGGGTCTGCTGCTACTTGGTCGCGGAACGTTAGGTAGAACTGGTTGTTTGTTGCTTCCACCGTGCGATGGATGCATTTGTCCATCGGGTACCAATTGTGGCCGGTCGGGACGAGGTGGTCGGCTCGAAGAATGACCACTACCGGACGATGCGCTTGTGTACGGCTGCTGTTGTTTGTGTGATAGGGTAGGTTTCCCATGATCTGTAAAGAAAATTTATCTTATAGAACATAGATATGCTAGCAAAATGTTTTTTTTTTATTTGAAACTAAATGAAAATCCAAATTATTGTATAAAGGATAAAATATAACGTACCCCCTGATTCAGTTGGTGGTAACTGCGGCTTAGAATGATGAGTATGATGTGAGCTAGCAGATGAATGATGTCTATGATGACTAGAATACGATTCAGGTCTCCGTGCTGATTCTGGTGGTACTTGAGAATTCGAACCATTTGCATCTGCGATAGGTCTTTGCGGTTCGTTCTAAAATTCATATCACATATTTTTCTCGTGAGATACAATATAAATAGGACAAGTGAGAGTTATGTACCATTCGTGCACTCTGAGCTAAAGCCTTTATTGAATTCAGTTTCGACTTCAATCGAGCTGGACTCTTTTCATAGATTGCTAGGAATTCATCTGTGAGTTGTTTCAATAAATCCAGCGTTACGCTTGTATCGACATAGTGAAACCAATGTTTTCCTTCTGTCGATTGTGGAATCTAAAAATGGCATGTCGATTTCATGTTGTTTGACTTGAAAAACATTTGATTCACACTTACTTCCCATCGCGACCATTTACACGCTAAGTAAATACAGAAGCATGCAACTACTGTAGGCCTGTACTGTAGACACATGGAAGTCAAATGTAAGCTGTGAAGGAAGAATTTAAATGAATAACTGGTTTCCAATTTTTCTTTAAAATAGTGTGGGCGATCGTTTATAAGTCACTTTTGTGCAAATATTTAAACGCGAAAAATGATCAAGTGATAATTGTCGATTATCTTCTAGATACCATGAGGTAGGTTTCATTGTTTTTAAAATGACTATTCTTTGAAATAATTCAATTCAATGCAAGTAAATGTAGAAAGAAGCAACTTGAGCGCAAATGAGAATAGCATCTGAATAAGCATTTGAAGGAAGGGGAAGGACGAGTCACTTTAGTTTTAATAGTTATGTAACACCCGCACGTTTCAGAAAGTAGATGGAGTCTTATTAATAATGTTCACTAGTAATCTATCGGATATTTTCCTCACTGAGATAGTGACTCCCCTTTGAGTTAAGGATGAACAATTGACTTGTCGTAAAGGGCGACTAAAAGGGATAGAAACTTGTGAGCATTAGCCAGGCATTAGGTTATTAAACCTGAAAATTTCGAAATTTTCATCCTAGTAAAATATTATCCACGGCCTGAATAAGGACGGATTTACTAGAACACGAGTTGTTTTTTGGAATGTGCTTACGTTCCTCAGACACCGTATCGAGGGCCCTCAAAATGTTCATCCTTTTCTAATCTGAGCGAGCGTTTCAATGTTTCAAACTGGATATTCGAGGGTTAAGTGAGTTTAGAGGCTTCCTAAAGGTGACATTGTAACCGTGGTGGGCGATTCGAATGCTAAACTTTGGTCTGACAAAACCTTTCTCGAACACGTGATACAGAAACACGGTCTTGACGACCAAAACGATAATGGTGAGGATTTTGTTGATATAAGGAACTTCAACCGCCTCGGCATTGGTGTTACATTATTCGAGCATAGAGCCTATTATAAGATCAGTTAGCTTTCAAACGGGCACTCAGATTGACTAGATTGTAATCAGTAGGAAATTTAGGAACTGCTTTCTCGTCTTTGCAGAGTTGGCAATTTCACTCATTTGTAAGTCCTCGGAATCTAAGATTTTTCTTAATTAATGAAAAAAAATTGCGCTCGTCATGATTGCGGCAACAGCAGCGGTATACATGTGGTTCCTGCCATCGCCGAGATATTGGTTAACATAATTTGGGAACATTTAAAGGGTTGATCGACAGAGAACAGACTGGTTTCTCATCCTGTTGCACTACTAGATCCGCATTGGAGTTTACATTGTTTCATTTGTTCTTCACTGAATTCGGGATAGCTTTAGAAAATATCAGCAAGGAGTCTAGTGTGATGCTCTATGCAGGAGGAACGCTCCGGAATAACTAATAGTTATTATTAAGCGACATATGTCGCAAAGGCGAGGTGAAATCTCAGAGAAAATCGAAGTCCTAATCGAACTTCGTCGGCGCACGGGCCAGATAATCGTAGTAGTCGCACATTCTTTAAGAGTGAAAATTCTATTGCGCTACACCATGCAGTGGAGCACACTATCCCAAGATGGGTGGCCCCAGGAATACATGGCGGAGAACAGGCTCCTCGGAGCGGGCTGAAATTGATTTCAGCAAACAGTCAACGATGACGTGTAGAGATGTTTGATGCAATTCAACCCATGTTAGGTTCGTTAAATCAAATTGATGGATCAGAACCAGCAGTGAATTTATGAATTTGTTGATTGATTGATGCTCTTCAAAAGATCAACTAATTATCTCCCCACCATTTACATGATTCTCATTTCAGGTCTCTACGCAAGCATATAACATCTTAAATAGCTACGTTTCCCCTATATGGGGCATGACATCTCAACCGTTCTCGGATCATTGAAATGTGTTTCAACTTTCTCTAGGTCTTCCATAAAAACTTAAACTAGATTCTAGAGCAAAATAGTTACCCTTCCTTGACGTATTAGCCATAGACGTGTATATTAGAAGGCCGAAGTGCGAGTAGATGCATTATACGTTAAAAAAGTACCCATATACTCCCATTTCCTTTTTCCAATCAACGCGTTAGACCATGTGCCTCGTACGTCGATCTATTGCTTCGTTTCATATCCTATCGGGCCAGTGTTCCCCGATGGCGTAAGGAAGGCAACGATTGACCAAGCCCTGAAGCTTTCGAATAATATTGGTAACCATTATCTCCAAGTGAGTATGAAGAACGTCACCGATAATAAGGAAAAAAGTATTGATGACCAAATGAAACTCGACAGACTTCATTTTAAACTTAAATTTCTCCGAATCGTACGCTACGCTGAACTTCTCGTACTTTCCACGGTAACGGAGCTTCATCGTATGGCATTCACCCTACTCAGAACTTTTTCAGAAAATGAATTCATGGTTTCTTTTGATATCAAGGTCGTAGTGTTCTAATCGAAGAGACTTTGTGGTAAGTTAATTAAAGGAAACGAATGTTCATGGCAGTGGAGGGGAGAGGTAGGGTAATACATTACTCTAGCAAATGTTTGCCTAATTTACCTTCATAGACAGCACCCATAGGAAAACCTTCCTCATCTCGCACGTGTGAAATATTTGCAAAACGGATTAAAAGGTGCCTAAAGGAAAGTAGATATTTGTCGAGGTCCTGGATACGATATTTAGATGACATTTTTACTATTGTGAACAAATGATGCCTAAAAGGTACTCTGGAAGAATTAAACTTAGTACACGAAAAATAACGTGTACTAAAGAAGCAAGAGCAACTTTCCTGCTTAAAAATCATCATCATCGATAGTGGGCTTTTTGGAGTGTGTTCCATATACAAAAAAAAACACACTCCAAGAGAAATTTTAATGAGATTGTACGTCACACTTAATGCTGTGGAGTTTAGGGATAACGTTTTATAGCGTTTATCTAATGAGACAATGCCGGATTTTCGACGCAGGCTTGATGTGGGCATGCCTCACCCATTCCACAAGAAACGGATCCTGGGAATGGCTTTGAGAACCGGGCTCGCAGTTTTAAACACCGCTGCAAAAGAAGCATCCCCGATGTAGCCCTTATGTCAGAATCATTGGCACCGTCGGTGGACAGATGGAAGGTGGTTCTGCAAGTGGTTGACGCTTTTTGACGGTGTGCCTCATCCTGGTGCTTTCACTACGCGTGGAACATCGGGAGGTTCGTCGAAGCTCTTGAAACGGGCAGAGTCGAACTAGAGAGCGCTTCGTGGGGTGTTGACGCTACAGCTGACACTGTCATAAATATAGTGATGAACCCGATAACAAGAGCCTATGAATCTTCCATAGCCCAGAGGGCTCCCAGCCGTAACAAGATTTCAACGTGATGGCGGTGCAAATTGCCAGCTAGTGGAAGGAGTGGCACAGACTCCGCCGACCGGTATAACGTTTATATGCCCGGGAGGAGGCATGTACTACAATGATAGAGTATAGATCAGCTAAAAGGAGACTTCGCAGCGCAATAAACAAAAGCAAAGCTCACTGCTGCCAGGATCTTGTCATCATGAAAATCGAACGAGCTTGAAGAGGCAGTCTTCACTATGAAAAATAAGAAGGCGCTAGCTTTTAATAGTATCCCGCCAAAAATATATAAACTGGTGTTCCAATATCGGCCAGACATACTGCTCGACGATTGCCTAAAGAACGACATATTTCCTTCCCGCTGGAAGGTGGCGAAGCTCACAGTGGTCAGCAAAGGGAAAGGAAACCCTCAGCTGCCGCGTGCATACCGACCACCGTGTATGCTTGACATGTTCAGGAAAATGATCGAAAAACTCATCGGGCCACCGGGGACTTATCCCCGAGGCAGTTTGGTTTTAGAGCAGGGAGATCCACGATGGACGCTGTTATGGAGGTCGTGAATGCGATTCATCGAACTGAGGCACACAACCGCCGTCTCGACGGGTAGTGCTCATCGTAATGCTTGGTGTAAGAAATGTATTCAATTCCGTTGACGGACAGTTATGCTAGGCACATTAGAAAATTAATTCTACGCGCCGAGCTATCTCTTGCGGATATTGAGGGATTATCTGAGAGATAGGTCCCTGCTCTATGAAACACTAGAGGGACCAGAGAAGGATGTAATTCATGTCAGGAGTAGCACCGATACCTATCCGAGGGCTGGACATATAGAGCACTTCCTTCAATAGTCTACCTTGCGCTGGAAAAAACCAAAGTAGTTATCTTGGCCAGAAAGAGAATCCTGACTTTGCGTGCCATACGAGTACCGATCGCCAAGTTCACTGTAGAGTTAAAACAAACGGTAAAGTACTTTGGATTAACGCTCGTCTCTAAGATAAGCTTCTACGAGTAAATCAAGGTAGCAGCGGACAAGACTACAGCTAAGGTCTCGTCCTTAAGTCAGCTAATGACGAATGTTGGAGGCCCTATATCTACCAGGAGACGTCTTCTTATGGATACAACGCAGTCCATTCTGCTTTGCAACTCAGAGATACGGGCTGATACCCTTAGCAAAGAGGTGTCTCGTAAGCATTTTGACCAAGTGCAGAGACGGGAACTTTGCCGGTGCCGTCTTCATATCACGGGAGTGATTCCCGATGTCCTAAGGAGCGCAAGGAAGAGGACTCAAGAGAGGTGGTTGCTCGTTAAGAAAGGCAACGCAATTTAATCCTAAGCATGATGAGGCTGATTATTTCCTTACCATACTTCTAAGCAGGCATGGAGGTTTGCAGTCTAACCTGCAGAAGATTGGGAAGGTGCAAAGCCCTGACTGTGTGTTCTGCAATGGAGTGGTGGAAGATGACATCTTGTCCTCTTGTGAAAGATGGAATGGAATTTGCCAAAAACTTTATGTATACAAAGAGGAGATCCAGACATTGTGTTCGAGTTCTCCTTGCTCTGAAGTAGATTGAATTACACCGGTGGCGTTACCAGATGGCAAGGGGTTCCTTAAATTAACAGCTCCCTTCCTCCTTTCCCCTCCCGTTGGTGGAGGGAATTCCTTGTCTTTAAGGTTCCCTAAGTCGTGAGAGCGGAAGTGCTAGCTTAAAGTAATGCGAATTCTTCGCACCGTCCGCGAAAAAAGGCTGGACACGCCATCTAATCCGTGGTTCAGCCTGGAAAATCGATAAATCTATCCTAAGAAAGAGAGACGTGGCATACTATGCCTCAGATGAAGTGATGAAGTGAACTTTTAAAGATATTGAGTTGGTGAACCACGAGATATCTGGAGTTCCTTACTAAGGCAGGGCTAAACGGGATACCGGGTGTTTCGCCGCTGATTATGGTGACTTTCCTTCGTGTACGAATGATATACTTTCCAGTGTCGAAACCAAAATAGCGACCTGCGGTTGATACTGCTATTCTTTCCACGGAAGAAACAACAGCTATAGAAAGCTATTGGTTTCATTATAAAATGGACTAGCACTTGCGAAGTCAAATTAAATGAAGCCAAATCTATTCACGTTAACTTTGCTACCGAAAAAGACCATCCAGCGAAAGTAGTCATTAATGGATATAGGCCAGGCGAATGAAATTAAATATTTATGCCATTCGATGCTAAGCTTAGTTCGAAAAGGCACAGTATAAAATAGAAAATGGAGTTAAATCCCAGATCCGGGCAGATGTACTGATTATTAAGAAAGCATTAACAGCTCACCGTCGACATAAAATTATTAATGTTTAAATGTATTCTGAAGTCTAATGAACGTCTCAAATCTAAAATTTACCGCAAATCTAAAATTTGCGCCTTCTATGAGTGCTGACCGACTATAAAATACGATGAACGGCGCCTTACGGTAATGGAGACGAAGATGTCGTGTTAGGTCAGTGGCCACGTCATGACCACACCCAAAATGAGGACATCCGCGATCGATGTGGTGTTGCGTCGATCGTGGAAAAATCGCGAAAGAAGCGTCTTCGATGGTATGGACGTGTAATTCGTGCTAACGAGAACTCGTTTGCAAAGATTAATCTGGACATCGAAGTGGTCAGCCGGAACTATGATGGCTTGACACGTTCGATAGTGATTTGAGAGCTTTGCGACTCTATCAATATTAGGCATTTGCCGAGAAAAATGGCCTTCCCCGCTCCTGAACGGGGTAAAAACTTAAAAATAAGGAGATTCTTAAGTCCTTATGGACATACGGTATACAGATTTTAAAGCTGTGCCAAGGAAAATAATTTGAAATTTAAAAAAAATTCAAATTTGTCAAAACAAAATGTTATGAAGCAAAGCCTTCATACATTGGAGGCGAGCGTCCGCATAGGGACCTACGAATACTGATGGTTAGAGGTTATCAAAGAGCATACAATTAAGTACAAACAACGATTACGTTTCCATGTGAATAACGGGGTCCAGAAATTGAGTGATATCAAAACTTTGTTCACACGACTAAAAACAGTTAAGCCGAAAGCTTATAAGCAACAATCAACTCTACAAGACAACTAATGGACAAGGTCATAAATGTGAACCTGAATATGAAGAGGAAGCTGTTGGATGAGAAGAACCCCAATCGTAGCTAAGTATGGAAAAGGAGGAACGAGGGCTTAACACCTAACCTCACTGCAGCTGCAGAGAAAGTAGGATCCCCTGTTAAGCTGTGCACTCCAAATGCAAGAAGTCGTAACTCACAACAATGCCAAGAAACAATGTTGATCAAATCGATTCCAGATAAGTTTTGGAACTTGCAATATGTGTGCATATATTGAACCAACAGATCCTTTGATAAAAAAAGCATTAAATTTTAATGAACTAATTTACGTAGTACGCATTTCTATACTGGGTGACTTGGGTTTCAAAATTTTGAAGAATATTTCGGCATAAACTTGAGGTTCTCAAAAAAGTAAAAACATAAACTAAAAGAGAGATCTACTAATTTTCCATCGGCAAGAAAAAATTGATGAAATAAATATCAAGTGTAAACAATTCTAGTTCAAACCATCCACGATATTCTCTAATCTTTGACTTAGATACGTCGAGATACGTCTTTGCAAGCACATCAATAAAGATAATAGTTCCCAAAAAGGCATCCCATACAACTTTTCAAGCCATAAACAACAACCGTAAGTTTATAGAACTCAGGCAATCTCCGTTACCGCACAGGAATTCACAGAATTCTAGCGATTACCTTCAGTTCTTTGCATTAACATCGATAATTTGGTTTATTAAAAAATATGTGGGAGCGTGAGTCGATGAAATCCAGGATTGGGACTATTTCATCTAATATTTCACTGATTGACATTGGGGTGATGCTAACAGGACGCGTTTTGTCTGTGGAACCTCAAACATGACCAAAGGCACGATTGTGTTATGAATTTTTTCACACTTTGCTAACCACAAACGTCTTCACAGAGAAAGATCAAGTTTAATTTTCTGTAACCTCATAGCATTCCGGAATCTCATTCAAACAAGTTAGTGGTCCTCAAGGTCTGTAAAAAATAATCAACAATTGTCATCTTAAAAAACTTCACTATTGATGAGATAAAATAGGAGCTTATTTGCGTAAAAATTTAAATCTAAAAGAGAAGGTTGCGCAACCTTTAAATATAAAAAGTAAATAATTGTGACTGTACATACGTTCCCTGGAAGCAACAAACAAGGGCGGTTACGATACAAACCTGTTGGAAGCGAGGAAATACGAAGTTTGAGCCAAATCTTTGCAGGCTGAAAGGAAAAAAGAAAACTATTATTTGCATGTTCGCAATTTTCACCCGTAAGGACTTACCTTTAACCAGGTGACATGTTTTGACGACATGTGTGTGCGGGTGATCAATGGCAACATCAAATCCAAGCGTCTGGAGAAGAACGTTCTCGTTGAAAACTAGATCCTGTGCCTGTTCATTGTAAACATCCGACGCTGCATGTGGAAATTCTGTACTGAGGCACAAATGTGCCACTTTAATTACATGTTCTAGCTTGCGGGGCTGTTCCTCAACTTTGGCCGCGAGAAAGAGACTCGCCGCCGCGATTCCATTTCTATGGAAGTGGGTGAAGGAATGGAATGCATAAAATCGATGCATGTAGACAATTGCTGTATTGATGCATAACTGCGACCTGCAAGAGTCCACGCAACAGAGAAAAAGCAGGAAATTAGCGTTGTAGATTTCTATTTGACAGATCGAATCGTCAATGAACGAGTGAAAGTGAACTTTGCAAACTCGCGAAAGAAATGTGAACCGATAGAAAATGTCATTGAATCCTTACACTGACAGGCGCTGCCCCATTTCCTGTATGAGATATGCAGTCTGCTGTCGGTAGGAAAGCTCCTGGTTTGCATCGATGCCTTGCCTTCGACTTGGCGAATTTGCTAATTGCTCGGCTGTGAAGTACCATCTGCTGTCCTTTGAATCGCTGCTTGTGCTTGGTGCGGCGTTACTGTTGCTAGCCATTAATTTAAGTCGTATCGCGCTAGACAGGGGAACGACATAAAACGTGAACGTTCAATTTATGCTAAACTCTTTGCCGTTTTCTGATATTAAAATCGAAAAAAATTAATTTTCTCCACATTTGACAGTCACACGTAAACAAAACATTTCACTGCCCGCACGCGTTTTCAGAATGTCGTACGACTGTGCTGCCCATTTGGCGTGTGGCGGAATTTTATGGCAACTTATTTAGAAGCGGTAGGTGTAGAAATTAAATGTTGAATTGAGTGGATTGGCCGCGCGATTTCCATTTAAATATTAAAACATATGGAAATAGACCATCGTCATAAAAGCAGATAAATATAAATCCGCATTAAAATCATAAGCGGGTAATTTTGGTGAGATTAATGTGCCCTAACACCCCCCACAAATCTCCCTCAACAATGGAAGATTGCGGCATTCTTAACCAATTAACTTAGTCATTTCCATATTCAGAAAAAGGTCCCTGGCGTTTAAGTTTGATGGAAATTTTATACGATTTTGTCTGCTTTTATTTAAATGAAATTCTAATTGAAAATTATTGAGTTTTTCCTTCCAAAACCCCTCAGCCATCAAATAATTTCTACACTCACTGCGCCAATTCCATAAAAACAATTCGCCCTATATCAGAAAAATCACGCCAGGGAATTTCGTGTCGACATCTCGTTGCGTGTAAACGTTTCCATCCTCTGTCCACTTCTGTCCTTCACACACAAACGCATGGCCGCGCGCCTTGACACACGGTGCAACGTGCGAATGTATTCGGACGTCACATTTCTGATGAAATTCCACATATAAAAAATTACGAGAAATCAACTTAGGGGAAATCCGCATTGGGCACTGAATTAAATCAATAGGATCAAGTCGCCGACGGAATGTTTCATGCCGTCCCATTACAAAACCATCATTTCAGGTTAATATCCTTCAAACTATTCGTCAGCACATCCATTTCGAGGGGGAAGTAATTTTGGCTTCAACTTTGAAAAACATCCAAGAGACGAATAAAAAATGTCAGACGCCATTTAATACTCGATGTGCTACATTGCTCAACGTCGGTCAACGAGGTAGTTCACGCGTGCCGTATTTTCACGAAATAAGCGGATTTAAAGTGTTTTGTATTTACCAAAAACTGCCAGTTTTATGTCAGTGCGTAAGAACTTCTCTTTCGTGTAAAAATTACAGCAATTGATGTGAGTTTAACATGGAATTTTACGATTTTTCGTAGCACTTCACAGAATTCGATGTCTAATCCCGGAAAATGGCTGACCCACAACGCAAAACAAATGAGTGTCATGTCGTTGGTCAATGAAAATATTTATTGAAATGTTCAATTGGTTTCGTATAGCCATGCAGTGCCAGTGATTAATTGTTAGTGGAAAAAATCTAGCAATTATTTTTCTGATAAATTTTTGGATAATGTTGTGATTTATTTTGACTCGGAAAGTGTTTGACGGGATTGGCGCCCGCATTTTAAAATTGAGTCAAGATTACCATGTGAGTGCCACGGAAAAAGGCATAACTGCTTTAGTTTGTTTACGGTGTACTGAACTGTATTGTCGCGATTATTATTATCCATAAATCTGTAGTTTTGCGCTCATTAGTTTTCAGAAGTAGAGAATTTACAGTGATATCAAGTGGGGTCACTAGAATTTATTTTGTGGAGTTTTTATATTTAGACGGTTTGCAACGTCTGGACACTACAAGTTCTGGCATCTGAATTATTGATTATGCATTAAAAGTGAATTTCTCCAAATGTTTTACGTGTGCTTAGCATAATTTGTGCAATTTGTTAACTAGCATTCGATAGGATATTGTGCGCCCGATTATAGTTTAATTTATCTGTTGCCTTATATAAAAGCGAAATAATAGGCGATATTGTCGTGCCACTTCCGTTTGAAGATATCAGTCAGTGTTATTCAATTTTAAGTCTCTCCATTGTGATTCCACTAGCAACCCATCAACTTACTCCCTTGCTTTGCGTTTGCTAATAGCTTTCGCCGCTTTTTGCCTCAAATATAGGTTTCAATTTTTCATCTACCTGAGCCTTGTCATTTGGGTACTTCAGACTGACGAAATTTCCTTGTTGACTATTAAGCAGCATTAGGAGGGAATAGATGTACAGTAATAAGTGGCATTAACTGCAGTTGACTGTATTTTGCGATGAAACATTTGGCTCACGATATATGAGGAGAGGTAGATTTTTCTAGATGAGCTGGAGTGTCGGTAGGAAGGTAAGTGAGCACAATTAGTCGCTGTGTTGCACCGTTTTGATGCCACATAATACTAAGATCCACACTACAAGCACCAAAAAATAGTTTGCCTTGAGTATGCAATCTGGCTATAGATAGATCTGCTTATTCGGAAAGGAAGTGCCTAGAGATCTCTACAACTTTTACAAATTCCTATTTTCGTTGAGTCTGGCAGCAGGGTCTTCTGTACGTGCCTGCATGCGACTGCCTCAAAGGGTCTTGTGATAAAATTTTGTTGTAGGAAGGCCAAGCCAACTCATATTTGATTTAGCTATTTGAAGTTAGTGTAGTGTTAGTAGATTGGACTCCTTACTGTCGCCAACGGGACGTCCACCGAGTGTTTATCAAGAGCGGTGCCCCGGTTAGCTAACCTGACGGACGGTTCATTTCCCTTTATGCTTCTATGATCGGAAGCCCAGGTGATTCCCCAAAATATGCTTCAGTTCCCTACAGGACTCTCCGAGTAGGAAGCACTTCTCCAGTATTCTGCACAGTATAATCCTAGACTTATTCGTTGATCATCTTGGTTGATTCATGATATAGTCAGCGATGAAATTGTTACATTTTCTGATGTAGTTCTCCGTTTCAAATAGCTTCGTGCTAGAGTACTCCCCAATGGCTTTAGGAAGACAAGTGTTGGGAAAGACTTGACCTTTCGTGTAACCGAGACGGTTACTTTCGAATATGCTGCTCCGTATATGTCGCAGAGTGTTGTGTATCCAGATTTTCGATAAAACGTCGAACATCCAAACATCGATACTACAAGCCCCCACAATAAAATTGAGAAGACTCCCTCCTGTGGACCCTCCCCCCAACAATACACAGAAAATTAAAATTCTAACTACGTATATTCATCAAAAGGAGCGAGTAAGTGGGTTAACTTACGCTTAAAACTAAGGGAACTCCATATCTCCTACCATTCCCCTTCTTGCCTCTCTCCTTATCGAGTACCTCATTGGTAAGCTTGACATCAATGTCGGCCCTGGATGCGACAGTCTTCCAAATCTTTTTTTGCTTAAAACTGGTCAATCCATTTCCTTTCTCCTCCGTTATTTTCAACAAGAGTCTTGAAGAGAATTCTGGCCTATAAAGAGGCTCTTAGCATCCTCTTTCACAAAATTCGCGATCACATCATGCTGAGAATTGCCGCCCTATTTCGCTCTTCTTCTCTTGTTTCAAAATCTCGGAAAGGTATATCAGCGACTGGTTGTCCGGCCACTTCGGTCACCCATAGAAATTCATGGCAGGAAGTGCATACTATCTACACTGACTTTGCTAAGGGTTCCGGCACTGTAAACCACAAGTATTTCTGTTCAACCTCTCTTCTCTCAGTGTTCCTATATTACTTATTTCATGGTTTGCCTCTTAGCTTTCCAACCGATCCTGACGCGTCTCTTTTTTGGTGCCTGCCACTTCTTTTCTTCTTCCCTATCTGGATTTATGCATATTTTTCAAACGTTCCTTGGGTCTGATGGACAGTTCCGCATCTAATGACATCTGACGTCCTGTGTTATAATACTTGTAACGCAGCCATTTTCAATGTGCCCTTTGCAGAACTCGAAATCTATTCACATTCCCCGATTCCTAGACTTTGTCGAAGTTATAAAGTACAACGGCTTCATCCTTTAAACTTCTTTCAGTAGTTATAAGCAAAGGTTAAGGTCCTTGCTTGCAAGAAGTAGCTGGGGTTTATTCTGTTTATTGTTTGTTAAGAATAAATAAATAAGAGCGATGCCCCGATTGGCGAGCCTGACGATCTATTCATTTCCTTCTATGTTCCTATGACCGAAAGCCCAGATAGTTACTTAAAATATGTCTCGGTTCCCTCCAGGACTGTCCGAGTAGCCTGCACTTCTCCACTGTTCTGCATCATATAATCCTAGAACGACTCATTCGTTAATCATCTTGGGATAGTTGATCCATGATATTGTCGGCAATGGAGTTGTTACCTTCTCTGATGTTTCAGATTGTTTCGCAGTAGCATGCCCTGGCGATATGGTACAGTGCGCCTAAAGACTTACAAACCAGAATTAATGCATATAACAAATATTTATTGATTTTGTTGAGAATTTGCACATCTTTTAAGGTTTTGTGTAAAACAAATAAAGTTGATTACTACCATATTTTGGAAATTTACTCGAAACTCCCTTAAGTTTGTCCTAGAAATGCAAAATTGGTGCCAGCATAGGCGATAATATAGGATATAACTCTGGGAAGTTTGAACGCAATCTATTATTAACAAAGTTATTGGAAGTCGAAGTATTGCATTTCAAGTAAATTTATTGCCCTCTGGGACGTGTATGACGTCATCATCATATGCATAAAATGAACTTATATGAACGGTGGAGACATTTTCGCTTTTCTTTTTTAGCTGTTTTTAGTTATTTGAATATCAATATTAATTACTGGGTTGAGGCATGTGTGTGTAGGTTGAAATTTGCGGGTAATGTTCAATAAGATGGACGTGTACGTATGTATGCTTTCGTGAAATGAAAATGCGTTAGATCAATTTTCCGCATAATATTTATGTCTTTAATTTATATGTACACACGCATATTTTGTTTGCCAATATATGGCGGAATATTTTGCGTTCTTAGCTATGTACGAATGGAAAACGTACATATAGACTCGACATTTTGGAAAATAAAATTGCTTTTAATTCAGTGAAGATACACTTGGAAATATTCTTTATAAAAATAAGGGTAGAAAAAGCTGCACCAAGCTATCAACGTACCTGATCTGCTTCCACCCCTACTTGATGACGGCTCAAAATTGTTGCACAGTGGTTGATTTCAGTGTCATAACTCACGGCTTAATTATTGCCCATAAACTTTCTGTTAGATTTAAACCCGGGCCTTATGCAGGCCATTGTTGAAATTGCCTCATACATGAATCCTTGCTGTACAAAATGCAACTTATGATAAACTGACAACGGGAGGTTTTCCAGGAATAGTAGAAGGTGCTCTGACAGTAAATTTCGGTAGAGGAAACTTAAACCCCTTGGTCTTGACAATAAGCCCGGCTCCATGTTTGCTGAAGCAACACCATATCATAACACTAGCGGGGGTCGTTGCCTTCATAGTGCACTCTTCTTTGTTGAAATGGCCGAGCCAATATTTAAGGTTTTGTGTAAAACCCCATACATGTGAATAAAGGGTACAACAATTTTTTTCACAGAATGTGGCCATGTGGAGTATCAAATGAAAGGGCTCAATTAGTACTTTTCGAAGGCGGATTTGTGTTCGTTATAATTCATACACATGACGTGTATTTCAATGAATAAAAGGGAGCAAATACTATCTTGTAACTACTTCGGTCACACTGCTCCCAGGGCAGAGGCGAGGCAGCGTCTTATGAGTTGCCTCTGCCCTGGACGAAAACGCAAGTCATAGATTTTGCAACTTGGGGCTTGTCCAAGGATGTAGGTTCCGTGGACCACGACCGTGAAAGCATGTTGCTTTCCAACTTTCCGCCATTAAGTGAATGACGGATTTAGCAATCGATCGATTCTTAAATACAATTTTATCATAGTGCATCTAATCGAAATCTAGTCCTCGAAATACATCCCGTTCCAAATTCTGCACAAATAAAGTTAATAATTCAGATAGATATATTTGTACATTGAACAAGCGGTATTCAATATACGTACTTACATGCACGAAGTAAATCAATTTATATACATGCGCATAAAATACAGTATTCGGCAATGGCAATGTTTGTTTGTTTAGCGTGAGCATAACATCTATGTCTCTAATATGTACGTATATCTTGCAGTTTGAAAAAAAAATATGAAGGAATATTTTGGGTTTTTAGTCATATACGAATGGAAAAATTTGGGTAGAAAGTTTCCTACATAAGATGAACACAAAAACTCTATATTCGAAGCGCCAGCTTCCGGTATTCCGACTTGTTTATCATTGTATATGAAGGTCCAGAATCCTCAAGAACAATTCCATTTCTTCCAAAATTTGCTTCAGTGTATTTTCCTTTTTAACAACAAATTAGATCACAGCGCGATGCTCCGAATTGCGAGAACTATGAGTTTTCGTTGGCGTGTCTTTATTTGTATCAGGAATAACTTCAAAGGGAGAGGGAGAAATAACACAACAATAACTTTCCTTTATTTGGTTCAGTCATGTATGAGTGTTATTGCTAATAACTACCTTAGGTCGCGAACTTATCAACCACCCTTCGTATGTAATGCAACGTGGCATACTTTCAATGCATATTTTAACTATTTCTTGCAATTTTGGCAGTTATTATCAAATAGTTTTCTTTTATTGATTACTTTTTTTTTCGAAATTTCAGACTTAAGGATTCCTAAACATTTGAAATAGGATTAAGACCGGGGCAGCTCCTGGGTCAGTTTTAGCGTTATTGTTTTCAAGATAAAACTTTGTTATAAATGCGTGTGACAGTCATGCATGAATTAAAAATCTTCATCTGAAAATCATTTTAGTGCTTGTACGGCTATGCATTACACCAAAATTTTCTTCTATTGGTGCTGGCGCATGTTTCCCCCATTCCGACATAACCTTGCCAGTTTTCTTAGAGCTTATGGCGCGTCATATCATCACTGAATCGGCAACATTCATCCTATCATCCATAATCTGAATCTATCAATCAGAAAAGTGAACCGAAACAAACTGTTTTGATGCTTTTGTGTAATTGTGTAATTTTAAGAGCGGCTGAAATTATTTTTGAAAATAAACTATTCTAGCCTTATCCCAATTTCCCTGCGTTCATTGCTGATGTTATTTGACCCATGCGAGACGATTTCCCGGCATCGCAGCAGGCAGCTCAGGCTAATTTAAAGGTCGGCAACCATGTCCTTCTATCAAAAGTGTTTAATCGAGATTCATTTAAGGTCTCTAAAGTATTTTCTCTCGAGGCATTCAATGATTTCCTATGACATGATGAATTTCTCTTTTAGTGCGAGCTGTTATGGCCTGCTCTCCCACACTCTCGGCTTTCCATCTTTTTCTTAATATTTCGGATATTGGACTGAGAAACCCAGACAGCGTTTACGACTCCGTGCAGTGGGCATTGACAGTGCTATAGCATTACCATATCTCCTTTTCTCCTGTTTGATGTTCCCGGGTTGTTCCATTATAATTTGCAACTCTGAAGTGCTTTCGTTTAACACCAAAAATAAGAAAACTTGCTTAATAAATAAGTGCAGAATAAATAATAGAAAATCGCCAGGCCAGGGCATGGGGAGAGCGGGGTGGCTTGTGTTTGCCAAGCAGGTTTTCAAACCATTGCACTGATTGCTTCCAATTCGCATCCGGTATGGCACACTTTCACGTATTTCATCGCTGGTCTCAAATCTCAAAAACAAACATTTAATTTTTAGTCTTTAACAATGGCACTTTGAATGCAGCGTGGGAAAAGCGTTACGCCCACTTCATAGCTAACTGACTGACAAGCAAGGCAAGTGATTAGTTTCTTGTCGAAAATGCCATTCCTTGTAGGAAGAAGGACATCACGTTGATTTATTGTTAATTTTTATAATTGAAAGGAGAATTCTTAATCAGTTGTATGTACAAATCTAGATATGTATTTTCTTTCCTATTTTAGTAATATGGCGGCAAATCTCAACAAGATCATAACGAAGCCACAAAACCGTGGTTTTATAGTCCGAAAGCCTGTAAAGACAACAGCCGAACAAGAAAAGGCTCTACGGGATCAGCTTCACATTGAGATCGAGAACAAATCTAAAGCTTGCTCCAACCCCACTTACGACTGTTCGATACCACGAGTAGAAGGTTTTGAATTTTGCATCCGACATATCCTTCAGGATCCCCGTGCCCCATACAAACAGTGTGCCTACACATATCCGAGTAATGGCAAGAAATGTTTGCAACCAGCTCCAAAATACGACGGGAAAAAAGAACCTGGACTCACAAACTATTGTTTTGAACATAGTCGTTTGATACAATTGACAAAAACACGGAATACAGTGGGAAAGTACAAACAAGTTGAAACAAATGAAGCTTTTATGAATGAGCTTACACATCATATTAAAATTGATGGTTCGTCGACAAATTTTACTGAGACAGATGAGGAGATTGATGTTGTGTCTGCTAATGCTGATCCTTTCAGTATGTTATGAAGTTTGATAAGAGTCGCGCCTATACTAATGGGAGACTTTTTTTTTTTCAGTACATTATGTTCATTCGGCAGATTTTGAAAATATTGGGAAGGACGAGCCCCCGAAACGCAGACTTTTGGACTATGCCTCAGATTCTTCGTCAGATGAAGACATGCCCACAACAAGCAATACGTGGCGATCACATGAATGGGACAATTCCGATAATGAAAGCGTCGATTCCCAAAACGAGGATTTACTCAAGTAAGCCAGAATTTTTGTAAAGTTATGCATATTTTCCTAACATTTATACTTGGCTCAGGCACGCTGGTATTTACACTACCGAGGAAGCTACAATGATAACCAAACAAAAAATGATGCGCTTGCAAGTTCTCTACATGGAGCAGATTCTACGTTTGCAGCATTTATTGAAAGAAAAACGAAGGAAATATTTACAGGCCATCAAAAAGGAGCGCGAAACGCTATGTAAGTATATATTCTAGTTAATGCGATTTGCATCGTTACAATTTTTTTTATTATTAGGCAGTATCCATGACCAACCCAAAGACACACCTCAAGAAAGGAAACTGTACCGCAAACTCAAAGCTCTAAATCGTTACCACAAACGATATGGAATGGAAGCAGTTCTCTATAGAAAGTACAAAGAAAAACGTGATCGTGCCACAGAAGGCTTGAGTTACAAGCCGCCATCATACCAAAAGTGCATATTTTCAGAAGGTGGAGTGAAGTGCGGTGATCGCGCTATTCCGAGTTGTAAATATTGTAAAAAACACATCCTGGAAGACAAGAAACAAGTCCTGTTCAGGGCTTGCGGTGTCGAAAAGAGTGGGATAGTTTGCCAAGAACCAGTGCCCAATATTTTCGAGGATGCAACTTGTGTATTGCACTTGGATCTGCCGCCGGCAAAAGCATATACCCAGAAGGTAAATAATCGGTCATTACTGTAACTGATGCTGAGAATGAGACGTCATAGACACATTGTAGATTTGTTAGTTATTTCTTTACATTATTATGCTTGAAAATCACAAAAAGTGACAAATGACGTTATCTAACAAATCGATAATGTATCGTTGACGCAATTATAATTTATTGCAGTATAATAATCTGAATAAAAATTAGTTTAGAAAAGTGCAAGAAACGAAAAATACGGACAATAACACAATCACAGACTATGAGAATATAGAAAAATGAACTAACTTGTCTGTTGTTCAGAAATGCTTTATTGAATTTGTTTGTTCATTCATTTACTCCTTTCTAACCCGAGGTAATTAAACAAATGATGTTTGTTGAACTGTGAGCAAAATATCAAGTCGGTTTCAGCAGTGGGAATGATTTTATTTCTTCTAATTATTTTAGCATCATTTTGAAGATATTTGTTAGCCACCGACTCGATATTTTTTTCACGGTGCTTTGTTTTCTGTGATATTCTGTTGAGAAGTCAATTACCTCTGTCTTTTATATCTATTAAATTTAGTTTTTCAACTACGAATACAGCATTTCTTCACATGTTAAATAACATTTTGGTCGCAAATTTTACCCCAAAACAAGTCTCACAGTCATGAAATATGTGAATTCAAGATGAAGTCTAAATAGAAATAAAAGTATTCAAGCAAAAATAACAAACAATATTAAAAACAAATAACATGTCCGAGATACAGTGGAATGCAACACTCAAAGAATTATCCGTCTGAACAAATTTTCAGAAATTTGAATCAGAAACAGAAGAAGAGGAGGAAGCTAGTGACACAATCATAAAGAAAGCCGACGATGATATAAAACTAGAAACTGAAGAAAATATATCGTCAGCGACAGATATAACGGCAGCCCAATTGGTGGGGACAGCCTCTTCAGAAACGACGAACTCTACCGCCCTGTCAACATCGTCCAGAGAAAAAACGCCGGAAATTGTTGGTGAAAAATCACAAGATGTTGATATGGTTCCTGTGGAAGACAACGATCAAAATGTAACAATTTCACATGAACAACAAAGCAGTACATCTACAGCAAAGGAGAAAGGAAAAGAGCCAACAAATGATGCCATCATTGATGCTGGGACAAACTCTGACGTTGATATGGAGAAGTTGGAAGTCACTGATTCACCGAAACCAGAAGATATCGAAGCAGATGATGACACAATGTCACCAGAAGTCACAAAAGAAGATTGAAAACTGCCAAAGGTTGGCTTCACAAGTTGTTTTATTTTTATTTTATTGAATGATATGGAGCGTAAATAAAAGTTTTGTTGGATATGATATTTGTGTTGCTTTTATTGTTTCTTTTACATTTAGTTGCATTTTTCCAAAGAAGTAACAGCAACAAAGTAGTGCATCTTTAAGACTAGGCGTAAATTGAGACGCATAGAGTGCGTGTGAGGTGGCATGGCACGAGCCAAACAACCCGCAAGTGTCACTCGGGTGGGGTAGCTGGGCACAATTTGAAATGCGTGTGATCTGATTTATTTTATTGCTCCCATTTTCTGAAAGAATACGACCAATGTCTGAACCAATACCGCTTTTTTTGTTGGGAATCAGACTTTTTCTTTATCTTTATTCTAATCAAACCATATGAAAAATTGTTGGTAACAAATTGGAAATGGTAAGGGATTTGGCATGTAAAAGCAATAGTAATATTTGTATTCGAAGATGCAAACGTTGTAGAACGGTTGCCAGGAAGCTAGTTACTTTTGCCCAAAGGAACATGGCGAGAAATTCATCAGCTTTTCTCATGGTGAGGCAAAATTTTACTGTTTTAACAAATCCACGTAACATCAGCCCGTTATCATTGAAAACTATTAGCAATATAACACCCTTGACTAGATTTTACCTTGAATGGATAAATTTTGTGAATATTTTTTTGTTCTTCAAATTCAGTTCATTTGCGATGGCTTTCCGGATCCGATTGTTTGTTTCGATATAGGTAGGAAGGTACGAAACGAACTAAAAAAGCGGAAGAGAAAAAACGAGGAGACAATTCTGTGAAACTCGCGCAACACTGATTCATAGACAGCAAACAGGAGGGTTGTTTACGCTGTGCCGTAGGACCTTACACACGCTATACGCGTCTCAATTTACGCCTAGCCTAATTTACGGAATCCCAATCGCTTCACTTGTTTAACATTTTGGTAAATAAATGCTGTTAGGAACGAGTGGAGTGGTAATATGCTGTAGCAACTTTCTACTGCGTTAAAGTTGGCTCTGATCCAAGGAAAATGAGAATAAATAATTTATTACAACCTAATTGACCGAGAAAAATTAGGATCTCAGCAAAATGTGGCAAAGAAATAGGTATGCAGGGGTGCACATGCTATAATGTTGAAATTAAATTGCCGAACCTCCTTCTTCATTGTTTACTGGAGAATTTGGTAACACGATATTGAAATTATGAAACCGAATTGTTAATGAAATGTTTTCTGGAATCCAGATATCGACCATATTTTCGATTAACCTGGACAATCACATAGGGTGACTAGTTTTTGGAATGATTACATTGGCCTTAAAACAAAACACTCGCTTCATACGTTACTAGATGTTCGTATTTCGATAAACATTCAAGAAATGTTGCAAATCTTGCATTGGATTGATGTTGTGAATATCTTTAAGGAATGCCTTGTGGTGCGACAGAATATAATTTTCCAGTGTGTTCCAGTGTTTGTCAGGAAACAGCAATTGCCGAACCCAGAAATGGCATTACATTGGAGAGTGCACTTACAAGTTCGTCGAAGATTTCTTGAAGGGTGCAACGGCAAATCTGGAGGCGGAGATGAAGCAAAAATCGGCGAACTATAGTGGAGTCAGTTTCTTCATCTCGTTACCCCGGTTAGAAATTTCTTCATAGTTGTTTGTGTTCGTTTTTGCACTGTCTCGGTGCTGTAGGCTAATCCCTTGCACATCATTAAGTGTTTTGATAATGAGAGTGGAGCACAACTCATTGAAGGTGAAGTAGGAAATAAAAATCGATTGTGACTTCCACTCCACAAAGGAGTGAACACGCTATATGCGGGAATGTACGAAAATCATCTTTATACCAACGTTTTTGGGGCTTGTTGCAGATACAGAAATGATCAGAGTCCTCATCTTCTCAAAGGTTTCAAAAATTATATTTTAATATCAACTAAAAAAAGGAATGATTTGTGTAGTGAACTTGTGTAATTATTTCGAGCGTCAGGTGAATGCCTGCGTAAGGCGTTTTGAGCGTGTTCGAATGCTGTCTACTCGCTTGTAACGTGAGAACAGCTTTGTAAGTCGTCTCCCAGGCAGCGCGCATGAAACTGATGACTCTAAACAGTCGCCGATGAAAATTATTTTGTAGACAGACTTTGATACAAACAATTCCTCCACCGGAGGAGAGGCTTCGGGGTCTTCTTCAATGGGGTCGCTCCTTAATTCTATTATTAGTTTAAGGGTGGGAAGATGTGTATAATTATTATATGCCAATGAGCTTGGTGAGCCCTAGAAAAAAGTAAGGAAGGGTACGATTTGAAAACGCCGACGATGACGGTGCAGAGATGTTCTATTCGTCGATTGCCAGTTTTTTCATCTGTAGAATCCCATACAGTTTGAGGGGCAATGGTATTGAGATATATAACGCCTTGATGGCACTGCTGTTAACATGCTCATGTCGATAAGAGATTAGTCAGACGACGCAATGCTGTATCCTTCCTGTAATTTGGGGCTGGGTCGTCAAGTAATTTAGCATTAAAATCCAGTACAAATTCAAGGTGGCTGACTTGATGCGGCGGTGCTTTATCCGATCGCTGGTTTGGCATAAAGATCAGTGATTAGTGACCCCCGAAGGCGAGCAAAATCTTATTGTCGCGTAAATCGCAGTAGCTGTAGCACTTATGCGTGTCGGTAAGCTTTTGAGAGAAAATAGCCTCATGACACTAGGTATTCTGCGGTGTAGCTTCTTCAGTCTGGTTTCCTTGAGTAGGTGGAGTAGGACTTCTAGGTTGGTGGTGTCTGGAGTACAAAGTCTGTAGTAGTTCATGACTCCGTTGTGGTGGCCAACCTAAGAAAATCCCGGTTGGCGTTCTTAGCTACAAGCAATTGAAAATCATTTTTCTATATAACTTCAAAAAAAACCAATGTTGAAAAAAGATCACTTTTGATTGCCTTGTGCTGCTGGAGGTCTCCCGATTGATGATTGATAGCTAGAAGTAGAGATTCCATTCAAGTAGCAACATTTCATCCAGGATTCTTTAACTCGCGAGACTTTTTCGGTAGAGTTACAAATTTATTTTAAGATCAGTAAGTACATTGTGCAGTTTTTTTAGGAATCGGTGGGTTATTTCAGAATGATTGGCACTATTTGCTCGTCCTGTTAGTGTTGGTTAGCATGTCATAAAGCTCATTAACCGTTTTGTTATCGAATGCATCGAAAACGATGAAAGACCTCTGATTACCATCTGCCGTATTGTTTATGTCTTATCATACCTGCAGTGTGCAAGACTGGAAGGTTATTACTGATAAATACTAAGAAGATACAGCAGGCTGGTAAAATCAGGCCCAATGGATTTAATGCTGTTAAATTGAAAGGATGCTTTTGAACGAGTGAGAAGGGCACTGGAAGAATAGTTGTCGAAGAGTCCAAAAACCCTCTTCATATTACCATATCTGTGCTTTAGACACTATGGCTAGAAATTGAAGCTGGGGGTATATATTATGATCGGAAAAATGGTTGGCACGCGCTGTATGAAGGCATCGCTACACGTCAAAAATGTTTTTAATTATTTTAATGCTGCCCTTAGTATTTAGATGGCTGAATTGGAATTTGGATATACCGCTTCTATCTGGGTGGAAGCATCGGTCAACACTGTAAACCGAAAGAGTGACGGACAACATAAGCTAGGATGCACAACGATGAAAAGTGTAAACTTGCACACAAACAGTTAAGGTCATCATTACGCAAAACTCGCTTTAGCGTGGAAAAATAATAATAATCGTTGGCGCAACAATCCAATAGGATCAGACCCTTGAAGTGTGTTACAGCACTTCATTCAAGACCTTAAGGGTACACTACAGGATTACCGAGCCCTGTAAGAGACAATGTAGTCAGCATTGCGCTTGCCCGAGATTATTACCCTGATCAGGTACTCATTCACAGCTGAGCCGACTGGTATCCGACGTTAAATCACGGTACGAATTCCACTGCACCCGTGAGATTTGAACCACTCAGCTATCCGGACACCGGAAAAATGACCAGTACAATTTCATCGTTTAGGTAACATAAGTCCATCACCTAATACTCAACGAATCAAAGCCTGATAATTGGCAACGAAGTACTATTTTTCATATGTGTACATAAGATAAAATTCATTACTCAGGGCAACAGTTTTAGAGGTCTCACGTTGACAGGAGCAAAAGGATTGCTGTCGACACCCTTTATTTCCTTTAAGATAAAGAAATAGCTCTTCAATTCATTCTCTTTAACTAGGCATTAAAAAAGTGGTTCGAGAGGCTTTTCAAATTCACCCAACTGCTGGCCTATAAAGATAATAACGACCTAATTGGAGGAACAACCTAATTTGGACAAACTACAGCGCAGCGCGGGATTTGGTAAGACGATATATGTATATGATGGCAACGTCGAACACCAAAAACAACATCCAGCAATGAACAATGAACACATGAGGTCATTTCTAATGTACTGGTTATGGGGAATAGGTAACTCTCCAGGGGATATATATTCTATAGTATTGTGTTAATATAGGTAATAAAGTGATTGCAAGTGTGAGTTTCGGCAACGATCGATGAGGAACCAACACAGCCGCTGATATTAACAGTGAGAATAAAATACAACTTGCTCGACGCAGCTCCATGGGCCCCTAGGCCTGAAGTATTGAAATGGTTTGCCCAAAGTGAAAATTTTTTTGAGCGAGAAGCACTTTTCCCTTCTTTCTGTAAGTCTGATATTAAGTTATTTCATACTTAAGTTCTAACGTAAGGAACTCATTATTAACAGAAGAAACGTAAGTATATGTTCATTTGAGTTGCCTGTTATAAGTAATTTGTTCTGATTGATTGCAAGCAATTTTTTCTTTTCAACCCGATCAGAACGGGATCAGCTCGTTTTAATCGATTGCGCCATTTTGTTTACTAAAAGACCTAAATTGAATGGATTTGCGACGCTCTCAATCTCCTATCTTATCGACTTTGATTGTCGGACCAATCTTTTCAAGCCAGTTCTCGCCAGTGCAATTTCTACACAATTTCATATCGATAAGGAATGCCCTAGTTTCAGATGTGATCATGGCATGTTACATCACTGGTTCAACGTAACATCTTCGTCCCCATTACCACGAGGCGACGTTCATTGCTTTTTGTAGTCGGCCAGTATTCAGAAGCATAAGGGGCGACAAAGCGAAGGAAACTGTTGTAAATTTTGGATTTGGGGCGTTCGTTGATCACAAAAAACGCCAGGTGTGGAATGCTACTTGATCTAGGTTGCGTTGATGCATACCATTGAATAATAGCATTGATTCCAGATATTTCAACTGCTCTGCTCCTGTCACTGACAGGATCGTTGGGATCGGTTGCCAAAAATTATGTTTTATTTAGACTCAGTCTGAGGCTGTATTGTATGAGACGATCATTCCATTTTTGAACACGTTGCCTAGAGCAGTGTGTAGGACTCCGGACGTTGGATTTCCATGTGCCAATGTCCATAACGGTTCTTGTATTGTGTACCGTGTAAAATTTCCCCTGGTGCCGGTTTCATCTTGTGTAAGTAAAGTTGTTTGTATTCAAGATTTCATGGGAGGAATTACAGGATGCCGTCTCCAATGGACTTCCAGCATACTTAAGTTCGTTCACAATTCAAATGCCACGATTTTGGCATAGCAGCTGAGTGGTAACTATGTTGCAGCTAAGCCCCTTGTGGATGCCTAAAAACACTGGGGAAATTATGATGGGCAGATTCAGCTTATGCGGTAGCTGCAGGGGAATATCAGTGTAATAGCTGAGCTTTGAAATGAAGTCGACGAAGTCTTTTAATAATCCAACAATCCACCATGAATTCGCGGGCAATGCTATGAAACATACCACTTCGTGTATGTTTAAAAATTTAAAGTAAATAATAATCCAATGATATGAAAATAAACGGTCTTAGTGACGATATTTTCGCGACCCACACTTTTCCTTAATCTCTGGGTGATTTCGTTTGCTTATATAATCGGTCAATCAGAAATGCATGCAATGGGCAGTGTGCCCCACGCCAGACCTGAGTCTGGAAGGGATTCGCCTAAAGTGTCACGAAACCGTACCGAACGTTATCTGATCCCATGAGAACCGGGTTCTTGGATAGCATATGCTCCAAAAGAATTCCTAAGGGAGCCTGCACTCAGTATCAATCAGTGTCGCTTCGCTAGTAACGGCATTGATTGTGGTCCCAAATCAATCCGTGTCATAAGAGGACAATAAATCTCTAAAGCATCGTTTGCCTAATAAGATTTTCAATTCTTACACCAATGTCGACAATAATATAGCAATTGGCTAGCTGAAAAACGACCCGAGACGTAAAAACTGCCTCCATCCACATCGAACAGGCGGCACGAGATATAGGTAGCAACGTCAGCACCAAAAACCAAACAACAACATCAAATCGCACTGGAAAAGTCTCACCATAGGGTCAAAGCTCTTACTGTACATAACAATCATCTTGCCAGCCCTTATGTATTCCTCGGATACTTGGGTTCTTAGCAAGAAAAATTGTGAACTATTGGCCGCGTTCGACAGGAAAATCCTCCGAAGAATTTTTGGCCTCCTACATGTGGATAAAATCCGGCTCAATAGGTTGTGGTGGGCGGATCACTTAATCCGTATAGATGAGGATGATCCAGCCCGGAAAGTCTATAAGGGCAATATCTATGGTAGAAAAAATAAACGAGGCAGACCTTGTCTGAGTTGAAGCGACGGCGTAGGCCAGGACGCCAGACAGCTTTTAGGGATATCGAATTGATAGACCTCGGCGTAAAACCGGGAACTGGTGGTTGTGCTATTAATGATGATGGCTGCCAGAGTTCGATACGATTGGAGTAGAAAATTTGCACACCATATCCATTGTAGATAAATAAAAGTGGTTATATTTTTGATCAAAAAACAAAAGTTCAATGAATAAAATTTTTTGCAATTTGAAAATTACTGATCGTTTATAATTAGATACGTCCAATATTTGATGGTTATACTTTCAGTGAGCCATGATGTTTTGGAGCACCCTTTTTGGTTGGGATCCGTTCATCACTTTAGGCAGAAGACGTCTCGCTCGCATTGCTTCGGTTTACCCGGCAATCAAATCACTCTTTCCACTGAAACGTAATTTACCTGGACCATAAAGTTTAGGGCAGTCCTTGTGATTGTCTTTCTCACAGGATAAAATCAAAATCATCGAATTGGAAAAAGTATATTAATCTCTCGAAACCAGTATAATTTCTTAACAGCTTCCTATTTATATTACCTTATCTAAACGTCTTAACAAAATTCAACATGGGTAGAAATAACGGCTCCAACCTATTGGCCATCTAACATCATGAAAACCTTGCGCTACTCATGGTTCGTGTTTCCTGACGATAAACCATGCACGCCAAAAAGCGTTTAATGATCAACATTTATTATGAATTATATCGTTTTTAACATTGAAGATATCGCAAGCCCGCGAGCCTGTGGTCTATGTCGCTGATTAAAAGAAGGAATTTTTCTTCTTTTTCAGCATCACCTGAAAAGTTAACAAAATGATTTCACCACTTTTTAAAATTTTGAGATTACTGACCGGCTGTCCTTGCATCGCGGCGAGTTGTGCAGGTGTCGGCAAGTAACCTGGAGGGGGAGGAGGCACTGATATCGACCCAGCACCTTTCCCCTTAAATCTGGCACCAGAATCGAACTCTACTGACTGTAATTGATAAAAAAACGCTTGAATAATGTGAAAATCGAAATGGTGGATACGTACTGGTTGACCACTATTCTGGGGCTGCATGTTACTATACACAACACCGAATTGGCGCTGTTGAGGCGTTTGCTGGAAGTTATGCATATGGGCATTGTTTACGGGGAAGCCTTGCGCTTGATTGTAGTATGGCATGTACGGAGCCCCGCCCGCGGATGGTCCCGGGGCGTAACTTGGAGCTGAAGGGTAGCCCCCGAATTGGGATCCCTGCGGATACGCTGGGGGCGGATGTTGAGGGTACATATTCTTTTGACTTTCTTCGTAAGATGGTGGTGGACCTCTCTGAGAAGATATTGAAGAAGATTAGTGGAAAATAGTGAAGAAAAAAATGAATCTTGCATTAACGTGATTTCCATTGACTCATTGCAACATCATCATTTCTATCAAAACCAACTTTTTGTTTTTCTCCCTGCATGCAATAGAGCCAATGAAAACAAGTCTGGAATCGTGTCATTGCTTACATTGCCTGGAAATCCATAATTCGAGAACTCCATGGGTGCAGACGGAACCTGCGGGTAATTCACGGGCGGAACTGCAATAGTGGTCGAATTTGAATATAATCATCTGTGCCATGTGAAATAGGAACTTACCTTTCTTTTCTGACATTTTCTCCCCCAAGTCAACACTTCCAGTTGAGTCACGACCAGGCTGTTTACGTGCTTCGGACCAGTCCAAGACTCTGCGCAATGTCAAATATGCATTAGATTGTTAATGTTGCTTTCGAATGGTGGCAAGTAGTTGGTTGTTGTTTCTGATAAATGCACTCTGGGCGGGACCCGCATAAAGGTTCGATTACATTTCCGCAGAAGCAGATGAAAACAGGACACAAATCGGAAGATCGGCGCATCAGGTATGAAAGGTTTTGTCGATTTTCTATGTAAAAATATATTGATGCACGACGGAATTTAGTTATATATAATACTATTGTTAATTTTATTTTAGTAGTAGAGTCAGAGTAAAAAATATTTTGGGACCCAGACATGATATGAGGACATAACCTTGTTAGTGCTTGGTGATTTTGGAGAATGAGTCCTTCATTTGGTAACGGTTTTCTAACTAGGCTAAGGCATGTTTTGAAGACCACCAGTCGAGACCTTTCATTTGATAATCCGCATGACTATATTTGGCGAAAAAATGTATAACCCGCCTTAGTCTAGGGAACCCCTCTCCTTAACACTTAACGTAGAATGATGTCGAATGTAATGCATTGGGGTACGTTTTCTTTCAATAAGCATAACCGTTTCTCAGGAAAATGTGTGTGATGGACAGACACGACCTACTTTAATAAGGTTTTGTTTTCTATAAACTAATACCTGAACGGTACATATCAGAAAATCGTTGTATAGTGCCCCCCAGTTCAATACTATAATCATAACATAAACCTTTATTTACTTTTGAGGAATAAGTTTTCAGAATTATGTGGAAAATTATAATTCATTGGGGAAGAAGATATTAAATTTAGTTGCATTCTTTTGTTTCCTTTAATGCTTTCCTAGTATGTGGACTTTTAAAAGAGCGTTATCGTTACGTTTGCCGTAAAGAACGTAGTCTAAGATATTAAAAATTTATCTGACAGAGAAAAGAAAATAGAAAGAGATTCGAATTATACGAATAAAAGTTTCGCTTTCTTGGGATTGTAGTTGATCGTAGACACATATTTAAGGGTATTTTTTGGTCGTTGCGGCTTCGCAATCTGTCGTAATTTGTTTATTGATTCTTTGGTTTATTTGAATGGAAATCATGGTTAACCCTTTTCTTTAAATCTAGTTACGCAATGTAGGGAAAGGAACCGTAGTTCATTTTAATGATTCCTATTATGGTATCGAGTTTGGAACCAAAGTAGTATTTGAACGGCGTAAAATCATTACTCATCTCTGGGATTTGTGGGACGGGGGAGGGTATGCCAGAGACGCCCACATACCTTTCCTGGACACCGCGTCAGCCTCATTTCTTCCTTTACCACAAGTGTGGCAATCGTAGCAGCATATCCAGGGCATAATGCAGAGACAGGCAAGTCTTTGAAGCAAGGACGGTTTCTAGACAGCTTCCCTCCGTTTCGTCTTTGGTCACCATACTAGCCCTCCATAGGCGAGTAAGGGCTTCAACACAACTTAGAAAGTCCAGTGTGTGTGGTTTCGACTCGGGTATCTTACCAGCGGCCCTTTTTCTGACGAAAGGTGCTTGGTGGGCTTGTTAATAATATGCTCGAGATAGCGTCGTATCCAGAATTCTTTGAATACTTTACCTCAGAGATTATTCTACCAGCTTTAAAATTGTTTGCAAGAACTCTCCTGAAATGAGTGCGTTGCATTGTCAGCATGGGCAAGATACTTTGCTTCGTTTAGTAAGACTAGCAGCTTGTTCATTAGATAAGGTTTCACAGTAAAGGTGACAGAGCTCCCCGCTGGTGACAGGTTCTGTGTATGATGGCATACAAAGTCTCCCAACGCAGATTGCTTGAGCGAGCCTGCATCTCAGTAACGACTGTAGAAGCTTATATGCCGTGTCTCCTGGTGGCTGACATCATTGATCCAAAGGAGATGTTATCAAATACGCCAGCTATATCCGTTTAGAATTATAATAGCAGTCGTTTTTTGGTAATTATTGCGATATCAATTTTTAATATCACCTGATGTGTCTCAAAAGGTTTACTCGATTGATAAGCGTGCTGGTTTTGAGGTTTTGATGCAGGGGAAGGATATTCCCCTTTCCCTCATGTGTCTTTCAATTAGTTTTTTTAGTGTTTTGACAAAGAATGAATTGCGAGTTACTGATCTATAGATTTCAGCCTGAATCTGAGTTCGATTCCCTAGAAAGGCAACACTAAACTACTTCCAAAACCGCCGCCTGCCTGGCGCGATACTGACTATAGATTTTATCTGGATATTGCTATAGAAGCGGAATAACTTCCAGCATGAGAATGGGGTATACTCCATTTGGATCAGGTTATTTATTCGGTTCAAATGCATATATCGTACATTTTGCCTTATTCAATGTCATGATTGAGCTCGCGAGCTTTACTTCTTCTATTCATCCAATTGTTCGGAAATGTTTCATCCGACTGGGTCCAGCCAATTATACTTATTTAGTGAATTTGAAAAGTGAATTCCTAGGAGGACTTATAGGGTTTCCTTTCCGGTGTTAGCGTGTGCTTCGTCGGATCTTTTCAGTGTCCCAAGGAGATTAGTTGCATCCTTAGGGCCGGATCCCTTCTGGAAATGTTTCCATTTCCTTAAAGAGCCTCCTTTACTAGTTCCTCTTGCCTTTCTGCTTATTGTACTGGGTAAGTTTTCTGTTATATTCCTCCGCCATCCTGTCTTCTTTCCATATCGAATAGTCATCGTGTCTTCCCCCACAAAATTTTAATTCCACCGGTTACACTTTGTATCCTGGCGATTCTTTGTCAGCTTATAGCTATTCTCATACAATTGCACTGTTTAATTCATCCATAACCACTTCGATGTTGTACATGGTTTTGGGCACCATCCTTGCGTCCCCCATCTTAGTTGATTAGTTTCCCTTGTAGTGCTTCCAGATTGTGATGTCTCTCTAGATTATTGGTATCTGTGATCTGAAAGCGAGGGCTGTGGAGATAAATTCCATCGTAGCACAGTTGAAGCATGAGCAATAGAGTAGTTAATATCAATTATCTCCCCCAGCGTCCTTGTAAAGAAGGTCGTTTCGTGCCCCCGCTGTCGATTATTTAATCTTGTTAAATAATATATTCGAGAACGTTCTCATCCCTCTTATTGTCTTGTGTGCCAGAGGACATGTTATATATTAATTTACCTCCTATCTTCTATCCTATCTCGCTAAGTCTACCTATTCTGTCGTTCATTAGTCAAGATCCCTAGGTGAGCACTATATCTGGACCCTTTATTTGGATTGCCCAGCCGATTGCTGCCGTGCGGCGTTGCTATTCTGAAGGTTTGCTTACCTGAATAATCGCCAGTATTTGTTGGCTGATTAAATGAGTTTTGAAATGTCAGCTGAGACGAGACACAACTCCGCCATGCTATTAACATAGTATGCTGGTCCCAAGCCCAGGTAAAGGAGGAGGGTTTGAGGCAACGTACTCTGTACTATCCTCAGTAAAACAAAAATAAAATGCTGAGATCAGGGAAAGAGATAAATAGAGTATAGTTGGATTTATTCTACTATGCAAAATCCTACCTGATCTCTCTTGGTGACAGGCCCCGCGACAGGTCGACCAAGAAAATGCATAGAATGTCGTTACAAACATGATGATCGGATTAAGTCAGAGGCCTCGGAGAAATGCTAGGGCGTCCACCTCAGTCGACGCGGCAGGACGGGCCCCGGTCCTGTCGAGAAATGGGCAAGGGTTCTGGACGCATGGACGGCGTCAGGACGTAAGCAAGTTAGTCCGCACACAACGAACAAAACAAATACGTGTCTGCACGCTAAATGTTGGTACCCTAACTGGAAAGACCGAGGAACTCGCAAGAGCCCTTCGGAAAAGGTGCATTGACATCTGCGCTCTGCAAGAAACCCGATGGTCTGGTGCCAAAAGCTGCGACATTGAACGCGAACGCGGTAAAAATGGCTACAAACTTCTCTATTTTGGTAACCCACACACTCAATATGGTGTTGGCATTGCCATCTCAGAGGGTTTCCGTGATGCCATTAAAGAAGTCGAACGATTTGATGATCGGCTGATGAAGCTCACCATTATATCAGCTGATCGCACTATTCACTTCTTCACCGCGTATGCACCACAAACAGGTCGACCTGATGCCGAGAAAGATGCCTTCTGGCAACTTCTCGATGAAAAGACTTGTCACGTGCCTGCTGATGATTACATAATCATTGCCGGCGACCTTAATGGTCATGTGGGTGAAAAGGCAGACGGTAGCAGGTGCCATGGGGGAAAGGGGTTCGGAGCGCGCAATGAAGGTGGCGAACGTATAATCGATTTTGCGGACACCCATGACCTTGTACTTATGAATACATGGTTCATCAAACGATTGTCTCATCTTCCCACATTTTATAGTGGGAACAATAAAACGCAAATCGACTATATTCTCATAAGACGCCAACATTTTACCACTGTCACTGATTGCAAAGTCGTTCCCTATGAGACCATCGCACCTCAACATCGGCCGTTGATTGCTGTCCTGCGAATTAAGCCACCGATAGAACGGCGTGAGGAACGCACTGGCCCGCCGCGCATTAAATGGTGGCGATTTGGTGAGAAGAACGAAGAAACGGTCTCACTCATACGATTGCCAACCATTACGAATGTGGAAGAATCATGGAACCAAATGAAAGACACGATCCACAAAGCGGCCTCTGCAACCCTCGGGGTCACCAAGCCGGGTAAGCGGTACATCAACCGAGATACTTGGCTTTGGAATGATGATGTTGAAATGAAGGTCCGTGAAAAGAAACGCCTCTACCACAAATTTCTCGACGATAAAACGCCTGCTAATTGGCAAATTTATAAGAATGCCAACCGGGAAGCAAAGAAAGCGGTCGCTGTCACCCGAGCGAACCATTTCAAAAATCTTTACGATAAACTGGACACTCGGGATGGCGAGAGAGATCTGTACCGACTTGCTAAAAGCCGTGATGAACGCACACAGGATATCGAACACTTCTGTTGTGTTAATGACAAGAACGGTACTTTGCTTACTGATCGTCGAGCCGCGACGGATAGATGGCGAGAATACTTCGAGCAGATTTCAACTGAAGAATTTGCTCATCCTCCACTTCCACAATCATTGCCGACATTTGGAGCAGTTCCACCAGTCAGCGTAACTGAAGTCGAGGAGGCAATAAAACAAATGAAATCGGGGAAAGCAACAGGACCTGACGACATCGCATCTGAGCTCTGGAAAGCAAAGAGCTGGGACCCAACACCGTGGCTCAGTGAATTCTTTAACCGGGTTATTCAGGAAGGAAGAACACCATCTGACTGGCAAGAAAGTACCACTGTTCCAATATGGAAAAAGAAAGGTAGCCCAGCAGAATGTTCAAATTACCGTCCGATCCGGTTACTTTCCCATACCATGAAGATTTTTGAACGCATTCTTGACAACCGTATTCGCGAAATCGTTGAAATAACCGTGAATCAAGCCGGATTTGTCAAGAACTGCGGAACTACTGACGCAATACACACTGCGCGGTTACTCATGGAGAAACACCGTGAGAAGCATCGCCCTCTTTACATTGCCTTTCTGGATCTTGAGAAAGCGTTTGACCGTGTGCCACACGAACTCATCTGGTATGCTTTACGACAACACTTCGTGCCAGAAGAACTCGTGCGCTGGGTTCAATTGCTCTACCACGATCCGAAAAGTAAAGTTCGAAGTATGGCGGGTGTATCAAAACCGCTTCGTGTCTCTGTTGGAGTTCATCAAGGAAGTGCCCTCTCACCACTCCTCTTTGTCCTTGTTATGGACACCGTCACACGGGATATCCAACGTCCAGCGCCCTACACACTGCTTTATGCAGATGATGTTTTTCTAGCATCTGATAGCAAAAATGATCTCGAGCAACTTG
Organism: Hermetia illucens; assembly: GCF_905115235.1. Lineage (NCBI taxonomy): Eukaryota > Metazoa > Arthropoda > Insecta > Diptera > Stratiomyidae > Hermetia > Hermetia illucens. Next base: position 148,337,905 of record NC_051850.1, read on the forward strand.
TTCAAAAATGGAATGATCGCCTCATGCAACACGGTCTCAGATTGAATTTAAACAAAACTGAATTTTTGACGACCGATCCCCATGAAACAGGCACAATCACTGTCAGCGGCAGTGATCTGCCCAGAACTGAGCGATTTAAATACCTCGGGTCAACGCTATCAGCCAATGGAGAGCTGCGTTATGAAATTGCTTCACGCATTAACGCAACCTGGATGAAGTGGCGTTCCACAACTGGTGTCCTTTGTGATCGACGTATCAACGAACGTCTCAAATCTAAAATTTACCGCAATGTCGTCCGTCCAGTCGCTCTCTATGGTTCTGAGTGTTGGCCGACCATAAAAGACAATGAACGACGTCTTGCGGTAATGGAGACGAAGATGCTACGTTGGACTAGTGGCGTCACACGTTTAGATCACATCCGAAATGAGGATATCCGCGATCGTTATGGGGTTGCACCGATCGTGGAAAAGTTGCGAGAGAGGCGTCTTCGATGGTATGGTCACGCAATTCGTGCAAACGAGAATTCACTTGCCAAGATTGGTCTGAACATCGAAGTCGATGGTAAACGACCAAAAGGCAGACCTAAGCAACGGTGGCTTGATACGCTGGACGGGGATTTGAAAGCCTCGAGATTGCACCCAGATCAGGCATTCGATAGAGCCAAATGGCGAAGCCGATCACGACGAGCCGACCCCGCTTGTGAACGGGACAAAGGCTGAAGAAAAAGAAGAAGCTGAGACGAGACAAGATAACTTTTTCAGTCCCTGACTTCTGGCGCTTTAGAACTTCCACTATCGATTCGTAGCATAAGCAGCATTCCTCTTTTGAGACTGTCCCATGAATTGGCGAATTTAGGGATGGCCAAATTACCCTCCGAGTTGACCATGGTTAACTACGAGGACAGAGTTATCCCAGACCGCGTCAGAATCTGAAATAAAAAAATGATGAACTAACGTGTTTAGTATAAACAAGACGACCATTTCTGTTGCATGTATTTAAAGATCCGAGCCATTCGGAGGTCATGTTTCAATTATCAACACAATTACATCTGCACTAAACTCAACTTATCATCAGCCTAAACAGACTGGCAGCTTTTGTTTAAATTCATATTAAATGCTACGGGAAATATGACAATCATGCTATCTAGAGCCAAAAGGAAAGAAAAAAATATAAAATAGTGTAAAAAAATTGAAGAATAATAGCAAAAAAATAAAAAGGAAAATCAAATTAACTGGCTAATTTCTTATCTTACAGAAACCGAAAGAAGATTTTAAAGTATGTAAGGTACAAGTAATCAGCTTGAAGGAGAAGTGGGGACATGCGCTAGCTTCTTGCGGAGCTCTATAGTCTTCCCCAAAAGTCGGCGTGTCTATTATATCGAAAGAGGATCCGCATTTTTATTAGGTACAATCTCTTTATATTTATATTTAGTTCAACCAAAACTCAAGGTACCCCGACTATACCAGATGTTTAGATCCTACCAACGGATAAGGCTGCGCAGAATAATAATTTATTCCAAAACTATTCGGCTAAATAGGTTGCAGTGAACGAGCAACTACTAAGGCAAGTCTAGACCAGATACCGTTCGTTGTATCGTTGATGATGATGGCTAATTTGTTTACTGCTTAACTTCCGGATGAGGATGTGGATTAGGGTTACTGCTTTGGAGGTTTAACTATGCTGCCGCCCATCAATTTTGAAGTTTCCTGGATGCAATACAACAGATCCACTCTCCAGACGCTCGACAACAACAAGCCTAAGACCCGCTGATTCACTCAACGCACGGCATTTACACAGAAAAAAACGAAGAACACTTTCTCGTGGACTTTCTTGGTAATATGAAAAACTAGCCGAGTCATGTAGGAGCGGCCTCTGAATGAAATGTTGTGACTCTCGGCAGTTCCCTGTCGACGATGACCGGGATAAGGGGAACAGCGGGTTACGCATTCAATTCAAGGTAGCTTTTAAAACTCCCAATATGCTTTCTGACCACTGGTGAGCATTCACACGCTCACTCTTCACTTTTCCAACCTGTCCGCATCAAGCCTGAAACGTGTCCCCCCTCCCCCTCAAATGACCAGTTAATTGTCCAAAATAAAAAGCCAAAATCTGCTAATCCATGTCTTAGATAATGCAACAAAGGTAAGTAGCCCACACAGCAGCCGCAAATTTAGCCGCTTAGTATTGCTACATGCGCCAACAAAAAAAAGAAGGCTTCATTGCAAGTAGTGCGGCACACATTAGGCAGTTTCGTCATCTTATTTATAAAGGAGGGAAGGGAGTTGATACACGATATGTAACGGAAAAGGGAAGAATGCCGGCATTAGAAAATAGAGAAACATGACTGGCATGTAATAAAATTGGCGATATTACAACCCATATTCTGAGCCTTCATTTTAACAAGCAGTTTCTCTGGACAGCTAGCATCCAAGATGCCTGCATTCGACATCCAGACCGCCACCTTGTACAACCTGAAATAGGGTATCCTGGGCATTTAATGCCCATTTCAAAGTTATTCTTTGATCCCAAGATCCGCCCATATTTGACTCGAGACACCGTTTTTCCAAAAAATCTGTGAATTTCTAGATAGGAAAAATGCATATTGTATCCGAAAGGTGAATTTATTGATTTCCAAATTTGGAAAATATTTACACTTCCCCATTTTTGGGAAAGCGTTCACAAGTGATCTTGTTTCTGTTTCGGATAAACAATTTTTAAATAGAAAATTTACTTAATGTCCACCAGTTATTTTACAAAATACTTTATTCGCAACGTCCTCCTTCTCCTTACTCGAAAACGTATTCAAAATATGAGTTATCGAAAGCTTGAACTCGAACAAAACCATCTTCACCTCCCGTTGCATAACTTCTTCCGTCGGGGTGGAAACACAAACTGTTGATTGGGCCAAAATGTCCCTTAAGACGAGCGAACTCTTCCTCGTAGATCAAATGGAAGAACAGCGAATCGAATTTTCCAGCACGAGCCGACGTGGTGGTTACTTCCATAGCGTCCTGTCCACCACCGAGCACTACATGATCCAGGATCGGACTAACCGAGGCGGAGTTCACTGGTCGTTCGGTCTTGTATGTTTTCAAGCACATTAGCGAATCGGAATCGAAGAGCTTGGCCGTGGTGTCCTTTGATGCAGTGACGAACATGGTGCCATCCTTGGAAAGCTGCATGTCATTTATTTGAGAGGTGTGATCGTTGACGGCATTGATTTCTTTGCCAGTGCGCAAATCCCAGAGGGTGATTTGTCCGTTTTCGTGTCCTAGAAGGGAAATTAGTATTTCAGTAAAGCTAAATTCCTCGGTAAATTCTATGAGCTACCAACCTGTGATGATAGTTTCATCTAGTGTCCCCCATTGCATGGCAGTCACCTTCGATTGCAGAACAGGTATCCTCAGGGTAGAGTCTTGGTGCGACAAACTAGCATCAACTGTTCGCACGTCAATGATGAAAATCTCACAGTTCTGCCCCATAGCCCTGTCTGTACTGTACGCGGCCTGATTGCCCGAGTAACTGAAGTTGCAGGTACGCACCGACGAGGCCGTTTTGATAGAAGCAAGTGGAACTCCGTGCTGCACGTCCCATAGTTTGGTTGTCATGTCACCGCTGCCCGTGATCAATTTGGTCGAGGTCCAGTCAACATCCACACACCAAACTGCTCCATTGTGGCCATTGTATGTGCCCAGGCGTTCGCCGTTCAACGAGTACCACACATTGGGCTTTTGATCCTTCGAGGCCGAAAAGAGCAGGTCACCGTCGCGATTATATTTGATTTGCGTTATAGAACGCTCGTGTCCCTGAAGCATCAGCGGTTTCTGCAAAATGGAAAATATTTAAGGTTAGAAAAGTTTTTGTAGAAAATAAGGAGTAACCCGACCGCAAAGAACCAAAAGGACTATAGTTTGGGAGCAGTGAAAATAGGAGAATGTGCATATGCATTTACTAACCATTTTGTTGAATTAGTTTTCGCTGTGGATATGTAAAACTTTGCCGCAGCGACTACACGCAGATCCACCTTAATGTCAAAAAAGACTGTTAGTTGGCAGCCAAATCTTGCCAGCTTAAATAATTGAAATATTTTGACGTCGGGCGAATGCATTTATAATACAGCGGTTAATATTTGGAGGAGCTGGTATTGAAAACAGCGGTTAATATTTTTAGGAGTTTGTGTTGACTGTTTTGCATTTGTGACGATGCGCTATCGGATCCAGAAATACATCTAAACCCGAATTTAAAGTGAAGAAACGAATAGTTTTTTACGAATTGAGTTTCTGTAGTTCTCTTTGAGGAGTAGTGGCTTTTTATTCCAATTGACCATTATCCCTGTCAATTGACGTTTTTGTTCGAGACTTGCGAGTGTTTTGGATAGATCTGCTTGGAGAAGTGAGACGGAGGAGGCTAGTTCTTGTCGTCATTTTCTCCTAATCTTGTAATTAATAGAAATTGCGGGCAGTATTTAAAGTACGCGACAATTACTGAGAAACGAAATACGTTCGTGTAGGGTTTCTCAGCATTTAGATTCGGGGCAGGCGTCCATCCTCGATAAATCCGCACGTCCTATCGCACCAGGCAGTGGGGGAAACTTGCGCACAGTAGTTTCCAGATTGTAAACAATTTTTTATTGATTTGTTTGGCATTGGAAATTTTTCATTGCGGAACTGTGTGCATCGAGCGAGGAGTGCATAGATGTGGACAATGTTAAATCGTTGATACGGTTGCAGTTGTGGCGTTTTGCAATCACGGCATCAGTTTGCGAGACCGCGAAAAGATTTAGGTGGCTTTGTTTGTCCAGAATATCAACAAGGGGCGATAAGAATTGCAATGAGCAGCAATTGGCAATAAGACATGGAATATACGCGTCGTCATCAGCTCCGATAACGTCATTATCGCCTGAAAGCGTCTCGGTATCATTGGCTCCCAAAGCAGCCAGAATTCGTGATATTTCAGCCTTCAGCAATTGCATTTGTGGAGTAATGTGTTTTGTTAGCACGACCGTAGATCTGTCGCGAATTGAATAGAACCGTTCACCCCGTGCATGATATGCCTTTATGCAATTGCGCACATAAGAAAATATCGATAGAAGGCCGTGAAATGCAGAGCTTAGGGGAGTAATGCGATTTGCTTCTTTTGCCACTCAGCTGCAGATTAGAAGACAGAAGTATCCATCTCGCCAGGCGGAGGAGGCGAACGCGTCAACTAGTGATATAACGCAGGCACTCAATTCGCAATTTCCGCAACGCAACAGCGAGCGCAGTAAACATAAAAGGATATTCGTGGTCAGTGCAAGGAACTTAGCAATTCGTGGTTTACAGAGCGAACATTCGGGAACACAATAGAGTTGTTTGCCTATCTGAAAAGTTTGTGTGGACAAATATGCGATAAAAATTAGTGAGAGAGTGAAATTGGACGCACGGCGAGATGGGGGCATCAGTGAGTCAAGTATTTCGGTCCGGCAGTGCTCTCTTATCAAATCGGGACGGGCATAGAGTGTCCAAGGCCACCGAGGACAATATACAGACTATATTTGAAATTTTAAGAGCCAATCCGAAAATCTCTATTCACACATTGGAGGGATTGCTCCTGCAAATACCGAAGGTAGGTAACTTCGAGGAAGCATGTTCTTTCTATCAAGTATAGTCATAGGAAGCTCAGTGAAGCGTTAGGAGTTGTTAAGTGCTAGTAATGAAATGTCTCGTTTGTATTGAACACTCTGTTTCAAAGTTGTTATGTATTTTGTTATCGTAGGGGCAGTTAAAAAAATTCAAATAGGAGTTTTCGATATAGATGCAAATGAAGCTTCCTATAAGCAATTGTAAGTATTTCAGGATAGGATTGATCCTGATTGGTGATCTGAATACCAAAGTGAGCTGTGGATTTCCGAGCAGTTGACCTGCCATTAAGTCAGCTAGGTTACAACTGATCTGCAATGAACATCCAACCAGTTCGAGCACATTGAAGTCAGCAGTAGTCTATGAAGTTTTCGAATGTAAATAATACAGAAGCTATGGTCTGAGGATGTTCACTCACTCTCGCTCGTATGATTCCTCAGTGTTTATTTGCTGGTGGTATAGCTTCGATCACCCAAACTCGACGCGAGCCATTTCCGTGAATGAACTCTCGTCCATCTGTCATGACACAATGAATCTTGAATGACAAAGGAATCTTGAATATCCCCGGTAGAATATTGGTGACCACAACGGTGTAGGTCCTCCCGAACTTGAAGTGTTTTCGGGGGCCCTCAATAGAAATTTCAATGAAAGAAGGAATTATATAGGGATCGTTCCTCACATAAGATTTGTTCTACGTGGGGATGGATTAATAAACATAGGGAGCTGAGAGTTCTCTTGGTCACTGCAAGTGGCAGTAAAAGCAATATACCAGAGTCCTGATGTCATAACAAAGTATGAGAGGCGCAACCCAGTGGTCAAAGCAGCAGAAGCTGGACTAAGTACGATTTCGGTATCGCATTCCAGGTAACTACGAGCCTTTCGGTAGTCTTGTTAAGGACTTTAATGATAGGCGTCTTATCTAAGAGTGGAGTTGGAGAGGTGGAGATGGTCTCACCACATGTGAGGAAGTTTCATTTTTCGTGAATGAAATGACAAGTTATGGTAAATGTGGATATGGACTGCTCCTCCAAAAAAAATCGCTACCATCAATCGTCTCAAGTGAAGTAGACCAGTTCGACAACTTTCCTACGGCTTATGGCTTATTTCCTCTCTAGATCTTCCATATCGACCGCATTCTCCTTTTTCCTTCAGCCTTTGTCCCGTTTACAAGCGGGGTTGGTTCGTCGTGATCGGCTTCGCCATTTAGCTCTATCGAATGCCTGATCTGGGTGCAATCTCGAGACTTTTAAATTCTCTTCCACATATCAAGCCACCGTTGTTTCGGCCTGTCTTTTGGTCGTTTACCATCGACCGCGTTAATACTAGGTATATCAAAAAGTTCGCGGAAGTCTATCTAACCGTCGATATTAGAACTAGGGTTTAGATCGTATTTTAACATCCTATTGCGGAAAATACAATTAAGATGTGTGTGTAATGCGCACGAGACAAGCTTCGATTCGCACGCAGCTTCAGCACAGTTAGATACTAGACAGCTACCTCACTCCCCCTTGCACCTCAAGGGGGGAAATCAGTGCGAGTACACACGATTTCAAATTGTTTTGCCCTTGAGCATGAGCGAGATGTACCGAAAACCCGATCCGCTGTGTTTGACATACCGCCCGGACTTGCCAATGTATTGGTGAGATTGGCAAGTTTTTGCTTATGTATAAGTGAATACGTGAAACAATTTTTTGCTATATGGGTGAGCACGCCGTAGTACCAGAATAGCAAAAGCTCACCGATCTCCCTCTTACCAATACGATTTGACGAAGATTATGCCTTTTCCTTGTTTAGCGTCTCTGATGTGTACAGATAAGCTTCGCCAAGCACATTTGCAAGTGGGGTCATTTTTGTAAGGGTACTGCCTATAGTAGATCTACTGTGGCTTCAGTGTACAATGAAGATTTCAGGTCGATAAAGTTCGCTCCGGGTGGCTCAAGTGGTTAGAGGGTTGTGCTGCCGTAGCGGAAGGTCGCGGTTCAAATCTCACTGGTGGCAGAGGGATTTGTTATCGTGACTAGATGCCGGATACCAGTCGACTCAGCTGTAAATGAGTACCTGTGTAAAGTCAGGGTAATAATCTCGGGCGAGCCCAATGCTGACCACATTGCCTCCTACTGTAGTGTACCGTTACGGTCTTGAATGAAGTGCTCTAACACACTTCAAGGCCCTGATCCAATATGCGATTATTATTATTGAAGTTCGCTCCACTTTGGCAAGGTTCATCTAATGACAGGTTACGCCATTTGTAATTTGGCAGTGCTATTCGTTTTCGACAATTACTTTTGATTGTAATTAATTTGAATGAAACAACAATGCAGATGATATTAATAATTAGCGAGCGAGTTCGTGAGCAGTAGTCAGCTAAAAAGTGTTAGCGACAGTGTATTGTGAGGCTAGAAAGAAATAAATTAAGATTATTTATCGTAACTTTTTGCACCAGTTGGACATGAAAATTCATGAGAAAAAGCCTCAATTGCAGAAGAGTAGTAATAAAATAATTTCGCATTAACACAATGCACCTCCTCACAAAGCTCACAAGACCATAGCTAAAGCACGGAATTAAAGTTAGAATTGTTGCAACACCTACCCTATTCCACATATTTAGCTGCTTCGAACTGCAGAATTTTCCCAGATCCCACATTTTAAAAAAAATTTAAGTGGATATCGATTTTCATCAAATGAGTTCGCGCCAGAAGAACTCGTGCGCTGGGTTCAATTGCTCTACCACGATCCGAAAAGTAAAGTTCGAAGTATGGCGGGTGTATCAAAACCGCTTCGTGTCTCTGTTGGAGTTCATCAAGGAAGTGCCCTCTCACCTCTCCTCTTTGTCCTTGTTATGGACACCGTCACACGGGATATCCAACGTCCAGCGCCCTACACACTTCTTTATGCAGATGATGTTTTCCTAGCATCTGATAGCAAAAATGATCTCGAGCAACTTGTTCAAAAATGGAATGATCGCCTCATGCAACACGGTCTCAGATTGAATTTAAACAAAACTGAATTTTTGACGACCGATCCCCATGAAACAGGCACAATCACTGTCAACGGCAGTGATCTGCCCAGAACTGAGCGATTTAAATACCTCGGGTCAACGCTATCAGCCAATGGAGAACTGCGTTATGAAATTGCTTCACGCATTAACGCAACCTGGATGAAGTGGCGTTCCACAACTGGTATCCTTTGTGATCGACGTATAAACGAACGTCTCAAATCTAAAATTTACCGCAATGTCGTCCGTCCAGTCGCTCTCTATGGTTCTGAGTGTTGGCCGACCATAAAAGACAATGAACGGCGTCTTGCGGTAATGGAGACGAAGATGCTACGTTGGACTAGTGGCGTCACACGTTTAGATCACATCCGAAATGAGGATATCCGCGATCGTTATGGGGTTGCACCGATCGTGAAAAAGTTGCGAGAGAGGCGTCTTCGATGGTATGGTCACGCAATTCGTGCAAACGAGAATTCACTTGTAAAGATTGGTCTGAACATCGAAGTCGATGGTAAACGACCAAAAGGCAGACCTAAGCAACGGTGGCTTGATACGCTGGATGGGGATTTGAAAGCCTTGAGATTGCACCCAGATCAGGCATTCGATAGAGCCAAATGGCGAAGCCGATCACGACGAGCCGACCCCGCTTGTGGACGGGACAAAGGCTGAAGAAAAAGAAGATCAAATGAAGAGGTAGAAGCTGCTATAGACGGGTATTTTACAGAAAATCACTACAGGGATGGAATCCTTGAATTAGAGAAGCGTTGGAATAAGTGTGTAGAAGCTAAAGCAACTTTTACAACTATAAATCAGCTTTCTCATCTCCATTCCGCCAACTTTTTGATATATCCAGTACGCTTCGAATCATTGTGACACAGTGTGCGGGGTTTAAATTTCCACTCCACCTTTTTTCCATCAATTTTAAGAAGACGTTCAACAAGGTCAGTAGGGATTTTATCGGGAATGCTTTACGCAGCTGATCTCAAGTAACTCGTCCACAAGTGAGGTGATTGTTCAGCACCGTGGTCTACGACTGAATCTGAAAACAGAATTTTTGACAACCGACTTCAATGAAACAGGCCAATGTTAGCTAAAGCGATATGTCGAGAAAGCGATTATGTATCTTAGATCGATGCTATTAGCCTTTTTTTGTGAGGCGATTTGGAAGGGCCCATACTTTCGTTATGCTTAAGACATTTGTCTGCTCTTCCTCCGAGCCACTGACTTTGGTCAAATGGTTCTGGGGAAAGAAGTCGAGGAGAATCTGACTAAAGATAAATACTAACAATTAAAGTTGCTAATCTGACGGATCATCGCACCCTTCCTATTTGTATTAATGAGCGAAATGTTGAGGGCGTCGAACAGTTTGAATATCTACGTAGTGAATGGTGCGAACCACTTGCGTGTTGAATGCGCGCCATCGCGAATCGTGTTGATCATAACTTCGAAAAACAATTTTTGACATCGAAAATTGTTTTTCCTAGTCAGTGTAGAAAATAAGTTAAGCCAAGTCAAGGAAAGCAAGAAGCCAGTTTTTAGGGAAGAAAATGGAGTTCAGTTTAACTTTAAGCTGTTCCAAGTTAATGTTTTCTCTGTGTTGCTAGGGAACTACACATGCACTATTGTTACTCGAAGGATCCAAACTTTCTCCGTTGTACAAACATCTGGCAAATCATTATATTGGTCAATCTACGTGGGAAAAAATACAAGGCAAAAAACCTAAAATTGTACGGGCCCAGCAGAGACAGTTACTTTGATAAGCCAAAAAAAATAGTAGCTTGAAGCTCATGCCATGCAAACATTCAATTCAAAAATTTGGTATTAGCGAGTTATTGTCGACGATATGATTTTTTCATTTAGTTCCGCTTAACCTAGCGTTCTCAATTATTTTTCAAAGATGTTAATTTTTGGTTCTAGTGTAAATGTAATTACTAAAAACTACCACAAACTTTACTTTATAAAATAATATCCCGATTCACATATTAAAAAGGAAACTTCTAATATCACTAATGTCTATATACGGCTCATTTCAGCACCTGAGGTCAGTATGTCCCGTAGACAACGTTTCGAAGTGTGTCGCAAATGTAAAAATATATATATATTTTTACATTTGCGACACACTCGTATAAACGAGTTATTTTTTTTTGTTAGAGGATTAATAAGCAAAGGAGCTGAAGCAAAAATTAATGTTCTTTCAAAAATAAAAAGTAAATGGATGAATGCAATGCCAGCGAGGCTTTTGAATACCTTCTTCACATTTTTGTGTAGATCTTGGGATCATACGCTGCTTGATCTAGCTAGTAATTCAGTACAACAAATCAAAAATGTGAAGTGTTCAAACATCTTGAAAACAAGTTAAATGTTGGCATTTGCCGCGGAAGTTACTATTGGGGATTCGAGAAACGAAAATCTTGCATTTGATACCCCAGATGGTTTGTTTTACACAGAGCCCTAAAAATGGAGTGTAAAGTAGCAGTGGGCAAAGTACAAAATAAAAAACACAAAATTAACGATTAATTGTAAGTTTAAAAAGGAAACCAAACCGAGCTGCGGAAAAGGGGGAAAAGTGCAAGCTTTTCCGAGAGTTTAGGGGGAACTGAAGTAGATTCCCAGAATCCGACAACAATGGCAGCAGGTGTGGTTGATGTGTTATACCCCGCAAAGAGGATTATGACAACCGCAGTGGGAGCTGGTTGTTTATTTTGAATTATCTCCTGTATTTCCAACTAATAGTAGTCGGGTAACGCCCTCTCTCATTTACTATGAGGGAATTCAGTATGAATACTTTCATGGTTAGATAGATAGCAGATAGGTCAGATTGAGATTTACTGAGAATGGGCACCAAATGTTGAATGATATATAACAAAGTTGTGTCTAGATTATGACAAGTTAGAGGGTACTAAGACACAAAATGCCTGGTTTATGATGAATTATCGTTACGATGTCCGGGCGGTTTAGTGATTAGAGCGCTAGGCTGTCGTAGCGAATTGTCGCAGTTCAAATCTCGCTGGTGCTAGAAGGATTTGTATCGTAATTGGATGTTTGACATCAGGGGGGTTCTTAGGCACTGGTGGTCGGGATTGAGCGAGGGATTTAGAGTAAAGCGCAGTTCAACTCGATTTGGGTCTGTGCAAGGACAGTGACCAAAGGCGGGAGAGGCAATGCTGCTCACATTGTCTTCTACACTGCACCGTAGTCCTATGGTTTTTCTTAAGCCGTTTTGTGTCTAGCATAATGGTTAGAGGGCTTAGCTCTAAGCTGGGGTGTCGTAGCGGAAGGGCGCGGTTTAAATCTCACTGGTGGCAGAGGGATTTGTTATTGTGACTCGATGTCGGATACCAGTCGATTCAGTTGTGAATGAGAAACTGAGTCAAATCAGGGTAATAATCCCGGGCGAGTGCAATGCTGACCACAATGCCTCCTACAGTGTACTATAGTGTACCGTTACGGTCTTGAATGAACTGCTCTGATCCAATATAGATTGTTGCGCCAATGATTATTATTAATATTATTTATATTACTTTCATTGGCAATGATTTTGTATAATTGTGCGAATTGCATTCTGGGTTTTTACTAATCATGTTCTTGAGCTCTACTGAAATAAGACCTGAAAAGCTGCATATATAATACATACACCTACTACAGCTAACATGATCGTTTCTTAGGTGGTTTGATAGTGCAAATCCTGAACGACTCATCAAAGAATGAGGTCGAATTAAGTTGTTACCTTCTAATTATTATCGACCTCAGTTTTAGATTTTTGGCATTAGCGGAAATGTGGCTATTATGTATTCACACATCATGAATTGAAAGCCTCCTTGGTAATGAGCCCTTTATCCCCACGACTTCTGCATTGAATGAATTGATTAATAGCTTTTTGCATGCTTTCATGAAGTTTAAATACATGATCAAGACCACAGACTAAATCTGGGTCAGAAATATTACCAAAATTTCTATCTGGCTTTGCTAGTCTCTTTTGCGGGTCCGCGACGAAACCCCCGGTTCGAGAGAATCACTCCTTTGCCTTTCTCGTTAAGTCTAATCATATTTCTAACTACGTGCAATTTGCATAGTTGTGCGCCTGTTTTTTTGCAGAGCGAAGAGAGCAAGGCCTTATAATGTTGTATCGCCTTCCTACCTTTTGGTTCAGCTTTTGTATTATAGTTTGCCTATGTATATTGTCCTTAGACTAATCTACTTGTTTTTTTTTCAGAATGAAAATATTCTCGCAGTACATGACGAATCTGGCTACAACATATTACAAAAAAGTGTAGGTCTAAATCATGTGGACTTGGCCCGTTGGTTACTGCAGCGACATCGTCCTGATGTGAATCGTAGTGCTTGCTCCCTGCCCCTTCACATAGCATGTCTTAAAGGCTACGAGGAATGTGTTGAGTTGCTTCTTAAGCATGGAGCCCGTATCGATTCCGAAGCACGAATGTGCTTTCCAGGACCACATTGTCCAAATTGCGAGGAGAGTGGCAAATATCGCGGATCACAGGAAGATGTAGGTGTATATGAACGACTTTATACGAAATTACAAAATGCAGTTTGCTACGCGATCGATGGCGATCAGATAAATGTCCTGAACATATTATCACAAAAAATGGAGGATCCGTGGGTAAGATTATTTAATGTAAGTTCAATGTTTTTCTACTGTTGTTATTAATGTATTTATTGGGCGTATTTATAGGTTCCTTTTCGTGCTAAGAAGCCTTTGCTACACTTAGCGTGCGAACGTGGTGCTTGGAAATGTGTTCAGCAATTAGTTATAACGCGTTCAGATGAAATTAATACAATTAAAGACGAATATTATCCAATACATCAGGCGGTTTTGCATGATGGTCGGTTTCTAGATCTGTTGATACAGCATGGTGCTAGTACAACGGTTCGAACGTGCACTCAACAGATGACGCTGTTACATGTTGGTATGTTATAATTGTCCAACATGGATGTTGTTGGTTTGCATGTTCGATTCAAAGTGTTGTTTCGTTATGGGTTCAATATCCTGAGATTGTTATTTGATTATTTAATCTTTGAGTTGGTTGAGTTCTTCATAAAGTCAGTTGAGTTTCCTAATAAGAGCATGTGTAAAAATCCTCTGTATTCTATGATGACTGTTTTTTTCCAAAAGGATAAGTTGCTTCAAACAGGAAATGCAAAATTTAGTTCACTCTCTGTTTTTGTTTGGCTTTGAAGCGAGCAGATATGTCTACTTTGCTCGCTTGTGTGTGGACGTTTATACTTGGTTTCGTTTGTAATGAAAATTAAGAATTGTATTGATCGCTAATGGGTCAACTATTTCACAGTAATAATCGCAGCGAGGAAATCTGCGGAGGATACATTAAATACTTTACGAGTTTTATTAGATAAAGGTTGTAAGGAATTAATAAATGAACCAGACACTTTAGGGAATACACCGCTGCACGCTTTAATTGTACGGTACACCCTGGAAGAGGCTAGGTATGATCAAATATTTTTGTGATTTATTTGTTCTACGTAATGCTACTATATAGAGAGTAAACGGTGAGGAAGATTTGCCTTCCATGCTGTAAGAGTTTTTCGGTTTTTATGTTGAAGCAATTTGGAAAGACAGCATGAAGCGTTCTTTTCTGTTATTAGGTTTGGATACGATAAATGGACCAAATGGGATGCGTTGCATCTGGTTCGCTTTTTACTACAAAACGGCGCAAAATCTTCTATAAATCAGTCGGGAAATAGCGCTCTGGCATGTATATTTCGTCATGTACGCGATTGGGAGGTTTCTTTCGAAATGTTGAATATGCTGATCAAAGAGGAGGGTGAGTTCTGTAAGGTTTGAATAATTATTCAAAAGATTCAAGATATAATATTACATTGTTTAGGTGATCCTAACATAGTTGGCCGTGACGGGTCTGTGCCAATAATGGTTTGTCTGGTCCCTCTCATAAATAAAGACCAACTACATCATTTCACACATTCAATGAAGGTAGGTTTGTCAAATCGTCCTATTTGAATTAAATATACATTCTCATTACGCACGTTTCAGGTCTGCTATTTGAATTGCATACGAATTTTGCTGCAACATGGCGCGAACCCGAACTGTGCATATCGCTCTACTTTGACACCGCTGCATGTTTTAGTTTTCACAGTTAGCGAGAACTTCACGTTGAATTGCGAAAGCGTGAAACGTGTAAATTTCGACTTTATTAAAAATATTTTGCTGCTTCTCCTTCAACACGGATTAGATTGCAATCAATCAAATCTGCATATACTGCAGGCGGTCGTTGAAATGGTTCAGACTGTTCGTACATTTCCTGATGTGCAATGCATTTACGAATTGGCTCTGACTCTCATACAATACGGTGCCGATCCGAATATTGCTTTAAGCTGTAAGACAACACAAGGTACTGCAATATTTTCCAATGAAATAGCAAATTTCGGTGAAAATATGGCTGGGCCTGGTCCAGCACGACCTGGAGGATTTAGAAATTCATTTCGGACGAATTCAAGATATATACTTTTTTACTATATTATATTATTAACTAAGAAAGAATCTCTGCTTACCGATCCAGAGCGCACATATATGCGGATTATTTGCCTTTTCTATTTTTCGATGCAACACGAACAATTGTACAATTGCTTAAAATCATTACACAATTTCTACGTAGCTCGAGTACCAAATAGACAAACTGAAGGACTAATCTCAATTATCACGGCGCTATATAAAAGGCCAAGAAGTCTCAAGCAGTTGTGTCGTGTTGCAATATTTGAAAATTTAAATAGGAAATTAGCAGAGAACGTTAACAAACTCGATTTGCCGGGTCCTCTTAAAGAGTATATGCTAAATTTTGAACCATAAGTCATAGCAAACGAAGATGCTTTTGCTAGTTTTAATACGATTCTTCAGCTGAACACTCTTTTGTCACTTCATAAAAACTTTTGAAACTCGATAAGTATTTGTACAGATTTGTGTTGCAATCAATGAAATGATGAAAGTGCTGTTTGTCAATAGGTTTGGATCAAATGAATGCATTTACAGTTTACTTCGGAACGCTTTCCCAAACGCGATGTGATAATTTAGCAAACGCCTGACCGTGAAATCGTTGAAGATGTGTAGAGTTCGGACTTTTGAGAATTTTTTGTTGGGTCTGGAAAGATTTTGCAAAGTTTTTTGGTAGAAAATTTGTGTTTGTTCTCTTCTGATATGGTATGTGGTACAAAAGCACTCAACTGCAAAGCGGACACTAGTGCAAGTACTGTTAAAAGAACGGTTAACTCGCATATCAGCAAATTGTTTCGACTAGAGGTACACAGGACCGATCGTCATGTTGCAAATGGACAAATCGCGTAAATAAATGATAGAACCGCTATTATTTTTATGCAAAATTGCACTTTCATTTGTAGAGATATTGAAATTGGTTGGTCGTACACACAATGCAAGCCTGTTATTAAATTTATCTATCTACTTTTAACATAGAAAAGAGCAACGGAAACCATTTCAATATTAAATTGGCTTTCCGCCGCTTTTGATAACGTAGTTGATGGGATACTGAAAACAAGATTCTTCATTCTTCCTCATCCAATTTTGTCTCTATCCTTGACACTCATTTTCACCTTTTCAACGCTACTGAAATTGGAATAATCGTCATAAATCTCCCAAATCATGACGCCTAATAAATTTTCTATTGGATTTTTGTCAGGGGAACCTGAAGGCTAATGCTTTATTTCCGGGAAGTCGATTTTTTGTAGACATAGGAGTATGAACTGCCATGTTATCACGTGTGAAAATTTGTTTAATCGCTTGAAATTACGTACGAAAAATTTACGCGCCAAATTTCCAGATAGCCATTAGGAATTGAGTCGGGTATCAATATGCGCCAGTGTTGACTTGCCAAATTGCGCGATCCTCCGCCGCAAAAAGGATGGAACTCTCCTTGAGCCAATAACTGGAAAAATTATGTCAACGATCAAAGTAAAACTTTTCCTTTCATCGGATCAGACTGTCTAGGTATTAGAAGTTAAAATTCGAATGGTAAATTTGAGGAGTCGTTTTGCCTTATTCCATTTGTGCATCTACGTCCTATGGTAATCCGCAATACTGGTTGGCATTTCGCAACATTGGTGCTCAATAAAATGGCGCAATTTCGGTGACTCTTGGATAGAATTCAAAACGGTCACATGCCTCTGCGTCATCTCTTTGTTGGATTTCGCCTACAATTAAAAATTATCTGATTTTCGTGGTCGCTAAAGATTTGCGGGTCTCAAGAAACTTTTTGCGTGCACAAAACTTTGATTTAGTCAAAAGTCTCGCGATAATACCATGGCTTTCAACTTCATAATTAGTCCCGCTTCACGCGCTTTTTCGTCCCAAAATGTACCATAAATGCACTAAAACTACGCAAATGATCGGAAACACCTAAGACTTTGCTGTGGTTCTATCATTTACAAACGATTAAAAAATCAAATATTTGAAGTAAATGAACTACTGCAGGTGATATCATAACCAGATATCAAAATTTTTGTTTAAAAAGGTCATTTTAAAGTATTTGAACGTTTCTCACAGTAGTTAGATACAATATTTGGTAACAACTTTATCCTTCACCCTACTGTGATCAGGGTCGTAGGGAGAAAAGGCCATGAGGGTTATGTGTGCTCCCCCCATTGCATAATCAAATGAATTTTGTTACAGTTTCTCCATTTGCCAAGTTAATAGGGATCTAATTGTCACAGTGAAGGTCATCTTTGTCAGTGATTCACGGCCACAAAGGTTTTAGGGGATTCTAAAGCAGTGGACCGTGGTCCGTGCAGGATCTCCCATCCAAGTGACAGTGTGCCCCGTTACCATTGACGAATCAATTATGGGTTCAGAAACAGTCTCTTAGTTAAGTTCGAAATCAGCCGTTCCGCACGACTTGCATATCACTCTCTTTGCAGCTTTTCAATGTTTTGTTCAAACTATTGTCCTAAATTGCCCAAGAAAAAATGAAGCAAAGGCGTGTAATGTGTGGAGCTTGTACTACGGGATCCCGACAAGCTAACGATGGTCCACGGATACGGCTTACGATAGCTCCCGTCAAAGCGAGGGGCAGGCTGTTGTCTATGATGCAAGCGGTATCGATAAAAAGCTTGTAGAATTCAAACAAGGAAAGGTGATGCCTCCTCTTGCATATTTTTGTGCTAAAATATTGAGAGTTCTAACAAAAAACCGTGCTGTTGTGTAAATATGATGTGTAGGTGATTGAAAGAAAGCGGACAAAGAGAAAACAAATGAGGTTTATTCCGATACAAGAAGAAAAACAGAAAAGGAAAGACCAAAAGCTAGAGTCTGATCTTAGCCTCCAGTCACTTTCGGAAAAGTGGTTCATCAAGGAATTCACATTCTTCAACCAGTTATACTTAGGCCTGTGTTTTGTGTAATTTTTGCACAAGAAGATAAAGTAGTCACTTGTTTCCCTCACCCCATAGCAGTCGTAGTCCAATATCTGGCCTGTTTAAATATGATTTGCTATTGCAGTAATTTGTAGCTAATCTGTTCAGTCTTTGCATCCGCTGAGCTTAAAACGAGGTTGTAGAACCAGGGCTTGAACCGGAAGACGAATGAACCTGGCGCATACCGAAGCCGGTATGGCTACCTCTTTGGCCTTTCTCATTTCATTGTGTGCCCGAAGAGGTAGATAATTTGCAGGGGTCTTGTTGATAAGGGCTCTAATAGTAGGAAGTGAATTATGATGATGACGATTCTTAATATTCTTTCTCTGGTTAGTTGGATGGTCCGACAGATGGCGAACAGTTCTGCCGATAGAATTGATTTTGATGATGTTGATTCCATCTTTTTTTCAAGGTATTTCGCCATAATTAATTAAAAACATAGTGGAGTCTTAAAGATTCTTCATACCGACTCCAATTGAGTTCAGTCGCAAAATTGTTAACTCCCGCAGCCTTCTTGACTTGATTCGTAATAGACTTGACCTGTTCGTTAAACCGCCAGTTTGTCGTTATTTTCTTTGTCCATGATAGTGATTGACTTCTTTTAAATAATCCGACTGTCTTCTCGAGAAGACAGTGGTGTTTGAAAAGAGTTCGTGACGGTTTCGTACAGGGCAGAGGCAAGCCATCAGACGGTGCCTTGCCTCTGCCCTGGTGCAGTGTGACTGAAAGAGGATACAGGTGGTAAACGCTCCTTTATGTATAATCGCAAACACGACTAGAAGGCGAATTATATCCAAGTGAAATCCGCCGTATATTCAAACCCAAACTAGGCCGAAGCGAAATTATTTTTGTTTCAGGGTTGGGGAAATACTACAAGGCAGCACAATTGCCTCTCTCGCAATCGATCGTGGAAAAGTTGCGAGAGAGGCGTCTTCGATGGTATTGGTCTGAACATCGAAGTCGATGATAAACGACCAAAAGGCAGGCCTAAACAACGGTGGCTTGATAGGCTGGATGGGGATTTAAAAGCCTCGAGATTGCACTCAGATCAGGCATTCGATAGAGCCAAGTGGCGAAACCGATCACGACGAGCCGACCCCGCTTGTGAACGGAATAAAGGCTAAAGAAAAAGAAGAAGAATGTACATCTTGAGCTGCTGACGAATAAACCAATTCTGGGTGTTTTCCTTGGTGTTGTTCAAGGTTTCGACGTATAGGAACAGCGTGTAAGAATTGAAAAGGACCAGATTCAGCACGCAACTGTGGCACAGAGCTGATGTCCCCAGAACTTGTTGCCATTTATCATAAGTAAGACTCCGTAACCTTATAATGATAGCAGAGGAAATGTTCCTTCAGCCCATACAGCCATCTGAGAAGGACAGATGCAACCTCTCACAGGCTTTCTTTTTCTTTTAGCCCAGGGCTGTTTATTTCAGAGTTATTCACTCGGAATCTCATATCCTGTCAACAAGATGACGATTCGGCACAATATACATTCATTATGTCCGGAAGGCGGTGGTGTTCGAATAACACACGGTTAGGCCGTTTTGTGGATATTCTTCCTCGGAAACCAGGTATTTCAACGATCATTTCTCGTGACGCTGCTAATCAGACAGTTTGCAATCTATTATCATTGGTTGTGTCATGCAAGCCCTGGTTGTCAACGTATTACCTGGATGCGGCCTCTTCCCTATGCTACTGTTAAAGTCTCCAGGTGCAAATTAATGTCATAAATGAAGAACAGGCGTCGAGGGCTAATTTACCTTTTTCAACAAGTCATTTTTTTCATCAAAAGTAGACTCTTCCATAGGGGTATGAATGTTGATGGGAAAGATATAACGGAATTTGCCTCGTACATGCAGAGTGCATAGTCAATAACGAAAGGTATTATATTTCTGCTGACTGAGAAACCTGCTCTTGGTGTTTCGAATGGCAACTGTAATAGATATTGAAGTTTCTCTCCTCTAAAATTCCTCTCTTTGTCCATTGTATTTCCTGCATTGTGGTAATGTCAGGACAGGGCACCGACTAGCTGTTGCGTACGAAATTTATGCAGGGAGCTCACGTTCCATGAGAAGATGTGCATATTGTTTTTTTCTTTTTTCATTGTTTGCAATTCTTATTTTGCGGAAAGCGCATTTGGTTCATTCGAGGTTATGATTTCCCTTTTGTGATCATTTAAGGAAGGGAAAACACATTTTTTTCTTTTTCATTATTCCTGCACTAAGGATTGAAATCTATCCCATATGTTATGGTATCAGAAAAGGTCCGGACGCTCATCCACTCTGAGGGTCAATAAGTTGTAATTTGGATGGGGTCCTTTCCAATCTGAATGAGAGTAATTAGTATTGGTGGCAAAGAGATTTAGTAACTCCGAACATGTAATATAATATTTTGTAAATAAAAAAGTGTTGCAGAAGTTGTCTGATGATGGTCCTGCTCATTATGGGAAGTGTAGCCCATCTTTTCCTGTCAAAAGGACTTAATTCTATCCCAAACATCACTTCTACAGCTAGATCCTGATTTATTTTATTTGAAGGGTTATAACTGTTCTAAAATAAAAAGTTTGAACAAGGGTCGTTTTTACCATGCTTGCACTTGCAGCGTGCAAAATTTCACTTTTGCACAAAATTTATGTATTTTATTTTATAAGTGAATTTCAATTCAATAATACCTCAAAGTTTGAATGTAAAGGACATTTCCTGTTCTAATCTCGGACTGCGTCATCTACTTTACTAGGAAATACAAAATACATTTATAAAAATAACGCAAACAAATATCTTTCAAATATATTCCATTCTGTTTCATGGATAATAATTCACATGTCTACATAACTAGATAATAGATGACAAACAAACAAAACAAGAAGAAATAAATGGAGCTACATACTACATATTTTGTGCATGTTATATTCAATGGAACTTTCAATACAAACAAAACAAATTAAAATAGTTAATCAGCATAGATTTTCTCTCTTACAAAGATTGTCCTAAATGTGGTTAATTGTATGTATATTCTGTGGAAAAAAGCAAGTTCTTAATAAAATCTACTGTGAACATTGATCAAAATGAAAATGTATATGATAACTGTCGTGATATTAAAAACGGAAGAAACAAAACAAAAAGCAGAAATGATGTAAAGTAAGCAGAAATGAGACGGTCTGAAGGCTAAGGTGGTTGGGGCGTTAGCTTGGCGATCTCGAGCTCGTTCGATCCCGGCCACTGTGATTGTGTAAAGAGGATAGATAGTACAATGGGCCTGCCTTAAAAACAGAAAAAGCACGAGTGAAATTTCGCTATATCGTAGACAGGATTATATTAATAATAACAGCCAATGATATATGTAGTTATAAATATTATAAATATTAGTTATGAGATGAATACATTATTCTAAAAAGTTGAAAAGCTTGGCTTTTACTTTAAGGGCACAATTGGTGTCATTGCCAAAAAAGGTGATTTTTGATGATTCATTAAAAGTGAATTATTGCATTGAATGTTTCAAAATTATGAGGTTGTATTTGTGTAGTAATTTTTTTACAAAAAAAAATCGCAGCGACTTTTGTACCATCTTCTTGGTCTCGGAAAGTCCACGAAATCAGAAAACAAAGCGTGCATTGAACTAGAAAACGTTTCCTGTATTATAGCGCTCGATCAGAAATTGGAAACACATTTGGTTATAATGTTGGGTGCTTTTTGCATGACAAATTGACATTTTTCATACAATAAAAAAACTGAACGGTTATTGTATGGAGATACAAATACTAAACACGTCCTAAGAAGCTTAAAATTGAGATGATTGAGAACTGAAGTAAATGGAAAATATTTTAAGAGAAACTCGGTTGAAGATATAAGAAATATTGATTTCATTGTTATAAATGGAGAAATATCGAATGGTACCGAAACACGCACGGTTTACCACAATGTACGGAAGATTTCATCCAAATGTATGTAACTTTTGCCCCAACAAAACCTTATTAAAATCGGTTTATTGTCTGCCTGTCTGTCCGTCACACGCATTTTTCTCGGAGACGGTTATAGCGGTTGGCACAACATTTTGTGAAAAGGTGAGAACTGTGAACGCTCACACAGTGAGTTACATCCTTTTACGTTGAATTTAGGGGGGGGGGTCCCTATGCATGCAAAAGGGGTGTGTATTTTTTTTCACCAAATATAGTCATGTGGGGTGTCAAATGAAAGGTTTCCGTTAGTGCTTTCTGAAGCCGGTCTTAGTTTTGATATTCGTTGGAAAGGTGGGGAGTGCGGGGGTTGAAAGTGATCATTTCTTTAACGGGCCTATTCTCTGAAACTACCCAACCCAAAAAATTTGAAATATACCGATACCAGGGGGGGGGGGAGGGGGGTTGAAAGTGATCATTTCTTTAACGGGCCTATTCTCTGAAACTACCCAACCCAAAAAATTTGAAATATACCGATACCCTCTCAAATAAAGTTAATAATTGTATACTACTATAATTTTTTGTAATTGGTTGCAAAAGCCCCCTTAAGTTCATCCTATTACTACGTATAACAGTAATGTAGGTTATAACATACCTACCAAGTTTGGTGGAAATCGCACTATTACTAACAAAGTTATAATAGGTCAAGGTTGTCATTTCCTTGCAATTTCAAGGCTGTAAACGTCAATATCACACGAAAGTGGCTACTCTCACATAATATATGCACATATTATGTGCTACGTACTAATGGCGCAAATGTACACTCAAATGTCTTTATATATGATAAGAAACACACAAAACCTTTCATTCCTGAAGCGTCCAGCATCCGGTTTTCCGATTTGTTCTATTATAATATGTACGATGCCAGAGGTCCAATAATCACAGAAATTATATATGCCTCGGGTTAAAATTATGCTGGGATACATATTATCCCTTTTTTCATTGAAATTTGTATTGCAGGCCCCCGATAAAAGTCCGGGCCCTGGCGTAATCTCTCCTCTCCGTTCCTTTCCGCCCTCTTCTCCGTTCCTTTCCGGCCTCCTCTCGTCAGGTCTGCAGAGGAGTGTGTGTTTTTTAAAGGTGTGTTTCAGGAGACACGCCTAGATCGCCATTATATGTTATTTTTAACCAGAAAGCCACCGCTCTCCGTTATGGTTAGTTAGCTTACTTTAGCTAGGTCTTCTCTTCCCCATTTGCGCCGCTCGTAATGGGCCTTTTCTTGTCTCTTCCGTTTTTCTTAATTAATATTGGGTGAGTCGGATCATGAAGTTGATTGTATGCTAATTCTGGTTGACAAGCATTCACCGCGCCAGATTTTCTGGTACAACCAAGTTACCTGGAGTTTAATCTCGGTTTTTCCTTTCTTCCACCAATCTTGGACAGTGGTAGAATACGCACTCCGGGTTCTTCGACTTTATTGCAGCTGGGAGAGTACAGTGAAGTGTTGAATTTGTAAGTTGTAACCATTTCAGAATACAGTTCATCGTAGCATTCTGGGAGAAAGGATCCTGGTAGTTGGTTCATTATTGTTTGTTCTATGAGTAGTGATGATCAGTCATTATCGTAAATTTCCGTCCATAAAGAAAACCATGAAATTTATTAACCCCTCTAATAGTTGTTGGGGCGTTTTTATCTGTCTGAGCGTAGTTTCTTGATTCTGATCTAGATGTTGAGGTTCTGGAATGAATTAGACGCTACCTACTATCTGGCATACGGTGCGAAAGGACATCGCCTAATCCATAGGAAGAAGCGCACTAGAAATAATACAAATAATACATTGCCAAAATGAATTAAAACACTTTTGTAGTAATTAGTCCCTTAAGGTTATTAAATACCCATTGATGCATTGAAGCACTGCCAAATAGCATTTTTATCGAGAAATCTGTGGAGGGGTTCCACTGAATGACAAACATTTAGAAGCCTGAAAAACTTTTGGAATTTTTTATTGTTTGTGGTAGGGGTTTTATTAATTGTCTGGATATTTTCCTATGAAGAATGAACTCCTGTAAAGTTTTTTGCATTGCTAAGGGATGCTACCGATGATATTTGTCCTGATGTAATTGTAAACCACCGCTACTGAGCCTTCTAAAATATTTTCTAATAATTAATATAATGGGTCGTTAAGTTCCGAGACTAAACAATGAAAACGCATCTTTTTGTAATATTCGACTTTATTCATCAAGATACTTGCCTTCCATAACCATGCAATCATTTCAGCGTTTCTTTAAATTTGCGATGCCTTTCTTCTAAAACATTGTGTATTTAGCCTCAGTTGCGGCTATAACTTCACCATCGGAGCCGAATCTCTTTCCCTGGAGCTTCCTTTTAAGATCTGCGTAAAAGTAGAAGCCAAATGAGGCCAGATCATGAAATTTGGGACCTTGGGAGCAATTTCCCCATAGTTTTCATCGGCTTGTGATGATGGGGCATTATGCTGGTGAAACAGCTTTTTCTTCTTTGCCATGTGAGGCCTTTTCTGTTTAATTGGGTTAACCAATCGATCCAATAATTCAATACTGTAGTCATTGTTGATCGTCTGGCCCTTCGGAAGAAGGCCCAAAAGCAAAATTCCGTGGATGTCATCCTTGACAGACCACATGATCTTGCCTGCTGACTGCTGACTGCTTTGGCCGCCTTTTGCACTTCTGTCTCTTTTTGACTTCGGAGAGTAATGATGAATCCACGTTTTACCCATTGTTATGTACCAACGCAAAAAAAACTTTCTACCTCGCTTAACCAGCGCTCTGCTCGCTGTTGTTTTTGCTCCACCGTGAGCAACCAACTTTTTCATATCCAAATTGTCATGTACAAATTTGGACACAGTGCCCTTTGATATCTTCAGGATCTGACCGATGTGCTCCAATCTATTTTTACGATCGGACATAACGATTTTTAGGACTTTTTGGATGTTTTCAAGCGCAGTTATCTCAATTGGGCGATCTGCCTCTTCGATAGATGTTCGACCATGTTTAAAGTTCGCATACGATCGGCAAATGGTTTTCTCGACGGGCACTTTTCTGGCTAACACTTCTTCAACCAGTTATCAGCTTGAATGGTATTTTTTCTTTTTAAAAAAACTGTTTGATTAAGACGCGAACTTCGGGTTTTTCCATCGTTTAAATCAACACAATGATGAACTGAAAGGGCCGAGCGAAATCACCTTTTTTAACACCGGAACGGGGCGGACAGTATATTGAGGAGATTTTCAAAACTTTGTTAAATAGTTGTACACCAATTGTCGCAACCTGCATTTTTTCATCTTCAATTTTCTGCTTCTGATTATAGTTCCCCCTCTGCCTTGTTGACTGGGATGTGTTGCATAATATGAGCAAGTTTTCAGTATTTGATTATCATCGTCATTTTCATTGGTTAGTGCACCTTGCCTTACCATCGAGAAAATAGAATGCTCGCAATATTCTCTTTTTCTTTTTTTCTCGGATCTAACGACAGGCGTTCAGTTGGTTTTGCGTGGCTCAGTTTGTTGTTCTTCGGAAGCAGCCAACTTTGACGGCAATGGTCCTTTACGTCTTAGCTTCTGTAATTCTTTCACTGCTTCACAGCCTCTGTAATTGGCTAGGTGCTGGGCCTTACAATTTACACATTTTGCCGGGGAAGGTCTGTTGTTGGGACATTTTGAAGATTCATGGTCACCAGCACATTTCACACAGCTTGGATTTCGATTATAATACCTTTGAGTGTGATTGAAACCATGGTATCTTCTGTACTGTGGTATTAGGTCGTTGAATTTTCTCAGTGCTTCTATTTTGTCCTTCATATTAAGGATAGTTCCTAGGTAGTGAATTTTGTTTGGATCTTCACGATTTTCGAACGTAAGCATGAACAGTGCGAGTCCTTGCTTCCTGATTATTGAAATTTTTCGGATTTCGTTTTCTTGCTGTAGTTCTTCAATTTGCGAACTAAGCTGTAATGTAAGCTTGTTGAGTTTTTCGCGCAGTTTCTCATTTTTCATTTCGTGAGGTATTTTTGCTACATTACGAGCTGGTTTTATATTTTTAGGATTTCCTTCTTTGATGTTAGTGATAATATTTTTGGTACTTGGGTTGCGTTTTTGATCGATGGTAGTTATCTTGTAACCCTCGAACTCCTACTAAAAGGGTCGAACAAATGCAATAAAATGTCCTCCTCAGAATCCCTAGGACCAACCTCCAGAGAGGGTGGATTTTCCAGTACAACTGGTCTGCCACCTGGGGTATATATTACATTGTTTTGTTCCATTATATATGGGTGGGTGCAATTTATACCTCTTGCCAGGTTCAGCGGTTTCTGTATTAGAGTGTGCGCTGGGACGCCACTCACGTTTGCTCACCACACGAGGGTTGTCTAATGGTTATCCAGGGCTACCATTGGGAGGTGTGAGTCGACTTGATCCAGACATGGACAAGGATGATCAGGGGCCTTTGCCGAGTTAAAGGCAATTAGGAATTTTACCTTGTGTAACTGAACCCATTCACCATTTGACAAATGAACCTTGATGCCAGAAACAATTCACGTTTTTACCATGCATCCTCTTCGACTTTTAATCATCGATCCGTTTTTGGTCCGACTCCATAACATTCAAAGGATTGAAAAATCAATTTTTCAGATCAAGTGGAAATAGACCGCAATCTGCCTTACGAACAGCGGCACGTAAGGGATTCCTCTGCCACTTGCTATAAAAATAAGCCCGTATCGAGCCGACTTCGTGGTGATGTTGTTCGGCAATTCAAAATAAATTTTTTTCTTCTCATTTCTATAACTACATTTAGAATATTCTTATTATTTGACAAGATTTTGAGTCAATTCTTTATTTTTTCTTGTTTGTACTTTCCTAAATGTTTTTAACTATTTCGTTGGTACTTTCCAAGCGTACTTCCTTTTCTTCGTCTTTGAAAGTTTGAGCTTGTTTCATGCTTGTCCCTTTACCTCTTCTAGATTGAAGTTCTGAATTTTCAGGAACCTTGAAGTTCCTTATCTGCCGTTTTCAGAATTATCCCTTGGCGGATCATCCACTTTCCTGGTCACTGAAATTCCAGTATTTCCCCTCCAGCCAACATCTTTTCTCACCATTTTCAAGGGCTGCTCAAAAAGTAATGATAATGGTCACAAGGAGGGACATTGAGTTAGGTGAGATGGTAACAGTACATGCCAGTTCAGCATTCTTTTAGTCATTTATTGCTGCAGTTTCAAGACAATCGCTTCATAGATTGAACGTATGTGACCTTCTTCCTAACGCCTGTTTAGTACTTGCTCCCGGTAGTTAAAACGGCCGCAGTCCCGATAAGGTAATGATGATAATATCCTTCCATCCCAGAAATGTTTGCATCAATTTGAAGTCCTTCGACCTTAAACAGTCGAGGCGCTACAAATCTGTAAGAGTGTACCCCGTGCACACAATAGTCTGAACCTAGCCCATTCCGTTATCTCTGGATTTTAAGTAAAATTTCGGAAAATTTGAAACAAATAAGGAGGAAGGAAGTGATAAAATCTGTGGAGGCGCAATCAAAGGAGCTTGCAGAAGACGACCGGAAACTTGTATTTTAAAAGTGGCAAGAACGACAGCGAAAGTGTATATCAACTGAGGGGGGTTACTTAGCAAAAGAACATGTTGTTTTAGAAGATTAAATAAATACTTTTTTCGGTACAGCGTTTTTATCATTATCTTTTGAACAGCCATCGTCCCTCCTTAAAGTCAATCTGAATCTTGAAATCTCGCCTATGCAATTTAAACGTATTGGAATTGTCAATGGCTTCTTTTGTCTGAATTTTTACTTTAGCTCCGTTGCAATTGACTAGATTTCAAAGTATTCTGTAAATTCCTTCATAGACTAACTGAATTGTTGACTAAAAGCAATAGAATTTACTTCTGCGTGAACATCTATAGTTTTCATATTGGGACAGGATTTACTAACATTTAATTTGATCGCAAAAATCACATTCGCATTATGAAGAGTCATAAGTGTGCTGAAATATAAAGTTTAACAAGCATGATTTTACCATCCTCGCAGTAGTGGTGTGCAAAGCTACTCTTTTGTACAAAATTCATGTATTTTACTTTATAAGTGAATTTGAACATATTATATAAGACTTCGAATTTTGAATTAAAAGAACATTTCCTGCTTAATCTCCAAATGTGTCATCTAATTTACCAGTAAATTCAAATTTAAATACAACAATAATGCTAACAGACCTTTTAAATGTATTCTGACTGTTTCATGGATAATAATTACTAGATAATAGATAACAAACAAACAAAACAAGAAGAAATATGTGGAAATAAATACTTTCTGCATGTTATATTTAATCAAATTTCCGTTGCAAACATAAAACAAGTTCAAATAGTTAATCAACATACCATAACTTTTCTCTCTTATACACATTGTCCTAAATGTGGTTAACTGTATTTATATTCTGTGGATAAAGCAAGTCCTTCATCTATTCCAAACATTGATAAAAATGAAAATCCATTCTATATGATAATTGTTGTGATATTAAAGAAAAAAATCAAAACCCTGAAGAAGACACGGTGTTAAATAAGCAAGAGTGAGGCGGTGCAAAGGCCCCGGGTTCAAATGCCGGCCATGCTATGGATGTTAACGATTGTCTGAAGGGGATGTGTAGCAAAATGGGCCTGTTGAAGGCTAGGGTGCTGGACCTACGGTTTCCCCTTTTGACAAAAAAAAAAAAATAACACGAGTGAAATTTGACTAGTTTGGAGCAAATTTTAAAACAGAGTTATATTAACAAATAATAACAGCCGATGATATAAATGTTTGTGAGAAAAATATATTATTGTAAAAAATTGAAACCTTTTGTTTTAAATCACTTGAGATATCTGAAGTTTGTTGGTATTTGACCCTTTACGTTCAGATCATGTTTTTCCTCTTTATTCTCTTTCTTTAGGTAGTAATCTTTAAAAAATCGGTTCTTTTTATTGTATCACATTTATTTATGGACCTTTAGACTTACCTGCCTTCATCCAGATCGAGCAGGCGGCGCGAGATCTTGGGCTGCACATCAATGAAGGCAAGACAAAGTATATGGTGGCAACGTCAGTACCGAAAACCAACCAATCAACAACGTCAAACCGCACTGGTCAAACGGAAAGAATAAGGATAGGAGACTACAACTTTGCGACCGTTGATAATTTCTCCTATCTAGGGTCGAAAATCACAACCGATAACAGCTACGATGATGAAATCCGCGCACGGTTGTTGTCAGCCAACAGAGCCTGTTTCAACTTACAAAAACTGTTCCGCTCGAAACGTCTCACCATAGGGTCAACGCTCTTACTGTACAAGGCAATGATCTTGCCAGTCTTTATGTATTCCTCGGAGCCTTGAGTTCTTAGCAAGAAGAATTGCGAACTCTTAACCGCGTTCGAGAGAAGAATCCTCCGAAGAATTTTTGGCCCCCTACATGAGGATGGACGATTCCGTAGCCTACATAATGAGGAAATCTATGAGCGATACCATGACCGTCCGGTTGTGGGCGGGTCACTTAATCCGTATGGATGAGGATGATCCCACCCGGAAAGTCTATAAGAGCAATATTTACGGTAGAAAAAGAACACGAGGCAGACCCTGCCTAAGATGGAGCGATGGCGTACGGATATCGAATTGGTGGACCTTGGCGCAAAACTGGGATGTCTGGAGGCAGGCCTTGTTCGGATATCGGTTGTTGCGCCGTTGATGATAATTATGATGATGTATACGCCAAGGATTTTTTTTTGGGGTATGGTAGGTGGTAGCATTTACACACAGTGCTGGAGTGTTGGACTCCCGATTCGGTACGACATCGGACTATCAACTAAACACCTCCCCATCGTCAGAGAGCTAGCCTGGAACCGCTTGTCACACTACTTCGGGCTAGTCCCCGAACTCTCCCGCCTTACGGAGCCTTCAAATCAGGGAATTCCTTTCACCAACGGGAGGGGAGAGGAAGAAGGGAACTGTCAGTTCAAGGAACCCCCTGCCATCCGGCTTCTCCATCGGTCGAGTTCTATCTTCTTAGCAACGAGAAGGGCCCGAACGTAATGGGCAACACGGTTCCACCTGTCAGCAGTCCTCAGCATCTCTTCGACAATGTTGTCTGGAGAGAGATCCCCTGTGTTTAAATAGAGCTGCTGACGAACCCCATCCCACCTTCCACAAGAAAAACAAATCGGGAAACCGGAAGGTGGGCGCTTCAGGTACGAAAGGTTTTGTGTATTTCTTAGTACGTAGCACGTAATAAATGCATATATTATGTGAGAATATTCACTTTCGGATGATATTGACATTCATAGTCTTGAATTTGCAAGGAAGCGACAACTTTGACGTATTATAACTTTGTTAGTAATAGTGCTATTTCGACCAAACTTGGTGAGATCATGCTCTATGTTATACCCTATATTATTGCGAAATTTCATGGTGCTAACATGAACTTAAGGGGGGTTTTGCAGCCAATTACTAAAAATTATGGTAATATACTATTATTAACTTTATTTGTACAGATATCAGTATGGAAGGTATTTCGGAGCCCAGGCACCATATAGTGGTAGCCTCCTGATTTTTTTCAGATTTTTCGGTTTGGTAGTTTCTGAGAATGGCCCCCTTAAAGGAATGGTCACTTTCAACCCCCCGCACTCCCAACCTTTCCAACAAATGTCAAAACTAAGACCGGCTTCGAAAAGTACTAACCGAGACCTTTAATTTGATACCCCACATGAGTATATTTGATGCAAAAAAAATGTACACCCCCCTTTTACATGGATGGGGACCCCCCCTTAAATTCGACGTAAAAGGATGTAACTCACTGTATGCGTGAGCGTTCATAGTTCCCATCTTTCTACTAAATTTGGTGTCAATCGCTGTAACCGTTTCCGAGAAAAATGCGTGTGACGGACAGACAGACAGACGGTAAACCGATTTTAATAAAAAGTGTGGTGGGCGTCGTCCACAACTCCATTGCAAAACACACAATCCGGAGAACGCGCCTTTCCAATCTTGTGCAGGTAAGACTGAAAACCTCCATGCTCACTTAAAAATTGAGTAAGGAAATAGTCAGTCTCACCATGCTTCCGATTCAGCCGCGCACCTAAGTTGCCGATGAGCCGCGCAGTCCATCTGCCTCTAGTTTCATTTTGCCAAGAGAGCTGCCACTCGTCTAGAGTGTATTGCCGTTCTTCGCGAGCAACCACCTCCCTTGGCTCATCTCCCTTGCGCTTGTATAGGGCCTGACGCTCCCTAGCAAGAAGGGCAACGGGGATCACCCCCGCGATCACCGTCACGGCCGGTTCAGAGACTGTGCGGTACCCAAACGCCACCCGTAAAGCTCCCCGTCTCTGTACTTGCGCGTGGCGTTTACGATATACTTCCTTTTTAAGAGCGCCAGCCCATACCTCTGCGCCGTAGAGCAGGACAGACTGCGTTGAGCTCATCAGGAGACGTCGTCTACTAGACGTAGGACCCCCAATGTGTGCCATTAGCCTACTTAACGTCGAAACTCCAGCCGCAGCCTTGTTCGCTGCTGCTTGGATTTGCTCAGAAAAGCTCATCTTTGAGTCAAGAGTCAACCCGAGGTATTTCACCATTGATTTTGACTCGATGATCGACTCGCCGAACGATATGGGACGCAGGGTCGGAATTCTCTTTTTAGTCAGGATGATTACTTCGGTTTTTTCCAGTGCAAGGTTGAATGAGTAGCATGAGTAGTCATCCATCCGCTTACCCGTCGCATCAATATGCCGAGTCTGCTTTGCGCCTGTTCGACAGTGCGTCCAGCAACAAGCGCTGCGACATCATCTGCGTAGCCGACCAGGCGCGACTCTTCTGGCATGTTGAGTTTAAGCAGACTGTCATAGGTAGCGTTCCAGAGGTCTGGCCCTAGGATGGATCCCTGTGCTACCCCGACGTGACTTCCATCCACCTTTGACCCTCAAGCGTTTCATAGAACAGGGAGCGGTTCCTCAGATAGTTCCTCAAAATCCGTACGCCAAGGATTGGATTCATAATAGTGGCTAAGGGGCCAGTAGCGTCAAATCTATTCTGAAGGGTGGGATTACAAGGATTCACGTAGCCGAATGGAGAAATTTGAATTCCTGGTAAGCGAATTTTTTTATGAAAGAACCCCGAACCGCTAGAGCAGCATTTTTGTTGTCCCAGCAACATTTTTCTTGTCTCTTAAGGGGGGAACGACATTAGGAGGGTTTTAGAGTCGAATTTTCCTTATTGCATAAATCGTTAATTTAGCTATTTAAGAATTCGCTGCAAAAATTTCAACGCAAAACTCGTCTTTCTTTAGAGTTTATAAGCATAAAACCAAGTGATTATCGGGTACAGGATCAGGCTCGAATGCCCAGGAGGGAGTCATTTTATGCCCTTACGTAACATTTGAACCCTTTACGCTTATCACTGCTGTGCGAAATGAGGAGGAATCGGTTCTTGCGTGGGGTTTCGTGTTCGATTTCAATCCCCTTATACTTGGCGATTAAGGAGTTGGGATGTGAAGGACCCCTGTCTAACAACGCCGATGTGCGGTGTTTTGAAAGAATCATAATGGATCTGGTTGGCAATGTACTTCATATCATAATTATTTTCAAATATGCCGGTGTATCGGGCGAGAATCACACTAGTTTGGTTGGCAAACTGGAAATTTGGGATAAAATTGTTGCTATCACACAACCCATCAATGCCTCATTGAGGGTTTTCGTTTTTTAGAGAGCGGTGTGAGTTGTGTACATTTTTATCTCATGGAGGAGTAGGTGTGAACAATCAGTGAGAGAAGAAAAGGACTAATGGTTGTAGAACTTTTTTTCAGGATGATGGTCAGGATTTTGATGAAAATTGCAACCATTGGGTTTGATAAAGTTGATTTGCGCTATTGAATCAGTGAGTCTGTTTGTAAAGAGAAGGTTCCTGAAAGGTCTTCTCTGGCAAGTTGGTTGAGTGTAGAACAGTGAAGATCCAACAGAGTTAATTGACATATTGACATATTGACTTCAGCTTTAAGGTTTTTGGTCAAACATGCGGAGAGTGGAAGAGGGAGCTTTGCTGAAATGTTTGAGTTTAACTCTATATGAGAGAGGTGGTTATGGAGGTGATTAGTATGCAGAGTCAAGATCCCTTCACAGAATCGAGATCATTGGTCTCATTCTTTTGGAAGTAGTACTATTTTTAAATAGTCTCCTGCGCAGGGTTGTTTTTGTAGTAAATGTCTTGCAGGATATCGTCCGGGAGAGAATTCGTCACATACCTCTTGGATTGCCACAGTGTCTTGATTAATTGTATCGTAAGAATTTTTTTGGTTTTGTAGGCGTTTGAGCTGAAACAGTCTGGCTACGAGAGCTTGATTTATGAGCCTTCAGCTCGTCTAAACAGGAGTATATGCCAGCGTTGCATGGTTTGTTCGTTAGGCGCAAAAGGATCTGATGGTGGAAAGTCGTTTGGGTCAAAGAGTTGTTTGTCGAAGGAGGCGCCAAAAGTGACAAGTCACGGGCTAGAGTCTTCAGCCCTCTTGCTTCGTTTCTAATGTGACAAAGAGTTTGACGAACAACTTGGTGATCGGAGTTTCCTGAGTTCCTTATCAGGAAGTCCTTGGAGATGGTAGTCTCCCAAATACTGGGATTCCCTCCGTGCCCAACAATATCAATAGGAGGAATCATAGCATTCAACTGTTTTTTCCCAGCTATCTGTGGGGGATGAAAGCCTGCCGATGAAGAAGCGGATTTCGTGCAAGGAGGGGCGATAAGATCGTGCCGTTTATTTTTGCCCTCATTTATCTTGTTGATCAAGCTATCAACGTTTATTCTCGGTTTTGGTTTTACTCAGGTCTGTAAGGCTTATTCCGGCTAAAGTTCCGATGCAGATGGCTCCAAGACCAATGAATTTTTGACAGTAAGATGTGAAGAGCTTACATTCGAATGTTCGAGATAATATGACACTGCTTGGGGAAAAGTAAAAATTTGCCTGAAAAAGCTGGAAAACTCAGTTTTTCACATTTAACTACTGGACAATGGTCCTGTGTAGCAATGAGAATTTTAACGACCCACCCCCTTTTTCCTTGTTTCAGAGATAATAATTTTGGTCCCATTTGTAGTTAGAAGTTGGATTATACTTTTGGACGTGACTAATTTATTTTGTTTGATATTTGCTATTAATTAGGATTGGTTTGATGTGAAGTACGTACTATTGTGTAATTGAATCAACAAATACTGTTTAATGAAATTATATGAGTATTTTGCATCGATAATAGTGGAAGTTTGCGAATCTTTTTACTTGTTGAAGCTTTGGAGGCCAAATGTTGTATCTATTTACAATCTAAACATTCTGACAAGCAAGGAAAATAGATATTTTACTTTACCTCTGCCTATATTATAGTTATGGTTATAGCAATGATGAATGAACGAACGGTATAAAAAGCGAATCTTTCAAACGGTTCAATCGCTTTTTCCTCGCAACGTAATTTTCATTATTCATAAAACCTGTTTGGGGTCTTTGGCGTTCGACTGGTTCATTCGCAGAAAATGCTATTGGAGTGGATCAGATAGGTTGTAGTTTAATAACAGAACCATGCATACGTTTAGAGTAATGAGTAAAGTTGCAATTAAAACTCAACTTTATTACAAGGTTTCTTGGCAACTTAAAAACCGTTGATACGTTCGATCAACTAGAGCATTTGCTTGCGCTAATGATAATTTGCATAGTCCTTTCGCATTCAAATTGAAAAATGTCATTCTGAAGATAATTACTATTGAATTAAGATTATAATTGAAGCTAAAACCTCGGAAATTTGTCGGACGATTGATGTGACCAAGGCAATCATAACCAAGATAGAAATGAAAGTTATCTAGTCCCACGTGCAGAAACTTTTCTTTACATCTAATTTATTTCTAGAATTCAAACGCTGTTACTACATATAATTGATCAGTTTCCTTTTTCACCAAGGCAGCTAATATTATCTCTCCAAAATTTATAAAGGCGGAAAATGTTGATTGGATATTGAGAAATGTGATATAACTTTATTGATTTGGACAATCTTGTCTGATTGTTGTGGTGAGTTGGTAGTGCATGCAAAATGGAGATATATATTAAGTTACTTTACCATGTAAGTGTCCGTTTCCGTCGCTGGCCATTTCTGGTTCAATGCTCCAACTTTCTCCAATTTTTCTTCTAGAAAAAAATCTGGTCATTGTTTAGATTTTCTGGGAAAGCGAATCCTACTGACCAACATGTCTAGTAAAAGAAACATTGTTTTTTTTCTTAATGTGTGACCTATTCACTGCCACTACCGCCTTCTGATTAATTTATCCAGGTTTCCTATTGCATTGGGCACCGCGTAAAGTTGGAATACTACTACTACAACTCGTGTGCTTTGCTACAAGAACTGCTAAAAGCTTCTACATTGTAGTATGATTTACATCACCGAAGCTTCAACTTGATGTTGAGCCAACTGTACATATTTACAAAATTTAAACATACTAATGAATATCCCCGCACACAGTGCACACGCGTCAAAAAGGTAGCCAAATTCAAAAATTGAACATTGTCGATAGCTTTGCATAGCTATACATATTGATTGTGGTCTAGGTCTATAGGCTATCATCATCATCATCATTAACGCGCAATAACCGGTATCCGGTCTAGGCTTGCTTTAATAAGGAACTCCAGACAACCCGGTTTTGCGCCGAGGTCCACCAATTCGATATCCCTAAAAGCCGTTTGGCGTCCTGGCCTACGCCATCGCTCCATCTTAGGCAGGGTCTGCCTCGTCTTCTTTTTCTACCATAGATATTACCCTTATAGACTTTCCGGGTGGGATCATCCTCATCCATACGGATTAAGGGGGTCATCCCGTGTGTCGGGTTGGAGAAATCGATTTTTTTTGCATGAATTGTATCTATATATAGTGGAGAATATGTGGGCAAAGGGATTTTCCGATATTCCGAGTCGTTCAGAAATTACAGGGTTGAACAGGTAAGGAGTTTGCAGCCGCGGCTAGAGTACTCGACGAGAAAAAGTATCGAATCTTTTTTTACCTGTTAGTTTTTTACCTGAGCCTTATAAATTCGAACACAGGTATAAATATAAAAAGATGGAAAACCAATCAATTGTCTAAACTTATTTGCTGTTTGAAATAAAAAGGATAATCCAGTCTAGAGTAAGCACTGAAAGGCTTTCAAGCTATACTCAGTTATATTTTGTTGTAAGTATTGTGCTGTTTGTGTGTTCAGTGATTTTTTTAAATGGATCGTACGAAGGGAGATCGCTTTAACGTTTAACGTCATGCTCGCACTAAAAAACGAGTATTTCATGGGAATCGATACTTATCAGAGAAGAAAAAGGTCTTCGCATCAACATCAGCAAAGAAACTTTTAGCAAGCATGAATATGGATTTTCCAATTGCGACAAGTGTTGTATATTGTATATTGGATTTCTGCAAATTTCTACAAATAATAAAATATACGTAGTAGTAAAAAATGAATGCGTAGGATATGTCGAGAAAAGAATGGGAATGCGGCTTAGAAATGCAAAGAAGAATCACAAAGGTATTGTTGGAAAAGGGGCTGGAAAAATTCGATAGGAGGAATGAAGCAAGAAATTTGGACAACTTTATTCCATAAATGTTCTACAGACGAAAATCCTCAGCATCAAAATTGTCCAGCAGGCGAGGACAGTTGGTGCAAATGGCGCAAAGCGGAAGTTAAAGGAGAACTGGATAGTTTTCACCACGAGAAGGCACCTTTGACTGAAGAAGTTCAAACAGTCATCAAACCAATCTACGAAGATTTGTCACGAGATGATCTCTTGAATAGATGTTTAGGAGCAGGGACCCGGAATAACAATGAGTCGTTAAATGCATGCCACTTTTTTGGCTGTAATTATTTTAAATGAAGGATTCAATGGCATTCTCACAATCCTAGTGACAATGAGATGTCAAGTTGGTCACATATGTCAGGTTTATGTCGACCGCCGTAATGACGCGCGAAATTGGCGGTCCGAACGACGATCGACTGACCTCGCTAAAAGAGCCAGAATTGAAACCAGTGAGCAACAATCGGCCTTACAAGACTTTTTTGAAGAAACGGAGGGTGCTCTCTATGGACCAGGTATAGCAGATTAATGGTGAGTTAAATTTTTACTGTTGATAATCACATTTAAATTTTCAAAGGTAAAGGTCTGAAAAAGGGGATATTTTGATATTTTTTTTTTTCGAGGAGGAAAAGACCGTAGAGGAGTACAAATGACAGTGATTATTGGGTAATATTTAAGCATATTGCAGTAAATTGCTGTAAAAATGTATGTAAAGTTGAGACCATTGCAGCAATTCTCCTGAAGATTGTCGAATTTGAGGTGCTCTGCAACATGCAGTATAACAAGTCTCAATTTAAAGCTAGAAAAAAATTGTTTTAATCTGCATCAACATCTACAAGTTGCTCAATAAAAATAGTTGAAAAGAACTTATTAAAAATTCCCTACGTCATTCTGTTCGAAATTTTATTGTGAAGATGTGGTTAAATTTTCAAGTAAAAACACTAAAAATTGTCGCAGTTATGTTGCGTGCCATAGTTATCGAGAAACCCCTCGGGGCGTTATAGGAGGAACTCGAAATTTAATTGAAAAATTATTTTCGAAATTTCACTTACTGCGGCGTATTCTTCAGAGTTCAAAGTATTTTTTAAGCCAATAAATAACAAAACTTTTTTTTTTGAAAATTTTATATTGGTTTTGCCCTTTAAAACGAAGAAATATCTGGAAATTTTTTTCTAAAAATCTGCATGGTCCCTGGAGATAGCCTTAGATTTGCAAAAGCTCGTACGAGGAGCAGTCATGAAACCGTCTGAACCTCCTCACCAAAGGGTAGTGCAATGGGTTTAATATGCCAAAATCAATTAATTGTGGTACTGACGGTGATGAGTAAGCAAGCTGCTTTATTTTTGTATATTTTGGTTTTGTTCTCTGACCAGTGTTAATTATTCATACAACTTGGCGGTTTAGTTCTTTAATTGTGACATACTTGTGCTAGCTCAGTAGTGCCACACTTTGACAAGCAACTTTGGTTCCGGTTTAAGTTGGATACAAACCGCGATTTTAAATATTATTTGAGAATCTAAAAAGTAAAAAATCCAATGACTCTGACGCTTTCATTCATTTTTAAGGTTTTGTGTAAACTAAAACCTTATTAAAATTGGTTTTTTGTCTATCTGCCTGTCTGTCCGTCCGTCACACACATTTTTCTCGGAGATGATTATAGCGATTGACACGAAATTTGGTGAAGAGGTGGGAACTGAAAACTCTCACGCATAGACTGGGTTACATCCTTTAACGTCGAAGGGGAGGTCCCTATACATGCAAAAGGGGGTGTATATTTTTTTCACAAAGTATAGTCATGTAGAGTATCAAAGTTCTCGGTTAGTGCTTTCCGAAACCGATCTTAATTTTTCACATTGTTTGGAAAGCTGGGGAGTGCGGGTGATCGAAAGTAATCATTTCTTTAACGGGCCCATTCTCAGAAACTACCTAACCGAAAAATCTGAACAAAAACCAAGAAGCTGCCACTATATGTTGCCTAGGCTCCGAAATACCCTCCATACCGATATCCTTTCAAATAAAGTCGATAATCTGATTTCCGACAGAATGGGCATATTAGAGCGATGGGTTGAGTACTTTGATGAGCTACTGAACAACCAGGACATCGGCGAGTTGGAGGTCCCGCCAACTGAAGACGACGGACAAATACTGCCACCACCAAGTTTAGGAGAAACAGTCCGTGCAATTCATCGGCTAAAAAATCGTAAGTCGCCAAGAGCCGATGGAATTACAGCCGAATTGGTTAAATTTGGAGGCGACCAGTTACACCAAGTGGTTCATCAACTTGTGCCCAAGGTATGGGACAGCGAATCAATGCCTGACGATTGGCAACGAGGCATTATCTGTCTCATACATAAAAAAGGGAGATATCACACAGTACAGTAATTATAGAGATATCACGTTACCGAGTACGATCTATAAGATATTCTCCGCTATCTTACTAGGCCGGATAGCCCTATACGCCCAGAACATCATTGGCCCATACCAAAGAGGCTTCACTCCAGGCAAATTAGCAACAGATCAGATTTTCTCTCTGCGGCAAGCGATGGAAAAACTGTTGGAATATGGACAACAGTTGCACCATCTGTTCATCGACTTTAAAGCCGCCTATGATAGCATAGCCAGGGTAAAACTGTACACGACCATGAGAGAATTCGGTATCCCGACGAAATTAATAAGACTGACTAGGCTGACCCTGACCAATGTGCGAGGCCAGATAAAAGCAGCAAGATCACTCTCAAGACCATTCGACATCAACAACGGTCTACGACATCATGCGTCCTCTTTAACCTGGCCCTAGAGAAAGTGATCCGTGATGCTGATGTAAATGCAAGAGGTACAATCCTGTTTAAGTCCACCCAACTACTGGCCTATGCTGACGATATCGACATCATGGGAAGAACCACCCGAGACGTACAAACTGCCTTCATCCAGATCGAGCAGGCGGCGATTGGCGCGAGATCTCGGGCTGCACATTAATGAAGGCAAGACAAAATATATGGTGGCAACATCAGCACCGAAGAATAAGGATGATAAATGGAATCATCGTGTACTCAAGTATTCTTATCTAAAAAATTAACAAAACCTATCAGTCCCCAGTTTTCGGTTCCCGACTTGTTCTCCCTGGATTTGGAATTTCTTTCTGAGGCCCGGATTATATTATGTCGTTTAATTTTAATTGCATTACCAATTACTGAAATAATTTTGCTTACTGGAAATTGGGTGGATGAATAACACGGTGGTTGTTCGATCATCATTATCATCATCAACGGCGCAACAACCGGTATCCGGTCTAGGCCTGCCTTAATAAGGAACTCCAGACATCCCGGTTTTGCGCCGAGGTCCACCAATTCGATATCTCTAAAAGCTGTCTGGTGTCCTGACCCACGCCATCGCTCCATCTTAGGCAGGGTCTGCCTCGTCTTCTTTTTCTACCATAGATATTGTCCTTATAGACTTTCCGGGTGGGATCATCCTCATCCATACGGATTAAGTGACCCGCCCACCGTAACCTATTGAGCCGGATTTTATCCACAACCGGACGGTCATGGTATCGCTCTGGATGAAGGCAGTTTGTACATCTCGGGTGGTTCTTCCCATGATGTTGATATCGTCAGCATAGGCCAGTAGTTGGGTGGACTTGAAGAGGATCGTACCTCTTGCATTTACCTCAGCATCACGGATCACTTTCTCTAGGGCCAGGTTAAAGAGGACGCGTGATAGCGCATCCCCTTGTCGTAGACCGTTGTTGATGTCGAATGGTCTTGAGAGTGATCCTGCTGCCTTTATCTGGCCTCGCACATTGGTCAGGGTCAGCCTAGTCAGTCTTATTAATTTCGTCGGGATACCGAATTCTCTCATGGTCGTGTACAGTTTTACCCTGGCTATGCTATCATAGGCGGCTTTAAAGTCGATGAACAGATGGTGCAACTGTTGTCCATATTCCAACAGTTTTTCCATCGCCTGCCGCAGAGAGAAAATTTGATCTATTGCTGATTTGCCTATAGTGAAGCCTCTTTGGTATGGGCCAATGATGTTCTGGGCGTATAGGGCTATCCGGCCTAGTAAGATAGCGGAGAATATCTTATAGATCGTACTCGGTAACGTGATACCTCTATAATTGCTGTACTGTGTGATATCTCCCTTTTTTATGTATGAGACAGATAATGCCTCGTTGCCAATCGTCAGGCATTGATTCGCTGTCCCATACCTTGAGCACAAGTTGATGAACCACTTGGTGTAACTGGTCGCCTCCAAATTTAACCAATTCGGCTGTAATTCCATCGGCTCTTGGCGACTTACGATTTTTTAGCCGATGAATTGCACGGACTGTTTCTCCTAAACTTGGTGGTGGCAGTATTTGTCCGTCGTCTTCAGCTGGCGGGACCTCCAACTCGCCGATGTTCTGGTTGTTCAGTAGCTTATCAAAGTACTCAACCCATCGCTCTAATATGCCCATTCTGTCGGAAATCAGATTTCCCTCTTTGTCTCGGCAGGATGAGCATCGAGGTGTATAAGGCTTCATCCTGCTGACTTGTTGGTAAAACTTCCGCGCCTGGTGCGGTTGCTCCCTGTACTTTTCTAGTTCATAGACTTGTTGGTTCTCCCAGGCTTCCTTTTTCCGTCTGTGAAGTCGCTTCTCCACTCGTCGGAGTTCGTGATAAGTCTCTGCGCGTGCCCGCGTTCTTTGAGAATGCAACATTACTCGGTATGCAACATTCTTCCGTTCCGTAGCTAGCTTACATTTATCGTCAAACCAGCCTTTCCGACTCCTTTTGCGGCTGGCGCCAAGTATGTTTGTGGCCGTATCCATGATAACGTTCTTCAGGTTATTGTGAAGATCATTTGTTGATGCTTCATCTCCAGGTCCTCTGTTGACTGCGGTTATTGCGGCATCCATTTCCCTCTTATAGGTGTCGCGGAGGGTTGTGTTGTGGATGGCTTCAGTGTTCACTCTCACCTGATTGTCAGAGGGGATTCTAGGTGGTATTGTTATTCGAGCTCGGAGCACCATGCCAACGAGATAGTGATCCGAGTCTATATTGGCCCCCCTATATGTTCTGACATTCATCAAGTCTGAGAGGTGGCGGCGTTCGATCAACACGTGGTCAATTTGGTTGAAAGTGGTCCCGTCTGGAGAGGCCCACGTATGTTTGTGGACCGCTTTCCGCGCAAACCAGGTACTTCCAACAACCATTTCGTGTGACCGTGCTAATTGAATAGTCCGCAGTCCGTTATCATTTGTTTTTTTCGTGTAAGCTATGGAAGCCAACGTATCGCCTGAATACGGGCTCCTTCCCTACTAGGCTGTTAAAATCCCCAAGTATGATTTTGGTATCATATCTGGGACAGGCTTCGAGGGTTCGTTCTACTGCCTCGTAGAAGGTATCCTTCTCCGACTCTGCAGTCTCCTCTGTAGGGGCGTGAACGTTAATGAGGCTTATATTTCTAAACTTGCCTCGCAAGCGCAGAGTGCATAGCCGTTCGCTTATGTTTTCAAAGCCGATAACAGCAGGTTTCATTTTTTGGCTGACTAAGAAACCTACTCCGAGCACATGGTTTACTGGATGACCGCTATAATATATGGTGTAGTGGCTCTTCTCCAGGAAACCGGTCCCTGTCCATTGCATCTCTTGCAACGCTGTTATATCAGCCCTATATTGGGACAGGGTATCGGCTAGCTGTTGGTCAGCTTCATCTCTGTACAGGGAGCGCACGTTCCATGAGAAAATGCGCAAATCTTTATTCCGTGTTCGTTGCCGGGTCCGTCGTTTTAAAATCCGTCCTGTCCGAGGCTCCTGTTGTGGCTTCGTAACGAGTTGTTTTCCGCGTAGGGTTGTCAGCCCTACCCAACCCCCAACCTGGAGGACCAGTTGGTACAATTTGTCC
The DNA here is from genome assembly GCF_905115235.1 of Hermetia illucens. Lineage (NCBI taxonomy): Eukaryota > Metazoa > Arthropoda > Insecta > Diptera > Stratiomyidae > Hermetia > Hermetia illucens. The sequence continues at coordinate 148,380,339 of NC_051850.1, forward strand.
CGTTTTTAGGTGCGGGAGACTCGCCTTCATCCTTCTCCGTCTGCAGCTTTTCGTTAAGAAAGAGCTCCCAGCGGTAACCAAGTGGAGGTGGAGATAGGGTTTGGTAGTAGAGCTGTTGGTGTTGGTTCAGCAGGCATTTCCCAGGTTTTATGCTCCATCGTGGATACCAATCCACGTTTCGCCCTGGGACCTATACTACCCTTTGTTCGATCACGAATACTTAAATGGGGGAATAGGTGAAGATTTTATTTTCGCATTTTCTTCTTTTTTATTTAATACAATTTTTAATTCAATTGTTAAATAAATTTATGTACAATATAACGCGATACAAGAAAGATTTGTAGAAATCCTACTATTATTAACAAAGTTGTAGTAGGTCAAAGTTCTTTCTCGTGTGAACTTGCTGCTTTCCAAACCATTACATAATGTCAGTGTCAAATCAAAGCGAATGGTCTAAAATAAACTGTACTAAAGGCTCGTATATAAGACAAGAGTATTTTTTCCAGCTGTGAACTGCTGGACAATCACTCTAGAATCCGGCTTAAGTGAAGTTCATTTATTTACCGTTGTTAAAAGTTCCAAACACATATACACATGATGTAGCAATTCATACTCGTATCATTACACTACATTAGTTTACATTAAAAGGTTTAATTAGTTGATCTTGAAGACTGCCTCCGAGGAAAACAAACCGACAATCGTTCCATTGCCAAGGTCAAGCAAAATTAGATTTTCGCGTATCACGGTGGCACGATCATTTGGGTCCTCAGCTTCGTCTATCCATGAGTCCATTCTCGTATCCAGATTGATTTCATTGAGGCCACTTGAGATTCGTCAACTTGGTTTGAACTAGAAAAAAAACAGTTTATTCAGCCTAGTGTTGAGGTGAACCATTTAAGATTTCTGTTATTTTTATGTTAGTTGAAAAAGACTAAATCGCCAGTCAAAAAAGAGTTTGTACAAAAACCATTACCTCTTCAAATGCAATTTTGCTTATGTAACATTTCAAACATAATTGTTTGTGTTTATAATTAGAAGATGGATTGATCGTCAAGTTGTGAACTTTGGTTTCCTTCAATTTAATTTACTAAAGCCAGTTAAAATTACTTCAGAACCCGTTTATCTCTTTTAAGTTGCTAACTTAGGAATTTTGCAGCAAAAGTTTCTAATTATGGACTTAAACGTGATTTGCAAAATTTATTTCGTACCAAAAACTGTAACCCGGAATTCACAAGAGTATTGTCTAGAATGACTGGAGAATCTTTTTTTGAATGGAATTAACAAATGTTAACTTAAAAAGCGTCTAAATTTGTTCTTCCGCATGCAAGTCTTAATTTATGTGTTTTATCATCTCATGTGAGCTTGCTGGATAACCAGATATATTTCCAGATATTCATGGTCTCGTAAAATTTCGTGATGTATTCATGAAAAAATTTGTGATTTAGCTGAAGTAACTTAACAATCATTTTCTAGTTTATTGTTAGTTGTGAAAGGTACTTTTTGCTATTTTCCGGTGAGCATTTTTAGAGCTTATCATATTTGAGGAAGTGGTTTAGGAAATCGCAATGGTTTATTGCATGCCATGCTATGATTTTGGGTGAATATAACTTTTATGAAGGAAAAAAGACAATTCAATTTTGTTTCAAATGATGAATACCTGGTATGCTTTGAAGAAAGTTCTCTATCCAGATAATTAGCAAGCGCAGCAATGATACGACGTAGATAGGTATTGACTAAATTTTGGCGCTTTTGAGCAACAATGGAGTTCACTTTCCATTTGCTACTCGCATATAGCAACACAGAAAGAATATTAGCACAGAACAATCCCAACTTGATCTTACTGTTGAGATAACTGCATTTCTAGATTTTAGACTGATCAGCGAAAGCGGATCTAGCGCAGTTAAAGCGTCGGGTAAACCAGGCTTCCTAAATATATATGGCATGGCGTGGCCTTTCCCGCATTTTACACATCGCAAGGTTATTTGACAGTTCGCTGCCGAGTGACCATAGCATTGGCATCTTCGGCACTGGGCTATTTCGCCACTCACCAGGTGCTCAAAACGAATTGCCTGGTATTTAAGCGACCTAATGCCGATCAGATCGCTTTCCCGGCTCTCCGGGCTTATCTGCACGAGAAAGTGCGGCAGAATTCGTTTTTCCAAATCGGATCTCCTCGTACTAAAATGCGACATTGAGAGGAACTTGACCTCAGTTCCCGTCTCCCGGAGCATTTTGAGCACCTCATCCACGCCTTTCAGAAGGAAGGTTTGCACATTCTCTTCCTTTGAGGTGTGTGGTGAAGTGAGGAGCTTTCACTCGCTCGAGGACCACCCGTGCTTTCTTGAAATCCGCTATTTTTAAGGTTTTGTGTAAACACAAAACCTTATTAAAATCGGTTTACCGTCTGTCTGTCTGTCTGTCTTTTTTTTTTTTTTTCAGATGGAAGGTGGAAAGCTTCAAAAGCTACCGCAGGCTCCTGCCACACGGTTATGTGAGACTCTTACCCACTAAAACCACCTCCTTCTCCTTCCACTCTCCCCGCGGGACTCCCATTTGGTATTACGTCGCGGGGCTGGATCAGAATTTATTCTGCGCTCATGTCAACATTCGTGTTCCTCTCGCGTTCATTCTTTCGGATGACTTCCTCCTGCCTAAGCTTCTTTCCGATGGCTGTAATCACTTTTTCAACTTCGGTCCATATCCCCTTGGCTTTCACCATAAACTCCATGATATTTTCGGGTGTAAAGTGCTCCCCGGTTGTAGCTTCTAATGTAGCCCTTTGGGTTTCGAATCTGGGGCAGTGAAAAAAGACGTGTTCAGCGTCCTCTGGAATGTTTACACACTGTGGGCAATATGGCGAATCATCGCGCCCAAATCGGTACAGATATGCTCGATAGCCTCCGTGTCCGCTCAAGAATTGAGTTAGGTCGAAACCTACTTCGCCGTGAGGTCGCTCGATCCATTTCCGGATATCCCATATGATTTTGTGAGTCCAACGGCCTTTTTCTGACTCGTCCCACTTCTCTTGCCATTCCGCGACAGTTTCAGCTCGTGCGAACTGTCGGGCAGGAGATTCTCCGGTGAGGTACGTTCGATCGTAAAGTCGTTGTATTTCTTTTGCCAGAATCTCAATCGGGATCATTCCTGCTATCACGCAAGCTGCTTCATTAGAAATTGTTCTGTAAGCGCAACATGTTCGGAGTACACTTATGCGATACGCAGCTCCAATCTTTTTTTTATTTATTATATTTTCCAGTGCATCTGCCCATACTGGGGCTGCATACAGTAGGATCGAACTGACCACCCTTGAAATAAGGAGTCGACGGCTCGGCCTTGGGCCACCTATATTTGGTAGCATTCTCGCAACCAGCGCTCCGATGTTGTATGCCTTGGCTGCTGCACCCTCCACATGCAATCTGAAATTCAACCTCTGGTCAATCATTACACCTAAGTACTTAAGTGCAGGCTTGGAATAAATTGTTTGCATTCCAACTTTGATCTTCATGGAAGTGCACTTTCTTCGCTTGGTAATAAGTACTACTTCCGTCTTATGCTCTGCGAGCTGTAGACCAGCATTCTCTAACCAGGATTTAATCTCATAGACTGCTTCATTTGCATAGAGCTCGGCTTCCTCGAGAAGGCGTGCAACAACCGTCACACCAATATCGTCCGCGAAACCAATGGAGGCCACACCAGTAGGAAGGTCTAGGGTCAGTACCCCGTTATACATAATAATCCACAAGAGTGGCCCTAGGACAGACCCTTGCGGAACTCCGCATGTCGTTTGGTAGGATTTCATTCCTTCATCTGATTCGCAGCATAGAGTCCTATCGATTAGGAAGTCGGCAACAATACGCACCAGGTACTTCGCCACGCCTAAGTTAATTAGGGACTCAAGTATCTTGCTCCATCTAGCGGAATTGAAGGCATTCTTCACATCAAGTGTAATCACTGCACAACATTTGCCCTCGTCAAGTGCGGTCTTAGCTGTGTTTGCTACTAGGACAAGTGCATCCGTTGTAGACCTCCCCTTTCGAAAACCGAACTGATTTTCGGAGAGACCGCCATCCTTTTCGGCAATTCGAATTAATCTGTTATAGATTACTCGTTCGAATAGTTTGCCAGTATTGTTTAGAAGGCATATCGGCCTGTAGGACGAAGCTTCACCCAAAGGTTTGTTTGGCTTGGGGACTAGAATTAATTTCTGCTTCTTCCATTGTGTAGGAAATACTCCTTCTTTAAGGCATGTGGTGAACGCCTCGGCAAACATATTTGGAGCTATTTTTACTGCTGCCTTCAGAGCTTTATTGGGGATGCTATCCAAGCCAGGTGATTTATTTCCAACAATTTTATCCGCAGCTTCGAGGACCTCCTTTTCGCTTACCATGGGAACTTCCGCGGTGTCTATCTCGACAGTGGGAAGGTTAGCGGTACTCACATTCTGTGGGAAAAGATCCGTTACTATTTCATCAAGCAGAGTAGGGGAAGAGATCGATGGGGAGCGTTTGCCTTTAACTTTCGATATTACGGTTTTATAAGCGCCACCCCAGGGGTTCGTGTCAGCTTCATTACACAGTCGCTTAAAGTGTTCGCATTTACTTTTCATGATGGCCACATGTAGTTTCTTCCGAGCGTTTTTATATTCTTCATGTAACTGCTCGTATCCAGATCGGTTTCTATTTCGCTGACTGCGCCTTCTGGCCTTGAGGCAGGCCTTGCGGCATTCTCCGATTTCAGAATTCCACCAAAAGTTCGGAACTCGCTTCTGTGATACAACATACCTTGGCATGGATGCGTCACATGCTCGTCGCAACTTCTCGCCAATCTGCAGAGCTTTATTTTCTGCGCTTCCTTCAAGCGCTGTATTTTGCTGCAAAACCTCTCCGAAAATCTCCTCGTCAAACCTATTAGCTGCCCATCTTTCAGCTCTTGTCCGAGACCGTTTCATTCGTTGTCCATGTCTGATTTCAAAAATGATGGCCTGGTGGTCGCTATGTGTATATTCGTCACTGACATACCACTGCAGATCCTTAGCTAAAACATCGCTAACAAAAGTCACATCTATCACGGACCCCATTTCTCTCTTACGGAAAGTGTTCACGCATCCAGTGTTAGCCACTACAAGATTCAGACGAGAAAGAGCTTCGAGTAATATTCGTCCTCTTGCGTTCGTTTCTCGGCTGCCCCATTCTTCAGCCCATGCGTTGAAATCTCCAGCCACTATCTTAGGACTATGGTTTTGTGCGTCTGTTGCTAACCTCTCCACCAAAGAATGGAACTCCTCTGTCGTAAGGCTTGGAGCCGCATAACAGCTGTAAATAGATATTCCGCCTATTTTTGCTCTAGTGAAGCCATTCTCGAGGATCTTGGTGGTTCCTTCTATGGCCCGATTTCCCCATGTCCATATCGCTGCCTTTCCGCTCTTATCCGCGACCCATACTCCACTGTCTAGGTTTTTGTACTGCTTGCAGATAATAGCAACGTCGATTTTGTTTTCGAATATCGTCTGGGAGAGCAGGTCCTGAGCCGCTTGGCAATGGTTCAGGTTTAGCTGTAGGAACCTCATTTGCGCATAGTGTTGATCGCCTTCCTATACACCGGACATGTGCTGCTGCCTGTGACATGGGCGCTGTCAATGTCGTTTATTTGCCTGCAGAACAGACAATTGGGTTTTTCTTCGCAGGCTTTTGCAATGTGGCCTTTATTTCCGCATTTACGACACAGGTCGGACCTATCGTGAACGCTAGTACATTTCTTCGCCACGTGCCCAAATTCCAAACCCCTGAAGCATCTTTTTAGAGTTATCTGCTCTCGTAGTCGGCAGACGACCCAGCCAATCCGAACTTTACTGGCTGTGATAGCCCTTTTGGCCGCTTCAAGTGTTAGGCTTATGGACGCAGTTTGTGTGCCGCCATATGCCTTCCTCAGCCGTAAAATATCTCGCTCCTGGACCGACTGTATTCCCAACTGGGATCGTAGCGCTTGACAAATTTCGTCCTTCGTTGTGATCTCGTCCAAGTCTTTACACTCAATGACCACATGATTTTGACTGAGCTTCACTTCTGCTGCCTCACCCAGTGACGACTCGATTTTTTTCTGCAAGTCTTCTGACTTGTTTTCGCCTGGTTTGAATTCCAGCAATAGGTCGCCCTTCTGTGTTCGCCTTATGCGGTTCACACTTTCACCTAGCTCCATTAACGAGGCGTCTGTTTTGACCTTGCGCAAAATATCAGCGTACGTAAGCTCACTTGTTTTTGTTATTATTAGCGCATCAGGCCTGCTTCTCTTCTGCAGCTTTTTCTTCTTTTCCACCTTAGTCCAAGTGGAACCTTGATTGGAGTTACCGTCTTTCGCCGTAGGTTCTGGTAGTCTTTCTCGAAGTTGCCGTGGAGGCGTTTTCTCCATTTTGCGTTTTTGGCTACGTCGAGGAGATTCTGGTTCCCCATTAGACTCTCTCGGTCTTTTACGGAGCTCCGGAGTTTCCTTAATAGTGAAGGGGCTGCCCTTAGATGGAAGCAGCACTCTAGGCGTTGACTGCAGTGCTGCAGTTTCTCCCTGTTTCTTCCCTTCACTACTTTGTTTTAGTTCTTCTCGTACTTCAAGATACGCAGCTCTAATAGCACGCACTTGGTCTTTAATCGCGTGATGGACATTATGCCGAGCGTTTACATACTCCATGAGGTTTTTTATCATTGCCCCTAGCTTAGTTATCGCCTCCGGCTGACTACCCGCATCCTTAATCGAGGCGCGTTGGCTAATTTTGTCAGCATTATCGGGCTTTGCTGCCGGGGATCGCATGACTCTACTGCTCCTCTTAAATGGGTCACCTCCAATATTTACCAGTGGCGTCTTCTCGCCGACGCCCTTACTAGTGGGGACCAGGCTGGATGTTGTGTTAACATCCAACGTCCGGGCGGATGTCTCTTCTCCGGGTTGATTATGTTCACCTTCCATTTTTTTTAAATAATCTACTAATCAAAACAAATCAAGCAAGTTACCTACCGTAGCACTGCATTCCATAGTGTTTGTGAAGATAATAAGCTGTAATTCTTGACGAATAGAAAATTCAAATTTCGTTTTTAGTGGGATTCAAACCCAGGGTGGAAATGGAATTCTGGTGAATGAGTACCAATAAGTTATACGCAACGCTATACGAACAGAATTCCAGGTTTAAAATGTTGATAAAAAATGCGCCGTCCTTACGCGGGCTTGAACCCGAGTCCTCGTGATCGACGGGCAGACAAGCTCGCACCGCACCACGTATATCACTATCGTCAGTTTCCTTTTTAAGGTTTTATTTGTAAAACAAAACCTTATTAAAATCGGTTTACTGTCTGTCTGTCTGTCCGTCTGTCTGTCTGTCTGTCTGTCTGTCTGTCTGTCTGTCTGTCCGTCACACTCATTTTTCTCGGAGACGGTTATAGCGATTCACACAAAGTTTGGTAGAAAGGTGGGAACTGTGAACGCTCACGCATATAGTGAGTTACATTCACTTACGAGGAATTTAAGGGGGGTCTCCATACATGCAAAAGGGGGGTGTAAATTTTTTTTTCATCAAATATAGTCATGTGGGATATCAAATTAAAGGTCTCGGTTAGTACTTTTCGAAACCGGTATTAGTTTTGACTTTTGCTGAAAAGGTGGGGAGTGCGGGGGGTTGAAAGTGGTCATTTTTTTAACGAACCCATTCTCAGGAACTACCAAACCGAAAAATCTGGAAAAAATCAGGGGGCTGCCACTATATGGTGCCTAGGCTCCGAAATACCCCCCATATCGATACCTGCTCAAATAAAGTTAATAATAGTATATTACTATAATTTTTAGTAATTGACAGGAAAACCCCCCTTAAGTTCACCCTAGAATCACAAAATTTTGCAGCAATGTAGGTTACAGTATAGACCATGCCAAATTTGGTGAAAATCGCACTATTACTAACAAAGTTATACTAGGTCAAATCTGTGCTTCTCTGCAAATTCAAGACTATGAATGTCAATATCACTTGAAAGTGGCTATTTTCATATAATATATGCATATTTTACATGCTACATGCCACTGGGACAAATGCGCACCCAAATCTCTTTATAAAAGAAATACACAAAACCTTTCATACCTGAAGCGTCTAGCTTCTAGTAAACGGCTAATTAATATCTAGCTCAATACAGAGGGCAAACAAAGGAAATGAAATGAACAAAGAGAAAAAATTATCACTAAAGAGTCAATGAAGAAGAATTTCTTGCAAAGTACTCAGATAATTATACACTTTTGTTTGTCACTTTCACCTTATTCACCAACTTTCACTGTTTTTGTTTTTTGTTTTGCTCACTGCTTCCAAAATTGTTATTAAACACCAAATAGACGCGGAGCGTTTTAAAGCTCGCCCAGCTCAGTCGACTGTTGATGTCTGTCTGTCTGTCTGTCCGTCTGTCTGTCTGTCTGTCTGTCTGTCCGTCACACGCATTTTTCTCGGAGACGGTTATAGCGATTGACACCAAATTTGGTAGAAAGGTGGGAACCGTGAACGCCCACACATACAGTGAGTTACATCCTTTTACGTTGAATTTAAGGGGGGGTCCCCATACATGCAAAAGAGGGGTGTAAAATTTTTTTCATCAAATATAGTCATGTGGGGTATCAAATTAAAGGTCTCGATTGGTACTTTTCGAAGCCGGTCTTAGTTTTGACATTTCTTGGAAACGTGGGGAGTGCGGGGGGTTGAAAGTGATCATTTCTTTAAGGGGGCCATTCTCAGAAACTACCAAATCGAAAAATCTGAAAAAAATCAGGAGGCTGCCACTGTATGGTGCCTTGGCTCCGAAATACCTTTCATACCGATATCTGTTCAAAGAAAGTTAATAATAGTATATTACTATAATTTTTTGTAATTGGCTGGAAACCCCCCTTAAATTCATTCTAGCGGCACGAAATTCTGCAGTGATATAGGCTATAATGTAGAGCATGATCATACCAAGTTTGATGGAAATCGCACTATTACTAACAAATTTACAATACGTCGAAGTTGTTGCTTCTTTGAAAATTGAAGACTATGAACGTCAATATCACCTCAAAAGTGGATACTCTCACATAATATATGGGTATATTACGTGCTACGTACTAAGAAATACACAAAACCTTTCGTACCTGAAGCATCCAGCTTCCGGTTTCCCGACTTCTTTATTTTTATTTTTTTAACGAACCCGTTCTCAGGAACTACCTAACCGAAAAATCTGGAAAAAATCGGGGGGCTGCCACTATATGGTGCCTAGGCTCCGAAATACCCTCCATATTGATACCTGTTCAAATAAAGTTAATAATTGTATATTACTATAATTTTTAGTAATTGACAGGAAAACCCCCCTTAAGTTCACCCTAGAATCACAAAATTTTGCAGCAATGTAGACTACAGTATAGATCATGATCTTGCCAAATTTGGAGAGAATCGCACTATTACTAACAAAGTTATACTAGGTCAAATCTGCGCTCCTCTGCAAATTCAAGACTATGAATGTCAATATCACTTGAAAGTGGCTATTTTCACATAATATATGCATATTTTATAAAACAAATACACAAAACCTTTCATACCTGAAGCGTCTAGCTTCCGGTTTCCCGACTTGTTTTACATTTGATTTGGACTCTCTCGGCCCCTGGAGGGGAGGGGGCACCCTTTCCCCTTTTCTTTATCTCGGTCCCCCTCCCCGTCGGACCATATTTAAGGTTTTGTGTAAACACAAAACCTTATTAAAATCGGTTTACTGTCTGTCTGTCTGTCTGTCTGTCTGTCCGTCACACGCATTTTTCTCGGAGACGGTTATGGCGATTGACACCAAATTTGGTAGAAAGTTGGGAACTGTGAACGCTCATGCATACAGTGAATTACATCCTTTTACGTCGAATTTAAGGGGGGGTCCCCATACATGCAAATTTTTTTTCATCAAATATAGTCATGTGGGGTATCAAATTAAAGGCCTGGATTAGTACTTTTCAAAGCCGATCTTAGCTTTGATATTCGTTGGAAGGGTGGGGAGCGCGGGAGGTTGAAAGTGATCACTTCTTTAAGGGGGCCATTCTCAGAAACTACCAAACCGAAAAATCTGAAAAAAATCAGGAGGCTGCCACTATATGGTGCCTGGGCTCCGAAATACCTTCTATGCCGATATCTGTTTAAATAAAGTTAATAATAGTATATTACTACAATTTTTTGTAATTGGTTAGAAACCCCCCTTAAGTTCATCGTAGTACCATGAACTTTTGCAGTGATATAGGCTATAATATAGAGCATGATCTTACCAAGTTTGGTGGAAATCGCACTATTACTAACAAAGTTATAATACCTCAAATTTGTTGCTTCTTTGAAAATTGAAGACTATGAATGTCAATATCACCCGAAAGTGGATACTCTCACATAATATCATATATGGATATATTACGTGCTACGTACTAAGAAATACACAAAACCTTTCGTACCTGAAGCGTTTAGCTTCCGGTTTCCCGACTTGTTTAAATTTTCAATCCTACTTGCGTTATTTTTTCCATCGGTAGTCATTTTTGTTTTTCTTTTTAATTTTTTTGATACATACCCCAGTTTTTTCTCTTCAAGGCTACCATTGCCGAACTTGTCACTACTGAAACCAGCCTGGTTACCACCCTCTTCCACCGCCCCTGTTGTCACTGTCTTTCGTATCGTCAGCATAATGGTTTTCCAGGTTCTCCATACGGATAGTATGGATAGATCCCCAGTTGTTTGCTGTTCCGTAAATTTTCTTTTTCTCTGTCAATATTGACATTTAATTTTTAAAATCTTCGAGTGTCTTCGCCAGCTCGCCATTTCTTTGTTCAAGGTTGGCTATTTTTACTTTCGCTCTTTTGCGGTCTGGATCCTCCTCGTTGCGGATTCCACGTCCGATCCGAGAAAAAGTAACCTAAATAACAATCAAAAGTAAGCTAGTTTAAATTAGACTTTAAATATCTTTCTTTTTCTTCAGCCTTTGTCCCGTTCACAAGCGGGGTCGGCTCGTCGTGATCGGCTTCGCCATTTGGCTCTATCGAATGCCTGATCTGGGTGCAATCTCGAGGCTTTCAAATCCCCATCCAGCGTATCAAGCCACCGTTGCTTAGGTCTGCCTTTTGGTCGTTTACCATCGACTTCGATGTTCAGACCAATCTTTGCAAGTGAATTCTCGTTTGCACGAATTGCGTGACCATACCATCGAAGACGCCTCTCTCGCAACTTTTCCACGATCGGTGCAACGCCATAACGATCGCGGATATCCTCATTTCGGATGTGATCTAAACGTGTGACGCCACTAGTCCAACGTAGCATCTTCGTCTCCATTACCGCGAGACGCCGTTCATTGTCTTTTATGGTCGGCCAACACTCAGAACCATAGAGAGCGACTGGACGGACAACATTGCGATAAATTTTAGATTTGAGACGTTCGTTGATACGTCGATCACAAAGGACACCAGTTGTGGAACGCCACTTCATCCAGGTTGCGTTAATGCGTGAAGCAATTTCATAACGCAGCTCTCCATTGGCTGATAGCGTTGACCCGAGGTATTTAAATCGCTCAGATCTGGGCAGATCACTGCCGCTGACAGTGATTGTGCCTGTTTCATGGGGATCGGTCGTCAAAAATTCAGTTTTGTTTAAATTCAATCTGAGACCGTGTTGCATGAGGCGATCATTCCATTTTTGAACAAGTTGCTCGAGATCATTTTTGCTATCAGATGCTAGGAAAACATCATCTGCATAAAGCAGTGTGTAGGGCGCTGGACGTTGGATATCCCGTGTGACGGTGTCCATAACAAGGACAAAGAGGAGTGGTGAGAGGGCGCTTCCTTGATGAACTCCAACAGAGACGCGAAGCGGTTTTGATACACCCGCCATACTTCGAACTTTACTTTTTGGATCGTGGTAGAGCAATTGAACCCAGCGCACGAGTTCTTCTGGCACGAAGTGTTGTCGTAAAGCATACCAGATGAGTTCGTGTGGTACACGGTCAAACGCTTTCTCTAGATCCACAAAGGCAATGTAAAGAGGGCGATACTTCTCACGGTGTTTCTCCATGAGTAACCGCGCAGCGTGTATTGCGTCAGTAGTTCCGCAGTTCTTGACAAATCCGGCTTGATTCACGGTTATTTCAACGATTTCGCGAACACGGTTGTCAAGAATGCGTTCAAAAATCTTCATGGTATGGGAAAGTAACCGGATCGGACGGTAATTTGAACATTCTGCTGGACTACCTTTCTTTTTCCATATTGGAACAGTGGTACTTTCTTGCCAGTCAGATGGTGTTCTTCCTTCCTGAATAACCCGGTTAAAGAATTCACTCAGCCACGGTGTTGGGTCCCAGCTCTTTGCTTTCCAGAGCTCAGATGCGATGTCGTCAGGTCCTGTTGCTTTCCCCGATTTCATTTGTTTTATTGCCTCCTCGACTTCAGTTGCGCTGACTGGTGGAACTGCTCCAAACGTCGGCAATGATTGTGGAAGTGGAGGATGAGCAAATTCTTCAGTTGAAATCTGCTCGAAGTATTCTCGCCATCTATCCGTCGCGGCTCGACGATCAGTAAGCAAAGTACCGTTCTTGTCATTAACACAACAGAAGTGTTCGATATCCTGTGTGCGTTCATCACGGCTTTTAGCAAGTCGGTATAGATCTCTCTCGCCATCCCGAGTGTCCAGTTTATCGTAAAGATTTTTGAAATGGTTCGCTCGGGTGACAGCGACCGCTTTCTTTGCTTCCCGGTTGGCATTCTTATAAATTTGCCAATTAGCAGGCGTTTTATCGTCGAGAAATTTGTGGTAGAGGCGTTTCTTTTCACGGACCTTCATTTCAACATCATCATTCCAAAGCCAAGTATCTCGGTTGATGTACCGCTTACCCGGCTTGGTGACCCCGAGGGTTGCAGAGGCCGCTTTGTGGATCGTGTCTTTCATTTGGTTCCATGATTCTTCCACATTCGTAATGGTTGGCAATCGTATGAGTGAGACCGTTTCTTCGTTCTTCTCACCAAATCGCCACCATTTAATGCGCGGCGGGCCAGTGCGTTCCTCACGCCGTTTTATCGGTGGCTTAATTCGCAGGACAGCAATCAACGGCCGATGTTGAGGTGCGATGGTCTCATAGGGAACGACTTTGCAATCAATGACAGTGGTAAAATGTTGACGTCTTATGAGAATATAGTCGATTTGCGTTTTATTGTTCCCACTATAAAATGTGGGAAGATGAGACAATCGTTTGATGAACCATGTATTCATAAGTACAAGGTCATGGGTGTCCGCAAAATCGATTATACGCTCGCCACCTTCGTTGCGCGCTCCGAACCCCTTTCCCCCATGGCACCTGTTACCGTCTGCCTTTTCACCCACATGACCATTAAGGTCGCCGGCAATGATTATGTAATCGTCAGCAGGCACATGACAAGTCTTTTCATCGAGAAGTTGCCAGAAGGCATCTTTCTCGGCATCAGGTCGGCCTGTCTGTGGTGCATACGCGGTGAAGAAGTGAATAGTGCGATCAGCTGATATAATGGTGAGCTTCATCAGCCGATCATCAAATCGTTCGACTTCTTTAATGGCATCACGGAAACCCTCTGAGATGGCAATGCCAACACCATATAGAGTGTGTGGGTTACCAAAATAGAGAAGTTTGTAGCCATTTTTACCGCGTTCGCGTTCAATGTCGCAGCTTTTGGAACCAGACCATCGGGTTTCTTGCAGAGCGCAGATGTCAATGCACCTTTTCCGAAGGGCTCTTGCGAGTTCCTCGGTCTTTCCAGTTAGGGTACCAACATTTAGCGTGCAGACACGTATTTGTTTTGTTCGTTGTGTGCGGACTAACTTGCTTACGTCCTGACGTCGTCCATGCGTCAAGAACCCTTGCCCATTTCTCGACAGGACCGGGGCCCGTCCTGCCGCGTCGACTGAGGTGGACGCCCTAGCATTTCTCCGAGGCCTGTGACTTAATCCGATCATCATGTTTGTAACGACATTCTATGCATTTTCTTGGTCGACCTGTCGCGGGGCCTGTCACCAAGAGAGATCAGGTAGGATTTAGCATAGTAGAATAACTCCAACTATACTCTATTTATCTCTTTCCCTGATCTCAGCATTTTTATTTTTGTTTTACTGAGGATAGTACAGAGTACGTTGCCTCAAACCCTCCTCCTTTACCTGGGCTTGGGACCAGCATACTATGTTAATAGCATGGCGGAGTTTTAAATTAGACTTTAAATATATTATATTATTATTTATATTATTGATAAAATTTAATTTAATTTAAATTTTAAGTTTTTTTTATTAATAATATTAATTTGTATTGTAGAAACATCCGTTTTCTACAAATGTCAGCCTACTCTTTTCAATATGAAGACAGCCAACAATACAACAACAACTATTAACTGATGTTTAAGGCATGGGACTGCGAATCATTGGTTGATGACTGACAACGGGGAATTATCAGTCGTATACATAAAAAGGAGATACCACTCAGCCGTATCAGCAAGAGATAGTTATTTCTTTCACCGGCAAGCAATGGAAAGACGAGGGAGTGCGCTTTCATATATCCTTTTTAACCTTGCCTTGGAAATAGTGATCCTCAATGTTGATGTAAATGCGAGGGACACTATCCTGCTCAGCGGTAACGATAACAATATAACGATGAAATCGACTCACTGTTGCGAACAGGGTTTATTTCAGCTTACACAAACTGTTTCGCTACCAAAGAGTCAAAGCTCTTATTGTACAAGACAACGATTTTGCCTTATTTTTTCTGAAACTTGCGTTCTTAGCAAGAAAAATTACGATGTTTTAGCTGCGTTCAAGAGAAGAATCCTGCGAAGCACTTTTGGACCCCCTACAGGGGTATGAGCGATTCCGTAGTCTACATAACGGCAAAATTTATGAGTGATATCCAACCGCCTGGTTGTGGATAAAATCTTTCTCAATAAGTTGCTGTGAAATGGAGTGATGGAGTAGGCCAGGATGTCAGACTACATTCAAGGATATCGAATGGGAATGGGATGTCTGCAGTTCTAAGGCAGTCCCAAACCGGATACCGGCTGTTGCTCCACTGATTATGTTGGTACACGTACCCAAAACTGGCGAAAGATGCAACAGGTAACGTCCAACGTCAGAATAAATGTTAAACAACATACGTAGAGGATTCATATGCGAAGTGGTTGAAGAAAATAGGCTCGTTTGGCACAGCAAAAGTACCGAATTATGTGGTGAACAAAATATCCGATCTCAGTCGCAAAGAATTGTCAGTTTTGAGCAATGGTCTAGGCTAAGGTAAGGGGCAGAACACGGAAGAAGAGATAAATACTCCGGAAATATCCACATATATAAAAAATATACCGAGTCTGCCCTCAATTAAAAACTATCTGGTTATTCTTTAAAAATGTATAGAAAGGTCAAAGGGTCGAAGTGGCTCCCGAATTACGTATCTACAGAGAATAAAAATTTTAGAGGAAGAAAATTATGTGTTTGTATTAAAGACTATATGTAAAATACCTCAAAAAGGATCATGTTCACGAAATTTGTCATTTAGAGTTTAGACAAAAAATTTTTCAAAAAAATATTTGTTTGATTTCCCAATCTTTTTTGACAAAATTTTCTTCTAAGTTTACTTTTATAAAAATAGGAAAAATATATCCATATCCATCCATATATTCCGTAGGGAGGAAAAAATGAGAGAAAATCATGCACGCTTTTTATAAAATCGTGTAATTAGTCTAGTTTTGTTGTTTTTATATTGAGCGCCTTAGTAAAATTCCGGAGCCAACTTAAAAAGCTTCTAGCGATCTCAAAAATGAAATTTGTCCAAGGGATATTATATAGGATTGAGAGTTTCAGTTGCTCTCTGAATAAGACAATTAGGGAGTATGGACCTCATGTATGGACTCATTTCAAGGACCTATTCTCAGAAACTACTCAATCAACAAAACGGAAATGACTTATGGTGATGATTGTAGACGAGACGACATATAGGCTTCAAAATACTCTTCATCCCGATATCTTTTCACGTGGAGTTAATAACAGTAGATTACTATGGTTTATAAATTTACTGCAACCGCCCTAAAATCATACGCACTGTACTGGAAAGTTTGGAGGAAATCTTACTATAATTAGCAAAGTTGTAAAATATCAAGATTGCGTATTCCGCGTGAAATTACTGCATCTTAAGAGATAAAATGTCAGTATTACATTTAAGTGAATAATCGGGCATGGTCAACGTATGTAGCGTTTTGAGCGTTGAGAGATAGGCTCTTACGGAGAAACACACCGAAATCCAGCTCTACCTCTCAAATTTATCATGATAAGGGCAGGAGGCCAGAACCACCGCGATGATATACTCTTGCCTAGGTTTGATACCCTTGGGTAGTAAAAGCCGTGAAAGTAAAGTTTCGTAGTGTCATCATCATCATCAACGGCGCAACAACCGGTATCCGGTCTAGGCCTGCCTTAATAAGGAACTCCAGACATCCCGGTTTTGCGCCGAGGTCCACCAATTCGATATCCCTAAAAGTTGTCTGGCGTCCTGACCTACGCCATCGGTCCATCTCAAGCAGGATCTGCCTCGTCTTCTTTTTCTACCATGGACATTGCCCTTTTAGGAGCTTGTATTCTTTTCCAAGTTGAACCGATGTTTATCCCTTCACTTTAATGAAAACTTACTAATATCTAGACAATTCGTCCGGAATTCCAGGTAAAATTAACAAACCAGGTACGTTTGAAATAGTTTTCTGGCATGTTTTTTGTATTTTACAAAGTTCTCATATTTAACACAGTTCAGTACACAATTTCAAATAAAGTACTCCTATTATAAATCCGGGATATTAGAAATTATACTGATTTTCTATTTTCTTTCTGCACAAAACTCGTTCTTTTCACAATGACTGCCAACTGTCTTTTTTCTGAGTTATCACAATCTCAGCAGATGCCGGATTTTACCTAATACTAGTACTAAGTGCCAAGCATTTAGGCTCAGACGATCCTACCTACTTAAAAACTAAAGGGGCACTGGTGGTGGTGGCCGGTGGTAGGTCAGTGGGAGAATCCGTCGAGTACTTCCCGCAACATCGAGCACGTATGCAGAATGGTGTACTTCTGCATGGTTTGAACCAGACTGTGCGAAAGTCCCAGGACATCAAGGGAAGCCGTGAGGGATTTAGGTACAATACCTGTAGCTGACAATATTATGGGAACTACAACCACCCGCTCGAGACGCCCAATTTCTTTCTTTTCCCGAGCCAATGGCTCATAGTTCACCTTCTTCTCCACGTATTTCCGTTCAATGTTGCTATTATGGGGGATAGCAACATCAATAATATACGCGGAGCGACCCGTCTTGTCAACTAACAGTACGTCAGGCTTGTTCTGTGCGGTATGGCGATCAGTCAGAACTTGCCGGTCCCAATACATGCTGTAAGCAGAACTATCAAGTACTGCTTGCGGCTCATATCGGTAAACCGGACATGTCCCCGTAATCAGCCCATGCTTGTATGCAAGGTTTTGATGGATAACCTTACATACAGCATTATGCCTGGTGATGTATTGCACCGGTGCCATAACAGTACAGCCAGAAATAAGATGGTCCAACGTCTCTAACGCCGAACCACACATTCTGCACTGGTCGCTCTCCACCCGTTCTTTCATGATGAGCTTTTTATAAGCTCGGGTGGCGGCCACGCCATCCTGAATGGCACACATGAACCCCTCCGTCTCAGCAAAGAGCTCCCCAGCACACAGCCATCTGTTCAACAGATGCAAATCGACAAATGGCTGCCAAAGACAATTCACGTGTTTACCGTGCATTGCCTTCGACTTCCATTCCTCGATCCGCTCCTGGTCCGGCTTCACCCCACTCAGAGGATTGAAAGATCGATCCTTCAAGTTAAGTGGAGTCAGTCCACAGTCTGCCTTACAGACAGCCGCATGCAAGGGGCTCGCCTATTCTTTACTGTAAAAATAAGCGCGCAGCGAGTCGACTTGGCGATGATGTTGTGCCGCCACGTCAACCACGTCCCTACCTCCGATGTCACGAGGCAGGCTCATCCGCTCCACGGCAGACTTTGGGTGATGCATTTGGAATTTGGACATAGTTGTCCGTATCCGCCGCTGGACGTTTTCCAGGTCGGTCTTCGTCCACGGCAATATTCCGAATGCATAAGCCAGTGAAGGGATAGCGAATACATTCAACGCGCTTATTTTATTTTTCCCCGAGAGATGCGATTTCAGCACCAGCTTTACATGTCGCAGGAATTCGGACAGCAGAGCTTCCTTCAGATCACCAACTCGAGCATGGGTTCCTTGCAGAATTCCTAGGTACTTGTAGAAGTCTATCTCGGTCATAGCTTCGATGTGGAGGCCACCAATGCTATGTCCGGCATGCGGCTCGTGATGACCTTTGCGGATGGCTTGGATTCGACATTTGTCTAATCCAAACTCCATCCGAACATCCATCACATGTCTATTATTCGTAACAGACTTCTAAGATGGTTGTCAGTACCAGCATACAACTTGATGTCATCTAGGTATATCAAGTGTGTCAGTTCGCACTTAGCACGTAGGCCATATTTTATTGCAAAACCATGCCCTCTAGCATCATTTAGTAGCCATGAAAGGGGGTTCAGTGCCATACAAAACCAAAGAGGACTCAATGAATCCACCTGGAAGATGCCCCTCCGTATACGGATGAGCTCTGAGGTATTAGCACCCTCAGATGTACGCACCGATAAGGTGGTATGCCACCCTTCCATGACTGTCGCCAAAAACTTTATTAGTTTCGGATCAATGCGATACAGACGTAGGATGCCGATTAGCCAGGTATGCGGAACACTATCAAAAGTCTTGGCATAATCGATATAGCAACTGAAGAGGTTTCTTTGACCCTTCTGCTCCTCGGACAGAATGTTGTTGGTCTCGAGGTGCGCATTGATCCTTCCACTAATAATGGACGTGATGAATTTGTAGAGGGTTGGTAAGCAAGTGATTGGTCTTGTGTCTGCGGGGTCCTGCACCGTGTCCATCTTAGGGATAAGGTAGGTAATCCCCGCAGTGAGGAAAGATGGAAATTCCTCCGGCCGACTCATGATCTCATTTATACTGCGTGCCAACCAACTGTGTACGCTGGTAAATTTCTTATACCAGAAATTCTGCACCCGATCCAGACCTGGGCCCCTCCATTTCTTCGAGATGTTTATGGCTCGTCGAACTTCCTCTTCGGTAACATCCGGGAAATTCATGTCAGGTGTATTGGCATAGCGGGTGCCTTCGGCGGTGATCCACTCAGCATGCTGGGCAGGGAACCCCCAAAGTCCACCCCAATACTCTTTCGCTTCCGTCACCGAGAACTGTGTTGTCTGGGCGCTCTGTTGGGATTCGTTGAAAGATCTGAAAAAGCTCCGCTGGTTCCTCGTGTATGTTGCATTCTGGACACGTCTGGAATAACTTTCGCCATACCGTCGTAACCGACTGCATATGACAGAAAGTTTCTGTTTTAGTGTGTCCAGAATTTCAACTACGGGTGTCTCACAGGGGATGGCATAGTTCCGGTAAACCCTCTGCACTTTATTTCTCACCTGTCGGCTGGCATTGCCAGTGCTGATTTGAATCAGTCTAGCAATGTCCTGCCTTAGTGAGTCCCGCCGATGTTCCAGACGAATTTTCCATCCATCTCTTTTGTCACTCAAACCAATAACGCGAAAGCGAATCTTCTGACCGTGCAATCTGATAGCCGCAACTGCACCACAATACACAAGTGATTGTAGTTGCAGCAGCGACATATCAGCACACAGTCGAGACGCAATCTCATCATTGATTTGAGATAGAATTCCCGGAGTTGCTGGAGATGTATAGAGCCTGGGAATACCTGGTCTATGCAAAGGATCCATATCCGAGAATTTTATACACGCTCTTTGGAATTCGTCCCGAACCTCAGCGGAAACCTCAGCTGGACGGTGGAGAAGAGTGCTTCGGCGAGTACTGGACCTGTTGCCTGCAGTGCGGCGTGGTGTTGTTGATGCCGCCGCCTCTGCCACCATCGACTCTCGGTTACCAGTTTCCCCGATGACTTCAAGTCGAACACGTTCCCTGATGGTGGCCGGGATTGTGTCGCTGCGAGTAATGAAGCGGTACTGGTCTGCGACTCGCTGCACAGTCACGTGCGCGAATTGCGGGAAACGCTCGACGAATCTCTGGTGCAACAAGGGGCGGTAAGATGTTGTACCCGCCCCCGCCGTTATTTCGTAGTAGGAGCGGATGATGAAGAGGTTGATTTCTTCAGTCCATTTCATCCGCTTCCTACGCGAACCTGCTGAAGTGGTCGCCACAGATTGTGGCGAAACAGCTGCAGCAGGCGGAGCTGTGCTCCTGGTCGTCGTGGCGCCTAGATGTCGAACCGCCCCACGACTAGCGGTTTCGACGCCGTGCTGTCAATTACGAGAGCCCGACCCAGTCACCAAGTCAGACGACTCCCGCCGGTTATCCGTACCGGACCTTAAATTTCTCCTTCTTCCAATTTTTTTTGGTGCATTTTATCCCTAGCTGCCAGGTGTGTAGATAGCTTCCTTAGTGAGTAATCTGCAAGACTGCAAAGTTCCTGCACTTTCCTCACCTACCCCCTGAGACGCTGCGGTGGCGTACAGCCATTCAGACTGAAGCTATCCATCCCTCCTCGTTTCACAACCGGGCTTGGGACCGGCTTCGGCGGAGTTCTTATTATTATTATTATTTTTTTCATCTGACGTTTCTCGTCACCTACTCTGTTCTTCAGTCTTGTAGCGAGGTCTGAACTGAGTGGAGCGCCTGTCTGCTGGTATTCGCGACATTTGAAATAAATTCCTGCCGCGCCACACCCTTATAGACTTTCCGGGCTGGATCATCCTCATCCATACGGATTAAGTGACCTGCCCACCGTAACCTATTCAGCCGGATTTTATCCACAACCTGATGGTCATGGCATCGCTCATAGATTTCGTCGTTATGTAGGCTAGGGAATCCTCCATCCTCATGTAGGGGGCGAAAAATTCTTCGGATGATTCTTCTCTCGAACGGGGCCAAGAGTTCGCAATTCGTATTCGTGTGCCTTTCTGTTTCTCTGAATAACACCTTCACTTCACTTCATGGCAAGAAGATGAAAATAATCGACGGCTCAATAGTCTATAATAGTTTGAAATTTGACTTTGAAGTGTATTAATTTTGTGTTTTCAATGAGACTTCGCTTTAGTTTCATTATCATCACATTCAATGCAGCGAAGACAAGCACAAAGTCGAACACAACACATCCATGACGATTGAGATTCGATCCCAGAGCAAGGAGATCGAGAGGCTAACGCTCTACTCCCTCAATCATTGTGCGGTCTTTTTTAGCCTACAATCGTCCTCTCTATGGAAGCCCTGTTTACTAGTATTGATTATCATCCCGATTTGACTCAGGTGTTCATTCACAGCTAAGTGGACTGGACTTTGATATTTAGCATGTGACATGAACCCCTTTGCAACTAGTGAAATTTGAACGGAGTCCTTCCGTTGCGAAAGATTGTTGCTCCCACGACTAAATTATTCGGGCATTGTACGAAAATAGACTCCCAATATTTGCAGGAGTACTACAGGGTTAATATGTTAGATATGTACGTTTTACTTCAATTGAAACTTTTTGCCTTTGGTCATCCTTATAATAATATAGGGGAAAAGGAAGAAGTTGGTTTCAAAGTCTAGAAATTGTTGGTAAGACCTCAGATACGATGGTGTAAATTTCATCCTTGGTGATTCAAGGATATTTATTACAAAAAAACTTTATAACTGGATTTTCATCACTAAGAAGGCCTCCTAAAATTGTGTGGGTAAATTTACTTGAAGATAGTAAATTGCTAGGTTCTTACACTTGTATTACGACTAGTTTCATGGTGTGTAAGTTTTTCTCTTTCCATGCCTACGCATCTGAAACGAAAAGTAATGCAACATATTTCCGTATATTCTTGAATACATAATAACTTTTATCAAAAACATTTGAATTACTTTCTTCCAATGTATGAATGTAATTCGAAGTGAAGTGAAGGTCACACTACCGGAATAAGATGCTAATGCACTCGTTCCCCTGTATTTAGCGAAAAATTAATCACTGCACAATGTCGTTATATGAAGGATATCCAATTAGCACTTGAGCATACAAACATTTGCAATAACTCCGTGGAAAAAATGCGACCTAGAATTGTTTACAATTTTACTAGACATTATCTGCCGACAAGTGGCCATTTAAAGCTTGAACTAATGCCCAACAGTCATTAGCCGAGATTTGTAGTTTTCAGTGCGTCTTCAGGTACTGATGGCGATACCCCAAGGTAAGGTTAGGTTTTGCCATTAGTTAATCAGAATAACTTTATAGATCAGAATTGACTTTCTCAGCAACCTCAATTTGCCGAATAAGGGACGCATTAATATTAGCAAAAGACTGTAAGATGCCTCGTGAATTGGCTTTTTATTTTGAACAATCCCAACTTGATACAGTATAACTAACTATTTTCCAATGCTTTGGCTAGAAGCTTGATTAATGATGATGATCGGTGCAATTGGATTTAATTTATATACAAGGCCTTAGAAGCAAGCATACCAGTTTGGATCTATAACGTGTAATATATTATAATTCCTTTTAAAGAATAATGGACAAGTTTTAATGGCAGTAAGTAATTTGCGTCTGCTTGAATTCCTGCGTTATAATGAAAAAATGAACGAGATTTTGTGTATGAGTAGTACACACTGCCAAAGAACTATTATTATTCTTATTCTTATTCTGTTAAGGGAAAGTCGCACCGCGTCCTTGAAGAACTATTGTGCCCCTTTTACTGGTTATAGTGTACCTGTTGATCATAGTATCTCAAGCAGGCCTGTAACCGTTAGGAACTTTAGTATGTTCCCCACTTCCAGAAGTTTCAGCTTTGCATCTGGTATTAAGTGTTCTCCCAGATGCATCGACCTACTTTGCACAAGTGCCGGACACTGTCCCAGGACGTGCATAGAGGTTTTGTCCTCCTCCTCACAGAACCTGCAGGCAGTATCCGTAGATATCCCTAGCTTCCCTAGGTGATAGTTCAGCCGACAATGACCAGTGAGAATTCCCACTATGATTCGGACGTTCTTTTTGGTGAGGTTTAAGCAATCCTTTGTACGCATGGGTTCGTATCCCCCAATAAGCACCCTGGACTGCTCCATCCCTGGTAGGCCCGCCCAATATAGTTCCCTCAACCGTTTCTCTTCGTTCCATAGATTCATAGCCATGAAACCGTTTCCGATTCCACAGAAGGGTTCTAGCCCATGTAAAGGCATCCCTGCTCCCTTCTTGGCTAGTTCATCCGCTGCCTCATTGCCTTCCAACCCAGCATGACCTGGAACCCAAAGTATCCAGACCTTGTTGGACGAGCCGAGTGTATTCAGTCTCTCAAGGCATTCCCATATCAGTTTAGAGTTCACCTGGTTGGACCTAAGTGCCTTGATCGCTGCTTGGCTATCGGTGAGAATAGCTATGTTCTGCCCCCTGTAGTTCCTTTGCAGATTAAAGGAGGCACATTTATCTATGGCGTAAATTTCCGCCTGGAATATGCTAGTGTACCTGCCCATTGGCTCAAAGTACATTTTCCTTGGACCAATGACACCGGCACCCGCTCCCTCTGCTGTGAGGGATCCGTCAGTGTACCAAGTAATCAGTTGCTGGTTTAAGCCGTATGTCGCAGCCACGTTCTCCCAGTTTGCCTTGTTACTCCAACGTGTTTCAAACTTCTTATTGAAGTGAAACCTCGTTGTCATGTTGTCCCTCGGTATCAGTAATTCGCGATACCGCCTAGAAAGGATATCAATCTTCTTTCGATTTAGGCAGCTCCCCGCCTCACTCATACTCCCGGCCATCCTGAAAATTGATCTCCTTGGCTGCATCTGTATGTGCAGATGGAGAGGGGTTAATCCCAGAAGGACCTCCAGGGATGCCGTTGGACATGTCCTCATTGCCCCACTGATACACACGCAAGCCAGCCTTTGGAGCTTATGTAATTCCCTGGCTTGTGTGCTGAGTTCGGTTCTTTCTGCCCAGATTACCGCTCCATAGGTAATCATTGGCCTTACTATTGCAGTATATATCCAAAGTAGTATCTTCGGGCTGCAACCCTATTTTTTTCCTGCTATGGATCTGCAAGTCATCAGAGCGCTCGTGGCTTTTCGACAAGTATTTCCAACATGTGTCTTCCAGAGTAATTTTTGGTCTAGCGTGATTCCCAAATATTTGACCTCTGTTTCTCGTTTCACCTCCATATCATGTAATGTTATGGCTCTCAGGTGATCAAGTTTACGTCTCCTAGTGAATGGTACTATGGTGGTTTTGGTTGGGTTGATCCGCAGTCCCACCTTCCTGCACCAGGCACTAGTAACCTTTAGTCCAGTTTGGATTCTATCACATAGGATATCTTCATATTTGCCCCTACAGATTAGAACAATGTCGTCCGCGTAGCCCTGGACTTGTATTCCAGTATTAGTTAACACGTCCAGGAGTTCATCCACTACCATACTCCACATCAGCGGCGATAGTACTTCACCCTGTGGACACCCTTGAGTGGTGTTCATGAT
Source organism: Hermetia illucens (assembly GCF_905115235.1). Lineage (NCBI taxonomy): Eukaryota > Metazoa > Arthropoda > Insecta > Diptera > Stratiomyidae > Hermetia > Hermetia illucens. The sequence continues at coordinate 148,404,952 of NC_051850.1, forward strand.
AGTAGAATTTGTACCTGTTTGTACCAAAGAACTAAAAGGAGTCACAATTTATTTAAGCTAATATGGTCCTCATCTTGTTAGTACAATGTTAGTTTTGGTTATGATTTTAAATGTCATTTTAAGGTCTGGCTTAATCAACCCGCAACTATGTGACACCTTCATAGATATTTTTTTCACTAATTATTTTACCTCATATCGAATACATATATCTTCTTCTTCAAATTAAAGCCTAACATGTGTACTCTTCAGTAAAATAGGCTAGGCAGAGTGGTTAAGCGTCAGTCTCCTCATTTCGTCACCACCGTTTCGCACCTTAGTTGGTCATGGATGTTTATGTTCATCTTTGTGCTGTCTCTCTGCTGTAGGTTTATTATTTGAACAGTATCAAGTGTGATGGTAGTGGAACTGAAGTACAGTTGCATTGATAATCGAATTGTTTGGTAGAAAAGTGGTTGCTGGACATCAATTACAATTTACATAATATTAACTTTTCAGTAGGACATTTGCAGCTAAAATCTCGAACGGAATTCCTCCTGTTTCCACCTTCTTAGTATGTTTTTAAGGTTTTGTGTAAACACAAAACCTTATTAAAATCGGTTTACCGTCTGTCTGTCTTTTTTTTTTTTTTTCGGCGTTGGAAGGTGGAAAGGTTTAAAACCTACTGCTGGCTCCTGCCACGCAGTTATGTGAGACTTCTACTCATTAAAACCACCTCCTTCTTATTCCACTCTCCCCACGGAACTCCTATCAAGTATTGCATCGCGTGGCTGGATCAGCTTTTAACTGCGGCTCATTATGGTTCTCTCCCTTCCTTGTTTTCGTCGTAGTTCTTCCTGCCTAAGCGGTTGGTGAATAGCTTGCAGTTCCCTTACAACCTGGTTCCAGGCATCCGTTGACTCCAGCATAAACTCCACAATGTTTTCGGGTGTTAAACGCCTGTCTGCGACCGCTTCCATTCTTGTTCGGTGCGCGGTGAACCTGGGGCAATCAAATATGACATGCTCCGCATTTTCAGCCACGTTACCACATCTTGGACAGCATGGTGATTCGTCGTGACCAAATCGATGTAAATAAGCACGATAACCTCCATGTCCACTCAAGAATTGTGTTAACTCGTAGCTTAATTCCCCATGGTTTCGTTCAAACCATCTCCGAATATCCGGAATGATGCGGTATGTCCAACGACCAGTTTGGGACTCGTCCCATCGCTGTTGCCACCGTTCGATAGATTCCCACCGTGCCAGCTGCCGTCGAAATGCGCTAGACTCTCCAGCTGCATATGTTGTCGTAGAGTCGCCGACTTTCCTTCGCCAAGATTTCTATGGGGAGCATCCCTGCTAGTACATATGCCGCTTCTCCTGATGTTGTCCGATATGCACTGCATACCCGGAGTGCACTTAACCGATACGCCATTCCCAATTTTCGGCAGTTCACTTTGTTATTCAGAGCAGTTGCCCAAACTGGAGCTGCGTAGAGTAGCACTGAGCTGACTACCCTGGAGAGCAGAAGACGTCGACTTTGTCTTGGCCCACCAATGTTCGGTAGTATCCTCGAGATCGTTGTAGCGATGGAAGACGCTTTAGTTGCGGCGTACTCAATGTGTCTTTTGAAGTTGAGTCTTCTGTCAATAATTACTCCCAAGTATTTGAGCGATGGTTGGGAGTAAATTGTTTTTCCGCCAACTTTGATTTTCCCAGTTGTGTTCCTTCTTCTCTTGCTAATGAGAACTACTTCTATTTTATGCTCGGCAAGTGAAAGGCCAGAATTTCTCAACCAGGAATTGATCTCCCATATCGCTTCATTTGCATAGATCTCGATCTCATCTTGGTGCTTTGCGACCACCGTTATTCCGATATCATCGGCGAAGCCAATAGTTGTCACGTTGTCCGGTAGGCGTAGCGTCAACACTCCATCGTACATAACTAGCCACAGCAAGGGACCCAGGACAGAACCCTGTGGCACTCCGCAAGTTGTCGGGAATATTTTTAGCCCATCGTCCGAGTCGCCGTAAAGTCTTCTCCCAAGGAGAAACTCGACCACAATGCGTACAATGTACTTCGGGGCTTATATCTTTTCGAGTGCCTCGATGATTTTTTTCCATTTTGCACTATTGAACGCATTTTTTACGTCGAGGGTTATTACCGCACAGCATTTTCCTTCTTCTATTGTAGCCTGAGCCAAGCCAGTCAGCATGCTGATTGCGTCGACAGTTGATTTTGCCTTACGAAATCCGAATTGTTTGTCGGAAAGGCCTCCTTCCTTTTCCGCAACAGCGAGCAGTCTGTTATATATTACTCGTTCAAATAGTTTGCCAATCGTATTGACCAGACATATCGGCCTATATGAGGAGGGGTCACCCAATGGTTTACCTGCCTTCGGAATGAGTATTAGCTTTTGTACCTTCCATTGCTCGGGGAATTCACCTTCCCTAAGGCATGCCGTGAAAACTTGGGCAAACATACCTGGTGCTGTCCAGGCGGCTACCTTCAGGGCAATGTTAGGGATTCCATCCGGTCCTGGAGTCTTTTTTTCAATCAATCTTTTTGCGGCGTCTAGAACCTCCTCATTTTCCACTATCGGAACTTCGTCGGGATTTAACTGTACTGCAGGCAGACTTGTACCATTCAGATCCACTGGGAATAGAGTGTTCACTATATTCTGCAACAACTCTGGGCAAGTAATCGGTGGGGAGCGCTCGCCTTTTAGCTTCAGTACACATCCGCTTGAAATGTTCGGATTTGCTCCTTGCGATAGCTACTTGCAATTTTTTCCTCGCATTTTTATATTGCACGTGTAGCTCGTCGAACTCAGGTCGGTTTCTTCTGCACTGGGAGCGTCTCCTAGCTTTGAGACACTTTTTCCGGCATTCCTCAATTTCGGAATTCCACCAAAAATTAGGATTTCGTCGTCGGAAAGTGCTACGTCGAGGCATAGCGGCATCGCATGTCCGCTGCAATTTTTCCACGACCTGTGAAACTTTGTTTTGTGCGCTTCCCGATAGCAATGTATCTTCCAGAAGTACCTCCTTGAACATTTCTGCGTCGAATTTCTTAGTTACCCAGCTCATCGTTATTCGTGTTAATGGCTTCAAATTATTCCTTTGCGAGGTTTGAAAGATGATAGCCTGATGATCGTTGTGTGTGTACTCCTCGCTGACACGCCACTCCAAGTGTCTGATTAAGGTATCACTGACGAAGGTGAGGTCTACCACCGATTGCAATTCTCCCCTCCGGAATGTGTTGGCTCCCCCAGAGTTGGCAAGTACCACGTTCAAGCGCGAGAATGTCTCCAGCAATATTCGTCCTCTTGCGTTGGTTTCTCTGCTACCCCATTCTTCTGCCCATGCGTTGAAGTCGCCGGCTATTACTTTGGGGTTGTAGCGACTTGCATTGAAGGATAGTTTCTCCAGCAATGACGTGAATTCCTCTAATGTGACGCTCGGTGCTGCGTAGCAGCTATAGATATATATCCCTCCAATCTTGGCACGGGTGAACCCGTCTTCTGGATGTCTTTTCGCATGTACTATAGCTTGGCTTCCGTAGCTCCATATCGCCGCCTTACTGGTTTTGTCTGCTATCCATACTCCGCTATGCAGATTTTCGTATTGTTCAGATACAATCGCAACGTCGACGTTGTTCTCGAATACGCTTTGGGAAAGTAGGTCTTGGGCCGCTCGACAGTGATTCAGATTGAGTTGCATAAACTTCATTTGGCTTTATTTATGAACGCCTTTCTGAACACTGGGCATTTACTGCTTCCTGCAATGTGGGCGCTGTCATTACTTTTTGCTTCCACACAGAATACGCACTTGGGCATTCCGTTGCAGTCCTTTGCCAAATGGCCTTGTTCTCCACATTTGCGGCACAGATTTGATCTGTCTTGGGAGCTAGTGCAAGCTTTCGCTATATGACCAACCTGCCAGCACTTATAGCATTTATGTACTGGACTCTGTTCCCGTAACCGACAGACCACCCATCCAATACGTACTTTGCCCACTGCAATCGCCTTTTTCGCTGCTTCAATAGGAAGACTTATCGACGCTATCTGCGTGTCACCGTACGCTTTTCTAAGTCGTAGCACATTAGACTCGCTCACTGATTGTAATCCCAATTGGGTTTGCAAGGCCTCGCCGATCTCAGATTTTGTGGTGACTTCATCCAAATCCTTGCATTCGATCACCACCGAATCCTTACTCATTTTGACCGCCGCAGTCTCACCTAGTGATGCTTCAATTTTCTTCCGTAGGTTTTCGCCTCCGTCATCACCGGTTTTAAGTTCGAACAACAGGTCGCCTTTCTGTGTTCGTCTTATCCGCGTGACATTTGCACTCAGGTCCGTCAAGGAGGCATCTGCTTTAACCTTGCGTAGGATTTCCGCGTACGTCAACTCGCTGGTTTTTGTTATTATCAGCGCGTCCGGCCTGGCTCTTTTTTGCAGCTTCTTCTTAGGTCCTACCTTAGTCCACGTGTCTTCGGCGCTGTTAGTGGCCTTTTCCGTATGCCCAGATAATCTTCCGTCATTCCCAGGTTGCACCGGCATCTGTTTCTCCTTTTTTCTTTTTGCTGTTCGTTGGGGAGATAGCACTTCTTCATTTGGGTCTCTTAATCGTTTGTTCCGAATTTCCGAGATATCCTTTTCACTTTGGAAGAGTTCTTTGCCAAAGAGCTTTTTGGGAAGAGATGTCTTCTGCGTGGTTTGGGTTGCTACGGCAACCATCGCTTTTTGTTGGCTTATCGGCACTGTTGCTTCTGCCCGTGCTTTCACGTCCTCTTTGGCCTTGAAGTATGTTGCCCTAATAGAACGCACCTGATCCTTTATCGCGTGGTGTACATTATTGCGTTGGTTAACGTACTCCATTAGATTATTAATCATCGATCCCAGCTTCGTAAATGCGTCACCCTCGGCTTCAGCAGTAACTACACTGCTGCTACTCTTAGGGCCCAACATGCGTTTTTCCGTCGAATTCGCTGCTGGTGGTCTGTCTGTCTGTCCGTCACACGCATTTTTCTCGGAGACGGTTATAGCGATTGACACCAAATTTGGTGGAAAGGTGGGAACTGTGAACGCTCACACATACAGTGAGTTACATCCTTTTACGTTGAATTTAAGGGGGGGTCCCCATACATGCAAAAGGGGGATGTAAACTTTTTTTTCATCAAATGTAGTCATGTGGGGTATCAAATTAAAGGTCTCGATTAGTACTTTTCGAAGCCGGTCTTAGTTTTGACATCTCTTGGAAACGTGGGGTGTGCGGGGGGTTGAAAGTGATCATTTCTTTAAGGGGGCCATTCTCAGAAACTACCCAACCGAAAAATCTGAAAAAAATCAGGAGGCTGCCAGTATATGGTGCCTTGGCTCCTTTCATACCGATATCTGTTCAAACAAAGTTAATAATAGTATATTACTATAATTTTTTGTAATTGGCCGGAAACCCCCCTTAAATTCATCCTAGCAGCACGAAATTCTGCAGTGATGTAGGCTATAATGTAGAGCATGATCATACCAAGTTTGATGGCAATCGCACTATTACTAACAAATTTATAATACGTCGAAGTTGTTGCTTCTTTGAAAATTGAAGACTATCAATGTCAATATCACCCGAAACTGGACATATGCATATATTACGTGCTACGTATTAAGAAATACACAAAACCTTTCGTACCTGAAGCGTCCAGCTTCCGGTTTCCCGACTTGTTATATATTATTTCAGCTTCATTCATTCATTGTGTTTTTGTTATAAAAGATTAAAACTATCATTTTTCATCTGCAGCCATAATTCTTCCTCGTGAAAAATCTTAAAAAAAAAAGAAAAAATTTCAGGGTAGCTTATTATTTATGTAGTATGTAGACCTATGCCGATAAAAGGATGAAGGCAAGAAAAGATATGCGTTAATCAAGTTAACATTTTCATGTTAAATAGAAGTTTGCACTGATGCATCAAAAATAACACCAGAAACTAGAAATTATGAAATTTTTACATCCTTCCGCATATAATAACATTTGATCCGATAGTTAGATGTAAAACTATATAATAACACCATACGCAAGGATTATACCGAGAAGAAATCCTGGTAAAAACTAATAATAGCGAGAATTGATAAGACTGACTAGGCTTTCCCTGACCAATGTGCGAGGCCAGATAAAAGCTATGGCAACTATAATATCCTACTTATGAGTGGCATAAATTTATATGGAGTTTAGAGAGACGCATGTTGACTATATCCTCTTAGTGAAAAGACATTAAAGTATAACAAGTCGGTAAACCGGATAGTTGAGTGGTTAGAGCATAAGGCTGTCGAACGGAAGGTCGTGATTCAAATCTCATTGGTGGCAGCGGGATTTGCATCATGATTTGACGTCGTATACCAGTCGACTTAGCTGTGAATGTGTACCTCAGTCAAATCAGAGTAATAATATCGGGCGAGAGCAATGTGTGTGTGTGGTGGGGGAGAAGCTACAGCTTCTGAGCACACAGGCCGCGTTGGCCCATTGTACTCGTCACCCCCGTCTAACGGAATATTCCTGATTCGTTAACGTATCGCAGGACATGACATGTGGACATGATGCTCCCCGTCGCAACTGTAGAACATCGGCACCAAAGATCTGATGCCTGATGCGTCCATAGGTGGGGCATTCACATAGAAAATGCTCCGTGGATTTCGATTCCTCATTACAGGAGGGACACGCAACATCTTGAGTAATTCCTATTCTGAATATATGCCCAGCTAGTGAATTATGGCCTGTCAGAATGCCCACAATACACCGACAAGTCATCCTGCTTTTCGATAGGATAAACTTTGCGGTGCGCATGTTCGGTTCTGGCAGGAAAAGTTTGGTGTGTCTAGCAGCATTTAGGCTCTGCCAACTGTCATTGTGGGAAGCTTGTTCTCAGTTTTTCAAAGCAGACTTAGCCAATGCTACTGATACTCCAATTGCTGATTCCGGTCACGGCACCCTTTTTTGGCTAAAGCATCCGAGATTTCATTTTCCTCTACGCCACAGTGACCAGGTACCCAGAGTAGTTTCACCGTATTGAATCTAGAGATAGAGTTCAAACGGTTTCTGCATTCCTGAACGATTTTCGAGGTGATCAAAGGACTACTCAAAGCTCTCAATGCAGCTTGGCTATCACTGCAGATTACGATGCGCCTGCCCTTCAACCGTTCGTCAATCACCCAGTTTGCCACCGTTAGGATCGCAAACACTTCGGCTTGAAAAAACGTTGCATATTGTTCCAAAGGAAAAGCCCACTTCTCGTTTTTATTCGAGAGGTAGACTCCGCGTCCAGAACGCTCTTCTGTTTCGGAGCCATCGGTGTAGAAGACTTCCGTATATCCCGCCACGCATTCCTCTGGGTCTCATCCAGTCCTCTCTACACTTCAGGGTAACTTCATATCTTCTACCAAACCAAGTTGGATGGGGACACGAGAATCGGAAGGCATTGTAAGAACTGGATTTAGTCCTTCCAGTAACTCTTTTAATGCTCTGTGCCCCCACATCCGTTGTTTCCTCATAGATCTAATCGAATTAGTCTATGAGTTGCTCTCATTGCGGTGCTTTGAATAAATATATTCAGAGGCTGCAAATTGAGTAGTGCATTCAGAGCTGCGCCGGATGTCATCGAGAAATCGATACACCAATACATGAACCACAAGGGCCACGGGCCAGTTAGCTACTTTACATGCTCCTTAGAAACTTGATTTGCTTCTCCTGTGTGTAGTCATTTTGATCTGTGGGTATTACCAGAGTTGATTGCGTTACCGTCAAATGAGTAATTTTAAGGCTTTCATCCAATTCTTTTTTTTTCCTCCCGCGATTTATCCTACAGGGTCCTCATGGCTCTCCCCAATTTTTTAGTTGCTTGATGCACGCTGTGCTTATCTTTAACAAATTTCGCGGCTCAAAAATGTTAGTCCAAAGCAAGATGAAGGATGACTCTTCTAGCTCAAAGTTCTGCTCAATAGTACTTTTCTGCGACAGAATCACCTCCACTCCTGTTTCCCAATATTTCGGGATGGTTTGGCCCATATATTTACCGCTCTAGAAATTGAAGTAGATTTCATCGTTTCATTTGCTTCTCCCAAATAGATCCGGTTGTCGATCCTGGGAAGCCTCTTGCCACCCACTACGCTCGGGTGCGGATTGCGTCACTACGGCTTACGACGCTTATTGCTTTTCTCTGGATGCAAGTTTCTGCGCTTTCTTATGGGTGTTCTAGGAAACAATGTGATGGTTTTAAATAGCCTGCCCACTTCCAAAGGCTGATTGTACTGCGATTCCGAGCTGCTGTACCATAAACGCATGCCTTATCTCTTCATTCATACTGGTTTATTGTTCTACATGACCCTTCCAAGCCATTTTTGTTCAAGTATGAGCGCAAAGGGGTTCAAAATATTTTTCACCGAATATAGTCGACTGGGGTATCAAATTAAAGGTCTCGAAAAATAATTTATGACTTAGGTCTCGCATTTGAAGTAGGTCAAAAAGTGGGGAAATGAGGGGTTAAAATGGACAAATATGAAATGAGACAGGGCTCATTTTAAAAAACAATTAGAAACTCTAGGAAAAATCAAGAGGTTAGAAAATCTAGGTCTCAAGATATGGTCTTTATTCAAATATTTTTAATTTTAATGAAGCCCCCTTTAATCTTATTCTTCAATTACAAAATTTTGCAAATTCATAAAGCACAAGACTGGAAATTTTGAAGAGAGTCTAACCATTATTAACTAAAGTCAAATTTGTTAATTTCATTCCAATCTACTATTCCCTAAGATATGACCTACTATGGCTTATACAAATCGAATCTTCGTAGAAAAGCGCGAGTTTGCCGTTTCGGACTCATTAAAACCTCTTATAATCACGCAATAGGATAATACATTTCTATACAGGATGAGGATTACATACTGATCAAAATTAGGCTTTGAAATGCGTCTGTCTTTTGGCTGGGTTTCACAGTGTTCGAGGGAATCAATTGTTTTCTTATTGGGTTCGTGGATGAATTGAAGTTATGTATGTCAAGCGTGTCAACTACCCTTTTTAGGACCATCGACTTTTTGGTAGGTAGTAGTGAGTTGATTCAAATTTTAAATTTGTTGTTAGAAGTAGGGGTGAAACGGTCTCAGATTGAATCTAAAATAAAACTGCATTTTTGACGACCGATCCCCATGAAACAGACACAATCACTGTTAGCGACAGTGATCTGCCCAAAACCGAGCGATTTAAATACCTCCGCTCAACACTATCAGCCAATGGAGAACTGCATTATGAAATTGCGTCACACATTAATGCAACCTGGATTAAGTGGCGTTCCACAACTGGTGTTCTTTGTGATCGACGTATCAACGAATGTCTCCAATCTAAAATTTACCGCAATGTCGTTCGTCCTGTCGCTCTCTATGGTTCTGAGTGTTGGCCGACTATAAGAGACAATGAACGGCGCCTTGCGGTAATGGAGACGAAGATGTTGCGTTGGACTAGTGGTGTGACACGTTTTGATCACATTCAAAATAAGAATATTTGCGATCGATATAGGGTTGCACCGATCGTGGAAAAATTGCGAGAGAGGAGTCTTCAATGGTATGGTCACGTAATTCGCATTAACGAGAATTCATTTGCCAAGATTGGTCTGAACATCGAAGTCGATGGTAAACAACCAAAAGGCAGGTCGAAGCAACGGTGTCTTGATACGCTGGATGGGGATTTAAAAGCCTCGAGATCGCATCCAGATCAGGCATTTGGCGAAATGGCGAAACCGATCATAACGAACCGACCCCGCTTGTGAACGGGACAAATGCTGATGAAAAAGAAGAAGAAGAAGAAGTAGGGATGAAACAAATAAACTTACGTGTCATATTTGGCGTCTTTTCCCGGAATCGGGAGAATGCTGCTGGATTATGGTGTTTTTAGTATCGAACAGACATTATGTGTTACGGAATGCCAGTTAATAATCTTAAAGAGCAATTTAAAAATATGCAGAGCACCTCCTCCATCCAAGCACCTGTCCACGGTGGCAAGTATTTATTTTTATTCTGTTTTGGTAATGACTCAAAAGTCTTGGCATACCCGTTTTAAAAGTCTGTCCTTCTTGGAGGCGTGGGTAACATTTCATTAGCATAGTGATTTCGATATTTCTATGTTATTGGCCCCTTCACATATCGTCTGTGCAGCATAGAACCAGAAGAGTAACGAAACAAACTAAAATCAATATTACATACAAAAAATGTTGAATTAAATCCAATTAAAATTAACATATAAATGTTAATTGGATTTTGGCCTGCTGTTCAGATGTAGGTATGTACATATGCCCGTAGGTGCATAATCTAAGACCCTGCCAGCAAGTAAATTCGGTATGAGGCGATCGCTGCAATTGCATCCAAAAGATAAACAGACTCTGTCAGTTGATCAAAAGAGGTAATAATAGTAACGTTTTCTTGAGCAAACTCCACGCTTACCATTGTTTTGGCTCCACTCGAGCTGCCAACAATGACCATCAGCTCAACCTGTTTGGCGTAGCCAGTGACCATCGCTTGCCAGACGTCGGCTTGGATCAATGCTGAACAACATGTGGAAGCAAAGAACAAAATCTTAGCCAAAGTCTGAGCGATCTAGATGTTAGCCGACTTGGTTCAGCTGAGCCATGCGGAGCTATAAAACAGAAATTTCCCAATAATGCTGATCAGTTCAGTGAGGCTCGTTTGAGTGGCTACGTCGTCGGTGCAATCTGCTCAGGAATTGGCCAAGAGCACGCGAAGGCTAGTCCTGAATCCTGGAATAGGTACAAAATCTAGAATCTGTCGTTCTAGTACTGGTACAATTCCGATTGTGCAATTTGTTAGTTTTCGGTTCAAAGCTGCTTCCTTCTAGCTCGTGGAGGTTTGTGTGAATAAGTGCGTTCGCATTGAAGAAAGAAAGTTTTGATAGTAATTCCGTAAGAAACAAAGAAAAAACAATGGTACCGAAACCAGAGCAAATTAATATCTCGCAAGCGAGCAGTAGTAAAGCTAGTGGTTTTGTAAATAATGCATACGAGGATGATGGAATCGTTAGTAAGAATCCGACAATGGCGGACGTAGACCTTCCAGTACCTGCGGGCAAGGATGGTGCTGAGAAACCCTTATTGGACTTCGACGACCTTCTACCCCACATTGGTGAATTCGGACTCTATCAGAAGTTGCTGTTCTTGTGTATGATCCCGTTCGCTTTCTTTGTTGCTTTTGTGTATTTTTCACAAATTTTCATGACTCTGGTGCCTGAGGAGCATTGGTGTCGTGTTCCGGAGCTGGAACATCTTAACTTGACTGAACGGTAAGTTTGGAGTAATTGCGTCCTATTTGTAACGCTTAAATTTAGATTAAAACTGGTTATCAATAAATTAAGATTGATATGTCTGAGCAAAATGGCCGAGGCCAAAAAAGTCGTCACCCAAAAGTTTCTATCACAATTGTTTTATTATAATTTCAAATTTAGAAAGGAAAACCTGTTATCAACCGCTCAAGGGTTTGTTACGGTTAAGATTAATTTTCTTCGGGCTTAGTAAAAAATTAACTTGTTAGCTTCGAGAGCATTACCTCCATCTGACCATTGATAAGACTCTTCGATCTTTTTTTTTAAAAATTGTGCTGGAATCTTGGTTTGAAGTTGGTTGGGGTAGTAAGTGCAGTTATTTGTGTGTTTTTAGCGATTTTCATATGATGTGTAGGGTGTCCACTAGTTGTTTACTATGTATGGTGTTGCTTTGTTTTTGCAATTAATGCTGAGTGAGCAATAAGGATATAATAACAGGACGAAGGGAATTTTTCAAATACACTACTTTAGCAGTGATTGCACCACCCACTAGATTCCTCTGGGGAAAATTTCTGCATATTCTATACTTAAGTGTTTGTCTTTGTTTGTGGCGAAACGGCGGGGGGGGGGGGGGAGGGGTGGTTTGGAAGCCATCCTAGAAAGATGCTTTTGGGTCAAGTTGCAACACAGTTTGGAACTCCACCAAGACTACCTCTATGTTAAAACACTGGATTACTGCAACGGAAAGTCAAAGTTAAAATTTTCCTGGTTGCAAAGAAGAGAGAAATTAATGCTTTAACACTGGCTTAGGTCTAGGTTCAACTTGGATTAGGCCATCAATTATAATTACTTTTACTAAAATTACCCTACCATCTCCTTCCTCTTCATGGGAGTGCCGCGAAATATTAGTTCACTTCTTGCCAAGCTCCACCTGAATCCGTCTTATTACACACTTCAGAGTTTTCCTCTGACTTCATCATTTCTCTGATAACGTTTTGTAAACTTATGCTGTTCTTCACAGTCTCCCAAACTCTTACTATCAGAGCGATCGGGCAGCAGAACGTGGCGTGCCCTGGATCTGGGTCTGAATGTGTTCAGGACAACATCTACTCTGAACTGGCAACGACTTTTCTTGTAACTGTGTCGTCGCTGAGTTGACTCTAATGCGGGAAGCCAATCCGTGTGCTTAATGACCCTTTTGGGAGTCCTTTCATAGTTAGTGCCACCTCTTCAATTAATCAGTAAACACATTTAGCGTCACTAAGTGGTAGGCCATGTTTACCCTCTTCCTACTACTCTTATATGCTAGTAATCTCTCTCAGGTGTCTGGATAGCTGAGTGGTTAGAGCACAAGGCTGTCGTACCGAAGATCACGGTTCAAATCTCGCTGGTGACAGTGGGATGTGTATCATGACTTGACGTCGGATACCAGTCGATTCAGCTGTGAATGAGTACCTGACTCAAATCAAAGTAATAATCTCTGGCAAGCGCAATGCTGACCTGATTGCCTCCTAAAGGGTACTGTAATCCTGTAGTATACCGTTACGGTCTTGAATGAAGTGCTCTAACACACTTCAAGCCCTGAACCGTTTGGATTGTTGCGCCAACGATTATTATTATTATTCTCTCTCAGACTGGTGCCGCGTTAAATGTGTGAAACAAACTCCTTTGCTCACGAGTTATCTGCCGATCCATATTACGCTTCTAATATTGGGTATCTTCTGCCTCAGTGATACGCTAGTATCTGCTGTTTTTTTCGCAGAAATTAATCAGATGTTCCTTGAAATTGAATTTCCCGGATTTGAAGGTTTTCTTTTTTGCGACTTCCGATTAAGACCTTTTCCGTTTTTTGTTGTGGTAGGTCATGGTCGACCATCTCCAACCACATTTTTATGGTGCTATTGTTTCATTATCGTGCACTTAAATATCTTCAGGCTATTTGCGGACGAGGTCACAGCTAAACCAACCGATTACTGTACTCAGATTTGGCACGAAAAAGACGAAACAACCTTTGCACATGGTATTAGACGAGAGAGGACTCAGCAATGAGCAATGACGATGTAAATTCTTAGGTTCCTTATACGAATCGTATCAAAGTCTTCCTCCGATGAGGCAGCTTTGCACCAGCTGTATTGAGTAACTAGGGACATTAGTTTTAGCCAACTATTTTAGTTCTTACTATAATACAAGGCCATTTGGTAAAATAGAATGCCTTTCAGATGTATGAGGTTACCATGGAAAAGCCTTTGCTGGAAGACATCGGGTCTCTAGCGATATCCTAGCTTGGCATTTTGTCGATCGTGCCCATAAGGCGAGGTGTGATGGTGTCTCTGAGTTGCTCATCGGTCTTCGGTACAAAAAAAATGTTATGTCTCTTCCACTAAACAGGGAAAGCCTCTTCTACAATGAATGAAAACTCGGTGGTAAGACAACAGAGCCTAATCTTAGCAGCAAGCTTAGTGGTTATATCGGAAGTAGAATTTACCCTGAGGGCTTTATTATCGATAATCATTGCGGTAATGGAAACAAAGATGTTGCGTTGGACTAGTGGTGTGATACGTTTGGATCACATGCGAAATGGGGATATCCACGATCGATATAGGGTTGCCCCGATGGTGGAAAAACTGCTAGAGACGCATCTTCGATGGTATCGCCACGAAGTTCGCGTTAACGAAAATTCATTTGCCAAGATTGGTCTGAACATTGAAGTCGATGGTAAGCAATCAAAAGGCCGGTCGAAACGACGGTGGCTTGATACCCTGCATGGGGATTTAAAAGCCTTGCCATTGCATCCAGATTAGGTACTTGATAGAACCAAATGGGGAAACCGATCACGACGATCCGACTCCGCTTGGACAAAGGCTGTTTGCAGTTTCCCCCAGGCAGGGGTTTATTTGATGTGGTTGAGTTTGCTTCAAAGTCCGTTCCGTCAATTCTTGTACGTCCCTGACGGTAGATGGGGGTTGGATTAAGGGACCTTTTACTAGCTGGGTGTTTCTATTTGCTTAGCTTGTTTAAATGCGAAATAATCATTGGAATTACTTCTCTGATACGAAGGGGAAGTAGTATATCTTTAGGACAGGAGTTGGAATGATCCTTTCGTGTATCGGAGAAGGCAACCGTAATCGGTTTTGTAGATGACATAGCAGTGAGTGGTATGCACCTGCAGAAAGTGGCAAAAAAGGACCTAAAAAAAACACTTAATCTGCTACGAAATTCGGGAAGTTGATTTGGATACGATGAATTAAGGTTGTTCTTTAGAATGTGCGGGCTCTTAGATGACGATAAAGGGGGTATACATTGTGTTCGGTTTCTTTATGATTAACTCTGAATGAAAATGGTCGAAAGAAGAATACCCAGACTTTGAAATGCATTCCCTAAGCTGAAGTATAAGTAAAAAGAAAATTAGGCGATGACGGCTTTACGGTTTCTTAACAGGACAGAGGCAAATCGTCAGACGCTGCCTCACCTCTGCCCTGGGAGCAGAGTGACCGAAGCGGCTCGCAGATGTTGAGTGCTCCTTTATGTAATTAATAGAACACAACATGATTACGAATTATATTGAGCGCAAATCCGTCCAATGCCCCAACCGAGGGGTCCGTCTACCAAAAAGAGGGGGTAAGTTGCTCCTCATTTGGTCCGGTCCGGTATCAAGTTGATGTGGACTTAGGACCTCTTAATTCTCAAAAAAATGAAATATAAGTGTTTTACCATGTATGCTAAATCTCAAGAGTCCCTGCGGACACATTATAATATTGCAACTATTATGTAGGACGGCAAAAAGACTGATTTGAAAATAGCACAAGATCAAAAATTATATCAATTTTTTGTCAAAATGAATTACCACGGAAACAGGTAGGAAAGTATAATTTTATGTATTTCCCCACATTTGATTTGGGCTTATGACCCATAATGATTGTCAAATCCCACAATGGGAACAGCTATTGTTGTTGCCATTTGTTGTAGGTTCCTTTTTAAACTGCTTCTCAGAAGTGCAGAGTTCCCGACTAATATTGCCTCTTTGTCGTTAGAAGATCTGTAGAAGTCATTCGGGTGATACCACTTGCTACCTGAAAGAGGTATGCTATTGCAAATGCGCTGTGGATTCTCAGCGCAACTAGACAGTATGTTTATTCCTCTCAGGTTTATGGTTTTCCTAGGTATATCCAACTTCGCCCTTCATGTGCGTTCACTTTATTTGATGATGACGTCATACGCGTCTTAGTTTGCGATAAATCCACATGAAATACAAAATTTTTAGCTTCTATAACTTTGTTAATAATAAATAGATTTCCTTCAAACTTTCCAAAATTGTGCATTATATTATTACTTATAATTATACCATATTCGGGTAAAATTCTAAAATATGGCATTATACTATTAACTTTATTTGATTGGGTATTGGAATAGTCCTCACTCCCTTATGTTTCACCCAACATCAGAAATTTAGTTTTGAAAAGTGCTAGCCAAGTCCTTTCATTTGATACCCCACATGACCATATTCTGCGAAAAAAATGTATGGGGACTTCCCCTTAAACGCAACAGAAGATGGCATTACTTGCTATATGTAAGGGGATTCATAGACCACGTCTTCCCACCAAATTTCGTGACAATAACCTTAGCGTTTTCAGTTAACTCGGGCGTGACAAGCAGGCATTGAATTGATTCTAATAAGGTTTTGTATTATACAAAATCTTAATTAGTTCTTTTTCGACTGGTTTTGGATCTACACATATAAGAAAGCGCATATAACCTAGGAACCACTTTGGTCACCCTGCTGGCAAAGAAGAGGTGAGACAATGTGTGATGAGTTGCTTCTGTCCTGGACAAAACTGCCAGTCGTCTGCCTCTTAAAGTGATTTATTGAATGCAGATATCGTTTTCCGTGAGATAATTATTATTTTATAGTTTTGTTTTCCCGCAGGCTCTGGAGATCATCCACTCCAAATTAGTCACATATTTATATATTTTCGCTATTTTTTCGTAATTCTTTCAGAATATTCATTACATCTGAAAGCTAGACGCTGTGAATCTTCCTGTGCATATACCTACCTACATAAAATCATAAATAAATTGGCTACTTTCAAACGCATTGTGGTTCTACACATTACCAGCTTTATTTTTAGAATATAAACAAACATCATTAACACTTTCCATAGCACATGTTTCCAGCAATTTCATGGAATTTCCGTTTATAGCATCGAAAATTTCTACGTATAATCTGAATTTCGGCTAGAAGTCATTGTAAATCTTTCAATTTTGTTCGTGTACAGATTAATTAGATTCGTGCCTGCGCAATGTTCTTCAGTATTTAGTTACAATTATTTCCTGCATTTTCTAAAAGTTGTTCTACGTAATTGGCATTATTTGTTCAGGCACTTTTCCCCTGTTTAGAAAGTATTTTTAAAAAAATATCAACTTCTTTATAGATATAGCAGCGGAAATGATATGCTTCATTACTTTAGATACACTTGAGAAAAAGGCGAAAGCATTTCGCATTGTTGTTAACTCGAAAACGTGTTGTGCCAGTAAAATTACTACAACGCGAAATTTATGCATTCAATCAATTCACTTTCATTTTTAATGGTCCACAACTAGTTAATCTGAGGTCACATGCTATAGTTTCGTATAATATTGGAACAGTGATATTATCAATAGATACATATATATATCTCGTTTGCGGTCACTCCATATAACAAAAAAGATTTTTAAGTGTTCAATAAAATAGTGGAGCCGAATATATTGAGTGTTCCTCCAAGACAGAATTCTATTGGATGTACTGCGATTCATGAAGGCGTCAAAAATATTATCCAAAGATATTTTTAGGTGGTTTTGCGGTTTCACATAAAATTATGCAATCGAATGTCACTTGCGTATGATCCGGTGTAATTACTCGGTTCAACGGAGCATTGTGAATTGAAACATTTTCAAAGATGTATTTTCTTATGTACAAATTTGATATTTAATCGATTTCCTTTGGAATTACGAGAATTCTAATCAAATCTCGGCAATCCTCACTTTATAATCAGTGCCATTTTTCCTTCAATCATCTACTCAACATTTCATAAAACGCTGCCAATTGGAACGTCTTTACTTTTCTTCAAACATCATCTACGACATTAATATCCTTGATGACTAGCTTTCCATATATTCACTGGCTAGTAACTTCAAGAAAGCAAATAAGAGCAAATCAGCTGAAAAGGAGCTTTGAACGTATAGTATTGATAGGGCAATAATTACGGCGATGTGCAAGGGTGGTTACAGAGGGAACCGCCCTGTTGCTCCTCCATCCCTTCCTGCATCCCCGCGATGATTGCCATACTAATGACCTTATGTCGAGGCTATCGCCCTGATAGACTATTCGCTAGTTTGATGAACGGGAATAACCTATTACTATATACTCCACCCTATCAAACATTTTTCACACTACCGTATAAAGGATGGAAAGACTAATATGAGAAGGATATTTATGATGGCTTTTACCGTTTTTTAAGTAAGACTGCCTCTTGGACTGATTGGGAAACATTTTTCCAACTGGGCCTGGTCTTAGCAACGAAATGGGAGCTTTGTTAGGACTTTGTCCATGCTGAAGCCTTGCTATTTCCAATGGGTCTGCCAATTTCCTGTCCTTTTTTTGGTAACTGCACGAAGCGAGAAAACGTCCGATAATTGGAGTCCATTCTCCTGCTGCTGCGGGAAAAGGGGTGTAAATATTGAACCGTGTGCATGTCACTTGGGGTGATTTTTCCTCACGTATGTAACTTCTCTATTACAATTTTGTATGTAGCGCTATTAGGGTTCATATAAACCTCAAGATACGGTTATCCATAACAATCTTGTCTTGTTCTTCGAATTGTTTTATTAAAGTTACTTGGGAGATCTCGGTATTATTCGCTTGACCCCATGTTCCATTTTCGCCTCCTTGGAGAAATTCTTCCAATTTTATGTATATATTGACATTCCCTAGTTTCATTAGTAGTTGGGTTGCAGGCACTGTCTCACCTCTAAAGCCGTCAAAGATGTCACCTCTTCAAAGCGCCGGTGGAGGAGATAATCATCCTAGTTTCGTGTTAAACAAAACCTTATTAACATCGATTCACTGTCTGTCAGACAGAAATCTGTTATACGCAGTTTTCTCCAAAACAGCTAAACCGATCCGAATGAAATTTAGTGGACATATGGGAACTATGAGATTCCAGGCATACAGTGAGTGACTTAAATTTACGTGGAGTTTAAAGGGAATATAGGCATGAGGGGTATAAAATGAAAGACCTCGATTAGTTATTTAGTTTTGACGTGAATTGTAAAGTACGCGAGTAAGGAGTCAAAATGTGCTCTCTTAAAGTGAGACTGGACTCATTTTCGGAAACTATCCAAGAAAAAAATCAAGATAGTGAACCTATACGAAATCTAGGCCCATTCGGATATCTACTCAAATAAACTTAATAATAGTATATTAGAGTATAGAGGATAATGTCTCGAAGACGCATAGTTTCATGAAAATCCGTGAGCCCTTTTTAAGGTTTTATGTAAAATAAAATCGGTTTACTGTCTGCCTGTCTGCATGTCACATGCATTTTTCTCGGAAATGGTTATAGCGATTGACACCATATTTGTTGGAAAGGTGGGAACTGTGAACGCATACAGCAAGTTACATCATTCTACACCGAATTTAAGGGGGGGGGGGGTCCCCATGCATGCAAAAGGGAGTGCAAATTTTTTTTTCACCAAATATAATTATGTGGGGTATCAAATGAAAGGTCTCGGTTGGTGATGGTGGGGTGTGCGGGGGGTCGAAACTAATCATTTCTTCCACGGACCCAATCTCAGAAAAAAAACCAAGAGGCTGCCACTATATGGTGACTAGGCTCTGAAATACCCCCCGCACCGATATCTATAATTCTTACTAATTGACTGCAAAACCCACTTAAGTTCATCCTAGAATCACGAAATGCAGCAATGTAGGGTTTAACATAGAGCATCATTACATGCAGTTTGGTGAAAATCGTTAAAGTTATAATAGGTCAGGTATTAATGGGACATGTCTACTCAAGCGTATTTTGCAGAGAAAATTATTTGTATAAATAGCAGCTGACACAGTTTGATTTGAAATTATTATGCAAGTATAACTGCCACGCACTCAAAGTTTCTCGCACAAGGAAACATAAATCCTTTTATAAGTGAAGCGTCCAGATTCCGGTTTCCCGACTTCTTTACGTTTAGTGTGCTTTCGACTGTCGCTTTCTCCCTTTCTTATGTCGTGAAACATTGGTGATCCCAGTGATTCTAATGCTAATTCTTCTTATACCTTGCAAGGTGAGCACCTATTTAATATTAGCTAATACAATATCCAGCTTAACAAAGGTTTCGATCAGAATTTGGATCGTGGTGTTTATCGCTCTGTTTCTCCACTCCAAAGCTCACCTGTTGAAATTACCAGCCTTTTTTCTCAAGGACCAGGTTCTGGTCTCTAGCGTCCTGCACGGGAGTGGTTAACATCTTCTCTTATTGTGCTGTTGTTGCATTAGGAGAAGGGTACCTATCGATTTTTGCCCTTACCAAACCTATTCTAAGCATTTTCGACTTTTGCTGGTATTTTGGCCAGGTTTCTGCAGTAAAAAGACTTATTTCCTTCTTGCTAAATTGTTGGAATGTTAAGAGCACATTATGCCGCCCTCAATTCGTTCTTGTGTTTTTTATCTTATTTTGAGAAGGTGTTACCTGTGCCGTAAATTACACAAAAATTTCGAAAAGCATCCACCGCTCTGGTTTAAATGAATTTTATCTAGTTCCATATTGAAAACGCCGCAGTTCATTCACGATTGTAACCAGGGATCAGTTACGCTTACCTTAGCGGTTTCCCAACGGGCTTAACGTACCATTTTTCTTTTAACGTAACAAATTCAGGACATACTAATACCCTTTATTAAGGCCCGGGTATTTTAATGAATGTTTCACCTCTCCTTATGAACTAATATAGTCCATTTATGCGTTCTTCATCTTGGGTTTCTTTCCCTATAGGTTTCTACGTTTTGCATCGTTCCTTTCTGAGCCTGTACTTGGGGGTGACCTCCCAAGCGGGGAATTTTTCCGCAAATGATTTTCCGGATATCCTTCCCATAGTCTTTCTTTATCTGCAAGAAGAGACCGACAAGATGGGTGGTTTGCCAAGTCAAAAAAGGTTGATTGAAGAAAAAAAAGTATGTTAGTTCAGTTTTGTCTACTGCAGGGGGATGACATTCCTCTCTATTTTAGGCAAAACCATTCGCCCTCTTTACTCTGAAATTTCCTCTTCGTCCCGGACTTAAGATAGCCTTCTTTTTATTTAGCTTATGGAATAAAAATCTGGTTATGGTAAAATTAAAATACATACCCTTCTAAAGGAAGGCAGAATGGGACAGTATAATTGTTCGTTTCCGCAGATTTGGTGTAGTCAATCATTCTCAATTCGTACTTTTCAACAGGAATGGAAAAAGGGTGGAGGTTGGGTTTGGTAACTTTGAATGAGAAGAATAATTTCTGAATTTTACAATCACAGAGATAATAGCCAAATTAATCTACCTGAAAAGGTTGATCGGCAAAGAACAGGTTTGTTTCCAAGATAGTAATTAAAATAATCTTTGAAGACATAACGGATAACTTCGAAAACTTGATCGACAAAGAGTAGGTTGGTCAGGTAGCTTGGAGCCGCCCGTAGCACACGAAGCTATGCTAAAAGATTATACGCACCATTCACCGCGCAGATGAAGTGGTGACTAGTATACTTACAACCGCGTATATTTGTACGATTAGACTAGCCGCAGTGCATATAAACCCTAAATCTCGTCCCGTTCACTTGGAGGTGAGACGCAAATCAGCTAATGCGCATATTCGCTTAATTCGTACAGTCATGCGCCCATTTGGAAATACCTGGGCTTTGGTGCCTGTTGATTATATGATTTCCAGATTTGCCTCTAAGATGACAGCCTTGATCGTAATTACCAAAACAAAGGTTCTTTAAAAAAAAAGACGACTAACGGTTTCATCCAATGCAGAGGCTGCCATGGGAGCAGCGTTACTGAAAGTGGCAATAGATGGAAATCGTTCCTTTTTTGTTCAGTCGCAAAAACCACATGGGTGCGAATTCTACCCTTCTTAAAACTGCCAGTACTTTAAGCCCCAGCTGCGACAAAGCTATTTTTTTTTGTTTGGAATATGAGGGATCATAAGTCTATATTTATTTGATGTTAGACCGGATGAAATGGAGTGCAACTTATTCTCTCTTTTTTGGTCCATGGACCGCTCATTTTGAATATAGCACCCAACTGGACTAACGTCCAGGACAGAGGCAACTTATCGGATGCTTAAAGGTTAGGCAGCATGGAACTAGGCTTTCCTCTCGGAAAGATTAAGGATCATATCCCAGTCGGAGATATATATTATTCCATTGACAGCAGAAAATGTTTACCACAAAAATAGCGTGGTCATACCATTCGAATCTGTTCCGACAGTCACGCAGCGTTCTCAGCACTAAATAGCAACATCATATCAAACCAGGTGGCTAACTGATTGGCTCACCAACAGTTTGGCTCCACAATGCCGGAATCAGAACCATGTCTTATAGTAAGTCTAGTCTAATCTAAAGGATGAAGCTAAAGGGGCCCATGCAATGAAAAAAAATAAATTCCCAGGATCTCTAAAACGTCATTTTTGGTGTCTCTTGAGAAAGAGGACATGACAACATTGGTAGGGAATACTGATCCTTAAACTATCAGATAGAAAAAATTTGGGTAATGGTGTCTCTACTGGTATATGCAGTCAATAAAACAGGAGGAGACGAACCCGTATTTCATTTGCAGCTATCCTGCCTTCTCAGACTTTAGACGAAGATGCTTCAGAAAGAATTTCTTCACGAAAGGATCTGAACACCCCTGATCCCCCTTGGATACATTTTGAGATTCGCAAAATTCATGAACACCGCTGGCCATTGAATCCCATCCCTCCCCCTCTAATCTTGCAACCTAATAAAAGTCCTACACAGCAAAAACTAAGGATGCAATGGCTAACCATTGCATATAAATGCGTGCGTTAAAAAGGATAAGAGGTGCATAGTCTTACAATTTTACTTCGCACATTCAACCTGGGAAGAGAAGCCTTGGTACGGTAAA
This sequence comes from Hermetia illucens, assembly GCF_905115235.1. Lineage (NCBI taxonomy): Eukaryota > Metazoa > Arthropoda > Insecta > Diptera > Stratiomyidae > Hermetia > Hermetia illucens. The sequence goes on from NC_051850.1 coordinate 148,427,382, forward strand.
TTCTGGGCGAACCTTCATTTCGAAATCCATTTCTCGACTGTGTAGACTAGCTTCATGTCATAACCGATAAGCTAGCCTTTATCCAGAAGAAGGAGAATAACAAATAATAATTTTGTTAGAAAGTTGATTTACGATAATTGGGGATTATTTTGAGTGAATATTAAATCCTCAATTTAGGAGAGGGGGATCACAATCTCAATAGCGTAATCGATGCATTGCTTCCACTTGGGGTCTTCCAAACCCGAGTTTAAGTATTTATTCAGAAAACCACGAACGTCTCTACGTGGTTTTCTTTTTCAAACGTGCAAAAAATCGTCTACTGTGTAAGGGCAATGAAATCTGTTATTTCAATATAATTTTGTCCATAAACATCAAATTGCTCTTAATGGAATAAAGATGAAAATTTACTCCGGTTTAATGGTGTCTGCGCAGAAAAAAGTAAATTTCAACAGTTAAACTATACGTAAAAATGTTGAATAATGTCACTCGTATTTACAACCATTATCATACAATGATGTATTAACAAAAGTTTCTGGAATTGTCTTGGGGACCATGACCTGACTGCATTTCGCGTATATGGTCTTAATTCCGTAATTTTGTCTAATATGTGGTATATTCTGGTATATTGCCCAATTTTCTCGAAAGGGTAACAGAAACTTATGCGACAGGAAACCTAGACCCACCTAATTTATTGCATTATTAGAGCTTAACTATTACTATTAAAAATTATGGATGTGGCTTCTTGGATCTGAGAAAAATAGACATGTTAATGACACTATGAGCTTAGGAACAATATAAGATTGTTTGAAATAATAGCTGCTAGCAGTTACTGCTACAGAAAATTTGACTACAGAGAACATGTTTCAAAATATTTAAATGTCATGGTTTTCGTAATATCATTTCTAATCTTCTGCCTTTCAAAGAAGCATACTAAGTTTTATACTACTCGTCCATTTACTATATTAAACCAAAGCCTGGAATTCATTAAAAAAGATACATACATATATCTGCACATTCAACAAATTAATTTTATCGCTATTTTCTGCTTCTGGCTCAATTTTTCCATCAAAACACATTAATTAATGTGCATGACGAATTTTTTACCAATGCTAATTTCTTATCTTAATTTGATATCACTGGCGTGATGCTGATTTGCAGGAAGTTTTTTTAGTAAATAATTAATAGTCACTTTTGTGTGAACTCGAAATTTAACATTAACAAAATGTATAAATTCAATAGATTGCACCAACAGACCAAATGTTATTTCTTTTGTTTTTAACTTGCATGTTATATAGTTAAGTTGGAAATCATGAGAAATGCGAATGGGAATATGCCAGAACCTTGAAGTTTATTCTTCCAAAATGCAAGCACTTCCTGAGGAAGTTGTGGTTTTTTCAAAGTAAAAGTTTAACCGGAAGGGGGATGTTGCTCCAAAAGCCAGTGGTAGATTGAAATTTAATAAATATTGGAGTTGATTCGTGAACTTGAAATTTAACAAATAAGTGGATAAAAGTGCTAATGAATTAGTATCATTGATATCAAAATATGTATTTTGATAACACAAGCTGACATATGAAGAGCATTCAGCATTGTTTTCATTTTGATAGCTAATTTGCATTTCATGAGACTCGAAGTACTATTGACATTTTTTCTCACTTTTTGTATGTGTTTTTTCTTATAAAATTAGAGAAAGTTTTATTATGTATGTATATGTTGAGATATAATATACATCAAACAATTATAGAGAAAATACTAGTTACAAATATTACTTCAGAATAGTTAGCTGTGATATCTATTGCTCATAAAATCACGTCTTGGAATAATTTTTTTTGTTGAATTACGGGGGTCATCCCGTGTGAAGGCTGTTTTTTTGCTTTTTTTTAGAAATTTTTTGTGAAGAACTGGATAAAGGTAGAAATCCGAATTTTTCACCATATATTTATTAATGTCTTGAGCATGAGTAGTAATTTCCAGCACGATAGCATCGTTTGTTATTGAAATACGGAGCAACTTATACACCCATTTTCACGTTAGAGGGCGCTATGATCATCTAAAAGAAAAAATGTAAACGGCATTTCAACTTGCGGATTTAATCATAGTCCGCAAACGAGGATTATTAAAATATATTAAAAGCTAAATTTTTGGTGCCTTATTAAACTTTTTTTGGTGAATTTTGCTGTCCTTTCAATGAATAAAAATAAAATAAAATAAAAATGAATCGAAAAAACTACTGAATGAATCGCAATTATCCTAGTTTGCGATATATGTATGTATTCTGTATATGTTCTGAATAAGTCGTGAAAATTTCAAAGAATTTCGTTGGATAGATTTTGGGCTATGGTGGCAGCAGATTTTGAAAATGCGGTTTCGAGAAAAACGCATTTAAAAAGTAAAATGCAATTTTCTTTCACTAGAGGAACTAGAATATGTAATCAAATAAAAGCCATTTATAAGTTCCCGAATAAGTACTGATCATATTTCGGTCTTTTGGAGGAACTGTGCTGTGCTAAATATTCTTGCAACTTATAATTATGATTCCAACTTCATTGCGTGGTTGCGTCAGTTTGGCAATTTTGAGTTAATTTGAAAGGGACAAATGTTTGTACCTAATGTCTAATATCTAACTTAGACAGGTAACTGCCTGTGGCTATGCCTTATCATATCAGACCGACAGATTTGTCTGGCTCAGATAACAGACAGACAGATGTGTGTGTCTTAGTCAAAGAATTTTTCCATCTGAATTGTACAATTTACACTTATGAAATATGCATACTTCGGAATTGGGAATTGCACCACATATTCATTTACTTTCAAAACCGATCACGCTTCATTTATGCAACATATTTTATATGTTTTCTTAACATATAATAGATTTTTGGGATATTAGATTTATTTATTTAATCCTTTAAACATGGGTAGGAAAGTAGGTATCAGTGGCCGCTCCGAGGAGCCCAATTAGTGCTATCTTGCGCCGTTTTAATGCCAGAAACTCCTAAGACCGTGGCTGCTGTTATGAGAGCAGGGGGGCAAATTCCAGCCGGCTCGGATCTTCAGAGCCAGCCCGTAGCATTCAGGAAGGAAAGCAGCTCTCCCAACCTGCAGTTAGAAATCTCTTTGAGGTCCCCAAAGAATTGTTTACCGAGTATCTGTAGCCTGACTCTAGCTAGAGCTGGGCAATCACAGAAAAAGTGCATAAGGGCCTCCCCCCCGTTCTCCGCAGCTTCGGCAAGGCAAATTGTAGGGTATGTCGAGAGCCAAATCTTCCTTGACTTGGCACAGCTGGTAGGCCTTTGTGTAGTTCGGCGTTAGAGACGTTGAACCGTCTCATTTCTGACTACTTCAGTGCAATACAGGAACAGGCACAATGCTGTATGTAAGGTGATTCATCAAAACCTAGCATACAAGCATGGGCTTCTCACAGGAACATGTCCGGTTTACCGGTGTGAGCCGCAGGCAGTACTTGATAGTTCTGCTACAGCATGTATTGGGACCAGCAAGTTCCAACTGATCCCCGCTCCGCGTATATTATTGATGTTGCTATTATGGGGGATAGGAACATTGCCATCCCGGCAAAATTGAACGGAATTACGTGGAAAAGAAGGTGAACTATGAGCCACTGGCTTCGGAAATCAAGGAATTTTGGTGTCTCAAAAAAGTGGTGTAGTTCCCATAATATTTTCCGCTACAAGTTTGGTATCTAAATCCCTCACGGCTTCTCTTGATGTCCTGGGACTTTCACATAATCTGGATGAAACTATGCAGAAATACACCATTATACGTGTTCGATGTTGCGGGGATTCCTCGATGGATTCTTCACACTTCCAGTGCCCCTTTATCTTTTAGAGATGGGATCGTCCGAGCCTAAATATTAGGTTGGGGAAAATGCAATGTTGTAATATAATTTTGTCAATAGATGACGACACTTAAAAATATCTTGTTTTGTACTTATCGCATCGGGTCATACTATACGGCGATTTGAAGACGACAATCTGGGCTGCAGGTCTCTCTGACAGTTTTATGATCGTATGTTTCAGTCTCAAGTTGTAGGCAGGCAAAGATGGAGTCCATCAAGGAAGAAATTCGTCATATTTTACATTTTCACTACCTGAGAGGTAAAAATGCAATCAAAATGTGTCACGCCACTAGTCCAACGCAACATCTTCGTCTCCGTTCATTTTATAGTCGGCCAACACTCAGAACCATAGAGAGCGACATTCGTCGATACGTCAATCTCAAAGAACACTAGTTGTGGAACGCCACTTCACCCAGGTTGCGTTAATGCGTGAAGAAATTTCATAACGCAGTTCTCCATTGGCTGATAGCGTTGATCCGAGGTATTTAAATCGTTCAGTTTTGGGCGCTTCCTTGATGAACACCAACAGAGACGCGAAGCGGTTTCGATACACCTGCCATACTTCGGATCGTGGTAAAGCAATTGAACCCAGCGCACGAGTTCTTCTCGCACTAAGTACTGTCGTAAAACATACCACATGAGCTCATGTGGCACACGATGAAATGCTTTCTCTAGATCCAGAAATGCAATATAAAGAGGGCGATGCTTCTCACGGTGTTTCTCCATGAGTAACCGCGCAGCGTGTATTGCGTCAGTAGTTCCGCAGTTCTTGACAAATCCGGCTTGATACACGGTTATTTCAACGATTTCGCGAATACGGTTGTCAAGAATGCATTCAAAAATCTTCACGGTATGGGAAAGTAACCGGATCGGACGATAATTTGAACATTCTGCTGGACTTTCTTTTTCCATATTGGAACTATGGTAATTTCTTGCCAGTCGGATGATGTTCTTCCTTCCTGAATAACCCGATTAAAGAATTCACTGAGCCACAGTGTTGGGTCCCAGCTCTTCGCTTTCCAGAGCTCAGATGCGATGTCGTCAGGTCCTGTTGCTTTCCCAGATTTCATTTGTTTTATTCCCTCCTCGACTTCAGTTGCGGTGTCCGGACGGGTGACAGCGACTGCTTTCTTTGCTTGCCGGTTGGCATTCTTATAAATTTGCCAATTGCCCAGTGTTTTATCGTCGAGAAATTTGTGGTCGAGGCGTTTCTTTTCACGGACCTTTATTTTAACATCGTCATTCCAAAGCCAAGTATCTCGGTTGATGTACCGCTTACCCGGCTTGGTGACCCCGAGGGTTGCAGGGGTCGCTTTGTGGATCGTGTCTTTCATTTGGTTCTATGATTCTTCCATATACGTAACGGTTGGTAATCGCGTACGTGAAATCATTTCTTCGTTCTTCTCACCAAATTGGCGCCATTTAATGCGCGGCGGGCCAGTGCGTTCCTCACGCTGTTTTATCGGCGGCTTAATTCGCAGGACTGCAACAATGGCCGATATTGAGGTGCGATGGTCTCATAGGGAACGTCTTTGCAATCTTTGAAGGTGGTAAAATGTCAGCATCTTATGAGAACATAGTCGATTTGCGTTTTACGGTTCCCACTATAAAATGTAGGAAGATGAGACAATCGTTTGATGAACCATGTATTCATAAGTACAAGGTCATGGGTGTCCGCAAAATCGATTATACGCTCGCCACCCTCATTGCGCGCTTCGAACCCCTTTCCCCCATGGCAGCTATTACCGCCTGTCTTTTCACCCACATGACCATTAAGGTCGTTAGCAATGATGATATAATCGTCAGCAGGCACGTGATAAGTCTTTCCATCGAGAAGTTACCAGAAGGCATCTTTCTCGGCATTAAGTCGTCCTGTCTGTGGTGCGTACGCGGTGAAGAAGTGAATAGTGCGATCAGCTGATATAATGGTGAGCTCCATCAGCCGATCATCAAATCGTTCGACTCCTTTAATGGTACCACGAAAATCCTCTGAGATGGGACTGCCAACATCATATTGAGTGTGTAAGCTGCCAAAATAGAGAAGTTTGTAGCTATTTTTACCACGTTCGCGTTCAATGTCGCAGCTTTTGGCACCAGGCTATTGGGTTTCTTGCAGGGCACAGATATAATGCACCTTTTCCGAAGGGCTCTTGCGAGTTCCTCGGTCTTTCCAGCTAGGGTGCCAACATTTAGCGTGCAGACACGTATTTGTTTTGTTCGGACTAATTGACTTACGTCCTGACGCCATCCATGCATCAAGAACCCTTGTCCATTTCTCGACAGGACCGGGGCCCGCCCTGTCGCGTCGACTGAGGTTGACGCTCTAGCACTTTTCCGAGGCTTGTGACTCAATCCAAGAGAGATCAGGTCGGATTTAGCATAGTGTAATACCTCCAACTGTACTCTATTTATATCTTTTCGTGATCTCAGCATTTTATTTTTGTTTTACTGAGGATAGTACAAAGTTCGTTGCCTCAAAAACCCTCCTTATTCACCTTGGCTTGGGACCAGCATACCATAGTATTATAATAGCATGGTGGAGTTTTAAACTTTCAAATTATTAATGAATTATATTATTATATTGCGCATGAGTGACAGTGGCTTATATTTATAGCCTAACAAATGTGGTGGTCACGATATTTTAAATTCTTATCATTCCTAGTGAAATCCATAGTATATTTCATAAGCTTATGTAGTAGTTCTAACCGCACAAAGAGGAGGCAATAATATCTCAAATTTGTTATTCATTATGATCTTATTCATCAACCGTAAATATTTACATATATGATTACTTCCCGATAGACTACATCGCATTACCTATTACCAATTGAACCGAAAGCCTATACCTTTAATAATTCACTAAACCAAGGACCTTGTAAAGCTCTTATTGCAAGTGGTACTTATTAGCTCTGTTGTACCTCCAAGTGCCTATCATACAAGCGCTTTCAATAAGCAAGCACTTGTGGTACTTTCCCAGTTCCGGCAACACAATCCGCAACTCATTTTCCGCAGACCCACGCGCAAAACTGGCGCAGACATTTATAACAGGTTGGCTAATGTAATCGGACGGTTGGATATCACCACTAAATTAATTAAGTTACTTGATACCTCAAGGCTCTGCTTATTCTTGCAAACGTTCCAATTAATATCGGAATTGTTGTGCCACTAGAAAGGAACTCTGTTTTCCACCATGCTGGGCGACATCGGCAGCAGTCGTGTGCAGATGTAATTTCAGGAATATATCATAGTTCTTTTGTATGTTCCGATATTGTCACTACGCCAGTAACAATTATTTTTAATCGATTATCGACATTTATGGGTGCTACACAGCCCTGCTTGGCAGAAGGTGGATGCAACATGAGTATACAACTAATTTTTACAATGTATAACAATACTTCAAAGCCTTTTCCTTTTTCCTTTTTTTTCCGTATTTTTGTTTTTTTTATTGAAACTATAAAACTTAAACTGGAAACATAAAACTGTTTTGTTAAACGGAGATTTTAATTTTATCGGTCCGGGATAAAAATAACATTTATTGTCTATTTGTGAAGATAATTATATCGCAATGCAACGTGCCATTGTATCATACGTGAATCATATATGAATCAAATATCAGTACTCTGACTAGTAAATGCTGCTATAAATTCTAATTTAATCTGAGTTTGCTTAGTAAGGTGGTGTATAAAATGGATTATTACAATTGTGGTCTGCACAATAATATCCGCGTTTTCGAATATCTATAATAGAACTTGGTCTGGTCTAATATTAATTCTCAGACCAAGATCACCCGCCGTAGACTACTGTTTTGTGAATGATTTTTATTGGCGCAAATCACATTGTCAAAAGAAAACAGGTGCAGTGGCGTTTTAAGTCATCCTCTTTTGTAGTACCTAGATTATATCCCGATAACTCAGATTATTCGCATCCCTTGGTGTCCAACAAACGGCCAAGAAGAAAAAAACCTCATCGCTAAAGAAAGCTGCGCCGGCGAAGTTCCGGGTAGTTTTTCAATTACGGGTCCAACTGCGACAAAAGGGAAACAGCCTACAGCTCATAAATGCGCAGAATGGATAAAGGTGGGCGGCAAAAAGAGGCACAAGGAGGAAAAGAAGACTTGTCCGGAGGTAATCATTATTTCCAAGAAAGAAAATATGTCCTACGTCGACATTCTTCGGAAAGTTAAAGCTGATCCGGAACTGACAGACTTGGGTGGCAGTGTGAGCCGTATCAGGCGTACGTAAAGGGGGATCTGCTGCTGGAATTAAACAAATCTAGCGAGAAAATAATGGATAGCTTTCGCGGCCAGGTGGAGAGGGTGCTAGGTAAGCAAGCAGACGTGAAAGCTCAGAAGCAACAAATAGTGATCGAGTGCAAAGACCTAGACGAGGTCACATCACCAGAGAATATCTGTGCTGCGTAAAGGGAACAATTCAACCTCAGCAATCTAGAAGACAATGCTATCAAAAGGATGAAGAAAGCATATGGAGGTACACAGACCGCTATTATTAGCTTGCCGACGGAATCAGGTTTTAAATTGATTATCGCGGGCAAGGTAAGGATAGGTTGGGTCATTTGTCGACTTAGGGTGCCTCAGATGCCTCGATTTCGGTCACTTTGCAGCAGCATGTACTAGCGAGTACGACAGGTTGAGAAGGTGCAGGAAGTGTGGTGAAGAAGGCTACCTTATCAAAGACTGCACTGCAAAGGGAGAACAGGAGTAGATGACCGGCACGTTGCAGGTGATGGCATGTGCCCGGCATATAGGAGGGAGCTAAATCGTAAGACTAAATGAGGTTGATACAAATCAACCTCAACCATTGCGAGGCGGCTCAAGACTTGCAACCATTCGAGAGTTGAATGTGGACGTGGCGGTGATATGTGAACCGTACGGAAATTGCGTTGGTGCTCAGTGGGTGAAACAAGAAACAATGGCATTCCCGGGAGCCGGGAGGAAGAGACATTCCTGGCGGCTTTAGGAGGAGGTTACGACCCGAAGGGAACGGCGCTGGAAAAAGTGAGCAAGTTATGTCAACGGATAACTGACGCCTGCGACTCTCACACAGTAGGAAACTAAACTACCGGTGGAACCGAGAAATCGCGCTGTTGAGAGCATCGTGTCTGCGAGCGAGGACGCTTTGCCAAAGGACTCTGGAAGCCAGAATATTAGCAATCGGAGAAAGAATACCGCGATCTTCGAAATAGCCTTAAGAAGGCTATACGGGAAACTAAGAAAAATTGCTACAAGCAGTTGTGCCTTGAAGCAAATACGAACCCGAACAACCCGAATACGAACAAGATTCGTGGAGGAAAATCACCTCAAGTGACGTCGCGGGTGACTATTATTCAAAATAATCGCAATCCGTTTCACACAACAAGAAAAAAGCCGACCTCATCCAATAGTTCAACAGGACGTCAATCCCCGGGGAGACCGAAGAGGAACTACGGGATATCTGTGGACGAATTGGAGACAATAAGGTCTCGGGTTTGGATGGGATTTCGAACAAAGCTCTGAAGTTGGCTGCTAAAATCAGGCCTGCATGGTTCATAAACACATTTGAATCACGCATGCTTGAAGGAGTGTTTCCCGCTCAGTGGAAGAGACAGAGGTTGCTTCTGCTACAGAAGCCCCAAAAATCACCTGGCGCACCATCTTCATCTCGCCTTATCTGTCTTTTTGACACTTTGGGGAAGATGTTGGAGAGGGTGATAGACAACAGGCTGCTTCCGTTCGTCGAACTAGCGGGTGGTCTATCAGAGCGGCAGTATGGGTTTCGTAGAGCGCGGTCCACGGTTGATGTCATTTCAACGGTCGTGAACCTGGCCCGGGAGGCATCGGTCGTTGGTAAGTGCTGCGTGGTGGTAACGCTGGATGACAGGAATGCCTTTGACTCAGCCAACGGGGGTTGGGTTAAGGGCACTCTGGCTAAACTGGGTGTCCCTGGTTACTTAGCTCGGATAATCAAGAGTTACCTTTCGGAGAGACTTCTTTGGTACGAGACGGACGACGGACCGAAGAAATATATTGTGACAGCAGGTTTTTCCCAAGGCTTCGTACCGGGGACCCTGCTGTCGAAAATAATGTATGACGAAGTACTCGGCTTTCGCGTACCAAGGGCGGCAACATTGATTGGTTTTGCAGACGACCTTGCAGTGGTAGTAGTTGCGAAAGACCACCAGGACGTGGAACTGTATGCAAGTGAAACCATTCATGCTATCAAAGCATGGCTCCAAATGGTGAAATTGGACCTGGCGGAAGATAAGACAGAGGCGGTCCTTATTACCAACCGCAGGAAAAACAACACTGTCAAAATCCGTGTTGGTAATCACGAGGTCGTTCCAAATCGATCGTTAGATACCTGGGGGTAATGATTGATGCTAAGTTGAGCTTCAAGGGGTACCTGGACTATGCTCTTGAAAAGGCAGCAAAGACTAGTTCATCTCTAACAAGGATGATGCCAAATATAGGAGGGCTAAAATCTAGTCGCCGGCTGCTTATCGAAGGGGTAAAATCCATCCTGCTATACGCGGCTCCTGTCTGGGCGTGCGCACTGGATAACACAGCGAACCAGAGAAGGATAACTTTGGCAAACCGGTCAATTGCGCTGAGGGTGTGCAGTGCATAGAGAACGGTATCAGGTGTGGCAGTGTGTGCCATCGCGGGAATGCTTGTCTTGGATCTTCTGGCGAATGAGGCACATTGTCTCTACCGGAGAACGAGGGTGAATCCGGCCGAGATGACCGCGGGCTTCCTAAAAGCCACTAGGAAAGAGTTTCACAGGAGATGGCAGCAACAGTGGGATAATTCCGAAAAGGGCCGCTGGACCCATACACTGATCCCGTGTATTGAGAGATGGGTTGAACGCAAGCATGCATAATTATCATAAATTACCACCTAATGCAGTTCCTTACGGGACACGGTAGATACAGGAAGTACTTGCATCGCTTCGGATTGGATGAGTATCCAGACTGTCCCGAATGCGCCGCTACACTCGAGGACCCGGAGTATGTTATGTTCCACTTCCGAGATTCGCGAATGAAAAAAGGAGGTTAATCGATGCCCTCAATGCAGTTATCGGACCCCATAATTTCGTGGAGGATACGCTGATGTCCGTAGCAAACTGGAGTTCGATAAACGGAACAGTAACTGCGATACAGGAGAAGCTGAGTTGGAACGAGCTCGAAAAGCGCAACGGACGCGTGACTTAGTTGCGCTGATGTAAACCAGAGCCTTCCTCGCGAATTAATAGTTCACGGTGGTCCCGGGAGGATATGGGCGGAGAAGTGGGGGTGGTTTTAGTGGGTGAGAATCCCACACACTACTGCAACCTGGCGCAGCAGTGTCTTTTTGAGATTTCCACCTTCTCCCATAAAAAAAAGATTATTTGCATTAGGCGGAAATACGTACACTATTCATGCAGTGAACTATATTAGTTTAGGATGTTCATAATAATAATTTTAATCTTCTAAATTGGAAATTGCAAGTTCGATGTACACTGGCAGAAAAAACGTGCTAAAAGTTTTTCAAGATCACGACGAGCTGACCCCGCTTGTGAACGGGACAAAGGCTGAAGAAAAAGAAGATGATCATAACGATAATGGTTGGAGGTTTTCGTTGATTCTTCAACTTCCATCGTCTCATTATTGGTGGTACATTGTTCAATCAAATTCTACTTCTACTTTGCGATTTGTAATAGATTTAAGAGTTGTCTTCTGGATGTTCGTAACAAGAGCGATGCTAACATCGGCCTCAAAAGGGATCGCTTACATTCGCTTGTGTTTTCCGTCCGCCACTGCGACCTCCCACTCTCTCCTAAGTTCAACACAGGCAGCTTCATGATCTAATTGTCGCTTAACAGTGGGATGAATATCTCTCTATCTCTATCTTACTGATCGGATGGCGGATACACTAAGCCTGAGAATGTTGACGAGCATTGGGCCGCTATCAGAAATATTTCTTTCTCGAGTGCTACCCAGGCTACATGTTGAAGGTGGGTTACAAAATCGTGGAAGCGGATCGATGTATGGAAGGGATTGGGGGCTTTATTGGACGCTGTGAATGATGCTGTACTCCGATATTGAGCGAAATCACCGTAGTATACGCCGTGACAAAAGGGAATAAGTTATTGTGCTGATCAGGGAAGAGGAATATGCCGCAGACAGCAATGATTTCAGAAGTATTCTGTGAAGTGTGTTAACGTTCGCCTCCTCACCCCCGAGCAACTGAAGAGGTGGAAGGAACACTACACCACGGTTCTTAATCGTACCACATCCAGCGAAGTTCCTCCTGTTGTGAATGACATGGCTAGTCACTGTACCAGCAGAAGAGAAATCATATCGGTCATCAATATACACAAAAGCAGTAAAGTCGGTGACGAACTTCCCGCAGAGTTACTTATCGCTGCACCCGCAGTTCTGCGAAATCTGAAATCTTTCCCAGAGAGTGGAAGAAGGGGATGATCGTTAAGATTCCAAAGAAGGACACCCGTCTTGAGTGTAACAATTGGAGGGGTATCTGCGTACTCCCTGCACTTGGCGCAGAGCAGTAGAGGAAGAATGCGCGCATCTCGTGGCGTCCTGGAAGAGCTGAAGCGCATTTCAGCGAACCGTGAATGACGGCACGTAGATGTGGTTGATGCACTATACCCCACTAAGGGCTGAACGGCAGCCATATATAATTCATTTGTTAATAAATTGTCGGGAAACCGGAAGCTGCATGGTTCAGGTATGAAAGGTTTTGTGTATTTTTTATATATTTGAGTGGACGTTTGTCCCATTTGTACCTCGCTCGCAATGTTTATGCATTAAGTATGTTTAACTATTGACTTTAGTGTGATTCTGACATTCAAAGTCTCAAATTGCAGTAAGTTTGCACAAGAACGATAATTGTGATCTATTATTACTTTTTAGTAATAGTGCGACTTCCACTAAACTTGGCAGTGTCGTGCTTTATACAATATTACTGCAAAATTTTATGATTCTAGGATAAACTTAAGGGATTCTCACTCGATTTACAAAAAATATAATAATATGATATATTATTGATATTAGTATAGAGTGTCTTTTGGTCGGTACCGTACTGGCAGCTTCGTGATTTTTCTTCAGATTTTTCGTTTGAGTGGTTTTTTTAGAATGACGGCGTTAAATATGCTCACTTGGCAGCCACCTCTCTGCCCCCTTCTTAACTAATGTCAAAACTAATAATGGCTTTGAAAAGTTCTAGCTGAAATCTTTCATCTTGTACGTCACATGATTTTGTAAAAAAAAAATGACCCCCCTAAAACTCAACGTAGAACGATGTTACTCACCGCATGCGCGGGCAGTTCCAACCAATTTCGTGTCAATCGATACAGCCTTTTCTGAGAAAAGTGCGTTTGACAGGCAGACAATGAACTGACTTTAATAAAGTTTTGTTTTACACAAAACAAAACAAAAGTTTATATGATTTGTATAAAATAATGAAAGGGTTGATAGTAGTGTGGTTTTTGTGATCACTTGCATATTACATTGCACTACAGAAGGCCAAACGCCATCCAAACGTTTAAACAAATATTTTGGTATTTTCGCTTATATCATAGCATTTCTTACGATGGCAGCATTGGCAAATTGGAAATAAATGAAGAACTTTACTCACGTATTTCTTTTTTGGACCTCCAACTACATACAAGTTTTGCTCCTCATCCTTCTTTTGTCGGGCTTGAGACTTATCTTTCAACTATTCTACAGGGTGCGGCAGCTTTTTTCAAAACTCAATAAAAACTATTGTATGCATCGGAAAATATTTATTTATTTTTTATAATGTAGGTACATGTCTAAAGTTTTTATTTACATTGTTTTGAAGATCAAATCTGTTAGGTGACGTCCCTCATTCTCCATACATTGCGTAAACCGATTTCTGGCGTTTGTCATGACTCTTGTTAGCATAGCAGGTGTTATGTTGGCAATTTCTTCTTGGATGTTGGTCTTCAAATCTTGTAGGGTTCTTGGACGGTTCACATAAACACGGGATTTCAAAAAACCCCATAGAAAAAAATCACAAGGGGACCGATTGGGAGAGCGTGCCGGCCATTCCAAATCGCCTCTAATTGAGATAAGGCGTTTTGGAAAGTGTTCCCTCAAAACAGCCATCGATGCTCTTAAAGTGTGTGCTGTTGCACCGTCTTGTTGGAACCAAGTGTCCCCCAAATCCAAATTTTCTAGCCATGGGAAAAAAAAATTCTGTAGCATGTTTACTACCGGTCCGAATTCACTGTCACTGTAACCTCATTTTCCTCAAAAAGCCAGGGACCAATAATTCCAGCTGAGGAAATTGCACACCACACTGTGACTTTGGGTGAATGCAAAGGCTTTTGATGCAATTCTCGAAGGGTGGTGTCAGCCCAGTAGCGCATGTTTTGTTTGTTAACCGACCCACACAAATGAAAATGGGCTTCATGGCTAAAAAAAACAGTTCTTCCTTTTGTCGCACTTGCAGTTTGTCTGAATGTAGTGACCCATGTAACAATTGATTTGTGGTCTGGGACGGGAGCCAACGGGGCAAAATTAAAGCGATTCCGAAATGCACGCTGTGTTGCAATAACCGAACATCCGCTTGAAAGGTAAACCTCAACGACAAAGGCACGCTCCTCACTATTCCAACGCATGATGGCGACTGAACTGTGTCGGGACAAAACTTTACAGTATCCCCTCTTGAACGAGACCACTAGCGCTCCGCTATGACATCAACTAACTGAGTGGCGCGCATTTTAAAAAAGGAAATTATGCTGCCGCACCCTGTATTTAAATAGTAAAAACAACTGCCAAAATGATCCTAGATGAAAATTTTTCTCACTTTATTTAAGGGGGTCATCCCGTGTGAAGGCCGTTTTTCTTCGCTTTTTTAGAATTTTTTTGTGAAGAACAGGATAAAGATACAAATACGAATTTTTCATTATATATTTATTAATATCTTGAGCATGCGTAATAATTTGTCCAGCCCGATAGCATAGTTCGTTATTGAAGTACAGAGCAATTTATACACCCATCTTCAAAAAAGATGTTTTTCTGCTGCCACGCTAGGAGGCACTGCGATCATCTTAGAGAAAAAAAGTAAACGGCATTTTAACATGCAGACTTAACTACAGTTCGCAAAATAGGATTATCAAAAAATATTAAAAGCTAAATTTTTGGTGCCTTGTTAAACTTTTTTTGTGAATTTTAGTGTTTTTTAAGGCTTTTTTAATGAATAGAAAAAAACTACTGAATGAATCGCAATTATCCTAGTTCGCGGACCGTTGAAACATGTTTTGAATAAATAAGTCGTGAAAATTTCAAAGAATTTTGTAGGATAGATTTTCGGCTATGGTGCCAACAGATTTTCAATATACAGTTTCGAGAAAAACGCATTTTAAAAGTTGAATATGATTTTTAGCAATAAAATCTTAACTGATCATTAATCTACTATACCTACTCCATAAACCTTAGGTTCTTGTCCCCTTAGTGAAGTCATTCGAACGTCATTTCGACCGATAAATACGCGCTGATCGACATAATACTGGCATGTGACTTATTACGTGTTTAACACTATAATTTCCGAACGGCTCCGACTATCAAAAAATCACTTTGTCCATATATTCTACACTATACCTAGATACAATTGATGCCAAAAAAAATTTCGATTCCTCGTATCCGACACACGGGATGACCCTCTTAATGTTTTTTTTCGCGAAGCTACTAGCTTAACTCCTATTAACTTTCCCGACAATATCCGACAATAGAGAAAACTAACGAAACACCAAGACGAAAGGGTAGGATACTATGATTGCTCTGAAAACGACAGTGGATTGTGATATTTATAAGGGAAAATATTTGATTTGTAGATTTGCCCATTCTGAATGTAGCGCCACCATCTCACGCTCCTTGCCTGGGGTTTGAATAATAGTCGTTATGGATGTTTGTGCTCAGCTTTATGTTTGTCTTGCTGCTGCCAGTGTATCGCTTGCACCGAGTTAACAACTAGAAACTACTCTTTATTTGACTCATATATTTATGATAATGTAGTGAAAAATTTCACTAACTACTGATCGACCCTCTTTAACCAATTATATCGGAATTCCATTAATTTTCTGTCGTGGCAAAATAGTTGCCGCCAGGCCTGAAAAGGCGGGGTAAGTCAAGATTTCTCTAAGCTTCGGATTTTCCCGGAAGCCCCGCATAATTTTCATCCCGGCTCAAGTTTTCCGCATATTTTTCACCCCGGACCCGTTTTGTATCTCTAAGGCTCTGGTTGCTGCATTCTGCACGAGGTTTGAAAGTTTATGGACCACTTAGAGTGGAGTCACTAGAGCATCAAAAGCATGCAAACCTTGGAATATAGTTAGAGAGATTAAAATTTAATGAAAAAATAATAAACTATTAACATATTAAAAATTGGTGCTGAAATTGAAAAAGTTAATCATTTCGACAATACAATATATACATAATGTATTAGGGAGCAGTCAATTCACGTGAAGAGCCCGAAGTTTGCTCATTATAGCATATTATGATTTGTATTTCTTTAAAATTGGATACTCTTGGTGTGAAGTTAAGGAGCGTTTTTAATGAACTTCCAGAATGTAGTTATGAATAAAATATTGGAAAATGCATTTGCGCCATGAATTTCAATAAACGTATCATCGTAATTCAATATTTAATATATTATTGAGTATTCATCATTTGATACTCAAGAAGGCCATGTTAGGAGAAAACAAGTCGGGAAACCGGAAGCTGGAGGCTTCAAGTACGAAAGGTTTTGTGTATTTCTTAGTACGTAGCACGTAATATATGTATATGTTATGTGAGAATATCCACTTTCAGATGATATTGACATTCATAGTCTTGAATTTGCAAAGAAACGATAACTTTGCCGTATTATAACTTTGTTAGTAATAATGCGATTTCCACCAAACTTGGTGAGATCATGCTCTATGTTATACAATATATTGTTGTGTGCTAGCATGAACTTAAGGGGGGTTTTGCAGCCAATTACTAAAAATTATAGTAATATACTATTATTAACTTTATTTGTGCTGATATCACTATGGAAGGTATTTTGAAGCCCAAGCACCAGATAGTGGCAGCCTCTGGGTTTTTTTCAGATTTTTCGGTTAGGTAGTGAGAATGGCCCCCGTAAAGGAATGGTCACTTTCAACCCCCCGCACTCCCCACCTTTCTAATAAATTTCAAAACTAAGAGCGATTTCGGAAAGTACTAACCGATACCCCACATGACTATATTTGATGAAAAAAAAAATGTACACCCCCTTTTGCATGTATAGGGACCCCCCCCCCCCCTAAAATTCGTCGTAAAAGGATGTAACTCACTATATGCGTGAGCGTTCACAGTTCCCAGCTTTCTAGCAAATTTGGTGTCAATCGCTATAAACGTCTCCGAGAAAAATGCGTGTGACGGACAGACAGACAGACAGACAGAAGAGGGATTGCTTTAAGGAGCTCTGTTCAGAGGCGGACGTAAACCCGTGGGGGAGTGCCTATAGAATCGTGATGGGGCGATTCAGAGTCCGATCATCTCCGCAGATCACGTGCCCTTCACTTTTGTTAAAAATTATCCAGAGCTTATTCCCTCAGCAAGAGGAGGGCATAGACGGCTTCCAGTGACCTCAGAACGACACGGCAATACCGCCAGTCACCGGTGACGAGCTACTGGAGATCTGCGCTACGATAGGAGATAACAAAGCTCCGGGTCTGGATGGCGTGCTGCATAAGGCCCTTAAGCTTGCCGCGAAATCCAGACCGAACATGTTCGCTGAGTTGTTCGAAGTGGGCATGTCCGAGAGGATATTTCCTGCATGATGGAAACGACAGAAGTTGGTGCTACTGCCTAAGGCTGGCAAAACTTCAGGTGAGCCAACCTCCTACAGACCTATTTGCCTTTTGAACACTGTGGGCAAAATGCTAGAGCGAGTAATCTATAATAGACTACACCCGGTTGTTGAGAGCCAGGGAGGTCTCTCAGATCGGCAGTATGGGTTCCGTAAAGTCAGATTAACCATTGATGCCATCAAAATGGTTACTGGCTTGGCTGAAGATGCAATCCACAGAAAGGGCAGTACTAGCAAATATTGCATAGTAGTGACCCTGGATGTGAGAAATGCATTCAATTTGGCCAATTGGAACCTAATACGGGAATGTCTGGCGAAGATTGGTATTCCCGCTCATCTTGCAACTATTGTCAAAAGCTATTTACAAGAACGGAAGCTTTAGTATGACACCTATGACGGACCCCAGGAGTACGTTGTCTTCGTGGGTGTCCCACAGGGCTCCGTACTGGGCCCACTGCTGTGGAACATCATGTACAACGATGTTCTTAATCTTCCCCTTTCGCAGGAAGCCACAGTGGTGGGCTACGCCGATGATATAGCGCTGGTTGTTGTCGCAAAGCATCTCGAAGATGCTGAGTTATACTCATGCGAAGCGATCAGTACTGTTAAGGGTTGGCTAGAGAGTTCTGATCTGACACTTGCGGAGGAAAAAACGGGAGCGCCGTAAAAGAAATTTTGCCCGTATTCAAATTGGGAATCATATCATCACTTCTAAGCCTGCCATCAAATACTTGGAAGTGATGATAGACGGGAAGCTTAGCTATAAGCAACACGTGCAGTATGTTTATGACAAAGCATCCACTGCAAGTGTGGCCCTGGCAAAAATGATGCCGACCGTGGCAGGGCCACGGCATGCTTTCAGGTTGCTTATAGCTAGGGTAGTGACTTCGATCCTGCTCTGTGTAGCTCCAGTCTGGGGAAAGGCATTGCAGGTTACATTTAACGCTAATAAAATGAGTTCAGTCTACAAAAGAACAACCCTAAGAGTGTGCTCGGCATTCAGGACTGTCTCTATCTGAGACACAGAAGAGATGCAGAATTCGTCATTTCTGGAATGATGCCCATTGACATCTTGGCAGATGAGATGATGAATATATATAAAGTGAAGTCTATCTCTCCTTTATCGCAGACGAATAACGCCGAAAGGGAGAGATCCCTAAATAGTTGGCAAGAGCGTTGGACACACAGGATCATCCTGTTAGCATATCAGGAAGACTGGGATGCGATCAACTACATGGTCGTATCTATCCAGAGCAAACTGCGAAAGGCAGAGGAGACTAGAAAAGCGCGGTTACGTACGCCGCGTAGAGACGAAAGGGGACCAAGCTAAAATGAGCTGACTCCGCCCCGTGATGTAATACCGTACGGTGGTTCCACGGGACTTGGGGGGAGCCGGGGGTAGTGGGTAAGAATCCCACACGCTGGCATGTCCAGGCATGACGTATTGCACATTGCGGACTCATTGTATATTGCTTCATACGCGTCCGTGTAATAAACTAAATTTGACAGCTTTCTCATCGCTCACGAATGCATACATGCATGTAATTTATTTTGACTATTGTTACGACACAAGTACCACGTGGTCGCACACACCAGAGTAAATGCACGAAATTTTTCACGCGGAAGTGATCGAAGAACGTCGAACTTGTGCACTGTTTCCTTCCACCATACAAGTCTTCTTGCGTGATTGTGAATCACTTTTTTTTCATTATTTGCAGTTATTTTTTCATGGTGTCATCATTCAATCGCTCGATTAATTAAATAATGTAATGACTGCATTTTCATTGCAAAAAATACTAAATCGATAGCCTTGTCGTAGGCCAAGAAAAACCAACCTAATTCTTTATCGACGCATTGTGTCAATTGTTTGACTGTTGTTAGTTAACAACTTTTTTGTATGAAGGGTTGCCTCGACCTTAACGTTAGGTTGAAAGCATAGCCAGCAAAGTTCTATTAACGCAAAAAAAAAAAATAAGCATAAAGGCGTAAGAGACTATGAAGTGATAAAACGAAAGTTAACATAGCGGCAAAGTGCCGAAACAGAATACAAGCGCATTATGGAAAATAGACATGCCATTGTGCTGGTCCGTCCAGCAAAATAATAACCCAACACACACTTCAAAGCTTGTGAAAAAAATGTTTGAAACCAAACAAGTCAAAGTGCTAAATTGGTCAAGTTAATCTCCGGACCGCAGGCAATAGGCAGTATCCACACTAAATGGTGTAACTATCACTAATGTGGCTATCACTCGTCATGTTAGTCTGCCAGTAGGGTTCACTCTCGTCTAGGTTGTTTTTTATCATTTCTTTGATTGGAAAATTAATTGATAAGATTAGTAATAATTATACTTAAATACGGAAGAAGTCGAAATATCAAGATTGTTGATAGATGAACCTGCTAAAAAAACAGCTGTAGTATGCCAGGCCGTCAGATGTGTAGGCGGCAGTTCAGATATCCAGCACAGGGTCCGTGGGGCTGGCCGTGCATTTCTCTTGGTGGACTGTGCGAAGGCCGAGGAAAAAAGGCAAGCACTGCGACCACGACGGATCTCCGCGAGCCATCAAACCGACCTTTAGCGTCCAGTGCTAACGTTCCAGCATCCCATTGGACTAAAGAGGGTATGCAGTCGTTCTGTGACGTTTGAAACCAAGGAGCCCGCCTAACTTCGAGAAAACAGTAGACTCAAATTGCATTCCCTGGTCCGTGATGATTACGGCTGGTATACCAAAAAACGCGATTAATCCTCGATAGAGAGCCTCGGCATATGATCGTGCCGTAATGTCAGTTAGAGGTATTACTTCAGGCTACCGCATAAACCTGTCGATGATTATGAGGCAATTCTTGTATCCGTGCGAGTCTCGCAAAGGGCCAATGATGTCGAGGTGGATGGCGGGGAAGTTCTTGGTCAAACGAGGGAATACGCCTACTTCCTTTTTTACGTGCTTATTGATCTTACACTTCTGGCACTCGATGCACTATCTCGCCCAAGAGCTTACGTCCTTGTTTATGGACAGCCGGAAGTATTTTTCGGTCCTGATGCCTGGGTGTGCAAAATCATTTACAACGTGGAATACTTCCTTGCAAAAATCGGCCAGAATAAACGGCCTGGGTCCGTTTTATGAGATCCCGTAGAGTAAGTAGGAGCTTGAACCGAAGATAGTGAATTCTTTGAACTTGTATTTCATGTTTGCCCTCAGGCTCTGAAACTCTGCATCTTCTTTCTGCGCCTCGGCGATTGCCGTGTAATAGACCGCAACGGGGACTGCAACCTCCGGGATTTGCGACTAAGTGTCCGCAACGATCTTATCTTTTCCAGACACGTGTTGGCTGTCGGAAGTAAACTGGCAGATGAAACTCAGTTATCGAAATGGGCAAGGACACATTGTCGGGTTATTTTTTAAACGTGAACATAAGGAGCTTGTGGTCCGTGAACACAGTGACCGGCCTGCCTTCGAGGGAGAAACGGAAGTATTGAATTGACAAGTGCGCGGTGAGTAGCTCACGATCGTAGGCGCTGTAGTTACGATGAGCAGTGTTGAGTTGCTTCGAAAAGAAGCTCAACGGTTGCCAGATTTGATTCACCCGTTGGTGAAGAGCGGCGCCTACCGCTGCGTTTGAAGCATCGACGAACAGGGCTAGGGGTGCATCTGGCTGGGGAAATGCCAGAAATGTAGCATCACCGTGGTTGGAAGGGAAAGTTTTTGATCGCTTTAACCTTGTCTTAGACTGGTGGAATTCCGTAAGGGGTAATTATGTGATCGAGAAATTTCACCTGCTTTTGTAGGAATTTGCATTTTTCAACGTTTAGAATGGGCCCGGCCTCAAGGAGACGCTGAAAAATGCCCCCGAGATGGTCCAAATGCTCAGATTCGGAAGAAGGGGCAACCAAAACGTCATCCATGTCGACGAAACAGGAGTTTAAACACAGAGTGGAGGAATCTCTGGAATGTCTGCGGTGCGTTGCACAAGCCAAATGTGATCTTGGTCAACTCGAAAAGTCCGAAAGGTTTTCAAATAGTTATTTTCGGTATGTCTTCGGTAGCTACAAGGATTTGATGATACGATTTGGCCAGATTCAAACTCGTGAAAACACGGCAGTTTGTCAATGAACTTACTAATTAAAATAGAAAATGTTTTTTCATTAAAATGTATATGTTACACTATGTATACTAGCTCCTTAATATAAACATGTGCCATGTGTCCGAACCTTAACGATAACTAGCTTGCGACAGCCAAAGTTACAACTAACACGACACAGTAAAAATTGTCTAAGGTCAGAAACAAAATGGAAAACCAGTTACCAGCATAATTAGACCTTTGTAAGACCTCCCTGACTGATTTGACGAGTCAAAAATTTGATAATTAACAACACTTAAAAAGTTGTTCACACCATCATTCAACTTTTTATGAAAACCTCGTCAATTACAAATTAATCCGTAAACCCTTCCGGTTTCCGGTAAATTTGAACCGGTGGCATGAAAAGCTGCTCCAACCAACAATTAACAGAAAATTGCCTTGCCTTCTTTAATATTACAAATTTATTGGATTTTTTTATTGGCAATGGCGTCTTCTGAACTCGCAATCAGCGTCTAATCAAATACTATTAGTGACTATTTGGGAATTGGCGCGAAATAGGGGAGGAAAAAAGTAACCATTTGTTTTGTATTACTTGAATGCACTCGTGTAATAATAAAGCGGTTTTTTAATGAGCCGTGAGCATTGCTTTTAGTATGGTATTAACAATGAAAAAAGGAAGGCCACCAATAAAAGTCGCAAAAAAACATGACTCGTGAATGCATATCTTTTCAGTGAGTTTCTGTGAGATCCAAGTGTGTACATAATTTCATGTAAGCATATAGCTTGCGATGATTCAACATCAGATTAAATGATTAATGTCGCATATATGAAAATCATGACTTAATCGTAGCTTCTGTAAACTTGGAATATCTCAGCCATAGTCACCATGGAGACAGGAAAGGGGAGAATTGATAGTTCTTGCTTCTGATGTCGAATGTGTGTATGTATATTCATATATAGTATGTAAATATGAATTTACATATAATGGGAACTATCTCTAACCATTACCACAATACAATCCATCTTAACTGTAGTATTGTCGATCAATATATTCATATTTTGTAATTAGCGCAAATGAGATGAGAAGGTACTTTAGGAGAACAATGGTGGCCTTCCATATGTGGTTATTCATCTGGAAAGGTGATTGGAAAACAAGTGGATTTATAGTGACAAACGCTGCAATGAATGCAATGTAATGTGCTTGGTAGAAAGAACCCGAAAAAGGCATTACGATAGAAAAGTAGCTTTTTAGATTTTATTGTTGTATTTCCTAATAAGATATAAGATATACCTTTAATATACAATTTAATCTCCTCCGTTGTTGATAACTTCTTTCACCCTCTCTTCATCTACGCTGGTAACTTTTGATTAATGTTTCCGAATACTCTAGGGTGGATGAGAGCCATATCCATTTCAATGGACGGATGAACTACCTTGTTTAAATATTTTTCCAGCTCTTCGGAGTTTCATTAAAATAAATTGATGTTCTTCTGTACTGGAATTTGGTGGCTTATCTATTCTATGAATATTATTTTCCTTGTTCCATTACATGTAGAATCGACTTCGTTGCTTAGCATCATTGCCTTCTTGAAGAACTCAATCGCCGTACAGCATAGAGGAAAGATTTGTGTAATTATGGTACCTTATAAAGGAGGGTTCGGGTTACGGGTTACAATGCGAATTGCAAGATAAATCAATTTATAAGAGATAATGCAAATTTAATGGAAAGGCACGAGGAAACCACCGTATGCGATGGAGATACACTTTCGAATGACTTACTCCCTCGTTCTATGGTCTCCATTCAGGCCCCTCTTCCCCACTGGGCACATTTGGCACGTACCCAGGGCCTCGCGATGGATTGGCGCCCCTTAGTCCTTACTCCCTACCACTAGACCTCAAAACCTCGTTTTTGAGGATTTGTTTGCAAAGCAAAACCTTATTAAAATCGGCTCAATGTCTGTCTGCCTTTTTTTTTGAGGAGGTGGAAATCTTCAAAAGACACTGGTCTGGACACACCAGCGAGTGGGATTTTTACCCACTAAAACCACCCCTGATTCCCTCCCTGCCCAGCGGAACCACCATAAGGTATTACATCACGGGGCGGAGTCAGGTTACTCTAGCTTAGTCACGTTTCTTCTATACGCGACGCAAGTGATCGCGTTTTTCTCCTCTCCTCTGTCAGGAATGAACCTGTGAGTCTACCGACCCTTTCCCGAGCGTTCCCACCGCTCTTGCCATCTATTTATGGATATCTCCCTCTCTACGTTCTTCGTCTGCAATAAGGGAGAGATTGCCTTCGCATGGTATATATTCGCCATCTCATCTGCCAAGATGTCAATCGGCATCATTCCAGAGATGACGAATGCTGCATCATCTGAGACAGTCCTGAAGGCAGAGCATACCCTCAGAGCTGTCCTCCTGTAGACTGCATTCAGTTTGTTAGTATTAAGTGACATCCGTAACGCCTCGTTCCAAGGGTCCAAGGGTCGCATAGAGCATGATGGAGGTCACCACCCTAGTTTAAGCAACCTAGAGGTATGCCGTGGCCCTCCCACATTCGGCATCATCCTCGCCAGGGCCATACTAGCAGTGGATGATTTATCGCAAACATACTGTACGTGTTGCTTATAGCTGAGCTTCATATCTCATGATTAAATAATATTTTTTCATGTCAACTGCTGTTTACAATAATAATTAACTATAAAACAAGCCAGGAAGCCGGAAGCTAGACGCTTCAGGTATAAAAAGTTTTCTGTTTCCCTATATGAGGAATGATGAGTACCTGACAGTTCCCTATGTCCATAGTTAAAAATTCAATTGCCCTCTGCTTTTTAAAAAGCCATTTACACAAAAAATTCGATCTGTAAAGCACTAGATTGATAACAGTCAATCTCATATGCTTTACACAGGAAGTCCAGTATTATTAATAAATCTGAAGAAGACAACCTACAACAGATACAAACAACTCGGGAAACCGGAAGCAGGGCGCTTCAGGTACGAAAGGTTTTGTGTATTTCTTAGAACGTAGCACATAATATATGCATATATTATGTGAGAGTATCGACTTTCGGGTGATATTGAGATTCATAGTCTTGAATTTGCCAAAAAGCAACAGCTTTGACGTATTATAACTTTGTTAGTAATGGTAAGATCATGCTCAATATTATAGCCTACATCACTGCAAAATTGCGTGGTGCCAGGATGAACTTAAGGGGGGTTTTACAGCCAATTATTAAAAATTATAGTAATATACTATTATTAACTTTATTTGAACAGATATCGGTATGAAAGGTATTTCGAAGCCTAGGCACCATATAGTGGCAGCCTCCTGTTTTTTCCAGATTTTTTGGGTTGGTAGTTTCTGAAAATGGCCCCCTTAAAAAAATTGTCGCTTTCAATCCCCGGCACTCCCCACCTTCCCAACAAATGTCGAAAATAAGACCGGCTTCGAAAAGTACTAACCGAGACCTTTCATTTCACCCCACATGACTATATTTGATGAAAAAAAAAAATGTACACCCCCCCCCCCTTTTGCATGTAACATAAAAGGATGTAACTCACTGTATGCGTGAGCGTTCACAGTTCCCCCCTTTCTACCGAATTTGGTGTCAATAGCTGTAACCGTCTCCGATAAAAATGCGTGTGACGGATAGACAGACAGACATACAGTAAACTGATTTTAATAAGGGTTTGTTTTATACAAAACCACGCAAATGCCAATTATTCTCGTTAATTATGACGTCAGCATCCTATTTGCATGGCTTTAGAAGCACTAAATTCGGTTGGGTAGTTTCCGAAAATGGGTTCCGCCTCATTTTAAGTTTGCACATTTTAACCCCTTACTTACTCATTTTCCAAACTAGTTCAAAACTAACCCTGTTTGTGAAAGTACTGATCGAGACCTTTCATTTATACCCCACACGGTATATTAGTTGAAAAAAAATTACATCCCCTCTCTGTATGTATGAGGAGCCCCCGGCCCCCACGTTTAAATCGTAAATTTATGGCAGTCACGTGTCGCGTGGGATTTCATCCATATGTCCAGGAAATTTCGCTTGCATCGGTGTAGCCCTTTTGGAAAAAAAAGTGCGTGTGACAGACAGACAGACACTGAATCGATTTCAATAAGGTTTTGTTTTACACAAAACCTTAAAAGTGCCGAATTCGTAAATAAATTGGCACTTTTTTTTCTTTGTAATTTTTGGATGATATTCTACGTGGCGCTTTGTGTGGGGCATCCGTCAAGATTTACAAAAAGTGGTCTAGAGGATTTTTAGTTTGAAACAATTTAAATTCGAGAAAAACATTTTTTTTGTTTTACTATTTATGTAGGTAATATTTTTATAAAAAAATTTAATGAGTGACATTTGATCAATCTGCTATCCCTGGATCATACAAAAGTACTGCTCAGTCGATATCTTCCGCGCTTTTTCTTGCTTCGCTCCTTCTTTTTGGACAAACGCAGCTGTCATAGCTTTCATTGCGTTCATCTCTTCATCTTTTTGTACTGTATATTCGTAGGATTTGAAGCCAGTCGGACAGCCGATTCTGTTTAGAATTTTTAACAGATTTATCCATCTTTACTGAACCCGAGCAGTGAAATATACACAAGGCTGTCGTACGGAAGGTCGCGGTTCAAATCTCACTGGTGTCAGTGGAATTTGTATCGTAATTTGACGTCGGATACCAGCCGACTCAGCTGTGAATGAGTACCTGAGTCAAAACAGGGTAATAATCTCGGGCGAGGGCAATGCTGACCACATTGCCTCCTACAGTGTACTGTTGTATACCGTTACGGTCTTGAATGAAGTGCTCTAATACACTTCAAGGCCTGATCCAATATGGATTGTTGTGCCAACGATTATTATTATTATCGATAACACCTGGATAGTTTTTTTATGTGGGGAAGCACACATAAGAAAATTTTTCATGTGCAATGCTTTTATTCCACCATACAAATTCAAGCAATGCACTCGAAGACGAATCTTCTGTATGTTGTCTTCTTGTCTTGGCATTTGCACAAAGCTGAAAATATGTGAGCACTAAAACTACTGAAAACTTTCATATTTTTTGAACTTCTTTATAAAAATGTACGACATGTATATAAAATCGAAAAAAAGCAAAGAAATAACAAATTTTTAAAAAATTGTCCGCGCTATTAG
The DNA here is from genome assembly GCF_905115235.1 of Hermetia illucens. NCBI lineage: Eukaryota > Metazoa > Arthropoda > Insecta > Diptera > Stratiomyidae > Hermetia > Hermetia illucens. Next base: position 148,454,330 of record NC_051850.1, read on the forward strand.
TCGCTTGAATTGCGACCTCGAAAGTGTGCTTAAATGGTGACCTCGAAAGTGTGCTAGCGATGATATTTCTCTTGACTGCTAAATGTCTAACGCTAACATCAGGAGCCAGAAATTGATATTGAAAACAGTGACTACAACACAATTATACGGTAATCAAAGTTAATCTCTTTGCTTGGCGTGGTTGACAGGAAGAGATTTTCTTGCTCTTCTTCAATACGGCAAAGATGTTCTAGGCTCAAGCACTTGCTTTCGGCGATGTTGCGTGACCCTAGATGCACTAGACAGTGGCGCAACAACGACTCCCGCCTGAAGGACACCTGATTTGGAGGTAGCCCTGGTAAATGTTCTGAAACTGTGTTGGTCAGATTGACAAGGTTGACAGACACTCTCTCGTGGCCGGGCAGGAAGGCTATTTGAAGTTGGACGGTTAATGTAGCGCTTGTCATCGTTGCGGGATTTCACGGAGGTTTGGTCGAGACCACTGCTTTGAAGATGCGTTTGCATATTTCAAGGCGGGGAGGGGGGCGGGAGTAGGAAATATCTTGAAGTTAGGTGATGCGTTGTTGAAATGGCCCGCGAAGCCTGAAACTGATGCCAAAGTTTGTCCAGGAGGAAGGTGTGCTCTTAAAGTAGAGGCAGGTCAATGGGTACATGATTGAAACTAACTTTTGGCACTTAAATATGGTTGGTTTTTGGTTCTTGTACTTCTTAGTACCCTGGCAAGGTAAGCATTCGCACGATCATCGAGTGGCATCCTTCTTAATCTCAAGCAGGATGAATTTCCCCTTTTATGAAAGACTGAATTTTAGGTAAAGTGGTTCACTACCGTCGTTCCGTTTTTTTAATGGAGTGAATGTTGAGACTTGACAGCAAGTGAATAGCAAAGACTCTGCAACCGTATTGTCGCCCGGAATGTAAACAAAAATTGTACAGAGTTGACTTATGTAGTCCACATAGTTGATTGATTTGACAAGGCGACGCTTTTTCTAGCCGTTGTTGCAGACCTTTTATTAACTGTAGTCGGCCCTGGTAATGAATTCTCGACTCTCCAGGATATGTGAGACATACTTAAGGGCTACGAAAGCGAGGAGTAACTCTCGATAGTTTAGTTTTTCACTGATGGTGAGAGGAATCGTAATGGTTTGCTTTTGCCGGCAACAATTTGCAGGAATGTGCCCCCGAGTGCTGTTGACGATGCATCTCGTTCTCGTGGCATCTGGGTAAAGAGAGACGGTTGATGTAGTATTAACTGGAACTTTCTTAGATATCTCAAAAGTTTCCGTGAGTTTAGGTTTCCACACGGTCTCGGTATGGTTTCTTTTTACAGGGGGTTGGATTGATTTGACTATAATGATTGATAGCTTCCAGAAATCATCCCAGGTCCCAGTCTGTGGCATTGACCTCCAGCTTTTCAACTGGAGGAGAGAACTTTTCACAACTGACCTTCTAGTCTAAAAATTGATTATGGCTTCTCCTTTCTAAATTTTATGCATTATGAAAACAATTTCAATGTGCTGCAAATATTCGACCATGTTGGTAGATGCGATGGGAAAGCCATTTAAATAGATGGAGAAGAAATATATATTGTTGGGTTAGTATTGTTAGTATATTGTTGGGTTGCATTACATTCTCTGTGACTGACATTTAAAAATATGTCTTGAGTAGGTCGATGGTATGGTATTTGCGTCTATTAAGCAGTTACGACAGCAGGTTTATGATTCATGGCAGCGGGTATCTGTCTGGCATGGTTTGGGCATTGAGGCCTTGGAAGTGACCTGTAGCGCGAAACTTTCCTGAATTTGAGTCAGCTAAGTGTAGTGGGCTGATTTAGGGCATGAGCGAATGTAGCCTTAATTTGACATTTCACGAAAATCGACTTTGGTTGCTTTGAGTTTTTAGCTAGCTTTAAGAAAAATGGTGGCCTGTTGTGACAATAGATGGATGTTCTTTCCAACGAGGACCTGTGCTTGTCTTTTGCAGTGCTGTTTTGCTGAGGGTTGAACACGGAGATTGAGTTTGTTGGTGCTTCCTTAAGTGCTCCGGAAATCATACAGGCGGTAATCTCAACGATCAGCTGCGTCTGTATTAAATCTGGAAGCAACCCAAAGTGTGCCAAAAAATTGATCTTTAAGATTGGTGTCTCAATGTTTACGAGAACAACGTGGTATTCTATGCCCATAGGTGCAGATTGGCAATCCTTTCGCTGTTGACATGTAGTTTTCTTCATATTATCGGTTCCTTATGTTGCCGAAGTGTCCGAATTGTCTACAGGGAAGCAAGAGCCGGAGTTGCGGCTCATAACGTGATGTCGGTTCTCTTCTAGTGTGGTTGAGTTAGTATTGAGCGGCGTTGCTGCGATGGTGGAACGTGCTCGAAGATTTTTAAAACAAACTGTGCTTGGGCCCAAAGCAATGCGAGTCATTTTGGAAATCCTGCGAAGCGTTATTGCCGGCTAGGCGTTTCATCACGCGGAACAGTTGTTAAGACGGGATATCTCCTAGTTGGAACTTGTTAAACGTCCTGTCGTCATTTGACTTCGAGAAGCGTTCATAGACGTGTTTTTAATAATATGTTTGGGTTTTTGGTAAATTTCCGGAATACTTTAAACTGGTAGATTATCGTTAGGTAAAATTTTGACACTTTTGAGGTGTCGATTTACTTGGAAGAGTCCATAGGAAGATGACTTGCAACCGGGTGTTGTTTTGTCTGTAGTTATTCATGCTGTTACTTTCGGCAGCACTGCTATGATTGCCGATACTGCTAGATAAGCGAGGTTGTCTTTATAGATAGTATGTCTGTCTTCGGCGCAAAAGAAATTACACTGAATTTATTGCAATTCTTTGTATATTGTTTGAACGACGAGGTCACCAATATGGTATAGGATTCTACAAGTCTATATTAAGTTCTCTTGTTTTCCTTCGATACGGCAAAGATACTCTAGACACTTGCTTTTGACGATGGTGGTGCTGCTGTGGGCACGCTAGACACGCTTAAAAATGTCTGTACTATGAATGGTGGAATTAGGAACACTTTCATTGGATGTGTAGAAGATCTCCCAACAATAATATGTATAACATGTCATAAAAACCGTTTTATGCAGGAAACTACCTCTCGTATCTTATATTTAAATTGGCCAGCAAATATACTCTATTTATAATAATCTTAACTGGCTTATCAATGACTTACTAAAGGACGATGACCGCTCTTTATCAAAAAAATAACTCAGAAAGGAACTTTAATGTCTAAATGTTTTTTTACTTATAAATTATTCATAAATAGAATTTTTTTGCCTTCACTTTCAAATTTTATAAAGAATTTGCGGAAATCAATCCAAAGACATTTACTCTTTTATTTACTAATTTACTTCCCTTTTCAAGAAAGAAAAGTGAAACACTCACTTCCACTAGCAACATTTAGGCAGTTTTCCTGTTTGGTTACTCTAGAATTGAAGAAACTAATCAGCTTCCCAAGGCTGCAGTGATCGCCAAGCATGAATTTTGGAGGTCGCCAGATACTCCCGTCTAATGCAATTACGGCAGAAATCATGAGGTGGCCAATAAAAACGAAATCACCATTATAAAACACGCTGACTCGAAGCCGTTGTTTTCTCTACAAATTCCATTTTAATTAGGCACAGTCTTTTGAAATATTTTTAACCTGTTCAAGTTTCGTAGACTATGCGCTTTATATGCAAATCTCAGGTTCAAGGCGGCTTGTGATATATGGCTATTGGGGGCTGCAAACGTTTTTCTTGATATGATTGCTTTTATATGAATAGGTAAATGGATGAATAGGTTCATCATACTCGAAAAGTTATGGCTTAATTATAAGCTTCGAAATATTTATTCTGTCTTGTTGTTTATTCGGAGATGTATTCCTTGAACAAATGGTTTGCATTTCGCACTTCGATGATAAACAAACTAAAGCAATGGGATTTTTTTGCAAATGTAAATTTTCCTTTCATATTTTTATAACTTTTGTGAAAATGAGCACTGAAACGGCCTTACATTAACCGTTGATATGTAAAGTTTGCAGATTGCAATTCCGCTAAAATCAGTGGCCTTAATTCTAATCGGCTTCAGAACCTCTGCGTAGTTGAATGGGAGCCTTAACAATTCTGCATTCGAGTTGGAAACATTCTCTAACGTATAATGCAGCTCTTCTCAGTTTGTTGCAAAGTCAACATCCTGAGTTCCGCAGGCGCCAGACTGTGAAATTTTTATTTCCTCTAATCTCACAAATGCATGTCTACGTATGGCCTCAAGATTAAAGTTATGCTAAGTCAAATTGAGTATACGCTTTCAAAGACTTAATATGTATTCCAACCAATGAAATGTTGAACATTGCGTTGTTTCAATTTAGTTCAATTCCATCCATTAGTTAAAATATTTCATAAGCTTGCAGTACAAAGACTTCATTTGGTTCCTAAATACAGCCTGTGTTGAGCCTTAGCTTCCTCGATCCCTTTGCATTTAGTAGTGATCAATCGGTTTGGCTGGTTAATCTAAAGTCTTCGCCATCCGTCTCTTTTTCATGTCAATAACACGAATTGAATGCTTTTCTAGCTCCGCCTACATGCCCTTTTAGTATTCTAGTACAACACTGAAGTCTAGAACATTCTCGAGTTACAAAGGTTTTCTGAACAGTATCAGCGCAGGCTTTTAATCTGCCCTGTTCATTTTCTTGTGGAGTATGGAGCACCAACGTAGTTTCTTTGTTGTTTCTGTTATTTTTTTCCCACGTTCTATAATAATTAGCCTACAGGGAGAGGCCAACACAAAGACGAACACAAGCATCCATGACGATCGAAATTCTATTCGGCTTTTCATCATCTATTCAATGCCACACAGAAGGTTCTTGGTTTGCGCCTGTCACACTAATGGTGGTAATCCCCGTGATCATCAATGAAAGGACTGCTCTTTCTTTGATTTTCATTCATTTCTGTAGACACTAGATTTATTAGAAGATTATTAGAGAAGGATACGTTGTTCAAGAATCGTCTAAATGTAACACAACTTTCACTATCTCAGAGTGAGTTCTTTCAATTCGTTACCATGTCATCATTTGGACTCTGTGTAAATGATGAGAAAGCTTGAAGAGATTGATGAACAGAATCATATCTGCTCCCTTATGGCATCAAATCTTCATATGCTTAGATGACTTGGTATTCTTTACAGAGGCTTTTGACCAGCATTCGTTGCTCGTGAAGAAAAGTCTTCCCTAATATAAGTAAGTTGTTTGAAAAAAGGTTTAATAATTGGGGCATATCGCTGATGTCCGAATAATTCATATCGATCTCAAAGAAACACGTGCTATTTTCGAGTTTCTGCATCTGAAAACCGATGATTTCTTGGAATGTGTGCTACCACCTATTTACCCTAATGGCAGGGCACACAATTTTCTTACGGTTTTAACCTCTCTTTACTCGGGGCTTGGCAAAATAAAGTACACCGGTAGCAGAGTACAGTAGTCTCAATACACATTTGGCTTCAAATTTCAGTGCGGTCCACCCCCAAGCAGAGCATATCGGTTTGATATTGGTTCATTCAGTTTCTCTAGACTGCCCCTCATATAAAGGAAAGTAGCGGCGATCTAAATTCGAAAACTGTTTCATGATATTTAGGTCAGGTTAAATTAAGCAAGTGGGAGGGAGACGTGTATTTTGTTTTTGAATAGGCGTCTAAAAATTCTCTTGTCATCCACCTGCTTTAGATGGGCTGCTACACTGGATACACAATGATTACTTATGGGGTGGTAATCTGGGCAGACAGAACTGAACTCAACACAAAACCCAGGGAATTATACATACTCAAAAGATCAGCTTGCCTTTGTATCAGTGGGGCAACCCTAGAGGTACTTCTGGGATTAATTCCTCTCAACCTGTACGTACAAACGCAGATAAGGAGGCGATATTCAGAGGGTCCGGGAGTACGAGCGCAGGAAGGAATTTCTGGTACAAAGGAAGAACATAACAACGTGGTTTCATTTCGATAAGAAGTTTGAAATACGTTGGAACAACAAAGCAAACTGGAAGACGCTAAACCAGCGACTGATTACCTGGTACAATGACACGTTCCTCACAGCAGAGGCAGTCTACGTACTTTGAACAAATGGGTACGCATGCTGGCATATTCTAGCGGGAAAAATTCGCTATAGATGCCTTCTTCAACTTCGAAAGGGCTTATAGGGGACCGCACATTGCCATTATAACCGACAACCAAGCGGCATTTAAGGCATCAGGCAGCTTCGTTTGGGATTCACGTGGTTATGGTGGCAAGGGAATGTCCTAACTGACTAAACACGTTTGGCTCGCTCAATAATGCTCTGGGATCTAGCCCCCATTGGATTGTAAGACAATGGGGCGTCGGATGAGCTGGCCAGGAAAGAATCAGGGACAATGCTATATGGATCAAAACCCTTCTATGGATCCGGGAATGGGCTCATGGTTACGACGCAGAAAAGCAAAGGCTGAGGGAACTATACAGGAGGAAATTATCAAGGAAGGTTCCACGGTGCTCATGAGGGGATATGAGCCGAAGCGCTCGAAAGATTATTTCAACCTCACCAAAAAGAGCCTGCAAATCATAGTAGGAATAGTCACTGGCTACTGCATTCTGGAGAGCTAGGGATATACACGAACACTGTTAGCAGGTTCTATGAGGAGAGTGACGAAACCTCCCCTAATTACTTTGGGACAGTGTCCGGCACTTATAGGTTGAGGCACCTGGGAAAATATTTAATGCCAAATGCCAAGCTTAAACGTTTGTTTTAGTTAATAAATGGGGGGGGGCACAGTAGTTCTCCTACGATGCAGGGCGACTTCCCTTGTCAATCTTCATATTATGAGTAGGTGATGTATGTAATATCCCGAAAGTGATATCACCTTAAAACGTAATATCACATTACTATCACCAAGCTTAATCCAAACAATTTGAAATATAATTTTTCTGGTACTTTTCAGATTTTCGGCCATGTAATTTGTTTCCACTTCCAACGTTTCCTGAGCAGTCTGGCTCATTTCTTCAGGGTAGACTTGAGATTGCTGCTCAGCGTCTATGTGTCGATGCGTTTCCCAATTAATTAAAGCATAATATCCCATAATATATTTATGGGATAACCCTGGTCCCTGTAGATATTTGTTGGGTACTTTTTTATACCAATAGCCTCATGATGTTTTCGGAGGTAATGTAAGACAGTCTTTGATAGTACCTCGATCCGTCGAAGGAGAATTGATGTCTCAATACCAATTTGAGCTCCGCTAGAGCTGATTTTGTGTGTTACATCGCTTTTGTGCTCCTTGGTCCCCCTATCTAGACTTTTCTTTAGAAGCAAGGAATTTTATATAACTCCATGTGAAGTGTCGTCTTTTTCTCCTTCGCATTTTTTAGCACATGGCTTATTTTGGTCCGGGGCTCCCGATTTGCTCTGTCGTGCCTTTATGTAAGGTAATGTTGTGATTGCTTTTAGTTCGACTTCGCTCTGTGAATCCGTGTTCTCTGTTTCTTTATAGCCCGATTTATTTGCCTGGATGTATATCCATTGAAGATGAGCGCTTCCCTTAGCGTTTTAAGTTCCTGGTGTAGATACTCCTTGTTTGCAATGTTTATAGCTCTGTGGATGAGAGAGTTGATGACCGATCCTTTTTGCGATTAATGGTGTTGTGATGATGCATGCAGATATCTATTGGTGGTCGGTTTCCTGTATACATTATGGCCTAGTGTGTTGTCTGGTTTCTTGTACACCAACAGGTCAAGAAGGAGTAGCTTTCCATTTTGTTCTTTCTCCGTGGAGAATCTGATGTTTTGGGTGCAGCCCGTTTACGTATACCAGAAATTCATGAAGTTTTTCATGTCGATGTGGCCAGATTTAGAAAACGTCATTGACGTATCTGAGCCAGACTGATGGTTTGTGTGGGGTTCGTTTAGAGTTGTGGATTCAAAGAGTTCCATGAAATTGTTGGCAATGTTGCGCTAGATGGACCAGGATTTCTTCTGAATAGTCTTAAAAGCAAATGACGTAAGGCCATACCCGGTTTTTATCCAACGATTGATGAGCTAGGTCCTTGGCGAACCAACCTGTTAATTTCTTAATTACCACGAATACTCGAGCACGCTGGTACCTATATTTATGACACTCTATTTCAGAGACCGAGTATAAGCAACTCTTGTTGGTAATCCGATGACAACTGGCTCCTTTTGCAATCAATAAAATGGTGGAAACAGTCATAATTTTTGGGAACATTTGAAGAAATTCAGTCTTTAGATCTTTTCGAAAAACTGCTGAGCCTGATCCCCTTTCTTGACTTCTATCCACTAGAGATGATTATATAGCTAATTCCGGGGATGTCTAGCGATCATTCTTCTTTTATTACGGTTGTTTGCTATCCTGGAACACTAGAGTAATCTACAGTAGTTCTGACGTTTCTCTTGGAGGTAATGTTTTCTATTAGTTTAAAGTCAAGATCATCATCATCCACGGCGCAACAACTGGTATGCGGTCTAGACCAGCTTAAATGGCTGAGTTTTTGTAAAGTACACATTTATGTGGTGACTATAAACCCCTATGTGTAATAGTCGTAGCTACGCCCCACCGTCAACAGTTTCTTGTAGTTTATTTATTTAAAAAATTTCTATATATATTGTGCTCTGAGGGATGAGCAAGTAAATGGCGTAACTTACGCTTAAAACTAAAGAAGAGGACAGAGCCAAAGGACCCAAGCTGTAGTTCGTTGTAGCATCGGTATAGTGAAAGTAGAATTAGACCTCCGCGAAGGGTACTTCAAAAATATCAGCTCTACGTGCACTATAAGAGGAAAATAATATCCAAGTTGACGGAGTAGTCTATTAGGCAATCAATATAGTTTTAAAAGGGTACACATATGAAGGAAGATGCGGCGTTGCTGCAGTGAAGGGAGATTGAGGGTGCGGAGCCGTGACAGATAGTCCACAGGTGGAAGATTCATTTTGAAATAAAGGCTCACGTTGTACAGTTTCAAGAGCGCGACAGTCACAGTTGCGGAAAGGGGACAAGACTAGCAACATTCAAGGATGTTTTTGAAAAGAGAGTGTGTTAAGGAGGGCTCAATTGAGATACAGTCGGAGAAGGAACGTAGGGTAAAACCATCAGCTCCAATTGCCCCCAGCTTTCTCCAGAAGCTTGCACTCTTCCTCTACTGTTTTGCACCACGTAGCTGTAGGTTAATCATTCATCAGCCATACTGGAATAGTAAGTTAAACTGCCTAGTATAATACGCAATTAATGACCTACCTTCTTATTTTCCTTCAACGTTTCTCCCATTCAGAAGCGGTTGGGTCGGCTTTTGGGTCATTTCCTATCGACTTCGATGTTTAGATCAATCTCCTCAGCCCAGATTGCATGTCCATACCGTCGAAGATGCCTCTCTCGCAATTTCTCTACGATTGGTTTAACCCCTAATTGATGTCCTCATTTTACTGATCTAACGCAACATTTTTACCTCAACTTCCGAGAGGCGACGTTGATTGCCTTTAAAAATCGGCCAGCGCTTGGAATCATAGTGGACGACACTGAATTTAAGTAAACTATGCACTGATTAAAAATATTTATTCTCTTTTATTTATTTATTCTTTTTTTATATTTCCTTGACAATGTTACAATATTTTATTTAATGTTCAAACATTGGTAGAAGGCCTCTTTCAAGTTTATTTTATGGATATATAATCATAAATCAGATTATAGGTAATAACACTGGGGAGTTTGGTGTGAAACTTAATATTAATAAAAAATATATAATAGGGTAAAATTATATGTCCTGTAAAAATTTATTGCATTGTCAAATTTTATAGAATTACAGTATCATATTAATACCTCGCGACCTGAGAGTAAGTAGCAGAAACTTGAGCTGTGATTGATCGCCATCTTGTATTGAACGTTCTAACACGGTTGAGCAACCGCCAAAGTCAATTGCCACCATCTCCAATGGCATTATAAGGAAAATAAATAAATATTTAACACTCTCGTGAAAGTTCAGTCTCTAGGATACACTATCGTTGATTGACTACTGATAACCGTTCATGCCTAGAGCTATCAAACTTTAGGAAAAGAACTAGCCTCTTCTCGTTAGAATCGCAATGTCTTAAGTTCCAGAATCGCAGGGTCTTTAATAGGCATTAAGAAGTGCATAATATAAAAATGCAAATAAGGATACCAGAATCCCTTCATACCTGGAGCCTTTCAGCTTCTGGTTGCTTATCAATAGACTAGAATGCGGAATACTTGTTCATTCGCATGGACATTGGGATTCTTGAACGTTCTGGTCCTGATCCCGACGAATCTAATTTTTTTGTTTTCAACCGAACATCGGGATGCTTCCTCTTTGTTCCTTTAAGATTTTTTCACTTCCGAAAATACTTGTATATTTGCGCTTCTTGTTACAACAAAAATACATTTAATTTATGTAATTACATGTGTATTATTATAATTATCACTTTCCTTCTTCTTTCAGGTTGGCATTATCGATTCCACACGACAATGTCCACGGTTATAGTAAATGTTCGATGTACGCTGTTAACTTCACTGAAGCTCTTGCAAATGGAACCACCGAGGCAGATCCTTCATGGCCAGTTGTTGCTTGTCGACATGGTTGGGAATATAATTTCACTGAACTTCCATACACAACAATTGCTACCGATTTGGATTGGGTTTGTGATAACGCAGCACTTCCAAGTGTAGCCCAGTCCATCTTCTTCGTGGGAGCCATTGTCGGGGGATTGCTTTTCGGTTGGATTGCCGATCGATGGGGTCGTATTCCAGCCTTGGTCTGGTGCAATGTTATCGGTTTTGTGGCTGGCATCGCAACGGCCTTCTCACCATCATTTTGGATATTTGCCTTTTGCCGTTTTCTCGTTGGATTCGCTTTCGATAATTGTTTTACGATGATGTACATTTTGTGTAAGTTGTTAATTGATTTTATGATTTTTCCTCGTTTTCATGAAAAAATGTTCATTATTTATTCATATAATCATATGTACACGACCATATAGTAGTAATTACATTACCATAATATCAGTAAACTGATTGGCGTGGTAACTATATACCGAGCTGACCTTTGTGTGTCCGGATGCCTCAGTGGTTAGAGCGCTGGGCTGTCATAGCAGAGGGTCGCGGTTCAAATCTCATTGGTTGCAGAGGGTTTGCATCGTGACTAGATGTCTGATACAAGTCGGATCAGTTGTGAATGTGTACCTGAGTCAAATCAGCGCAATGCTGACCACATTGTCTCCTACAGTCTACTGGCTTTTCCGTTGGGACAATATACAACGGTCGTTCAGGATGAATGACGAGCGGTTGAAGGGCACATCGCAATCTTTAGCGATAATCAAACTGCATTGAATGCGTTGAGCAGTCCTTTGATCACTTCAAAAATGTAGAAAGTAGAAATCGCTTGAACTGTTTTTTGATTCAATACGGTGAAACTACTCTGGGTACCCGGTCATTATGATATGAAATGAAATCTCGGATGCTTTAGCAAAAGGGGGTTCAATTTCCCCCATGCCCGGGCCTGAACCAGTAATTGGGGTATCAGTAGCAATGGCTAATGCTGCTATGAGAAACTGAGAACAAACTTCTCATAATTACAGGTGGCTGAGCCTTAATGCTGCTAAATACACCAAACTTTTCCTGTCAGAATCAATCAAACATACTGTTTATCCTGTCGAAAAACAGAAAGATTTGCGGAACTATTGTGGGCATTCTGATTGGCCATAATACACTGTTCAAAATAGGAATTCTCCAAGATGATACGTGTCCATCTTGTAATGAGGAAGCAGAATCCACGGAACATTTTCTATGTGAGTGCCCTGCCTACGGGCGCATCAGACAACAGATTTTTGGTGCTGATATGCTACAACTGCGGCGAGTAGGATCACATCCACTAACGGAAATCCTGCGATACATAAACGAATCCAGGATATTCCGTTAGACCGGGGAATAGAGAACATTGGACCACTAAGGTCGGAGTGCTCAGAGGCTTTGTCTCTCCCACACATCAAAGGCACACATTCACACACACGCCATAATCTTACTGTTTGAAGATTCTCCCATATTCCGATCACGCTGCACCCAGGGTAAGGGTGAACTAAAAAATTGGCGGAGAAGTTATCCTCAACTAGTTCGTTCTGTCGTCAAGTGATTGATGACACAGGACTTCTTCAATCCCTAAAGAAATAGGAAGCAAACAGAATTAAAAACTAGCAGTTCTTAGACCTCAATCTGAGGTGCCCATTATCATATTATTGGTGTGCCCATTGGATGCTTCTTATCATGTAAAATTACAATGGTCACCAACAAGCTTTTCAAACCTCTTCAGGCAAACCAAAAAAAAAGAGGAGTCACAGATGTTATTAAATAATCAATAGCCAAACATATACCTTGAGTTTGTATTATTTTTCAAAGGGCGGTTATATAAAAGTTAATTTTATTAAAATATTGGTATATTTTTGAAGGAAATGTTAAACATTTTATTTTCTCTTTACGATACCACGTCACTAGTAATTCGTTTGTCCACGGTTCTTTACTACTTCATAAATGCGACTACGCGTATTCTGGATGAGATGTAGGAGCATAAAAGCATCAACTTTTTCACAACTACGATCAATGAAATCAAAAAACACAAATAATTGGATTGACTATCGTCAGTCAAACGTCCTTCAGGCCATCCCCCACTATCATGATCATTACAAATGTTGCCAAATCACCAGGAACTAATTGATTCGCACTCTTGGTCCTTTACTGTATCATTTGCCCAAGCACTATCTCCGTTCATCCCCGTATGCCAAAATCGGCAGTCACCATGTAGCCGTTGAGTTTTAATCATAGCCCCGTCGGTCCAATACCGATACCGTCCAATACCGACGTGAAAATCTGCTACGAGTAGGATCAATTTCTGCAAAGCCACCTTCGGCACTCTCAACTGCATACGATCAATCTCTTAGAATTTTTTACAACGTCCTTTCCGATCTCTTCCCTAGTTACGTTCCTTCTTCTCCTACATGTCTACGCTACTATCCAATTTGGTTTACCACGGAGATTTTTTTAAAAACATTCGCCTGAAACACGCACTACGGAAGAAATTTCAGTCTTTCAAAAATGTCACTGTCCGTGCTTATTTCAAAACTACGTGTCATTCTGTAAAATCAATGACTAAAAGAGCGCATAACTGATACTTGATGAGCGTCGAAGTCGTCCTAACTTACGGAAATTTCAAGCCATTTTAATCCCATACTCGTAATTCTCATAACCTGTTCAAGCTTTTCTCATTTATGTTAGTTTCGCTGGCTTCACCTCCAATTCCTCATAACGACCCTGTGACCGGCTGAATGCTATTTTCGTCATTTTTCGGCTTTTTAATCCTATCCTCAAACTTTGAGACCCTATTTTAGTGTATGCGAGCTACCCCCTTACTTTCTTCTCTTTTGTTCCAAAATTTTCGAGAGATACGTCAACAACTGGTTGGCCGCGCACTTCGGCCACCTCATTGTCTTAATTCACGGCAGGAAGCAAACATAATTTATACCGACTTTAAAGATTCCCTTAACCAAAATATACCCTGCTCCAAACTTTCGCTAAAAAATTTCGCCTTCTCAAATATCACATGGTTCACCCCCTTCATGGTTACTTATCCCGTCCATCTTCCCCCTCTGGAATTCCTCAAGGTCCCTTACTAGACCCCTACTATTCTTTTCTTACTGACGACCTTTCCTTTTTCTTCACCGCCCATGCTCATTTCCTGTAGACGATCTTTAATTATTTGTCTCTGTTTCATCTGTACTGGACTGTGCTCTGCTGTAATCCAACGTAGGTACCTCGGTGAGTTGTTGTTCGGCCAAAAACTGATAATAAATGTTAGTAAATGTAACTCAATATGTATCTCAGGTACATTTTTTTTAGAATCCTTTTTTTAATCTTTTGGTGCAAAACTTCTACTATTTCCGAGTTCCTTTCGAGACCGATATATAGCATCTACGGCAAACTTCGTTTCAATTTCCACTCGTCGACGTCGTTTATCGCATTTCCAAAATATGTGGTTTTGTAATACGTTTCTCCTCTAACTTCAGCCCTCCTCCACTTTTCTATTTCTTTATTCGAAACATCTTTGAATAGTGCTCTATAATTTGGTCTACCTTCCACAAATGTGACTAGCTTGCTCTTGAAGCTGTGCAATGCAAATACATCCAACCTCTCTTTAAAAAACTTTCTACCTCCTCCGATATTATCTTCTGCTTTTCTTCTCATAATTGCTAACTCTCATAAAGAGAGGATAGGCAAAATGAGATCTGAAAGCCAAGCTACTCCAAAAAGTTGCGAAAGTTTTTGTGCCACTTATGAACGTTTTTCGGTGGCATAGTCGTTTTACCGAAGACTTTGTGCAACATTCTGAATGTTTCCGAAATGTTATTTTCAAACAAAATTTAAGGGGAGTTCTTTCGTCATCATCATTAATAGCGCAACAACCGGTATCCAGTCTAGGCCTGCCTTAGTAAGGAACTCCAGATATCCCGGTTTTACGTCAGAGCTTACCAATTCAATAACCCTAAAAGCTGTCTGGCATCCTGGCCTACGCTATCGCTCCATTCCAGGAAGGGTCTGCCTCTTCTTCTTTTTCTACCGTAGATATTGTCCTTATAGACTTTCCGGACTTTCCGCAACCTATTGAGCCGGATTTCATTCACAACCAGGCGGTTATGGCATCGCTCATAGATTTCGTCGTTATGTAGGCTACGGAATCGTCCAACCTCATGTAGGGAGCTAAAAATTCTTCAGAGGATTTTTTCTCGAGCGGGGCTAAGAGTTCGTAAATTATCTTGCTAAGAATCCAGGTCTCCGAGGAATACATAAGGACTAGCAAGATCATTGTCTTGTACAGTAAGAGCTTTGACCCAAACTAGGTGCTGCTAAGAACCATATCGTCCGCAGTCTGTTATCATTGGTATCCTTATGTAAGCTAAGGGAGTAAACGTATCGCTCCATCCCTACTTGGCTATTAAAATCCCTAAGTATGATTTTGATATCGTACCTGGGGCAGGCTTCGAGGGCTCTTTCCACTCCTCGTAGAAGGTATCTTTCTCCGACTCTACAATCTTTTTTGTAGGGGCGTGAACGTTAATGAGGCTTATATTTCTAAATTTACCTCACAAGCGCAACGCATAGCCCTTCGTTTATGTTTTCAAAGCCGATAACAGCATGTTTAATTTTTTGGCTGACTAAGAAACCTATTTCGAGCACATGGTTTACTGGATAGTTACTTTAATATATGGTGTAGTGGCTCTTCTCCAGAAAACCGGTCCCTGCCCATCGCATCTCCTGCAACGCTGTTACATCAAGCCTATATTGGGGCTGGGTATCAGCTAGCTTATTCCATTCTCGTTTCGTCGTTGTGTTGTCAAACTAATCCAAGGCTCCTTTCTTGGCTTCGTAACGTTGGTTTTCGTATAGGGTTGTCAGTCCTATCCAACCCCAAACCTGGAGGACCAGGTGGTACAATTTGTCCCGTTTTTAGGTAAGGAGGTCAGACATTGTAAAAATCGCAAAAATCAATTTTACTCGTTTAAAAATCACAAGTATAATTTTAGCACTGACGATGACATGATCATAAAACTTGGCACAGATGGCGCAGACAGCTGCAGTTACATGTAAATAAAAAAGGTGGTCCAAATTTGATAGGCCGCGACATAGTAGAGTAGAGGGAAATATGACAAATCCCGGCTGTCACTTCTGTCGAATGCAGGGGTAAATGCCGTCGAGCATAAGACTGGACAGGGAGCTATAAGTAGCGCGCGTCAATCGCGGCTGCAAACATGGCACGTCGATGGAAAACACTGTCATATTTCTCTGTCTTCAGGGGTATTAACGGCCGATTGAAGGATAGACGCCTCGCAAACGCATATTTCATCACCTCAAAATTTGTTAAAGAATGGGAAACTCGTTTGAGCTTTTTATGTAAATTTGATATAGTAAAACTATTCTGCATATCTGGTGTCTGCGGCGTAAAAGGAGAAGAGATCTAGCATGCTTTAACAAAAGTGAATTCAATTTCTCTTATGTCCGAAACCAGCAATTGAAGTGTCGGTAGTGTCCTACTATTTATTATTGAATGGAAACTGGAGAGCTTCCTAGAAAGATACAGGGAGATAAAATGGACGCAACTGGACATACCAATTGTCTTCTAAAGAAAGAACGAATGGCGTATTCGTCCATGGCAGAAGAAATTGATCAAATGCTTCTTACCTCGGCAATGCGAACAGCCTGACTGAAAGAGGTTACAGGCGCTAATCATTCCCTTACATACATATATTCCCAAACATCTTGTTTATCCTGTCGGGAAGCAGGAGTATCTTCAGCATATAATGAGAATAAGAGTATCACATTGATGCTGTAACCTAGTTCGTAGGTTATCTCCTCATTCGTAGTTTATCTCTATTTTGACAAATTATAGTTACTTTTGCTTTTGTCCACAACAAGTAACTTACTAGACTGTCCCGAACGTTTTACCTTCCCGTAACCATTAGCATCAGAAGGAAAATATTTCGCATTAGTTTCCAAACGCTCAAATTTTGCCCCAACATAATGTTGAAAAAGTGCCGAACAAAATTTTTTTAAATGGTATGACCCTAATATGTAGTATGTATTTATCTTATTTGGACATTCACATTGAAAAACAAAACCAAAAACCAACTTTCCTAATTTTCAAAAATTGGAAACAATATTAGTCTTACATTGTTGGACAGGAATTTTGAAGAATTTATTTGTAATTACTAAAATCTGAAAAAAAATAGTTAAATTTTCTGAATATCCCCCTTAAACTGGTTATAATCAGCATCTTAACATACTTTCAATTTCTGTTGAATATTTTGGAAAAATGAATCATAATAGTAAATAGTGTACATTTCTTCTCGAAGCCTCGAAGTATTATTTTTGCTTACTCAAATCTGTTATCATATGCACATCTTCTATCAATAAATCTAATGAGAATATCAAATATGACTCATATTTGAGAGCACTCGAAGCTACTATTATTAGATAGAAACGTAAAATATCAGTTTTGACGTATCTTCAGTTGAAATGCAAAGATTGAATGGAACTGATGCAGATAAACAAGCAGCAAAAACAACATGCCTGAAGTATGCACGTTCTACCGAGTTCCATATATGTATCTGTGAAAATGGGGGTCAGAGTCGTTCGACCGTTTAATTATTATGCTGGAATTACGCATATTTATGTACGTACGAGTGTAGAAAGACGTTGACCTTATCTACTGAGAGGTTTTCTACTTGCTGCTACTTCAGAAGTTTGAAAGTGAGCCTTTTACTTTTTCACACGCACCATTCATAACATACCATTTAGGAGTAGCGATTAATTAAAAGGTTCGTTGAAAGGCAATTAATTCAGTTGATGTACCTGCCACCTGATCAGGGACACGATAAGTTGTCGATACATATCTTAATCGGCTAAATTGAGCCCAGTGTGTGCCGTAAATGGCTTTAGTTCTATAAATCATAATAGTGGTTTCTAGTCAGTTGCCCCATGGTTTCCTTGACTCTCATTCAAATGTAACTAAGCATGTTTGACTCCAACTGCCTTGCATTGATTAATAAATAATCAATTCTACATATTTGCTGTATTTTGCCACATAACCATTCATTACTATCATTAGTATTTACATGAATAGTGGTCAGCCGGGAAGGTGTTCTTAATGCTTGGTAATTGAAAGGTATGAATTAAATGTTTCGCTTTAAGTGGCAGAAATAATGAGTTGTGTTGTCTACATTTTGTTAAATCGTTGCTTACTAGCTTCAAAATTTAATTTGCTAGACGCAGGGCCGTACAAGGAAAACCGGGGCCCTGGTGAAAATTATGCGGAAAATACAGGTCTCAGGTGATAATTATAGGCCCTCATATTATCCGTTTATTTAATTAAAGTCTCTATTCCAGGCTACAGAGAAAACCCCCAACTTCCGAAGGACTAATGATTAGAATAATCAAATGCAATATTAGCAAATGTATCGTATGTGTCTGTATAGGGTGGGGGAGGCTCAGCCCCTAACGATCCAGACCATAGTGGTCCCTTGTACTCGACGTACACGTCTAAAGGAATATTCTTCTCTCACAATTTTTCTTGCTAAGAACCCAAGTTTCCGCGGAATACATGAAGACTGGCAAGATCATTGTCTTGTACAGGAAGAGCTTTGACCCTATGATGAGACGTTTCGAGTGGAACAGTTTTTGTAAGCTGAAATACGCTCTGTTGGTTGACAACAACTATGCGCGGATTTCATCATCGTAGCTGTTATCGGTTATGATTTTCGACCCTAGGAGAAATTATCAACGGTCTCAAAGTTGTAGTCTCCTATCTTTATTCTTCCCGTGTGACCAGTGCGATTTGATGTTGTTGGTTGGTTGGTTTTTGGTGCTGACGTTGCCACCATATATCATATTTTGTCTTGCCTTCGCTGATGTGGAGCCCAAGATCTGGCGCCGCCTGCTCGATTTAGATGAAGGCAGTTTCTACGTTTCGGGTGGTTCTTCCCTTGATGTCGATATCGTCAGCATAGGCCAGTAGTTGGGTGGACTTAAAGAGGATTTTACCCCTCGCATTTACCTCAGCATCACGGATCACTTTCTCGAGGGCCAGGTTAAACAGGACGCATGATAGAGCATCCCCTTGTCGTAGACCGTTGTTGATGTCTCATGTGATCCTGCTGCTTTTATCTGGCCTCGCACATTGGTTATCAATTTCGTTGGGACACCGAATTCTCTCATGGCCGTGTACAGTTTTACCCTGGCTATGCTATCCTATGCGGCTTTAAAGTCGATGAAAAGAGATGGTGCAACTGGTGTTCATATTTCAACAGTTTTTCCATCGCTTGTCGCAGAGAGAAAATCTGATCTGTTGTTGATTTGTCTGGAGTGAAGCCTCTTTGGTATGGGCTAATGATGTTCTGGGCGTATGGAGCTATCCGGCCTAGCAAGATCACGGAGAATATCTTATAGATGGTACTCAACAACGTGATACCTCTATAATTGCTGCACTGTGCCTCTTTGCCAATCGTCAGGCATTGATTCGCTGTCCCGCACCTTGAGCACAAGTTGATGAGCCACTTGGTGTAATTGGTCGTCTCCATATTTCACCAATTCGGCTGTAATTCCATCGGCTCCTGGCGACTTATGATTTTTATGCCAATGAATTGCACGGACTGTTTCTTGTATACTTGGTGGTGGCAGTATATGTCTGTCGTCTTCAGTTGGTGGGACCTTCAACTCGCCGATGTTCTGATTGTTGAGCAGTTCATCAAAATAATCAACCCATCACTCCAAAATGCTCATTCTGTCGGAAATCAAATTTCTCTCTTTGCCTCGGCAGGATGAGCATCGAGATGTATAAGGGTTCATCCTACTGGCTTATGGTAAAACTTTCGCGCCTGGTGCGGTTGCTCCCTGAACATTTCGAGTTCACAGACCTATTGGTTCTCCCAGGCTTTCATTTTCCGTATGTGAAGTCGCTTCTCTGCTCGCCGAAATTCGTGATAAGTCTCCGCGCATGCTCGCGTTCTTTAAGAATACATCATTTCTCGATATGAGGTATTCTTCCGTTCCGTTGCTAGCTTACATTCATCGTCAAACCAGCCGTTCCGACTCTTTTTGCGGCTAGGGTCAAATATGTTTGTGGCCGTATTTATGATAACGTTCTTCAGGTGATTGTGAAGATCATTTGTTGATGCTTCATCTTCAGGATCTCTGTTGACTGCGGATATTGCGGCATCCATTTCCCTCTTATAGGTGTTGCGGAGGGCTGTGTTGTGGATGGCTTCAGTGTTAACTCTCACCTGATTGTCAGAGGGAATTCTGGGTGGTGTTGTTATTCGAGCTCGGAACACCATGCCAATAAGATAGTGATCCGAGTCTATATTGGCCCTCTTATATGTTCTGCCATTCATCATGGCTGAGAGGTGGCGGCGTTCGATCAACACGTGGTCAATTTGATTGAAAGTGGTCCCATCTGAAGAGGCCCACGTATGTTTGTAGACCGCTTTCCGCGCAAACCAGATACTTTCAACAACCATTTCGTGTGATACTGCTATTTGAATGATCCGCAGTCGGTTATCATTTGTATTTTGGTATAAGCTATGGGAGCCAACGTATCGCCTGAATATGGGCTCCTTCCCTACTTGGCTGTTAAAATCCCCAAGTATGATTTTGATATCATATCTGGGACAGGCTTCGAGGGTTCGTTCTACTGCCTCGTAGAAGGTATCCTTCTCCGACTCTGCAGTCACCTCTGTAGGGGCGTGAACGTTAATGAGGCTTATATTTCTAAACTTGCCTCGCAAGCGCAGAGTGCATAGCCGTTCGCTTATGTTTTCAAAGCCGATAACAGCAGGTTTCATTTTTTGACTGACTAAAAAACCTACTCCAAACACATGGTTTACTGGACGGCCACTATAATATATGGTGTAGTGTCTCTTCTCCAGGAAACCGGTCCCTGTCCAACGCATCTCCTGTAACGCTGTTATATCAGCCCTATATTGGGACAGGGTATCGGCTAGCTGCTCATCAGCTTCATCTCTGTACAAGGAGCGCACATTCCATTAGAAAATGTGCATCGTTATTCCTTTATCGTTGCCGGGTTCGTCGTTGTGTAATCCGTCCAGTCCGAGGCTCCTGTCGTGGCTTCGTAACTTTGGTTTTCCGTGTAGGATTGTCAGCCGTACCCAACCTCCAACCTGGAGGACCAGTTGGTACAATTTGTGCCGTTTTTAGGCGCGGGAGACTCGCCTTCATTCTTCTCCGTCTGCAGCTTTTCGGTAAGAAAGAGCTTCCAGCGGTCACCACGTGGAGGTGGAGATAGGGTTTGGTAGTAGAGCTGTTGGTGTTGGTTGAGCAGGCGTTTCCCAGGTTTTATGCTCCATCGTGGGTACCAATCCACGTTTCGCCCTGGGACCTATACCATTTAGTGGTTCGTCACTAAGTGGGTGCAAACTCAAGACTCCCAGCATCCTCAACAAAAAAATATTATTTACTTCGGCCTGGTTTAGGTCTAGACTGATGACGGATAAATAAAGAAGGATCAGTTTTCTGCTAGATTCGTGAATTATTAACCACTTGGTTAACTATCATCTTCTACTGACTTATCTAATTTTTTATGGATGCCAATATCCTTTGCAATTTTACTAGGAATATGATATGCTTATGGTACTAATTCTTGCCCTAGGTTCACAGAAACTTTCTTTTAATACTCGGATTTCGAGCGCTATGGCTAACGCTCATTCTGCCTGTGTTACCAAAATCCCGAATGTAATCCACAGGTTCAAACTGCAGAGTGACTATGACTACTATTCACCTGTTTCCCCATGAAAACTGTCAACTATCATGTTGCTGCTTCCGTGGTTGAATTTTGGTCTCTCTGTGCAGTCACCTTTGCAGATCATCCAGCAGTAGTTTGCTTTTATGATACGCGCCATAATAACAACGCCATCATAAGAACATAACAACAGCATAAATAAGGACTGGTCTACCAAATAAAAATAAAATCACTTCGTCTATCAATATTCTCAGGTGGCACAAAGCCGGTAGCATTGACAGTATTTCTGCGGAACTTCCTGAAGTTTCTGCGGAGTGACTATGGAGATCCTTCGAATTTGGGACCTCCCTCAATGATTGGAAGAAGAAAAATCAATAAGATTCTGAACAATTATCACACTTGGGCGAATATTTTGACTTGCTGCCATAAAGGTAAAAGCTAATGTGATCCAGGAGCACATAAAAGAACACTTTGAAACATGATCGATCGAGCGTAAGGTGGTTTACCCTCTGGGTTTTTCAGCATTGACGACAATAATATTCTTTGGATGATCCTAAAACAGTGTTTTGTCAAAAATCAGGAATGAATCTATCCCAACGCCAACATTCAGCTGAAACTGTTCTATGCGAATGTGCCGCAATATGGGAGTAGCTTATGGAAAGTAACCGCAATCTTCACTTGAAAGCTCCAAGCCTGCATGAGCTAACGATCGTTAAGATCCCGAAAAGAGGCGCCCGTCTTAAGTACGATAGTTCGGAGGATATTTGTGTATTTTTGCTCTAGTAAAGGTAATTGCTGAAATAATTCTAGAACGTATCAATGAACACCTCAAAAACTTGATTACATCGATTCCCTTCCGATCATTGTGGAAAAGTGTACGGAGTCCAGATCCCCCCTTCACCTGTTCTTCACCAAATTCGGGAATAGTCTGAGTAGGAGAGGCGTTCCCGAAGAATTAATGAATATCATTAGATCGACATATGACTGCGCAAAATATCACGTCTTGCATCGAGATAGAATCACAGACGGATATTAAAGTCCAAAGCGGGGTCCGCAACGGTTGCATCTTATCGTCGACATTATTCTTTTTTATTATCGGAAATCGAAAAACGTGGAGGAATTCAATTGATAACTTTCCTTCAGCACTTCGAATACCGTAATGACATTTGCTCTCATGCCGAAGACTCTGATCATGGAGAAGAAGAGTCGGACTGAAATATTGACGAAACTAAGGTTGAGAACCTTTTGATGATCGATCTTCTCATCCTATCTGTATTACAGAATAGACCGTTGAGCGCCATTAAGTGGATGACGGGCTCAGGACAACTCATTCCCAAACAAAAATTTTCAGAGCGTTGAATGCTTCTATCAATTTGTCTATCTTGTGAGCATTGTTTCATCTCAACACCAACATGAAGAAGTTGAAGCTGCTCCACGTGAAAGTTATCTTTGGGCTATTATATCTCCATGGTTACTCGTTCAAGCCTTCGTTGACAATTACCTCCGCTGCTTGAACAAAAAATCTTCCAGCGGGGTTGGTAATCAGTTGTACTATTTCGCTCTGTCATTTGTCTTATCTGGAAGCAGTCGCGAGTCTTTCCAATCCCCATCTAGCGTATCAAGCCACCAGCGGCTTCAATGTTCACATCAATCCGGTCTTGACAAGTAAATTCTCACTAGCGCGAATTATGTGACCATACCATCGAAGCCGCCTCCCTCGCAATTTTTCCACGATTAGTACAATCGTATATCGATTTCGGATGTGATCAAGGCGTGTTACGCCATTAGTCGAACGCAACAGATTCGTCTCCATTACCGGGAGACGCCGTTCATTGACTTTTATACTCGCCCAACACAACCGTAGACCGGACGACACTGCGGTAAATTTTTAACTTAAGACGTTCATTGATATATCCAGGTTGCGCTAATCTTCTTTTTCTTCAGCCTTTGTCCCGTTCACAAGCGGGGTCGGCTCGTCGTGATCGGCTTCGCCATTTGGCTCTATCGAATGCCTGATCTGGGTGCAATCTCGAGGCTTTCAAATCCCCATCCAGCGTATCAAGCCACCGTTGCTTAGGTCTGCCTTTTGGTCGTTTACCATCGACTTCGATGTTCAGACCAATCTTTGCAAGTGAATTCTCGTTTGCACGAATTGCGTGACCATACCATCGAAGACGCCTCTCTCGCAACTTTTCCACGATCGGTGCAACCCCATAACGATTGCGGATATCCTCATTTCGGATGGGATCTAAACGTGTGACGCCACTAGTCCAACGTAGCATCTTCGTCTCCATTACCGCGAGACGCCGTTCATTGTCTTTTATGGTCGGCCAACACTCAGAACCATAGAGAGCGACTGGACGGACGACATTGCGGTAAATTTTAGATTTGAGACGTTCGTTCATACGTCGATCACAAAGGACACCAGTTGTGGAACGCCACTTCATCCAGGTTGCGTTAATGCGTGAAGCAATTTCATAGCGCAGCGCTCCATTGGCTGATAGCGTTGACCCGAGGTATTTAAATCGCTTAGATCTGGGCAGATCACTGCCGCTGACAGTGATTGTGCCTGTTTCATGGGGATCGGTCGTCAAAAATTCAGTTTTGTTTAAATTCAATCTGAGACCGTGTTGCATGAGGCGATCATTCCATTTTTGAACAAGTTGCTCGAGATCATTTTTGCTATCAGATGCTAGGAAAACATCATCTGCATAAAGCAGTGTGTAGGGCGCTGGACTTTGGATATCCCGTGTGACGGTGTCCATAACAAGGACAAAGAGGAGTGGTGAGAGGGCACTTCCTTGATGAACTCCAACAGAGACACGAAGCGGTTTTGATACACCCGCCATACTTCGAACTTTACTTTTCGGATCGTGGTAGAGCAATTGAACCCAGCGCACGAGTTCTTCTGGCACGAAGTGTTGTCGTAAAGCATACCAGATGAGTTCGTGTGGTACACGGTCAAACGCTTTCTCTAGATCCACAAAGGCAATGTAAAGAGGGCGATGCTTCTCACGGTGTTTCTCCATGAGTAACCGCGCAGCGTGTATTGCGTCAGTAGTTCCGCAGTTCTTGACAAATCCGGCTTGATTCACGGTTATTTCAACGATTTCGCGAATACGGTTGTCAAGAATGCGTTCAAAAATCTTCATGGTATGGGAAAGTAACCGGATCGGACGGAAATTTGAACATTCTGTTGGACTACCTTTCTTTTTCCATATTGGAACAGTGGTACTTTCTTGCCAGTCAGATGGTGTTCTTCCTTCCTGAATAACCCGGTTAAAGAATTCACTCAGCCACGGTGTTGGGTCCCAGCTCTTTGCTTTCCAGAGCTCAGATGCGATGTCGTCAGGTCCTGTTGCTTTCCCCGATTTCATTTGTTTTATTGCCTCCTCGACTTCAGTTGCGCTGACTGGTGGAACTGCTCCAAATGTCGGCAATGATTGTGGAAGTGGAGGATGAGCAAATTCTTCAGTTGAAATCTGCTCGAAGTATTCTCGCCATCTATCCGTTGCGGCTTGACGATCAGTAAGCAAAGTACCGTCCTTGTCATTAACACAACAGAAGTGTTCGATATCCTGTGTGCGTTCATCACGGCTTTTAGCAAGTCGGTACAGATCTCTCTCGCCATCCCGAGTGTCTAGTTTATCGTAAAGATTTTTGAAATGGTTCGCTCGGGTGACAGCGACCGCTTTCTTTGCTTCCCGGTTGGCATTCTTATAAATTTGCCAATTAGCAGGCGTTTTATCGTCGAGAAATTTGTGGTAGAGGCGTTTCTTTTCGCGGACCTTCATTTCAACATCATCATTCCAAAGCCAAGTATCTCGGTTGATGTACCGCTTACCCGGCTTGGTGACCTCGAGGGTTGCAGAGGCCGCTTTGTGGATCGTGTCTTTCATTTGGTTCCATGATTCTTCCACATTCGTAATGGTTGGCAATCGTATGAGTGAGACCATTTCTTCGTTCTTCTCACCAAATCGCCACCATTTAATGCGCGGCGGGCCAGTGCGTTCCTCACGCCGTTTTATCGGTGGCTTAATTCGCAGGACAGCAATCAACGGCCGATGTTGAGGTGCGATGGTCTCATAGGGAACGACTTTGCAATCAGTGACAGTGGTAAAATGTTGGCGTCTTATGAGAATATAGTCGATTTGCGTTTTATTGTTCCCACTATAAAATGTGGGAAGATGAGACAATCGTTTGATGAACCATGTATTCATAAGTACAAGGTCATGGGTGTCCGCAAAATCGATTATACGCTCGCCACCTTCGTTGCGCGCTCCGAACCCCTTTCCCCCATGGCACCTGTTACCGTCTGCCTTTTCACCCACATGACCATTAAGGTCGCCGGCAATGATTATGTAATCGTCAGCAGGCACGTGACAAGTCTTTTCATCGAGAAGTTGCCAGAAGGCATCTTTCTCGGCATCAGGTCGGCCTGTCTGTGGTGCATACGCGGTGAAGAAGTGAATAGTGCGATCAGCTGATATAATGGTGAGCTTCATCAGCCGATCATCAAATCGTTCGACTTCTTTAATGGCATCACGGAAACCCTCTGAGATGGCAATGCCAACACCATATAGAGTGTGTGGGTTACCAAAATAGAGAAGTTTGTAGCCATTTTTACCGCGTTCGCGTTCAATGTCGCAGCTTTTGGAACCAGACCATCGGGTTTCTTGCAGAGCGCAGATGTCAATGCACCTTTTCCGAAGGGCTCTTGCGAGTTCCTCGGTCTTTCCAGTTAGGGTACCAACATTTAGCGTGCAGACACGTATTTGTTTTGTTCGTTGTGTGCGGACTAACTTGCTTACGTCCTGACGCCGTCCATGCGTCAAGAACCCTTGCCCATTTCTCGACAGGACCGGGGCCCGTCCTGCCGCGTCGACTGAGGTGGACACCCTAGCATTTCTCCGAGGCCTGTGACTTAATCCGATCATCATGTTTGTAACGACATTCTATGCATTTTCTTGGTCGACCTGTCGCGGGGCCTGTCACCAAGAGAGATCAGGTAGGATTTAGCATAGTGGAATAACTCCAACTATACTCTATTTATCTCTTTCCCTGATCTCAGCATTTTATTTTTGTTTTACTGAGGATAGTACAAAGTACGTTGCCTCAAACCCTCCTCCTTTACCTGGGCTTGGGACCAGCATGCTATGTTAATAGCATGGCGGAGTTCCAGGTTGCGCTAATGCGTAAAGAATTTTCATAAAGCTGTTCTTCATTGGCTGATGGCATTGACCCGAGATATTTAAATCGCTCAGTTCTGGACAGGTTACTGGCATTAACAGTGATTGTTTCTGTTTCATGGAGATCGATCGACAAAAATTCAGTTTTATTCAGATTCAACACCAACAGAGTCACGAACGTTCAATGAACTTCTTGGCAATAAAGTACAGTTCCCAAGGCGACTAAAGACTCCTTTGGAAGATGAATTGAAAACTCTCTGAAGCAGTAAAACGGTTCCTTGGTGGAACCGAGAACTGCAAAAACTCAGGAAATCAAACAGGCGACTTCTAAACCGTGCTTGCAAAAGTAACAAGAACGAAGACTGGTTAAATTTCAGGAACTCACACCGTGAATATAAGAGACTCGTTAGGTGTTCGAAACGAGACTCCTTTAGAGCATACTGTGAGGAACTGGAAGGCGAAAGAGAGACTTCAAGGCTGTGCAGAGTCCTCAAAAGGGATAAGTCGGCCAAGTTGGATTCCTTAGAAATCCCGACGGTACTTTCACGAACTGCAGACATTTCAAAGCACCTGGCATGGATGGCATCAATCCGGCAATGCCAAAGGAGGGTATGGAGCATTTAGAGCGACCTCTAAGAAATATTTTTCGAGGATGTCTTGCTCTGGGCTACGTGCCTTCCTCTTGGCAACAGGTTAAGGTAGTCTTCATACCGAAACCTGGGAAAGATGACTATTCTAATCCAAAGAACTTCAGACAGATCAGCTTGAATTCATTCTTGCTGAAAGGTTTGGAGAGACTGGTCGAGCGTCACATTCGTGGAAACGCATTTAGATCACAGGTGGGTATCGATCGCTACCTGACTGCAGATACAACGAAGGGCTGCCCCAAGGAAGTGTGCTTTCGCCACTTCTGTGGAGTATGCTCATCGGCTCACTACTATGCGAACTGCAAAATTTGCCAATACACGCTCATAAGCTTGATGACGCTGATGACGTGGCTGTGCTTGCTGTTGATCGGGATTTTGGAACGGTGTGTAGGAATATACAACGTGCCGTTGATTTGATAGACAGCTGGTGCCTCAGACATGGTCTGTCAGTTAATCCAAATAAAACCACAATGGTTTTATTCACAAAAAGGAGAAAACTTAATGGAGTTTGCCTCCCTGAGATGAGGGGTACTACCCTTCAACTTTCCGAAGAAGTGAAATATCTGGGAGTCACTCTAGATAAACAACTTCTTTGGAACAAAGATGTAGAGGTAAAGATGAAACGAGCTCTCACAGCTTATGGGCTGTGCAGACGGACCTTTGCCTCGACATGGGGACTCAAGCCTCATGTGGTAATGTGGATATACGTTGGCATCATTAGGCCGATGTTCGTATTTGCATCCGTAGTATGGTGGGTTAAGGTGAGACAAAAAGGTTTTCACCGTAAACTAGCCGCACTGCAAAGAACTATATGTCTGAGTATTACTGGTGCCATGAGCACGACATCCGGCGCAGCTCTGAATGCACTACTCAATTTGCAGCCCCTGGATATATTTATTCAAAGCACTGCAATGAGAGCAGCTCATAGGCTAATTCGATTAGATCTATGGGAAAACGACGGATGTGGGGGGCACAGAGCATTGGAAGAGTTGCTGGGAGGACTGAATCCAGTTCTTACAATGCCTTCCGATTCTTGTGTCCCCGCACATCTGTTTGGTAGAAGACATGAAGTTACCCTGAAGCGTAGAGAGAACTGGGAAGTCCCAGAGGAATGCGTCGCGGGATATACGGAAGTCTTCTACACCGATGGCTCAAAAACAGAAGAGGGTTCTGGAGTCGGAGTCTGCCTCTCGAATACAAACGATAAGTGGGCTTTTCCTTTGGGACAATATGCAACGGTTTTTCAAGTCGAAGTTTATGCGATCCTGAGGGCGGCAAACTGGGTGATTGATGAGCGGTTGAAGGGCAGGCGCATCGCAATCTGCAGTGACAGCCAAGCTGCATTGAGGGTATTGAGCAGTCCTTTGATCACCTCGAAAATCGTTCAGGAATGCAGAAACCGTTTGAACTCTATGTCTAGATTCAATACGGTGGAACTACTCTGGGTAATTGTTCACTGTGTAGCAGATGCAGTGGCAGATGCCCGTAGAAGTTTTCATGAGCAGACATAAGTGGCAGTAGATAGGTCAAACATTGAGACACAGAACAGCAGAGGAAAGGTGTGAGGGAGCTGAAGCACGTTATTGGAAACCGGCAGCGAAGATCTGTACCTGTGGTTGAGGCGTTATGCTCCACATAAGTGTTTATGACAACCATATCCTACATCCTTTCATGAATGATGGAGTCTCATAAATTAGCCAAACAACTCTTCCGACCTTAACCCAACTTTTAGTAAGTGGTAACTTTGAATAAATCAAGGCAAAACCGCTCCCAAATCTGCTTAATTCCAATAAATGTCGACGCTCACTGAAATGGAACCCCAAGAACTAAACGGCATGCCAATTTGAAACGCTCGTTTAGTTGCAATCGGTTCAAGGGACATCAAAACACTTGTTATTGCCAATTACCGCCATGCGTGAGATCTGTGCGATCAATTCGCACAATTTTCCACCTGGCCACGTAGAGCACAAATGGCAATGAATTTAATCGTGGTATCAACGCTGAAATTGTCGCAAGTCAACATTGACCAACAAACGATCGACAAGGAGACAGCCATGTCTTCTATGCAAGCACATGCATTTTTTCCATGTGTGAAGCGAGTTCCCGGCAATTACAAAGGCTAACGATGCATTTGAGTCGCAATTACCATAGCCACCGTCCGCCACCATTACCATTATCTAACTGCAATTTATTCGCTGGCCAATTACTCTTGTGCAATAATGCCTCCATTCAAATGTCGTTTTTTCTGGTAATCGCGAATAAAACATTTTTCATTGCATCATTATTGTTTACATTGTTTTTTTTCTCTCGCCAACACGTTGAACTTCTTATGAACTTGTGTGCATTCTGTTTAATTTTCCAGTGCTTGAGTATGTAGGTCCCAAATGGAGAACCTTCGTGGCGAACATGTCTATCGCGATTTTCTTCACGACTGCAGCCAGCGTCATTCCATGGATCGCCTATTACCTTG
Organism: Hermetia illucens; assembly: GCF_905115235.1. Lineage (NCBI taxonomy): Eukaryota > Metazoa > Arthropoda > Insecta > Diptera > Stratiomyidae > Hermetia > Hermetia illucens. Next base: position 148,483,970 of record NC_051850.1, read on the forward strand.
CCGACTGGAAGCTATTCACAATTGTTACATCGGCTCCCCTGGCTTTGGCCGTTCTCACACCATGGGTCGTACCTGAGTCGGCCAGGTAAGTATCTAGACTGACTTCATTACACTAAACTACATTAAGATTCAGAAGTCTCTTATGACTCAGCAAGTGCGATTGGATCAGAAGCAAGTGCTCAAGAATTTCGCAAAGCCTTCTTGGTCTTAAGTGTGGACTTGTGCCATTCAATGCGGGAGCACAAGAATCTCAGTTTCAAACGCTTCGAGCCAAATTATTCTGCCTTCCGATGGTAACTGGACCATTAACTCTACGATTGGAGTAGTTAACTTCCTATTACTATGCAAGTCTTGCATCATAAAAAGACTTTTGGATCACATTATTCCAATAAAATGCTGCAATTTGTTAACATCTTTCCTTTCCAGGTGGCTTGTATCCCAGGGTAAGATCGAAAAGGCCATCACCATATTGAAGCGATTCGAGAAGGTAAATGGGAAGGCGATTGAGCCACAAGTGTACAAGGATTTCAGCGACAGTTGCGTGCGACTACAAGAAGAGGAGAGTGCCAACAACAGCTACTCTACCCTTGACCTATTCAAGACTCCACGACTCCGTAGGATCACGATCTTGCTGATCGTTATCTGGATGGCCATCTCATTAGTCTTTGATGGTCACGTTCGTAACGTTGGATCTCTTGGCTTAGACATCTTTATCACCTTCACCATCGCTTCAGCCACCGAGTTTCCTGCCGATTCTCTGCTAACATTGCTCTTGGATCGCTGGGGAAGACGCTGGATGACATGCGGATCAATGGTCATTAGTGGAATTTTCAGCTTGTTGGCCACAGCTGCACCGGTTGGCGTCATATCAGCCACGCTCGCTATATTTGGACGGTTCAGTGTAAATATCTCATACAGCATTGGCCTACAATATGCGGCCGAACTGCTTCCAACGGTTGTTCGAGCACAAGGTGTTGCATTCATTCACATAATGGGATATGTCGCGAGTATCGTTGCACCATTCGTTGTCTACTTAGGCAATGTTGCTCCATCGTTTCCACTAATTATTCTTGGCATCTTAGGAATTGTTGGAGGTCTTTTGTCATTGTATCTGCCCGAAACATTAGATAAGGATCTGCCCCAAACACTTGCTGATGGTGAAGAATTTGGTCGGGGTCAGAAGATCTGGGAATTCCCATGCTGCGGGAAGAGAGCCGTTGAAGCCGACGTACCTGACAATAAAGTTGTACAACACTTCCAGCGTGGAACCACCAGAGGTGCTTCACTACGCGCTTCCAGCAGAGGCGAACTCAGCTCAAGCATTTTGCAACGATCGGCGAGATCAAGGTTTTCTGGAAGAAGATTGCCAAGAACTGCGGAAGCGTAAATGAAACTGCCATGTACCCATATAGGAAAAGTAGATAGCCAAGAAATCATTGTCTGCACTCAATGGAAAATCGATCAGATAATGGGGGATCGGGTTATCCACTTGAATCGAAAAGCAGGTCTAGTCAGAAGCGTATGCATGTATTTATTATGTTCAATCAAACATTAACACATAGTTCCTAATTAAAAGTGTAGCAAAGTCATATGGAGACTTCCGCATTGTTGCAGTCACTTCCGCCTGCAGAGTCGGTTGTTCTGTGTATCGAGTTGCTCTTAGAGATAATAAGATATCAATTGCATTTGAGCCATTCAAACCTTCACTTGACAAACATCAACATACGTATTTGTTATATTTTTGTATATTTTGTATATATATGTATACGATTAGAGCAATATTAGGTACTAAGGTTACATATTAGTGCAATAACAACTTCAGCTTATTATAGAATGTTGCAATCGAAATATTTGTGCTTATTTAATGTTTGTATATTTAAAGTAATATCGAATAAATTATTTTAATTGAATTTTTCGTTTACTAGCTTACAGGATTACTATTTAACCCACAATTGTAGATATTTTGATGGGCTTTTTCAGGGTTTTGACAATCATCAACTTCTTCCAATCATCGGAGCATGGTATTTTTCCCCGTTTTCGATTAAATTGTTGTTTTCTTCTTCTTTAGGCCTTTTCCTATTCACAAACGCTCGTTATGATCGATTGCGCCATTCTGCTCGGTCATAGACCTGAATGGGATGGGGGCTGTCAAATCACCATCTAGCGTGTCAAGCCATCGTTAATTCGGTCTGCCTTTTGGTCGTTTCTCATCTACATCGATGTTCAGATTAATCTTAGCAAGCAAAATTCTTGTCAAAGCGAATTGCATGTCTATGCCGTCGAAGGCGTCTCTCTCGCAACTCCTCCACCCAGCTACATTCTACTAGGCATTAACATACTATGATCAACTTTCAGGTGCAGAGGAGTACTGACCGCTCGAGTAAAATGGTAAATATGCCCTGTGGTTATCGAAAACGGACTACGGTTGGTTTCTGGAATGTACACACGTTCCTCGACAACGGTAGGGGAGCCAGCCCCAGAATGCTCGCTTTCTCCAACTCGTAATTCCATCGACCACCAGCGTAGCATCAGCTCCTGAGACGCCGCTGGTTCTGCTTATACCCTGCCGGCGACTGCGGCCAACAATACTGGCGCCGCCTCTGCCTCTGTCTACCACGCACTGCTCCACTGCATCTATAAATGATTGTATCAACCCGACGAAGTCCGCTAGCCAACTGAAAAATCGTCCTGCATCCAAGGGACATGTTCCCTACACAGCATCGGCTGCGCTACGCACCTCTGACGATTGTCCTACTGTCGTTGCATTAGCACCACCACACTCTTCCTCCTGTGCATCATCGACGCCCGCCACCGCTGAAGCGCAGGCCTTTCCAACCTAATGCCGCGGACTCCACCACGTCCAATGAAATTCTGGCCTATATCAGAAGCAAAGCCAACTAAACTTTGTCACCTCTCTCATGTGTGAAGCTGGCGAACGGTGGCTCTCCTGACCGAGTGATAGCTTTTTTCAAAGTGACATATCGCCACAACTTCGATGTCATCGTCCAATCTTCGTCAAGCCTTACTAGAGGAGTTAGCTTCGTGAAAATTTCCGGCGCGCTCGCCTATCTCGTCGAACTTAAATTATTCCGACAATTTTACACTCTTTGATCAAAATATAAGAGGTCTAAAGACCAAGCTGTCGAATTTCAAATTTTCTGCCTTAGCATTCTAACCTCACGTCATCTGCATTTCTGAAACCTAACTGTACGACAGGATCAAATCAAATCATATTTTCCTCCTCCTCCTCCTCCACCTTCGATTCTGTCACCATACGAGTCATTCCGCGAAACGTATGTCCCTTTATCATATGGTGTGTATATTTTCCCTGCCTTAGCCCGGCTTCTCTATACGAGGATTTCTTCGGCAGATTATTAGAGGTCCTAATCGGTTTCTTTCCCTCACTTCATTTCATCTTCTTTTGCGACTTTAATCTTCCCATTCTCTCCTGGTCCATTACTCCTGGCCTTCTCGCCCTCCCTAATAACCCCACCCACCCTTCCCTTCCTCTATTCACTTTCATGTACACCTGTGACGCCCTTCAGTTTAACCTTTCTAGAAACCACTTAGATCGCACTCTTGCCCTTGTCTTCTCTAACCTTCCTGTGCTTTGCCTTTCTTACCCGTTGCCCGTCTTACATTGCTCCTGACGCCCATCATCCTGCTCTCGTGTTCAATACATAGATATCCCGACTCCACTCTCCGGTCACTCGCAAGCCTACCAAATTCAACTTTCGTAAGACGAACTTCGAAGGTCTGAACTCAGTCCTGGCGGCAATCAACTGGGTTCCTCAACTCCTTCTATACCATTTTATCTGATCTTCTTCCCTGTCAGGTCCCCTCCTCTCCTATGTGCTTACGCTCTTACCATATCTGGTTCACCATTGAAGTCCACAAAAAACTACGTCAAAAACACGCTGCGATGAAGAAGTTCTTGTCTTCTAGGACCTATGGTGACTTAGTTTTTTTCAAATCTCTACGTTGCTCTACGTTTTTTGACCAGTGTTGAAGACTCACTAAAACGTGGAAGCCTCAAACCTTTCTGGTTCCACATTCGCAATTTCCGCTGTTCTCCCCCGCTATCCCCTCCGTCCATTAAATTCTCTGACTCCTCAGCTAACTGCCCCCAACTATCTTGTTATTTACTCTGCCGCTATTTTTCCTAAGTCTATGTTCCCCCTCTTTCTTCCGAATCCCTCCCGATAGTGTATGTAGCCTGCCCCGCATCGCCTACCATTCCCCTTCTTACCCCAAACCTTGTCGAGTACCTATTGGCAAACTTGATGACAATGTCGGACCTGGTTATAATGGTCTTCCAAACCCCTTTTTGCTCAAAACTGGTAAGTCCATTGCCCTTCCCCTATCTCTTGTTTTCAACAAAAACCTCGAAATGAAACATTTTCGCGGCTTGTGCAAAGAGGCTCTCATCATACCCATACACAAAAGTGGCGATCGTACGCTTGCCGAGAACTACCGTATCATTTCCTTCCTCTTCTCCTGGAAAGATATGTCAGCGACTGGTTGTCCGCCCACTTTGGCCACTACATAGTGAAAGAGCAACACGGCTTTGTTAAGCGTAGGTCCACTGTCTCCAACCTGCTTGACTTTACCAACTTTGTCGCCAAATGTCTAAATTTACGGCAAGAAGCACAAACCACTTACATTGCTTTCCCTAAAGCCTTCGACATTGTAAATCACAAGATACTTACTCGTCTCTAAGTGTTCCCATACTACTTGTTTTATGGCTGGCCCCTTACCTTTCCAACCGATCCTGCTACGTCCCCTTCTTACTTGTCCCTGTTTGCTCTATGCCGACGACCTTAAGCTGTTTTCCGCTATATCTTCGCCTATGGTCCGTGTTTCCCTTCAATCTAATCTAGACACTCTGGTTCGTTGGTTCTCCACTAATGGTGCAGCACTAAACGTCTGAAAGTGTCCTCCTCTGATTTTGACTCCATTCAACCCTCCTTGGCTCTTTTCAATTCCCTCGTGAGGAATACCCTCGAATACTGCTCCGTGATCTGGTCACTTTCCCTTAACTGTGATTGTCTTGGCCTTGAAAATATGCAACGTAAATTCACTCGTTCCCTCTTCTTTAAGAAAAGCTTCGCTTGTGTCGATTACCCCTCCCGTCTCCGCTTTCTGAACCTTCGGAGAATTCTTCTCTCGAACGCGGCCAAGAGTTCGCAATTTTTCTTGCTAAGAACCCAAGTCCCCAATGAATTCATGAGTACTGACAAGATCATTGTCTTGTACTCTAAGAGCTTGGATCCTATGGTGAGATGTTTCAAGTAGAACAGTTTTTGGAAGCTGAAATAGCTCCATCGTAATAGTTGTTATCGGTTGTGATTTTCCACACTAAATAGGAGAAATTATCTACGGTCTCAATGTTGTAGTCTCCTATGTTGATTGTTCTCATTTGACCAATGCCATTCAATGTAGTTGCTTCTGTGGTTTTTGGTGCTAACGTTGCCACTGTATATTTCGTCCTGCCTTCATTAATATGTAGCCCAAAATTTCGCGCCGATAGCCACCTGTACGACCTAGATGATGTATAGGTCGGATAATGCCCCTTTGCCAGTCATTGCAAGTATGTCCCACACCTTGAGCACAAGCTGGTGAACCCTTTGGTGTAATTGGTCACCTCCATATTTAACCATCGGCTCCTAGCGACTTTTGATTCTTAAGACGATGACTTGTACGGACAGTCTTCCCCACGGTTGGAGGTGGCTACATTTGCCCGTCGTCTTCAGTTGGCGGGGCCTCCAACTCACCGAGCTGAGCAGTTCTTTAAAATACTCAATCCACCACTCTAATATGCCCATTCGGTCGGAAATCAGATTTCCCATGAAGGTGTATAAGGCTTCATTCTGCTGACGTGTTGGTAAAACTTCCGCGTCTGTTGCGGCTGTTCCCTGTACTTTTCGAGTTCACAGACCTGTTGATTATCACAAGCTACATTTTTTCGCCTGTGAAGTCGCTTCTCCGCTCAACGAAGTTCGTAATAGGTCTCTGCGCGTAACCGTACCGATGCTAGCTTACATTCATTGTCGAACCAGCCTTTCCGATTTTTCTTACGACTGGGGCCAAGTATGTTTGTGGCCATATCCATGATAACGTTCTTCAGGTGATTGTTCATTTGTTGATGCTTCATCTCCAGGTCCTCTGTTGACTGCGGTTATTGCGGCATCCATTTCCCTCTTATAGGTGTTGCGGAGGGTTGTGTTATGGATGGCTTCAATGTTCACTCTCGCCTGATTACCAGAGGAGATACTAAGCGGTGTTGTTATTCGAGCCCAAAGTACCAAGCCAACGAGATAGTGATCCGAGTCTACATTGGCTGGCTTATATGTTCTGACATTCATTAAGGCTAAGACTTGGTGGCGTTCAATTAACACGTGGTCAATTTGATTGAAAGTGGTCCCCTTTGGAGAGGCCTATGTCTGTTTTTGGATCGCTTTCCGGGCAAACCAGGCACTTCCAACATCCATTTCATGGAACACTGCTAATTCATTAATCCGCGGTCCGTTGTCAGTGGTATGTTGATGTAGGCTATGAGAGCCAATGTATCGCTTGAATATAGGTTTCGTCTCAACTTGATTGTAAAAATCCTCAAGTGTGATTTCGATATCATACCTGGAACAGGATTCATGGGTTTATTCTATTGCCTCGTAGAAGAAGGGGCGTGAACGTTAATGAGGCTTATATTCCGAAATTTACTTTCAGTGTGGAATCCCAATGGTCATAAAGGACCCTTCCTAATGAAGAATATGAGGTCGAATGAGAACGAAGCTCATTGGCTGTTATTAGAACCACATGACATGCCTAGCATTCTAGAGTCTATTAAACACGGTAATCCATTCCACCGACTCCAGGGTATCATCGTGTTTATTTTGAAGTTTAGACATTTGCAAAAATACTTACTAATCAGTTTCGTATCACTTATGGGCCACACTTTAAAATCATCGTTCAGAAAATGCAGCAAAGCCACCCTCAAAACGACATTCGAGACTTGCAACGATATCAAAAGGTTCCTACCGAAAGCCCATTTCAAAACCCTAATAGCGAAGATAAGACAACGATTCTGTGTAATTCACTAATGTATAATCTGGACTCTGGCTAACCCATGTTTTTATCAACAATTTTCTAAGGGCCGGTGTGAGTTCATTACGAAGGACGATGTAAACATCCATCCAAAGCATATGTAGCTATATTCGTATGCTCCGCAACGAAGGCAGTACATATCGAAGTAACTAGCAGCCTTCAAACAGCATTGAAACATTTCATGGCCCAAAGGGCCATTGTAAAACCACACATTGTAAAAACACGGCAAACTTTGGATGAGCGACCGAACTGGGAAAATTGATGGACACGTTATATAGCGAAGAAACACTGGCAGAAATATAGTGGACTATGGGAGGCTCCAATCAAGAGCTTAAAGGGCCTATCAGACAAAATCATCGGAGCAGCATCACTAATCTACGATCAGCTGGAAACAGTGTTAGCAAAGAATAAGGCACTTTCAAACTCCAAAAGCCTGGTGCCAACGTCAAGTGAGCTCTGGTAGAGATGGAAAAGCAAATATTTTCAACAAACACAAAATCAAATGGAAGGCTGAAAGTAAGAATGCGCAGGCAGGGCAAATGGTAATTCTGAAAGAGGGCAATGCTCCAGTCTTACACTGGCCATTAAGACGAATTATGGAAGTGCATCGAGGTAAAGACAGAAAAATTCGTCAGGAGTCAGGAGCAAGCACTATCGTTATCCTTTGCCAGTAAGCACGACAGCTCAGTGAGAAGGAGCAGAAACACCCACGGCATCAACCAGCAATGAAATGACTAACGTGATACAGTACAATGGAAACACACGACAATAGCCGTAAAGCTGAAAAACACAACTCTTAAACTTCTCTCCAATTTAGCCCTTCTACTGAATGGCTTCTTTCTTTTAAGGAGTCAAAGCCAAATCGCTCGAACGAGAAGGAGCCCAGAATGCATTTTGCGGATAGTGCGACGACTCACAAAAATCTTTTAATAGTCTGCCCGTTTCGATGTTCATGACATTTTAATTCAGTGTTCAACACTTCCGAATAATACAAAATAAAAAAAGAGATTTTAAAAAGTGCTAGGACTTTTAATTTATAGAAAATTATTTGCTGACATTTTTATTTATTTAATTTTTTAATTTAATTAATTTAATTTAATTAATTAATTTAATTAATTTAATATTTTTTAATGCAATGAAGGGCCAGGAGGTGCTTTAGGACCATGTGAATAATAGGTGAGGTAGAAGGAGTGTCTAGTCCCCTTCATCTAGATACAACAAATGTTTGATAAGGTAAAAATCACCAATCGTTAGTAATTGATAAGTAATGAAAAGCGGTGAAACACCTTTTGCCTGCTTTTTACCACTTTAAACAGTGCATGGATCAAGTTGGAGAGATTTTAGAGATGGCCTCAAACTGGCAGGCTAGAAAGTACGCCCATTTTCAACGGATACATATCTAGGTAAATCAATCGCGCCATTAAAAAACAAACGACTGCCAAAAAACATGAACTCACAGAGCGAAACAGAACCTACAACAGCGCCTTACCTTACCTTACATGAAAGACACACGCAAACTCTCAAGGAACACAAAATCCATACCTTTTTTAATCTCCGACTAAAAAAAGACAAATATTAAAAGGCCACCATTCCACGCACTTGACGTATATAAAATCCCACACTCCTGCGAAAAAAACTACATAGGACTCCCACTACCCACGAAAACATTATGGGGCCTTAGATACAAAACAGCACTCTGACAGCCTCAACAGAGATCAGGGGTATACCACTAACTCAATATGGGATATTATCCCTTAGGATCTTATAATTAGGAAACCCATCCTATACAGGTCTAGACACAAGCGCTGAGCATCAGTGTCAAAAACAACGGTCTAAGACAAGGGGCGCGAGATGTTGGGCTGCACACTAATCAAGGCAACGTCAAGGGGGTCAAAGGTCTTACTGTACCAGACAATGATCTTACCAGCCCTCATCTACTCTTCGAAGATCTAGAGAATTTTTGGCCCCTTACATGATGGTGGCCGATTTGGTAGCCTATATAAGGACGAAATTTATGAGCAATACCACTGTCTAGTGGTGGATAAAATTCAACTCAATAGGTTGCGGTGAACGGGTCACTTAATCCGGTTGGATGAGGATGATCCAGATCGGAAAGTCTCTAAGGGCAACATCTATAACAGAACAAGGAAGACGTGGTAGACCCTGTCTCAGGACGCCAGCCAACTTGTAGAGATATCGAATTGCTGAACCGCAGTGCAAAACTGAAATGCCTGGAGTTTCTTACTAAGGTAAACCTAGACCGCATGCTGATTGCTGCGCCGTTGATGATGGTGATCCCATAATTATGAAACGTACAGACGCTGAGCATCAGTCTTAGGTCAGCCCTGAAGAAAAGCGCCGGAATCCGCAGGAAACCTTGGATTTAGTTCTGGAAGTTGGTTCGAAAATCCGAAAAAAAACAAGAATGATAATCGCCGCCATAGAAGCCTTAAAATTATTAGTTCACATCATCCGACCGCAGTAGTGCTTCTAAAGCAATTTTTCTATTAGAATTGTTCTGGATACTATTTTTGAAATTAATGTTTGATTCCTTTGCCCAGATAACTGAGTGGTTGGAGCACAAGGCTGTCGTATGGAAAAGGTCGCGGCTTAAATCTCATTGATGGCAGAAGAATTTGTATTGTGATTTGACGTCGGATACCAGTCGACTCAGCTGATACCAGTTGACAGTCCTGAGTCAAATCAGGATAATAATCTTGGGCGAACGCAATACTGACCACATTGCCTCCTACAGTGTACTGTAGTGCACTGTTACGGTCTGGACTGAAGTGCTCTAACACACTTCAAGCTCCTGATGCAATTGGATTGCTGCGCCAACGATTATTATTATTATGTTTGATTTCTATTCACAATTCTCAAGGAAAAAACGTTCATATTTATTTATTATTTACAAAAGGAGGCGACAAATTTCCTTTCTCAAAATATTTTGTCAAATTTGAAAATCAATTTCAACTTTAGAATGTTCAAGCATAGATAGTATAAATTCCAGCGGGGGTAGTAAGCACTTCCTGCGATAAATAATACAAAATTCCATAAGAATCCTATTGATACTAATCCTTGCATTACTGGACAACTTTTCTTGATTCAAATTGTCGACAAACCCCATTAAAGATACAGGTATCTAGTTTGTTCGCCTTTAATCCGCCCTTACACGTGATGCGTTATTCTCATATTTTATCTTTATTTATTCCCAGCAATCTAATTTTTCCTGCTATATGTCGCTCGTGGATAAGCTGTGAAGCTTCCGGCGAATTATCTTCTATGGAAACGATATAATCCAATTTGCAAATGCTGCCTCACGCTTCCTGGCTGGTGGACTGAGTGATGGACGGACAAAAATTGTTTATTATAGTCATTTGTAAGAATATTTGCTGTCATATCTCATAATGAAATATATGAACTTATTTATCTTTCATAATGGAGTAGTAAGCACCTTATACATATATACACAGATAATATTTAAACTTTTTAATCCACTTATTAGAGCAAGGACTAATTGTTTTTTTTAGTTTCTGCAATAAAATATTTCTAATAAACTCAACCCTTTTTAAAAGTTAAATTCAAATCATTTTTCATTATTTAATTATATTATTTTGCTTCCATACATATTTGTATGTGACAGAATATAAGCAGTATTTTCATACTTTTACTATGCTAATATGGAATTTGGATTTAACTGGTGCTTTTCTCTCCCTAAGTAATCTTGTTCGATTGGGAAGTGGCCGGACAAAAACAAGCGAAGAAAGCAAGTATAATCAAATTATATCCATCAATATTGCTTCTCCCCATTATAGCCGAGCAATTTCAAAGGACACCCTTTGAAAGACTTAGGAAAATCATTGGTTTCTGTGCGAGAGGGGGCTCAGACCATCACCAACGGTGCAATAACTGGTATCCGTCTAGGCCTGCCTTAATAAGGAACTCCAGGCATCCCGGTTTTGGGTAGAGGTCACTAATTCGATATCCCTAAAATTTGTTTGACATCCTAACCTACCCCATCGCTCCATCTCAAGTAGGGTCTGCCTCGTCTTCTTTTTCTACCATAGATATTGCCCTTATAAACTTTCCGGACAGGATTATCCTCATCCATACGGATTAGGTGACCCGCTCACCGCAACCTATTGAGCCGGTTTTTATTCACAACCTGGCGGTCACCGTATCGCTCATAAATTTCATTGTTATATAGGCTCCGGAATTGTCCATCCTCATGTAGGGTGCCAAAAATCCTTTGGAGAATTCTTCCTCCGAACGCGGCCAAAAGTTCGCAATTTTTCTTGCTAAGAACCCAAGTCTCCGAGGAATACATGAGGACTGGCAAGATCATAGTCTTGTGCAGTGAGAGCTTTGACCCTACGGTGAGACGTTTTGAGCGAAACAATTTTTCTAAGCTAAAATAGTCTGTGTTGGCTGCCAACAACCATGCGCGGATTTCATCGTCGTAGTTTGTTATCGGTTGTTATTTTCGATCCTAGATAGGAGAAATTAATAACGGTCTGAACCGCTAGGTGTAATTGGTCACCTCCATATTTAACCAATTCGTTTGTAATTCCATCGGATCTTGGCAGCTTATGATTTGTTAGCCAATGAATTGCTACTACTGTCGGAAATCAGATTTCACTCTTTGTCTCGGCAGAATAAGCATCAAGGTGTATGAGGCTTCATCCCGTTGACTGCGGTTGCTCCCTGTACTTTTCGAGTTCACAGATCCGTTGGTTCTCCCAGGCTTCGTTGTTCCGCCTGTGAAGTCACTTCTCCGCTCGCCGGAGCTCCTGATAAGTCTTTACATGTGCCCGCTTTCTTTGGAAATGGAACATTACTCGGTATGCCGCATTCTTTCGTTCGCTCATGGCCTCGACGCTAGTCAGATACCCTTTCTTGGTCTTACTCACTTCACTGAAGTTCGTAAAACTTTAAAGTGAGCGAAATCAAAGTAGTTTCCGGAAGACTAATATTTTACTCTTGCGAGTTTCACCCAAAGTTATTTATAAATTTCGGTGGTGAACCAGAATGCAAGGACCTGGCAAAGGACGAGTCGTAATAATAGGGCAATTTACGTAGAATGGTATAAACAGAAACGAGGGATATGAGAACTTCTAGTGAGGTTGAATTTAAGACCGGCGTCCGAGTTCATTGAGGGACATAAAGGAAGAGAATGGTGGAAGGGATGGAGAGCCAGAAACTTCAGGCCAATGAAAGAGAGAGAGAGGAAGACTACAGTTAGGATTTCCGGTAATTTGTTGGAGAATTCCTCGCACAAGTAAGAAGGGATAAGACGGAGAAACATACGTAAACAATAACAAAAATGACTTACGCTGGGTGGAAAATACATAGCGTAATGCTGTCGTAAGGATAAGGGGAAAAGTTGGGTTCGGAACGCAAAGTAGATTTAAAAACGCTTTGGACTCCTCCGTTACCTTACCAATGCGGAAGACAAAGTATCCTTTTAGGGGATCTTCTTTCTGAAATCGTAAGATCCCACTAGGTTTCAGAAATACAGAAGTTGCGCTGCTAGAAAACCAGAGCAGATTGACTAAAACGCAGCAGCTTGGTTTTTAATTCTCTTACATTATGACAAAGAAATCTTAACCTAATAAACGGTTCATTTATGGTGGTCGCGGAGGTAGGTGGTTGGCAAGAAAATCATAGTTCATCGCCCTTATATTTGATGAACCGTTACGTTGAGTAACCACGTCCAAGTCGTAGAGATACGCCATTCATGAGAGATCAATTATAATACTTAGTTTCACAAACGACGGAAGCCCGGTTTTACTCCTGACGCAGTTGAGAATGCTGTTGGAAGAGGTGGTATAAGCGAGCATGGATACAAAGAGTGCTCGCAAAGAGAGCTTTGGTAAAAAAAGGCTAACGGCAGCGGGCTGTAAGAATTACTAGAAGGGGGATCCGCAGCGATCTCAGATGTGGTTTGTGATGCTGCGGGAACCATCATCGATTGGACGTTGGCGAAGAAGCGCATTGGAGTTAGTTCAACGGCAACAGGGTGATTTGTGGATGAAGTTGCATTCCACAATTGGTGTTCTTTGTGATCGGCGTATCAGCAAACGTCTCAAATTTAAAATGTCGTCCGTCCTGTCGCTCTATAGGTTCTGAGATTTGGCCGACTATAAAAGACAATGAACGGCGTCTTGTGGTAATGAAGACGAAGATGTTGCGTTGGACTAGTAGTGTGACATGTTTTGATCAAATCCGAAATGAGGACATCCGCGATCGATATAGAGTTGCGCCGATGCGCGTGTGAGTGGGGCGTCTTCGATGGTATGGTCGCGTAACGGGAATTCTCTTGCCAATATTGGCCTGAATATCGAAGTCAATGGTAAGCGATCAAAAGGCCGACCGAAATAACGGTGGCTTGACACGCTGGATGGGCATTTAAAAGCCTTGCGATTACATGACGAGTGTATGATGCTCCGTGTCACATAATCAAAAATTCCATTGCCCTCTATTTTTTGGAAAGCAATTTAAATAAATCATTTTACGAAAAGTCCTGTAGTGATAATAGTCAACCTCATACGCTTCAGACTCTGAGTTTAATATTATTAGCAAATGCGAAGAATTTAACCTACAACAGATACAAACAAGTCGGGAAACCGGAAGTTAGACGCTTCAGGTACGGTGAAAAAATTTTCAGATTTCGTAGTTCCCATCTGTCCACCAAATTTCGTTCGGATCGGTTTAGCCGTTTTGGAGAAAATTGCGTGCGACACACAGACAAACAGTTAATCGATTTTAATAAGGTTTTGTTTTACACAAAAACTTAAAAAACAACCCGATGAATTGCAATTATCCCAGTTTGCGAACCGAAGAAATATGCTCACAATAAGAGGAGAATATTTCAAAGAATTTCGTTGTACAGATTTTGAGCTATGGTGGCACCCAATTTTCAACAAGCAGTTTCGAGAAAAACGCATTCAAAAATTAAAGTGTGTAAATTAAGGAAAGAACTAGGTATTGTTCCTTATAGTGTAAATATTTTTACTTTCCTTCCGCATACAATTGTTTCGGAGACCACGTGCCTCCACGTGTAAGTAACAATACCTAGTTCTTTTCTTATTTATATATTAACTGTAAAAAAACATGGACATTGATTTAATTAATTAATTAATTAAATTAATTTAACATTTAATTAATTCAAATTAAAATGTGATCAATTACCATAAAATCTTAACTGACTGTTAATTTGCTATACCTAGTCCATAAACCTTTGGTTTCTTCGGAAAACACATATAAAGATTTGGCGTCAATTCTTGTCCTTTTAGCGAAATCATTCGAACGTCGTTCGGATCGGCAAATTCGCACTTCATTATGGCGAACGACATAAACTTGGCATATGACACTTTACCTGTCTAACACTGTAGTTTTCGAATGACTGGGAATATCAAAGTCATTTTTCCCAGATATAGCAGAAGAATTCTTGCGACAAAAATGGCAGGGTCGCACCATTCGAATCTATTCTGACAGTCGGGCGGTGTTATCGACACTAAATAGCATAGGGACTCTTGCCCCTTAAACTACCATATGGAGAAAAATGGGGTGGTGGTTTCCGCTGTATGTAGCCAATGTGAGGAGAAGAGAGACAGCTTTGGACTTCATATGCAGCCGCCCGGCCTCCTTAGATCTCAGACGAAGACATATCGGTAAGGTTTTTTCAATGAAGAATTTGCATCTGCTTCTGGAAAATGTTCTCAAATTCGTCAAAGCCTCCGAACGCCGCAGACGAGAAGCCTTTGAATAGGCGATTTACGGGGATAGTGCAGTGGATCTGGGCCCCCCCCACACAAAACTAAAGTAAACTTTCCCAAATTTTCGCCCCTACATACATTTGAGAACAACTTACCTTATTTAACTGAGTGAAATTATGCGGTGTTTCCAACGATTAATTATCTGGAATAATAAAAACTTGTTTCTTTTTCGTTGGTGTGAATATTTATTCTTGCAATTCTTGCTTCATGGGCAATGAAGCAAAAGAGGAAATCCGGCATGAAATGTCAAAAGCTATCGCTCACCAAAACAGGATTCGGAAGTCTGCTAACTAGCGAGAAACCAAGATCGTACGAGAACTGAAGAAGAAGCCGGTATACTACCTAAAAGCGGATAAAGGTAATGCGATCGTAATTATGGACAAGCAACATTACGATAACCTAGTAATGGAAAAGTTGACTGGAGGAAACTACTTCGAACTAAGGAACGACCGGCTACCAGGATCCATAAAACAAGTAGAGAAGGCCCTCAAAGAATGCTCTCTAATGGTTGATAACTCAGCCCGGCTGCGGATGCCAAACCCCTCTTTACCTAGAATTAGATGCCAACCAAAAATACACAAATCAGGTAATGAGATGAGGGAGATTATTGCAGATTCTAACTCCCCTACATACAACATTGCAAAATGGTTGGTCGAGGAATGCCAAAAATTGGGGTCTATTAACGGAAACCAATCCGTCAAAAATTCGAAAGAATTGATTGGTAGATTGAGTGCAGTAGGGGCTTTGGCGGATAATGAACGCCTAGTGTCATTTGACGTCAAAGCTCTATTTCCAAGTACGCCTGTAAAAGAGGCCATAACAAACTTGAAGAGGGGCTACTACGTTTTGGTTCGACACCAGAATGGAGGAGAAAGGCTAAATAATATGCGAGGTTGGCTTCCCTCAGCATGAATGAAAATTATTTCACATTCAGGGGGAAATACTTCAAAACGACCTCGGGTGTAGCGATGGGCAATCCTCTCTCCTCACTCCAAAGTGAAATCTTTATGACATCACTAGAGGAAAAAATGGAGCAGGATGGATTATTGCCAAATATATGGTTGAGATACGTAGACGACATTTTGACAGTGATCCCGGACTCAAGTATCTAAAATATGCTGGATAAAATCAACACTCTACACCCTAAAATAGCCTTCACTCATGAGATTGAAGTTAACAAATTGGCTTTCGTAGATTTACTAATCGAACGTCAAAATGGACAATTTTCTTTTTCTATTTTCAGGAAACCGACCAGCACTCACCGTACAATCCCGGCCACTTCGTTCCACAGCTACCAGCACAAAATGGCCGCTTATGGCACTATGATCCACCGCTTCCTAACAATTCCTATGACAGAGGAAGACTACTGGAGCGAAAAACTCTACATCATGGACACGGCAAAGGAGAACGAGTACACCAGCGCCACCATAGACACAATGATTAGGAGACACACACGAACCGCTCAAAAACGATCAAGTGTCACCTTCTCAAATCTGTCCAAGCACATACAAAGGAAATTGAAAAGGTTTGACATACAGCTGGTAGGACCAAGCTGTATCTACCACCTAAAATCCCAGCTGGCTGGGGAAAAAGACTGAAAAACGGTAGAGGAGATGAGCGGCATTTATAAAATCGCCTGCTCAGATTGTCTAAAGGTGTATATCGGGCAAACAAAAAGATTGGTAGCTACCAGATTTAGGGAGCGCATGAAGGAGGCAGACCTGGCTGTCAAGTACTCCCGAAAACCTACTAAATCTATGGTGGCTAAACATATGGTGGAATGCGGCCATAAAATAAGCGCCGAGGATTTGAAGGTTCTAAAGCAGGTAAGGAAAATTAACCAGCTGGATGCCTATGAAAGCTGGTTCATTAGCAAACAACCGGTTGACACTAGGTTGAATTCAGATCTGGGTAATTGCTACTCCCCATTGTTTAAAAAACTCTTTAAGAAAACTAAATGAACCTTTTCTAATTTCAGGATAGATAAATTAGCTATTAGAATGTAATTAAATATTTATTCTATTTATTATTTATTCTTTTACAGGACCTAGATATAATCCTACTTGTTAGCACTGATGAAGGGAACAAATGGTTCCCGAAATATCGGTATTTGCAAGAATAAAT
Source organism: Hermetia illucens (assembly GCF_905115235.1). Taxonomy (NCBI): domain Eukaryota; kingdom Metazoa; phylum Arthropoda; class Insecta; order Diptera; family Stratiomyidae; genus Hermetia; species Hermetia illucens. The sequence goes on from NC_051850.1 coordinate 148,500,976, forward strand.
ATTCACACCAACGAAAAAGAAACAACAACTTTTTATTATTCCAGATTACCTTATTTTTACAGGTTTAAATTTTAGAGCGAAGTGTTAGCTCCAATTTCACGTTTATTTTACTGGGGTAGTTTTTGAACTATTACGATGAAAGTCGACACTAAAGAATTAAAATATCATTGGCAGTTAAAGGGTTAAGAAATTGACAAAAATAGTATTTTTTGCTTAGAATTACACGAACAATCACCCGGCATACAGCTTTTCCAGTAGTTTTGGAACACCGTGCAGAATGGCCACTTCATCGAGTTCGCCGCAGCGGTAGATAAAGTGGACAGAGGAAATGGACCACTTTGTTATCTGCTCCCGCTATGAAATCACAACGACGCAGCAGATACAACATTATGCCATGATGAAGAGTCGACAGGGGAACAAGAACACCGCACAGCGGACAACCAGGCTTAACACACAGGTCCTCGTTATAAACTAGACAAATCTAACTAGGACCTTTTCAAAACCTAGACATCAATTCCAGTTGTATTATATCCTCGCGCGCTCTATTATGAGGAAATGATCCCATCATTCCGCTAAATTCGGGAGATTTGACTATTTTCAAGTGAATTGCATGGGAAACTGATGAACTGATTTTAGTATAATCCCTTTTGCACAAAACCCTAATTTGCCCTTGGATTGTTACTCCTCCTCCTCGATTCCTAACAACAATGAGCCCAAGGAATATCAAATTGAATCCCAACTCCAAAATAGGTCGAGTGAATTCAGCAATAAATTTCCACGGAACGCCCTTGGCTTCCTGGATGTACTTTGTGATTTGCATATATGTTAGTCTGCGAAGAAAACCCTCAGCTTCCATATGAGTTGACATCATTTGACTTCTTTCAGGTCTTCTACAGAAATCCCCCTCGAATCCCTCCGTTCTGAAGTAAAGCCTGTTCGGCAACAAGGAAGTGATTGGCCTTGAATAGATTCCCCCCTGAATGACTGAATTTATTTGAATGCATTATGTTGTTAACGCGACTTTCATGTATTCGCAAGGACGGAGTCTTGTTTTTCTCGTCGCTCTGTTAGAACCAGCATTTAGAACCACTATCACTTTCAATGTGTGGAAGCTTTCGCCATAAGTTGGAAAAGTATCGGCTCACCGAGTACGGAATTACACGTAGTCAGAATGGACGTGCTAAACCAGTTCCATCTTTGTCATCATCAATACCTGAAGAGGGCTTCGACCATCAATCATTTCCGTCCGTTCGCAATAATGGTGATATATTCAGGTATGGCTGGCAAGTGGGAAAATCTTCCAATTACTTTAACGGGTTAAAAAATGAAGCTTTCAGCCCACTCTCACTCTCTTTCAACTCCCACCGCCCACAGCCACCCAGTCGGTGGCTTTTCCCATGGTCGTGTTCGAAGTGGGTTCAGTTGACTTTTTTCGCTTCCTACTCGATGGTGCGGTTTTTCTAGTCCACTTGGCTCCACGAAGCTTCCATTGATGAAGTTGTAAGTTGTCCATTACGCGTTGAACCCACGTTTCCTTGTTCTTGTGTACTTCCCATCGGGCGGGAATCACCCCCGTGGTCAGAGCTAATGCTTTTGTGATCCAGAGCGGGTGACTAAAGAAAACAGTGAGAGGCTGTATTTTCCCTACAAGACCAAGTGGACAGTGTAGTGTGTGAAATGATTGGGGATAGCATATTTTTTGTGTTTCTCGTGACGGTGCTGGGTTACGGTGCCCGCAGCCAGGTGAGTTTTCTCAATCGTTCGTTTTGATTTCATAATATGAAGAGCCTACTTTTCTCGGCGGGCATAGATTAAATAACTTTTGCAATAATTAGTGGCCGGAAGAGAAGTGAAAAGACAATTTTTTATTACAGGCACCGCCGCCATCGGCTGCTCGACAGATTGCACAATTGGACAACAATGACCATCTGCAATATGTTTTGAGCAACATTCTCAAGCCAAGGGTAGTGGGCACTAAGGGGCATGATGAGGTCGCCACCTTCATTGCCAGGTGAGTTACACGTTGGATTGGCCAAATAAATATATTTTAAAAATTACAACCATGAACAGTGCTAACGGCCGATTGAGCCGTCCGTAATTGAAAATTATATTGAATAGTGCGACCCAATGTCGGTAAACAGTGTGCTGTAGGCCACATAACATTAAAAGCGCTGATATGCTAATATTTTTTTAAATTATTATAAAAACTAATACAAAGTGACTAAGTTTAACGCAAACCTGTACAGAGGAGACTATCCACCCCAAAATATTAACATTTTCGTCCCTTGCAGTGCGTTGCATATGTTCCAATTGTGATAGAGTGAAAACCGTAGCTTAACAATAATAAAATAATAAACTCAGAGCTTACACTATTACAAAGTCTACTGCATGTAAATACTTTGTTCATTTGAAACACTAACTCATTAAAAGTCTTCGGCAGTCGTTAGAAATGATATAAAGAGACGATTTGTAAACAAAGTAGTTTCATACAAGGCAAACAATAGCTCCGTTTATCGAAGACAGTGCTAAAATTTGAATTAATTTCTGGAACTCTGAATGAGATGATTTATATTCTGAAATCCATGTTCTGAACACGTTGAGGTACTATCATAGAGCCTCTTTAGGTGGATTATGTGTGTTTTGAGAAACAACACCTGTTACACCTTGAGGTTTTCATATTTTGTTCCCTCACAACTATCTGACTATTGCTGGCACACTACAACCCCTCATTCCAGACCTTTTGCTGTAGTTGCCTTCGCAATGAGTTTAGTAGGCTTTTTCGTCTCCAACTCCATGACGGGGTTTACTTAAAATGGCCATATTCTGTGAAGGCCGTTTTTTTTTTTTGTTTTTTAAGGTTTTGTGTAAAACAAAACCTTATTAAAACAAAACCTTATTAAAATCGATTCAATGTCTGTCTCTCTGTCTGTTTTCTCCATAACGGCTAAACCGATCCGAACGAAATTTGGTGGACAGATGAGAGCTATGAAATCCCACGCATACAGCGAGTGGTATAAATTTAGGTGGAGTTTAAAGGGGGCTCCCCATACATGCAAAGGAAGGATTCAAAAATTTTTTTCACCGGATATAGTTGTGTAGGGTATCAAATGAAAGGTCTCGATTTGTACTTTCCGAAACTGACATTACCTTTTTTTCCAGTTCTTATTTCAGCTCAAACTTACCTATTTGTTTGTTTTCATCGTATAGGGAATACATTAGCCTCAAGTCCAGGGTTTCTTCTTTTCATATCATGAGAAAAAGACACCTGCCTGAAACAGTGGCTTGAGCGATGGCCAAAACAATCGTCCTGGTTGTGTGAAGTCGAGCAAGAGGGTAGACACCCCACACGGCCATATTCTGCGAACAAAATTTGCACCCTCTTGCCGCAGATCTGGCAAACCCCTGCTCCCTTCAACTCAACAAAGAATAGCTTCACTTGCTGTACGGAAAGGGATGTGAAGGCCGCATATTTTCATCATATTGTCTTTCTTCTTTTCTTCAGCCTTTGTCCCGTTCACAAGCGGGGTCGGCTCGTCGTGATCGGCTTCGCCATTTGGCTCTATCGAATGCCTGATCTGGGTGCAATCTCGAAGCTTTCAAATCCCCATCCAGCGTATCAAGCCACCGTTGCTTAGGTCTGCCTTTTGGTCGTTTACCATCGACTTCCATGTTCAGACCAATCTTTGCAAGTGAATTCTCGTTTGCACGAATTGCGTGACCATACCATCGAAGACGCCTCTCTCGCAACTTTTCCACGATCGGTGCAACCCCATAACGATTGCGGATATCCTCATTTCGGATGTGATCTAAACGTGTGACGCCACTAGTCCAACGTAGCATCTTCGTCTCCATTACCGCGAGACGCCGTTCATTGTCTTTTATGGTCAGCCAACACTCAGAACCATAGAGAGCGACTGGACGGACAACATTGCGGTAAATTTTAGATTTGAGACGTTCGTTGATACGTCGATCACAAAGGACACCAGTTGTGGAACGCCACTTCATCCAGGTTGCGTTAATGCGTGAAGCAATTTCATAACGCAGCTCTCCATTGGCTGATAGCGTTGACCCGAGGTATTTAAATCGCTCAGATCTGGGCAGATCACTGCCGCTGACAGTGATTGTGCCTGTTTCATGGGGATCGGTCGTCAAAAATTCAGTTTTGTTTAAATTCAATCTGAGACCGTGTTGCATGAGGCGATCATTCCATTTTTGAACAAGTTGCTCGAGATCATTTTTGCTATCAGATGCTAGGAAAACATCATCTGCATAAAGCAGTGTGTAGGGCGCTGGACGTTGGATATCCCGTGTGACGGTGTCCATAACAAGGACAAAGAGGAGTGGTGAGAGGGCACTTCCTTGATGAACTCCAACAGAGACACGAAGCGGTTTTGATACACCCGCCATACTTCGAACTTTACTTTTCGGATCGTGGTAGAGCAATTGAATCCAGCGCACGAGTTCTTCTGGCACGAAGTTTTGTCGTAAAGCATACCAGATGAGTTCGTGTGGTACACGGTCAAACGCTTTCTCTAGATCCAGAAAGGCAATGTAAAGAGGGCGATGCTTCTCACGGTGTTTCTCCATGAGTAACCGCGCAGCGTGTATTGCGTCAGTAGTTCCGCAGTTCTTGACAAATCCGGTTTGATTCACGGTTATTTCAACGATTTCGCGAATACGGTTGTCAAGAATGCGTTCAAAAATCTTCATGGTATGGGAAAGTAACCGGATCGGACGGTAATTTGAACATTCTGCTGGACTACCTTTCTTTTTCCATATTGGAACAGTGGTACTTTCTTGCCAGTCAGATGGTGTTCTTCCTTCCTGAATAACCCGGTTAAAGAATTCACTCAGCCACGGTGTTGGGTCCCAGCTCTTTGCTTTCCAGAGCTCAGATGCGATGTCGTCAGGTCCTGTTGCTTTCCCCGATTTCATTTGTTTTATTGCCTCCTCGACTTCAGTTGCGCTGACTGGTGGAACTGCTCCAAATGTCGGCAATGATTGTGGAAGTGGAGGATGAGCAAATTCTTCAGTTGAAATCTGCTCGAAGTATTCTCGCCATCTATCCGTTGCGGCTCGACGATCAGTAAGCAAAGTACCGTTCTTGTCATTAACACAACAGAAGTGTTCGATATCCTGTGTGCGTTCATCACGGCTTTTAGCAAGTCGATACAGATCTCTCTCGCCATCCCGAGTGTCCAGTTTATCGTAAAGATTTTTGAAATGGTTCGCTCGGGTGACAGCGACCACTTTCTTTGCTTCCCGGTTGGCATTCTTATAAATTTACCAATTAGCAGGCGTTTTATCGTCGAGAAATTTGTGGTAGAGGCGTTTCTTTTCACGGACCTTCATTTCAACATCATCATTCCAAAGCCAAGTATCTCGGTTGATGTACCGCTTACCCGGCTTGGTGACCCCGAGGGTTGCGGAGGCCGCTTTGTGGATCGTGTCTTTCATTTGGTTCCATGATTCTTCCACATTCGTAATGGTTGGCAATCGCATGAGTGAGACCGCTTCTTCGTTCTTGTCACCAAATCGCCACCATTTAATGCGCGGCGGGCCAGTGCGTTCCTCACGCCGTTTTATCGGTGGCTTAATTCGCAGACGTTCAAACTGCCTTCATCCAGATCGAGCAGGCGGCGCGAGATCTTGGGCTGCACATCAATGAAGGCAAGACAAAATACATGGTGGCAACGTCAGCACCGAAGATGAATCAACCAACAACATCAAACCGCACTGGTCAAACACAAGCACGAACAAGAATAAGGATAGGGGAATACAACTTTGAGACCGTTGACAATTTCTCCTATCTAGGGTCGAAAATCACAACCGATAACAACTACGATGATGAAATCCGCGCACGGTTGTTGTCAGCCAACAAAGCCTACTTCAGCTTACAAAGACTGTTCCGCTCCAAACGTCTCACCATAGGGTCAAAGCTCTTACTGTACAAGACTATGATCTTGCCAGTCCTCATGTATTCCTCGGAAACTTGGATTCTTAGCAAGAAAAATTGCGAACTCTTGGCCGCGTTCGAGAGAAGAATCCTCCGAAGAATTCTTGGCCCCCTACATGAGGATGGACGATTCCGTAGCCTACACAATGACGAAATCTATGAGCGATACCATGACCGTCCGGTTGTGGATAAAATCCGGCTCAATAGGTTACGGTGGGCGGGTCACTTAATCCGTATGGATGAAGATGATCCCACCCGGAAAGTCTATAAGGGCAATATCTATGGTAGGAAAAGAAGACGAGGCAGACCCTGCCTAAGATGGAGCGATGGCGTGGGCCAGGACGCCAGACAGCTTTTAGGGATATCGAATTGGTGGACCTCGGCGCAAAACCGGGATGTCTGGAGTTCCTTATTAAGGCAGGCCTAGACCGGATACCGGTTGTTGCGCCGTTGATGATGATGATAATTCGCAGGACAGCAATCAACGGCCGATGTTGAGGTGCGATGGTCTCATAGGGAACGACTTTGCAATCAGTGACAGTGGTAAAATGTTGACGTCTTATGAGAATATAGTCGATTTGCGTTTTATTGTTCCCACTATAAAATGTGGGAAGATGAGACAATCGTTTGATGAACCATGTATTCATAAGTACAAGGTCATGGGTGTCCGCAAAATCGATTATACGCTCGCCACCTTCGTTGCGCGCTCCGAACCCCTTGCCCCCATGACACCTGTTACCGTCTGCCTTTTCACCCACATGACCGTTAAGGTCGCCGGCAATGATTATGTAATCGTCAGCAGGCACGTGACAAGTCTTTTCATCGAGAAGTTGCCAGAAGGCATCTTTCTCGGCATCAGGTCGGCCTGTCTGTGGTGCATACGCGGTGAAGAAGTGAATAGTGCGATCAGCTGATATAATGGTGAGCTTCATCAGCCGATCATCAAATCGTTCGACTTCTTTAATGGCATCACGGAAACCCTCTGAGATGGCAATGCCAACACCATATTGAGTGTGTGGGTTACCAAAATAGAGAAGTTTGTAGCCATTTTTACCGCGTTCGCGTTCAATGTCGCAGCTTTTGGAACCAGACCATCGGGTTTCTTGCAGAGCGCAGATGTCAATGCACCTTTTCCGAAGGGCTCTTGCGAGTTCCTCGGTCTTTCCAGTTAAGGTACCAACATTTAGCGTGCAGACACGTATTTGTTTTGTTCGTTGTGTGCGGACTAACTTGCTTACGTCCTGACGCCGTCCATGCGTCAAGAACCCTTGCCCATTTCTCGACAGGACCGGGGCCCGTCCTGCCGCGTCGACTGAGGTGGACGCCCTAGCATTTCTCCGAGGCCTGTGACTTAATCCGATCATCATGTTTGTAACGACATTCTATGCATTTTCTGGGTTGACCTGTCGCGGGGCCTGTCACCAAGAGAGATCAGGTAGGATTTAGCATAGTGGAATAACTCCAACTATACTCTATTTATCTCTTTCCCTGATCTCAGCATTTTATTTTTGTTTTACTGAGGATAGTACAGAGTACGTTGCCTCAAACCCTCCTCCTTTACCTGGGCTTGGGACCAGCATACTATGTTAATAGCATGGCGGAGTTATATTTTCATCATATTGTGTGAGAATAAATTGAGCCATTTTCGGAAAGATCGGTGTGACAGACAAACAGAGAGCCTCTAAATGCAAGCTAAATGAATGGAAAAAAAAAATATTCAACTTTTTTGAAATTAAATTTATTTAAAGTAAATTTTTTGGAGACTATAAATTTAAAAATGAAGGAGAATGAACTAACCTAAGAATGAAAAATGTCAAACCCAAAGCGGGGTAGGGATATCGACTCCAACGTTGGAGATATATCCGGTCTTTGGTGGGCTTCCCATTTGTATCGACACGAGGATAACAAGATCACCAACAATCGGTAGAGAATCAAATCAAACATCAACTTCCAGACAAGCTAATACGACAAATGGATTAACAGACGAACTCGACACAGGGACAAAGAAAATAGCCCGGCCTGCACGTGACGACGTAACAAATCCTAGCACGACTTCAATCAAAATGGATGAATTTACCGGTTCTCCAATTCTACAGGATGGATATGGAATACGTCAACACAAGGAATAATGTGCAACACGCCATCAAAAACCCGGAAGGGGCCATCATAGCCTCTATGGATACGACGACGGAAAGAATAACTGAAACATCTGCTTCCCTCAGAAGGAACTCAGAAGAATCCGTGGCCAGGCTTAGAGCGACAAGAAAGGATCCCTCGTTGATTCGAGCCCAAGTTGGACATCAAGGAGGGGGCAAGGTGAACCAAACAGGTGATAATAGTAAAACTACTGTTTTAGCTATTAAAGAAAAACAAGGATCAGTCAGCCTACAAAAGAAAATCATTAATTGGGGAGCAACTGCCCGCGTAAACTAACAAAAAAACTAATTTTTGAATTTCATTTTTTATTCGTCAAATCATTATTATGCCAAATTAAATATATCGACAAATCTCGTACTGGCCAATCTATACATCATGCGACTAGTTCTGAAAAGTTTACAACAATCAAAATCCTTCTTTGGATGATATAAAAAGCAACACTGACAAAATCGATCCGACCTCATATAGCAGTCACCCAGCATCTCCTCGAAAGTGTAATGTCGCATAAAGGGCAAGTCAACCACTCCTCGTTTACAGTTGTCCTTCAATATGCCTCTAAAAGTAGAACTGCAATTCAAAACAGCTTTGTGGGCATAGAACGTCCTTCCTCCAACAACAAGCTTCAGATCACAATTTTGGGATCCTGTCTTCAGCATCTCTCGAATATGACCCCACGTTGGTTGATACAGAATCCTCAAAACTCGTCGGTCGATCCTTTCACTCAAGTGGAAGCGAAGCATGGAAACAATTTTGAGTCCTCCATCTGGCAGAAGGAATCCAGTCCAGGGATTCAATACATGTTTGGTTGGGACCAGTGGAATAGTATTCCACATTGCATCCGAAGAAAACATCAGGCTGAACTGCCTCGTTAGCGAGGCAACTTGGCGAACTCCCTTCAACGTTACAATATTCACTTCGAGCATTGCATAAACTTCGACGTTATCCTTGGGTTTGAGGCAAATAGACAGTGATAGCCAGTCCATGTCAGCAATGGTACGGCCTTGTGGAAATACGCGAACACATCCTTCGATTCGGTTGAGAATTTGCAGTGGGTATTCAACATAAGTGTGACGATCATGGGGATATTCGCACAACTGGTCGAAACTTTTGATAGTGTATCTGAGGAATTCCTTTGAAAATCGAGGTTTGTCTTGATCTAGTCGTACTAGGACCGTCTTTTTTGAAGATGCTGAGTCCATCTTTGGTTAAAAATGTTTTGAAAAGTATGTGATAGTAGTAATAGTGATCAAGTCCAAGTTGGGGAATTGTTTGATTTCTAAATAATCCAGGGTTTCCTTTATATTATCAAAAATTCCAAGGCAATTTGGGGAAATTTTAAGAGATGATAATTAAGGTATCCACTCCATTAATTAATTTCTATTATCTACTCCTTAGTTTAATGGATATTTATTAAGATCTTTCTTTCGTAATTATAAAATCATGAATTTTCTGCTTAAGACCTCTGCTCTTAGCATGTAGACTTTTCCAAATTTTTTTGTTGTACTCCTTTAGGGCGGTAATGCCGAGGGATTACACCCAGACTGGGTCGAAGGGATGAATTCACTAAACTGAGAAGGTCGTACTTTCAAATTTTGACTTTTTTGAAGACAAGGCCACAACTCAACTGAAGAACTGCAAGTAAATAGTTCCATAAAGTGCAGAACGAAACCTTGACATTGGGCCATTTGATGCATTGTTTGCAATTTTGTCCGGAAACTTTGTTGTCTCCCAAAATGTCTATATCCCTCCCAGATTTCCCTCTCAGTAAATTAAGGCATTCCACTCTCCACTTGTATTTTTCTTCCTCCTATCTGGTCTTTAGGTTGTCTTTTCACGAAGTCATTTGATTTGCAGTTGCCGCAGTGTTTGCGCAGGGGAAACACTGCCTAGCCATAGTCCCGTCTTAACAAAATTCATGCTTCGCTTTTCAAAAAATTCACAAATAGACTCTTCTTTAAGGATCAAGTGCATCAACCAAGCAACAAATTCGTTGTGTTGCTGACAATTCTGTATTGATGAAGGTATCCTAATGGCTTTTGTGGCTGTAGAGCTCACTTACTCACCAGACCATCTAGTTTGCTAAAGAGGAACAGGGATGTATTGCCAGGATAATTGAACATAACCTTCGTCCTTGCAAGGGGGCCACGTCTCTAAAGTTAGTAGAAAGTATAACTCTTCGAATATCTGGTGAATTCACCCGGCGTCACTCACAATAATGCCCTTTCTTACATCCTAATTTGATAAAATATCACCATTAAGTACCCTACCAGGTCCGGATCTACTTTTAGTCTTCTCAAACTCCTCCAATTCCTTAAAGAAAAGCAATATAATGCCCCTTCTTAGAACATTACGGGGGAAACTGTAGTGATTTAGTGGGTTGGGTAATGGTCAAAAGGACCATCCATAATCTTAACATCTGAATACTGAGGCGTCCGATCGAAATGCGACTAGCAGATGCTAGTCAGGCATGGTGATACGGGGAGAGGACAGTCTCGCGCTTACACATGCCAAGTTCCGTGAAAATCCAACTATTAGTGTCAAAGTTATAGAAGTTCAAACTTATCAATTCCGTGCTAATTAACAGCATTCTAAGCCATACAAATAAGATGCTGACGTCATAATTAACGAGAATAATTGAAATTCCAGTGAAATGTTAAAATTCCATTCAAGAAGAATCTAATTCTCCCTAGCCCTTTTTAAGGTTTTGTGTGAAACAAAACCTTATTAGAATCGATTCGATGTCTGTCTGTCTGTCACACCCGATTTATTCAGAAACGGCTGGACCGATTGTCACGAAAATTGGTTAGAGTATGTGATCTGCCGTTCCCTTTACATGCAGCAACTGGCGCCATTTTGTGTTAAGTTTAAGAGGGGGCGGGGCTCCCCATACAGGTGAAAGGAGGCTGAAAATTTTTTTTCACAGAATGTAGCCATGTGGAGTATCAAATGAAATTAGTACTTTTCGAAACTGGTTCAATATTTGATTTATTAGGTGAAACATAGGGGAGTGAGGGATCAAAATATGACCATCAAAAAGTGTAACAGATCTCGTTCTCAGAACCCATCCAACCGAAAAATCCGAAAAAAAACACAGTAGTGCATCTCTATGAAATCTAAGCCTCAAAATATATAACTTTACAATTTTTTGTGAACTTCGTGCACTCTACAACCTGCATGACGTCATCATCACATATCAATTCGTCAATACCATAACGAAGTAAGTTCGTATGAATTGGGTGGAAAAGGATTATTTTGTTTTAGTTTTTTAGTCATTTGTATATAACTATCAATTATTTCAACGAGACATGTGTGTGTGTAGGTATATAGTATATGCGTGCTAATGGACTTTGCGGGTAGTGCCTAATTCAGATAGATACGAGTATAAGAAGTAAATCGGAAATATAGGTACGATCAATTTATATACGTGCCTATATGTGTACAGTATTCGGAAATAGGCAGTTTGTTTGTTTAGGGTAAGGGTAATATCTACGGCTGCAATATGGACGTATGTCTCGTAGTTAGAAAAATGTGCGTTGAGATTTCTTAGATAAGATGAACACAAAACCTTTATACCCGAAGTGCGAGCTTCCGGTATTCCAACTTGTTTATATTTGATGTTGGTTAAATTGTTGGCATTCGCTAATAATATTAAGCTCAGAGTGTGAAGCGTAAGAGGTTGACCATTACCAACAGAGGGCTTCCCATCAAATGATTTATTTAAATCGCTTTCTAGAAATTTTTCTAGGAATTTTTAGCTATATTACACGGAGCTGTCATGCACTCGTCGCTCCTCACATCTTTTTCTTTTTGTTCAGCCTTCAGTTGACAAGCGGGGTCGGCTCGTGGTGATCGGTTTCGTCATTTTATTTTATCAAATGCCTGATCAGGATGTAATCTCCAGACCTTTAAATCCCCGTCCAGCGCCACCATTGTTTTGGCCGGCTTTTTGGTGGCTTATCATTGCTTTCGATGTTCTGACCAATACTGGTTGTTGAATTCTCGTTAGCGTGAATTACGTAACCACACCATCGAAAACGCCTCTCTTGCAGTTTTCCACGATCGGTGCAAACCCATATCGATCGCGGATATTCTCATTTCAGACGTAATCAAAACGTGTCACGCTCCAGTGCAATGCAACATCTTCGTCCCTATTACCGCAAGACGCCATTCATTGTCCTTTATAGTCGGCCAACACTCAGATCTATAGAGAGCGGCAGACGGACGGCATTGCAGTAAATTTTAGATTTGGGACGTACACTGATACGTCGATCACAGAGTTCCAGTTGGGGAATGCCACTTCATCCAGGTTGCATTAATGCGTGAAATAATTTCATTACGCAGTTCTCAATTGGCTGATAGCATTGACTCGAGATATTTAAATCGCTGAGTTCTGGCAATGGCAGTAACCTGCCCTTCGAGATATCTCTCAGTTCTGGCAATGGCAGTAACCTGAGAACTGAGCGATTTCAATATCTCGGGTCAATGCTATAAGCCAATGGAGAACTACGTTATGCTCCTCCCATAAGGAAACACAAAATCTTTTATACCTGCAGCGTCAAGCTTCCGGTTTCCCGACTTGTTTTTTTTGTAATTTTTTTTTGTGACGAACTGAATAAAGATACAAATGCGTGCTTTTCACCATATGTCTATTAACATCTTGAGCAGGCGTACCAATTTTTTCAGCCCGATTTTATAGTTCATTATTGAGGTACAGAGCAACTTGTACAGCCGTCCCCCAGAACTGTTGCTTTTTTTCGGGAGCCACGCTAGAGGGTACTGTGCTCATTTTAAAGGCAAAAATAAAACTACATTTTAATGTGTGGAGCATAGGCATAACGTTTCGCAAACTAGGATTATTAAAAAATATTAAAAGATAAATTTCAGCTAGTTTGGAAAAATTTTTCTTTGGAAATTTTGGGGTTTTTTTTCACAGCTTCTTTAATGTATAAAAAACACGGACCAATGAATTGCAATTATTCTAGTTTGCGAACCTTAAAAATATGTCCTGAATAAGGCGTGAACATTTCTAAGAATTTCGTTGCTTAGATTTTGCGCCGTGGCACCCGACTTTCAACACGTAGTTTCAAGAAAAACGCATTTAAAAATTCGAATGTGATTATTAACCATAAAATATTAACTGACCATTAATCTGCTACACCTAGTTCTTTAAAAAAAATACATGTAAAACCTTGGCTTCAATTCTCGCTCTTTTAATGAAGTCATTTGAACGTCGTCGAACCTTAATAAGGAACCCACCAATTCGATATCCCTAAAGGCTGGCAGGCGTTCTGGCCTACGCCATTGTTCCATCTCAGGCAGGGTCTGCCTCGTCTTCTTTTTCTACCATAGATATTGCCTTTATAGACTTTTCGGGGATCATCCTCATCCATACGGATTAAATGACCCGCCCCCCGTAACCTATTGAGCCGCATTTTATCCACAACTGGACGGTCATGGTATCGCTCATATTCTTCGGAGGATTCTTCTCTCGAACGCGGCCAAGAGTTCACAATTTTTCTTGCTAAGAACCCAAGTCTTCGCGGAATACATGAGGACTGGCAAGATCATTGTCTTGTACAGTAAGAGCTTTGCCCCTATGGTAAGACGTTTCGAGCGGAACAGTTCTTAATAATAATAAGCGTTGGTGCAACAATCCATATTGGATCAGGGCCTTGAAGTGTGTTAGAGCACTTCATTCAAGACCGTAACGGTACACTACAGTAGTACACTGTAGGAGGCAATGTGGTCAGCATTGCGCTCGCCCGAGATTATTACCCTGATTTGACTCGTGGTATCCGACGTCAAATCATGATACAAATCCCACTGCCACCAGTGAGATTTGAACCGCGACCTTCCGTACGACAGCCTTGTGCTCTAACCACTCAGCTATCCGCACACAGTTCTTGAAAGCTGAAATACGCTCTGTTGGCTGCCAACAACCGTGCACGGATTTCATCGTCGTAGCTCGTCAATATAGGCCAGCATTACGGATCACTTTCTCTAGAGCCTGGTTAAAAAGAATATCAGATAGGGCATCTCCTTGTCTTAAACCGTTCTTGATCTCGAATGGTCATGAGTGATCCTGCTGCTTGTATCTTGCCTCGCACATTGATCAGGGTCAGCCTAGTCAGTCTTATCAGTTTCATCGGGATGCCGAATTCTCTCAGTACAGTAGTCCTGTTTTACCGTGGCTATGCTATCATAGGCGGCTTTAAAGCCGATGAAAAGGTGGTGCAACTGATGTCCATGTTCAGTTTTTCCATCGCTTGCTGCAAAGAGAAAATCTGATCTGTTGTTGATTTGCCTGGAGTGAAGCCTCTTTCGTATGGGCCAATGATGTTCTGAGCGTATGGAGCTATCCGGCCTAGCAAGATAGCAGACAATATCTTATAAATGGTACTCAGCAACGTGATGCCTCTATAATTGCTGCAATGTGTGATATCTCCCTTTTTATGTATGGGACAGATAATGCCTCTTTGCCAGTCGTCAGGCATTGATTGGCTGTCCCACACCTTGAACACAAGTTGATGAACCACTTGATGTAATTAGTCGCCTCCATATTCAACCAATTTGGTTGTAATTCCAACGGCTCCTGGCGACTTATGATTTTTAAGCCGTTGAATTGTGCGATGGGGGGCGTATACATTGAAGGGCCGTTTAACTGTACGCCCTTCCAAAAGCTCTGTGATGCCGCCAGAGAGCTTGGTGCTGATGAAACTTTAATTAAGTGGATCTACGGTATGCTAGCGCAGAGAACTGGGTATTGATCGCTACTTGACAACGGAAGCGACGAAAGGCTGCCCTCAAGGAGGTGTGCTATCGCCAGGAGTATGTGCCAATACACGCTCAAGCTTATGCAGATGACGTAGCTGTGCTGGTTGTTGGTCGAGATCTTAGAATGGGGAATGGGGAGAAATACACAACACGCCGTTGAGTGATTGACAGTTGGTGTCTCAGGCATGGACTTTCAGTATATTTAAATAAAACCACGATGGTATTATTTACAATAAGGAAGAATGCTCTTTGCTTTCCAGAGGTTACGTGTACAGCCTTTAATTCTCCAAAAAAAATATCTGGGAGTTATTCTAGACAAAAAACTTATGTTTCGTCAAGGAGGACTGGGAGCTGGGAGTATTAGTGTCTATTACCGAAAATTAGAGTATCGTATGAATGAAGTCACAACTATTATCAACGATCAAAAAAGGTATTAGCAGTGTAAAGTACGCTATTTTTATAATTGTGAGCCGCCTACCGTTAGAGCAAGATATCATGAAACATATATTTCAAACCCCTAGTGTACCGCAAGAACAACGGGTCTACCCAGACTTCTCTGGCAGTTGGATGAGATTTAGTAGTGGGTAGCTCTCACTTCTCAATTAGGAGATTTCATTAGTACTGCCTCACTAGCACCCAAAAATTCTAATTCTATCTAAATACAAGGCAATCGCGAAAGATTATGGGGCTGATGCCTACGTCAATCCTACTACTGAGGTCTTGGTAGTGTAGAAAACACTACATTCAGATATTCTGACTATAGAGTCGAGTAAATTTGCTAATATCTCCCTTTTCAAGTTTTTGTATGAAACAAAACCTTATTGGAATCGATTCGATGTCTGTCTGTCTATCACACCCGATTCATTCGAAAACAGCTTGACCGATTGTCACGAAAATTTGTGAAAGCGTGTGGTCTGATGTACCCTTTACATATAGCAAGTGGCGCCATTTTTTTGTTAAGTTTAAGTGGGTTCCCCATTAACGTGAATGGAAGGTGCAATTTTTTTTCCACATAATGTAGTCATGTGGAGTATCAAATGAAAGGACTCAATTAGTGCTTTTCGAAACTGGCTCCACATTTGATATCGGGTGAAACGTAGAACCTATCCAACCGAAAAATCTGAAAAAAAATCACAGTATTATCTAGGCCTCAAAATAGATCCCATTCCGATTTCTGCATGAATAAAGCTAATAATAGTATATTAGCATTATTTAGAAATTTAGCCGGAGACCCCCTTAAGTTCATACTAGAACTACAAAATGTTGCATTTGTGTAAAAGATGACATAAAGCACAATTTGGTCAAGTCCAACTATTATTAACAAAGTTACAGAGGGTGAAACTTTGCCATTTGTTGTGAATTTCGCGCATTCTACAACGTCATGACGTCATCATCCCACATCAATTCGTCAATACCCCAACAAAGTGAGCTCACATGTTTTGGGGGGCACAAAGAAACATTTTAATTTAAGTTTTTTATATATGCATGGATATGTACAGTATTCGGCAATAGGCAGCTTGTTTGTTTAGGGTGAGAATAATATATATGTCTATAATACGTACGCATATCTTATAGTTTGGAAAAATATGAAGGAATATGTTGGATTTGTAGCTATATACGGATGGAAAAATGTGCGTAGAAGTTTCTTACATAAGATGAACACAAAACGTTCATACCCTAAGCGCAAGCTTCCGGTATTCCGACTTGTTTATGTATGGGACAGATAATGCCTCGTTGCCAATCGTCAGGCATTGATTCGCTGTTGTACACCTTGAGTATAAGTTGATGAAACGCTTTGCGTAATTGGTCGCCTCCATACTTAACCAATTCGGCTGTAATTCCATCGGTTCTGAAGACTTATGATTTTTAAGACAATGGATTACACGGACTGTTTTTTTCATGCTTGGTGGTGGCATTATTTGTCCGGCATCTTCAGCTGACGGGACCTCCCTCTCGCCGATATTTTGGTTGTAGAGCAGTCCATCGAAATATTCAACCCATCGCTCCAACATGCCCATTGGGTCGGAAATCAGATTTCCCTCTTTGTATCGGCAGGATGTGCATCGAAGGGTATAAGGCTTCATCTTGCTGACTTGTTGGTCCGCGCCTAGTGCGGTTGCTTCCTGTACTTCTCAAGTCCGCAGACTCTTGGTTCTCCCCTTCGTTTTTCCATCTGTGAAGTCCCTTCTCCTCTCGACGAAGTTAGCGATAGGTCTCTGTGCGTGCCCACGTTCTTTGAGAGTGCAATATTGCCTGGTATGCAGCATTCTTCCGTTCCGTTATTATCTTACATTCATCGTCGAAGCAGCCAGAACCAGTATGTTTGTGGTCGTAAAAACGTTGTCATTGTTCTTCAGGTGGTTGTGAAGATCATTTGTTAATGCTTCATCTCCAGGACCTCTGTTAGCTGCGGTTATTGCGGCATCCATTTCTCCCTTATAGGTGTTACGGAGCGCTTTGTTGTGGATGGCTTCATTGTTCACTCTCACGTTAGTCAAAGAGGATTCGAGGTGGTATTGTTATTCGAGCTCGGAGCACTATCCAACGAGATAATGGTCCAAGTCTATATTGGCCCCCCTATATGTTCTGACATTCATCAAGTCTGAGAGGTGCCGGCGTTCGATTAGCAGTTTTGTAGACCACTTTCCGCACAAACCAGGTACCTTCAACAACCATTTTGTGTGACACTGCAAAATGGATTTTCCGCAGTTCGTTACCATTGGTATCCTTATGTAAGCTATGGGAGCCAACGTATCGCCTAAATACGGTCTCCGCCCCTACTTGGCTATTAAACTCCCCAAGTATGATTTTGATATCATACCTGGGACAGACTACCGGGGTTCGTTCAACGGCCTCGTAGAATGTATCGTTCTCCGACTCTGCAGTCTCCTTTGTAGGAGCATGAGCGTTAATGAGGCTTATATTTCCATATTTGCCTCGTAAGCGCAGAGTGCATAGCCGTTCGCTTATGTTTTCAATGCCAACAACAGCAGGCTTCATTATTTGACTGACTAAGAAACCTACTCCGAACCCATGGTTTACTGGATGGCCACTATAATATATGATGTAGCAGTTCTTCTCCAGGATCCAAACCATCTCTTGCAACGCAGTTACATTAGCCCTATACTGGGAAAGGGTATCGACTAGCTGCTGGGCAGCATTCGATCTGTACAGGCAGCGCACGAAAGTGCGCAAATCGTAAGTCCGTTTTCGTTGCCAAGTTCGCCGTTGTATTGTCAATCCAAGCCGAGGTTCCTTGCGTGGCTTGGTTGTTCGTGTATGTTCGATCACCACGTGGAGGTGGAGGTAAGGTTTGGTAATAGAGCTGTTGATGCTGATTCGGAAGGTTTTAACCGCTCCATCACAATGATTTTTTTATCAATAGACTATCATCCTGTTGTAAACCACCTATGCTACTTTGATCCCAATCGAGTAAAAGATTTCTAACACGGAGGCGATTTGATCCTCTTTTTGTTACACTGTGTGAAAATATTGTAATGTTAATTTAATTTGCGAACCATCTCTTTCATCTTTAATAAAAAATGTCTCCTTTACTTCCAGCGAATTGAAAACGTTAGGATTCGATGTGGAACTCGACTCCTTCTCCGCCTACACCCCAGTGTTCCGAAACTTAACTTTTACAAACATAGTCGGAACTATCAATAGTAACGCCGCGGAATTCGTGGCTCTGGCATGCCATTATGATAGTAAATACTTCCCCAACGACCCAGGCTTCGTTGGAGCCACCGATTCCGCCGTACCATGTGCCTTGATGTTAAATCTAGCCAAAGTTCTTATGCCTTATATACAACAAATCCGAGGAAGAAATGATTTTGGACTCATGGTAATTTTGTTACTGCATTAGATTCAATTCAATTTAGAATCTTTTTCTACTCGTATCTTACTCGTACTTTCAGTTAATATTTTTCGATGGCGAAGAAGCTTTTCAGGAATGGACTCAACAAGATTCAGTTTATGGCTCGAAAAATTTAGCGGCGAAATGGTCGAACAGTTTGTATCAAATGCCAACCACGAAACAAACGATAAGGAATATCGATCGCATCGTAAGTACTGTTTTGTCGTGAGTGGCATGTTTATGATTATTATCTATTAGAAGCTCGTTAAATTACAATTAAGATAGGAATTTCCGGTGGGTCGATCCATTACTTTCATTACAGACATGATTGGAAGTTGTTCACATGTGCTTCATGCTTGTGACGCTCGAAGCTCTGATGCGTAACATAAAACGTACACACATTCATATATTGGTTTCTTATGGAAGTACTAACTTAGCCATTATTCTAAATCATTTTCAGGAGTTAATTATAAGTAAGTGTGTATTCATAGACTTCCCATCCACAATTTCAGTGCTCTATAATCCATCCATCCTATATAAGGATGATAATGGGTCAAAAACAGGATTTTATGTCAAAGATACAACTTGATTGGTTGGTATCCTTTTCATTTGAGGAACTATTAGGAAAAACAATGAAGTGTAACAAACAGTGGCATCTTTTCCAATTTTTAGTAGAAGGAAATAATAGTTTAGTTATTAGTCATGTTTTAAAGTGACCAATGGTGCAAGGTATGTGCTCTGGATTCATCCTTCCGAAAGCATGTTTAATAATAGACCTTTGAGAACACACTCAAATTACTTCCTACTAGTCGTAAAAGGCGACTAAAAGGGATGAAGGTCTACCATGAAAATCGTAAAAGGAGGCTAACTGCAAATAACGGGGGTGAGAATACATCCTTCAGGAATTCTGCTGTTCATTTTTCTAATAATCATTGGTACAACAATCCAGATTGGACCAAGAGCTTGAAGTGTGTGCACTTCATTCAAGACCGTACTCAGGTATTCATTCATAGCTGAGTCGATTAGCATCCGACATCCAGTCACGATAACAAATCCTTCTGCCACCAGTGAGATTTCAACCGCGACCTTCCGCTACAACAGCCCAGCGTTATAACCACTTGAGCTATCCGGACACTTTTGATGCTTATGGTACGAGATAAGCTCCGGTGAGCAAGAGCTATTTCAGTTGACACTCTTGCAATTTCGGGTCTGATTGCCCACCTCGAGTATGTGCAGGCGGCACTCCCTATTGACTACGACTAAAAGGGATAGAAATTTATAGGCTAGTAGTCTGCAAATTTCGAAACTACCGAAACGACAACATGTCCTAGGCTTTCTGACAGAATTTGGACTGCGAGATTCTAATCTCGGTTAATGAGCTTCACAATTATACATCCTACGCAAGGGGAGCAGGGATAGGGATGATTTCTAAGAGCATGGGGGCTCTGACAACACTTTACTCGGATCGGATCCGGATGTACGGCAACATCACTTCCGCGTCTGCTCACATGAGGACATTACATGGCCTTGTCTCTACGAATCAGCTACCGCCCAGCAGTGGACAAATTTTCTTCCTGCGCAAACCTCTAAGCAACCCAACCGAGAATAGTGGTGAACACTAGGCAGCCATCAAAAGTGACAAGACTTGGCTGACATTCGATGGGTGAAAACATGGAAGCGGATCGATGATCGCAAGGAGCTAAGGGCGCCGTTGATGGAGGCGAGCAGTGAGCGCAGCACCCTGAAACTACTTTACCGAGTTAAAATACGAGAAATGCAGGGAAGCTTACGTCATGACAAAAATAATTGTAGAATTACGTTGGTGAGGGAAGCAGGACCTCAAGAAACACCTTGTGGGAATCCGTACTATCAGGGACGTTAATAGTAGGCGTCTTTCACGATGACTTGCAGTTCAAGAGATGGAAGAAGCACTTCATCACTATCCCCATTCATATAATATCTGGTAAAGTTTTACCTCTTGTGTATGATCTACCAAACCACCATAATATACGGATGCGAACTGCTATCGCGGCTTGTAGCGATTTATCGGAGCTGTATTTCGTTTAAACAAGAAACTCTTTTATGAAGACCTGCCCGCGTAGTCTCCATACCGAAAACGGGCAGACGCGACCAATCAGCCTAACCCTTTTTGTGTTAAAGATCCGTCCTGAACATCCACTTAAGAACTATCACAAAGAGGTCGCCCTTTTACAAATCTCAACATGCTTACCTCAACGACACATCGAAAGAAACCGCTCCCACAAAGTTATTACCACGGTTGAGTGGTCATTACACTACAATTAATATATATTAGCTACCTTCCTAGATCTAGAGGGATCATTCAACAACCCGAGTGACAAAACCACCAAGGAGGAGCATGGGGTAGGGGTGTCTTGCGGAATGAATAGTATCCATGCTAAGAACCAAGACAACCCAATGTGATCTGGGAGATAGCCACTTGACCAGAGGTGTGAGTAGAGAGTCACCCTAGGGTGACGCCATTTATTCGGTACTCTGGTTGATAATGGTAGATGAAATTCTATAGATACTGGACAGGGGCAGAATTAAGGTGGTGGCTCATGTGTACCATCAAGAGAAGAGCACCTGCTTTCCACCCCGGGGCTAAATGGCCAAAATTTGGCACTTTCCTGCAAAGTAAAGTATCTTTAGTGTGATCCTGGATCCTAAGTTAAGTTAGGGGCTAAAACATAGAGGAGTTAGGGATTAGTTAAAAGGCCTGGCCAATTTTTTACGCCTGCAAGAGAACCTTTTAAGGAAATAGTTCTTTGGATGTACGTAGCCCTGGTTGGTCCCATCCCAAACACCGCATGTGCATGTACTACTATTTCCTGTAGTCCTGTTTCCTTCTCCATCTGAACATCTATATCAAATTCGGTATATCATACAGTGCTGTCAGCGAAGCTCTGGCTATTCCCAACGAAGCAGATCGCACACAAGCCTAGCTTCAACAAAAATTTTGCTGCGGGCTTTCTGAACGGGATAGAGTGACAGACCGGGAATCTATTGCGAAGTAATGACAGTATTCTTTACTAGCAGATCACATCATACGGTATTCCGGGATTCGCTATAGTATTCCAAGCGTTATATTGGATGGCCTGTCAATAGTTGGGGCATGATCCGAGCCCTAAAGGTAACAATCATCCAGACAGACAGCCAAGCTGCTATTTGGGTTTTGCACTGAAGATGATATGCAGCCAAATCGCACGGTATTCCGGGATTCCATCCAAACGAAGAAGCTGGCGATATTGGATGCATGTCGATAATTGGGGCATGATCCGAGCGCTAAGGGTAACAGCCATTCTGACCGACAGCCAAGCTGCTATTACGGTTTTGCACTCAGTGGCGACATTCTCTAGTTAAAGAGGCAGTGCAGAGACGCCCTGAACAGTCTAGGTAACATGCTTGAAATCGATCTTCTCTGGGTTCCCGAGCATTAATGCGTAGAAATGAATGAGCCTGCCGACAGACTGACCAGCCTCCCGACTGCCGCTCTTGCCAGTCCCTCGGCATGTGCATTCAGTATCCCGCTAACAACTGTGAAGGGTGCAATCTACGCATTCTAGTCGACAGCCGCTGAATTCATATGGCAAAGCCTCATCACCCGCGCTAAGTCAAAAAAAATCTGGTCCTCTTATAACAAGATCCGATTGTGAGAGCTTTTGGGCTAGACGCGCGCAAATACGTATAGAATTACGGCTTATTGCACGTATCCTAGCATTAAATTCGCTATGTCCTATAATGTATTTGAAGTTGCGATTAGGAGAGTAAAACCCTCAGGCACTTCCTTTGCGATTATCCAACTCTATCTAGAACCAGGCTGTGGACACTAAGTAAACAATTCCTTGGAGCCTGCAAAGGGATCTCACATTGTAAGGTGAGGGAGCTTCTATCCTATGTTAGCACTCCTGGCTGGTTCCGAAGATCTAGGCCGGCTAGGCTCTGCTTCCCCTGCCCTTCTCAGAGCAGTCACGTTTTTAAGAGTTGGTAGCATCGAAACGGGACACCGCAACGCTAATTGAGCTTTAATGAATGGAGGAAAGGAATGACCATTAAGGTTCCGAAAAACCTTTTCAATTGTGGAATAGTGTAAAGATTTTAGATCCCCGCTTCAACTAATCTTCATCGACTTCGAAAACACTTTCGGCAGCTTGAATCCAGAAGCGGTATTCCGGAGAAACTAATAGCTATTATTAGAGCAACATATGACGGTACAAAATATCACGTGCTACAGTTTAGTAGCGTTGTTTCTGCTGAAAGCCGCACTAAACTTTTCGCTTGTTCGCTATTTTGTCCAAAACCTGAAAATGCAACTATCTCAACACCAATATCAAGTTGAAACTGTTCCCCGCCAATGTTCTCTCTGTACTGCTATATGATGACGGGCAGCACATGGGCAATGACCACCAGTGTTATCCTAAAGCTCCAAGCTTTCATCATCAAACTGTGAACTGATGTCTTAGAGATCTGTGAACTGATGTCTTGATCTGAAGGCGAAATTGGCAGTAAATAAGTCACATATTGAAAAAGGACGATAATTCTATTGTAGGTTATGTCATGCAATAGAAATCACTTTCCTGGAATAACCCGCGAGTGGGCTGCCCTAGAACTACGTGGTGTAGGCTAGTGATGGAGAGAGGAGTGGGGTGAATTGAAGTACATTGCCACGAACCGACAGCGATGGTGTCAAGCATAATGGCTAATTCCAAGCGATTAAAAAAAAATCAGGGGGAGCTTAATTTCAGATATGTATTTTTAATTTACATTCCGAGCCAAAAACGGAAGCAGGGAATCTGATAATCATCACCTAATGCCGGTGTAGATAATATGGTATAGTATCGGTTCCGCAAAAATTTCTGGAGATACTAGATCAAAGGACTGGACTAAAAATCGAATTGCAAGAAATTGTCGTTTTTAACGTTGATTTATATTGCAACTTACATGACACGATAATTTATCTTACATTTATATATCCCGACAACATCTTTGAAATCTGCTTTACAGACCGCCTATAATCGTCCTATCCTGTAAATATCTAAAAGATCGCATTCGTTTTTGAATAGATAAATACAATAAATATGTTATTCTCAACCGCATATAGCTCCTAATCGGAGTAAAATTCCGATCTAAGACAATTTTTTTATATTGACCGATTTTTCGTGCAGCAATAATTCATTAAACAAATATTTTCCTTTTTTTGTGTTTAAACATTTCACAATGTTATATTTGTTGTGAACCAAGCAGCACATGTTCAAATAACATTTTTATTCAAAATTTACTAAACAGTTCGCACACTTGTCAAATCAAAGGCGAATAATATTATATTTGATTTGGATATGAAGCAATTCGACTATTTTTGCATAAATTATATTTTTTTTCTTTTAAAATGCATGCTGACATCTATTATCTATCAGTTAGATATTTTCGTCTTAATTTTTTTTTTTTTAATTTTGTAATGTCGATCTATTTTCCAAAACTTTGATCCTAATATACCTCAGGCGGACCCATCGAAAAAGGTTAGGGAAGGGAGTGATTTATTATGAGCCCGAAGTCCGGGAATAGAGTCTTTAAAAAATGAGTTTCCTTATGCAATTTCAGGGAGAGCAGTCATGGTTTGCAACCTGGGCTAGGACTTTCTCCCTACGGCCCTTTGAACCCCTTATTATCTCCCTTTCCAACTCCCCTCCCTCTTTTACACCAAATATAGTCATGTGGGGTATCAAATGAAAGGTATCGGTTAGTACTTTCTGAAGACTGTCTTGCGGGGGGTAAAAAGTGATCATTTCTTTAACGGACCTATTCTCAGAAACTACTCAACCGAAAAATCTTAAAAAAATCATATGGTACCTAGGCTCCGAAATACTCTCCATTTCGCCATCCTTTCAAATAAAATTACTAATAGTATAGTATATTACTATAATTTTTAGTAATTGGCTGCAAACCCCCTTCCCCCCTTAAGTTCATCCTAGCCCACGAAATTTTGTGATAATAACATAGAGCATGATCCTACCAAGTTTGGTGGAAATCACACTATTACTAACAAAGTTATAATAGATCAAATTTGTCGCTTCCTTGCAAATTCAAGACGAGGAATGTCAATATCACCCCAAAGTGAATACTATCATATATTGCGTGCTAAGTATTAATGGGGCAAATGCAGACTCAAATGTCTTTATATCATAAATACACAAAACCTTTCATACCTGTAGCGCCCAGCTTCCGGTTTCCCAATTTGTCACTTTTAGTACTGGAAACGAATATTATTTTTTTAAAAAAATTCTTCTTATATTCATAGGAAGTCCTAATACTTCTGGATTTGATCGGAGCCCAGAGTCCACGCTTCCGAAATTACTATATGCGAACGCAAGCTCTTCATAATCAGTTGGTGGGAATCGAACGATACTTGGCGAAAGCAGGACTTTTAAACACGAGGGGATTCATGTTTTATCCAAGACTGGAATTTAGTGGGGTCGATGATGATCATCGTCCTTTCTATGAGCAAAGTAAGTCTCGAATGCTTTCTAAATTCTAAAATATTCAATGTTCCTATATATTTCCCCTTTTTCAGACGTTCCAATCCTACATATCATCAGTACGCCTTTCCCAAAACATTGGCACACGAAATATGACGACGCTGAGCATTTACATTGGCCAACGATAAAGGACTTTAATAGAATATTCAGAGTATTTTTATACCAATATATAACCAATCGAGAAGCCAGCTTCAATCTTCGCTCAATACCAGAATACCATTAAATAGGGAATAATATGGGAATATTGTATTATAATATAAAATTTATCAATTACGAGTAAAATATATCTTAAGCTTGAGACAGCCTCTCTCCTCTTTGATTAATCCTTATCGCTTACAACCCTTAAGTTAGGCTCTTTGTGTAGAGTCAGTTTGCAGAAAAGAAAGAATGTATGAAAGGAACAAGCTGCGGGGCGTTATAACATCGACATACCGAGTTGCTAGATTCGGAATCGGAGAACGAATGTAGATTCGATCTTTCCAATGGAAACCTCAAATATGGTCGGTCTATGTTGTAAGATGAATTGCGAGAGCTGATGTCAGAGGAGGCTAAGCACACCACCACATTATTATAAAGCTTGAAAAGCGTACACATCCCAAAGAAGGAGATGCCTTCTTGTAAGGAACCAAGATTGAAGTGTGGAACGAGGGAAGGAGAGTTCTTCTTAAGCCACGTGACTTTCAGTCTAACATTAGTCAAAATGACACCAAACTGATCATGTAAATACGACGACTAATGAACCAGACTAACGAATATTTTCTATTTCTATTATGGAAGTGACAATTAAAGCCGAGCTTATCTTCAGGAATTAAAACCACGTCCTGACCATGAAGAGAGTACAAGAAGATAGAAGAATGCTTTAAACCAATAATACAGGGTGCGGCAGCATAACTTCCTTTTTTAAAATGGGCGCCACTCAGTTAGTTGATGTCATAGCGGAGCGTTCAAGAGGGGATACTGTAAAGTTTTGTCCCGACACGGTTCAGTCGCCATCATGCGTTGGAATAGTGAGGAGCATGCCTCTACCGTTGAGGTTTACTTTTCAAGCTATTTTTTTTATTGATGAAGCCCATTTTCATTTGTATGGGTCGGTTAACAAACAAAACATGCGCTACTGGGCTGACACCAACCCTCGAGAATTGCATCAAAAGCCTTTGCATTCACCCAAAGTCACAGTGTGGTGTGCAATTTTCTCAGCTGGAATTATTGGTCCCTGGTTTTTTAAGGAAAATGAGGTTACAGTGACAGTGAATTCGGACCGGTATGTAAACATGCTACAGAATTTTTTTTCCCACGGCTAGAAAATTTGGATTTGGGGGACACTTGGTTCCAACAAGACGGTGCAACAGCACACACTTCAAGAGCATCGATGGCTGTTTTGAGGGAACACTTTCCAGAGCGCCTTATCTCAATTAGAGGCGATTTGGAATGGCCGGCACGCTCTTCCGATCTGTCCCCTTGTGATTTTTTTCTATGGATTTTTTTGAAATCCCGTGTTTATGTGAACCGTCCAAGAACCCTACAAGATTTCAAGACCAACATCCAAGAAGAAATTGCCAACATAACACCTGCTATGCTAACAAGAGTCATGACAAACGCCAGAAATCGGTTTACGCAATGTATGGAGAATGGGGGACGTCACCTAACAGATTTGATCTTCAAAACAATGTAAATAAAAACTTTAGACATGTACCTAAATTATAAAAAATAAATAAATATTTTCCGATGCATACAACAGTTTTTATTGAGTTTTGAAAAAAGGAAGTTATGCTGCCGCACCCTGTATATTCAGGCTGAGATTAGAAAGCCCATCATGTTTGCCAATAAGAAAATCTACCAAACAAGCAGAAAACATAGAACAGTCTTCAGATGGGAAGACGAACGGGACGAGGATCAGTAGTTACGCACCTATAAGAAGTCAGGGCAAAGTTAATCACAGGATAGTTCTGGAAAAATGGCAGCGGAATCACTGAACTGGTGCAAATGGGAATGAACTAAGTAAGGTTGTGAGACCAGAACAGCTTGAAATTTTCGCGCTCAAGAGTAGACTAAATTCGCTCAATAAGTACCGCTTATGTGATTTTTTCATCATAGGTCTCTGAGAGGAGTACAGTGCTCAAAAATGAACAATGAATATATCAGGCGAATATTCTCTTCGCTCTCTATGGTAAATCAAATTTGATAGGAACGCAAGGGGAGAAAGGACCCTATTCGGGGCTAGACTGAATTAGGTAAGATACGATCCCAATTGATTGCTGCTAAGACCAGATGGTGCGATGCCAAAGTTGCTTCAACATCAACCTCTCAATCTCATTGCTTTGATTGGGTTTATCACCTGAACAGCATTAAATGTGATCTGTGATGATATCGAAAGTGAAACACAGTCTGAATCAAATAGGAGAAAATAACAGTACCACAAAAAGACTGTGTGGATGTCCTATACTCAGGCCTTCCCGGGGCAGCAGATTCATAAAATCTTCACTCCGAGCCCGGTTTTTTCGCATAATTGTCACCCCGACCCGATTTTTTTCTCTACGGCTCTGCCTATACTTACAGAGAAATGTACAGGAGACATACAAAAGAACAAGTTAACATCATTACAGTTATCCTTACGAAAGTTGAATACACTGGCTTTCGCGGAAGAGTTGGACCAATAATGCTGCAAAGCGAGTTGAAGAACTAGGCCATGAACACCTTTTTTCCACTCGAAAATTTAGCAAGAAGCAGGGAAAGCTAACGCACATGCAAAAAATGGTCAGGTTTAACTGAAAGACAGAACAAATACCTATGAAAGAAGAAAACAAGAAAGGGTAGTACTATTAGAAACCGCTGCTAAATTGGGATAATTCAGGAAGTTGAGCATGAGAAGGTTAAAATTGCCTCAAACGAAAAACACAGAAAAACTTTAGTTATAATTTCAGGCAAATTATGGAAAACTTCTCCATACAAACGGTGCGGGCACATCCGACAGGTGGAACTGGTCCAAATGTAGGCAATGATTGTGGAAGTGAAAGATGAACAAATTCTTTAGTTGAAATCCTTCCTGATCTCTCTTGGCGACAGGGCCTGCGACAGACCAACCAAGAAAATGCATCCAATCTCTTTAGAAACAACATGATCGGATGAAGTAACAATCCTCGGGAAAATGACTCCGTCGACGCGGAAGGACGGGTCCCGGTCCTGTCGAGAAATGAGTAAGGGTTCTTGACGCATGGACGGCGTCAGGGCGTAAGTTAATCCGAGCATAACAAATACGTATCTGCACATTAAATATTGGCACCCTAACTGGAAACACCGAGGAACTCGCAAGGATTCTTCGGAAAAGGCGAAAGAAACCCGATGGTCTGTGATATGCTATAAACTATAAAATGAACAATATTTGGCAGGGTGACACATAAGATAACCCATTAAGAAAAATGGATGCAGCAGTAAAGTTTAATTAGAATCAGTACTCTCATGCTAGTCGACTTACGTGATGCAATCCAGTTCCCATTGCAATGAAAATTAAAGGATACTTTAAAGGCAACTGTGCTTAATATTTTATTATTAAGTCAGGTTTAAGTAACGTATGACATACGTAAAGTTGTAGAGCGAAATCAAAATCGGTAGTGTAGTCTTAAATCCCTAATGTTTTCTATAAAAAAAACGTGTATTAATAAAGAATCCAGTTACATGGGCCTAGGGTCAGGAGTACGATCAGACCCGAGTCTGCGAGGAACTCATCCCAAGTGACTCTTGTCGCGAAGATTCCCCCAGATGAGCTGGTATCATATTCCAGGAGAATTCCTGGAAATGGGCTCTCAGCTCGGTTATTTGCTGTTGGTCCCGCTCCTTGTAGGCTCAAGCATGGAGCTCCGCTGTAGTTAGTTGTTTGCCGCGTGTTAGGTAAGCCTCATATCTACTAGTATGAATGATGAGCCTGCACTCAGTGTAAGTCAGTACCACGATGCTAGCCACGTTGAGGCCCTGATGGTAGTCCCCAAATCAATCCGAGTCCGAAGAAGACTGGGGATTATACTTACACGTCAGGTACTCACATAAAACGCCACAAGACCTTCGTTCCAATTTACCCCACAAGCTCAATCGAGAAAGTAGTCTATATATGCCAGGTCTACCATCCTAAAATTGTAGATTCCATTGCATGAGCTCAAGGTTGATCCGAAGGGTGTTGATGTGGTCAGTGCAGGAAGATCCAGAACCGAGAACGGCCTCTTGTCGATCAAATTTTCGAAGTATTCTTTGATGTTTGAGTAACACAAATTAATAGATTATTGAAAGCGTCGGCAAATTTATAAGAATGCGGGCATTTCTTGACTTAGGGAAGTGCGACTTACATCATTTCGTCTTCACAACGCCTGAATAATGCAGGGACACTTCTCGATTGAAGACATTTGTTTCAATTCATAACGCAAATATGTATTTCAGGCACAAGATGCAACATAGCAAGTCGGAAACCGGAAACTTGTGGCGTTGACTATAAAAAATAATTTTGTTAATACTAAGATTTCGACCAAACTTTCCAGTATTGTCCTCAATATTCCTGCAAAATTTTGTACTCCTAGGATGAGAGAAAGTTCATAGTAAATTTGCAAAATATCGTGGTACACTGTTATTAACTTTATTTTGAGCAGATATCAGGATGGAGAGGGGACAAGCGTTTTGAGGTCTAGGGGTCATATAAGGAAATCACTGCGATTTTTGTTAGGTTTTTTCGGATGGGTACTTTTTGTGAGTAGATCTTTTTTAATTTTTTTTATTTTACACAAACCCTTGAGGGGGTCATCCCGTGTGAAGGCCGTTCTTTCGCTTCTTTCGGAATTTTTTTATGACGAACTGGATAAAGGTACAAATACGAATTTTCGACCATATATTTATTGATGTCTTGAGCATGCGTAGTAATTTTTGCAGCACGATAGTATGGTTCGTTATTGGAGCAATTTATACACCCATCTCCAAAAAAAAGATGTTTTTCCGCTATCGCGTTAGAGGGCGTTGTGATCATCTTAAAGAAAAAATGTACACGGCATTGTAGCGTGCGGACTTAACCACTGTCCGCAAACTAGGATTATTGAAAAATATTGAAAACTAAATTTTTGATGCCGTGTTAAACTTTTTTTTGTGAATTTTGGTGTTTTTTCATGACTTCTTTACTAAATAAAAAAAAAACTACTGAATGAATCGCAATTGTCCTAGTTTGCGGACCGTAGAAATATGTTCTGAATAAGTCCTGAAAATTTCAAAGAATTTCGTTGGAGAGATTTTGGGCTATGGTGGCAGCCGATTTTCAACATGCAGTTTCGAGAAAAAAGCATTTAAAAAGTAGAATGTGATTTTCAACG
The DNA here is from genome assembly GCF_905115235.1 of Hermetia illucens. Classification (NCBI taxonomy): domain Eukaryota; kingdom Metazoa; phylum Arthropoda; class Insecta; order Diptera; family Stratiomyidae; genus Hermetia; species Hermetia illucens. The sequence continues at coordinate 148,531,609 of NC_051850.1, forward strand.
ATAAAATCTTAACTGACCGTTCATTTGCTATACCTAGTCTGTAAACCTTAGGCTTCTTGAAGAACACATGTAAAGCCTTGGCTTCAATTCTTATGATTTTAGCGAAGTCATTCGAACGTCATTTGGACCGATAAATAGGCGCTTTATTACGGCAATCGACGTAAACCTGGCAAGCGACATTTTACTTGTTTAACATTGTAATTTCCGAACAACTCCGAATATCAAAAAATCACTGCCCATATTTTCTACACTATATCTAGATACAATTGATGTAAAAAAAGTCGATTCCTCGGATCCGACACATGGGATGACCCCCTTGGGCCCTTGGAACCTTCGAAATTATTCATTGAATGGTTAAAAACTGAATTTTGTGTATTTATCCTGAATTACTGGTCATGCTATAACGATTCTCATTGAATCTTGCTATTTCGTCTAAAATCTAAGATTTATTCCACAGCAACATCAAGTTTAAGTTGCTCTACGCTCTCCGTCGAATTAGGGCGCAGTTCATGAGGTTCAAACTATTTTTCAAAAATAACTGCCTCCGACGGGATGCAGAACACTTCGGCGTATAGCAGATATTGTTGAACAGGTTGACTACAGCAATGGTTACACTACACATATAAAGGGCGATAAGTCTAATATTGGCTGTGTCATATGTATACCATACCCCCTATAAAAGCAAAGTCGACAATTAAAGAGGATTGTAGGCATACTGAAGCGAGAAATAATGAAGGTAGGGATTTCGGGACGTGTAGAAACTAGTAACGAAAGAATTGGATTCTTTTACGTGTGAACATGTCACTTCTTATACATTAAACGAAAATATTCTAGAACTAATATAAAAAATTAAATGAAAAAAATATCTGTTCTAATTCAAACACGGTTTTCTCTAAGCGCCCAACTTTTTTATATGAATAATTCAACAATTTTTTTTCTGTTTAAACAATTGCAAATCTAGCCTCACTTGTTAAATAACGTTATTTGCACTAAACTTCCTTGAGAGTTCTCACACTTGTATTGTATTGTTTACTTTTGGAATGAAAAAAGAAATAATATTTATCTCTAATCGATTTTTTATGATAGAAACTGATCAGTTTCGAAGAGAAGGCAGTCTGGACTTAAATGCCCACATTTCTTACAAGCACTTCCAAGCTCAACAACAATTCAAATCAGATACCACACTTTAACCGATCAGTTCTTATATTACACTCTTTGAGATAAGATTTAGTATACTTTTCCCAAACTATCTCATAGCTAAACGGTGAAAGCAATCATTTGAACTCCTTTTGCAGTAATATACAACCTGCCCATAAATCAGTTACAAAACTAGCTCAAGAACAATAATACTTGACGAAAAGAAATGCAAGAATATTGTAACATAGAATTTATTAATTAAAACATAACTTAAACTAGTAAGGCTAACGTCTTTTCCTGCCAGATCCTCCCTTTTTAACAGCTCTTTGTCCCATTCCACCCTTAGGTTTTTTACCAGACTTCGGGGCTCCACCCCGCCCTTTTCTGCCACCTTTCTTGGACTTTTTCTTCCCGCCGCCACCAGCCTGTTCCTGATCCCGTCTGTAAAAGAAATGTTCACTTTTCTAGCAGCTGCCTAAATGTAAATCAGAAAATAGAACTTACTCTATCCTATCGTCACGTTTCTGTAGCGAAATAGCCCTCTCAACATCAATTTTAGGTTTTTTATTCAAAATGCTTTTGATTAATGCCAAATTTTCTTCCTTCTCGGACTCGCCGCCGATATGTGAAGCTTTCCGTTTGGTTCCGGGGATAAGTTCTTTGACACCTATTCCACGCGCCTGCTTTTCATTTGGAAGTTTTTCTTGGAATTTTCCAACTGATGCTGTGGAGGCTTTTGCTACCGTTGCAACTGTACGCAATGTTTTCGAGTCGGCCACTTCTGGGCCGAGGTAACCAGCACGTGGTGCGTCAATCTTTTTCGCGCGGACAATATTTTTCATTCGTTGTATTTCATTCTTAGCGACTTTCTCGTTACGTACATCGATCTTCTTCTGGAACATGTCTTCCATTGGATCAACATTTTTAGGTACTTCAAGCACCCATTCTTTCTGTTTTTCGGCATCTGCTTTTCGGTAGCCATATGTGGGGACCCATTTCTGTAAAAAAGGAATTTCACAATAAGTTTAAGAATGTGAAAATAGAAATGAAGTTTCTTTAAAGAAAATAAATTAAAATCTAAACTACATATTCAGGAAACTGTGACTAAATTCGAATGAAGAAGAATAAAATAACGCTAAGTTAGGAAAATTAGAATAACCGTAGTTCCAAGCATTCAATCCACAAAAAAAAACAGTTCTGATGCATCTTCTGGTGGATCTTGTTTGATTTTTCCACATCCGAGGGCGCCCCCTAAAAACAGAGATCGTACAGATTCTCCGTTGAAGAGAACCCTTTCCAGGTATTATCGTTTTTAAGGTTTTGTGTAAAACAAAGCCTTATTAAAATCGATTCACTGTCAATCGATCCGTCTGTCTGTCTGTCACACGCATTTCTTCTCCAAGACGGCTAAACTGATCCGAACGAAATTTAGTGGACAGATGGAAACTATGAAATCCCACGCATACAGCGTGATTAACATACATGCAAAGGGGGGATTTAAAATTTTCTTCACCCGATATAGTCGTCTAAAGTATCAAATGAAAGGCCTCGATTAGTACCTCCCGAAACTGATATTAGTTTTGGCGTGAATTGCAAAGTGCGCGAGTAATGGATTAAAATGTACGCATTTAAAGTGAGATAGGACTCATTTTCGGAAACTATCCAACCCAAAAATCCGCAAAAAATCAGGAAAGTGCGCTTAGATGAAATCTAGGTCTCACAATATGTCCCATTCCGATATCTGCTCAAATAAACTTACTAATAGTATAGTACCAACTTTTAGAAATTGACTGAAAAACTCCTCTTAATTTAATTCTAGCAGTACTTAATTCGCACCGACTTAGAGAACAGTATCGTGCATACACATGCCATCATTTCATGAACTATTAGTGTCAAAGTTTTATAACAATTCAAACTTATCAATTTCGTGCGAATTTACCTGAGCCATACAAATAAGCTGCTGACATCATAATTAACGAGAATAATTGATATACGAATAGAATATTAAAACTCCATTCATGAAGAATATATTTCTCCCCAGCCCTTTTTAAGGTTTTGTGTACACATGTGGGTCATGTGGGGTCATGTGGGATATCAAATGAAAGGTCTCGGTTAGTACTTTCCGGATCCGGTCTTAGTTTTGACATTCGTTAGAAAGGTGGGGAGTGCGGGGGGTTGAAATTATTTATCCCTTAAAGGGGCTATTCTCAGAAACTATCGAACCGAAAAATCTGAAAAATATCAGGATGCTGCCACTATATGGTGCCTGGGCTCCGAATGCCTTCCATACTGATATCTGTACAAATAAAGTTAATAATAGTATGTAATAGTACATTATTATAATTGTTAGTAATTGGCTGCAAAACCCCCCTTAAGTTCATGCTAGCATCACAATTTTGCAACAATATAGGGTATAACATAGAACATAATCTCACCAAGTTTGGTGGAAATCACACTATTACTAACAAAGTTATAATACGTAAAAGTTGTAGCTTCTTTGCAAATTCAAGACTATGAATGTCAATATCATCCGAAAGTGGATATGCTCACATAAAGTATGCATATATTACGTGCTACGTACTAAGAAATACACAAAACCGTTCGTACCTGAAGCGTCAAGCCTCCGGTTTCCCGACTTGTTATTATTAAAACGCAAGACGACTGCTTATAAAATAGCATTGGCTGCCAAATAGCTGTACCCTACGGACTCCAGGTGACAGTCTAAGGAGAGTTAGAATGTCATAGTAACGGCCACAGGAGTCTTACAAAGATTTTTGTCTTTCGACAGGAACGCAAATTGGCACATCCGGTAATATGAATCCTACTGGCCTCAAAACAGCCTTGGCAATGGATAGCATAACGCTCTGTTGAGCTAATTTGCCAGTCTCTTTATTTTCAATAATGATCGAGTGTACTGACACATCATGCATCTGCCCACAATAAACTATATTGTTTTGATATTTATATAAAGGCTACACATATTCCATGCAGTGCTGCAAAATTTATGAAAGAAAAGGAGTATATCATCGATACCAAAGTGAAGAATGGCTTTGCATCATCGATTATTGAAAGTCTCATGAGGGAAAAGCGAAATACGGGCTGACATACTGACATCCCTTGTCAATAACTCGGAAAGGAAAAGAAAAATAGGGGTCAGACTCTGCGGCTTCGTCGAAGATTAAAAAAAATCATAAAAGGATTGAACATCGACATGATCCCCCCCAAGGACCGCAAATTAAGGAACGAATCTAGCGGAATATATAAAGTGCAGTGTCCAGAGTGCCGGAAGAGCTATATAGGACAAACGAAAAGGCTGGTTTCGGTACGCTGGGGAGAGTACGAGAGAGAAGCGGAAACGGCCAGGAGGAAGAAAAGAAGAACGCAATCCTGATATCCATGACTGCACGGCATGTCATAGAGGAAGGGCACATCATCACATAGGATAGTGTATATGTCATCAAGGAATGCGCGAATAGTAGGAAGTTAGACGCGCTTAGCGATCTTACAGGAACATATAAAACCACGACAAGAGCAACGTGCAACCGAAACTGGTCGGGAATGGTTTCGACGATTCAAGGAGGGTGATTTTAGCGTGGATGACACGCCCCGTCCTGGACAACTGAAAAAATCGAAGACGAAGAACTGGATGCATTACTCGATGAAGATGCGAGTCAAACGCAAGATGAGCTTGCAAAATCATTGGGAGTGACACAGCAAGCAATTTCAGTAGAATTAGAATCCATGGGATTGATCCACAAGCAAGAAAACTGGGTACCTTTTCAACTTAAACCAACAGATGTGGAAAGACGAAATTGATATAGACTGCAGTTGATTTGTTTAAGCCGAGCGTTACGAGAAAAAATAGCCGGAATATGAGGAAAGACACGACAAAGTCATTCTTTTGCATGTTAACGCTCGGCCTCATGTCGCTAACGTCGTGAAAAAATATTTACAAACTCTTAAATATTCTACCGCACCCGCCGTATTCGCCAGACATTGCTCCTTCCGATTACTGGCGGACCGAATTAATTTGTACTCCCAATATATACAAAGGAAGGGCACAATTGTCGCCCAAAATACATATATACAAACAGATAACATATCCCGTTCTAGGAATAAATCAGCGGTTTTTATTTATTTTGATGTTAAATGCTTGGCACTTAGAGTTAGTATTAGGTAAACTCCGGCATCTACCGAGATTGTGATAACTCGGAAATAATAACGACAGCACAGTGCCAATAATTATGCATCATGCCGAGAAGTGACCTCAAATTGAGCAGATATTTATAATTGAAATGTTAAACGAAAATAACTTAAATAAACAATTAACACGCAAACAAATAATCCGCCCATCTGTACTCTAAGCTAGTAGCGCAAATATAAAAAAAAATCAGATATGCCAAAATATCGCTCTCAGAAAAATGTCGAGTCCTCTGGTATATAAGAAGTTCGAATATAGAAAAGAGCGAAATTTACCCAAGCTTAAGAGCCTAAACCTGAATAAATTGGGTGAAACGCCAAAGCCCACTTTGCGATATCCACTAATTGAGGTATAGCAGGTCAAACACGCCAAAGTACCATCGTTGTCGATTCCGGAAGACTTCCACTCATTGTCTGCTGTTCTGCGCCATGCGTTTCTGAGATAACCTGCTAGTCGGCCTTTCTGGGATAGTGGATTATTGCCGTCTCTTAATGCGTAATCTATCCAACGGCCCGTGTGCCGACGAAATGAATGATAATGGAGGTCACTTTATATGTTCTACTCCCATATAACAACAGTGGTTTGAAACAGTCTCAACTTGATGTTGATGTTGATATACATAGTTGCATTTCCGTATTTTAAACAAAGCAGTGAAAGCGGATCTAGATGCTGCTAATGAATCGAGTGGAATCAAATTGGGTGACACCGCCCAAGATCCACAAATCGGCGGAAAAGCAAACAGATGTCATCAGCGTACTCGATGTGTTTAAGCAAAAATGACACAGTAAACTGAAACCCTCCAAGATTTCCGGACAAGGCAGCACGGAGAATGTTACCGATAGCAAGGAGAAATCATATCAGCGACAGAATACAACCTTCCACTTTGGACTGAAAATTCCTCCAAAATTTAACAGTGCATCGAAAAAGTGGATAACGTGCCGGAATTGCGCATCTACAATTAATAAAATTGTATCCTATCGTAGACGACATTGTTTTAATCTGTAAGGGCAAATATGAAGATACCTTATGTGATAGAATCCAAACTGGACTAAGGGTTACTAGTGCCTGGTGCAGGAAGGTGGGACTGCGGATCAACACAGCCAAAGCCAGGAAAGAACCGAACTCAGCACACAAGCCAGGGAATTACATAAGCACCAACGGCTGCCTTGCGTATGTATCAGTGGGACAATGAGGACATGCCCAACGGCGTCTCTGGAGGTCCTTCTGGGATTAAACCCTCTCCATCTGCACATACAGATGCAGGCAAGAAGGGCAATATTCAGGATGGTCGGGAGTATCAGTGAGGCGGGGAGCTGCCTAAACTGAAGGAAGATTGATATTTATTCTAGGTGGTATCGCGAATTACTGATACCAAGGGATAACATGACAACGAGGTTTCACTTCGATAAGAAGTTTGAAACACGTTGGAGTAACAAGGCAAACTGGGAGAGCGTGGCTGCGACATACGGCTTAAACCAGTAACTGATTACTTGGTACACTGACGGATCCCTCACAGCAGAGTGAGCGGGTGCCGGTGTCATTGGTCCAAGGTAAATGTACTTCGAGCCAATGGACAGGTACGCTAACATATTCCAGGCGGAAATATACGTCATAAAGAGATGTGCCTCCTTTAATCTCCAAAGGAACTACAGGGGGCAGAACATAGCTATTCTCATCGATAGCCAAGCAGCGATCAAGGAAATTAGGTCCAACCAAGTGAACTCTAAACTGGTATGGGAATGCCTTGAGAAACTGAATACACTCGGCTCGTCCAACAAGGTCTGGATACTTTGGGTTCCAGGCCATGCTGGGTTGGAAAGCAACGAGGCAGCGGACGAACTAGCCAAGAAGGGAACAGGGATGCCTTTACACGAGCCAGAACCGTTCTGTGGAATCGGCAACGGTTTCATGGCTATGAATCTACGAAATAAAGAAGAACGGTTGAGGGAACTATACTATACAGGCCTACCAGTGATGGAACAGTACAGGGTGCTTATTGGGGGATACAAACCCATGAGCACAAAGGATTGCTTAAACCTCACCAAAAAGAACCTCCGAATCATAGCAGGAATTCTCACTGGTCACTGTCTGCTGAACTATCACACTGCCTGCAGGTTTTGTGAGAAGTGTGACGAAATCTCTATACACGTCCTGGGACAGTGGCCGGCACTTGTGCAAAATAGGTCGAGGCATTTGCGAGAATACTTAATGCCAGATGCAAAGTTGAAAGATCTGGAAGTAGGGGATATACTAAAGTTCCTCACGGTTATAGACTTACTTGAGATACTATGATCAATAGGTACACTATAACCAGTAAAAGGGGCACAATAGATCCTTAAGGACGCGGCGCGACTTTCCCTTAACAGAATAATTATAATAATCCTATCGTAGGAAAAAGGAACTATATATTCTTTATATCATAAATTTGAACACTATAAAGCACATCTTTCCCGCTATCGCAAAAATTCTCGAAATCGGTTAAGAACAGGTAAAGTAGGGACCTAAACTCCGCACCATATTCCAATATGATCCGAAGGATGATGTGATTTGTGCAGGATCCAGAGAGCAAACCAGCCTCTTCTCTATAGATCAAGCTTTCGAGGTGTTCCTTGATACATTCCCAGCTTTATTTTGGCTATTATCAGTAGTCTGGCAGGCTTGAGACGTTCCTTCGGAACGTAACCGACGAACTAAACAGCACTCGAGAAAGTAATATTTTTAGTGGCAGAGCAACGCTCAGGTCTAATATTCAAGACGTCTGTCGCCAGCTAGATAGCTTTCCCATTGTCGAACGACATCTAGATCATAGAAGCAATCAGTATTGAGCTTGGGGATGTAAATCTCTCCAGCCTTGTGAGAAGCAGCTGGCAAGCTCTGTACTTGACAATGTGCCGCCGATGATGAGGCGGCGGAAGCTGCAGAATTTCACAAATCTCTTACCATCATAGTTTCGGCCTTCAAGACCACATTTTTCCATCACCTTGCGAAGCATGATATCACTACATGGCATTTATAATAATAATAATCGTTGGCGCAATAATCCATATTGGATCAGGGCTTTAAAGTGTGTTAGAGCACTTCATTCAAGACCGTAACGGTACACTATAGTACACTGTAGGAGGCAATGTGGGCAGCATTTCGCTCGCCCGAGATTATTACCCTGATTTGACTCAGATACTCATTCACAGCTGAGTCGACTGGCATCCGACGTGAAATCACGATACAAATCCCACTGCCACCAGTGAGATTTGAACCGCGACCTTTCGTACGACCGTCTTGGGCTCTAACCACTCAGCTATCTGGACACTGAAAGGAAGGAAAAGGAAATATGTTGCATAAAAGCAAATAAATTTCTGGCGCGACCTTCTTGTCAGCCAAATTGGGATATGGATTATTACTCTTGCTTAAAGTAGAACCTATCCACTATCACTTCCGTCTTCTCATTAACACGTCCACTGGTCGCCGATGAAGTTCTTCGTTCGGAATTGTATCAGCCAGAGTATGTCAATTTCAGGGCTCAAATAAGTATTGGCGAAGAATTAGAGATTTCGAATAATAGTGGAAGTCACTTTCTGTGTCCTACTCCCATATAACAGCACAGAAAGGACATTAGCAAGAAACAGTCTCAACTTGATCTTGATGTTAATACAGTTGCAATTGCAGATTCTGCCAAAACCTAGCGCTGTTAATTAGTTGAGTGACATGAAATGCCACGACGCCGAAGAGCAAGCAGATGCCATTGGCGTAGTTGAGGTGTTTGAAGAAAAATGCCTGGAGAATATTACCGATAGCAAGAGGAAATGATATCAGCGACAGAATAAAGCCCCCCCCCTGTACCGAAAAGTGGATATCTTATGTCGCAGTTGCGCATCTATAATTAATAAAATTGTATCCTGTCGTTGGAAAAAACAACTAAAGATTTTTAATCCTTATACCGGAAATTTGACCACGATGCAGTACATTTTTTCCCGTTATAGGGAAGTGGGGACTCCAAAATGATGCGAAGGATGTTGATGTGATCCGTGCAGAAGAAAGGGAAAGAGAAAATCAGCATGCTCTCCATTGATCAAACTTTCAAGGTATTTCTTGCGTTATTTTAATTATTATCAGCAGTCAGACAGGGAGATTTTGTGACGCTCCTTGGGAACGTGGCGGACGAACTAAATAGCTCCCGAGAGAGGTGTATTTTTAAACGGCGGAACAATGCTCAGGTCGACTATTCAAAGCATCTGTCGTCCAATCAGCTAAATAACTTCTCCCATATTAAACTTAGAATGCGAACTTCTCCAGCCCTGCGGGAAGCAGCGGGCGTATCCGCAAGCGAAAGTAAGCCACCATTAGATGATGATCCCTTTCGAGGCTGATGCATGGCGCCTCTCTTATTATGCACATTCAAAAGATTGCTGCAAAGTCTACTACTGATCCCAAAGTGGTCAATTTGACGGCTCATAAGTCGCTGGTGACCTTATGGCAAACTCTGTGCTCGACAATGTGCCGCCAATGACCATGCGGTGGAACCTCTTACCATTATAGTTGCGGCCTTCAAGACCCCATTTTTCCATCACGTTTCTAAGCACGATATCACAACCTACATGGCATTTACCAAATCACCTATCAAGATCGCTATATCACCCTCTGCTGGACAACATTCTATGGCTCACAGAAAGCCTCCTCATCTGTATCAGGAGTCTCTGTTGGTGTGTAAAACTATTCTGTTGGAATGCCCCTCATCCTGGGCGCGGAACTCCGCAGTTAATATCTTGTCCAAAACCGGTTCCCAAGTAATAAGGCATGCCTTGCAATTGCCGTAGGTATTAATCCGACACCGAATTCGCGTCTACTTCCGCCTGCTTTTCCGGGTTACAATACTACAGTTCCTTTGATGGAACCGATCTCAGGCTGCAAGCGCAAGAAGTGCTCCTACTTTTGATTTACCGGCAAAAGTCATTAAATATACTGGCGATCGCCCAAGAAAATTGCGTCTAGTACTAATCAGTTACTTACATCCAGAACTTCATCAAACTTCTTCTTGTCCTTCTTCTTCTTCTTAATTCCCTTTTCCTTCGCAAACTTTTCCCACTTTGTCAGGGCTCGCGGACCGGGAACTTTTCTTATTCGAGGTAGAACTGTTGTCGGGGCAGGCAATTTCGCTACAATACATTCATCCACACGTTCCGTCGGCAATTCCCAGATTTCATTAATTAATAACTGTACATTATCACGTGTCAACTCGCGGAGGTAGTCTTCTTTATTTTCCCTTTGGAGTATACATAATAATAAGACAATAAACTTATGAAAAATCGTGTTTTACGGAACTTACTTTAGAACTTTTTCATCGAGATCGTTGGGATCCGAGCACAGCATCATACCTACATCATTGCGCACTTCAAGATGTTTTTCTACAATGATAGGTTTGTAACGCTCTAAATCACGTTTCTGTTTTTCCAAAACTTCTTGAACTACGTCCATTATTTATGTTAAACCCTCGCTAAAGCTGACTGAGTACACGACCATTCGGCAAATGAAAACACACGTGCAGTGGAATGTCAAAATCAGTTATGATATGAAGTTAGGGACACATTTGAGATTCCAATTGATAACAGTTTGAAAAGCACTGAAAAGGTACAAGCTGAAAAAAATATGAACCAAGGCATCATTTGCGAGCAAGATGCCAGCCAGACACTCGATCGGTTTTACTATTATTATTATTCTGTTAAGGGAAAGTCGCATCGCGTCCTTAAAAAACTATTGTGCCCCTTTTACTGGTTATAGTGTACCTAGTCATCATAGTATCTCAAGCAAGCCTATAACCGTCGAGAATTTCAGTATGTCCCCTACTTCCAGATCTTTCCACTTTGCATCTTGTATTAAGTGTTCCCCCAGATGCAGAAGTTCCGGACACTGTCCCACGGCGTGCGTAGAGGTTTCGTCACACTCCTCACAAAACCTGGAGGCAGTGCCCGTAGATGTCCCTAGCTTCCCTAGTTGATAGTTCAGCCGACAGTGACCACTGACAATTCCCATTATGATCGATGTATCAACGAACGTCTCAAATCGAAAATTTACCGCAATGTCGTCCCTCCTGTCGCTCTCTATTGTTCTGAGTGTTAGCCGACTATAAAAGACAATGAACGACGTCTTATGGTAATGGAGATGAGGATGTTAAGTTGGACTAGTGGCGTGACACGTTTTGATTACATCCGAAATGAGGATATCCGCGATCATTATGGGTTTGCACCGATCGTGCAAAAATTGCGAGAGAGGCGTCTTCAATGGTATGGCCACGCAATTCGTACTAACGAGAATTCACTTGCCAAGATTGGTCTGAACGTCGAGTTCGATGGTAAACGACCAAAAGGTAGGCCGAAACAACGATGGCTCGATACGCTGGATGGGGATTTGCACCCAGATCAGGCATTCGATAATGCCAAATGGCGAGGTTTGAGCAATCCTTTGTGCGCATGGGTTCGTATCCCCCAATAAGCACCCTGGACTGCTCCAGTATAGTTCTCTCAACCGTTCCTCTTCATTTCATAGATTCATAGCCATGAAACCTTTCCACAAAAAGCGTGTAAAGGCGTCCCTGCTCCCTTCTTGGCTATTTCGTCCGTTGCTTCGTTGCCTTCCAACCCAGCATGGCCTGGAACCCAAAGTATCGAGACTTTGTTGGATGAGCCGAGTGTATTCAGTCTCTCAAGGCATTTCCATACCAGTTTAGAGTTCACCTGGTTGGACCTAAGTGCCTTGATCGCTGCTTGGCTATCGGTGAGAATAACAATGTTCCGCCCTCTGTAGTTCCTTTAGAGATTAAAGGAGGCACATCTGCCTATGGCGTATATTTTTGCGTGGAATCTGCTTGTGTACCTGCCCATTTGCTCGAAGTACATTTTCATTGGGCCAATGACACCGGCACCCGCTCCCGCTGCTGTGAGGGATCCGTCAGTGTACCAAGTAATCCGTTGCTAGTTTAAGCCGTATGTCACAGTTTGCCTTGTTACTCCAACGTGGTTCAGTCTTCTTATCGAAGTGAAACCTCGTTGTCATGTTATCCCTTGGTATCAGTAATTCGGGATACCGCCTAAAAAGAATATCAATCTTCCTTCGGTTTAGACAGCTCCCCGCCTCCCTGATACTCCCTACCATCCTGAGTATTGCCCTCCTTACCTGCATCTGTATGTGCAGATGGAGAGGGGTTAATCCCAGAAGGACCTCCAGGGACGCCGTTGGGCAAGTCCTCATTGCCCCACTGATACACACGCAAGCCAGTCTTTGGAGCCTATGTAATTCCCTGGTTTGTGTGTTGAGTTGGGTTCTTTTTGCCCAGATAACCGCTCCGTAGGTAATCATTGGCCTTACTATTGCAGTATATAGCCAAAGTAGTATTTTCGGGTTGTAACCCCATGTTTTTCCTGCTATGGATCTACAAGTCATCAGAGCCCTCGTGGCTTTCCGACATGTGTCTTCGAGAGTAATTTTTGGTCTAGCGTAATTCCCAAATATTTGACCTCTGTTTCTCGCTTCACCTCCATATTATGTAATGTTATGGCTCTCAGTTGATCAAGCTTACGCCTCCTAGTGAATGGTACTATGGTGGTTTTGGCTGGATTGATCCGCAGTTCCACCTTCCTGCACCAGGCACTAGTAACCCTTAGTTCAGTTTGGATTCTATCACATAGGGTATCTTCATGTTTACCCCTACAGATTAAAACAATGTCGTCCGCGTAATCCTGGACTTGTAATCCAGTATTTGTTAGCACGTCCAGAAGTTCGTCCACTACCATACTCCACATAAGCGGCATAGTACCTCGCTCTGTGGACAACCTTGAGCAGTGTACATGATAATAGAATTTGTACATGTTTGTACTTCTATTTGCCTGCTTTCTAACATTTTGCCCAACCAGAATGCCAGGGTGTTTCCCACTCCCTTGCGGCTCAGGGCAACTTGTATCTCTGTGTGCGATGTGTTGTCGAATGCTCCTTCGATATCCAAAAACGCACGAGGTGCTATTCCTTTTGTTTCTATGGCATCCCGTAGTACCTCTGTCCACTGATACAGAGCAGTTTCAGTTGACCGCCCTGCCCGGGAAGCGTGTTGCCAGTGATGTAAGGGATTACGCTTTAAAACGTTTTTTTACCAAGGAATTCTCTTAAATTAAAACAACTGCAAAAACAATTTTTTTTTTCAAACATTTATTTTAAAATCGACCCTAACTCAGTTCCATGCACAATACACAGAATGTTATCTAAATCCTACACAAAATAAAGCTAAATGCTATTACATTTCTCCCTAATCCGCTACAGGAAGCCGCATAATTTTAACAGCCGATGCCCCACATAGTGGACATAAAAACCCTTGATCCGCCATAATATTACCCTCTAAACAGTAATAACAAAATATGTGTCCACATCCAATATGATGTGGAAGCGTTGGACGATCCTCGCAGTAAGCACAGACCGTGTGGACATCCATTACGGGTGCCACACTTTTCGAACTCACATGTTCTGCGTGCTTGCTGAAGAAACCTTTTACATTCCGTTGCACTTTTTTGTAATTAATGAGGGGCAACATAACCATAAGCAATTCCTGAAAGGATAAGCAGCTATAGCGACTGCGATGACTTTTTTATCTTAGAGATTACCATGAACCCGTTCCATATCAATTCCCTTGTGATGTGACTGTACCCGACGTCGCGCCTACGACTACTGTGCAATGTTATGTAGTCCAATCCTAGCAAGAAATCAATCAGTGTTGGTTTCTTCCCAGACTTTAGGAAACGGAAGAAATTTACGACCGACAAGATAAGCAAAGTATTTTCGGTCCATGACAAAATGGTATTGACCCATTCTTTTCCGGCCAGCCGTTGTTCCGCATTATCTTTTGCATATTTCGGAAGCACAGTCAAGAGAAAGTGAAGACAAAGCCGCGACCGTGTTAGTTCGTCTTTGTCGTAGCAAATTAGAAGAAGTTGTTGTCCAAATGATGCGAACTGCTTTCCGATGGATCCTAGCCAAACTGCCGACTGCAGAAGCAGCTCAAACTCGGGCTGGAATCGAGCTAGGATTGTAGGCTGCAAGAATTGATATGAATATTAGCCAACGCCGGAGTTTGCACTGACAAAAGAAATGCAGAGAATTAAAGACTATTCTCATCCTCTTATCTCTCCACATTCTATTATCTTTAAATATTGCTTGCCGGCTGAAATACCATCAAAGTGCAAGGCCGCTGCCTCCACCGGTCAAAGGTTACTTATTCAACTATATAATTACCGATAAACTTTGGATTGTTGAAAACAATTGTTCCCTAAGTATCTTAAGGATATCCTTATCAAACTGGATTGCATCGAACTGAAATTAAAAGGAATTTAATACTTCTTTACCGACTTGCATTCAGGATGGGATCAACCTGATTAACTCGAGCAACATAACTACTTTTGCTAGTCATTCTACAAAAACAATTTTTTGGAATGTTGTGTATGCGAATCTCTACTAAAGATCACTTTATTTGCTGAAACTTTCCAACTAGCAAGCCATATTTTTAGACGGAAAGAAAGCAAGTTCTAACTAAATAAAAATAAATAAATACCGAATGACATTTTCCCACTGTTGCCAATCGTTAAAATATCAATGCTTGTAGAAGTTTTGAGCGAAGTGGTGCTGTCCTTTGACATTTTTAAATTCACTCAAATCGCCTGGCGAACACAGAAAAGGCGATTTATAATTAAATGAATGTGAAACGACTAATGTTTAATACATAAAACTGTCAAGTAAACGCATCACAATGAGTTCCCCATCAGTAAAACAAACAAATGATAACACAACCATGAAGCAAAGAAAAACCAAAACAAACAACATGGCTGCGAAGTCGTCAAATTTAGATACAACTCGATCGGAATTGGCGGAACTTATTAAGCGAAAGGCGGAAATTTCAGTAAGTTTTCCCGTTTTCAACTGCTGCATTTCTATTTGTTTGTCAAGTATCAACATTATTTGATTTCGATGAAACGCGTTTATTCTCTTCCGACCACAGGAGCAACTGGCAAATTTAGAAAGGCAAATCTATGCATTCGAGGGCTCATATTTAGAAGACACCCAGCTCTACGGAAACATAATTCGGGGATGGGACCGATATTTGACATCAAACAAGAGCACAAACTCCAAGGCCGACAAAAGAAATCGAAAGTTCAAGGAGGCTGAGCGTTTGTTTTCCAAGTCGAGTATAACTTCGATGGCGATATGCAATCGTGAGTATGAAGACTTCCCGAAATGCTAACTCCAATTCGAACAGCTGCATCATGCAGTATTCAACTTCCGTATCATTTACAGCTGATCGTAACAGCGAATCAGAGTCCATAACTAACGAAGACTCCAGTGATAATCAGATTGGACCCCTATCGAACCACAACACAACGACAGCACACGATGGTGCGACGTCAATAAAAAGTGCGGGAAAAGATGACAAAGATGGTAAACGAATATTTTTGCATTTAAGAAGTGAAAGTATGTGCTGACTTTGCTTCCCATTATTTCAGACAGGCCAGGGACACCTGCGAATGATACGAACAAGAATTCAGCGACGCCCAGCAATAGTGCGAAACATAAGCTGAACAGCAGTTCGGCGAAGAAGGGTGGGAATATAAGCAAAAAGATAAGACATCGTTGAACATAATGTTGTATTTTGGTTTGTAGAATAAAAATGTGTTTTAGGAATTTGTAGTTAAACTTGAATTATTCGCTAGATGGGATGGAATGGGGGATTTTTCAATGCACTATGTGCGAAAGGGATGGGGAAGAGTTAGAAAGATTCACCTGTTTTCCCAATGCGGAGTAGAAATACTAGCATATAACTAATTTGCACTTGACATTCATGGATACAAGACCAATCGAGCCGTTTTTTTATGATTGAAGCTAGGTAGAAGAAAGGGACACTTGTGTTGAGCTGGTAAAATTCTTTCCCAAGGACGAAAGCTCGTATCTTCCTCCGTTCCTCTACATCCTCACGTCGGTTCCTGGTTGCATATAGAGTGCTGGAGAAAAAACGAGCTCAACATTTTTAAAGATGCTTTCAATTTTTGACGAAAGGTGTCATAAAGTAACTATTTTCATTATTGCCATTTTCAACAATTTTCCCAAAGTAATTAGCAAATTTATAGTTGATTTAGTGAAAAAAAATTGCTCAAATTTATTTTCTTGGTTATTTCCGGATTTTATCTAATACCAGCACTAAGTGCCAAGCATTTAGGCTTGCACGATACTACCTACTTAAAAACTAAAGGGGCGCTGGCTGGTAGGGTTGGCCGTTGGTAGGTTAATGGGAGAATTCGTCGAGAACTCCCCGCAACATCGAGCACGTTTGTAGAATGGTGTACTTCTGCATGGTTTGACCCAGACTGTGCTTAAGTCCCAGGACATCAAGGGAAGCCGTGAGGGATTTAGGTACAATACCTGTAGCTGACAATATTATGGGAACTACAACCACCCGCTCGAGACGCGCAAATTTCTTTGATTTCCGGAGCCAATGGCTCATAGTTCACCTTCTTTTCCACGTATTTTCGTTCAATGTTGCTATTATGGGGAATAGCAACATCAACAATATACGCGGAGCGACCCGTCTTGTCAACTGACAGTACGTCAGGCTTGTTGTGTGGAGTATGGCGATCAGTCAAAACTTGCCGGTCCCAATACATGCTGCAAGTAGAACTATCAAGTACTCACTACGGCTCATATCGGTAAACCGGACATGGTGATCAGCCCATGCTTGTATGCAAGGTTTTGATGGATAACCTTACATACAGCTTTATGCCTGGTGATGTATTGCACCGGTGCCATAACAGTACAGCCAGAAATGAGATGGTCCAACGTCTCTAACGCCGAACCACACATTCTGCACCGATCGTTCTCCACCCATTCCTTCATGATGAGCTTTTTATAAGCTCGGGTGGCGGCCACGCCGTCCTGAATGGCACACATGAACCCCTCCGTCTCAGCAAAAAACTCCCCAGCACACAGCCAGCTGTTCGACAAATGACTGCCAGAGAGAATTCACGTGTTGTTGTGCATTGCCTTCGACTTCCATTCATCGATCCACTCTTGGTCCGACTTCACCATACTCAGAGGATTGAAAGATCGATCCTTCAAGTTAACTGGAGTCAGGCCACAGTCTGCCTTATAGACAGCCGCATGCAAGGGACTCGCCTACTCTTTGCTGTAAAAATAAGCGCGTAGCGAGTCGACTTGGCGATGATGTTGTGCCGCCATGTGAACCACGCCCCTACCTCCGATGTCACGAGGCAGGTTCATCCGCTCCACGACAGACTTTGGATGATGCATTCGGAATTTGGACATAGTTGTCCATATCCGCCGCTGGACGTTTTCCAAATCGGTCTTCGTCCACGGCAATATTTCGAATGCATAAGCCAGTGAGGGGATAGCGAATACATTCAACGCGCTTATTTTGTTCTTCCCCGAGAGATGCGATTTCAGCACCAGCTTTACAGGTCGCAGTAATTCGGACAGCAGAGCATCCTTCAGATCACCAACTCGAGCATGGGTTCCTTGCTGAATTCCTAGGTACTTGTAGAAGTCTGTCTCGGTCATAGCTTCGATGTAGAGGTCACCAATGCTATGGCCGGCATGCGGCTCGTTATGACCTTTGCGGATGGCTTGGATTCGACACTTGTCTAATCCAAACTCCATTCGAATATCACAGCTGAACATGTCTATTATTCGCAACAGACTTCTAAGATGATTGTCAGTACCAGCATACAGCTTGATGTCGACAAAGTACATCAAGTGTGTCAGTTCGCACTTAGCACGTAGGCCATCATTTATTGCAAAACTATGCCCTCTAGCATCATTCAGTAGCCATAAAAGGGGGTTCAGTCCCATACAAAACCAAAGGGGACTCAACGAATCCTTCTGGAAGATGCCCCTCCGTATATGGATGGGCTCTGAGGTATTAGCACCTTCAGATGTACGCACCGATAAGCTGGTATCCCACCCTTCCATGACTGTTGCCAAAAACTTGATTAATTTCGGATCAATGCGATACAGATGTAGGATATCGATTTGCCAGGTATGCGGGACGCTATCAAAAGCCTTGGCATAATTGATATAGCAACTAAAGAGGTTTGTTTGGCCTCTAGTTGCTTGTCCTACAACTACCGAGTCGATAATGAGTTGCTCTTTGCAACCCCTTGACCCAACTGCTCCTCGGACAGAATGTTGTTGGTCTCGAGGTGGACGTGATGAATTTGTAGAGAGTTGGTAAACAAGTAATCGGTGTTTGCGGAGTCCTGCACCGTGTCCTTCTTAGGGATAAGGTAGGTAATCCCCGCAGTGAGAAAGGGTGGAAATTCCTCCGGCCGACTCATGATCTCATTTATACGTACGCTGGTAAATTTAGTTTTTTGTGGATGATTCATTGCGTTGTTAGAAAATAATTGCCCGAGAAGGTGAAGCCCTTTGTCATTATAGCAAGCAGAGAGTAGTTGCTAAGGAATTCAGCATCTCGAAGTCCGATTCCGTAACACGAACCCCCTTGCAAGAAAAAAGAGTACCGGGCATCCGAGAAAATCAACTAAGACCCATGTCCGTCTGCTTGTTCATATTGTGTGAAAAGATTCGTTTAAAAAGGCGTTCTCATGTCGTAAATTGGACCAATAACCCGTGGAAGTAGAAATATTTTGCGCTAGACAATCAAAATGTTTTTTTGTCTTATTTATGTTCCATGCAGCATGCAAAACCGATTGAGCTCGACCCACTCACAAGGCATTAACATCGCCAAGAAATCGTTACACATGATTATGATTCGCGAAAGAGTTTGTTGAATGGAATGCCAAAGGATGTACCGTCGTATCTTATGATTCATCTAATCAAAATTTATATTTTTTTCAACAGAAGGAATTCGTTCGACTACCTTCTGGAAAACGTTAAAACATCAAACACCAAGAACTCTCGGCCAAACATGATGGCGGATGATGGTACCGGCTTTTTTTTTTGTGTTGTGATACAGTTGGCCTAATTTTTAAGTTTGTAAGTCTAATTACTGGTGCCAAATACTGTAATTTATTATCAGGATCTATGCTATCTCATTCTCGTGACAAATTGGATGATTGGATTTTTATACATGACAATAATACAAGACTTTCAACTAAGATGACGAAAAGTTGGCTGTCCGACAACCATGTAAACACTCTTCAATGGCCCGCCCCTGACTTGAATCCCATCGAACATTTTTCGAAAATCGTTGACAAAAAGATTAGGGATCGTAATCTCGCAAAAACATCACCGTCGATGAGTAAAAGGAGGCAAGCCATAAAATGGTTCTGATGTTGTGGCTTGTTGACGCCAAGCTTCAGCACTGTCGCGCGGTTGTTACTGCGAAGCGCTATATGGCAATTTATTCAACGTTTAATTCACATACTTGCTTTTTTAAGCTTTTGTGTAAAACAAAATCTTATTGAAATCGGTATGTGCCTGTCCGTCTGTCTGTCACACACACTTTTTTCAGAAATTGCTGCTCCGATTGACACCATATTTGATGGGAACTGTGAACTCCCACGAGTACAGTCAGTTACATCGTTCCACTTGGAATTTAAGCAGGGCTCCATAGATGCAAAAGGGGGGTGTACATTTTTTTCACCGAAAAAAGTCATGTGGAGTATCAAATGAAAGGTCTCGACTAGTACTTTTCAAAGCTGGCTTCACCTCGTTTAATGCACAAGGAGGGACGCCGGTGGTTGAACGGTAATTTCTTTCACGGACCCATTCTTAGAACTTACACAACGGAAAAATCATTGCCACTTTACAGTGCTTAGGCTCCGAAATACCCTACATACCGATATCTGTTCAAATCAAATTAATAATACTACGTTACTATAATTTTTAGTAATTGATTGCAAATTCATAACATAAGTTCATCCTAGAATCATGGAATTTTGTAGTAATATAAGCTACACTATAAAGTATGATCCTACCAAGTGTGATGGAAATTGAACTAAGTACACAAAGCGTCCTGGTTTTCTGACGTATGACGTTGAAAAATCGTATTTTAGAAGCCGAGCAAGTTTTTTTCCGCTCAAAATATTAACGGCTAGAATGAAAGTGGGTGCTTTATGGCATTTTTATTTTAAAAATTGAAATTACACATCACAAAATCATGTATAAAACATGTATTATAAAAATTAAAATTACGTTGGTATTGAACGGAAAACATCATTAAAAAATTTGAGCATGTTTTCCGGCACTGTAAATGAGATTTCCTACCCAATTTTCTTTACGTACTTATTTAGAGAGCAGTGTTTAATAACAAACGCTACCGGAGCTCTTATGTCCTCCTTGTTAACCCCCAAAATACCAACTGCGTTTAGCGTAACCCTGCCGAATTTTGAAAGCAATATTTTCGAAAAAGTCATTACTGGGTTAATATGTAGGTAAAAAGGTGCTGACTTAACTGGGCTGGCGTCGACCAAGAGAAGAAAGTTATCTCGCAAACGTAAAATTTTGGCGAAATTAATCGTGAAGGTGCGCCTGCAAATATTGAAACTCCATTGAAGTATTCCGACGACATGTGATTGTTCGTTTCTTTGCTGGGGCCCTTTGACCACTTTAACCGACCCTGCGTTTGGAACCGTGAAACTTCCGCCCCGAGTGCCGCGATCGAGAGGGAAAATCCATGATGGATCACATCGTCAATCGATGCTTACACTGTCTCAAGAGGTACGGCCTTTGGGGCTCCCACGCTACCCTGGCATCCTCAGGTCATACATAACATTGGAGGATGCCCCTTTATGAATTTGTGAGTCTCGGGTATTTTTAAGGGGAAGAGGGAGTCATCAGACTAAAGTTTTTATATCGAATTTGCTCGAAAAAATATCATATAAAATAAAAATTGGATTGGACCAAATAGAAAAAATAAAATAACGAAAAGTCTCAGTAAAAGTTGTTTGCAGTTACAATAAGAACAATTCGGGAAACCAGAAGCTGGACGCTTCAGGTATGAAAAGTTTTGTGTACTTCTTTTATAAAAACATTTGTCGTATTAGTGCCTTGCACGTAATGTATATGCACCTGTTATATCAGAATATCCACTTTTGGGTGCTGCTGATATTCAAAATATTAGGATTTGTTAGTATATCATCGCCTATATTACTGTATTTCATGAGTCTAGGATGGATCTACGGGAGGTCTTGTCCAATACAAATTATTAGTGAAAAAATATCCTTTAATTAAATCAATCAATTATTTTCATTTTAAAAGAACATATTATCGAAAATAAGAAAATTGCACTAGTATCGTCAACGAGTGCATTTAAAAGAAATATTTGATCTCTGCCCGTAAGATACCGCTGGCGCCAAAGGCATATAATTGAAAATCAGACTATAAAAGCTGAACAAACCTGGAAAAATACGAATTCAGCGAGAAGTGGTTTGTTGTGTTTTCCGTGTTCTGACTACATGTCTTAAAACTAACCTCTAGCCTAATTGGTTCAATGGCAAGAAAATTAATTGCAATATTCATGTTCCATTTGATAGTAACATGGCTGAGCCTTAAACATATCAAGTTTATTGTTTAAGAGATGTAAGCAGAAGAATATGTTTTGGTTTTTTTTTATTTATTAAAATTAGAATAAAGATTATAAGTATACTACTACAAAAAAGAAGTTCACCACGGAAATTTTAGTCAAATTCGAGCCTATGCACTTACCTTACCTCTGAAAATCCTGGTATCAACAACAGTAAAGATATAATAAAAATAAATTAAATTTTATTGCATAACAAAGTAAATACATTCGTTACAAAAAAAATACAACAAAAAAATATCAACAAATATATAGATGAACAAAATTTATTTAGCTCTGAATACGATCGTAAACTCATTTTGTTCCTAAATCGGTCCATATTGCTTATTGGTGATCAAACGTTGTACTCAAAAACTTCTCAATTTTGTTGTGAGTTGCCCATTAAGGGGTGCGAATAATTCATCAAACGACCAACTTTTGTAAGCGGATACTTCCCCAAAATTATGACAATCGTTTTATCTAGTTGACCAAAGATTTAATATATCCTACGTTCAATCATAACAGCAATAGCATTTTAGTAGTAGTAAGGATATGGCTAAGTACAATGCGTTACGTACTCAAGTCGAAGTGGGTTATTTGCTTAAATGGTTGCTTTGTTTAAAATGACTAGGTCTGAAACATAAGGCAAACATTGACAAAGAATATCATTTACTTACATCTAAATAAAAATCTTTCGGTAAATTTATTCGTGCTTTGTTTTAGATTCATTTTATGTGAGCGGCAAGTCTCAGGGTAGTGGGAGCTTATTTTGTTCACCTCATTTCCGAAATTTTATTGAATATTGTATATGGGTAAATGTAGTGGGTAAGCTTAGTTTGTGCCTAAAGCTGTACAAAGTTACTAAGTCTATTCAAGAACACAGTACGAAGCTTGCTATGTTTATGCTTTATTCTAGATAAAAGTTATTATTATTAAACTTTCTATATTTTCTGCATAGGTATATTTATTTTCTTGATAGATGCAGTGATTTAGTCGGATGCATATGCATCGATTGAAAAGTACATTAAATTATCGATTTTTATAGATTTCAGCCCAGAACTGATGTGATACATAAATGGTGGCACCGGAGATAAGGATTTATGCTTGTTGCGATTCAGTCTGTTGTATACGAAGTCTGTCCGAAAAGTATTCTAGCTGCTTTTATATCTTTGTGCCAGAGTGTTCAACAGCCCCTTGACATGAGCGTTAAGAGCAAACCCTCGCGAACATATCGGTTGCCCGAAAATATCTACAGGACCTTTAGTGCATGCCCAGTGTAAAAGATCAGATCTACAAATTTGCACCAAGTTTGCTTCAAACTCGGAAAAATTATTTCGAAAACTATGCAAATATGAAATGAAGAAGGAATTGAGTAGCTCCCGGAAAATAGAAATTTTTATAAGAGGAGAAAAAATTATGTTTTTATTGTTAAAAATTACAAACACCAGGCGATAACTACTTTAATGGTATCGTATCCATTCAGGAATTTAATTTCAGCATTTTGTTGAGGCTAAAATAACGTCAAAATCACACCGAATTCATATGAAAACAACCTATGCGAACAACGACATTAGAAAACCAATGGAAATGCAATGAGAGACGCCGTATCACAGAAGAAAATAGCATTTTGAAGCATATGGAACGCATCTAGAACTGGCGAAAGAAGCGAAATTGAGTGCGCACCTTTAGAAAAATCCTAAAGAAGATACATAGGGCATTCACATATGAAATTACGGAAAGCATATAGAAGAAAATGAGTTCTTTTTAGATAGCACATTATCGAATTACATAGTAAATAAATCATCTGAGAATTCACTACCAAAGAATTGGTAGTTGTAACCAACGGCTTAGGGTATGCGCTGTTCTATACACCAACATCGAAGCAGGAGTAAAAAGATAAAATCCAAAGTGGTATATCGAGAAGTATTTGCAATACAAAAGAGCGGTGACCAAAATTCGATCAGGAAAAACTACAAATAGTCCGCCAATTTGGAGAAAAGCCAGTATATTATCTCAAATCTTACAAAGGAAATAAAGTCATTATAATGGATAAAATCGAATACGACGATGCCATATCTACGAATTTGATTAAAGGAGACTTTTTCGAAAAGCGAAAGGACCCCATGCTTCATTCTATAAAACGCATAGACCGAGCCCTAAAGAAGTGAATACTATCTACAAATGCATCAACAAATTAAAATCCCCGCTACGGAGGATTAGATATCGACCGAAGAGACACATGGGGAGTAGTGATGAGAGATAATCGCTGACGCTGATACGGAAGAAGAAATCATTTCCCCGGACAGGGGTCCCACGGATATTAGTTTTGGCATAATTCCAGATGAAGACATCCAAACTTGTTTTACAGCACTGTCCGTCAAGTCCATCAAGAGAACGAACAGGCGTGTCAGAAAGACAAAAGAATTCAACACTCCATATTTCCACATCCGCGACCCCCCAAACAATTGTCCACTAGGAACTCAAGCCCTCTCCTGCACAATTGAAAGTATATCCTCCCAAAAAACCTACAATACAGTTTAAGGATGTATTCTACGAAGCTTTTATGGAAAAAATTTCCCGGTCCTAGTGGACTGACTGGTTTTCATGGATTTGAAAAATGTATCTGGGCGGAATCAATTTCCTTTAACTGGAATTGAAAGTATAATCGGCGTTTAAATGGTTGCTTTCGCGCAACCGAAAGTTTTGGTTCTGCCGGAACTGCAAATCACTTCCTTTTGAATATTAAATCAATGCACTACTCCTTATGTTTTTTATTTCCCAACATTTTCTCCTATAGATTTGGCATCATCAAAGGCGTGTCTCTATCCTTCTCATAGGAGGAGATACGAAAAGATGCGAAATTGTCTATCCCAATGGGGAAGGTTATAAGATCGAAGCACCGAGACCCTGGAAAACCAAATAGTCAGATAAGGTGTTATGCAAGGGGTAACAACAAAATTAACGTTCATTGGCTCTGAGCTGCCAGCATTAATTGTGTATGTACCAAAAAGATTAAACACAGGCGGTGAAACTAGTATAAAAAGCAGAACAAAATATGAATCATCCGGTTTGAGGCCATGTTAAGATTTTAGTGCGTTCTACGCATCTGTTTATGTATTGTGTGTCGTATTCCCATAGCACTTCTATGTGTGCGAATCCATGTAACAAGGCAACCAGTTACAAACCTTGCCATATTATTCAGATCGCCGCCGTCTACGATTGATTTTGGCACCAAGCTGGAAAATTTGTATTACAAATGCAGCCACATGCACTAACACCATGACACAAATGAGAACTAATACCAATGAAGATGCAATTGCGAGCTTGACTGCCAACCGGGTGTTATTTTTTTTGTCCCGTAAAAATTCAAAGCTTGCTGCAGTTTCACCTCCTGCGTGTAGTCTTCTTGGTATGTACACACCAAAATAACCGTGGACTACTATCTCCCCAAGCCCAAGCAGTACCTTAATATAATATTGCGAAATGGTTAATCCGGGAACTTGTGGGACAAAGAGATTCACCCAGCACGCCGTTAGCGCCACGACCAAACTGACTACTAAGCTATTATACATCGTCATCATCAACGGCGCAACAATCGATCCGGTCTAGGCTTGCCTTAGTAAGAAACTCCAGACGTCCTAGTTTTGCATCGAAGTTCACCAATGTCCCCAAAAGCTGTCTGGCGTCCTGGTACCACGTCTTCTTGATCTACTATAGATAGACTTTCCAGCTTAAGTGCCCCGCCCACCATAACCTATTAATCGGTCAGAGGGTCGTGGTGTCGCTCATAAATTTAGTGGTTATATAGGATACCGAACTATTACTTAGTTATAGAATGCCATAAACAAGGAAGGAGATGTTAATATCTTTTGACGTTAAAGCACGATACACCGGTTGAACGTGTGATCTACCAACAAGTCTGGTTCAACAACAGAGCGTTAGACTGGAGTCACCACTCCTAACTGAAGTATTGATGACATATAATGGATAATCTGACAATAAGGTTGAGATATAGGGATTGGACAAAATAATATGAATACTATTCAATGGAGCACAGTCCATGTAAATACTGCGACCGGATGTCATGCGCGGCTGACGTAGATGACATCGTGGAGTTTATATTTCAGTATAGTAGACGGCTATATCACGCGAGCGATAAAATGCGCGATCTCTTGAAAGAGAGCGAATCATTGGCGCTCGATAGCGTGAGCGTATGTGATGGCATCCATGATAATGGCAGAATACTAAAACAAGAGGAAACATCATTAGCGAAGAGGACCAAAGCTAACATTAAAAAGGATTGTATCCAGACACAGAATACAAAACTACCATGGCAAAACATTAACCTGAGTAATATTGTGCCAGCAAAGTCTGCACGGCCGAAGATCCATAAAGCTGGGGGTTGAAATTGCACAACACAAAGGTGTGTACCTCGTACTTGAGGTAGCACATCGACACTAAAGGATTGGAAGAATGCGGTATGGTTCACATTGTTTCCGGCTAAAAGCGGGGGTTATATATGGAGAACTCCAAAGAAACTTGGGGTGCCCTTATGAATTGTAAAAATATCGAGATATTCCGCTGATCCTCTAGTTGTCATCATTGGCTGGATGATTGCGAATGAATATCTCGACATTCTGAATGATGGAGTCCTTACTAGCATATTGCTGCCAAACACCGCTGTCTCCCAAGATGATGAACCATCCATACACACAGCCAAAAAGATTCGGTCTTGGTTCGAGAAGCATCAGAACATCGTCAAACTTCTCCTCTGGCCAGCATAATCGCCAGACCTCAACATTATTGAAGTTTGGATTTCTAGAGTAGAGACTCAGGAGCAGGATTCCGAATATAATATCATTGAAACAATTGGAGTATGCTTTGGGACACCATTCCTTTGTAAATTATTCAGACAGTCTAGGAATCTACTCTGCGAAAAATTACAGCTGTTCTGCAAGCAAGTGGTGGTATAACTCTGCATTAGTAAATGAATGAATATGATTATCAGGTGTTTATATTATTTTGTTCAACCCCTGTCGATGACATATTTATAGTCTAGAAGGATAAGGTTCCGAACACTTTAACGGGGATCAATAATGAGCACCAAAAAATCCAAATTACTATGGAAACGAAAGGAAATGGTTCACTACCATTTTTGGACCTGCCCGCTGAATTCATCAAATCAGGCGGCGCATGGACCATGAAAGCCATCTATAGTTTGATTTCCTGAATCTTGGGTCAAGAACGTAAAAATATATGATATATCCACAAAAAAGTGACAAGTTGACATCCGGTTTCAGGTAGGTAGATTAACAATTGACCAGGTATTTGCGGTCAAACATGAGTTAGAAAAATGCTGGGAATTCCACATTGACGTCTATCAAATATTCGTTGACTTCAAGCAGGCATATCACAGTATTGACCGAAATGTATTGTACATAGTAATGATAAACAAAACGACAATATCCCACACAACAGCGCAGGTCAGATCAACAATACGCTGACAGATGTGTTTCAGACAATCGTGGGATTAAAACAAAGAAATATGCGTGCATCTTTACTGTTCAATTTGGCACTGGATCAGATTATATTAAGTCCTGCCAAATCGTCGCATATGCGGACAATATAGACTTCATAGCGATAATAAGAGACATGGACGCTAATACAAACTTCCGAAAAACTACTCAATTCTTCCGAGAGGAGAGTCCTGAGGAGAACAATGGGAGCTAAACAAGAGGACGACCAATGGCGAATCAGATACAACCATGAGTTTTGCCAAGTTTAACGACCCTGAAGTCTCCGATTTAATCAAACTTTGGAAGTAACAATGGGCTGGTCAAGTTCGGATACATAAAAGGGCATTCAAAAGTAGAAAACCCTCAAAGCGCTACGCAGATTCTGTTGATGAAGACAACGCATCCCTGCTCGGATTTTGACATGGGGGACCCTATCGATGGGATCAACATGGCTGGAGGAAGGAACGACGATTTTGGGCGCACTATAAATAACAACGGCAAATTTGAATCCGAAGTATACGGTAACCCAAAGAACAATAGCAGCGACTCAATAGTGCATAGGCTCTGCATATATCCTAATCAAAGCAGGTTTTTATAGGGGAAAGGTACATTATCGAGATATTTGGGAAGAATACATACAGGAGAAAACCAGAGCAAATATGGAGTCTGTAAACCGGAAGCTAGACGCTTCAGGTATGAAAGGTTTTGTGTATTTCTTTTATAAAGAGATTTGAGTGTGCATTTGTCCCATTATCATGTATCACGTAAAATATGCATATATTACGTGAAAATAGCCACTTTCAAGTGATATTGACATTCATAGTCTTGAATTTGCAGAGGAGCGACAGCTTTGACCTAGTATAACTTCGTTAGTAATAGTGCGATTTTCACTAAATTTGGCAGGATCTCTATATGTAGCCTACATTGCTGCAAAATTTTGTGATTCTAGGGTGAACCTAAGGGGGGTTTTCCTGTCAATTACTAAAAATTATAGTAATGTACTATTATTAACTTTATTTGAACAGGTATCTGTATGGAGGGTATTTTGGAGCCTAGGCACCATATAGTGGCAGCCCCCAGATTTTTTTCAGATTTTTCGGTTTGGTAGTTTCTGAGAATGGGTTCGTTAAAAAAATGACCACTTTAAACCCCCCCGCCCTCTCCACCTTTTCAATAAAAGTCAAAACTAAGATCGGCTTCGAAAAGTACTAATCGAGACCTTTAATTTGATATCCCACATGGCTATATTTGATGCAAAAAAAAAATTTACACCCCCCTTTTGCATGTATAAATGGATGTAACTCACTATATGCGTGAGCGTTCACAATTCCCACCTTTCTACCAAATTTGGTGTCAATCGCTATAACCATCTCCGAGAAAAATGCGTGTGACGGACAGACAGACAGACAGACAGTAAACCGATTTTAATAAGGTTTTGTGTTTACACAAAAACTTAAAAAGCAAGCATAAGAGATGAAACAAAATGGATAAGCATAGTCCAACAAGTTCCATGTTATTAAAAACATTTATGGAAAAATTTTACATAAAAATACTCAGTTGCAGATGATGCGTATGCAAACTAAGTTGCAGTAACTGCTAATTTATATAGGACAGACAAAACGACTCATTATGACGTTTCAAGAGTACCCAAAACAAGGATATGGTGAAAGACGACAGTCCAATACGGTTAGATCAGCAGTGACAGGTAGGTAGGTAGGTATCAGTGCCCGCTCTGAGGAGCCCAATTAGCGCTTTGGTTCGCCGTTATGATGCCACAAACTCCTAAGACCGTGTCTGTTGCTATGGAAGCAGGGAGGCAAAGTCCAGCCGGCTCGGATCTTCAGAGTCAGCCCGTAAAATTCATGAAAGAAAGCAGCTCTCCCACCCTGCAGCCCACGTTTCCCGGCCAATAATTTATTAGCTAAAGCACTGACGAATGGACTGCGAAGCTCCCGAAATACGTGTATATGAGCAAATAAAACAAATTGTAGGAGGGGAAAAAGTTACGTTTTTTATCATGAAGATATTAAAAGATTATTATTGGCAATGAATCCTGGGTTCAGCCTTTACAGTCGAACCTTCTGAAACACGACCGAAGAAAAACCACGGAACAATGCTGATTGTTTTTTTTTTTAAATATGAAGGCATTGTGCATCACAAATATGAACCGAGGGACCAGACTATTAATAAGGAATATTACATCGAAATTATAAAACAATTGGGTTCCCTTCCCTATTACTTTTAGTTAGTTCCAAATTTGAAAAAAAATACCGCTCAAAAGACACAGGTTCGATGGTAAATTCCAAAAACTCAATTTCAGGACTGCTTTAGGAAGTGGATACACCACCAGCCCGATGAGGTAGAATAATGCTAGCACGCTACGAGATATGCATGTTGGATACTTTTTGGACAGACCCCGTACTTTTGAATATTAAATAATTTTTAATTGGAGGTAAGCTTATCTTGTTTGTTGACTTGAAGGTTCTTTTCTATGTAGACCAAGGCACCATTTATGACGAATTATGCCTTCTGCTTCACACCAAAAAGCACACTATCTGAATAATACTAAATTGTGTGCATCCGAAGTTGAAAACATACAGCAAGAATTCCGGTATTCAGTTGCAACCTAAACAATCAAGCAACACCCCCGGCTCCGGAGCACCGAATCAAATTGATGCTTCTTCTGGTCAGCACATTTTTCAAAGCCTCTAACGTTTTTAAGCAAATCACAACGCAACAACCGTTTGCAACACCCTCCATGGGACTTTTGCACGTACACGCACCGCCACTTCGTTTTGTTGTTGATTTCGCTGAACTATTGCTAACTGCAGGACCGCAACTTCGATGTACATGAGGTTCCCTCTCTCTTTTAGGTGGTTCAGCTGGAGTTTTACAGCAAGGAGACTCTGTTGAGGATACTATGTTTTCTAACAAAGCGGCCACGTCATCGATTTTTCGTTCGGCTGAGCTTTTCGGAGGAATTTCTGCTTCCGAATTGCAACAGGTGACTTCCTCTATTTGACCGCAACATACAGGCGATGATACCCGCTCTTGCGTGGGCATATTACAAGAACAAGAGCTTGTGACTTTCTTTGGTGTTGGAGATGCCCTCTTTTTACAGCACGAAGAAGAAGTTGATCGTTGCACTTTCCGTGGAGGGACTTTGAATGGTTGATTCTTCTGTTGTTGGATTTTAGACTTTGTGCATGGATTACTTTGATTGCAGCCACCCACACAACCCATTTCCTTGTCGCACTTGCAATTCGTACATCGACATATGTCTGCTTCTGCTGTAATATCTTTTAATGTTTTAGGAGAATTTTGTTGTCCAGAAACAGCACTCGAGCTTCTCGCGGGTGTGCTTACATTCGGAACGATTTGCTTTTCAGCAAGGGGAGTGGGGCCTCTTGCAGTTGGTGTTTCGCTCTGTCCATTTTGTACAGTGTGTTGACAGTTTTTATGGGCATTATCGATTGTCAGAAGCAATTCATTCAGCAATGACTCTGTTTCTATGTCCTGTGATCCTGCGGTATATCCGGTTCCCTCGTTCAATAAATCATCAATGTTTGCATCGTCGTTGTTGAATACTTCATTCGTGCTAACTCCTTGCAAAATTGACTGCGAAGATGATGGACTGGACCCTAAGGAAGCAAATATATCGTAGTAACTTTGTCTAAATTCATTCTCAATTGATTCATTAGTTGTTTCTTGTACCGGGAAATTTTGAGTAACGTCTACATTTGCTGGAACGGGGTTAGGAGAAATATAGTCATTTTCAGGAGTGCCCGTATTCGCTTGTAAATTGACAAATGTTGTGATTTCAGTTGGAAGTGCAACACAGGCGGGGGTCACTGGAGCAGTGGGAATCAACGGCTTTGAAGCCAACACTGCTACATCGAACCATGGTGTTGGAATTTCAACTTCTGATGCCATAGCCAGTTGTAGTGCTTGCGAAGTTTCTGGCAATTGCGTTTGTCGTTCAACTATCATTGGCTCCAAAGGCATGATCGGAGGGTTGTAAGTCGCAGTGGGCGGCAGATGATTGGTTAATGGGTTTTCTACACATTCCGCGGATTGTTGCCCGTTGTTTACATTCATAATATTTGCGGCCGTGGCAGTTATGTTGCTAATATTGAGGTAGTTTACATTCTCTGCGTTGATGGCATTTAGAATCAAATTAGAAGGCACATTTGCAGCTTGATCAACGGAGGGAAGATTTGCCTGGAACGTGTGTGTTGTTTCGCTCAATTGAGTTTCAACGATCATTGGTTGTAAATTCATCGAAGTTTCGTAAGCAATATTATCTTCTGATTGAACAAAATCCATTGGTTCTTGCTTCATGTTAGTAACTTTTAGAGCTTCTGTTGTGGGCGATATCTCACTAGGATTCATAAAGCTTTCATCTGCCAAATGACTGTTTATGAAACTTTCTGTTCCTGTAATGTTATTCAAGCCTGCAAACGCGGACTTTCCATCCTCTTGTTTTATGATAACGGCAGAGTCGTTGTTTTCCGAAAAAATCAAGCTGCTAACGTCGATTTTTTCTGAGGATAGTTGGTCACTTTTGTATGAATCTTCTGTTTCTGTACTAATATCATCCGCTTTTAAATCTTTCGTATCATTGCTATTTTCACTTTCGCTTTGAGAGAAGCTTCCTTGGGCCGATTGTTTGTTCTTTCTGCTTGATTGTTTGAAGTGTGTTTTCGTGTGTGATTTTAAACTATGCGACGTGCTGAAAGCTTTAAGACAGCTGTTTTCCTGACACGGATAAGGACGTTCACCGGTATGAGTCCTTGTATGAGTTTTTAGATGATGTGATGCTGTAAATGCTTTTCCACAACCATCTTGGCGACACCTAAAGGTTAAACGTGATAAGACAAAAATTCTGGTAGAAAATATCTTCCTGATCTTACTTATAAGGACGCTCTTGAGTGTGGGTGCGCGTGTGCTTTTTCAAGTCGCTGAGGGTTGTGAAGAATTTTTGGCATTCACTGCAATTGAACGTTTCCCCATTATGGAGTCTCAAATGAGCACGCAATCTACAAAATGAGATTGTTAGATTAGCAATCAACTTTCAGTAGATATAAGATAAATACCTGTATCGCGTATTAAAAGCCTTTCCACATACGGCGCACTCATAGGGTTTCACTTTCGTATGTACCCGAATGTGTATTTTCAAACTGTAGGACGTTAGAAATGCTTTGCCACACCCGTCCTCCGTGCACTTAAATCGATATTCACCTGGAATATATTAAGTATTGTTTACGTCACCTGAATTCACTGATCAAACAAATTGTACTACCTCTGTGTGTCTTCAGATGCGTTCGCAGGTTCCCAATGGTACTGTAACTTCGTGTGCAATTTTCGTAATTGCATCTGTACCGCGCCAGTATCTGCGGCTCTCCACCCTATTGAAATTGTTTCGTGAACTATTGAGTTAATAATGCACACTTTTGGAATTGAAGCAATTCACTCTCATCAAAGTTACTCTAAATTTCACAAGTTTATGTTAAATTGCACACACTCATGCTCGCATCTCACAACGCCTACAAAAGTTTTTTTTGGTTTGCTGTGAATATGTTTGCTAGTGAAAATGTACAGATCAACAAATATTCCCGCGTCACATCTGTTAATCACGATGTTATCCCTCAATTAAAGGATATCGGGATACTTCGGCAGCCTCTTCTCGATGTTATTCTCTTTAAACCATCCTTATTCAAATATATTATTTGGTTTCTACACCAAGGACACGTTCGCAACTGATTTTATTATTCACTGCAGCTATTTATGGTTTGCAGTTGAATGTAATCTTATCAGTTCGAATTTGGACAGAATGTCTTTGTGAATTATCTGAGTCTAGATTTGATATGATTGTCTATTGATATTTCTTCATTGAGGAAGCTAAATTCATGTGTTTTTAAACATTTTTAGCGAGTTATTTTAATGTACTTAAATTGGTGTTAAGCCTGCTAATTGGCTACTAAACGATTTGTTTATTCTGTCGTAGTGTTGCGGCTAACTATGGAACCGAAATGGAATGGCAATTTATACCTAATTATCCTTCCATTAAATAGTATGATAAGTACAATGACACCTTAAACAAGCATCTTACTAAGTGCCTTGGGCTTTTCTAGCGGGCCCACCAGAGCTGCCTCGGAAATAACGAGAAATGGCAAAAATTCTTTTATGTAATGGCATAGGTGAACTTCACCTGACCAAAAGAGAAAGAAGAGTATGCTTAGTATTAGTACGCGGTAAAGCGGTGGAATTTGCAAGTCCTCTCCAGAAGGGGACACATCAACATCTGCAGTCTACAAGGAACTTGATGATTTAGAGCCAAGGGTTTCGAAGTAGGCCATTAACGCAGCAAAACAATACACTTTTCTACTTTGGAAGCTCACAAATTCAAAGTGGCGCGAAGACAGGACACCTAAAAGCCAGAAAGACGATTTCTGGCAAATCTTTGATATATAAATGTACAACATAGCTGTCGACGAGTATGTTTGCGACCTCAATGGTCATATCAAGGAATCCACAAAGGTAACGGCATCGGAATGAGGAATTCGACATCGCAAAAAATAAGATGAAGTGATCTTACTAACTCTTCACACACCACCTGAAAAACGTTATCATTGATTTGGTCACAAATATATTTGGTCCCTGTTACAATCGAAGTCGGAACGAAGCAATGCTGAATTCTCAAAGAATGAAGGCACGCGCATACACCTATGACGAATTCTATCGAGTGGAGAAGCGACTTTACAGACAGGAAAAAGAAGCCTGGGTGAACCAACAAGTCTGTGAACTCGAGAAATACAGGGTGTTACTCCACCAAATGTGGAAGTTTTGCCAACAAGTCAGCAGGATGAAGCCTTATGTTATACACGTCGATGCTCATTCTGTCCAGACAAAGAGGAACATTTGATTTTCGACCGTATGGATATATTGAAGCGATGAGTTGAGTTCCTTGATGAACTGTTCAACAACCAAAATGTCGATGAGTTAGAGGTCCAGTGAACTGAAGACGGCGGACAAATGCTATTATCATCAAGTGTGAAAGAAACAGTCCGTGCAATCGGTCGGCTTAAAAATCATGGATGGAATTGCAGCCGAACTGATTATATGGAGATGACCAACTACACCAAGTGGTTCATCAACTGATGCTCAAAGTTCAGGACAGCGAGTCAATACTTGATGGCTGGCAACGAGGGATTATCTGGCCTATACACAAAAAGGGGATATCATGCAGTGCACTAATTATAGAGACCATCTATTAGATATTCTCTGCCTCTTCTTGTTAGGCGGGATAGTCCCCATTCACTCAGAATGTCCTGGAAACGTTTCCCTGGAAAAACTGATCTGTGGTACGGATGTGAATGTGAGAGGCACCATCTTCTTCAACTCCACCCAACTACTCGCCTATGCTGACGATATTAACATTAATGGAAACCACAATCCGAAATTTACAAAATGCATTCATCCAGAACGAGCAGGCGGCGCGAGATTTTAGCCTGCTCATTAATGAGGGCAAAGCGAAGTACATGGTAGCAAAGTCAGCACTAGAAACCAAAGAAACAACAGCATCGAGGATTTGGATTCTTAGCAAGAAAAATTGCGAACTACTAGCCGCGTTCGTGAGAAGAATCCTTTGAACAATTTTTGGCCCCTGTACTCTGCGATCGAAACCGACCAAGCCAAAAAACAAACAACTTTTGAAAGTATTGGGCACATGCCAAATAAAAGAGGGATCCCTGCACTAAACAAAATAAGCGAATTGCTTCACAAAGTAGCGCAGCTCACCATGAAGTAAATCGTGTGTTCAGGACAACTCATTCCCAAACAAAAAATTTTATTTTCCGGCTCAATAGGTTGCAGTTGGTGAGCCACTAATTTCGTATTGATGGTAATGATCCGGTCCAGAAAATCTTTGAAGACAATATCTATGGTAAAAAAAGAAGACGTGGCAAGCCCGGTTACGACGCCAGGGTTTACAATGACGGTATCCAAATGAAGGCTCGCAAGAAATAATACCTGTATCACAAATTCCTCGATAAACGAACGTTGGCGTGATAAACTCATAAAAATGTTCAAACTATCTTTCGATTTAGCTATTATCTCGTACCAGGGAAATTTTAGAGCGTATCCTTGACATAGACATTCACAATTCTTTGAAACCTTAGTGAACCAAGTTTATTTATTTATTTGATTCAAATGTACAGTAAACAGAGAATCTTCAAACAAACCAAATTATGAAGGCAAAGAACAAAGTTGCAAGCGGTTATATCCACATAACATTCTTGACCCGGGAACGTAAAAGCAGGACAAGAGCTCCGCAGAAGGCATCTTGAAAACGTTAGCGGTGCGTATGCCATCTAAAAAGTCTCGGAAATGAATCTTGGAGATCAAACAACTGTTGATTAACGAAAGGCATTGTTTATAAAGGACGCATGCATTAGTTAGAGATCTGCGGTGTTGAAGAGACGACATATTGAGAAACGTAAGAGAGAGAATATAAGTCAAAAAGGAAAGATTCTGTTAAGGGATTCAATTCCATGATATTCGCAATAATGGTAAGGACATCATGCTACTGAGCATACTCGAGAGTATTGCGGACGAAGGAGTTATGCAGAATGACTGATGAATGTATAGCTCTTAACTGCGGGGTAGGGAGTAGAACTAGTTCTATCGATGGACCTGTTTAGAAAAAGCTCGATTCTTCGTAGATCCCCACGCTTACGAGCAGAAACGGAAACAGTGGAGAGTATAGCCTATCTACCTGAGCGACGTAAAATGCAGTGATCAATTGGGGCTGCCTTTATCGAACTGGGTAACAAAATCATGGAGCTTTGCGGATTTATCAAGGAACCCTCGAATGTTCATCAGAATATAAAAGCCCTAATAATTCGCATTAGGTTTCAAACACAAGTCCCACGATGAAAAAATGACGCCCATTCAAAACACGAGAGAGGAGCGGTTGAAGGATACAACAGAGCAGCAAACCCCCGAGGGAGAGAAGGGCTCAACTCCCAAAAAAGTGGGGCAAGTAAGGAGGATGACTGAAACTACCAGGGAAAATCACGTAGGCGCATTTCCCGGGAAAAGGAGTGGACCCCCACATCTTTTTTCTTCAGCCTTTGTCCCCTTCACAAGCGGGGTCGGCTCGTCGTGATCGGCTTCGCCATTTGGCTCTATCGAATGCCTGATCTGGGTGCAATCTCGAGGCTTTCAAATCCCCATCTAGTGTATCAAGCCACCGTTGCCTTTTCGTCGTTTACCATCGACTTCGATGTTCAGACCAATCTTGGCAAGTGAATTCTGGTTGGCACGAATTGCGTGACCATACTCTCGCAACTTTTCTACGATCGGTGCAACCCCATAACGATCATGGATATCCTCATTTCGGATATGATCTAAACGTGTGACGCAACTAGTCCAACGTAGCATCTTCGTCTCCATTACCGCAAGACGCCGTTCATTGTCTTTTATAGTCGGCCAACACTCAGAACCATAGAGAGCGACTGGACGGACGACATTGTGGTCAATTTTAAATTTGAGACGTTCTTTGATGTGGACCCCCACATAGAGGATATAAAAGCCTGGAGAAGATGGCGTGCGTATGACCAATCGAAACAATGCAGGAAATATGGAGCGGAGAACCATATCAACAAAGACCATGGCGCTAGCCGAAATTGTACACTGTGCATAGGTAGGGAGGGTTTGGACCATTTGCACATTGTAAGCAACAGTAGCTGCACGGATACAGGAAAAGATTCAACGCAAATCGAAAATTATATTGATACAAAACAAACTAAAATTGACAAATGGCACATGATTGAAATCACGGTTGTAGCATTTGGATCAAGGATAAAATGGGTCAAGTAGCGCTGTCGACTTGCATTGAATACGCCTTCCAAGGAATAATGGAGCACCCAGAGGTAGGATTCATCAGAGTGAAAATGGAAGGAATCCACCTATACAGCTGCTATGCTCGCCAGCGTTACACTTGCCAATTATAAGCAAATGTTGAGTTCTGGCATGGGACGCCAGAATACGTGGGCTGAAAGTCATAGCAGGAGATTTTAATACGTAGGCTCTTGAAACGGGCAGTCGGACAACGAATGTAAGAGGTCGTGTTCTGCTTGAAGCCTTCATGGAGCTAGACGTGGTACTCGAAAATCTTCGGACTTAACGCTTTCAGCGGAAAGACCTAAGATCTACAATTGACCCGACATATGTGAGAGCGGCTTTAGTCAGAGCAGTTGGTTGGCAAGTTATTGAGGACTATATCCGCAACAACCACCAATTAATTTGCATGGATTTCAATGGCGAATCGAACTCTTAAAAATGCCAGGTAGGTTGCATGGGTGGACGCTGAAATTTTTCGAATAGGTCACGATCTCTGGAGCACTCGAGCCCGACATATCCCTGAATGGTATGGCCATAGAAAAAAGTTTCGCAGACTAATGGGTGGTGGATGCATGCGATGATACTATACCCAGAGGGCGACTGCTCCTTACTAAGCAACCGAAATACTGGTCGAACAATGAATTCACAAATTTTTGAGACGCAGCGATACAGCACAGGCAACTGTAGGACCGCTTAAAAGACGCGAATCACAAAAGAAACTGGTTCAAACAGTTGTGCGAAGATGCGTGGGTGAAAAAAGTTATTGCCAATCTCTCCACCAACATAGCGGAAGGCAGACGTAGTCCAGGTAAACGAATGCGAGTTCCCTCGATTTACTGAGGTGGAGCTCCGGGAATACGTTGGAGGATCAGTGACAAAAGGACGCAAGTTTAGATAGCATCCTAATAGAACTTTGAAACTGACAGTGAATACGAGGCCCAATCTTTTCACTTACACTTTGGTGGCGTGCCCTGCCCAGTGGAAAAGCAAAAGTTTTAGTTGTTTCCCAAACCGATCTTCAGATGGCGAACCAGCATCATATCGGTCGACTTACCTGTTGGATACAATCAGAAAGATGATGCAGTCATCTACAACTGATTATTACCCATCGTCAAAAGCGGCAAAGGCTTGCCGGAACGCCAGCATGGGCAGGTAACTTCCGTTTACCGGCTGATGGTAGTAATGGCGGTGGCGGACATGATCTCAGTCAACATTCTAGCGAAAAAAGGAGTGTTTTGTATCATGCAAAACCTATAGAGTAGCACACAGAACAGGGAGATATGGCGTGGTCACATTCGCATAGTCTCTGACAATGCAGATAGCATGAGTCTTCGAAGAGCATTAGGGAGTGACTTGACTCACTGCTACCATGCGGTATCAGCACCGTTTCATACCGGAGGATGCAAAGCATATGATGTTTCACTGCCGAAGGTTTGCGATGTGAAGAAGAAACTTGAACCAAGCGCTGGGAAGGAGCGCAAACCCGGATAATATAGTTGCAGACCCACAACTGTAAAAATTCAAAATGAGCTACTGGAGAAAGTAAGGAGGGCAGTTCAAAGTAATACCTAAATGATAGTCCCGCAGAGCTAGGGCTGGAGAGACCGACGGAGGTTTTTGTTGGAAGAGAATCCCATACGCGCTTGCTGTAGCTCAGATGCTCGCGTGGCTGATCTGTACTTCTTCTTGCCGTGAATACTATTACACAAAACAATCAATGTGTAGTGCCCTGCACACTGTGGTAAGCAAATGATCCAAACAAGCCGACCTCACAACGAAACAGGGCAAGAATAAAATCAATGGTTACAGTTATAGTTTTGAAACCCAAATTTTGAGGCGTTGTGTTCCAGGGCAGTTCATTTCTAGGAGGTTACCCTGATTGCGACATAGGTGTTCTTTTCTAACTGAGTCGATGTTCAACATCCTACAATACAAACCTCTCTGCTCCCAGATAGTTTTGAACAGAAGCATTCTGTTGTGAAAGCCTGGTGTTGTAACCATTGAACCTTTTGGGAACAATTAAGCATCATTTCGGTATTTACAAATTTTATTGACAAAGGATTAAGAAAATATTTCTATTTGGAAATCAGATTTTTTTATAACGAAAGATTTTAGAGAATGCCCGTTGTTTTTGACTTATAGCTTTTCATTGGAGGGATAGCAATATACAAGAATACATATAAAGGTATAGCAAGTAAAAGCAAATAATTTCCTATTCCCATGGTTTATTAAATATGTTTGCTACCCTCCCCTCTTTCGGGTAATGAGTTTCATTACCACTGCTCAAAACGTGTTTAATGGTATCTATTATACTTGTATGTCTGTGGGTGATAACGCATATAGTTAGCACGATAGCATATTGAGCACAGTACATCCAATCTCCTACAGGCGCTTACGACAATGGTTATCAGTTTGATCCAGAAGGTAGCAGTATATACGATACTATCGACGGTTGAGGGGCCACACAATGCATACTTTAATATACCAATTAAACCTTGAAAATTACCAATGAGCGAGTATATATCCAATGAGAAATTAGTGATGGAAGATTATTTCGACCAATTTGATAATACTCTGATTTTTTTTTTAATTCTTAACGATGAAGATATTGCGTTTTAACAATTGAAAATCACGTACAAAATATTTATCACTCATCACAATCCTCCCTTCACGTGCTGAAGTAAAAATTGTTTCTGTTTTTCTCTGAACCGAAAATAAAGTGTTGAAGTAGAAATAAAATTTTGATTTCATACTAAATATCTCTTGATTTTGCAGGTACTTTATTTCAGAAATTAGATGTCTTATTTCTGAATTAAGGGGGAGTCGCGCTGAAAAAGGACATATCTGGCTTCCGGTATACTGTTTCTAAGAGATAAACGTTGGAAAAAGGATGGCCCGAAATAGAGGCACTTCAGCAGAAGTCTGTATATCAATCAAGTAATTTGAAGAGGGCCCGCATGATTTGCAAAGTTTGATGAAAGTTCCTACATAGAGTCCAATTTTACCAATTTCATGAATATTTCCAAAATTATGCAGCCCATAAACATCGATTGGTAATAAACACCGTACCGAGGGGCATAAAGAGCAATTCAGGCTTTAAAAAGTTCGTTCTTTACCGAGAACTATTCAGGATATCCCGTTGATGATGTTAGAAATTTTAATGATGGGTTGCACCACTTGGTATAGGAAAATTCTTCCATGAAACAGCCACTCTGTTTTTTACCGTTACAGAGTTGTAGCGTTTTTCGTGAATAGTGTCAAAAAACTTCCCCTAATCAACAAAATCGCAATTTTCAACTCCCCCATTTATTCAATCCCATATTTGATAACATTTTCGCAAATTACATAAAGTTTTGTATAAATGGATATTTTGATAACAGCAAAGATCATCGTCAAACTTGAAGAAGATTTGAAAATCGATTTTGCATCCAAATTTCAAAACGCTATATTATAAACGTTTGAAGATACAAACCAACAATGTTGGCAAAAGTTGCCCGGTTATGTTAGCTTTCAAATGACATATAAAAATGATGGGCTTATTTATGGGACATTTACGAATATTACGCAGTAAATGGGAGAAAGTATGGTGTTATAGTTGTAGAAAAAACTTAAAGGGGTCTGCCAAAGATTTCCAAAATGTGATAGACACTATATACAGCAACCATTTTTTTCAAATTTTTCGATAGACACGGACTCGTGGTAGACAATGGTTCCAACGTCAAATAAGACAATAAACATGAAACTCCGCCTTTTTGTCTCCGTAACGTTAAGATTAAGATCAATTTCACAAATTTCTTGGCACCGGCGCATTCGCATGCCCTGTTGCTCATCAATATTTTCAGGACCAATTTCATGAACACCTTTTCCATGTTCAAATTTTCGGTTGTAAAAGAATAAACGACTTTTTTCATTTCCTATCAGTCATGACTCCAGGAATGATTCGGAAAGTGAAGGCAAGAATTGAGGAAATTCACGTCAAAGTGGCGGGAAAATGATTGCCAAGATGAACATATCAGCACGAAGAGTGCAATGTATCTCACAAAAGTAGCTCAGATTCAAAACTTTCAAATTACAAAAAACCCACAATCTCACAAATCAACCTTTACGGTCGTAGACCAGAGACATTTGAAAAAGATTGAGCTTTGTCTGACAAAACGCGTTCTCAAGAAAAAATGAATGACAAATCGGGAAACCGGAAGCTAGACGCTTCAGGTATGAAAGGTTTTGTGTATATCTTTTATAAAGGGATTTCAGTGTCCATTTGCCCCATTAGTATGTAGCACGTAATATATGCATATATTATGTGAAAATATCCACTTTCAAGTGATATTGACATTCAAAGTCTTGAATTTGCAAAGAAGCGACAACTTTGACCTATTATAATTTTAGTAGTAATAGTGCGACTTTCACTAAATTTGGTAGGATCATGTTCTACGCTGTAGCCTATATTGCTGCAAAATTGTGATTCTAGGATGAACTTAAGGGGGGTTTTCCAGTCAATTGCTAAAAATTATAGTAATGTACTATTATTAACCTTATTTGAACAGGTGGCGGTATGAAGGATATTTCAAAGCCAAGGCACCATATAGTGGCACCCTCCTGATTTTTTTCAGATTTTTCGGTTGGATAGTTTCTGAGAATGGGTCCGTTAAAGAAATGATCACTTTCAGTCCCCCGCACTCCCCACCTTTCCAACAAATGTCAGCATCGAAAACTAGTAACCGAGACCTTTAATTTGATATGTGGGGTATTTGATAAAAAAAATTTACACCCCCCTTTTGCATAGATGGGGACTCCCCTTAAATTCGACGTAAAAGGATGTAACTCACTATATGCGTGAGGGTTCACAGTTAATACCTTTCTACCAAATTTCTACCACGATCCGAATAGTAGTTCGAAATGTGGCGGGTGTATCAAAACCACTTTGTGTCTCTGTTGTTGATCATCTGGGAAGTCTAATAGCAAAAATTATCGCTTCATGCACCACGGTTTCAGATTGAATCTGAATAAAACTGAGTTTTTGACGACCGATCCCATGGAACGGACACAATCACTGTCAGCGGCAACGACCTACCCAGAACTGAGCGATTTAAACATCCCGGGTCAATGCTAACAGCCAATGGAGAACTGCATTATGAAATAGCTTCACGCATTAACGCAACCTGGATAAAGTGGAGCTCCACAACTGGGGTTCTTTGTGATCGACGTATCAACGAACGTCTTAAATCTTAAATTTACCGCAATGTCGTCCGTCCTGTCGCTTTCTGTGGTTTTGAATGTTGGCCGACTATAAAAGACAATGATCAGCGTCTT
Source organism: Hermetia illucens (assembly GCF_905115235.1). Taxonomy (NCBI): domain Eukaryota; kingdom Metazoa; phylum Arthropoda; class Insecta; order Diptera; family Stratiomyidae; genus Hermetia; species Hermetia illucens. The sequence continues at coordinate 148,574,240 of NC_051850.1, forward strand.
GCGGTAATGGAGACGAAGGTGTTGCGTTGGACTAGTGACGTAACACGTTTTGATCACATCCAAAATGAGGATATCTACGATCAATATGGAGATGCAATGATCGTTGAAAAACTGCGAGAGAGGCGTCTTCGATGGTATGGTCACATAATTCGCGCTAACAGGAATCCACTCGCCAAGATTGGTCTGAACATCGAAGTCGATGGTAAGCGACCAAAAGGACGGCCGAAACAACGGTTGCCTCATACGCTGGATGGAGATTTAAAAACCTCGCGCTTGTACCCAGATTAGGCATTTGATAGAACAAAATGGCAAAACCGATCACGAGGAGCCGACCCCGGTTGTGAACGGGACAAAGGTTGAAGAAAAAAACGAAGAAACTACAATGAGGAACATGATATCCCATTATATTTTTACATGGTGCTTAAGCTGGGGCCTTATTCGTCCAATAATACAAAGATTTCCAATGCAGAAAATCTTGCTCCTAAGCCTTAAACATTTCCTAGAAACCTAGAGAAAGAATGCACAGGAAGCCGAAATGAAACCAGATTGGATTTTGTAATGACATGCTGAGATTGGTGATCTTGAGGGACCGGAGGGAAAGGGAAGAACTATTCCAAAAACCTAACAATTTGGCGAAATTTACCGTGAAGGGCAGCGCGCAAATATTGAAGTTTCCCCGAATTATTCCGTCGGCACGCATTTTTTTGCCTATTTATTTATTAAATTTAACGGACAACAAACAGCAAACTCCAATTACTTATTGTCCTCAGGAGGAGAAAGCAAAAATCTTATCCTACGCTTAAAGCTACTTAAAGTAGAGAAGTTAAAGGGACCAAGCTGTTGTGTGTTGTAATTTCGGCAAAGTCTAGAAATCAGGGAATAGAAGTAGACTTCGAGCTTTGCGAAAGGCACGTTGATAATGTATGCGCTACGTGTGTTATAAGACGCAGGACGGCAGGTGATGTCGTTAGCGGCAGAGCAGTCCATCAGACCCGAGGAAAGTTTAAAAAATGTGCATAGATCCAGATAGGATCTACCCTGTTGTAGGAAGAGAAGGTTCAGAAAGCGGAGGCGGGTGGGATAGTCCACACGAGCGAAGCTTTTCTAAAGAAAAGTGAACGGATGAATTTACGTTGCACATTTTCAAGGACAAGACAATAACAGTTACGGGAGGGTGACCAGATCACGGAGCAGTATTCGAGGGTATTCCTCACGAGGGAATTGAAGAAAGCTAAGGAGGATTGGATGGAAGCAAAATCACAGGAGGAGCGAAGTATAAAACCTGACAATTTTGCTGCTCGATTGGTGACTTCGAGGCAATGGGTGTCAAAGCGGAGCTTATTGCCGAAAGTAACTCCGAGGTCTTGAGTGGAATTTAAGCAGGATAAGGAATGTCTGTTAAAATAGTAGGAGAGAGAAATGGGTGAGGATTTTAAGGAGTAGCACATAGAGTGACACTTTCTGACGTTTAGGGTTAAACCATTAGTCGAGTACCAACGAACCAAAGTTTGTTTATTTGCTAGGAGGGAGGGGGGCTCCTTTGAACATTTCAGTTCGTCGCGTGTCATTTTACAAACCTGCACGTGCTCTTAAACCGATGCGTGGGTCCGCATTGCGACCTAAAACACGACCGTGCATGTGCAGCCTTGAAGCTCCGAGTGGTGCGAACTCCAATTAAATTCCACGACCAATCACATCCTCAATCAATGCTTCTCCTGCACCAGGAGTTCATGAGGCGCGGCCTTTGGGGTCGCCACCCCGTCTTGGCATCTTCAAGCCATTATATTGGAGGAGTCTTTACAGTTTATAGTCGAGAAAAAGTTTAATTTTAATACACTAGTTGGATGGAGTTATTATTCCCACAACTACTGACAGAAGAAAGTCAATGTACTGCACTTGATTCGTATTACTAACCGTGGGATTATACTTCAACTTGTATATGAAGTTATAATCACTTTCTGCTAATATTTCGACGTCCTCTCGATCTCAATATCCTAGCCTTTCAATTGTTACGCATGAACTTTGTCAATTGATTGTAGTTATCTTGACACCGCTGCTTGTATTCTGTCGTAGATATCCAATAAAATTGTCCAATCACGCAGAGAACTTTGTTGATTAATTTTTGTATACAAGCAAAATTATCGCATCTGCTAGAATTTATTTGAAGAAAAAAAAGTGGTAGATGTGTACCAACTTCATTTGAAGTTAAAATTAGATGATTTGAAATAAAAGATAAAAAGAAGGAAGACGCTGGTACAATCCACAGAGTGAATGACGAAATAACGTTATTGAAAGCAAAGCTTCCTGGCGCTATTCAAAAGAAGAGATGACATCAAATGTTCATCAAAATTTCTTATTTCATGAATTTCTAATCTAGACCAATAAATTGGACACATCTAATGACCTAGAAAACAAAATGCTAGAATCCAGCTCTTGATTTATATTGAAAAGCCATCCACATACGAGTAACTGCCAAATATTCAAATAGGAAGCAAAAACTCTTACATTTTCTAATAGACATTATTACCCTTTTTAGCATATTTACAGCACTTTTTGCTTGGCAATAAGCGTCTCAAGCCTCGGCAGAATCTAATGAACTTATTCTAGCAAATAGACTTAAACTAGGTTGAAATAAATTACAGATTCAATAATGCAATAAATCTATGCAAATACGTAGAGTTAATCAAGCGGCCAAGACAGAGCGATCTTGCAGCAAAATTCTATTCTTCTATTAATAGCGAAGAAAAATACATGAATCAAAATTTAGTTGCATTTATAAATGGAATCACAGTAAATTAATACAAATTGACAAAAATAAGATAAACAAACGGGAGTACCTCAACTGAGACGGTAGCATGTGAAGGTTCGCCTTCACTTTTTTGTAAGGCATCTGGTCGGATACATAGGGAAATCTCATCGGGCGTTTTCTTTAATTCGATGTAACTAGAAAAATTGTTTGTTGGAATCGTTTATGAATTATTTGAATAAAATATGTTCTTTTAGTGATACTGTTGTTTAGTTTGCGTTCGATCGGAGAATTCTAATTTTGCGCACTCTAAGCAGAAGCTGCTTAAATATGAAGCTATCATTCAGAGAAAAGGAAGTATTTGCCAACTATATCTAGGAGATTTGTAGGATATACTATAGAAGTGGACAATTGCAACGCAATAATTCCACATCTATTTTTTTAGCGAGAAAAGGAATATAGTACAATGTATAGTATTTATATAAAAGATAAAAACGTTTTTTCGAAGTTGACTTATACACGATTTCCATTAATTATGACTCCCACCTTCGAGTGCATACCATAAAATGTAGAGCTGATACTCTCTTATTCTATAAATAGGACACCTAGTAGCGCACAAATGATTAATATAAGTTTCCACAGAGTCAAGAAAGTTGCAGGAGGAAATTTCGACTAAATCTTGTATCAATATTGACGTTTTATCAACAATGCAACATGATATGGGGCTTTGTTAGCTTCGAATTCAATATAATTCTGGGTCTAGATCAGTTTTCGAAACGTCTTTGATAAATAGACGGGGACTAAGTGCCAAACTTTACTTTTCATGGCATGTTTTATATGGGTGGAGAAACATCACAGAAATATAGAAAAAACTTAACAAGACAGTTAATACCGACGACGAAGCAGATTGGGGACGAATGATAACGCATACAACATACCAGGAGAGATTGATCATCAAGTTGTTCTTGACAAATAACCTGATGACATTAAGGCGAGAAAACAAGGACGGACAAGAACGTCAGCTGCCGGGAGCCAGCGAAGTACCGGAAGTCCCTTGGAGTCCTGTTCAAGAACCAGTATCAGGCCGTCCATATTCTAAACAAAACTGCAAAGAATAAAGAGGATGGCACTGTTGACAACCGGGACTGAAAAGAAGTCGTTAAATACTAGGCGATTGTTAAGTAAGTACAGACTTCAAACGAAACCGATCTCAAAATGAGAGCGATTAGAGCATAAGGCCGTCATTTGGATCGTCGGGGTTCAAATCTCACTGGTAACAGTGGAATTTGTATCATGATTTGAAGTCGTATTCCAGTCGCCGCAGTTGTGAATGAGTACCTGAGTTAAATCAGAGTAATAATCTGACCACATTGCCTCCTATAGCGTCTTGTAATCCTGTAGGGTACCATTACGGTCTTGAATGAAGTGTTCTAACATACTTCAAGGCCCTGATCCAATTGGATTGTTGCGCCAACGATTATTATTGTTAAAAGAGCCAGAGCAGAGTTTGCACGGGCTCGGAAGCCAAGCAATTTTTGAAAAATAGCAGTAACGGCTGGCCGACGGAGCATGCAAGCCAGGCCAGGAGTCACATAGCGTGATAATGGCGAATGGTAACGGCCCTGGCGGCAAACTGGCGTCAGACATGTAAGTAGACCAACATTGAGGTCAGGTTGTTAAAAAGCGTCTCTTGAACGTCAAGGAGTAAAGGGAGATATGTCCCCTGTTTTCATTTCTGCCCGTGGGTATCACATAATGCTATCTCGTTTTCTGAATTTGTACGCCACAGCCTGGAGAGGCGTGAAAAGTTCTTGATTATCCCCTATGAAGAGATTCCCACGACACCCATAGCTGGTTGCCGTAGATCCGCATGGAAAAAAGAAGCTCATTATCAAGACCCCTGGATCGCCATGGACGACTGGGTTGTGATCATAGAGGAGGCACTGTAAGAGCCAAACTATAAAGTAACACAGGATGACAATTTGGACCCAGTCGTCGCCGCTAACGAGTAGGAAATGAAGATCGTCGATCTGACGGAAACTGACGGTCTCCCTGGGGTAACATCGACACGTTCCAGCACTCAGCACTGAATGTATGCATCCCTGGTTTGTCTTACTCTAACGTACAGTTCTATTGTGAAGTGGCCGATGTTGAGCAAAAAATATGACACAACCAAGCTTAATATGATTCAAAGAACCGCATGCGCAGGTGCTACTGGAGCTCTACAGTCCTGCCGGATTGATGCTCTCAATGTGCCATTACGCCTTCTTTCACTAGGCCTACATTTGACGTGTTGTCACATTCCGGATGCCGGGCAGTAAACAAACTACCTCTTGAATTCTAGGAATTTTCAATAGAATACGCCCGGCTTTCCAGCCGGGAAATACCGACGAAGTATTGCGAGATTATGTCACCATATCCCTTATGGATGGATCAAAGATGGTTTGTGAAGTTGAGAGGGAGTATTCTCGGATATGAGGAGCGTAGCCGAGTCGCATGGGCTTCCATAATGTGCCGAGAGTGAAAGCATGTCGATTCCTGGGACATGATCCAAGCCTCAAGCATAATATTGTCATTCTGACCAAGCGGCAATTAAGGCTTTGTACTCAGCAGCAACATTCTCCACGCTGGTGGGGCAATGCAGAGACATAATGAACAGTCTGGGCGACACGCTCAAAATCACCCTCCTCTTATTTCCCGATCATGGGAACATAAAGGGGAATGAGCGAGCCGACAGACTAACCAGACGAGACTCTACTCTTCAAAATTCCTCGGTGGGCGCAGCTGGTGACTGTCCTATCTTTCGTAAATCCCACGGGCTGGCTCTGAAGATCTGAGCCGACTAGAATCTGCTCCCGCTGTTGTCACCACAATAGTCACGGCCTTAGGAATTTATAGCACCAAAATGGCACACCACAGCGCCAATTAGGCTCCTCGAAGCGGTCACTGATACCTACTACTACTACTACTACCTACTACTGATACTACTGGGATACTCTGTTAGAATGTAATATTAGATTCCACGGTACGACTACGGAAGAATATATCCACACAACAAAATTCCATCATGGGAAAGTTCAATATTGAGCTAGTTATACTTGCTTCTACTTATGCTCCGAAAAATGTACTACGCTGAACCCGTTGAACATATATAAGATAAAGAATACCTAAGAGGTTGTCGAAAGAACAAGCGCAAGGTGGTTGTCCACCAAGAAGACCACGGATGTAATAGGAAAGCTTGATTAATGAATATACTCGAAGTGATGCATCAAAGACGTCTGGAGTCAAATTGGCTTGTAGCGTCATCGAAGAGCTATTTATGGCGTCAAATCAAAACAAAGTTGGTGGCGACCCTTATCAGGAAAAACAATATTGTTAACATGAAATCTCGCACATTGAATTGTCGAATGATAATCAATGTCAAGGTGAACACAAAAGGCCTAGACAACGGTTAGCACATTATTAACAACCCATCTAATCGCACTGTTTTTGTCGCTAGACTCTGTTCAGAGGTTCACAGAGAAGCAGCTCTAGAAACATTTTAAAGATAATATTAGATTCCACTATAGCCAAAAAATATTAGATCTCAAAATAAATTGCTCCGCAGTGCTACTCTCCACACAACATTTAACGATAACTTCACATAAAAAAGGGATACTAATGGAAACGATTTTAATATATGTGGGAATCACATCATACTGCCGCGGCGCCCTTTCAGATTCCTACCCCTATCAATGAAAAAAACCTTTTCCCATTGTTCTCCATTTGAAGAATATTTACTCGAGACTTCTTTGTATTGCCAAATGCCCAAGTGGTGTTTTAACACGATTTTGAAGCATTCAATGAGGAATCGTGATCGAATGGTATTTTTACCATAGCTCATAGCTTTCGTCTGCAACTCTGGTAGACATTCGCAAAGGCGATATGGAAGCTAGAGTGGTGCTCCCATCCGTAGCTCACGTCCGACCGGGACACAGGACCCACACGGTTTTATTGAATGTAGGGACGGAGGAGTGAGAGAAGAAGTATGATATATTTCTACCATACTCTTGAATCAACCCTGCCGTTGCTGGCAGTGAAGAATATTTCTGCTCTGTTATATATGTAGTTTGGCATAAACCCCTGTGCGGGGTTTAGCACGGCAACTACAAATTCCCCGACGACTGAGAAACGTGCACCCTCCCTCCACTGCACTTCACCACACCGTAAAGTAGTTCTAGGGTGATCTACTCGCCGGCCATCACAGGATAGTAAGTTTTATTGGAAGACGTAACTAGCAGTGGAACAATCATCTTGTCTCAATATGCAATTCATGCATTACCCCTTCCACCTCCTCATCAATAGGTCCATAGCAAAAAGATTTGAATTTGTATGGTGGAAGAAAAGAATTGCGCATGTTCGACCTTCTTCAATCACTTACACGTGCAGAATTTCGCGTATTTTTCTTCTGATGTAAGTGCCCTATATGTGATGCAGTGCATTGGTGCGCGAGCATGCGGCAATCATCTAAGCGCCATCAACACCCCGACACAACAATACATAAACCACAAGGGTCACACGCCAGTTAGCCTCGGAGGGCCTAGCGGGGAATAAATGCATGACATTCCGTGTCGCTAGAAATTCGATTTACTCCTCCTGAAGGTAGTTTTCTTGGTCTATAGGTATCTGTCTCGTACCTCAGCGAAGTTCTTCATTCGACATTGCGTCGGGCCAAAGTATACCGATGCTGCGACGGAAATAGTTGTTAAGGAAGATTTGGAGTTTCCGAGTGACAGTGGAGGAAGAGAACGTTGGTGCCGACCAGCCTCAACTTAATATGATGGTTGGGATAGTTTCATTTCAAAACTTCGGATAAAACAGCAAAGGCGGATTCAGGCTACCTACCTAACAGACTGAAAATCTTGCCATTTTTGTGTATTTTCGGTGCTTCTTCTGGTATAAAAAATAATTGCCTAGCGACGGAAAAGGTGTTTATAATTGTGAAAAACTTGGTCTTACTGATGTTTAGCTTCAATTTAATTCTGCTTGTCTCTTTTTCCAAATCCAATGCCATTTGTTTTACCAAGGTCCATGAGTGTAATATAATGGTCCAACACCAGATTCGCATCTACTACCAGTAGGATTTTTAGATTGCACGGTGCCGCAAGAGGGAGAGGAGTACTATCCAGAGCCCCACCATCTCACTTCGCTTAGACCCAGTATATCCAGCTTACATCGCCGGAATCTTGGAAGTTGGAGAAAGCGAGCAGACAAGAAGCAGTCAATACTGTTGTTGAGGAGAGTGTGCACATTCCAGAAGCTAATCATAAAGCAGTATACACCCGTGCACTGAAGAAGGGAACAAGTTGTTCCTGAAATATCGATATTTACTTAATAAAATAATCACTATTAGCGACGGAGACGATGTTACGTTTTAATTTCGTTAATCATAAAGCGTTTGTGTTAGCCTCGATAACAAGAAGATACGAACTTTGCAAATTGCTAGCCCATAAATTTATATCCCTTTACTTCGTTTTCAATTTCCTCACAGTTCTTTTATCCCGATGTATACAGCTTCACAACTGGAAGTAATTTGTTAAATTCTCTTCTGCCGATTCCATCTGTAATCCTAATATGCCACAGTATAGATTTTCCAACGCTTCTTCTTCATCCTAACCGAGTGGGAACCTTGGCTGAGATTCTTGGTGCATTTTATTTTCGCTTCTGGATAGGATGGTAAAAGGCACTTTTCAGATGTTAAGTACCGATTGTAGATTATCTGGTTGGCAAATACAGATTGCGCGATCCGTTAATATCTTGTCAAGCCCCTCTTTTGTCATCGAGACTGGAGGCCTTACTGAGACACTGGTCAATGTATGTTGGTGTTTTATATACTTTGTGCCCAATTCATTCGTTAACTTTTTTTTCCTGTATTAACAAATCCAGAAAGGCGATAAGGATGTTTGTTGCTATTTCCGTGATGAATTTATTGAATTTACACGGCTAAGAAATTTATTTAGTTCTTAGGGACCATAACTCCATACGGCAGGCGTGTGTTGCAGTCAACAGCGCAACCCAGCAGCTTCTTGGATGTATTTCCAACTGTTTTTGTTCTAATTTTCCCATGGAAAAATTCGCAATAGGCAATGCCGGAATAAAATTTCTTGACAAACTAATAGCTTAATGACTAATAAGGTCACAGGACTTTTGCGTTATTGATTTTGTATTCCGTTACTTAACCGAGGAGAGTTTCTAATATGGAAATAGAGTACCATGTGTTCACGATTCTCCCACGTGGTTGATTCTGTGGATTAGATTATCTACGAGGGTTGTGTTCGGACTGCCTACGATAGGAATGTGAGAAAATAGCGATTTAAACTCTTCTCTACCGCCATTACACTATCCTGAAGGTACGAAGTATAGCCGGCGTTTCGATATTTTCCCGAAATATAATACTGTACTATAAAAGCAGAATAAATTTCTCGCCAACCTGGAAGATAGACTACGACGTCTGCATCTATATAGGAGATGGTAGGATCCACCCGAAAATAGGTGACTGCATACACATTTCTGATTATATCCAGTATAATAATCTCCACCTACAGTCCTGGTACCACCTACAGATATAGAAACTCCTAGAATCAATCAATGGTCTACCTGCATCCCTTCTAAGTCATTTTACTGAACATATGGTCTAAATGCGAAAGACAACACGATTCTATTTTAAACTTCAACACTCATACGTTCATGACACATTTTGTTGGAAAGAAACATTACATGGTCCGCTAATGAGTACTATTCTCAATAATCAGTGAGATAATTGTAATAAATAGTGGCAAATACCTCTACCGCGATTAGTACAACCACTGCCTGTTATGATATTATTGCGAGAGTAAGGATAATCGGCGAAAAGCAAGCCAAAAATAGCCAAACTGAAAATCGCTCCAACATCTAGCATTGAGTTTTCTTCAAATATAAAAACATTTTATTAATTTCTATTAATAGCATGCGAGCACAAAACTAAGTGTAGAATGGGAAAAAACAAATGTTCTGAGTGGCAGTTCATGTACTGACTTTATGCACAATCAAAACACAGAATTAGAATAAATAGAGTTTGGTCATAAAAAGGGATAGCGATTAGAGAGCGCTTGGCTCGCAGCAAATGAAAAAGGAGTTCGGAATCAGGCGGCGCAATGCACAATTGAGAACTGTGGGTTAATTCTCTTATGTATGAGGGGGTGGAGAATCACACTTGATGAAATACCTGTACTGGTCGTCCGGAATCGGATCGAATTTCCCACTGAAATCGTCTGACAAAGTGTTACAGAAGGGCATGACCGGTTGCAGTGTAACGTAATTATTGTAAAACTCCTGGAAATTATCTTGTGGAGATGTTGCTGGTGGCGTTGTTTGTAATGATGGTAATGACGGTGATGATGATGATGATGAGGGTGGAGTTGATGTCGATGAGGGGTAGTGGAACGGAGACATGTCCGGCTCAATCACTCGCGCAAACGTGTAGTCGATCATCGGAGACGACGATGCACTTCCATTTGCACTTACATTCCCTATATAGCTCACAATTGCACTTACATTTGAACTGCTCGATGAATTGGTTAGCGCCAGGCCGGAATCACTTTCGGATGCAGTAGTCCCGACTACCTCACTGTCCGTTCCGCTGCAATTCGACGACTGCGATGGCGACAATATTGTACTTATCAGGGAAGTGATTCCATTTGCTTCATGTGCTCGTGCAAGTAATGGTTTGTTCAGAATTGAGTATTCCAGAGACATGGTAATTGTCGGGTTGCGAAAAATGTGAAATCGCTTCGCGGATTGGGTTCAATTGGAACGCGACTAGCGAACTTCCCGGATAAATTTTAACTTTTCGGTAAGATAAATTTTGGATGTGCCAATGTCACCGAAGTGGAAAAATAATACCGTCACGCATACACATCGGAATTTTCGACGTACAAATCAATCTCGGACACACCGACTGTGGCGGCGAGAGTCGAGCAAAAAACAGACACCCTCCAGCCGTGCGATTGCACCCCGTTTCCCATGTGATGAGAATGGAAGCAGCTCGAGAATCAGTTGTCTCTGCTTTACCGGAATACACTCTTTTCGCTGTTGGATGTGTTTCGGCGGACCAGTGAAGTTCTCTCAATCTAGCTCACAAAACCCCTACGAAATGGAAGATTTCAGCGTAGAAATGCTTGTTTATTTGTTATCTTATCTCACTTCGGTGCTCAGAGTCAGCATCTGAAGGGAATCCCACTGCGCATACTCCCACGACTCCGCCACTCACGAACAATGTAAGTGAGCCGAAAGACGTATCTGACGAATCTTCCTGGTGAATTAATGATGTGACCAAAAACGATTAAAGTCCGCTGTGCACGTAATAAATGCCGTTGCACTATATACACCTTTGCGTTGCACAGCCCCGAGGTTATGGTTAAGGGCACTGGATGCTAATGGAGTGGACGATGGGACCAAATTACACGATCAACTTGGGAAGCTCGAATAGGAGGCGTCGCGGTTATAGAAGGCATTCAGATATCTGTGTACTTTAGATAATTTCCGAGAATCTGACAGTAGTTCTACCCCACAATCATTTAGTCCATTGTTTTGATTAAGTGGCAGGGGTGCCAACGATTGCGAGCGAGAATCTACTATAATTATCTTATTTGAAATGGGAAATGCGGTTTATTGTCATTCACGTTTGTATTCTTTTACCGATGATTATGTGCACCAACGTTAAGGTTTCTGAAATGCCGATTGGGTATGCAAGTTCTTACTCCTCTCCTGCAGTTATATCGAAGCAAATTATTTTGTTTTATTGTTTGTACTGACCAAAATTATTGAGTTATCTGCATTTACCTGACTAGATCTTGAGAAAATGTATATTTTTGCCAAAACCAAACATTATTGCTATAAAATATTAATTAATTAAAAAATTTGTATGTTGTGCCAATACTATCACAACGTGCTTAAATATGGGAGCAAAAAAATGGGGTGTATTCTGTAGGAAATCTAACTCAACGTTTATGCATAAGTTATAAAAGTCTCATGAGAAAAGAGGTGGATTTTCACAAATGTTATTCGTAAAAATATTAAAGAAAATTTGTTGTTTTGCATCGAATTGACACTCAGACACTGAGAAATTCCAAAAATCTACATTTGGGTACCTCGCGGTTTCTATAATAAATAAGTTCAATAAAAAGATTATCTAGTTTGAACCGGGAACATTTTCAACCCCATGCTTGAGGAAAGTAAGGAGTTCATAGCAGGAGAGGGTCCTCTCGCATTAATCCCGATGAAAATTCATGGCAGTCACCCTACCCCCTCTTAAAAAGGTATGGCCCCTTAGCGGTTTTTAAGGTTTTGTGTAAACACAAAACCTTATTCAAATCGTTTTACTGTCTGTCTGTCTGTCCGTCACACGCTTTATTCTCTCTCTTTTATATCAAATTAACGGGTCTCGGTTAGTGCTTTCCGAAGCCGGTCTTAGTTTTGATATTTGTTGGAAAGGTGGGGATTGCGGGGAGTTGAAAGTGATCATTTCTTTAACAAACCCATTCTCAGAAACTACCCAACCGAAAAATCTAAAAAAAATCAAGAGGCTGCCACTATATGGTGCCTAAGCTCCGAAATACCCTCCATACCGATACCCGTTCAAATAAAGTTAATAATAGAGCATTACTATAATTTTTAGCAATTGACAGGAAAACCCCCATTAGGTTCACCCTAGAATCACGAAATTTTGCAGTAATGTAAGCTACAGCATAGAGCATGATGAGCTGCCAAATTTGGTAAAAATCGCACTATTACTAACTAATAACTAATTACTAAGTCAAAGCTGTCCCTTCTGTGAAAATTCAAGACTTTGAATGACAATATCACTTGAAAGTGGATATTTTCACATTATATATGCATATATTATGTTCTACATACTAATGGGACAAATGCACACTCAAATCTCTTTATAAAAGAAATATACAAAACCTTTCATACCTGAGGCGTCTAGCTTCCGTTGTGGTATGATGAATTAATATGTGATGATGACGGCATATAGGTTACAGAGTGCACGAAATTCACAAAAAATGGCAAAGTTTTACACCCTATAACTTTCTTAATAATAGTTTGATTTTCTTCAAACTTGACCAACTTGTGCATTATATTCTTCGTTACATCCATGCCAATTTTATGAATCTGAGAAGAAAATGTGGAAATATATGATACTATTATTAACTTTATTTGTGCAGATATCGGAACCGGATGTATTTTGAGGCCTAGATTTCGTAGAGATGTGATGATGTGACACTGTGATTTTTTTCGGTTGGATAGGACTCACTCCCCTACGTTTCACCCAATAGCAAATATGGAACCAGTTTCGAAAAGTATTAACTGAGCCCTTTAATTTGATACCCCACATGGCCACATTTTATGGAAAAAAATTTTGCACCCCTCCATTCACATGTATTGAGAGCCCTCCCTTAAACTTAACGCAAAATGGTGCTACTTGGTACATGTAAAGGGAACAACAGATCACACACTCTTACCAATTTTCGTGACAATCGGTCCAGCCTTTTCCGAATAAATCGGCTGTGACAGACAGACAGACATCGACTCGATTCTAATAAGGTTTTGTTTCACACAAAACCTTAAAAAGGATAGAGAGGGTATGTTAGAGGAGATAAAAGGTCCCCGTCTCTAATTCCGTTAAAAAATTGTGGCGTTCTCCACCTTTAAACTAGTTGGAAAACCGGAAGCTTTACGCTTCAGGTATAAAAGCTTTTGTGTTTGCCTATGTGAGGAGCATAACGCAGTTCTGCATTGACTGATAGCATTGATTCGAGATATTTAAATCTCTCAGTTCTGGGAATGGCAGCAACCTGCCCAGAACTGAGCGAGTTATGCTATCAGCCAATGGAGAACTGCGTTATGAAATTGCTTCACGCATTAACAGAACCTGGATGAAGTGGCATTCCACAACTAGTGTTTTTTTGTGATCGACGTATCAGCGCACGTCTCAAATCTAAAATTTACTGCAATGTCGTTCGTCTGCCGTTCTTTATAGTTCTGAGTGTTGGCCGACTATAGAAGACAATGAACGGCGTCTTGCGTGATCGACGTATCAACGAACGTCTCAAATCTTAAATTTACCGCAATGTCGTCCGTCCTGTCGCTCTCTGTGGTTTTGAGTGTTGGCCGACTATAAAAGACAGTGATCAGCGTCTTGCGATAATGGAGACGAAGGTGTTGCATTGAACTGGTGACGTGACACGTTTTGATCACGTCTGAAATGAGGATATCCGCGATCGATAGGGGGTTTCACCGATCGTGGAAAAACGGCGAGTGAGGCGTTTTCAATGGTGTGGTCACGTAATTCACGCTAACGAGAATTCACTTACCAATATTGGTCTGAACATCAAAGTCAATGGTAAGCAACCATAAAGCCGGCCTAAACAACGGTGGCTTGATACGCTGGATGGGGATTTAAAGGACTCGCGATTACATCCTGATCAGCCATTTGATAAAAGAAAATGACGAAACCGATCATGACGAGTTGACCCCTCTTGTGGCTGAAGAAAAAGAAAAAGATGTGACGAGCAACGAGTGTACGACAGCTCCGTGTCACATAGCCAAAAAATCCATTGCCCTCTATTTTTTAGAAAGATTTTTAGAAGATTTAAATAAATCATTTGATGGAAACCCCTGTATTGATAATAGTCAATCTCATACGTTTCACACTCTGAGTTTAATATTATTAGCAAATGCCAAGCATGTAACCTACATCAAATATAAAAAAAAGGCTGGGCAGAATTAGATTCTTCTTGAATGGAATTTTAATATTTCATTCGAATGTCAATTATTCTTGTTAATTATGACGTCATCATCTTATTTGTATGGCTTAGGATGCTGTCAATTCGCGCGAAATCGACAAGTTTGAACTGCTATAACTTTCACAGTAATAGTTGGATTTTCATGAAACTTGGTATGTGTATGCACGAGGCTGTCCTCCATGTCGGTGCAAAATTTAGTACACCTAGGAGGTGGAAGTTTTTCAGTTAATTTCCAAAAGTTGTTAATATATTATTAGTAAGTTTATTTGAGCAGATACCGGAATGGGACATCTCTCGAGGATTAGATTTCAAATAAGTGTCTTACACAAAACCTTAAAAAGGGCTGCAGGGAAGTAGATTCTTTATAAATACAACTTTAATATATCACGCGAATGTCAATTATTCCCGTTAATTATGACGCCAGCATCTTAATTGCATGGATTTGGAAGCAGTTAATTCGCGCGAAATTGCAAAGTTTGAACTGCTATAACTTTGGCCTTGATGGCCAGATTCCCATGAAATTTAGCATGTATATATGAAATATTGTCCTCTATGCTGATATAATTTGGAAGTCCTAGGATGAATTTAAGGGGTTTTTTCAGTAAATTTCTAAAAGTTGGTAATGTACTATTAGTAAGTTTATTTGAGCAGATATCGGAGTGGGGTATTTTTTGAGGCCTAGATTTCATCTAAACACATCATCCTGAGTTTTTTCGGATTTTTAGGTTGGGTAGTTTCCGAAAATGAGTCCTGTCTCACTTTAAGTGCGTACATTTTGACTCCTCACTCGTGCACTTTGCAATTCACGACTAAACTAATATCTGTTGCGGAAAGTACTAATCGAGACCTTTCATTTGATACCCTACACGACTATATCCGGTGAAAACAATTTTCGAATGCCCCTTTGCATGTATGGGGAGCCCCCCTTTAAACTTCATCTAAATTTATGCCACTCGCTGTATGCGTGTGATAGACAGACAGACAGTCAATCGATTTTAATAAGGTTTTGTTTTACACAAGTTACAATTAAAGTTAAATTAAGCATTTGTGCTTTTAAGCTGTCCCAATCGAAGAGTGGTGGTATTGGAGGATGTTTTCAAACAAATAGCCATATTTAATCAGCACTTTTTGAACACGGGAAACGTCCTAAACACGCACTACCAACTTCGAATTTTGAAGATAGCTGAAAACGGCTCTTCTCTAGACCATCCTTCTCTACTCCCCAAAAATTCTATCTTTAACGAATCTACGCTTTAAGGCTTGTCGTAAATAGGAATTATTCACAGAAAGCGGGGAAAATCAAATGCAATACCAGTCCATTACGCGGAAACGCAAGCTACAATATTAAATCTTCCGTTGACTACGTACGAGTATTTATAAATAAATACTTGAAATAGAATGTTTTTTGTGTATTTTGGCATTAAGATGGGATTTTGAATCTGCAAAAAGGATAGTAGAGGTGCTAAGAATGCTAGATAGGAGGAAAAGGAAAAATGTTGTATGCAAGCAAATCTCTTATCCTTTCGTTAGCTCGTCACGGATACTACAGTTGACGGAAATATTCCGTCTCTTGTGGATGAAATGCATGCGGATATGATCTGCACCTCCAAACAAAAGTGGGCCATCAATACATTCAGACGAGACAAAGCGGCTGGTCTTTGCGCCCTCCGTCGCAAAGATAGTAGCTAAAATAATCCTTTTCATTGATTTCAAAATAATAATTTCTCCTATCTAGGGTCGAAAATCACAACCGATAACAGCTATGATGATGATATCCGCGCATGGTTTTTGGCTGTCAACAGAGCCTATTTCAGCTTACAAAAACTGTTCCGCTCGAAACGACTCACCATACGGTCAAAGCTCTTACTCTACAAGACTATGATCTTGCCAGTCCTTACGTATTCCTCGAAGACCTGGGTTCTTAGCAAGAAAAATTGCGAACACTTAGCGGCATTCGAGAGAAAAATTCTCCGAAGAATTTTTGGTCCTCTACATAAAGATGGTAGCTTACATAACGACGAAATCTATGAGCGATACCATGGCCGTCAGGTTGTGGATAAAATCCGGCTCAATAGGTTACGGTGGGCGGGTCACTTAATCTGTATGGATGAAGATGATCTAGCCCGGAAAGTCTATAAGGGCAATATCTACGGTAGAAAAAGAAGACGAGGCAGACCCTGCCTAAGATGGAGCGATGGCGTAGGCCAGGACGCCAAACAGCTTTTAGGGATATCAAATTAGTGGACCTCGGCGCAAAAACGGGATGTCTGGAGTTCTTTATTAAGGCAGGCCCAGACCGGATACCGGTTGTTGCGCCGTTGATGACGATGATGATCGATTTCAAAAAGGCTTTCGACAGTGCGAAAAGGGGAGAAAGCTCTCAAATACAAATGAAAATTTTGTTTGGGATGAGGTTGTCCTGAGCCCACCATCTACTTAATGGCGGGCTGCACATATTTGAGAAGGAACTTACTTCTGCTATTCAGTGCACGGACTACTCTTTCGTGGGCAAGCGTCCAGTACTTTTAAAAATTTATAATATTGGCTATGCGATTTCGATCGCAGAGCAGAGGCGATCTCATCAGACGTTGCCTCAGCGCCTCTACCCTACGGAGCAGCGTGACCAAAAGCGGCAACAGGTGGCATTTGGCTCGTTTATATTCAATTCAAAACCCGCCAAGGGTATGAATTACAACGACCGAAATCCCCTTGTTAGAACCTAAACTGGTTTAAGCTAATAAAAATGAAAATTTTGTTTGGGATGAGGTTGTCCTGAGCCCACCATCTACTTGATGGTGGGCTGCACATATTTGAGAAACAACTTACTTCTGCTATTCAGTGCGCGGACTACACTTTCGTGGGCAAGCGCCCAGTACTTTTAAAAAATTATAATATTGGCTATGCGGTTTTGATCGGTCGTTGTAATTCATACCCTTGGCGGGTTTGGAATTGAATATAAACGAGCCAAATGCCACCTGTTGCCGCTTTCGGCCACGCTGCTCCGCAGGGTAGAGGCGCTGAGGCAACGTCTGATGAGATCGCCTCTGCCCTGCGATCGAAACCGCATAGCCAATATTATAAATCTCAAATACTCTACGCAGGAGTTCTTGTCTGAGGAATTTGAAGTTTTAAGTTGCATTCTGTGGCTGATGCTATTCCTTCTTGTTATCGGTGACCTTCTTCCTTGTTCTGCATATTGAGAGGGAAGCAGAGTCGGATTGATAAACAGAAACCGAACAAAGGTTCTGTCTGAGGGGTCGTCGAATTCCTCCACTCTGCATTGATTGGCAGAACATCGGGTGTGTCGATTCTCTCAACGGTGTCACCGACCTCCGCCTTTGGTATTTTGTTTGAAATCCGGAAATGCAGATACCTCAATAAAAACATCAAATTTATGTTGTTTCACGCTAATGTCTGTGTGCCGTTAAGGCAAGCAACACATGGAAAGTGACCACCACTGTTACTCAAAGGCCACAACCCTTCCTTTCCACACCCCACTTTTCATCGGTTTACTCTAGCCTGGCCGAACCTCGAACGAAGAGCTGCATTGGCGCACATGCCATGTACCGGCAAACGTGTTCATTAGAAAGCAGAAGAGGCAGTGAATAGTCAGACTTTAAAAAAAGGGCAGCATCTCCAATCTATGATACTATTTCAGACTGACCGGCGACTAGGACGTGCTAGAAGCGCTTGACGCAGACCGGTAGAAGAGGAATGTAAACTTCTCCGAACGACATGGACCGGAAACGATGGCGCGCAGATATAGTTGAAGCCCTATTTAGGACATTTTCGTAACCATATACATATATGTACTTTCTAATTCTTTGCCCCATAAACCGTATTTAAGAAGAGGTCAAAACTGTCATTGATTTTTTCTTCAGCTTCAATAACTTTACTTTTTTCATGGAAAAATTCGCTTAAATAATAAAAAAAAAACTTAGCTATTCGCCGAAATTTATTTTATTTTAAAATTAAATGTTAAAAACTTAAAATTATTTTCCGGTACTAAATACAATTCTTACTGATGTGTAATTTTTAAACTTGTTCAATTTTGGAAATCGCGGTTGATTTTGGTTTTGGATGGGTGAACTGGAACAATGGATTGGATTGTTTTTATAAGATTGATAATGCTTTAAAAAGAGGGCATATGGCTCCCGATATATCAACGGGTGCAGAAAAAAAAATAATTGCACCTGAGTAAATTGAAAGAAAAAAAAAACATTCTTTATTATTCTCTTTCTTGCTTTGTTTTTAATTTTGTTGTATCTCTTTACAGTAAAAAAAGCACATTATTAAATCAGTTTGACTAAATTGTTATTTATTTTTTGTTGCTATCTTAGCATTTTGTTCTTATGGTTCCCTTCCTTTATTTCAAAAGAATTGAGATATAAAATTTTGCATTTTTTAAATATACTCTTGGATGTGACAATGAACTTTTTAGCTGCTAATTTTAATTGTGCTTCTGACCCTCACTTAAAAAAATATTAGTCAATTGTAAACGGTTTTTCGGTTACACAGTTTAGATAAAGCAGTTATTATAAGGATATTTATTGATTCACTTGGATACGAATATATTATATGTTTTAAAATCGTAAATAATATATTGTATCAAAGTAAATCCATTCTTCTCATGGGAACTGTCACTTGTAGAATCCAACGCCCTTTACATTCCTCCACGCAGATAACGTTTTCTTAGCGTCTCACAACAATGTTGATCTCGTGCAACTCTTCTATAGGTGGAACGATAGTCTCATACAAAAGAATCTGCAGGTGATTTTGGCCAAACATGGTTGGGCAGTACGCGTTGTAGTTACTGTTATTAGTTTTTTAATAATCTTGGTTCTTAAAACGAGAATAAATTATGGATCCTTATCAGGAAAAACCTGTACTACCGGTGATTACACTTTCCACAATCAGATGTCGCCACAATCGCTTACAAGGAAATGTGACATCCAACCAGTCCAATAACCAGCCAATCGCGGACATCTTGCATAAATGTCAGCATCGGGATTGGTCAGATAAGTTTGCTATTCTGATTCAGGTGAAATACTATTGTTTACGTTTAGTTCTACAGCAATTTCCTGCTAAAGTTAAATAGAAATGTCGCGACAGACTACCCGCTTTGATGCTAAAAAAGTGGTAAGTTAGAGGAAATCGACGGGTGCAAAGTATTGATCGTAAAGTTTCAGAATAGAAGTACAACCAAAATGTTTCTATTTGCCGAGCGCACAGCTCGGGCTCTGTATATTTCATTTACTAGAAACATTGTTTACGTTTTTATCGGTCGCCTTCAATCGAAATCATTCGATTTTCTAGACAAACGACGAAAGGAAACGAGTATAAAGACAAACTGAACGCCTACCAAATATTTTGTGTGTTCACAATCGCAGACCGCGCGTGCCGATACAGGTACTGTCGGCGATTGTTGGGCAAGGAAAAAAGAGCGGTGCAGAATTGTATATAGCATAAATTCCTGCTGCTTGACGTGGAGGGACAAAAATATTGTGGAAAATTAGGATGGATGGTACGACGGATCAAGCGCATGTAGCCCAGGTAGCCGCGGGGCAGGGTCAGATTCAAGTCGTCCCTGTCCTGCAGAACAGCAACGGTCAGCTCATACTCGGCCAGCAGCCTCAACAGCAAGCCGTGCTCCCGCTCCAGACTTCGTCTCTGATGCTACAACCAACAGCAGCAGCCACACAGCCTGTACAACTAGTCCAACTTGCCGATGGCCAAACGTTCATCTACCAACCGATGGCAATGGCTGATCAGCTCACCAGTCAAACCCCGCAGATAATAAACATAAATGGGCAACTGCTGCAGATCAACGCGCAAGCCAACCAAGCGTTATCAGCTTCGGCACAACCCCAAATAATAGTCGTCCCACAAGCTCAACAGACTGCGACTGCCCCCAGCATAACTACAAGCACACCGACGGCGGCTCCAGTCGTAACCGAAAGTGATAATACAGCCAACTTGCAAGGGACAGTACCTGCCGGATCGGTTTCCCCGCAAGCTGAGCCCGAGGAAGAACCTTTGTATGTGAACGCGAAACAGTACAAAAGGATCCTGATACGGAGGCAGGCCCGTGCGAAACTGGAAAGTCGAATACCCAAGGAACGCTCGAAATACCTGCATGAGTCAAGGCACCGGCACGCAATGAACCGAGTACGAGGGGAAGGTGGACGCTTTCATTCTGCACCGACTACTAGCAAATCAGACAAACAAAAACAGCACGGCGGCCACCATTCGAGCTCGCAGACACAAACCCGGCAAATTATTCCACCCAAACCGATCGCCCCACATCAAGGGCCAAGCATCACGATAACGGCTATCAAATAGCGTACCAGGGCCCTTTGTCTATATATTTTAAATTTTGTAGCTGCTAAGTTTTATCGATATTTTGTAATGTTTTCTCATTGTACATGCGTAAGAGACCTAGATTAAACGATAGACGTTGAGAAGATCTAATTCACATCTGTTTTCACTCCTAAGCTTATTGTATCACATTCAGAAAACAAGGAAACCAAATATCCTCTGTCTTCTCGGACATTTTACAGAACTCAGAGCTGCTCACGCTCACTTACGGCTCGTTCGTAACGCAAATGCTGCGTGACTATGAAAATGTCGACGACGTCAACAAGCAATTGGAACGCATTGGCTATAACATGGGAATGCGACTGATTGAAGACTTCCTCGCCAGGACGTCAGCGACGCGGTGCCTTGAAATGCGCGAGACGGCCGATAAGATTCAGAATGCCTTTCGAATGTACTTGAACGTGCAGCCAACCATTGCTAATTGGTCGGCAGCCGGTGATGAGTTCTCGCTGATATTCGACAATAACCCGCTCACGGATTTCGTCGAGTTGCCGCAAGATTTGACAAATTTGCGGTATAGCGCGATTTTGTGTGGGTGCATTAGAGGCGCGCTGGAAATGGTCCAGTTGGAAGTCCAATGCTGGTTCGTTCAGGTACAAGTGACGATTTCAATTTATCCAACATTCCTTTACTGTGAACGCTTTTCTTTCCCAGGATCAGTTGAAGGGCGATAATAACACGGAGATCAGAGTGAAGTTCATACGACGACTGGAGGATGCGATACCCGCTGGCGAGGATTAGTTGATTTTTATATTTATTCGTGCATTACATAAAGTATAAAGAATAAAATCATTCCCTAAATTAGAACATATTGTGCTCTATCATTTTAGCTTCATTAAGCATGGGAACACCAAAATGGAAATCACTAAGATGGGACAACTCTAAATATAACACTTAGGATCTTGGCTTTGACCCCTTGGGATGAAAATTGATGAACTCATTAAATGGTTTAGGCACTCAGTCAATGGGAATGAACAAAATTTTTAGCTGCCCAAACTTTCCAGAAAAAATAGATGAAAATCAAGGACTTCATATAGTAAATCGACGGCCTAAATTCTGGGCCACATAAAACAGTCGAAATGAAATTCAATCTGATTGTAATTACGCGGTATTTCTAGCGATTAATTATTTGAAATAATAAAAACTTGTTTTTCCTGTTCGCTAGTGTTGATTTTTATTTGCAAATAGTTGTTAGCACTGATGAAGGGAACAAGTGGTTCCCGAAATATCGGTATTTGCAAATAAAAATCAACACTAGCGAATAGGAAAAACAAGTTTTATTATTTCAAATGAAATTCAATGGTAAATGATTAACGTCCAAAGACTCAAAATCGGAGAATTGAGTCTCTTCCTCTAGCCTCAGCGCGCTCGTCGTGAGTGCATTGGCGAATTGTATACGAATACCACTTGCGAAAAAAACATGTACTCTAAATTCAAGGAGCGATTACGCTATTTTACTGGATTGATATTGCATTTCTCCATTGTGTAGTTCGTTCCCTAATTTATCCATTCAGGCAATTTCATAATTTGTTTCGGAAATTTGGACGTGTAACGGGTCTTCGAAAAGTCGTTCTACCTTTACTCTCAGTGACGGTCTGATTCCATGTTTGCAGGGTCGTAGGGAGGAAAAACAGAGTCCAGGGTAAAAATACTTCAGGCCACTAGAAATTGCATAACTAGTCTAATGTTGTTAAAATCTTTCTATTCACGGCCCTTGAGAATACCTTCCTGCTTCCCCGTCGCCGTGAACTGAATGGTCAAAAAATATCTAGGCGTTATAAGAATTAGGTAGGGGAAACATGGCGGGCTATTAGTTTTGCAAGCGATTAACAAAATAAGACATCTGCCATGAAAGAAACCTCTGACTCAGCTAAAAATACGAGAGGCCAGACAAAAAAATAGGGTAAAGAATTTGCACATATTCTCATGGAACATTCGCTACACTGTACAAAGTGAAAGCTTCT
Source organism: Hermetia illucens (assembly GCF_905115235.1). Lineage (NCBI taxonomy): Eukaryota > Metazoa > Arthropoda > Insecta > Diptera > Stratiomyidae > Hermetia > Hermetia illucens. The sequence continues at coordinate 148,597,153 of NC_051850.1, forward strand.
CAATAGCTATTCAACACCCTGCCCTAAGGTTGGGCTGATATAACTGCGTTACAAGAAATATACTGAACAGGATTATGTTCCTTACAGAAGAGTGACTACACCATATATTTGAGCTGCCACCATATGCTTTGAGTAGCCTGCCTAGTCAGCCAAAATCTGAAACTTGCTACTATAGGTTTTAAAAATATAAGCGAAAACTGTAAACTTTGTACCTACGAGACAAATTTCGAAACCTTTGCTTTATAAACGTGCAGGCTCTTATAGCGAAGAAAAACTATAGAAGTATAACTGACACAAGGAAGTTGAATGAATCTTCGAAGCATGCCCCAAGTGTGCCATCAAAGTAATGAGTGAGCCGGTATTCAAGGACCCATGGTTTGCATCACTGTATCAATGAGAACGGATTGGAGTGCGCAGAAGGAAATCAAATAAACGTGAGTCTCTCCAAATGGGACCACTTTCAGTTAAATTGATCACGTGCTTTGAACATGTCACCTCTCGCTTTGAACAATGTCATAACATATGGGAAGGTCAATATAGGTGCTGTGTGTGCTCCAGAATCGGGTAACGAAACCACCTTTGACAATTAAATCAGAGGAAACACGATATAGTTCAGTCATTAAAGCTTTCAGCCTCCGAATTCTTTTAGTCAAGACCGATTGACATGACATTTGGGGTGGGGGTAGAGGATGACATAAGAAACAAAAGTTATATAGCACGAATGTGCACCTCCTCCCGGGTGGAAATTTTACAACCACATGATTTTTCGTACAAGTAGCTTTCGAGTTATTCATGTTCAAACATGTCGTTTTTTTTTCATCGAAAAAATGCATGTTTTTCAACGGTTTTTCGCAAATTATTCGAAAACCATGCATTTCATGTAGTAATGATATTAAGCAGAAACAAAGCATATTAAATAACAGAAAGAATGGATCCTTTCCTTTATTCTGTAGATATAACATGGGCAGAGTTATGGCTCGTCAAACGTAAATTCGCAATGTTTTAAAAAAAAATTAATATTTTCAATCAGTAACTTTTAGTGGAAATTGATCTAAAGCTCTTTTGAAGAGCTTGAAAAGGCCTTTAAAATGAGGTTGGATAGAAGTCAGTGAGGTAAATAATAAGCTAGCATTGGAACGAAAGAATACTGCGTATTGCAATGCGGGCACGAGCATGATCTTATCGCGAAGGCCGGACTCTGCGAGCCTGTGTCCATCTTGTGTGAGAAATTCCCTATTCACGTTTTCCAATTCCTTAATTCAAAGTATCCCCTAATATACATATGTATTTGCGAACTCCAACTCCGCCGTTCATATGAGTTCACTTTATATGATGATGACGTCATACACGTCTTAGAGCGCTATAAATTCACGTGAAATATATAATTTCGACCTTCTATAACTTTGTTAACAATAGTTAGATTTTTGTCAAACTTTCCAAAATTATGCGTTATGATATTATTTATAACCGTACTTTTGTACTTCTAGGATAAACTTAAGAGGGTTTTCATGTAAATTTCTAAAATATAGTAGTATACTATTATTAACTTCATTTAGACTGATATTGGAATCAAATGTATTTTGAGGCCTAGATTTCGTTTAGATACACTACTGTGATTTTTCAATTTTTTCCATTGAATTCTGAGGGGGGTTCTGAGAACGAGACCTGTTATACTTTTTGGGGCACACATTTTGAGTCCTCACTCCCCTATGTTTCACCCGCTATCAAAAATATCATTAGTTTTGAAAAGTACTAATTGAGCCTTTTCATTCGGAAACCCATATGATCATATTCTGCGAAAAAAATGTACACCCCCTTTCTCGGGTAATCCCCTTAAACCCAGTGCAAAATGATGCCATCCATTGTATTGAATGGGATTCATAGACTACACGTTCTCATCATATCTCTTGACAGTTGGTTCAGTCGTTTCGGAGTTAATCGAGTGTGACATCGAATTGATTCTAATAAGGTTTTGTTTTACACAAAACCTTAAAAAGAGTTGAGGAGAAGTCGATTTTTCATATAGGGACTTTAATATTTCACCGAATGTCAATTATTCAATAAATCAGACTTCATTTGCATGGCCTAAGATGCAGTAAATTGAAATTGATAAGCTTGAACTGCTGTAACTATAGTTGAATTTCCATGAAACTACAGAATTATGCGAGACACTATCTTCTATCCTAGTACAAAATTTAGTATTCCTAGGTTGAACTTAACTAGGGTTTACTGGTCAGTTCCAAACAAGTTGGTGATAAACTATTATTAAGTTTATTTAAGCAGATATCGGGATGGCAGATATTTTTAGGCCTAGATTTCTTATAAACGCATCGCCCAGAATTTTTCTAGATTTTTGGGTAGGGTAGTTTTTGAAAATGAGTCCTATCCCGCTTTAAATGTGCGCATTTTGACCCCTAACACATCCACTTTTCAATTTGCGTGAAAATTCTACTTATGAATTCATTGGGACCTTTCATTTGATAAACCCACTTTACATGTATGGGAAGCCTCCCTTTAAACACCACCTAAATTTATGTCATCACTGCTGTAGCGACTTTGGAGAAAAGTGCTGTAGCGACTTTGGAGAAAAGTGCGCGTGACAGTCCGATAGACAGTGAACTGATTTTAATACCGTTTTATTTTAAACAAAACCTTAAAAACGGATGGTACTTGGGCGCAAGCTTTTGGCGAAACTCTGGACCGCTAGTTCATATAAATCTCCTGGCCCAGACATTTAGCAGAATATGTACTTGGTCTCCATACCGATTTGCCAGATTTGGCCATGAATCTGCAAACTATTTTAGTCTAAACCTTCTTAACTACTTTGTGTTGAAAACTCTAGAAAGTGTCTTAGACATCTACTTAAGGACGATTGTGGAGATATTGTCTTTTTCCAATTCTAAATTCGGTTACCTCAAACGAAAATCTGCCAAAACCATTCTTTACAAGATAATGAATATGGTTGAGCGAACATTATACCATAAGGGATACAGCTACCTTCCATGATATAGAAGAAGCATTTAACAAACTCAGTACGAAAACCATCCAGGAAGTTTGAACCAAAATATGATTAGAGACATGCTTTACGTATTGGATGGTTTGTACGCTAGACATGCCGACGACGTGGAATTGGGATCTGCGATGTTCCTAAGATTTTGGAGGGAGTAGCGAATCAAATGAACCTGTGAGCCGTTGAACGTGGACTGGATTCACCACTAAGGGCTTGAATTTCACCTCCGGTTTTAAAATAGGCAAATACTGCCATTTTCTTCCAACATAAAATATCCTTGTATGATCCTGGATTTAGAATTAAATTGAAGATTAGATATAGAAGTCCTGGGTAAGAAAGGCGGCATAGCATTCTACGCCTACCAAAAGCGGTTTTTATGAAAAAGTGGGGTCCTCATCCTAAAGTGGTTTTTTGAATTTCCACAATTTTAATTCCGAATTTCAACAGTTGTATAGTGACCGGCGCAGGTGGCCGGAATCCAGGAAAATTAAATATTTCCACGCCGCCAGCTCGTAAGAATTGGCAAAAATGCAAAATCCCCGGATTGTGGTGGGTACCTTGTTCAAAAGGGGAAGCGGCCCAGCTTCAGGAAATTGAAGGATTTCCACGTTGCGATACCGGAAACACGCTATACCGCAGAAAATCCGTGGCCAGAGGACCCGGAAAATTGAAAATTTCCACGACCCCCGTGATGTAAAAATAGGCAAAAATCGGAATGCGTCGTACGAACGGGGAGGCCTCCCAAATTGCAGAAATCCAAGTATTTCCACGCTGCGATGCCAAGGACGTGAGCAATCGTTTGAAATCCGTGGCTGACATAGCTGAATCGAAATCGGGGAAAAATTGACTACTGATTGACTATTGGATTCTCAATTAAAGCGGGGTGGAAGACCGTCTATGTTGCAAGGTTATGTCACGGCATTTTCCAAAGGCAAATTAAAAATGTGCTTTAAAATTAGAACGAGAGTTTTCTCGGATACTTTCGGGGTATGTCAGCACCTTCCTAGCGGAGATACGTTGACGAGTGAGGTGTGATCCGACTCGTCGTCATCAAACTCTTGAGTCAGTGTAGGGTCGAACTGAATAGTATGTGCGGTTTGCTCAGTATCTTCTCTGAATTCTCTGGTACAGAATTTTGAGAGAAACGAGAGGACCGATGAGCTGATCAGAAGGAGTTATATTCTTGATTACCCGTGCCTTGACAAAGTCGGTGTCTCATTGGTTGCCGTGAGGAGTAGAATTTACTCGAATCGCTTGTCAATTGCTGACTCCAGACGGGCCACGCTGCCTGTACTAAGTTGAAACAGATTTGAACCGCCAACGAAGCATTTTCATCTGACACCGCGTACCTATACTCGTATATTCGTGGACACTTTGTATACTTGTAAAGGTTACAACTAACATCCTGCTTTTACATTTGCTCTTCAAAAACTGTCGGAATCATGCGCATGTCCTATTATTATGAAGGAAAATTTAGTCACACGATGGGAGCGATATTGTCTTCGTCACGATATTCAAATAATATATTGGTCCTAAGTTCAAATAAAGAGGCTATGAGGCAACGTACTTAGCACTATCCTTAAAATGCTGAGATCAGGTAAAGAAATAAACAAAGTATAGCTGGAATTACTCCACAATGCCATATCCTACCCAGTCTCTCTTGGTGACACAGCCCCCGACGGGCCGACCAAGAAAACATTTTAAAGTCGTTACAAAAAAATGATCATGCCACTTAGCAAGTCTCGGAAAAAAAACGTAAGTATTAACGTCGGAGCCTCACACATTCTTGTCTGGTATCTTCATTGGTAAGATGGGGGAACTTGGAAGAGCCTTTCAAAACAGTTGTATCGATATTTGCGTTTTGCAGAAGCGTAATGGTGTAGTGCCAAGAGTTGCAATATAGAACACTTACGCTCTAAAATAGCTATAAATTCATATAATTTGGTATCCTTCGTGCTCAATATGATGTTGGCGTTGCTATCTCTGAACCTATTGAAAAAGTCAAAATGTTTGATGACCGCTTAATAAAGCTCACCATTATCAATCCAGCTGACCGCATGATTCATTTTCTTACCGCCTACACACCGCAGACTGGTCAAGCTGATGCCGAGAAAAATTGTGATATCTAAATGAAGATTCGTGAGAAGAGATGCCTCTATCATAAGTTTTTCGTCGATAAAACTCTGGTCAATTGGCGAATTTGCACGAATGCCAACCAGTCGGGATAGTGAGAGAGATCTAATCGACTTGTCAAAAGAAGACATCAGCTTGAGTGGATTTCAATTGAAAAATTTGGCCATCCTCCAGCGTCACAAGGACTGCCGACATTTAGACCAATTTTACTTGTAGTTTCCATGCAAGTCTAAGAGCCAATCTAATGAAATCGGGGAAAGCAATAGCTCTTGAAAAGATAGAGGTACGAAAACTTTGGTTCAGTAACTGCTTCAATCTCGTTATGGAGGGGGTCACCGGCAAGAAAGCAATCTAGAAAAAGAAGGCAGTCCCCGCCGAATATTCGCATTACCGATTCGGTTGTCATCCCATTCCAAGATTTTTAAATGCTTTTTTGGCAGTCGCAATACACTCAGTTACTCATGGATAAACATCGTGAAAAGTATCGCCCTCTCTGTATTGAATGTCTGGATATAGAAAATGCATTTGACCGCGCGCCACACAAACTCATTTGGAATCATTGACATCGCTTACTGCTAGCGGAGCTGGTGTGCTGGATTAAATTGCTCTACCGGGATGCGAAAAGTAATGTGGTAGGTATATATATCGAAACTGCTCCATGTACCTATGTTCATCAAAGAAGCGCTCTCCCGTCCTTTGTTCTTGTCATGGACACAGTCACCCAGGACATTGAACACCCAGCAGATGTCACATTGTCTATGCAGATAATGTTCTTCTCTCTTTTCACAGCAAAGTTGATCTCGACCAGCTTGTCTTAAGTGGAATGATATAAAAGCAGGGGAGGTTGAATCTGTCTTGAAAATTTATATTTTTTTTTTATGAAATTCATGATTTTGATGGAGGCTGTGATTGGAGAAGGGATATCTCGTTCCCTCCTCATACACTCCCTTCGGGGATAGAGTTGAAAACCCAACTTTACAAGTATAATATAAAAATAGATCCACTTTCACATGCCATAACTTTTAAAGCGGGAAGGGGACGCGTTTTGTCGCCTTCGCCCCTTCCGGCGTTCGGACTGACAATTCAAACTCTACATGCTTGACACCAGACACCCACTTTAAGGCGCCATAACTTTCTAAGGGAGGCGACTGCCGCCAATTTCCAATCCTTTCTCCCTCAAACTGGTAGTTTCCAGGTATACTAAAAATGGTTCCAAACAGCGTTAAAGTACAAACCTAACTGTATGGCCTCTCAAAGAAACTTAAATAATAATAATAAAGCCCTTTGAAACTAAAAATTTGAAAGAGAATGATTCTTTGCTTAGGGCGGGATATTTTCTCAAATATTCGATTAAAAACTTATGATTAATTATATTTACTGGGCTTGCAAGATAGAGGTTGTTTTTTAGAACAATTCGGGGACCATTTATTCAGTTCAATACATACCCCAAAGGAATGTCTTTCAGCCATTGTTCCCCGTGAGGACACATCATACAAAAAAAACCATTTCTTTTCAAATCCAAATTTGTCCGATAATCAGTACTGCCAACATTCCACTACCAAATTAAAACTTCTGAAATTCGAGACGAATTTTCTTCGATTTCGAATGCTGTGTGCAGTCTCGCATCGACAAATTGCTATGTGTGTGTGCGTTTCGGAATTCCGACGAGGTTGGTCGCCCGTGCGAGTGCTCAGCCATTTTGAAAAGTTTGTGGACGGAGTCAAAAACGTCGCGAGCTACTCAGTGCGTTGAAGAATTTCTGACAAATTTTACCCTAAAAAACTGAGAAAATCGGTGGCCTTCTAATTTTTCCTATCATATGTGTTTTGTTCTATCGATTAAGCTGTGTGTGGATGCGCGCGTGGACCGCTTGTGGTTGAAAAGTAAATAATTATGAGATCATTGTGAAAAAGAACGCGTGAGTTGCCTGTTCGTCGCCACATTTTCCCCAAAATAGGCTGTGAAAAAACTGCAATATTTTTATCGCGTGTACATTATAGTGAAAGCGAAACTCGGGAATAAGAGCCAGGACAGCTATAACTGCGAGTTGGAGGAGTTTGGTGAGCTTTTCTGCTAGTTTTACGACTTTGTGGATGCGTGACGAATGTGATTTGAATAGAATACTCGCACAAAAGCCAGGCGACAGATTGGGATCGATAAGAGATTAAAAAAGTTGGATTGTAATTAAGTTTTTTGCTCGATTTTTGATTGAAGTTGAAGTTTTAATTCGATGCGCCAGCGTTTGGCGAGTGTGTGTGTGTTGCGTGAGTGAGTTCCCAATAGGCGATCCCGGTCGTTAGAGTGGGAGAGGCGGTTCTTTTTTGTTGTTTTCCTTTTGTCAGTTGGTAACTGGCTAGCTGTCTATTGAACTGTTTTGGCTACACAAGAGACCTCCGAAGAAAGTCAGAAACGGACAAAAAAGGATCGAGTCCCTTGTGTATACGTGCGAACAGCGTAGAGAGCGAGAAGGAGCAAAACCTGATTTCGGCCTTTTCTTCTAGTGTAGCGCAATTTCACAGAGGATAGCGTTGCTGGACGTGATACTTGACAATGGCGTGTGCAACTTTGAAACGGTCTTTGGATTGGGAGGCGATAAACCAGCGTCCGACCAAACGGCGCAGATGTAATCCATTTGGGAATTCAGGAAATACGTCGCCGGGGCCTTCGTCGGGCTCTAACCAGCCCGGATCGCCGTCACACAATAGCAACAGTCGCCTTATGGTGGAACCACACCAATCTCCCTTTGCGGACACATCAGTGGGCAAAATCTCCCCAGGTGAGTAAATCCTTGTTGACTTGGTTGTGTGGCTCCACGCGCTGACCAGATTTTCTCATTCAAGATAAAATGGCACAAAACATTCGGGAAGAAATCATCAGATTGCATAGACGTAAGCAACTTCCACTTTCCTCCTCGGCGTTGGAGCGTATGCAGGACTCAGAATCGAGCGGATCGGAAATGGGACCCGACAGCCCACGGCGTCCAGACAGTCCCCCAAGCTTAGTCAGACATCCCGAAAAAGCTTTATTTACATTTAAACAGGTTAGTGTCGAAAGAAAACGTTTATGTGATGACAATGATCTTGAAAATCTGCACGAATTGAGTAACTCTTCCGAAGCTGGCTGCTGACCATGATTGAAATGTTAATGCTTGCCTCTAGGCGAGTTTCATTGCTTTGTTTTGTGTATTGTGATAATTCGGGTGCGCGGATAATCTTTATTCAAACAGAAAACTTAGCCGATTTAACTTCTTTGTTGAAAAGCAGTTACTGAGCTAGGGAATTGGTAGTGATAATTGAGAATCTTGTTTCCGATGGTAGGAAATACAGTTTTAATGGGGTCGTGTTTGCAGAGCTCGACTAGAAAATTGAAATCACTCGTTATCATATTTGATTTTTAATTTTAATTTCAATCGCGAGGGTCGATTATAAATAAAGTACACTCGTTCGTTGGCAAAGGTTGTTATGATGTAAACCCAGTTGAAGGATGGTGGCATATCCTGTTTTTATGACTCCTGGGCTAGATACATTCTAAGTTTCATTGTCGGACACCGCAAATGAAAAATGTTCTTTGTTATTAAAAACCTAATATTTTACTACAACTTGCTCCGTTTTACGACTAGAGGTCATTTGATGGTATCAAGCTAGAGTTCAGTTGATAATATGCAAATTTAACGCTTCAGTATCCTTTCTCTTATAGGAGAATGTGCACAGATGCATATCTTGTCTTTGTCGTAATTTCCAATGTAGGGTAGTATGCATGGTTAGACACGATGATTTTCATATAATGAAGCATGTGCGGGGCGTGGTAGAGCCAAATCTTATTGAAATCTAGTGCAAAAACATTTTAGCACACTTGCATGCTTTAGTGGTGACTAATTAGCGTGGTCAATTTCCTTATCCTTTTGTATTAAAAAACCTTTATTCTCAAGAAAATTGAACGCGTCTAATACTTCTTTGCACATGACTAGCTAGCATACCCGCTAGATTAAGAAGCTTGTTTTAAGATACAACTGCGTTTATGCTACTCGACGCAGTTTTAAACTGCACCGTACGTCAATATATCCTTATATCGTTTTGTAGACAGCAATGCATACTTAAGCGACTCTGAGCGACGCAGCTGAGCTGCATAGCAGAGAATATTTTGCAGTGTCGCATGCCATTTCCATATAATACAGTCAGTGGATTGCTCTGATATTGTCAGTTTTGTTAAAATGCCAAAATAGGCAGTTAGCTATCGCGCTAGTGAAATAGGCGCATATCTCGTCGCGACAGTTGGGCAGAATGTAGTGCCGCGTAGCGTTGATGTGTACGTACGTTTAAGGTACGACCCCATTTACACTATGCTACGCGACACGACATTACATTCAGCACAATCGCCGCGGCATTGACATATTTCACTAGACAACTGCAAGCAACTACACATTTTGACATTTTAACAGGTGAACTCAAACCAAAACTGAAAAATTGTAACATTCAACTGAGTCCCTTATATGGAAATGACACATGACATTGCAAAATATTCTCTGTCAGGCAACTCGGCCGTGTCATGTCGCTTGGTTGAATGTCACCTCGCGCAGTATTGCTCAAGTGTGTTTTACGGTCTACAAAGTCATAAAGAAAATATTGCCACAGGCAGTGCAGTTGTGTGGCCGCGTCGCGTAGCGTAGATGGGGTCGTATCTTTACGCTACGCGACACGATACTGCATTCAGCACAACTGTCGCGACGCGATATGCCTATACTACACGGCAGCCGACTGCAAACAATTGCATGTTTTGACATTTCAACAGGTGGATTGAAACCAAAACTGAAAAATCGTAGAAGTCAGTGAATTCGTTATATGGAAATGACGCGCAACACTACAAAATATTCTGTTAGGCAACTTGGCCATCTGAGCACTCAGGCCGCGGTGGCTTATTGTACTTGACACCCCCATCTAACGGAATATCCCGGATTCGTTAACGTATCACAGGATTTATGTTAGTGGATGTGATGTTACCCGTCGTAACTGGAGAACATCGGGATCGAAGATCTGATGCGTCCATAGGCGGAGAATTCACATAGGAAATGCTCCGTGGATTCCGCTTTCTCACTGCAGGAGGGACATTTATCAATCTTGAATAATTCCTATTCTGAACATATGTCCAACTAGCGAATTATGGCCTGTGAGAATGCCTACAATACTCCTGCTTTTCGACAGGATTAACTTTGCGGTACACATGTTCGATTCTGACAGGAAAAGTTTGGTGTGTCTAGCAGCATTTAGGCTCTGGCATCTGCCATTGTGGGAGGCTTGTTCCCAGTTTTTGAAGACAACCTTAGCCAATGCTGCTACTGGTTCCAGTCCCATGGACGAGGTTGAACCCTCTTGCTAAAGCATCCGAGATTGCATTTTCCTCTACGCCACAGTGACCAGGTACCCAGAGTAGTTCCACCGTATTGAACCTAGAGATGGAGGTCAAATTGTTTCTGCATTCCTGATCAATTTTTGATGTGACCAAATGGCTACTCAACGCCCTCAATGCAGCCTGGCTATCATTGCAGATTGCGATCCGCCTGCCGTTCAACCATTCGTCAATCATCCACTTTGCCGCTCTTAGGAACGCATATACTTCGGCTTGAAAAACGGTTGCATATTGTCCTAAAGGAAAAGCCCACTTCTCGTTTTTATTCGAGGGGTAGACTGCGGCTCCAGAACCCTGTTCTGTTTTTGAGCCATCGATGTAGAAAACTTTCGTACATCCCGCCGCGCATTCTTTTGCGACTTCCCAGTTCTTTCTACGCTTCAGGATAACTTCATATCTTCTACCAAACAGATGTATGGGGACGCGAGAAACGAAAGCCAGTGTAAGAATGCCTAATGATAGCAACGTATATCACACGTATATTACCACATGACGGCTAACTCCCATATATCGAGGCAAAGGACCGTTCTCATAGTCTATAAGCTGTGTTGTTGGCTTCAACTTTACCTCAACATGCTTGTTCAACAGAAGCTTTTTATCTAGACTGACTCCCAGATATTTCCTTCTTCGGAAGCTTGGAAAGGTTGTACCCTTCATTTTTGGGAGGCAAAGTCCATCCAGTTTTCTTCTTTTTGTGAATAATACCATTGTGGTTTTATTTGGATTAACTGAAAGACAATGCCTGAGGCACCAACTGTCTTATCAGATCAGCGGCACGGACAGCCACCTCATCAGCATAAGCTTGAGCGTGTATTTGCAAATTTTGCAGTGCACATAGTAGTGAGTTGATCAGCATACTCCACAGAAGTGGCGACAGCACACCTCTTGGGCACACAGCAATCTCTCCGTTAGCATAGCATGGATCCACTTAAAGCATCATCATCACCATGCGCTCTGGCGGCATCACAATTTTTGAAAAGGCGCACAGTCAAACGCCCCTTCAATGTCCACGAACACCCCCATCTCGTATTCACCCTTCAGAGTTGCATCCTCTATTTTTGAAATCAAAGAATGAAGAGCAGATTCACAGGACTTCCCACGCTGCTAAGCATGTTGGTTTTCATTAAGTGGGTGCGACCTAAGTGCCTTTCAAACCTTTTAGCAAGAATGAAGTCAAGCTGATCTGTCTTGAAGTTCTTTGGATTAGAATAGTCATCTTTTCCAGGCTTCGGTATGAAGAGAATCTCTACCTGCTGCTAAGAGGTAGGCACATAGCCGAAAGCAAGACTTGCTGGAAAAAAAAAATCTCAGTAATGGGTCTAAGCGCAGCAGCATTGCTGGATAGTTGCCGTCCAGGTGATTTGAAATGTTCAAAGGACAGTATAGTAGCTCACACCTTTTCATAGGTGACAACCGCTTTCGCAGTGTTCCAGTTCACCTTGCAGCATTTGTGTGTTGAAGGGGTTGCGAGAACCGTCAATTTTCCCCCTACCACTTCTCTCACCTGTTTTTTCGGATGGTGTACTTCCAGGAGGGTCTGTACTGATTCCAGTCTGGAGCTCGTGATTTTCTAAGAGAGTCTAACTTGGCCGAGTCATCTTTTTTAAGGATTCTGCACAGCCTTATATTTACGCTGTGAGTTCCAGAAGTTTAACCAGTTTCGTTCTTATTGCTTTTGCAGTGTGTGTGCAGTTCAGAGTTTTCAATTCATCTTCAAGCGCCAAAGGAGTTCTTAGTCGTCTAGGGAGCTGTACTTTATTGCCAAGAAGTTCATTGAACTTTGTCCAATCCGTATTCCTAGGATTTCGTCTTTGTATTGCAGACTGTTCGCCCGTAATAGTCAGATTGAATTCTAAGTGTCAGTGATCTGACAGTGAGATCTCGTCTAGCACCCGCCGGTATGTAATCAACTCTTAACACTTTTGAAGTACAGAGTGTTAGGTCATTTACTTCGCTTCTTCTCGGTCCCACGAACGTAGGGGCACACCTTACGTTTGCAGTCATGGGACCAGGCAGGCAACCTATTAAGAGCCCGAGACCACTTGGTTCTGCATGTGCTACCAGAACCCTTAGTTCTTGCGTCGATGGAGAATGCAAACAATCATAGGGTGTTTTCCCTCTCGCCATTAACCTGATATTGTACGATGACTGTAACTAAGCCCTGGGAACAGAACTGTCTCAACATGGTTGCCTCTAACCGTTTTGACAGCAGTACACAGGCTTGCAATCCTACACAAATGAGAAAATTGGGAATGGATCTTGATGAAGATCTTCCAAAATACATGTGTGTGTGAAAACAGGTTTGGCTTGAAACCCTTCCACATGTGAATGGAGGGTGCAATTTTTTTTCACAGAATGTGGCCATGTGGAGTATCAAATGAAAGGGCTCAATTAGTACTTTCCGAAACTGGACACATATTTATATCTCACATAAATGTACGCTATATAACTTTTATTTCTTATGCCACCCTCTATCCCCACCCCAAATTTCATGTCAATCAATCTTGACTGAAAGAATTCGGAAGGCGCGCGGGATTTTCGGCTTTAATGACTGAAATAAATATCTAGTATGCGGATGGCTCGAGCGGTTATAGCGTCGGGCTGTCCCAGCGATAGGTCGCGGTTCAAATCTCACTAGTGGGAGAAAAATTTGTTATCGTGACTGGATATCGTGTGAATAAGTAACAAATCAGGCTAATAAGCTCGGACAAGTGCAATGCTGACCACATTTCCTCCTACAGTGTACTGTTACGGTCTTGGATGAAGTGCTTTAACACACTTCAAACCCCTGATCCAATTGGATCGTTGCAAGAACGATTATTATTATGATTATTATAATATTTAAGGTCACAAAGGGTTGTCTTTCTATGAATTCCAACTCTCCTTGAAGAACTTTATATTGCTTAGCCAGGCGGGTCTTTGAAATCGGGATAATTCCTCCCCTGCTTTACTATGACCATCATACTAAAATTTTATAGATAAACATTGCTCTTACCACAACCCTCTCAACACATTTAGTATAGTATTTATAATAAACGATCTTTTAATTTTCGAATTTTCCAACCCACTTCACCATTTTATTGCTAACAAAACGACGACTCCCAATCCCTATGTGTTCGGCAGGCTCCAGGAATTGTAATAATGACATTTCCAAAGTGAAGGAAGAATGAAAAGTATTGGGCCAGTAGTAGTACAAGGTAAAATCAAAACAGTTCAATAAAGGGGAAATGCGGCTGTTCAATTTTCGTTCGAGATTAGAGGACGAAGTCAGGGTGAACCACCGGAAAATGCACAACAATTGCTATCTCAATAATTCAGTAGCTCAAATCCATTTGCTTCGTCTTTCCCCATTGTAAGAGACTAAAGTATCCAAAGGACCACACTCATATTGCCGAGCCTGGTTAGCGCAGTAGGCACGTACCGGCAGGGGAACGTATGGTTAAATTTCGCTAGTTTCAGGGTTTTTGAAATGACTTTGCTTTGGTGGTTATCAATATTCAACTCGAATGGGTATTCTGGGCATCCTCAAATCTATAAGTTCTTATACATCTATCGTTTTAATCTTTTATCTAGAGTTCTTCTTCTGGTAAAAATGTTCATTTGCCTTTGGTTATCAACTTGAAGATTTGATCTGTGCCCGGTGTCACTCCTATATGTGTAGAGGTGTATGGAGAAAAAAACTGGACCGAGGTGAAAATTATCGCCCGCACTAGTTGATAGGCCAAACAGGGAAAAGCTTCAGTTTAACACGAAATTGCAGCGATTCTTTGATGTGTTTAATCTGTGGGACCAGCAGAATAGTTTTACTCTAAATTCATTGTAGCCGTCCGTTTTTTTCTAATATGCAAGGTGTGGTCATTAACTTGACGGATGTTGAGCTTAAACCTGGAACCCAATGTAGAAGTTCCCGTACACTTCCTCTTCCGCATAGAGGTCGCACGGTGACAAATGAACAGTCTTTTTCCGTTGCCAAATCCATAACCTTTTGATAAGTCCAATCCGAGGGGGTGTTCCTGGTTCCTATACAAATCCTAATTGAGGGACGTCTTCCCCTTGTCGGATTTGGTCCACGAGAGGATTGTTATCTCTCACTTACCCGTCCGTTCTGGCATGCAAAGTAGTATCAATGGAGCGAGTAAAATGGGCATTTAACTGGTTCCATAGATACAAGTCTGCAGGTCCGGACGGCATCATTCCTGCGCTAGTAATAGAGGGAATGGATGCCCTGGATCTACATATTCGGAATATATATCGCGCATGCCTAGCACATGCTTATATTCCAATTAAATGGCGTGATGTAAAGATGCTATTCATTCCCAAACCAGGGAAACCCACCTACATAGATGCGAAAGGTTTCTAACGTCCTTTCTACTAAAAGGGCTAGAAAGGCTAGTAGATCGGTTCATAAGGAATACATACATTCCTAAGTGGCCACTTCACCATAGACAAAATGCCTACCAAAAAGGCAAATCTGCGGATACAGCACCCCATGAGATTACGGCAAAAATTGAAAAAATGATGTTGCCTTGGCGAATTCATAGCCATTGAAGGTGCCTTCCATTATCTCTTATTCGCGGCAAGACAGCATGGAATCGAACCGCTGCTGATAAATTGGATCCTCACATGCTAGAGTGGAGAAAAATCCACATATCGGTCGACCAGAAGTCTATTGAAGCAGAATGTCTTAGGGGCTGCCCACTCGGAGGGGTTCTCTCCTCGCTGTTATGGCTCTTGGTAATGGATACCCTGCTGTGGCTTCTGGAGGACAAAAAAGTCTTCGTGCAAATATTTGCGGACGACCTAGTCGTAATAATTACCGGCAAGTTTGCTGACACAGTATGTGACTGCTTGAGTGCAACTCTGCATGAAATTCACAGTTGGTGCCTCCGCAATGGACTCACGGTGAATGCTAGGAAGACTGAACTAGTTATGTTCACTAGGAACGTCAGGTGAGGCAGCTATACGCTACCTACCATAGCAGGGGCGGAAATCCAGCTGGCACAAACAATCAAGTATTTAGGAGTACATTTCGACTCTTAAGTTAATGTGGAAGCAATATCAGAAATTTTGCAAATCTGCAATCGCTCTGGTGCTGTAGGAATGGGATAGCTAAGACTTGGGGATTTTCACCAAAACGGGTATACTGGATGTATACGTCCATAATAAAACCCATTTTGATGTATGCATACATCGTCTGCCAAGACTGAACTTTACTAACAGCAGGAAGCTGCTAACGCAGATTCAGAGACTTGGTTGCCCAAGTATTACTGGAGCAATGAGTACTACGCTGACTGCGGCACTTGAAGCTATCCTAAATTTACCCCCCATTGACTTGGAGGTGAAACGGAAAGCAGCCAATGACGTATAAAGGCTCGATAACATTGGGGCGTGGAAATGCGGCCAATCACACAGTCATGCGTCTATTTGGAAATTCCTTGACAAACATCAGGTAGCCCTGATGCCGACCGATCATATGGTTTCCAGATTCGTCTTTGAAAGGACATACACTGTCGTAATCACCGAAAGAGAAGAATGGTCGACAAATGGCCATGAGTTTTTTCAGATTACAGACTTAATAATCTCCACCGACGGATCAGTCATGGAGGGCGGATCGGGCGCAGGGGTGTTCTCGGAGAATCCGATTATAGAACTGGCCCGACCCCTCGGAAAAATGACTATATTTCAGGCGGAGATATATGCCATTTCAATGGCAGCAGAAGAATGTCTGCGACAAATATGGAGGGGTCGCACCATTCGAATCTGTTCCGACGGTCGGCATTATCAGCACTAAATAGCAACGACATATGAAGCCAGTTGGTGTGGAGTTGTCATCAGGTGCTGTTGAAATTTAGCTGACTGAACGAAATATTCCTGATGTGGGTGCCGGGACACTCTAACATCGCTGGTAATGAGGAGGCTGACAGACTGGCTCACCGAGGGTCTGGATCGACAATTATGGGGCCAGAATCAGCTCTTGGAATCCGACCATTTACTGTCAAGTCTAGTCTGAAGGGTGAAATTGCAAGGATTCAGGCAGCCGAGTGGAGAAATTTGGACTCTTGCCGGCAGGCGAAAACCCTTGTGAAAGAGGCCAGAGCCACTAAAGCATTTTTGTTGTGCCTTCAGAAGTGGGGCATGAAAGCCCTAGTAGGGCTTTTAACGGGGCACTGCTGTGGTTTCGGCTATGTGCAGCCAATGTGAGGAGGAGGAGGACGCGGCCCTGTACTTTTTATGCAGCTCTCCGGCCTGCTCAGATCTCGGAAGAAGACACCTTGTCAAGGTTTTCTTCAATGAAAAATATGCACACTCTCTGCCTTTGGAGGGAGAGAACGCCGTAGGCGGGAAGCCATTGAATAGGCGATTTACGAGGATAGTACAATGGGCCTAACAATGTCCTGAGTACCCGGAGCGGCAGCTTCCCCCAGTAAACTAAACTAAACTAAACTACCCCTCCGTTTCCCACTGGAGAAATTTCTTTGTTTCTAAAGATGCATCCGGTAGGAAACTGAATACTCCCGCGAAATACTACTTGGTCTTGTCGGTAACTGACTTTCGACAGTTGTGATCATAGCGAAAGACGAATTTGAAAAAAAATACATAGGGCATTAGATGATAGTATAGTGTCCTTGATATTGTGGTTAGTTACAGTCGGTCAAGTAAGAGCGTGGTCGTGTTAATTTATAAAAAAATTTATTTGATGAAACTTTCATATTCATTGTACACATTCCAAACAATGATGCAATTCGGTCAATAATGTGTCCAGTCACCACCGGCGTCGATAATTGCCTGGCATCTCCGAGGCATGCTTTCTACTAATTTGACGGCGTATTCTAGTGGCAAGAATCTCCAGATCCGACGAATTTCGTAAGACAACTGCTTGAAAGTGTATGTGCGTCTTCCGCGAAGCTTCCGTTTAATATATGCCCACACATTTTCAATAGGGTTTGCATCGGGCGACTGCGACGGCCAATCCAATGTAACGATGCCAGATTGAGTCTTCCACTAAGTACAGACCTTGCTGCGGTGTTTAGGATCGTTGTCCTCCTGCAGAATCCAATCTTCATTTCTTGTGATGAACCATCGTTTGGCAGATGGCAGTAAAGCCTTTTTGTAGATTTTTATTATTTTCTCGGCATTTAGGTTGCCAGTAAAGAGGTGCAAAGTGCCGAATCCCTGCTTTGAGAAGCAGCCCCAAAGATGCACCTTTATTCCATGTTTTACGGTCCGCTGAACAAGCCTATTGGTGGAAGTCGAGCCACGTTCTGGTAAATCATCGACATTTTTAGTCACTTCTGTACAAATGCCTTCGACTTTCTTATATATTTAGCAGCCGCTGATTGCGACATTTTGGGACCTTTCGGGTGGATGCAAAGGAACGCAGCCTCGTAGCGCGACGCGTACTTAGCACTCATGGCGTTTAACGTGATTCTCTTTCAAAAGATCAACGATAACTGAATCTTTGTTGACAATGCATCAAGCACAAAGCTTCCCTCTATCGGCTCGCGAAGGAATTAGAGCGAAATCTTCCATTACCTGTCGGTGAAGTTGACCACGCTCTTACTTGACAGACTGTAGATCTTCTGTTACCAGATCTGTAGTTGTAGACAAACCAATTAATACTGAAACAATCCACGTAAAAGATTATATCTTTATGTATTCTCTCCTTCAGGTGCAATTAATTTGCGAGCGAATGCTCAAAGAAAGAGAAGAAGCTCTGCGTGAACAATATGATGCTGTCCTAACAACAAAATTAGCGGAACAATACGATGCATTTGTGAAATTCACATACGATCAGATACAAAGGCGATACGAAGCCGCGCCGAGTTGTAAGTATAAATCTTGTTCGTTCTCTACGTTTTTGCTGAAAATTGTCAGAATTCGGTTGCGCTAATTTACTGTTTTTGCTTCTCCTTGCAATTAGATCTGTCGTAATTGGATCAGCAATGGCGTTACTGTTGCTAGTCGCGAATCATTTTGTCATCAGTATCGTCATTAAGGACAAATCATCAAACTATTAATACTTTACTACAACTATATCAAGAGAGGATATTTAATTCCAATAACAAACAACAAACGTACATCAATCAAATAACACTACAAATTTCGGTTTACTCTATTTCTTCGTATTTTTTTCTCCTTTTTGAATTTTCAAATAGCAAATATTTTACTTTTAGTTTATTATTATAATTATTACAAGAATATATTGAAAAAGATCATTTATAGAGCTAAGATTATATCGACTTAAAAGAAAACAAACAACCACAACAAGAAAGCGTATAGTTGAAAGCAACAACGTGAAACCATCCGAGAAGTAGCTGAAATCATTGTTCATGAAAGCCCGGTTTGTTGTCCAAACAATTTGTTGTCGAACGACTTAATTTAGGAGTATATACCGTTGTTTCTTGTTCTTTATCTCCATTTTATTTGACTTTTTATTTCTAGTGCATTATTTGTATGATTATATATAGTTTACGTGAAATAAACATTGATACGCTGATTGTAATTACCAATGTTATGTAAGGGACGTCGAAACATAACAGTTTTTCTTGGAATTGTATTATATTGTCTTGAAATCGGAGGACTATCAGTCGAGAGCGGGAGTTTCAATCCAAACTTGATAACTAGGAGCAGAATCCACAAAAGTCTGAAGAAAACTCATTTCACGAAATGGAGATAACTAACGTGGAATTTCATTTATGCGCTTGTAATAAAATTAGAGTTAAATTTACATGTGTTTATTTTCAATCCGCTTTCGTCCCTTTGTTTCCATCTAAATACACTTTTTTCATTTCGAATAGTGCGGATTCATATTTATAAGCAAAAGTGTAAAAAAAATATTGCGATAATTTATAGCTGAATAATGATACAGTAATACTAAGGTCGATATCCATTTCAAACTGATTAGATTTAATTGTATTTTGTTTTTCTACGTTCAGTCGCTCGCCATACGTTTTTGGTACGGTATCAAGTTTTCAATTGGCGACCAAGCACTGAGAGAAGTCGGCGATAGATGGTTAAGGAAATTACATACTTTAGATTATTTTTAATGTATACAATAGAGTCAACGTAATTTTAGAGTAGAATTTGTCACTATGTTCTCAATTTCAATCCTGATTGTTGTGCCACGAAACGGACATGCTGTTCTGTACGAAAACAACATCTTGACAGAACTGGCGGGTGAAGGAGAAAGCAATTGGAAATAAATTTATTTGGTTCAATCAAAATTGCGATTTTATATTGCTGGGGAAAGAGAGATGGAAAAGTTTTTCTACCTTAAAATTTTGTAAGTTGATAGTGATGAGCCGAAAAATTCCATTGGTGTTTTCCTCTACTTGGCTTCCATATTAT
This sequence comes from Hermetia illucens, assembly GCF_905115235.1. Classification (NCBI taxonomy): domain Eukaryota; kingdom Metazoa; phylum Arthropoda; class Insecta; order Diptera; family Stratiomyidae; genus Hermetia; species Hermetia illucens. The sequence goes on from NC_051850.1 coordinate 148,617,047, forward strand.
CAAATGAACATTCACCCGTAAAGAGATTTTTGCATTCTCATGGCTGTGTCTGCATAATATTTATAAACGCATTTCCCTTCCACTTTCATTGCACTGTTAAGCCCCATTTAAATTTGTTTCATTGGAAAAAAGCTGCAACCATTTTACAAATCATCACTGGTGCTGATTCCCCCTTTCTCGTCATATATTCTTCTCCAGGAATTAACAATTAGTGAATCTTGAAGTACTCGTTACATTCCGATTCTTGTACAAAACCGAAGTTAGGGTGGAATACATTAACCGATCACAATTTATGCTATCTTCCAAAGGTTTCATTATCTTCAATTTGTGTTAATTTCTTCATATTAGATGGGAAGGTAACCTTAAAATTCCTGGAGGAGAGGGTCAGTCGTGAAGGGAAATGGCTAAAAATACGACCCGAAATTTAAAAAAAAAAGAAATATTGGCTGGGGGACAAGTAAGACTAGAACAGGCTTCAGTAGCTCTGGAAGATGGGAAGTGCTGATCCGTTTCATATGGATGCCTACTTTTTCATTAATTGTAACACTACCAATGGGGCTTGTCTGTCGCAGCTTTTCAACGCCGGGTGCAGACTGCAAAAACCATTAAATGATCTACAATTGTTTCCCTGTTATATGTAATTTCTGTTCTTAATAGTTGTTCGCCAAGCAATACACTGAAATATGTAGCTACCTCAGAATGAATGTTCTCCCCATTATTGAAGTAATCTCAAACAGCCAAAAGTTTCATAATGTTGCTCTGTAACCTGCAAAATATGTTAGGCGCCCATTGAACTGAGTCAAGAGCATTATGCATTATTTATTAAAGCATTTTAAGTCCCGCTAATATCAAAAGCTGCTTACGAGTAATACAAAAAGAAAAGCATTTTCCACTCTAATCTTCTGTTTACAAATCACTCCGGGATACATCGCCCTAAATACGCCTCATAACTCTTTCCAAATTGGTTTCGTGCCTACATAGAAACAAAGACAACTTGCACTATCGTTTATATATATATATACAAAGTACAGACAAATAATATAAAATGCAAAACAAATATATAAGTAAGTAAACAAAATACAACAGATCAAAATAAACAAAAAAAATATTTAAAACTAAGAAATGTTAAAGGAGGTTACAGCGTGTGTAACAGTTTGTTTGCTCTGTTCTAGTAACTTAAGTTTTTTTTGCATTTGCAGTTTGCTATTACATTTTTGTGCATAATAATGTTTAGTTATTTTCCACTATGTTACGGATATAAGTACATACATTATAATAAGACAATGAGACAAGTTTGAAACACGCGAATTAATTAGACAAAAAAAAATAATTACGGAACTATGAAAACTTATTAAATTTATACTCTTGTTTAAATAATAAAAAAAAAAAGAAAAATATACTCTTCGGAAAAAGAAACGAGAGGTAATGATATGATTACATTTAGAGTTCGAAATATGTTTAAAGAACGCAGTTTATAAATTATCAATGAGGAGATGACGAAGAATAAAGCATGAAAGTAACGACTTTGTTGTTTTATTTAAGCGCCTGCATTTGAGAATGTTCGGTGGGGTGGATTGGAGGCGATTTGGTTGAAAAATATGCAGAAACGTTTTCACTTTCGATCTATTTGATTTTTAGATGGCTTCTAAGCAGAGTTGGGCAAAATCATAATCATGATTACGTGATTATGATCGCGAATTTCATAATTACGTGATTGTAATTATAATCAAGTTCTTGTAATTGTGATTGCATTCATGTAATCATAATCTTCTTGCATTTTCAGATCCAATTACCTTATCCTGTTTTTTAATAAAGGGTATATTTACGTGGCGCAGCGGGGTTAACAGCATTCGAAATTTATTTTATTATTCTTTGAAATTTTCACGACTTATTCAGAACATATTTCTACGGTCCGCAAACTAGGATAATTGCGATTCATTCAGTAGTTTCTTTTATTCATTGAAGAAGCCGTGAAAAAACACCAAAAATTCACAAAAAAACTTTAGCACGGCATTAAAAATTTAGCTATTTTTTTATATTTTTTAATAATCCTAGTTTGCGGACTGTAGTTAAGTCTTTACATTAAAATGCCGTTTACTTTTTTTTCTTTAAAACGATCACAGCGCCTTCTAGCGTGGCAGCAGAAAAAACCTTTTTGGGAGATGGGTGTATAAATTGCTCTGTATTTCAATAACAAACCATGTGATCGGGCTGGAAAAATTACTATGTACGCTCAAGATATTAATAAATCTATGGTGAAAAATTCGTATCTTTATCCAATTCTTCACAAAAAAATTCTAAAAAAAGCCAAAAAAATGGCCTTCACAGGGGATGACTCCCTTTATTCGACTGACGGATGCCACCACCGGTGTTCTTCGTGGCGGAGTAGGCGTTGATTTTCAAAATGGAAAATAACAGAAGTTAGGAAATGATTATTGACGTTTTGCTTTTCGACCAAAAAAACTGCGAATTCTCCATTATAGCCAAAAGTGGAAATAAATTATCGTAATCCAGATGCCTCTTCAACTTCACTAGTAATCCATGCGTGTATACATACTGACATGCACAATAGATGATTTATTGGTCGGCAATAGTCTTGTGCTGAGTAGAGTAGACATATTTTTGGACATAGAGATCAAATAAAATATTATTATTACACTTATATAAAAGTCTATATAGCCGTTATCCTCGGATCCGATAGGTTGAACATAAACCTGCTTATAAATCTTTGCGCGTAAATTAGTTTTCCTTTTTCATTCCACTTCTATTGCAGCTCGACACACACGTGCACGCAGGAGATTGCGACAAGCCAAGCTTTCATCTTCCAAAAAGAAATATTTCCCAGCTCGCTTTTGTTCAATATCCTTCACGGATGAATTGTTATTGATTCGTGGACGGAAATTATTAGGATCTCGTCGGAAACTGATGCCCAGGAGCTCAAGGAAACGATTCATTCCGTTAAGAAGCGATTGGGAAGTATGTGCAGTGGTCTTAACAGACGGCTTTCCCTCCAGGACAATAACACGATCAGCCAAGTAAGTAGCCATGATGAAATCGTGCTCTACCATGAACCCGGTTTTCTTTGCATATAAAATGTACTGTTTGATAACTTTAGAGGCAACAAGACGCTGTTCGGAATCCAAGTAGGCCAAAGGCTCGTCAATCAAGCACATGTCGGCAGGTTTGCCCAAACAAAACACCAATGCAACTCTTTGCAATTCTCCTCCGGACAGATTTTGCACTTCTTGGTCCATAATTTCCTCAATCTTCATTGGTTTCATCACATCAGCAATAAACTGCGGATGTACATAAGCGTCACGAATCTTTTCGTGTAATAAATGCCTAACATTTCCTTGGGTTTTTGGTGAAATCTTCTGTGGTTTGTACGAAATGTGCAACATCGGGCGGTCACCGGGTGCCGCGTCGGTCTCTACATTACCGGCTAACATTCTAATGAACGTTGTTCTTTTGGTTCCGTTCTTTCCGAGCAGTACCAAAATTTCAGAATCACTGAAATGTCCTTCTTCAACGGTGAGCTGGAATGAACCTAACGTTTTCGACATTCTCGGAAAATCGTAGTGATTCATTCGTTTGACTTCTTCTTCAGTGGCAGATTCTGAGACCTTGAATGTTAAAGATTCTGTTCGGAACCTCATGTTTTCAGTTAGTACGAAACCGTCTAGGAAAATGTTGATACCTTCTCGAACAGAGAACGGCATAGTAACAACACTATAGCAACCAGGAAGACCGTACAAGCAACAAATAAAATCAGACAGATAATCCAGAACCGACAGATCGTGCTCGACTACGATAATGAACTTATCAGGATGAATTAAATGCCGAATAATCAAGGCAGCGTTCAATCGCTGTTTGACATCCAAATAAGACGGAAGGCTCCTCAAACATGAATATGTCGCCGTTTTGAATGCACACCATAGCATACGTGAAACGCTGTAATTCTCCACCAGACAATGCGCAACCTCTCTGTCGCATATATGCTTCAAATCCAGCATTTCACAGATTTCTTCCTGATTTTTTCGTTCATCTCGCTCGTCCAGTAAGGCACCAACAGAGCCCTTAACAGCTCTTGGAATCTGATCCATATACTGGGGTTTAATGAGCGCCCTCAAGTGATCCTCTAGGATTTTTGTGAAGTAGTTTTGCAGTTCGGACCCTCTGAAGTAGGCGAGGATTTCCGTCCAATCTGGCGGGTCAATGTAACGCCCCAAATTCGGTTTCTGCTTGCCAGCTAAAATTTTCAAGGCGGTCGATTTGCCAACACCGTTTTGACCTACAAGTCCTAGCACTTCTCCGGGACGCGGAATGGGTAGTCGATGCAACTTGAATGAATTCTTTGAGTAACGGTGCGTCGTGTGTTTATCCAGGTGGCTGGGGATGTTGATGATGGTAATAGCATCGAAGGGACATTTCTTCACACAAATACCGCACCCAAGGCAGAGTTCCTCAGACAACGACGCAATCTTCGAGTTGGGGGTGACTTCAATGCAGAGTTTTCTCATCCGGACGACGGGACAGGACTTCTTGCACTCCTGGCGACATCGCTTCGCCTTGCATTTGACGTCGTTGACGATAGAAATCCGAGTCCGCTTGCCAGACTCCTCGTTGCTGCGATCCTTCGACATTCTATCAAAAATTAGGAAATATCCCGAGTGAACAGGCGAACGCTCTCTGCGTTTCATTTGTATGACTTTCAGCTGAGATAAGTTTGAAGAAATGCTATTAAGGATGGCTTTCGATGATCGGTGATTTTGATGGTTTCTTTGAGTAGTGTGGAGTAAACAATATTTTTCATCAGCCATAAGGGATCGCTAGACAGGATAGGATATGTAATCGCATAACAGGTGTTAAATTTCTGAATAGGCTCTGATCACGTTTTGGTATTTTTACAGGGCTCGGGAGGGGCGGTGGCCAGTGCATAATCTTCTTGTAACTTAGAATTCTGATTGCAATTTCATTATTTGCAATAGTAGAAGGGAGTGAAGGTAATTACAGCAAATGCAGTTAGTGGGTCGTTTCTGAATTGGAGGGGGGGGGGGGGGGGTATTTATTGTTGGGTGAGGACACCTTTACAATCTAGTTATTACTGATGAAAAATTTGTACTTTTGGGATTGGTATGGAGCATTATTTTGGAGGTTGCTTTTGCTATGTTATTTAGATCTTTAGAATTTAATTTGGAACATTTTTGAGGCTAACACCCATTCGGCACAATACGACGGAATATTGGGTATTGTATTGGCAGGATACACGCATTAAAACACTATTGTACAAACGCCTGTGTCAGTTCTAGACAAATGTCGTTTCTGGTAAACCTCGGTAACAGACAAGCATATGTACTTGTGTCAGCCAAATGTCTGTTTTTGTCTCGAGACATCAGACAGACATATGAGTGTTTATGTTAAATAAATTTTCCCATATGAACCGTACATCACGACAATGGCTACTTACGAAATACACCATATATATATATATGTACGTTTATGAATTGGGAATATTGGTATTCTTGTGCGTATTCCAACTCACCAAATCGGCTTGCTACGCACCGGCTCGTAGATATTTTTGTATATATATGCCCATAAATTGAAAGCAATCGACCGCATCCCCATTTCGGGACCTCTATATGTGTAGCTTGACGGATTGTTTCCACTTTGTAGTTTGTAGGCATATACATATCTACGAATGTAATCACAGCAAGCCGAAATGATGAATTGAAATGTGCATTAATATATTTTTGTATTGCAACAATACCCGTAATTGCCGAATCTTGTTGTAATGATCACTACAATGTTAGTGATGTAATAATAATGAAGTCATTTTTGTTTTGCAAACAAAATCGATTCAATGTCTGTCTGCTTGGCACACGCACTTTTCTCAGACACGGCTATATCGATTGACACGAAATTTGGCGAGAAGGTGGGAATTGTGAAAGCTCAGACATGCAGTAAGCAACATCTTTCTACGTTGAGATTAAGAACAGGGTCCTCATACATGTAAAAGGGGGGTGTACAATTTTTTCTCACCGAATGTAGTCACGTTGGGTATCAAATAAAAGGTTTTGATTAGTACTTCTCGATGCCAGCCTTAGTTTCGACATTTGTTGGAGGGGCGAGGAGTGCGAGGGGTTTAACGGACTCATTCTCAGAAACTACCCAATCTAATTATGAAATCATGAAGCTGCCTCTATATGATGTCCACGCCTTAAAGTACTCTCCATATCGATATCTGCTCAAATTAAGTTAATAGTAGTATATTACTATATTTTTGATGAAATTGAGTAGAAACCCCATCGAGTTTATCCTAGAGTTATAGTAATATAGTTTTAGTAATATAGATTATAGTATGAAGCATGTTATTTCCAACTTTGAGCAAAATCATACTATTACTGACAAAGTTACAGTAGTTCAAAGTTGTCTTTACCGTGTAAATTTACTGTAACCCAAAATACTAAATATCAATATCACACTAAAGTGAGTAGTCTGACATGACAAATACATATATATATTACGAGCTACGTACAAATGGGATAGTTCTGCACTCAAATATACTCACAGAAGAAACAAACAAAACCTACCCTGACCTTTCCAGCTGTAAGCCTGTCACTGGGCACAACCGCTCCACCCAAAACAATATGATTGTTTTAAGACGGTAATCCTGTTCACGATATCCCTACAGAAACGAAGGCGGAAGCATTGCTCCAACATTCCTTCGTAAACATCTTCCAGATTTTTTAATATGCCCAGTCCAGAAACATCCATGTTATTTATACACAATTCATAAGGAAATTACAAAACCTTTCAAACCTACTTCAATATCTACATAGCTGTTACTTATCAGTCAAAACATATAAATTGAACCTTTACTGACGGAATGACCATATATGTAATAATATTTTTAGTTAAAATGTCTATAAACCAGTAAGCAATAATAGTAACTACGATTATTTTGTATGATCCCATGATTATGATTATGGTGATTACGATTTCATGATTATATGATTGCAATCGTAATTATGGCCTGTGATTATGATTACAATCGTGTAACCACAAAATCTCGCTCATTTTTGATTATAATCGCAATCATAATCATCATCATCATCATCAACGGCGCAACAACCGGTATCCGGTCTAGGCCTGCCTTAATAAGGAACTCCAGACATACCGGTTTTGCGTTGAGGTCCACCAATTCGATATCCCTAAAAGCTGTCTGGCGTCCTGACCTACGCCATCGCTCTATCTTAGGCAGGGTCTGCCTCGTCTTCTTAATCATAATTATGATTATGATTTCGCCCAACTCTAGTTCTAAGTATTTCCAGTAGCACAGCGAAATATGTCTCCTCTTTACTCCTCTTTCAAGTGTAGGGCAGTCACTCTTCTTTAACATTGCTATGGAAGGATAGATACCTAGAGTTTGGTTACGCTGTCTGGCTATTGTGAAAGAGGGGGATAAACAAGATATACTTGATCAAATCAACTACCTTCATGTTTTTTCGAGATGTGAAATCATTTAGCCACCCTGAGCAGCGCAATAATAAATTTACTCTGTCACGACACAGCCTAGTTTGGACTTCCCGAGATTTGTCATGGTGTCGGAGCTCGAGCGCGCCACTCTCGCTTCCACTCACAGCAATTAATGGGGCCTTCAATCCTCTACGTTCATTGATTCGTATCCACATTTTTTAAATCACCCAGATCCCGTAACACGTTTTTCAGAAGTAGCCAACTTCTTAAGCAGCACTGACTGTTTTTAATGGTAGTCCAATGCTCACCAGTATTCCCCGGTGGTCCATTTAAAATAACTGCTATTCGATCAGCAAAATAGTTATTACATGACAATTCCAAGTTGGGTGCAGAAATCCTCCAACTTTTGTGGCGTTCATAGGTGGAGTTGCTCGACATGCCGGCAATGCTTGTGGAAGCCATGGCTGAGCAAATTCTTGAGTTGAAATCTGCTCAAAGTATTTCCGGCTCTGTAAATAAAGTACCATTCTTGTTATTGGCACAATAGAAGTTTCTATGTTGGGTATTCGTCGGTGTTGACTTTTGATAAGTTCATACAGGCTTCTGTCACTGTCCTGATTGCCTAGTGTAACGTTAAGATGTTTGTAATGGCCTGCTCAAGAAACGTTTATCGTTTTCTTTATTTCCCAGTTGATATTCTTACGAATTTACGAACTAGCACGCGTTTTAATGGCAAGAACCTTATGGTAGAGGTGTTTTTTTTCACGGACCTTGATTTGACCATCGTGTATTAGAAAGCTAAGTATTTCGGTTGATGAATAATTTGGTATCAGAACACAGCAATGAATGGCCGATGTTGAGGTGCGATGATGTCATAGGGGACGGCATTGTTATCAGTGACGCTACAGGTCTTTGTATCAATAATAAATGAATTGTGCTGCCAGCTGAAATAATAGAAAGCGTCATCAACTGGTCATCAAATTGCTAGACTTTTTTAATGACTTCACGGAAGTTTACAGAGGTGGCGGTGTTTGAGTTCCAAAGTATAGAAGTTTATAGCCAGTTTTACCGCATTCGCGTTCTATGTTGCGTTCTTGCTACCATACCACCGAGTTTCCTGCAGAGCGCATATATCGATGCGATCCCAGAGGTCTCTTGCAAGTTGCCCCGTCTTGTTAGTGAGGGTACTAATATTTAGCGTGCAGAAACGGATTTGTGTGGCTTGTGCTAATTTGCGTACGTCCTGACGGCGTCCACATTTCAAGAATTCTTGCTTATTTCTCGACAAGACCGGGGCCCATTATGTTGCGTTGACTGAGGTTCGGTAAATGGCGTGATGATTTTTTGTAGGCACAGAGAAAGCGATTCCGCGGGAACTGTTTCCAAGGGCGATCAGGTAGGATTTAGCATAGTGGAGTAATTCCTGCTATACTTTATCCATCGCTTTCCCTGATCTCATAATTTGCTTTTTATTTCACTGAGGATAATATTAAGTACATTGCCTCAAATCAAATTCTCCTCCTTTGGCTGGGCTTGTAACCACCATATTATCTATATAACTTGGCGAAGTTAGTCTACTGATAACTATCTTGAAGTTTACAGTCAATTAGAGTATCAGTGGAATTCGCAATTCCATAGGGATGAGAAACCGAGACAAATGATCCCCCGGTCCTTTCGGAAATCGCAAACTGGTTCAGAGACTTGCAATTCATAATGGACAAAGACTGCATATCGTAAATCGGTCAAACTATATAGATTTTTCCCACTAAACACTTCTCGCCCCCTCTACCTTACGATTACTTCCATGAACTCAGTGTCTATGCTAAAGGCGTTTCCCATAGCAATTTCAACTTGACTGAATAGATGGCACCATGGGCACTCGAGAGAAATCGCGAGCCCACCCCTACGGTGCTTGTCGTCTTCGTCCGCCGCAGCCTACGTCCATCAAAAACACTCGAAATCGCAGGAGAAAGACCAAAGTGATTGCTAATTCGCATATCGTTTAGTGAAAATTAGTTGGTTCCGTGTCTTGTGCGCCGCGAGTTTACCACAGCTGTTCAGTTACTACCACGGGAGAAGTCGCGTAACCACCGCAGTCAGTCCTTAATCGAAGAACAACAAGTTTTATAGCTCGTTTCGTTTGCTACTTGAACAGCAAAAAAATCTTCAAAAATGGTGTTAAAAGTGTTTATCAGTGGAATGTCCGGCAATAAGGAGGTAAATTAAAGGTTTTCTGCCAGCTTTTCTGCGGCGCAAACATGCCGAAACCGTGTCAGCGTTGAATAATTGGACCAAAGTGGAATATTAGTCAGTGGCTGGATCATGATTCCAATAGGATTTAGCAGGTCTGGTAGAAATGAGTCGAATTGGAAATGAGACATTTTCAAATGACAGTGGCCGAAATTTTGACGTTTCTCGCTTGGAGGATGGCTATCCCCGGCTGTATTGATCCTTTTAGGGGACAATTAAATGGCTCTTGGCACAGCTTTTGTCTGATGCTTGGATTGTTTGGGTGCGATAAACAAAGCCCGGCCTATATGGGAGCGCCAAGAGTTAATTTATGCCGCCGGCTTAATTGTATGCGTCCTATTTGTCACGGTGTCGTGTGCGTGATCGGAATCTGGAAGCGATTTTTTGGGGTCCAAACCTGGTTTTTTAGTTCTGCAATTTTTCTCATCCGACTTATGTGGAAGTAATGGGTTTAGAATGGGATCGGAAATACTTGCATGCACCTCGTGTCTAAAACCGGTATGGGATAACTACCCGTACCGTTATGAACTCTATGGGATGCCGGCTTGCGGTGGTGCATTGGTAGACAATGTTGGGAGCCCGAGAGCGTTCTGTTTGTCGTGGAGTTATTCATTTCGATTTTTCATGCTTTGTGGAGATAAGTGGCTGTTGTTTCTCTTAACTGGTCTATACCGATATGGGAGTTGTAGAGACGAGACGAGACAAGAGCGAATGCATGATTTTGAAAAATTTGGACTTTTCTGGAAAATCTGCTTTTGCGGAATGGGGCACCATGTGGCGGAGTTGATGGTCAAGAATGCATTGGGAATATCTTCTTAGATAATGAAATGCAGCCTTAAAATTAGACGTAGTTGCAGGGCGTGGTCATTAATACTTTTCTTCATGAAGATTAAGAAACTGAATCATGGGTAATGCATTAGAAGAAAGTGTATGTGACTCAACTCTGGTAGCCGAAATCTACCTTACAGCGAGAGAGTTTTTATCTTAGTAGACTGCAAGTCAGGTTAATTAAACGGTAAGCCTACTCACATGCGGTGCGTATCATGAAAGAACAAGCAAAAGACCGGCAGTTTCGGCTTGGGATATGAAATATTTGAAGGTTCACTTTCCAATCGCCCACACTCAAAGAAATATTGTAATTACTATCGGAAAAGGGATAAAGGCATAATTTTCGCTCTAGACCCGTATAATTTCCACCACATGCCCTGTTTTTTCGCATACTTTCATTTTATAAAATTACCTCGTATATCAGTGTAACCTGGATGAAAACGTGTCGAGAAGTTGTAGTAAGGTTAAGTCAATAGAATCATACTGTTCACTACTATCTCCTATTTTTTTTATTGAAGTAGGGTAGGTGAATGCGTTTACGCACAGAGTGTTGGACTCAGGCAACAGTACGCTGTCGGACTACCAACTAAAACCCTCCCTGTCATCAGAGAATTACCCTGCAACCGTTTGAGACATTACTTCGGGCTGGCCCTCCCGCTCCCGGCTTTGGGAGCCTTCAAGTCAGGGAATCCCTTTCACCAACGGGAGATGAGGCGCGGAAGGGAGTTGTTAGTTCAGGGGCCCCCTTACACTTGGCAAGGAGGGCAACGGGGATCACTCCCGCGATCACCATCACCGCGTTCGGCAACAAGTGCCGCAACGTCGTCTGCATAACCGACCAGGCGCGACTCTTCGGGCATCTCGAGTCTCAGCAGACTATCGTAGGAAGCGTTCAAGAGGTCTGGTCCTAGGATGGATCCCTGTGCTACTCCCGACGTGATTTCTATCCTCCTCTGGTCCTCTAGCGTTTCATAGAGTAGGGAACGGTCTTTCAGATAATCCCTCAATATCCAGGGATAGCGTGACACGTGGAATGAGGTTTCTAATGTGCCTAGCATATTTGTCCATCTTAGGGAATTGGAGGCATTTCTGACATCAAGCGTTATGAGAAGCACTATCCGTCGAGATCGGCGGCTGGATGCATTGACTCTATGAATCGCATCTACGACCTCCATAATAGCGTCCACTGTGGATCTCCCTGTTCTCTCGAACTCCTTTGGGGATAAGTCCCCGGCAGCGCGGATTGCTTCAGCGAGTCTACTCTTGATGAGCTTCTCGAGCACTTTCCCGGCCGTGTCAACCATATACAGCGGTCGGTATGCAGACGGGAGCTTCGGGTCTCCTTGTACAATGCGGTCCATCTGGTCGGTACTTAGTATGCACGGCCTCCGCAGAAACCCGATCTTCCGGGTGATAAGCTTATAGCCAACTCCACGGGTCAGGAATGCTTCTTCCACTGGCATTAAAATCACTGCCTACCAGGATTCGTCCATTCGTGCTCGAAACGGCGTCCTCCAGAGCATCAAGCCGGCGGAAAAGGTCCGGCATCGTCTTGTTCGGCGTCAAGTAAACTCTAAAAAACGTTATCCCTAAACACCGGATCCAGACAAACCCGTTTCCTCGGTCTTCGGCAAGAAGACGAAGTCGAACGTGGTCTTGAAACCAGATGGCAGGCGTGCCCGATTAGTCGAGATACCATGAGGCCGGGTCCTTGTTTCGGTAATGCTCGCTAATTAGCAATAGGTCAGCATTTCCTTCCACAGCGAACTGTGCTAGCAACTGGTGAGCGGTTGCACTCCGGTGCATGCTAATTTGCAAAATGCAGATCATACCATTCGCACCCTTGCCCTTTCCAATTCCGCCCTGACGATTGGACACCGTCCCGAGCCCGCAGTGTGTGCGACGCTCTCACCAGGGGCGCCAACGATCCCTGCAGAGACCGCAACTCTCGCTTTCGTTTCAGGTATTCACTTGATGACCTACTTGGTCGCAATTTCCGGCATGTTGTCCTCTTGTTCGGTTCCTTGCAAGCTGCTGACGTGTGTCCATAGTCCACACACCTGTAGCACTTGGTGGGGACTATCCGCATTCGTACCCTGCATACTACCCATCCAATTTTGATTCTCCCGCTGCTAAGTAGCTTCCTCGCATATTGCTCGGGGACATCCACCACGGCGAGTTTTCGGCCTCCAGCATTTACAGAGGTGATACCTATCCGGGCATTGGTCACCTCTGGACATTCACGCTTTATCGCCTCCTCCACTTCGCCCTTTTCTGTGAGGTAGTCAAGATCCCGGATTTCTAGAGAGCACATGGGCTTTAGGCTGGAAACAAGAGCCTTCTCGCCCAGTAACCAGTTGACCGCTTCGCAGAACGTACCCTTACTAGTGGTCTTCGGTCCCAGTTCGACGAGGACTCCACCACTCCTCATTTTCGATATGGAAGACACCTCTGCTCCGTTGTCTTCGGGTAGCGGATTTCACTAAGGACTTCCGTAAATGTCTTGCCTTCCGTCGGCTTAATAAGCAGAGCTGACAGTCGAGAAGGACTACTTATTTTCCTCGTCTTTTCTGTTCCTGGCTTTTGGTTGGCAGCTTCTTTGTGTTTGGACAGACGTGTCTCTGGCGGCGTAGTCAGTTGTTTCCTTTTTTTCTTCTTCGCCTTCTTTTTCTGGGCCCTGGTAACTACCTCGATAAAGTCTCCTTCAGGAACATCGTCCTTTTTCCGCTTTTTCTCCATTTCGCTTTGCAGTGGGCTATCTGCAGTCCGTTTGACGCAAGCAGCGTTCTCAGTAAGGAGTAAGGCTGTTTATGCTCTCCAATCGTCTTCCGCTGCTCTCCACGTTCGCTTACAAAAGAAGATGCGGTCCAATGGTTCCTTCAGTTCCATCAGCCCCTTTTCGACGCCTTTGCTGACGTTCCTCTGGAGGAACGTTGCCGACCGCATACGCTTCACCAGTGCTGCTCATTTCCTGATAAGCCTTTCCTCTTCGGCACTAGCTATGACGGTCGAACGCACTCAGCTCTTCTTCCTTCTCTGTTGTTTCTGTTTATTTGATTAATTTATGTTAATTCTCCACTTACTACTATCTACTATGGTATCTATTGTTCTCCCGCATTGTTTACGTTCTACGCTCCGTTAAGAATAAGCGAGAATTTGGAATTTTAAAATTTTCTTCTTCAGAAAACTCAGTTAGATAGGGAATTCAATTCCGTTTCAGCAAAGAGCTCTCCAGCAAACAGCCATCTGTTCGACAAATGCAAATCGACAAATGGCTGCCAAAGACAATTCACGTGTTTACCGTGCATTGCCTTCGACTTCCATTCATCGATCCGCTCTTGATCCGACTTCACCCCACTCAGAGTATTGAAAGATCGTTCCTTCAAGTTAAGTGGAGTCAGTCCACAGTCTGCCTTACATACAGCCGTATGCAAGGGACTCGTCTGCTCTTTGCTGTCAAACTAAGCGCGCAGCGAGTCGACTTGGCGATGATGTTGTGCCGCCATCATGGATGGCGATGGACTCTGAGGTATTAGCACCCTTAGATGTACGCACTGATAAGGTGGTATGTCACCTTTCCATGACTGTCGCCAAAAACTTTATTAGTTTCGGATCAATGCGATACAGATATAGGATATCGATTAGCCAGGTATGCGGAATGCTATCAAAAGCCTTGGCATAATCGATATAGCAACTGAAGAGGTTTCTTTGGTCTCTAGTTGGTTGTCCTACAACTATCGAGTCGATAATGCGTTGCTCTTTGCAACCTCTTGACCCAACTCGGCAGCCCTTCTGCTCCTCGGACAGAGTGGTATTGGTTTCGAGGTGCGCATTGACCCTTCCACTAATAATGGACGTTATGAATTTGTAGGGGGTTGGTAAGCAAGTAATCGGTCTTGTGTCTGCGGGGTCCTGCACCGTGTCCTTCTTAGGGATAAGGTAGGTAATCTCTGTAGTGAGGAAGGGTGGAAATTTCTCCGGCTGACTCATGACCTGATTTATACTGTGTGCCAACCGACTGTGTACGCTGGTAAATTTCTTATACCAGAAATTCTGCACCCGATCTAGACCTGGGCTCCTCCAGTTCTTCGATCTGTTTATGGCTCGTCGAACTTCCTGTTCGGTAACGTCCGCAAAATTCATGCCAGGCGTATTGGCGCGGCGGCGATCCACTCAGCATGCTCAGTATGCTTGGCGGGTAACCCCCAAAGTCCACCCTAACACTCTTTTGCTTCCGTCACCGAAAACTGTACTGTCTGGACGCTCTGTTCGGATTCGTGGAGAGATCTGAAAAAGCTCTGCTGGTTGCACGCGTATGTTACATTCTGGACACGTCTGGAATGACGCCATACCGTCGTAACCGGCTGCATATGAGAGAAGTTTCTGCTTTAATGTGTCCAGAATTTCAACTACGGGCGTCTCACTGGGGATGGCATAGTTCCGGTAAACTCTCTGTACTTTATTTCTCACCCGTCTGCTGGCATTGCCAGTGCTGATTTGAATCAGTCTAGCAATGTCCTGCCTTAGTGAGTCCCGCCGAGGTTCCAGACGAATTTTCCATGGTGGATCTCTTTTGTCACTCAAACCAATAACACGAAAGCGAATATTCTGACCGTGCAATCTGCGAATATTCTGCCGCAACTGCACCACAATACATAAGTGATTGTAGTTGCAGCAGTGACATATCAGCACACAGCCGATATGCAATCTCATCATCGATTTGAGATAGAATTCCCGGAGTTGCTGGAGATGCATAGAGCCTGGGAATACCTGGTCTATGCAAAGGATCCATATCGGAGAATTCTATGCACGCTCTTTGGAATTCGTCCCGAACCTCAGCTGGACGATGGAGAAGAGTGCTTCGGCGAGTACTGAAACTGTTGCCTGCAGTACGGCGTGGTGTTGTTGATGCCGCCGCCTCTGCCTCCTCAGCTCTCGGTCACCAGTTCCCCCGATGACCTTAAGTGGAACACGCTCCCTGATGGTGGCCGGGATTGTGTCGCTGCGAGTAATAAAGCGGTACTGGTATGCGACTCGCTGCACAGTCACGTGTGCGAATCGTGGGAAACGCTCGACGAATCTCTGGTGCAACAAGGGGCGGTAAGATGTACCCGCCACCGCCGTTATTTCGTAGTAGGAGCAGATGATGAAGAGGTTCATTCGTACCGGAATTCCTGCACTTTCCTCACCTACCCCCTGAGATGCTGCGATGACGTACAGCCATTCAGACTGAAGCTATCCATCCCTCCTTCTTTCATAACCGGGCTTGGGATCGGCCACGGCAGAGTTATTATTATTACTAACATGAAGCACCATACTGGAAACTTTGGTGAAAATCGTACCATTATTAATGAAGAAATAATAAATAAAAGTGTCTTTTTTTGCGTGCAATTACTCAGACATTTTATGTCTTAGTATTACTGTGAACTACGTATAACTAGAAATATCGTGAACCTAAATATTACTTTCCATATTTTGTATACTCGAAGCGCCGAACTTCCGGTGTTCGACTAGTTTTAGATTTTTATGAGGATTGTAAATGTCGGTTACATAAAGTAATTCTGCTGCACCTCTACCTACCTAGCTAACATGACTTGAATCCAATTTCTCGCATTTGTTTTATTAATTGTGCTTCGCTTTCTTTGTGTCTCCTGATGTTTGAAAGTTAGTGAACAGATAATGCTAACACTTCCTCAGCCACGCTGAATAGTTAGCTGCACTCTTCCACAACCATTTGTGGGTTTTCTTAGTTCCACAGAGAGTCGAATAGATTCAAAAAATTGATTTCTTTAGAACATAGCTATCAATCTTAAACTGCACACAAGCGCAAACTCACAACTGTACAAGTTTCACCACTCCTTGTCTTGCGGCAAAGTTAGTTACTTTGATTCTTATTTTAAATCTTTACTTTCAAAATTGAACATGTCATCTCATCAATTATGTAGATTGCTTGCGGCTGGTGTGTCCAAAAAATCCTGCAATCATTTTCTTGGCTTTTGAGTTATGCATCCCATGCCTTTCAGAAATGCTACTCACGATTTCCGTTGCTATTCTGCCTGCACCATATTTTATGAATCCAATTATGAGGCTGATGACATCCCTGCTTTGAATTGAAAGTTAGCATTCCTGCCATGAAAGGCGTAACACCAGAGGCTGTTTTTTGTAGAAGTCAGCATAATCATATATGAAAAGCACTTTCGTGTTTGGGAGTATCATTTCTGTTCTATGGTCTTATTTAGTCATATGAGAATATAATAATTTTTCAACGGCTGCAATCTTATCTCCAATGCTTCAAAATTCAGTTGACGCTATATTTCCAATGCTAGCAGGAGAATATCCAATTCTTTGCATTGGCGATAGTTCCCCATATGGTGGAGTGGTTCCAAACCGTTTGTTTGACTGGAACTCTTGCCAATATGTATGAAATTGTATATATAGTATTATAAACACGAGGACAATCATATACAACCCATTTATTCCTGGAAGAGACTGTCCGGTCACATGTCAGTGACTTATATTAATTTATTTTTTGTTGCAATATAAAATCCTTAAATATCCTTGAAAAATGTAAATAGCAGTGACTTTCAGCTCACGTCCGCATAAAAATAGAATTATATGCTCGTATGCTGTTTCGCAATCGTCCTTAGAATGTGCAGTCAGCAGCACTGCAGATACTCACATGATGTGGTGCAACGTAGGCTTTCTTATTTGCCAATAGCGAAAAAATGTGTGACCATCGATTTCTTCTCGGTGGCATTGGGATAAGGTTAAAGAAGAATTTGGGAAGAGCATTTTAGTGCCAATGGAGGGTCATTAATAATTGGTGCTTGTGCTTGCATTCATCCAATTTTGGTTGCAAAATAAATGTAGGTCGGATGTCGGATGAGCATGTCATGACATATAATTACTTCCTCATAATTAGGGAACTGCATTGGAGTAGCATCTGCAAGGGTTTGAAACATCCAAAGAAACATGGTTGTAAAAACATTGAAAGTATGCTGGGGGCAGCTAAGCAGAAGACATACTTGTTGGGATCAGATAGGCTTTTATTGTAGTATTTGCAATATTTACCCCTTGAACGACATTTTTAAAGCCCTGAATAAGCCGATTACATAAAAGATAATAGGATTGTCATTCAAATGGCGATTACCATTCACGCATACACAAGTGATTGAACAAGAAACGTGTGTTTTCACAATATTGCACCTAAATCCATATTTGTATTGGGTTCGCAATATTTAGCGTGTCCGGTGCAACTCCTGGGGGTCAATGGTGATTGCGTTTCACATTTCATTATACTTTGCTTGGCAAAGGTTTATTTTGCGTTCTACTGGCGCTTTGAGAATTATGAACAAGCGACGGAACTACTAGAACAGCATTTTATGCCGAATGGCGCTTACTTGTTTGGTTCACCAATATATTAGTAGTTATTATTAGCTGACTACAAATTGGATTAGGAAAAATTAATGTAGCAAACAATTCGCATGGTAAATTTTGCGCAACAGATTGCAAAGGTACCAATCTGCAAACAAGGGGTTCCGGCCTGCACTTGTTTTTATCGATAAGTTACCTTATCTCTGTTTATTAACTCGATACGAGTCCTATTTTTAGATAAGCTTTATGGCTTGTGTGGAAGTTCTAATGAAAATATTGAATCATCATAGGCGAAATTGCAAAGCGAAAAATCAATTTCCGTCTTAGTGGTTGTACATACGTAGTTATCATTTTCAAGCGGAATGTGATTACGGGAAAATTATATTTTTATTATGACCGAAAATAGTACGTTTGTATTTTGTTCTAGAATTTCAACGCTTCTACCACCTTTCTACGGGTAAAGTTGTTACTTCCTGCTTAGTTTTTAATATTTTAGAAAAAGAGGGTGAATACTCTATACTTTGAAATACCGCGTTTCGTTTTTAGAGATTCACTTCACTGAGTCGTAAACCTTGTTCCGTTTCAGTTGGCCTCTTCGAAATTTACAATAAAAATCTATCACAAATCGATAGTAACGTTTCGGAACTTTAGCGAAGCCAATCCTTGCGTTAAATCAGTAGTCTAACACGTTATGATTACATTAGAAATGGGGACAACCGCAATTGATGCAGTATTACATCCATCGTGGAGAAATTAATGAAGAGGTGACTTCGATGGTATGGCGTGAATATCTAAATCGATGGGAAACGACCTAAAGGTCGACCGAACCAGCTTTAGTGACTTGGGAATGTAATGACTCTTCCAGAAGAAGCCTATGGCCGAGAAAAGTTGCGAACCCAATCTAGACGGGACGACCGCGCTACCAAACAGCCAGAGCTAAAGAAGGAAAATGAAGCCAATGAATCCGTCGTACCCCAAGTGGAAAATTTTCCTGCTAGTTAAAAATTATTTGGGGTTCTCCAAGATTATATTTAAGGTAAAGGTTGAGTTTCCAGCCCATCCCAAGTTTTTGGTGGGGGAGAGGGAGGTCCCCAATCTTCAAACCCGATGAAAACTTGTGGGCCTCAACCCCCTCCTCTCCCTCCCTCTCATAAAGTTATCGACCCTTAAAGTAGGGGTTTCTCCATATCATGGCAAAGTTTAAAAGTTTAACCCTACCCAGTGAGATGAAGAGGAGGAAGATGTAGGCATGTAGAAGAAAGGGGTTCTTCCTCCTCTCTAACCACGTTTAAAAATTTAGGGCGGCCATCCGTCATTAACAAGTTATGGCGCCCTAAATTGTGCCTATTTGATATCGCAAGGATAAAGGTGTGTATGAACCGCGTTGAGAAATCTAGGTGAGATATTTTAATATCCTCACGGCAAACTTTGATTTGCAAGCCCCGCCCTCAGAAGGAGAGGGGGTAAAGACGACGTGTAAAACGAAGGAAAGGTCCCAGCTTTCTACCCTCATAAAAAACCATCACGGTCACTACTTGTTACAAGGTTTATTGGTAAGGCGAGAGGGTTTTCAGAGGGGGGACGCTGCCTTGCCCCTAGTCTACAATCGAAGTCTCCCCTTCAATGTACCCCCCTGCCCTCGCTATACACAATTCCAATGGTTTCTTCCATTGATGAAAGCAATGCTGTAAGAGCATTTTGGAACTCCGCCGATTTTCGCTGCAGATTTGATCTTCGGAAACAGGAAAAAGTCATAGTTTTCTAAATCAGGCGAGTACGGCACGTTTTTGAGCACTGAAGTGCCTCTAGTGGCTAAATAACGCTTCAAAGATAGCTTGCTCTGGTCTTTTCATGGTGCAAAATCCACGATTTGTTATTCCACAATTGCGCCCATTTCCTAGGAATTCGTTATCGCGGTGTTGCCAAAATTTTCAAATAGCAGTTCAGCCATTACGATGCCGTTGGTATTTTGATTTTGATATACTTGCGTTTTTCATTTTTGGCGATGCAGCAGTTATCCACTGCCTGGATTGCCGCTCAGTTTCAACATCGCGCACAATTTCATTGATTTTAATCACTTTTTTCGAAGTTGAACCAGACAGGTCGACCAGGGCGTTAGTCATCTTTGGTGTTCTCTCGGCCTTGAGAAAACTGTTTTCGAATAGTATTGAAAATACGCGATCGAGATGAAGATTTCTCACTATTGACTTCTTTCAGCAAGCTATAGCCCTTAGTCGGAGTTTTTTTTTAAATTTAACACAGCCACATAATTTTTCAGTAGAACACGTTTTTTTTTCAAAATTCGACTTGATTCGTCAACGTAGTCTCCTTTAAGAGTAATACACTCATTACAATGCTTCTCCAGATTTTCTATACCAGAAGTGTAAAATGATTTATCTTTTGTCTTAAAATCGGCTTCAGTTTCGGCAATCACTACCCTGAAGCAAGTAGTCACTAGAGGCCAAGTCCGGTGAATACAATGGGTGCAGAAGCAATTTGAAGTTTAGTTCGTGCAATTTGGCCATCGCTTTTATGGACATGTGGCCTTGGAAGTTTTATGTAAAAAAAGCCTAATTAAAATTGATTCACTCTCTGTCTGTCTGTCACACGCATTTTTCTCCGAAACGGCTACACCGATTCAAAAGAAATTTGGTGGACATATGAGAACTGTGAAATCTCACGCATACAGTGAGTGACATAAATTTACTTCGAGTTTAGAAGAGGGCTCCCCATACATGCAAAGGGGGATGTACAATTTTTTTTCACCGTATATATGTAGTCATGAAAGATCTCGATAGTACTTTCCGGTACTGATATTAGTTTTAACGTAAATCTTAAATCATGCAAAGAAGATGTTGACGTCATAATTAACGAGAATAATTGACATTCGAGTAAAATATTAAAGTACCATTTATGAAGAATCTACTTCTGTCTAGGCTTTTTGAAGATTTCGTGTAAAACAAATTCTTATTAAAATCGGTTTACCATCTGTCTGTCTTTCCTGCTGTCACACGCACTTTTCTCAGAAACGGATGTACCGATTGACACCAAACTTGGTGGGAAGATGGAAACGCCCACGCATGCAGCGAGTAAGATCGTTCTATGTGGAACCTAAAGAAGGTTTCCACACATGCAAAGGGTGTAATTTTTATTCCACTAGAATCGTGAGGTATCATATGAAAGGTCTCAATTAGTACTTTCCAATGCTGGCCTCAGTTCTGACAGTTACTGCAACAGGGGGGGTGGGACCTGGAAAGTGGTCATTTTCTCATGGACCCATTCTCAGAATCTATCCGACTGGAACATCTGAAAAAATTACAAAGCTGTCACTATATGTTGCCTAGGCTTCGAAACACCTTCCATACCTATATCTGTTCAAATAAAGTTAATGATAGTACATTGCTATAATTTTTAGTAATTGACTGTGAAAACCCCCTAAAATTCATCTAGAATGTTGTAATATAGGCCATACTGTAAAGCAAGATCCTACCAAGTTTGGTGGGAATAACGCTATCACCAACAAAGTTATAGTAGGACAAAGTTGCCGGTTTAGTGCGAATTCTAATACTTTGAGCAAATTCTAATACTTCGAATGTCAGTATCACGCTAAAGTGAATACTTGCCGTGTAGTATATGCATATACATTACTTGCTGGTACAAAGCAAATGTCTAAATTAAAAAAAACCGAAAAATGACGGACGGTTCCGTCCAGGGCAGAGTCAACTCTTCAGACTTCACCTTTACCCTGGAAGCAGCGTGACCGAAAGTGCCAACAGGTGGAAAAACGCTCCCTTATATCATCGCAAAAACACGACAAGGTTGCGAATTATATTAGACTAAACTAGACTAAAGCTGGGTAGTTGTTTAGGTTATGCGGGATCCTAAGTCCACATCCACATGATGGTTGACTGGGCCAAATGAGGAGCAACTTACTCCCACGTTTTATGGTCCATGGATCCCTGGTTTTGGGCATAGCACCATTTAAGAGAAAGGAAGGAAGGATTTTGGCCCGGTCCACCATCATGTGGATGTGGACTTAGGATCCCGCATAACCTAAACAACTGAGTACCATCTATAAGATATTCTCCGCTATCTTGCTAGGCCGGATAGCCCTACACGCGCAGAACATCATTGGCCCATACCAAAGAGGCTTCACTCTAGGCAAATCAGCAACAGATCAGATTTTCTCTGTGCGGCAAGCGATGAAAAAATTGTTGGAATATCGACTTTAAAGCCTACGATAGCAAAGCCAGGGTAAAACTGTACACGGCCATGAGAGAAGTCGGTATCCCGACGAAATTAATAAGACCGACTAGGCTGACCCTGACCAATGTGCGAGGCCAGATAAAACCAGCAGGATCACTCTTAAGACTATTCGACATCAACCATGAGAAGAGCGACCCGACACGTACAAACTGCCTTCAGTCAGATCGAGCAGGCGGCGCGAGATCTTGGGCTGCACATCAATGCAGGCAAGACAAAGTATATGGTGACAACGTCAGCACTAAAAACCAACCAACCAACACCATCAAACCGCACTGGTCAAACGGGAAGAATAAAGATAGGAGACTACAACTTTGAGGCCGTTGATAATTTCTCCTATCTAGGGTCGAAAATCACAACCGATAACAGCTATGATGATGAAATCCGCGTACGGTTGTTGTCAGCCAACAGAGCCTATTTCAGCTTACAAAAACTGTTCCGCTTGAAACGTCTCATCATAGGGTCAAGCTCTTACTGTACAAGAAGATGATCTTGCCAGTCCTCATGCATTCCTCGGAGGCTTGGGTGCTTAACAAGGAGAATTGCAAACTCTTGGCCGCGTTCGAGAGAAGAATCCTCCGAAGAATTGTTGGCCCCCTACATGAGGATGGACGATTCCGTAGCTTATATAACGACGAAATCTATGAACGATACGATGTCCGTCCGGTTGTGGATAAAATCAGGCCCAATAGGTTACGGTGTGCGGGTCACTTAATCCGTATGGATGAGGATGATCCAGCCCGGAAAATCTATAAGGGCAATATCTATGGTAGAAAAAGAAGACGAGGCTGACCCTGCCTAAGATGGAGCGATGGCGTAGGTCAGGACGCCAGAGAGCTTTTAGGGATATCGAATTGGTGGATCGCGGCGCAAAATCGGGATGTCTGGAGTTCCTTAAGCATAGTACTAAGTTCGCTTTTTCGCGTGAAATCTCATATAAAAACTGTCAAAAATTTCGCATTTGTGAAATAATTTCGCACCGTGGTACTAAGTTTTTCGCACGAAAAAATTTCGACCAAATTAGCTAAGACACAATTATCCACAGAAATCTACACACAGTTGTCAAATTTCCGTGCGAAAACAATGCACCTACACATTATTTTCGCGCGAAAATATGACAGATAGGCAGATTATAAACTGATTGACCAACAGTCTATAAAATTCTATTGTGTTTGGCTATTGTAAGTGGACGGACCTAATTTATAGAATTTAAAATGAAAAAGTTGAGTGTAGATGAAAAGAAAAAATTTATTAAAATTTTAAAAGAAAATAGTGCTGTGTGGGATTTGTCCGAAGCAGGGCATCGAAAAAGTACGGCATTGGCTGCCGCTTGGGAGAAGATTTCCAAAGAAATGAAAAGACCGTTTGATGTGTTATTTTTTTTTGCCAGGGAACTGAACCCTCAGGCGAATTTACGAATTCCTTTAATGAATCTCTAGTAGTTTTTCCGATATCAGTTGGTCGTCCTTGTGTCGGATTTATTGTTGAACTAAATAGCGAGTTCGCTGGTATATTA
Source organism: Hermetia illucens (assembly GCF_905115235.1). NCBI lineage: Eukaryota > Metazoa > Arthropoda > Insecta > Diptera > Stratiomyidae > Hermetia > Hermetia illucens. The sequence goes on from NC_051850.1 coordinate 148,640,754, forward strand.
TTCCTCCACTCGCCCTCAATGAGATTACCGCTCGAATCAATGTAGTCTGCATAACGTGTGGGACAATAAACCCTTGGATTTAGACTAGTGAGAAAATTATGAAGATAACAGCAAGCGGCAACAATCTTCTGTGCACGATCCGGTGAACAAAACATTGTTCTAGCAAGGCAGTACCATCTGGAGCAAAGAATTCCAAATGCATTTTCAACGCAGCGTCTGGCACGGCTTACCCGATAATTAAAAATTGTTTTATCTGGTTCTAACATTTGATTGCGTTTCGGAACGTATGGTTTTATTAACCGCTTTCCAAGTGGGAATGCATCATCTCCGACGAAAAAGAACGGCAATCGTTTATCATGTATTTTAGCGTCTGGTGGAAATGGAAGTGATTCGTTTGCCATTGCTTTTCCCAATTTACTGCTCGAAAAAACACCTGCGTCTCCTTCGCTTCCATAAGCTCCGACATCAATGTACGAAAATTTATATTTGGCATCGGCGACAGCCAAAAGAACAATACTATGGTAACCCTACGAATAAAATTATAAATACAGTTTTTGATAATCTATAATTTATATCACTTTACCTTGTAATTGAAAAACATACTACCAGCTTTGGGAGGACATTTAATGGCAATATGTTTTCCATCAATTGATCCAACACAATTTGGAAAATTCCATTGGTAGTTGAAGTCATTTGCAGCATTAATCATGACGTTGGCATCATATGGTGGAATGTATTCATTTAATGCTGATATGAGGGCAATCGAAACCTCATCAATTATTTTACCAAAATGTTGCTTACTTATCCTATACACAGAAGCGATGTGCCTTTGCAGACTTCCGCAAGCGAAGTACCTTAAAATACAATAGTTGTTTTCGAACTATGTAAATAAGAAGAAACTACATATATATTACTCTAACACTGCCGCCAACTTTTGATTCGGAGATATTCCATCTGTTGGCCGAGTCATTTTCTTGGGCTTCAAATAAGGTGTCACCATCGATAGGATCCGCTGAAAAGTTATCACGTCCATGTGAAAATTTTCATAGAATCTTATGGGATCTTTAATTAAATCCTGAAACTATATTAGACAAATTAAAAAATACTAATTGAACGAATTTGCAGAATACAACTCACATCTCTTGCAAACCTGCCACTTTTTTGTCGCTTCTTCAAATAAATGCTTTTATTTTGCCTTTTCTTTTTTTGTTTTTTGATAGATTCGGCAAGCACTGCACTATATAACAAAATAGCATCTTCCAAATCAGAATCAGAGTCTGAATCGATAAACATTTTTTGTATTTTGTGGAACACTGCTATTTTCTTTAAAATTGAAAATCTCCACTGTCACTGTCCCAAATCTCCACTGTCAATTTTCCACAGCGAAAAAATTTCGTTCGAAAATATTTTTTCGTGCGAAAAACTTAGTACTACGCTTTATTAAGGCAGGCCTAGACCGGATACCGGTTGTTGCGTCGTTGATGATGACGATGATGATGATCAATTGAAAATTATGGGTTACATGATATTAGTCGAAAAGTCTATGATAACAGCTGCCTGGAATAGCCTACGACATAAGCCACTAAATATTAGATTTCCTCAATCATATTTTCTACCATATACTGAATAAGTCTAGCAAGACTAGGAACCGTACAGAGTTCAGGAAATAAATCTTCCATAATTGGTATGGGCAAGGGGCGCGGAACGACAAATCGTTTCAACACTTGGCGGGAAAGTCAAACTTGAAAGGAGCAGGTAACGAGAGCGTTGAGACATTTATGGATTTCACAAGCAAATCAAATTCAAGTCAAATCGCTATTTAAATTAATTCGGTTTCTTAAGTTCAGTTGCTTCGTTTCAACTAAGCTGACGGAATAAAAATGAAGATTCGAAATTAATTTGAATTTAAATTTTCGGCAATTGTTTCTTGGCAGAATTTTAATGTGATAATGTTTTGATATATGATAGTTTGCATCAGGTAGTCTTCTGTGTTTTAGAGCATACAAAATATGAAATTGCAAGAACTAATAAAGTACATGGTCCACTGAGCATGAATAAAAAAAATCATATTCTATTACAAGTCTATTTTGGTCTATGATTTAGTCACAAAGTAGGAGTGCAACTCTGATATTTGGATATATTTGTTACGTCTGATTGAGCAAGGAAACTTTGTTGGAATCAATGCCTACTGAATTTCTATTGTTCTGAAATGAGTTCACCAAGTGACCTAATTTTCGGCGTTTTGTAGTACTTTATCTTTCCATATTAAATCACAATCGATTGTTTCCTGACCAACGGATTCCATATTTAAACACTAAAGGAATATGATCGTATATGGTAGTTTTCAATTTAAGTTGCAAGACACATAGCTATGGACAGGTGATTTCTTAAAGGAAGAGGCTTTCCATTAGCATAAGCTGGAGGGTATGGAGTTTTATACAGTCTTTTTCCACTGAATATTGTTATGTGGTGAAATACAACATGAAAGATGAAAGTATGGGGCCCACCTTATTTTTGAACTTATTAAAAAATAAGGGAGAAGCGGTTTACATCCGCCAGCCATAAAGCGAAAATTATTCAATTGTATTGAAATGATTGAATCCATCCCTCTTCCCTTCTATATGGAGTTTTTCATTGGTACCGCAGGTATTATGTTTTGCACTTATTTTCATCGATCGAAGGTTTATGCTACGTGTTTTGTCTATTGCCCATGAACCATCATCATCATCAACGGCGCAACAACCGGTATCCGGTCTAGGCCTCCATGAACCATGCTAACATAAAATAACCGATGCAGTTTTCTTCCATTTTCTTCCAAACTGTAATCAATGTTGATGCCGGGGTGATAAGGATGATCATCCGGGTTAACTAAGGTTAACCAAAAGGTCAGAGCTATTCTAAAAACCTAAAAGAAAAGTGAAATTAACCGTGCAGGTCCGCAAGTACCTAAGTGAAGCTCCACAGTAGTCTCCCGTCGACATTCGCATTGCGACTGCATCCGAATCTGAAAATTTAAATAAAAATGGAAAAATAGCGACATGTTTCAAAACGACGTAATAACAACGGAGTTTTGAACACACAAGTGGAGCTGGAAAACTCGAGGACTCGGAGCCACAGTCAAGATAGGGAAATTCGTAGTTGGTTGTATCATCATCAACGGCGCAACAACCGGTATTCAGTCTTAGTAAAGAAAAGGGTAGTATAGGTCTCAGGGCGGAACGTGGATTGGTACCACGATGAAGCATGAAATCTGAGGAACATCTGCTGAACTAACACCAGCAGCTCTACTAGCAAACCCTATCTCTACGCCTCTAGTCCTTTCCATTCGAAAAATTGCGTACGGAGAAGAATGAATACTGGTCTGTCGCGCCTGAAAATCGGACAAATTCTAAAAGCTGGTCTTCTAGGTTAGGGGTAGGGGTAGTGCTGACAACAATACACCGAAAAGAACTTGTTACGTAGCTACAATGGCTTGCATCCTTCTCTTTCGGCCTCGGTTCTTATTGACGCGAGACTTTTCGGACTCTAGGCCGTTGTTTTAAGAGATGCCTCGAATTCAATTAGCTATTAACCATGTTCATAATTTATTCATAAGTTTGAAAGATAATCAAATCCACAAACCATGTAGCTTTATTTCGTTACATAATTTTCTACTTGAAAGTTCGGCCGGAGATCATTTCCGTAAATAGAAGATTACCCGAAACGCAACTGGCAATACACTTGCGGTCGTGAGACGACGTCGTCACCCTTTTTGTGTGGGGAGAAATTGTCACACAGAACAAAGGCTTGGAGCCTTTGAGTAACAGTGATGGTCACTTTCCATGTATTGCCACGATATAACGGCCAAAGAGAACATTTGCACGGAATAACCTCAACTTGATATCGGTATTGAGGTATATACATTTTTACAATTTTAGACAAAACAGCGAATGCAGCACTATTAATGTGTCGGGCGACATCCAGTTTGGTGTCATCGTCCGCAGAAGCAACGCCCTCAACATTGATCGATAAGCTCGATGTTCTGCCCGTTCAGGGGGAAACCACACTAGGAGTGCCAAGAAATTGATTTTTTTTGTATTGTGTTCATTAAGGACGCCCCCTCTCACTACTCCTCTTTTACTTGTTATGGACACTGTCCCACGGCGAATTCAACGTCCAGCGCCCTATACATTGCTTTACGCAGATGATGTTTTCCTAGCGTCTAATAGCAAAAATGATCTCGAGCAACTTGTCCAAAAGTGGAATGATCGCCTTGTGCAACATGGTCTCAGATTGAATCTGAATAAAGCTGAATTTTTGACGACCGATCTCAATGAAACGGACACAATCACTGTCAGTGGGAGTGACCTGCCTAGAACTGAGCGACTTAAATACCTCGGGTCAACGTTATCAGCTAATGGAGAACTACGTTATGAAATTGCTTCACGCATTAACGCAACCTGGATGAAGTAGCGTTCCACAACTGGTAGTCTTTGTGATCGACGTATTAATGAACGTTTCAAATCCAAAATTTACCGCCATGTCGTCCGTTCTGTCGCTCTCTATGGTTCTGAGTGTTGGTCGACTATAAAAGACAATGAACCGCGTCTTGCGGTAATGGAGACGGATATGTTGCGTTGGACCAGTGGCGTGATACGTTTTGATCACATTCGAAATGAGGATATCCGCGATCGATATGGGGTTGCACATGGTCCCATAATTCGCGCCAACGAGTATTCACTTGCCAAGATTGGTCTGAGCATCGAAGTCGATGGTGAACGACCAAAAGGCCGTCCGAAACAACGGTGGCTTGATACGCTGGATGGGGATTTGAAAGCCTCGAGACGGCATTCAGATCAGGCATTTGATAGGTGAAATGGCGAGGCCAATCACGACAAGCCGACCCCGGTTGTAAACGGGACAAAGGCTGAAGAAAAAGAAGAAGTGTAGATCGGTGACTTAACTATCTCAGAATACGTTCCGGACATTTGAAAGCAAAATTCGCATTCTCTTAGATTTTATAAACGTATAACCAAGCGCTTATCGAGTACAGATTCTTACTCGAGCACACAAGACATTATGTACTTATGTAGCGTAATATAGCGTACTTATAAATACTTGGCATCAGTCTTGACGTAGGTTGCTACGAGCGTATTTTTATTTATTGTTACTGTTTTTTGGTTGAATTTGAGAGGTAGTGCTGACCGGAAGCAACTCTACTTGACTTCGCTTTGAATCTCATTCAGTTCATCATTTGTTATTCTGATAATAACTATTCATGCTGTCGAAATCTTTTCCAAAATCGTTGAGTAAAGAGTAAATAAAGGGAGATTTAAACTTGACGCACTGTTCTAAAATGAAAAAAAAAACAAAATCTTGTTTGCAGAAGACCCCTCTTCTCAAAATGTTAAAATTGTAAATAATTCTCGAACGACGCTAAAAATAAAATAAATTCTAAAACGTTGACATTGGATGCCTAAATGGTGGCGCATCGGTAAAGAACACGTGAATTTTTGTATAATGATATGTGAGGGACCGAAGTGTTCAATGGACCCCTCCCCCCACATTCCCGAGCCTGGGTACCACAGAGGCGTGCTAGCACGTGTCGATGGAACACTTCAATGGAACTTCAATGTTTTCGGGCGGACCTTCAGGGTCAATTTCGCCATCTTTTTATGTTTTTGGGATAACTCTTTTCTCTAAGTCGTCTCCGGCCACTTAGGATGGTCATATAATCATCGCCAATCCCACATTTTGTCATTACAATCGCTTTTATGGAGAGAATAATTGCTAATTTTGGGTGTAGTTCTATCCACATTTCTTACTTTCGTAACTCCTTGATGTTGCGGGATACGTTCCGAATTTTAGCTTACAGAAGAAAGAATTTGTCTGTCAATGTTGTTTTAATCTCAAGTATCAAGCGCGATGCTGACTACATTGCCTCCTAGTGTACCGTTACGGTCTTGAATGAAGTGCTCTAACACACTTCAAGGCGCTGATCCAACATGGATTGTTGCACCAACGATTATTATTATTATCAAGCATAATTCAATTTTTCTCAAACATATAGTAATATTCTTTTTTCTCTTTTGCAGGTCAAAAAACGCCAGCAACGTGTTCTTATGATTTTGGACAGTAAAAATATCAAATACGAAACAATCGACATAACAGAACCAGGTAAAGAAGCCGAAAAGGATTTTATGCAAACAAATTCAACAAGTAATGGAGCGACAGTGGGCGATCAAAATCCCCGACATCCACTGCCACCACAAATCTTCCATGAAGATGAATATTGTGGCGACTATGACGCCTTCGATTTGGCCAACGAGACAGACGAATTGGAAAAATTCCTGAAATTAGCACCAGCCGAAGTGACCAGCGTTTCAAGTGCCGAAATTGAATTGAAGAGCAAAGAAAACGGGGAACCTGGAACTGAAGAGAACAAAGAGAACGAAGCAAAGGAGGTTTGAACAGATAAAAGAATTATTGAGTGTTTTCTTAATAATCTTAACATTTTAGTTTTCGTTTAATTTTATTTTTAAAACAAAATAACAGACTAAAAAAAATTACAAAAAAAAGACATTAGTCCTAGTAGCCTTGAAACTGATTCGATTTAATACATCAATACCAATCGAAAGTAAATGATTACGTTAATATATACATATATATCTATTTTTTGATCCATGATGCATGTTTTGTTTATTAGAATTGCCGCATAATACAACCATGTATTTGTTGCTCTTAGCCAAACTAAAAACCTGTAATTTTCGTATTGTTTGATACTTTACTTATGCTCTTATTGACATTATATTTGATCGCAATAATATCATGCTATAGTTCAAATCATCTTTGATTCGGCAATGTTTTATCCAAATCTGCAATCAGAAAACCCTGCATAGACTGTAGGCTGTTTGTATTTAACTATAGTTGAATAAGAAAGTTTTTAAATCCGAAAACTAAACAAGTCATCATTGCTATAATTCGGAAGTTTTGTTTAATTCCACAGAAACATATGTGAAATAATTTTGAAAAAAAAAAATCATACATTCCGTGTAGGACACTTTACATGACTGAAATTTTCATATATTATTGTCTGTTTATTCGTTTTTAACATTTTAGCTAGTTGAAGTAGTGTGCTTGGATGAATATTCAATAAATTTAATGAAGGAACATAATGCGATTGTAGCGAATTGAATAGGATGCGATGTTGTTAGGACGCGTGGAAATAAAATTAACTTTAATATAATTTGAGTAAAAACATTGGTTGGCAGATATGAGTGGAGTGATCGAGATTTCATTGTTATAATCGAGAAAAAGCATATCCTATTTGTACCCAAAACAAACTTGTTGTGTATGCACAATTGATGAATATACAAGAAAAATATGTGTAATTTCACCGCGTATAAGGCTTTGATTGTAAAGATGATGAAGCTGAAGTGGTTATAGTCTCATCAAGAAGTGGAGTTTATAAGCGGTACGGAATATGATTGCGTATCTGCGGGTTAGATACGAGTTTGTTTCTCATCCCATGCGCCATATACATAGCACCAACACCATCAAAACGATGCGTAGAACTTTTCACGCGCAAGTGATTGAAGAACGTCGAATATGTGCAATGTTTTTCTTTCATCATACAAATTTAAACAATGCGCCGTGAGACGAATCTCCTGTATGCCTTCCTGGTGTATAGGTTTGTCAGTAATGCTTTCCGGGGTCCTTGGGGATTGAATTTCGTTTGAGAAGCCTATTTTATTTAGAGGGTATTTTTTTTCTTCATTCAATTGATTCTGTTTTTATATAGAGATGTTTCCCTTTTGGACAAGCGAAAAAGAGATAGCCATTTTTCAATAATCATCACAGTTTATCTAATATAGTTAACACACCCAAAAGTACGGACTTGCCAATACACTTCCGGCACATTACAGCCTCTAAACACGGACAAGGCATAATCTTAATCAAATCCTATTTAGAAGACGAAGATGGAAACAACTGAAATTGGCGTAGCCAGTCATATAGCTCAAAGTACTTTCAAAAGCCCTTACGTATTCACTTATGCGTAAGCAAAAACGGTGTTGAATTCGTCACCAAATTGGCAAGTTTGTGAGGAAATTGCCAGGCCAGAGTAATTTAAAATCGTGTGTTCGCTTTGTTTGTAAGGGAAATGTGGTAATTAATTATTAGCTGAAGGTTGGCACTTTAGTTATGAAAAAAATCAAGCAAGTTTTTTTTTGCCTGATTTGGTTGAAGTCCTCTGCTATTCAATTTTTTGTTTAAGAATTGAGGGATTCCTAAGTCCGCTAGCCACTTAATGGCGGACCGGACCAGTTGGGAAGCAACATGCTTTCACAGTTGTGCTCCACGGCACCCTCATCCTTGGACAAGCATCCAAAATGCAAAATTTAAGACTTGCGGTTTCGTCCAGGGCTTTCTGCTATTCAGTTATAATAACGGAAAAGAAGCTTGAAGCAAACAGTCTTAAACCTATGCCTTGCCTTAATCATGTAAGGTTCTATTCTCCCATTTGACATTTTTTTCGATACATTATTTCGTTACTTGTTTTGAAGGCCCACACATATTAATTTCGGCGCTGGTAATGTGTTATGAGCAAATTAGGCACACATTTCATTGAAACCATCTTAGCAACCAATTGTGTGGATTCCACCCTAGGTCGTCAATGGGTTTAATTACACAACCCTAACTTAATCACTACTAACGAGGACCAAACCCTTCCTACATTAAACCTTGCCAAACTGAACACTTCACTGTCGTTTGCAAACATGACATTCTGAAACAGTCGGGAACCGGAAGTTCGTCGCTTCAAGTATGAAAGGTTTTGTGTATTTCTTCTGTAAGAATATTTTGCGTGGCTTGTATCTTTCATCTTACGTTTTTCCCACATTTGATGCCGTGCAAGCGATAAGCCTACACCATCAAATGGTATGTTAGATTGGGAGAACTGGTAGGCTATATGCCGGATGACAAGGATAATGGTAAGAGTTCTAAGCTTTTATAACGGAACGTCGCGGTCTCACTGGTAACAAAGGAATTCGTACCGTACCAATTTTTCAAGAGCATTCAACTTCGTAATTAAAATTTGGAATTGGATATCAGCTCCTCATTTGTATCCATTTCGATTCCCGCTGCTTTTACGCGAACTACTTCAGATGTGCGATTCAATTACTAAATCCGTATTGAGGTGCCCAATGTCGGATCTACACGATCGCCAAACCCTAATAATTCGTCGCAGGATCAAACGTGTGGATAGAGTATTTGGCTTATCATAATTTGTAGGTTGGCACCGCTGTCAACCGACCCAATCGAGTGTCAATTTTTTGGAGAAATCAAAGAGAGTTTGTTTGCCTGCTCAGAAAAGGTTAACGCCCTCGCAAACGTGTGGATGCAGCAATGCCAAACGTGTGGAGCCGGCATAATGGTCTTTAATGGACAATTGTCATCGTTGCTGTAGCATATCAATATTCCTAATCAAGTTGCAAACCAAGCTACAGACAGTGCAATATGATTCCCAATGCAATGGCGGTAGGAGTGTGTGTGGTAATATCGGATGATGGAAGTTGAAGGGTGTTATTTGGTGGAAGAAATTGTTGAAAAATATGAAAAAGATTTGCGCTGCAGACTGAGGAAAGAAGTCTAGATTATAGGAACTGTATAAAAATAAGTCGAAAGACTGGAAGCTAGACGCTTCAGATATAAAGGTTTTGTGTTCATTTTGTGTAAGAAATTTCTTGTATGTTTTCCATTTGTACATCGGTAAAAATTCCCAAATTCCAAGTCTGCCGTTCATATGTGTTCACTATTATTATGACGTCATACACGTTGTTAACTTTATTTGGGCAGATATCGGAATGAGATATATTTTGAGCCCTAGATTTCATATAGACGCACCATTATGAACTTTTTTCAGATTTTTCGGTTGGATAGCTTCTTAGACCTGTTTCACTTCCGGGACACACATTTTGACCCCGCACTTTCCTATGTTTTACCCAGTATCAGAAATAAGTTTTGAAAAGTACTAATCAAACCATTTTATTTGATATCCTTCATGAACACATTCTGTGAAGAAAAAAATACAGCCCCCTTTCGCATGTATCCCTCGTACACACTCTCCCCTTAAACCCATCATCACAGAACATATGTTCTCACCAGATTTCATGCCAATAGCTTCAGCCATTTCCGAATAAATCAGGTGTGGCAGATCGATTCTAGTAAGGTTTTGTTCCACGCAAAACCTTAAAATTTATACATTAGTGAATCGGTTGCGTAACAATCCACCATTTGTACATAGGGCATTGTGGCGTCTTAGAGTACTTCATTCAAGATCGTAACGGGATACTAGGAAGCAACAAGGTCAGGGGGGCAAAAATGCCTACATTTTTTGGACCTTTCCCGCTCCTGCAGGAATTACCCTTGTATAGCATTAAATGTGATGATAACGAAACGAAAGGGGCAGTATCTATGGTGGAAAATGTGGCAGATTCTGCTTCAGATGGGGGGATGGGGTTGGTCATTGCGCCAGACGGCTATTGGGGATATCGAATTGGTGGACCTCGGCACAGACCGGGATGACTGGAGTTCCTTATTAAGGCCTAAACCGAATACCGGCTGTCGTGACGATGCTGACCATGATGCGCTTTATATCCCTCCTTTGTAAAGTATAGGAAGAAATATTCTTCAAAAAAAATTACCGAAAAGCGTCAAATAATACATTTTTTATTTACTCATCAAAATTTATTGGGTCGCCTTCAAAATGGCCTCAATTTGAAGCACCGAAAATATGCCCATTTTTATTCTCCTTGGCTTTTGCCTTGTCTGCTAGCTGGGTTGGCTCTTCTAGATCGGTTTCACCACTTTTTTCGGTTATTGGTTTGATTGGGGTGAAGTAAAGAGGTCCTTAAATTGCCTTCTAGCCTATTAAACCACCGCGATTTCGATCGGTATTTGGGTTATGTTCAGGCCCCTGGTCTAATGCAACATCTTCGTCTTTATTACCGCGGGAATGCATTCATTGTTTTAGCGCTCGCAACCATAGAGGATAACAGAGCAAACGACGGTACGGCAAATTCTAGATTTGAGATGTTTATTGTTGCGAATGTGTCAAGTCTAAAATCTAGCGTATGCAATTTCGATAAGCTTGGAATCACTTTCGTTCAATCCGATCGAAGAGAGATCAGGTAGGATTTAGCATAGTGCAATGACTCCAACTATACTCTATTTATCTCTTTCCCTGATCTCGGCATTTTATTTTTGTTTTACTGAGGGTAGTACAGAGTACGTTGCCTCAAACCCTCCTCCTTTACCTGGGCTTGGGACCAGCATACTATGTTAATAGCATTCGGTAGAGCCAAATAGCGCAACCGATCACCACGAACCGACCCCGCTTGTGAGCTGGACAGAAGCTGAAGAAAAAGAAGAAGAAAAGGAATCACTTTCGCTCTTCGTGGTGATCTTCAGTTCACGTATGGATTTTTGTTTTATGGTTTCCATTGATTTAAAACCGATACCCCGGTGTAATTAAAACTTACTATTTTTCTATAAAATTGCCGTTTCGATCCAAATACTTTTGCATACGATGCTCTCGCTTTCGTCTGTAACCATATCATAAAATTCTAACCCCAACTCCCTTCATCGTCAATGTTTAGACACATTCCACCCAAATGTTTCTTTAATTTTGGGAAAAGTGCTTATCACTTGGTGCTAGGTCAGGATTGTAAAGAGGGTAGCCAGGACAGTCCAGTCGGAATTAGTAGCCAGTAGTTCCCGTGTTTGAACAGAAACGTGAGGATGAGGTTTGTCATGGGTTAGCCTTATACATTTGGAGAGTCTTCTTCGTCGGCGATTATGAATCGCCCGTTGGAGTTTTCTTTTTGTGTCAAAGTTGTCATGTCATGTTCGAAAAGGCAGTTTCATGAATTTTTTCGCCTAAATATTTTGGTTCCGACAAAGTAGAGTGTCTTCATTCGAATGATTGTTTTTTGGGTTCGGGATTGAAATGATATACTCACGTTTCACCGCTTATAGCGCTAGAAATCAAAAATCCCTTCTTGTTTCCTCACATTGTGGCGAAAACTAATGAATTCTGATGCTGGAAATCCCAGTATCCCAACCAGCGAGCTCGTTGATGGCAATCCATCGAACTTCAAGCAGTATGCGCTCAAATGTTTCAACAATCCAATGAATGTCTATAGACGAAACCCCTTTCCCTTTAAAAAAAAAGGCATAAGAGTGCGAATTGCGCATCCTGACCGTAATAGCAATGGCTGCTAGGTCGACACTGATCGGCGTAGCAAGTCGGAAGTGATGAAATATAGAAAGGGGGAAAGTTGCTGCGTGCACCAGTTTTACTGGATTTCGCCTAACACATGTCACTTTCAATCAGCAAAATTTCGAACCTTATTTTACGAACGAATCTCGTACCTTGGATTAGTGAAGCCAGCGACCATTCCCTATACCTTTAACAGAATGTATTTATATTTTAAATGTTATGTTCAATGGTCCTTGAGGAAATCTTGAATAAAAATAAATAGGGTCCGTCTTCTTTTTATTCTTCAGCCTTTGTCCCGTTCACAAACGGGGTCGGCTCGTCGTGAACGGCTTCGCCATTTGACTCTATCGAATGCCTGATCTGGGTAAATAAAATCCGTAATGTATATGTATTGAGTAGTAGGTACAATATAAAGTTTTTAGAAGCTTTTTTTGTGTGGAATGAGGAAAGCGGCGCAAAGATGTGTTTATAATTTGCAATGGCAGTTATTTTAGGGGTTCTTAGGGGGTATCACCATTTCAGAAGTTCACTGGACATTATTTTTGGCTAAATCGGATTCCAAAGTGGAATGTGGCCAAACAAATAGATGCCGGGATTTTCATTTTAAATCCTTTACATGTTTTTCTTTCAAATTTGTCAGCTGAACTAAGACAGATCAATCTATCTCTACTGAATTCTCTATACTTCTCGCCAAAAACTTTTTAAGGTACAAAATGGTGAAAACACAACTGATGGAATGCCAACCAATGTAAATAACAGTTCCAGCAATTTCACTGCCTATGATATGCTTACACCCAATAGTCTGAATCGAATGATTTTGGGTTAAACGCTGCATCGACAATAATTGTAAAATGAGGAAATTTAATTGAATCGACATACCTTGCTCTACTAGTTGAAATATATGCCGAACTATATAGTTCTCACTGAGTGAAATCGCATTATGAGATACGTTGCGTGTCAGTCATGTAATCTAGTTTTTATATTTAATAAGAGATTTCTTCATATAAGCATTTAATTTTGTTCATTTGCGAGAATATTGGTCAGTTATAGTTGGATAGAACTAAATCGAGCACAACTTCATCTTTTTGGAATGAAAGAACGCTAAAGTCATGAAACCAATACTTGGTCTACCTAGAACCGTTGCTTTCACATAGTTTAGTTGGTTTGTTTGTTTTTTAGTGGAATAACATTATGACGAAGACGAGAACCTGCAATGATTTTCGCAAATGAGCGATACTAACTGAAATTTGAGAATTTTAAATATTTATAATTAATAAATTTTATATATATGCAATTATATAGCTTTTATACATACATGAAAAATGAAATATATAACCGAAAAATTAATAAATTGGCGTAATTCGCTCATTTTCTTAACCCTGACTTTGTTGTGAAGTTTTATATTTTTTCTCAATTAACTAAGATTTGATAGCCAACCAAAATATTGTTCCAGAGTTTGATGATGAATTTTATTTTATTCCTTCCCGCATATTTTTATGCTTACGTGATTGATTGATTCCCCTTGTCCGTAACCAAACACAACATATTTCACACCTACACTCGATTCAATACTTTTCATCATGTATGAGAAGACCGCTGAAGGTGAGGAGAAGAAGGAGGAAGGTGAGGGAGAAAAGAAGGAGGAAGGTGAAGGCGAAAACAAGGAAGAAGGTGAAAAGAAGGAGGAAGGTGAAGGAGAAAAGAAGGAAGAAGTTGATGCAGAAAAGAAGGAAGAAGGTGAAGAAGGAAAGAAGGGAGAAGCCGAAGGTGTAAAGAAGGAGGATGGTGAAGGTGAAAAGAAAAAAGAAGGTGATGAAGAAAAGAAGGAAGAAGGTGAGGGAGAAAAGAAGGTAGAAGGTGATGCAGGTGAAAAGAAGGAGGAAGCTGAAGGTGAAAAGAAGGAGGAAGGTGAAGGCGAAAAGAAGGAAGAAGAGAAGAAAGAAGAAAGCGACGTGGAAAAGAAAGATGAAAAAGAAGACAAGAAGGAAGAAGTTGGCGACAAAGAAGGTGAATCAGCGGGTCAAGAAGATGAAAGTAAATCTGAGGAAAAGGAAAAGACAGATGCTGCCGATGAGAAGAAAGAAGAAGAAGCGGGCACTGAAGACGCAGACAAAGCCGAAGTAAAGGAAGAAAAGGAAAAGACTGAAGATTCCGAGAAGAAGGACGCAGAAGAACCGGACAAAGCAACAGAAAAAGATGAAGATAAAGCGAAAGAAGCCGAACCTGTACAAGATGATTCTAAAGTAAGTGAAACAAATGTAGAAGATAAAACAGAGTCTGAAGAAGGTAAGGAAAAAGCTGAAGATGTTAAGGCTGAAAGCGCGGAAGAGAAGCACGAAACCACGGAAGACAAAAAAGAAACGGAAGATGAAAAGAAAACGGAAGAAACTAAAGAAACAGATGAAAAAGGCGAAGAGAAAAAAGAGGAATCAGCAAGTGATGATGTAAAAAAAGAGTCAGATGAAAAAACTGAAGAGACAAAGGAAGAATCTGCGAGCGACGACGTGAAAAAGGATTCAGAACAAAAAGAAGATTCCGCCCAAGAAACCCCTGCCGAAGTCAAAGAAACCGAATCGACCAAAAAAGAAGTAGAAGAAGTTGCCAGCGAAGTAAAAGCAGAGCCAGAAGAAACAAAAGAATCTCCGAAACCTGACGACGAAGCCGACAAATCCACTAAACCTGAAAAAACAGATGAACCGTCCGAGAAAGAAGAAGATAAACAAAAAGATGAAGAAGCCTCTAAGGAATCAGAATCAAAACCAAGCGAAGAAACATCAGAGAAAAAAGATGATACATCTCCTGAAGCACCTTCTAAAGAGGATACAAAAGAACCAACGGCGGAGAAGAAAGATGAGGTCGAAGCTTCAGCAACGGATTCAACTCAACCTAAAGAGGGTGAAAAAGATGATAAGTCTGCCGATGAAGAAACCAAGCCTGAATCAAATGTAGAAAAACAAACAACAGATGAAAGTCCAAGTGAAACAACAAAAGATACAGAAACACCTAAACAGGATAACACTGAGGTTTGAACTACTAATATTTTTCATGAAATCAAAATTCAGAGATAAATTTATTCATGTTGTGTACTGCGCTGTTGAGCTCCTGAGCTAATTGCTTGCAATTTAAGCTCTAACAACATTTCGTGCTATTTTGGCTTTTGTTTATATTTTCATATTTCCTTTTTGTAATTTTATTGTATTCTTAAGTCGCCGTATCCACTGGAAAGGCTTCACTTGTTATATACACGCTATCTTGATTGTTGTTTTAAGGATTAGATTAAATTCATTTTAGAATGGAATCATGGAGGAAACCACGTTATCATGACACTTCCAGATATGATTATATCAGTAAAATTGAGTGGTACAGACAAATATCATTTTAATCTTTGCTACAAGTGAAATTCAGCGATTGTTGTGTTATACAGAAAAACATTTCCATATTTTACACATATCAAAGTTTTACAGAAAATTTTTCCCAAGAGCTTTTATTTTTTTCTAACTCGAGTTTTCAGTAAATCTAGATTTGTAACTACATATTTCTCTGTTTATGACACTTTTCCATGATTGTCGGCTAATTTGAACCATTCCCATTTAATTATAAAAGAATGAGAATATGATTAGTGATATTGGAGAAGAGTACGTGAATGTGGTTGATCCAGCAGCATCGTCCGAGAATTTTGAAATTGGCGAAGTCCTTAATAATGAAATTGGCGAAGTAAATAAGGAAGATCAAAATGAAATTGGCGAAGCAAACGATAATGAAGATCAAAATGAAATTGTTTCTGAATTAATGGAAAATACAAATGATGGGGAATCAGAAGATGCTGCTATGTCATCAGAGGAAGATGAAATCGTCCAGGAGGTTTGAATTTATTGATAAGGACGAAGAAAGATATGAAGGGATTTGCTTTATAGGAATGAATAATGCATCGAATTTACTGTAAATACGAATATTGTTGGAATTTCTGGGTTTTAAATTTAATGTATACGATTAGTTTTCGGCAATTTAAACCGTACAAATTTTAAGCGGTAAGACCTTTTCCTCATAAGCGAATTCAATAATATGAAGTACGGAGACAATTTTGGTTATAACCACAGACACTTTTCCCTGATTGATATTGTCGCCCGTATATTATCATAAAGATTTAATTTAAGAGGTAATTTTTCAACTGTTTATCTAAAAAGTTATTTGCTGTCAACCCCTTCATAGCTTTGATTTCAGTCCCTTATTTTTTCATTGTCACTAAGTAGTTAGATAGTGCGTAAATAGTTAATTTGTCTTGACTGTTTGCATGTAGAATTTTGCAGCTGCGAACAAAAATATTTTTTTTATTTGACTATATTATAAAATTTTAGGTTTACAATAAGGGAACATGAATTTAGGGAATAGGTTTCTTCCTTTCGTTGAGAATTTTGAACCTACAATTCATATCCCTTATATGGATTGTTTTAATGCTGTCTACCATATTTAATTATATGGAATAAGTTTTAGGTAAATCAGCATTCACGCTCTATCACGAAGTAATACTTGGCTAGTGTGGACTCCTTTGTTTTTTTTTTCATTTTGAAACTTGTCGATCAATCTACTAGTTGGTATTCTGTTTGACACATTCCCGTTCTCTGTGGTCTTCTGGTATTATGGTAATTTCAAGTCCTTTTTCCTCTACCGCATCGGGCTTGAACATTTTTCTGCGAAATGTTGTCAGAGATGTCTATGATTCGTATCGTCTGGAGACCATATTGATTCAAAAAGTTCTTGTGCTTTTAAACTACTCAGATTTAAAGTCTCTGGAATTTTCTATAAATTTCCTCTTCACTTTCATCATTATAAATATGCAATCCTTATTTAATTTTCTCCCGGAGTATTGGTTTAGTGAGTTTCAAAATTTGTTGGAGTAGGAAAGTGAAATGCAGACTACCGACTTAAACACCCTCTCGTGCGTCTAAGACATTAACCTGGACCAGTTTGACAGATTACCTCAGGCCCGGCCCATTCAATGTAGGAGCATAATTCCGTGATTCAAGGAATCTCAGCTAACCCGTTATCTCTCCTATCCATTTCCCTCTTTTTCGCCTTAAGAATTTCTTGAGTGTAACGTACTACTCTGTTCCACATGTCCTCGCTCTGCAGCATGGTCTCAATTATGGTGACCGGAAACACTTGACACCCTTCCATGGAAATGTTGTACCGATCCCAGCTTTTGCAGAAGAAAAAGATGTGAGAGACATCATCAGACACATCCTTGCAATAAATGCAAAGTAAGACTGAGCAGCTGGACTAAATATTAGTCTTCCTCATCCTGGTTTCGATTGAATAATAATAATAATCGTTGGCGCAACAATCCATATTGGATCAGGGCCTTGAAGTTTGTTAGAGCACTTCATTCAAGACCGAAACGGTACACTACAGTATACTGTAGGAGGCAATATGGCAAGCATTGCCCTCGCCCGAGATTATTACCCTGATTTGACTCAGGTACTCATTCACAGCTGAGTTGACTGGTATCCGACGTCAAGTCACGAAACAAATCCCACTGCCACCAGTGACATTTGAACCGCGACTTTTCGTACGACAGCCTTGTGCTCTAACCACTCAGCTATCCGGACATTTCGATTGAACCACGGACGAAATGCGCGCTCCATCTCGATTCTACTTGCCACGATAGTTACCATGCGTAGAGAGTTTCGGTTATTTCTTCACAAGTGACTGCTTGCTTATTTCCCTTGCCTTTTCTGAGGTATATAAACTTCTGTTGATGAGCGCATGAAGAGCGATCGAAATAACTTCTGCTATCACCATTACTGCTGTTTCCGGAAAGTTACGATAGGCGGACGAAACCCATAGAGCCCCTGTCATCGAATTTGCGCTAGGTGTTTGCGTTGCAAATGAGATAGTCAGCCCAGGGTGACTCAACCGCACTCATAAGTAAATTGCGCCTACTGGCTAGGTGACATCAGCCAGCAAATCGCAGACATTCTAGACGCAGCCCTGTCTGAAGAAGCTCATCTTGTTGTCTATCATGACGCCAAAATATTTTACCGCCGGCTTCGGCAAGACCGTAGCTGAGTGTGAGGTAATATGCTCCAAAAAAGGCACACACATGGTAACAAAGTCCAGAAAAGGCACACATGGCTGTCGTGTGCAATTAGAGGAAAACCAATTCAACAAAATCAAGGAAGTCGAAATGGTGAAAGCAACGCATGGAGATGAAAACGACCTTAGAATCTATTTTAATGCACCTTAGAATAGATATAATGAACGATGAGCCATGGAGAGCAATAGGCAACCCCACACTGGCGCAAACAAATTAAGTGTTTTGAGATTACAATGGGAGAAAATCAAGTGAAACGGCCGTAGCGTATGCTCGAAAATAAGCTAAAGTAAAACAAAGTGGCGAAAAACAGTTGCACTGTTAAAGAGCGAAGAATAATAATACAAATGCAGAATGTTGCCGTTTGCAGCACCTAAGTAAGTAGGAGAAAAATGGATACGATGAATAATGGATTGGAGGAACTAGTGAACAGGGGCAAGGTTCGATTATGCGGGAGGTAGAATGAATTGGCACGTTCATCGGTACTTATTCCCAAAGTGAAAAGAACAAGGCGAAGAGAAGTATCCAATTTTCCGAAAAAAAAACATTTTCTAGTTCAGGCAGCTTCGGTTTGAAATGACGAAACAATGCCCTATATTTCTGAAAGAAGTCATAAATTCAGGGTGGCCCAAATGGAGTCCCTATTTTCAAGCAGTTCGTAATGACGGAATAATTGAGATTCAAAAATAAACCAAAACCGAAAGAAAGGAAAAATTATAGCATTTTATGACAAATTTATTTTTTGAACAACATCCCCAACCGGTAATTGCCCGGACGTTTCTTTCCTTCGAGTATCCTTTGCTTCAAATTCGCAATTACATTTTGGATCGTAGATTTCAGAGCCTCGATATCTAGCATCGTAAGATTTGGACTGTGCGCGGCCAGAGAAATTCTGTGTTTCTAAAAATCACCAGATTCGGAAACTTCTCTTTCAGCAGGTTTGAAACTTCGGTAGTAATATGCGAAACCATTCCGTCTTGCTGGAACCATATTCTCGACAGAGATATTCGTCTGCGATGCAAAGAGGGCATAAAAAACTCATATCTAGGTAACGGCTATTGTCCAAACCCTACTCTTTGAAAAAGTAAGGCCCGATGATCACCTTGGCTGAGACGGCACACTACACAGGGACGTGAGGGGAATGTAAAGATGTTGCTTTCGTAATTGTCGGGTTCTTAGTAGCGTAGTATTATATGGTTTTTTTTTGTCGATATTCCTGTGTAAATCAGCTTCGTCACGGAAGAAATCGTTTTCCAAATAGGTCAAGTTTTCAACAATCATGTCTACAATTTTGTCAAAAAATTTCAGCCTTTTTTCCGATTAGCTAGCTCCGACTCTAGGGTCAACTGAATTTTATACGGATGTCTAGATCCTCTTTAATGATTTGTCGCAGGGAGGTACGGGGAATTTTTATGGCTAGAGGATGTTAACATACTGATCTACGCGGACTTCGTGTCAATGCAGCGCGTATGTTTTCGATAGTGCTTTCGGTCCTGGTAGACCTCAAAAGCCCGTAGCTCACAATTTTCGGTGGTCAACTTGTTTGGCGAAAACAAGAAGGCTAAAGCAATTCAAATCCCAGCACATTCTTTGAAATTTTATGGGGACGGAAAAGTTCTGCATACGTTCGACCGCGACGGGAGTTGTGCGAGCAAAATAATAATGGCTGGTGTGGGTGCCATGTATATGACGAAGTGCATTGGTGTGGTTGCGAACAATAGACATTGCACAGCTGTTTATGGCTTCGCACATACTAGCTGGAATTAAAGGCAGAGCTTCCTTAAACATTAATTTCGGATTAATGGTAATGGATCTTAATGGAATCGCTGAGCGAATGATGCTTCAAAATTCCTTCTCCTCTCTCGCTTGGTGGAAACAAACTGGCACAACATTTTCGGTAAACAATCCATATTTGCTGCATCCAAGATCAATCTTCCGGATGCATCCGCTTCATGAGGAAACACGCTAGAGAAAACCATCTAGGTGACATCAACACACCAATATCACTTACCTACCTCGTCCCTACCCGAAAGTGCAGAATGAAATTCCGTGCTCATTTACCGCTGAAGTTGCTCCTTCAGTGTATAGTCTTCTTGCTTTTACTCAATTCAACATGGTTAAATCAAATTCTCTCTTGAATACGCCCTACACAACAACTAAATTTTCATTACACCTGAATGCATTAAAAAGCACCGCCGAATAACCCTTATCATATGCGAACCATTCAAAAATAGGGAATCTGTTTTGGCCCACTATGTAGTATGGATCACAAGTATGTTAAAATGAGGCGCTCAATTTCCAAGACATTATATTTAAATGGAAAATCTGTATTGCAATGAAGGCATCGAATTATGGCTTGGGTGTGGTGGTATTCCAGCCAGAGGAAGAGGAATCAGTGATACATGGATGAAAGGATGCAGATATTCGTAAAGTAAGTTTTTAGATGAAAGAATGGAATGGTAGAAAGAAGACTGCCAGGACGGTAGACTCGGGGTGAAAATTATGCTGAAAAACTGGACCCGGAGGAGAAATTATACGAATCCTCCTATCATCCCTTTTTCCATTGGAATGTATATTCCGGGCTTGCTAGTAAACTTCTGGCAGCGACAGGCCGAAACGGAAGAATGGCCAATATTTCCATTCCAATCAAATGTGTAGCAAAGGCCTTGAAATCAGATAACATGCTGAAGAAAATGCTGAAGTTTATGGAGTACAAATGGCTTAAGAAACTATAATCAGAAGATGTGCTGACACCTTTTCTCAATCGAAAGATGGAATGAAATTGATAGCAAGGCAAAGAGTATGGTGATGAAAGATCAACGATGCTGTTGAGTCAATAAATCAAGAATGGGTGACATAAGACGAAGGGATAATGTGAGTATCTGCATAAGTTGCACCAAGGATTTTCCACATAATTTTCAACTCGGGCCCGGATTTGCTTTCTACGGCACTTCCTGAGTAAATTGTCATTGACAATGGAAGGCAGTTTATAGGACGGAAATTCGAAGTCTATTATGCTTCTCATATAATCATATGCACACTGGCGATGCACAAAATAATGGCGATACTTTCTCGATCGCGACGCCCAAGATTCAAAATTCCCATGGGCATGAATGTTTGTGTTCGTCTTGGTGGTATCCCGCTGCTGTAGGCTTATCATTTGCATAGCACTAAATGTGATGATAGTTAAACTGAAGCACAATTTCAGTGAAAGTCAAATAGGAAAGAAAGCGTGTAATATTCCAGAAAAACTGGAACCCAGTGAGATTTTCTTAAAAAATGTTAAAACGAAAAGTTCAGTTCTGTTATTCTCTAGGCGATTAGATGAACTTTAGAGATATTGTTGCTACTGTATAGTATATGAATATACACAACACTAAGTGAGTCTGGTCCCGCTTTCAGAACTTATACTACTACAATGCATGCCATTTCAATATTAGCTCACATTGTACGTATATGGAGGCATCTTGCGAAACAATTCCTAAATTTATTCTAGCTACATGAAATTCGACAACAACAAGTCATAATATAGGGAATAATACTGGAAAGTTTGGTGTAAACTTTTCTACTATTAATTATTATAAATGGCTTTCTAGTGCTCTAAAATATCATAAAAGAAGATAATGTCCAATTATTTTTGCAGAACAGTTTTCCTTCACACACATTCTGCATGAGCCTGCAATTGAAATGGAAATTGGGAGTTGCTTTTTTACCTTGTTCCTGAAAATCATTGTTACTACTTTGATATCCTGAGGGTTTCAGTTAACAAATCAATTAATGCTTTTCCACCTTGTTCAATCAAAAAATAATTATTTCCAGAAAAAAATTAAAATGAAGATTGCATTGAGCATTCGTATTATGTACTATAAAAATGTACGAGTAAGTGTAATAAATGCTTGGAAATTCTTCGTGTGCTTCTCTCTATACAATGCTTAATCTTTTGATATCGTCCTCAGTCAGAGTTTCAAATTGGAGGCTTTATTCGTTACTATCTTACTTTTTTCTTGACTTGTATAAATCGTCTTAACTTCTTATTTCAATTCTGTATACATATATCATCTTTCTCAATGAATTTCATGAATTTCATGTAAGCTGCCTTCTTATCTCTCTTGACTAGCTTTTGGTTTTCATTTAAGTTCTACCGACAGTTTCCCAATATACGGTATACCTTTTCTTTATTGGCCATATTGCTCATAAACAGATAAGGTATTGATCTGTTGTTCATTTTTAATTTGTCATTGAAGATAAAACTTTAACTTATTTCGATTTTTTTCAGTAATTTGCGGAATCGTCCCAAGGTTTATTATGCTTGTCAGTGATATTATCCTTTACTTTAAGAAAAATAGTGCCATGTATATTATCATATAATTATTTAGTTTCCACCGTTCGATCAATAGTTTCCATATTTCTTCAAGCTTCGTGATTACGGATTTACCTAAATTGAAATATGATAGCGGATAGAAAGGAAGATAATAAGACGTTGCTGAACTACAAATTTTTCTTTTGAAAATCTGATTTGCTCTTGACCAGTCTTATTGTCGATAGATTGCCTGTGTCTAGACCTCGGCGGTATCTGGTATTCTGATGTTAAAATTGTGCCTTTTGAAGTTCAAATTTTAAATCCTCTAGCTAACCGTGTAACAACGGTTTTTGGATAACATAGCAACCCAGTTTGACCATATGCAACCCCATAATCTGCTAGTGACCCGTGCAATTATCCTAGTTTGCGGACCGTAGAAATATGTATTAAAGAAGTCGCGAAAATTTCAAAGAATTTGGTTGGATAGATTTTGAGCTATGGTGGCAGCCGATTTTCAAGATGCAGTTTCGAGAAAAACGCATTTGAAAATTTAAATGTGATTATCAACAGCAAAATTTTAACTCACCATTAATTTGCTATACCTGGTCTCTCTCCGCACTCTCCGTTTCTTCAAAAAAGTCTTGTAAGGCCGATTGTTACTCTCTAGTTTCAATTCTGGCTCTTTTAGCGAGGTTGGTCGATCGTCGTTCGGACCGCCAAATTCACGCTTCATTACGGCGGTCGGCATAAACCTGACATATGTGACCAACTTGACATCCCATTGTCACTGGGATTTTGAGAATGCCATTGAATCTTTCACTGAAAACAATTACAGCCAGAAAAGTGGCTATTTCTACGACCTTGCCCCAGAATGAAGGTGTTTAGGAGCGAAAGTCCAGATCAATGCATTTAACGACTCATTGTTATTCTGTGTCTAGACTTCGGCGGTATCTGGTATTCTGATGTTAAAATTGTGCCTTTTGAAGTTCAAATTTTAAATCCTCTAGCTAACCGTGTAACAACGGTTTTGGGAAAACATAGTAACCCAGTTTGACTATATGCAACCCCATAATTTGGTAGCTTAAATGGCAGTTCTTTTGACCCTCCCCAATACAACTATTTCCAAATTATACGCAAAATCGACTATCTTAACTTTCAACGATCCGACTGTTTACGCGGTTACCCATTTTCTTGAATTTTCTAATTTCTTCAACAATTCACTGTGCTTCCCAGTTTCGTCCAAAATTTTTAAACACTGACCTGACGTTAATTCTCCATCTATTTCCTATAGACATCAAACACTGATTATGTAGTTTTCACTCCTATAAACAAGTCGGGAAACCGGAAGCTTGACGTTTCAGGTATCAAAGGTTTTGTGTTTCCCTAAGTTAGTTGCATAACGCAGTTCTCCCTTGGCTGACAACATTGACTCGAGATATTTAAATCACTCAGTTGAGCGATTTAAATATTTCGGATCAATGTTATTATTCAGTGGAGAACTGCGTAATGAAATTGTTTCACGCATTAATGCGACCAGGATGAAGTAGCATTCCACAACTGGTGTTCTTTGTGATCGACATATCAGCGAACGTCTCAAATCTAAAATTGAATCTCATCTACGTGAAAGCGTACGGTTGAGTGTTTGTTACTTTTTACTTTTTGAGTAATTAATCAGTTTATAACAGAAAAGTGGGAAATTGTTGCGTGAAAGGAAAATCCTTCAATTTACCTTACGTTTCGGCAGAATAGTAAGAAGCTGTATAGCAAATTCTGGTCGCTACAATGTCCCCACAAAGAAAGGAGAGTTCAACATGTTGTTTACCGCATATTAATTATACTAAGTAGAATAATAGGGCTCAAATATCGATTAATATCTGGCTCCACCGATTGCTTCAAACATATTTTGCATTTTAGAAATGTGAGAAATTAAATTGATGTAAATTTTCGCCATATTATTACATAGTTGATTTACATGTCCCAGCGTAAAAGTTATAGAGACATTGAAGGGGGGAGGGGGGTGCAGTTAATGCGCAAGGGCAATGTTTACATATATGCCTTTGGCGGAAATAATGCCCGAACGCAGGTGTAAAAGAAATTTCAACCGCATTTTACCTGCTTTTTTTGGGAAGTTAGGGTGGTCTGCAGGAAATTGTTTGCGTCCATGTAGATGAGTTTGCCCTCAACTTTATGTTGCTCATTCAATTCCATGACTTGCTGCATATTCCCGTGTTCGTAAAAGTTGTTGTTTTATTCGTTGAAAAATTGCTAGAGGAACGAGTTTACGTCATTATTTTTATCAAAAGTTTTAACACTCAAAAAATACTTAGTGTAGTAACGTCGGAAATTTTTGATCTGGATTGATGGAGCCCTGAGCCCACACCGATTTAATGACCAGTCAGATCAATTGAGGAGAAATGTTCACCACTTTTTTTATCCTTCGTTTTGGATAATTTACCCATTTTTTAAGGAAATGAGTGTAGATTTCGTTCAAAATAAGGTAAGGCACTTCTGCTCTGGAAGTAGCGTTATCAAGTGTGGGTTGCTGCATTATATATGTATGCACGAGTATATTTGCGAACATCTAGTAAATATAAATTATTTTGGGCGAAAACCGTCTAATTCAGGTATAAGATGGTCGAAGCTAAGATGAAAGTATCCTCGTATTCGTAACTCGAACAAAATGCACAAAGCGGCTCCATGTATCATCATTCCTTAGCATCAATCTCATAATGTTATCGAGACAAGTTCCCTGTATCTGCATTGAGTAGCTGACAAATCCCATCCCACCTTCCACAAGAAAAAATGGCATGGTGGGCGTCGTTCACAACTCCATTGCAAAACACACAATCAGAAGATTGTGCCTTCCCAATCTTATGCAGGTAAGAATGAAAACCTCCATGCTCAATTAGGAGTTGGGTAGGGAAATAGTCAGTATCACTATTTTTCCGATTCAGTCACGCCTCTAGTCTAATTTTTTCAAGGGAGTTGCCACTCATCTTGTGTACGTTGCCGTTCGTCACGAACTACCGTCTCCATTGAGTCTTCTCCCATGCGCTTGTATACGGCTTTACGCTCCTTAGCAAGGAAGGCAACATGGTAAGCAGAAGCCACCCGCAAAGCTTCTCATCTATGTATATATGCAAGACGCTTACGATACACCTCTTTGTCAAAGCGTCAGTCCATACCTCTGCGCCGTAGATCAGAACAGACTGTGATGAACATGTGGCGCGGCAGGATCCGCATTCGCAACATTCGAAATTTATTTCATCTGTTATCATCTGTATAACCGACCGGGCGCGACTCTTTTAGCATGTCGAAGCAGATTATCATATGAAGCGTTCCAGAGGTCAGGTCCTGTGATAGACCGCTGCGCCATCCCCGATGTGACCTCCATTCTCCTCTGACCCTCTGCCGTCTTATAGCGTAAGTAGCAGTTCCTCAATAGCCGCAAGAGATAGTACGGCACATGGAAAGTATTATCTAGAATGTCTTTCCATTTTAGGGAATTAAAGGCATTTCCAACGTCAAGTGGGGTGGGGTACCACCCGTCGAAATCGGCGACTTGCATGACAGCGTCAACTGTGAATCTGCCTGCTCTAGAGTCGAACTACCGTGCGGATATGTCTCCGGCAGCATGCCTCTTGTCCTTCTTACCCCTTCTTTTTTTAGCCCTGGAGAGTGCCTGTGTGAAATCTCCTTCAGATTCTCCTTCCCCATTTCGTTTTTTCCCCAGTTTGTTCTGCAACGGGCTGTCTGCAATATGTTTGGTGTGTACGGTGTTCTCATCGAGGGGCGTTGTTACTTCCTTCTTTTTACGCATCTTTTGTTACACTCCATGTCCGCCTGTAATACGAAATTCTGTCCAAGGGCTCTTCCAGTTCCATCAGTACATTTTCCACTCCCTTGCTGATGTTTTTCTTGAGGAACGTCGCAGACGGCACTCGCTTCCGCCTAAATAGTCGACAGCGCTCCTACTCGGCTTATATTCAAAGCCATTTGGTCAGATTCAGTAGTTGCTTCTTTCCGCGATAAGATAATTGTATGGTACAGCGAGCAGTTATCGACGGCTCTGGGAACTCCCAGGGTGTCCCGGCGTGTAACGGTCATTTGCAGTTCGCTCTTCACCGAGAAACTTTCTCGAGGCTACTGCCTAGGACGCAGATATTATGCCAACTAGGGGGTCAGAATTACTTGTTCGGGCACCTTGGGGACCCGTATCGTAAGCGACCCATTAAGAATCGCTGACGACCCCTGAGGCGGTGAACCATAGTGCGTCTATCACAACTATACATTTATTGCATGGTTCCAGGATGTTTATGGAGGTTTCACTGCTCTCCCCGTAAACTCTATACGTATGACCCTTCACTAATCCTTACTTTCTTAAATGGTAGATTATCTCACAGCGATTGTACTGTACCCATTATGATCTTAAGACAGTCCTTGCTTGGGTTTAAACAATTATGAGAGCACTTTGGTTGGTATGTTTCTTTAAGCGCCCTGTAACCTTGGCTAACATAATTCCCTCAACTTTTCTTCGTTCTTCTTGAGTGTGATGGCCGAGAAACCCTTCCCGATTCCATAGAAGGCTTTAGGTCTATAGAGAGGCGTTTCTGATCCTCTTATTTTTTATTGTCTTCTATGCTAATATGATTCTGAACTTGGGATCTTATTGTACAGATCTAGCGTATTCAGTTTATCAATTCTTTCTCATACGAGTTTGAGATTCACCTAGTAAGAGTACTTATAAAAATGCCGTTGGGCATTTGCCTGTATATATAGGGTCTAAGAAATTCAATTTGGAAGTAACTGGAACTACTTGGGCAACTATATATGTGTGTATTCATCTGGTCCTCGTATATTGTCATACACTACCCTTAGCTGGCACTCGTCTCCAACTCCTGAGGGGTGTCTTACGAAAATACCTAGTTTCCTACAGTAAAACAGTACCTGAGAACGATAAGTTTTTTGCGCTAGATAGGTGTCATATTTTCCCTTATTAAAGACTTACAATTTTTAGTTTTTTTTTTATTTAAATTTATTCTTTCTTTTATGTTATTCATATTTATTTATTGTAAATTCTTCAGTAGATATCCAAAGTTTACTGGTCTCTATGTATTATTTATTTTGTACTTACATTTACTGTAATTTATTTTCCTATTTTGTTAATTACATAAAAGAAAATGTGTATGTGCCTATCTTCTCAATATTCTCTATTCAATTTCTTTCGTGCGATTCTATTGCTCTGTCGCTGCTCAAATGCTTCTTGTTTAGCTACTTCGCATATTCCCATAAAATTAAATTAATTTGATTTTTCCTTTCAATTTTTCAAACAGGAAAATGCCAAAGCGAATGGAGTCAAATCGCGAGAGGGATCAACGGAAAAGACTGCAGAAACAGATAAAGCGGAAGATGGCCAATAAATATTTAATACTTGATCGCCCATTTTGCAAGAAAACAGTAAAGATTTTAACTAGGCTCTAACACAAAAACTACATGAAAGTCGATAGTAATTGCAAAAGTGCTTCCTCCCGCCCCGGGAGGACAGAAAGTTTGTTGAGATTTCGGTATATCAGAAAACCTTTGGAACGGCAGTTGTTGAAAATGCTTTATAGGAAAATTTTTGAGAAAAACTTATGAAAATCAAGCTTAAAAGTCCATAAAATATGTTCGAGTACAAGATGAATTATTGCATTAATTCCTCGTTCGAATTCTGTACCTTGTGGCGGTTACTAGACATATCAAGCAATAAATTTGAATTTGAACCATAAACGTTTGTTGTATTTCAATTTGGTACTTTGTCCGGTTTCCTTAGATGTGGTTTTAAATGTGTTCTAAATTCAAACAATAATTCACGATTGTACTTCATTTTGTACTCCTTAACATTTGTTTTCCATTAAAAAGCGTATTAAAAGTCATAGTTACGAGTTACACTCACTATAAATCGAATGCATTATATATATGAAAGGAACTGAGTAATTTTAAGGATTACAAATTCAGTTGATGCTTTTAAACGATATGAAAACCATACGAAGTTTTACATTCTTTCTCGTGTTAAGCCTACTTAAAAAAGGTTGCGTTGATTTAAATAATTTCTCTTGCATCATTTAAAGTTTTAAAAATGTTCTTTCAAAATATTTGTTTCATTCGTTAAATTTTTCGTTCATTTCTCTGTATGTATATACATTGTTTCTATATCCTTTTATTATTGTATATTTTAAATGTATTTTCTAATTACTTTATGCAGCGGAATTAATGATAAATTATTTTAAGTTAAATTAAAAAAAAAGAATAAAAACCAAGCATTATAAATAAATGGAAATCAAAAGAAAATTCATGATGTTGAGTTTCATGTGAATTGATGGTTTACATATGTATGTTTAAAAAACGGTTGAGGTAAGTATTGACTGTAAACTTGTTTCAGAAAGTACTGTTCGAGCCCATTCATTTGATACGCCACATGATCATATATAAGGGTTTGTTTCAAACAAAAACCTTAAGAACGGGGACTGGGGTGGAAATTATAGGAGCCTGGGGTGAAAATTAAGCAGGCTCTTTGATTACCTCTTCCCTTCATTGAAATTTATATTCCGGGCCTCCAAGAAAACCCAGCCCCCCCTTGCACCATCCTCCCGTCCGGCCTGGGTTTACTAATAGGAATCGCAGGCAGTACTGCTCGATTAGTGACTTTGAGGCAGTGGGTTTCGAAGAGGAGCTTATTGTCGAAACTGACTCCGAGGTCTTGTACGGAATTTAGGTATGATAAGGAATGTCCGTTAAGGAGAGAAGTAAATAAATGAGAATTCAAGAGAGTAGAACATAGAGTGACATTTTCTAAAGTTTAACGGTAAACTATTAGTAGAACACTAACGAACCAGTGTGTCTAGTTTAGATTGAAGGAAAGCACAGTCCACACAGGTGACGATATAGCTTAAGGTCGTCGGGAAAGAGTAAACAGGGACAAGTAAGGGGGGGCAAGTCGTTGATAAAACATAAAAATAATAAAGGACCCAGAATAGATCCCTATGGGACATCAGAGGAGGGGAGAATGTGCGGAATATGCAGCCATCAAAAGAGACGCAGCAGGATCGGTTGGAAAAATAAGAGGCGAGCCATAAAATAAGTGGTATGGGGACGATTAGACATGAGAGTTTGGATAGAAGTATCTTATGATTTACAGTGTCGAAATTTGTATTTTTTTTTCAATATAAAATAAGCCAAAGAAACGACACACATAACTGAAGAAATAACAGTATGGAAAGCAAAGTCTGTGTAAATAGTATGCACTTCCTGCCGTGAATTTTGACATTTTGGGACAAAGTTGGTAAAGTTAACCAAGTTGGAGGCATTGGAACTACCCTTAACAAGGGCGTGTTTCTCTTTCACTATGTGGTAACGAAAGTGGGTGGACAACCAATCGCTGAGATATCTTTCCAAGATTTGAGAACAGGATGAGAGGAAGGAAATGGGACGGTAATTCTCGGCAAGCGAACCATCGCCATTTTTGTGAATGGGGATGATGGAAGCTTCTTTCCACAAGTCTGGAAAATGATTCTCTTCGAGGTTTTTGTTAGGGATAGGGTAAGGGAGATGGAGTGACCAATTTTAAGCAAAAAGAGGTTTGGAAGACCGTCGTAGCTAGGGACGACATTGGCATCAAGTTTGAGAATATGGTACTCGACATGGAGAGGGGTAAGGAGGAGAATGGTGGGCAATTTGGGGCAGGAGAGGGAACATAGGCTGAGGAAGACTGGCGGCAAAGGAAATCACAAGGCAGTTGGGGGAGTTAGTTGAGAAGCCAGGGAATTTAATGGACGGAGGGGATAGCTAGGCAAGACCATGGGAGCTGCCAATGTGGGACCAGAAAAGTTTCCGAGTCTTCAATACTGGTCAGATATTCGTTTCTGGAGTTTTGAAAGAAAAACTAAGTCAGCATAGGTTCTAGAGGACAGGAACTCCTCGCGGTGTGTTTTTACGAAGTTTTTTTGCAGCGCAGTCTTCGTCATAACGAAAAAGAGTAACCTTCGAGGAGCTCGGAATCTAAAATCTTTTCATTCGACCAGATTTCAGAACCGCAGATGACATGATGTTGGAATGCTAAGGTAGACAGCTTGAAACCTGACAGCTGGATCCTTGGACCTTTTACCTTTCAGTAAAATAGTCTAAAGTTGTGAGAATCATTTAGTTCGGCGGGCCAGTATGTTGCCAGTATTGTTAGCAGCAGTCGCCGAAAGGGTATAGGTAGAGGCAGGCAGTGGCGTCTCAGAATCCGAGGCTACGTTTGACGTCCACTAATTCAATATCCCTAAAAATCATCTAGCCTACGTCATCGTTCCATTTCAAGCAGGATATGCCACGTATTCTTTTCCTACCATAGATATTGATTGTCCTTAGTGACTTTTCACGCTGGATCATCCTCGCCCATACGGATTAAGTGACCCGCCCATCGTAACCTATTGAGCTGGAATTTATCTACAATCCGATGGCCGTGGTATTGCTCATAAATTTCGTCATTGTATAGGGTTTGCCCTCCGTCTTGTGTAAGTGGGTCAAAAATAATGAAAATTTTACAATCTGGCGATCAATTTCTCTATGAAAAGTTTGTCGGGAAAATAACTTTCAAGTCGTGTTTCCCCAACATAAACCTCTTTTCTACTTCTCAAAAAAAAAAAATGCCCTCTCAGTCACCCAGCATATCAGCGGAACTTTCTTCGAACAATAGCCT
Source organism: Hermetia illucens (assembly GCF_905115235.1). Taxonomy (NCBI): domain Eukaryota; kingdom Metazoa; phylum Arthropoda; class Insecta; order Diptera; family Stratiomyidae; genus Hermetia; species Hermetia illucens. Next base: position 148,672,126 of record NC_051850.1, read on the forward strand.
GAAATTTTCATTGCACGACAATTTTAAGCGCAGCGTGTCATGGCATGTTCCGGAGCAACATCTAAATACATAAATGTTTCGCAATTGCTTGAGATAGTCATGCGTTTGCCCAGGCGACAAAATTTATAGAGAATACAAAAAAAGAAAAGATTAATGATGATTTCTGATATGATGATATGGAAATTTATAGGTTTTTAAAGTTTCTGGAGTTTTAAAGGTGAGAGAGTTTTGTGATAAAAATATCAAAAAAAGAAATGAGGAGTAAATGCTTTTGCATAACGTGAATTCGGGATGGTATAGGGAACTTGAAAAGGGGATAATGGAGGAGGTGAAAGGCATAAATAGAATGAAAAATGGAGCTAATGAATCTTGCAGCTCGATGCAAGACATAGTCGAAGCGAAATGGTCTGCAAGCTGCCAAACCGGAGGTAGTACAATGCATGATGCAGTTCTCCACACTGACCTGTCCACGCGTATTCAGACAGAACCATCAGACCCGAGTCTGCAAGGGGCTGCTACGATAAGAATCCAGCGTTGCATCACCTCGAAGAAAAATATTCTCTTTGCGATGATGGAATCACACCTAATCAGGCTCCAGATCGAAATACGTCTCCCTCCCACATCAAAATTGTTTCTCTCTTCTCCTCCTTCTTTTTTCCTGCCAGGCCCCAAATTCCCTAGCCATGTTGCGCGACAAAGCAGGACACGGCAGCCACCATGATAAATTTCATGTGGCCGAAGCTTGACGATTCGGTCGGCCTCTTGCGGGAATTTAACAATGGTTGTGGTTACGCTCACACCACGAGCAAAGCTCCTTGGCGTTGTGTGGCCCCACACTGCCGCCTCCACTCAGTATATCAATACCATTGTGTTACTCACGGCAGGGCTCTGATCATGGTTTCTAAATCAGTTTCCGAACGGGGACGCGGGATTATATCGACACGCTAGGGACTATGCAATAGATACACCAAATTTCGATTTTTCATAAATTTATTTATAAACAATTTGGTTTTTTTTCTCGCCTTTGTTTTGTTGTTTAAATTGACAAAAATACATGAATTTCTAATAAGTTTACATATAAAAACATCCGAGTTTTGTAGAAGACATTTCTCTCTTTCTCTTTTTAAATTATTGTGTTCAATACAGTTTACACCGTCCATTCTCATACTTTCATTGTAATTTATAAAGTTTCATTTCACGTGTATAATTTTTATGAATCCTTTTTAAGATCATGAAACAAAAAGTTGGAACAGAACAGGATAATATATGTAGCACAGACTTGTATTATATGATTTAGTATGGAAACTAGAACTTTACACGAAATCTGTGAAATCTACATTATACAATATTCAACACTTCTCTCTTTCTTGAATATTCCGATAGAATGATTATGAAATGCTTGTTCATATTATTCAGAGGTATCTTACTTATAAGAGACACAAATATTTTTGTTATATTTTGGATCGTTTTTCTATAAAAATCAGAATTTTGTAATTTAAATGCAAAAATTAAAGAAACTTTCTTTGTTCCAGAAAGAAAATCGCAATTCCTTGGGTACGATGTGTTTGCAACCACATCTAACATGCTTCGATGTGTGACGTGAGATGAATGTCTTTTTGTCGTTTTTCAAGAGGTCGATTCCGTTTTAAAGTAAAGTAATATAAATTCACCAAACCGCTAGGAACAAAAAATTACTGTTCAACAGGTTCGAGATTTAGAATCGATTGCGAAACGAAAATTAAAATTTAGCTAATTTAAACCTATTAAGGATTTTTTTTTGTTTATTTGTTCATAGTCACCGATCTAAGCTTTACTTAAAAGGTAAATATAAATCTACAGAAAATTTGAAAACGTACATGCATGTTGCCCTTGATTTAGACTATTTAGACTCCCCGATATTCACTTGATTTCTCTTCCTTGTTTCTTAAACCAGAATTAGTTCGCAGAACATAAATAGAAATCATTAAAAGTAATTAAACTTGCTTTTAACGATGATGTTATTAGCTCAATATAATATATTATATAAAAGGTGAAAAAATCAACAAAGAAACCTACATTGACATTTATATAAAAGAAGATAAAAAAATATGCTATTCTTCATCTTCCGATGTATCAGTCGCAAATTCACTTTCATTTTCTTGCTGGTCATTGTGTTCAGACTCTGACTCGCTAATATCCCATTGTGGATGATCTGTTGTGATTTCAGGTGCTTTCTGGACATCTAATTTAAGCTCTTGTTGCTGATCCATTCCAATATAAGAATCTGGGGAGAGGGAAGAGAAAAAAAAATAAATTATTTGATTGATCCTGAACGTCTTTGATGCGAGTGTGCACGAATGTTTGTCCACTCCTTGCACTTTATCAGATTCTGTCAAAATCTTGGGAACATTACCTGATCGCAGGCAAACTGTTAACGTGTAAACTCCAGGCCATCGTGGTGCTGTGAACTTCAATTGTACTTCCTCCCGATCAACCAAATTTGTTATATGATACGGCGCCGTAAGCAGAGTTCGAGACTTCCTATCACAAATATATGTCCACCAATATTCCTGTTTATCCTCCGGGAAATAAGGACTATGTACACTATGTGAAATTCTCGACTTTCCTTCTAGTTTTTCACGTTTGTTCAGTTTCTGTTGCAGTCTCTCCCATTCAACATCATCATCATCTTCCACTGATGATTTCTTCTCATTCTCATCGCTTGATGCACCCAAATCATCTTTATCTTCATTATCACTTTCGTCTGAGTCGATGTCTGATTCAGTAGCGGTAGCTGCTTTCGTTGGTTTCTCTTGTACAGGGCCATTGTCGGATTTCTTACTGTCTCCGGGAGCAGGGGACTTTGAAACATTTGAGGGTGCATGTTGTTTAGGTTTAACTGGGCCAGGCTTCTTGCCGCCCTTGCCTTTGTGCTGTTTCTTGTTGGGTTTAGCCCATGTGTTTGTCTTTTTTACAGTTTGTTGCTCTTCATTCTGTTCACCGTTAACGTCTGGTTGTTCGTCGTTTTCACTGTGAATTAGATAAAAGCATGATGAATAAAAACATCTAGTGTTTATCCCCCACTGTGGGTGAGGTAGATTCAAAAAATTGAACCGCCGGAACGTTTAGTTCAAGATATATGCAACACAACTCACGTTATTTCCTGCTTAGCTGGTCTTGTGGTATCTCCAAAGAGGTCCTTCATATTTTTTCTGACCAATGTAACTGTAACTGTCACTATGGCTCCAGCTGTCACTACATTTGTATTTTCATCATCAATAACTGAAATAGAAAAAAATATTTAGACCATGGCTCAAGGTTAAGGAAATCTGATGATGTCTATTCAGAACATTTCTACTTGTGCTTCTGACAAGTTTCGGCCAGACTAGACGCTAAAATATCTTGTTTCTTCGTTTTGAGAATGCCCAGGGCAGAGGTGAGGCAGCGTCTGACGATTTGCCTCTGCCCTGGTAAGAAACCGTAAAGCCGCCGTCGCTTGACTTTTTTTTTAAAAATCTTGTTTCTTGTTTTTTATATTGAAAACGTCCAGCGCCCCAATTTCCTGCAGAGATTCGTTCAAGGACCAGTGCTCGGTTAGTAGCCTTACTGGGCTTTCTATGTACTCTTTTTTGATGGATAATACGAATTACGCTCAAGCGGGACGAGATTTCTGCACAAAAATGTCCGTCCAATAAGGTTTTAAATGTGTGCATGGCTGCGACAGTGAATGGCTGACGTCAAAAGCCAGCTCTGATCCCACCATTAAGAAACCAAATCGCTGGCGAACTAATTCCCCAGCATCTTCTTTGTCAATGATGATCAAGGGCTTTGGCATTCAAATCGAGTTCCAACGGCAACTGATCTGATATGCTGTTTACATGTAACGCTAATAACGTTATTTGACTGTTAGGACTGTTAGAGCGGATTGCGACCTTGCGAGTTTGACACGCACATTTTTCTGCCACCAATAGACCATACCTCCGCTTGAAATAGGTTCGCCGATTTTTAAGATTAACCTTATTAAAATCGATTTACTGTCTGTCCGTCACACGCATTTTTCTTGGAGCCAGTTATAGTGATTGACACCAAACTTGGTAGAAAGGTGGGAATTGTGAACGCTCACGCATATAGTGAGTTACACCCTTTTGCGTCGAATTTAAGAGGGGGTTCCCATACATACAAAAGGGGGGTGTAAATTTTTGTTCGTCAATTATAGTCATGTGGGATACTAAAGGTCTCGGTCAGTACTTTTCGAAGCCGGTCTTAGTTTTGACATTTGTTGGAAAGGCGGGGAGTGTGGGGGGTTGAAAGTGATCATTTCTTTAACGGACCCATTCTCAGAAACCAACCAACTGAAAAATCCGAAGAAAATCAAGAGGCTATCACTGTATGGTGCCTAGGCTCCCAAATACCCTCCATATCGATACCTGTTCAAATAAAGTTAATAATAGTACATTACTATAATTTTTAGTAATTGGCAGGAAAGTTCCCCTTAAGTTCACCCTAGCATCACGAAATTTTGCACCAATGTAGGCTACATAATAGAGCATGCACCTTTGGTGAAAATCACACTATTATTAACAAAGTTATAATAGGTCAAAGCTGTCGCTTCTGTGCAAATTCAATACTTTGTCAATATCACTTGAAAGTGGATATTTTCAGATAATATATGCATAAGTTACGTGCTACATATTAATGGGACAAATGCACACTCAAATCGCTTTATAAAAGAAATACACAAAATCTTTCATACCTGAAGCGTCTAGCTTCCGGTTTCCCGACTTGTTTAAAAGCTGTATCAGTTCCATTTTAAGTGTTCCGATAAATATCCCCCAACATAATCCACTTCACATAACTGATCAACTAACTGGTGCGAAATATGAGGGTCTTAATTTGAAAGGACTCACGGCCGACTGACGATTATTTTTGCCCTGCGGTGATTCTTCTCAAAGCGATTGACCGCCTTGCCAGGATGGTTGTAGAATTTACCCTCTTGCTAAATGTAAATAATATTAAAGCTATGTTTTACTTACTCCAGTAATGCTTAGGAAAACAAATTTTTGGATTTTTACCGGCAGCTTCCTGTTTTTATTAAAGCAACTGACGGTGCACCAAATGAAATTTATTATGAATGTAGACGAGCAGCAAGTCCATCCAAACTTACAGATTTCAGCATATCAATTTGTATTAACTGCAAACGAAGCATAGTTGAGGCCACATTTTGATTTTATTCTTCATTGCCAAAGCGCAAAGATTTCATCCTGATTGAGAAGATTTTGTTTTTCGAATTTTGGTGAGCACCAACATTGCCATTAAAAAATGATTAATAATACTTTTGTAAGGTTTCTATTTAACCCTTCACGGGACATGGTGTGTGAATCACGCCCACGCGTCATCGTTCGCAGAAGGCGCTTGCATTCCTCCTTTCCTGTTCTGGGCTATGCGCCGCTGAGTCTACCCATTTATCGGCCATCTTAGGATAGTGGATTCCACTGCACGGCGTAGCTAGCAATATAATTGTTGTCACACATCACGTACATGTTCCAGGCCTGTACGCCAACCAAGTTCTTCGTTCGAAACTGCATCAGGCCAGCGTGACACGTTGCAAACAAGTGTTGACGAAGGTCATGTGCTACTTCCATATAGCAATATTAGCACAGAAAAATATCAATTTAATCTTGGCGCTGAGATAACTAGTTTCCCCAATTTTAGACAAGCCCACGAGGGCGGATCTAGTGCTATTAAGTGACATCAAATTCGGTGCCATCTTTGGCAGAAACGACGTTTCCTACTTATACAAATAGATGGATGGGGATTTAAAAGCCTCAAGATTGCACCCAGATAACTCCGCCATGCTATTAACATAGTATGCTGATCCCAAGCCCAGGTAAAGGAGGAGGGTTTGAGGCAACATACTCTGTACTATCCTCAGTAAAACAAAAATAAAATGCTGAGATCAGGGAAAGATATAAATAAAGTATAATTGGAGTTATTCCACTATGCTAAATCCTACCTGATCTCTCTTAGTGACAAGTCCCGCGACAGGCCGACCAAGAAAATGCATACAATGTCGTTAGAAAGAAGATGATTGGATTGAGCCACAAGCCTCGGAAAAATGGTAAGCCCTCCACTTCAGTCGACGCGGCAGGACGGGCCCCGGTCCTGTCGAGAAATGGGCAAGGATTCTTGACGCATGGTCGGCGTCAGGATGTGAGTTAGTACAAACAAAACAAATACGTGTCTGCACGCCAAATATTGGCACCATAACTGGAAAGACCGAGGAACTTGCGAGAGTCCTTCGGAAAAAGCGCATTGATATCTGTGCTCTGCAAGAAACCCGATGATCTGGTGCTAAAAGCTGCGACATTGAACGCGAACGCGGTAAAAATGGCTATAAACTTCTCTATTTTGGTAGCCCACACACTCAATACGGTGTTAGCATTGCCATCTCAGAGGGTTTCTGTGATGCCATTAAAGAAGTCGCACGATTCGATGATCGGTTGATGAAGTTCACCATTATATCAGCTGATCGCACTATTCACTTCTTCACCGCGTAGACACCACACACAGGCCGACCTGATGCCGAGAAGATGCATCCTGGTAACTCCTCGATGGAAAGACCTGTACCGTGCCCGTAATGTGGGTGAAAAGGTAGATGATAACAGATGCCACAGGTGAAAGGGGTTTGGAGCGCGCAATGAGAGTGGCGAGCGTATAGTTGATTTTGCGGACTCCCATAACCTTGTACTTATGAATACATGGTTCATTAAACGATTGTCTCATCTCTCTACATTTTATAGTGGGAACAGTAACCGACATTTTACCACGGTCACTGATTGCAAAGCCGTTCCCTATGAGACCATCGCACCTCAGCAACGGTCGTGCCGTCCTGCGAATTAAGCCACCGATAAAAAAAGTGAGCAACACACTTGCCCGCCGTGCATTAAATGGTGGCGATTTGGTGAGAAGAAAGAAGAAACAATCTCACTCATACGATTACCGACCATTACAAATGTGGAAGAATCGTGGAACCAAATGAAAGACACGATTCACAAAGCGGCCTCTGCAACCCTCGGGGTCACCAAGAGTGGTAAGCGGTACATCAATCGAAATACTTGGCTTTGGAGTGATGATGTCGAAATGAAGGTTCGTGGAAACAAACGCCTCTATGACAAGTTTCTCGACGATAAAACGCTAGCCAATTAGTAAATTTATAAGAATGCCAGAAGGGCACCCAACACTGTGGCTCAGTGAAGTCTTTAATCGGGCTATTCAGGAAGGTAGAACACCATGTGGCGGGTGTATCAAAACCGCTTCGTGTCTTTGTTGGTCTTTATTCTTGCCATGGACACCGTCATACGGGACATCCAACGTCCAGCGCCCTATACATTGCTTTATGCAGATGTTTTCCTAGCATCTAATAGCAAAAATGATTTCGAACAACTTGTCCAAAAATGGAATGATCGCCTCATGCAACACGATCTCAGATTGAATCTGAATTTTTGATGACCGATCCCCATGAAACAGGCACAATCACTGTCAGCGGCAGTGATCTGCCCAGAATTGAGCGATTTAAATACCTCGGGTCAATGCTATCAGCCAATGGAGAACTGCGTTATTAAATTGCTTCACCCATTAACGCACCCTGGATGAAGTGGCGTTCCACAACTGTTGTTCTTTGTGACCGACGTATTAACCAACTTCTCAAATTTAAAATTTACCACAATGTCGTCCGACCTGTCGCTCTCTATGCTCTGAATGTTGGCCGACTATAAAAGACAATGAACGGAGTCTTGTGGTAAAGAAGTTGTTGGGTTGGACTAATGGTGTGACATGTTTTGATTACATCCGAAATGAGGATATTCGCGATCGATATGGGGTTGCACCGACGTGGAAAAACTGCGAGAGAGGCGTCTTCGATATGCCACGTAATTCACCAATCACTCGCCAAGATTTGTCTGAATATCAAGGTAAACGGTCAGAAGGCCGGCGGAAACAACGGTGGCTTGATACGCGGGATTTGGATTTAAAAGCCTCTAGATTGCATCCAGATCAGGCATTTGATAGGGTCAAATGGCGAAACCGATCACGACGAGTCGACCCTGCTTGTGAACGGGACAAAGGCTGAAGAAAAAGGAGAGAAGCAGTCCGCATTCGCATGTTAAGGTGACTAGCCAGTTCATCGATAACAGGTAGAACTTCACCGAATATTATATTATACGATTGAGAACTGTGGTGAAGTGTCTTTGTCACCTTCTCAGCTGTTCGTCATCGTGGATGAGGAGCCGATCGTTGACGTGAATCACCGGACTGTGGAGAGATATTCAAGTTCTTTTGTGATGCGGTATGGGGACAATAATGAAAATTCTTTTGTCACGGCGCATATTACGCTGAACTTCGTGAGGTTTCGCACGATATTGAAACGCAACCGCGTCAATCTTTTACGGTCATCGATTCCGCAGTCAAACAGATCTTGTTACTCATTGGGACGAGACCGAAAACATGAGTAGTGTCTGAGAAAGGAACATTCTTAGTGGCGATCCCATGCTGCAAGCAACTATTAAATGACCCCTTTTGGCGTCAGCGCTTCTCTTCTCACAATGTTGTCGACTTGATTGCCCAGACGTTGCCGGTTAGTTGAAACCCAACTTATGGCAAGCTCTGTGCCTCGAACAATGTGCCGTCAATAACCACACATCACCTATCACGATCATGATTTTATTGACTGCAAGCAACTGAGCATAACTGAGCATCGAAAGCCTTCTTCTCCTTTGTATCACAAGTCTCCCCTGATGCATAGCATGTTCCTCATTCTGGATCGGAATCCGTAGTCAGTAACCTGTTCGAAATCGGCTCTCGAATAATGAGGGTACCCTTGCGGTAATTCGAGACCGGATTCATGTTTACTTCCATCAGGCATTTCAGAGCACAATACCACAAGAGTAAAATAAGTATTCCCCAGAATCCCCTTTCTATCTGTACTTAATCCCAGAATGTGCAGCTCGTGATGCTGGAACTCCCGCTAAAAATGGAGATCGATGTATTTTTCGAAAAGCATAGCTACATTCCTTAAACATACTCGGGTCCTAATACACTAACTAAAGGTTCTAAACCATGTCCATTCTGCTCCGAGATATGGATAACTTTTCGCCAGGATAGTATATAAATCGACAAATGGAATAGATGCTTAAGATATTCCCCCATATTCATTCTAATGCTAGTCCCCCATTGATAAAAATCTAAAATTATGTATCTCTTACCTTCACATCGAATACTGAAATCAATCAGAGGCATTTTTCCCAAAACTTTCATGATATTTTCATATTCAAAATCAGAGAAGTTCCTCAGCAATTGACGGCATTCTTCGGGTTTGAGCTGTGCAAATTGTTGTAAGTTTTTAATATGTTTCTTCTTCATAATAAAATGAACGTGATCCTCAGTTAGATATGGAAGCTGCAGCAGAGGATTCTTGAATTCCCACAGGCCTTGTATGATCATAGGAGACAACTTCATACAATTCTCAATTGTTTCAATATTTGGCAATCTGGAAACTGTGGAAAGAGCAAGTCGTTAAATTCATCAGTTGGAGCGAAAGTTACCATTTGTCCTTACTTCTTCTGGCATATGCGAGCACGACCAGATGATGAACGCAGGATATCATTTCCTGAATGAGGTACGGGCACTTCTTCACAATGAACTGCCTGTCTTTGTCCAAAGTGTCTGGATTGAGCATGATACGACTAAGATGAGCGTGGATGATGGCTCTGGCCTTGATCGAGTACATGCGACACAGCGGCTGCTCCTTGCACTTTTCATTCAGATTCGGCAAATGCCGGATTAGCTGTGAAATTGAGAAACTTTAGACAAATCAAATCAAATTAAGATAAGGTACTGATTCTTACAGCTGGCACTTCATCGTTATCCGATAAGCGTTCGACAACTTGAGAGTTGTGTCGCTTATCAAATTCCAAACTGGCCGCCAGTATCATAATGACACGTTTCAATGCCATATTGGGGGTTTTGTGGAAGAAAAAGAAATACATTTGTGCCGTGTCCAAAAGGACTTTGTCGCCGGAAAACCGAATTGATCGGTACCACCAGGTGCCAACGGCAATGGGCAGAGCTACCATGAACACCAAGGCGTACAGGCCTAGGACCCATACGGAGTTCTCCTTCTCAACAATCCACGACGGCAATGCAATGCCGAACGACATTGCTCCCGGTCCGTCGGGGTTTCCATATTTTTCCCAGTTTTTGCGTGCCTCATCGTCGGTCAACGCTTGATATGCTTTCGTGAGTTTCATGAACGCCTTTTCGTCACCAGTTTCTTTGTCCGGATGCAGAACCACGGACAGTTTGCGGTAGGCTTTCTTGATGTCAGCTTGGCTTGAATCAGGTGGAATTCCCAATATCTCGAACGGATCAAAGTTCACCATTTCATAGTCGAACTGCGAGACCCGGTACGCTAAGTAGGCGAGAAACACCCATCCGAGAACAAGGAGCAATTTTGTACAGAACGTCTTCAGGTTTTTGTACGGTTCTGAGGCCGCGATTATCGCTTTCTTCTTTATACATGGCGGGCACTGACACTCTTCTCTCAATTTCTCTGGATCTGAAACGATAAATGGAAGCGACGTTAGTAAGACACGACAGAGTTATCTCGTTAGTAATTCAATTAGCGTAGGCACCGGAGTGCGAAGTTCTAACTGTTTTCGATGGGCCTTTCAAGGCGGCCACGCACGTTGCACTTGGTTACTCACTGCTGCGATAAGACTTGCACATATCTCCAAGATCAGCGAATCTATTCACGGAAGCCGTAACGACATGGGGGATCCCAGACGCACGGGCCACCAAATCACAGATTTAAGCGTCGCCACCACATCACAGAAACGCAGTCATTTAACCTATAAACGGTGGATTCTGGATGCCCAGTTGCGAACCACGTCTTACCTTCTTTTTTCTTTCTCGGCCAAGCGTAGATTGTTGTCGGGATTAAGACAAGTGCTAAGAACGATAGCAAGAAATAATAGAAGGTTCCGCCACTTTCATCGTATTGGAATTTCTGGCCACCCATTATCAACGTTTAATTATATTAATATAAAAAGATCGCTAACACTAATTTAAACAAAATAATATTTTATTGTTAATTCTAAGTTACACGATTTTCTTGGGTACCGAAAGACTTTACTACACACATCATCACAAGCTCCTCAGATGGGCGAACATTTTTGACACGTATAGTAAGCTGTCGCTCTAAGCCGCTGCCCACGACATCTCGTTGTGAGTTCGGGAAGGAAACGGGATGGTTACTGTCTTATTTGATCGTTTTAGCTTGCAGCGTTTCAAATAAAAATGGACATAGCAATTATATCCATCTCTTGAGTAAACGCTTCAAAGATTGAATTGAAAGAAACATTTTTTATGATTATAAAGTTTGAATTGTGGCAAATCTTCATATTTCGCTCGTTGCATTTGCCAAAAATATTTTGTTTAATAATTTTTTTTTCGTAGTAAAAGCGATAGACTTCAAGCGTTGTAATTTAATATTTAAAGAATTGCAATATGGAATGCGAGGACCGAGAAACAACTACGGAAGAGCATAAAATTGTAAATAATTTATTGAAACAAGTTCACACATTTAAAATAATAATGAAAGTGCTGCTAGGTCAGTTACAACTATTAAAAGCATTGCTTACACGTATCTGAAAGAGGAACATGCGAAAATCGACGAAGATCTGGCCAACCAGGTATAAAAGGTTTTGTGTTTCCCTATGTGAGGAGTATAACACAATTCTCCATTGGCTGATACCATTCACGGGAGATATTTAAATCGCTCAGTGCTGTCAGCAACTGAGCGATTTAAATATCTCGGGTCAATGCTATCAGCCAATGGAGAACTGCGTAATGAAATTGCTTCATGCATTAACGCAACCTGAAGTAGTGTTCCAGTGTTCTTTATGATCGAATTTACCGCAATGTCATCCGTGCTGTCGCTCTCTATGGTTCTGAGTTTTGGTCGACTATAAAAGACACTGAACGGCGTCTTGCGGTAATGACCCCGACAGAGCCACCCGACCCTCTCCTACTTTGGCCCCCGACTTCCAGAAGACGAACTGGAAACTCAATAATAGTATACTTAAATCCAAACTTGAACCTCTCCTCCCTTCCAATGAAACAGTTTCCAACGATACTATACGATGCTTCCCTTGACAGGTCAATCCGCGACAGAATTTTAACTCTTTACACTAACCACCTCCACAAACGCCTCTCCAACATAGAACTGAACCCGGATACCTTCAGGGAATTCAGAAAAACTTGTCCTCGTCTAGGCAAGTCCACCCAACAAACTACCATCCTTCTGCAAAATATTTCAACTCCCGAAAAGGGGAACATCCTAGCCGATCACTTGTTTCAAAGCGCATCATTGCACCCTCCACATCCGTGATCAACACTTCGAAAGGGTTGTGAACGAAGCCATTGAACAGCTCCAATTCGCACCGACTTTTTGCCGCCCCAGTCCCAACCTAAACTTTTTCTCTCAACCCCTTAATCATCCCGATGAAGATGTTGATGTTTCTCCACTCCACTTTGTCAGCCAAGTTCAGTGGAAGCTGTAATTGCAGCCTGCAAGAATAAAAAATCGGTGGGGCTCGATAAAATCCTGCCTCCTCAACTCTCACTTCCCCACCGACTGGAAAAGTGCTCGCATTGTACCTATCACAAAAAAGAACCTTAATCCACTTAATCCTGATAGCTACAGGCCTATCTCTATCCTATCTTTCTCCACCAAAATTTTCGAGCGGGTCATCAAATCCCTCATAGACGAGCACTGTACTTCCAACAACACTTTACCCGAGTTCCAATTTGCCAACCGAACTAAACACTCGGTTGAGCATGCACTTCTTGTCCACAAGACTGATATTCTTCTAGGTATCAATCGGAAGCCACCCACCATAGCCTGTCTCCTTGACCTAAGGAAAGCTCTCGCTCCATATGGCAATATGGAGTCACGTATAAGCTTCCCGAAATCCTCAATTTCCATCCTCACCTCTATAAGCTAATTCTTAGCTTTCTAGACGGGCGGAAATCCACAGTCAACATCCAGCAGCACCTTTCCTCGTCCTATACTTGCCCCGCTGGCATTCCCCAGGGTTCAGTCCTTTCTGCAACCTTTTTCTCCCTGTTCACCGCAGACATCCCCAAGCCAATCCCTCACCGGTGTCCTATCCGGATCCTCCAATACGCGATTGACCTAATCCTGTATACCACCACCACCAAAGACATCTCCCGCGGTGAAGCGCGTCTGAATGCTTATTTAGACGAACTTTACTATTATTTCAACCGTTGGAAACTCTCCTTAAATCCCGACAAGTGTGAGACCATTGTCTTCCATATAAACATCAGAATGACGTCGAAAATGTGAAGCGACATTAGATCTTTGTCACTTACAATCCACGACGATCCCATTCCTACTGTGCAGGAAGTCACTTACCTCGGAGTGACAATGAACTCCCGCCTCTCCCACGTTCCTCATATAACGAAGGTACTAGGCCGTGCAACTGGTGCGTTCATGTCCTTGTATCCTATCCTTAAATACAATATCCCCACTTCAAAAAAGGTTAAGCTGTTTTGTTATAAACAGCTTATCCGCCCGCTCCTCATTTTCGGCTTCATTTTCTGCTTTGATTGCTCCCCATCCCAAATGGAATGACTCCGCCTCAAGGAGGGCAGGATCTTTGGCCACTGCGCCAACATTTTTAAAAACGAAGGCCGATCCAAGTACATTTCCAACCAGTCCTGCCAAGCCCTATGCATTGATGCTTTCATTGCCCGTCATGCCCCCAACTTTCTGGTCAAGTGTCGATCCCGTCCCAATCCTCTTGCCTCCAAAGCCATGCAGATCGAGATCGTCGGACTCATCTGTTTCCCCAGATCCTCTTATCCCTCCATTCACAGAACCGTCTTTTCGATCCCCAAGGTAGAGTAGTCTTCTACACAGGCAATTTCTGCGACTCCCAATTTTTCAAACCTACCCATCATTAGCGCCCCTCCTAGCTTTTAATTTCCATCCCTCTCCCGCATGTCACCCATCCTACCCTAGTCCTTTTTCCCTCCCAGTCCCACCCTGATTTTAAATATGCTCAACGAGTGGAGGTTTTTTTCGACTTTTCCTCCAAAATGATTTGTAAATATTTCCACACATTTATTTCTTTAGTGATAAGTTAGGTTAAGCTTCATGATGTACCTTAGATTAAGTTTAACTGATAAGGTAGTCCCTAAGTTAGTTATAAGTTTATTTTCATCCTTTCCTGTAAATAAAAAATTGTTGTTTTTCTTGCGGAAATGGAGACGAAGATGTTGTGTTGGACTAGTGGCGTGACACGTTTTGATCGCATCCGAAATGAGGATATCCGCAATCGATATGGGGTTTCACCGATCATGGAAAAACTGCGAGAGGGGCGTCTTTGATGGTATGGTCACGTAATTCGCGCAATCGAGAATTCACTTGCCAAGATTGGTCTGAACATTGCAGTCGATGGTAAACGACCAAAAGGCTGGCCGTAACAACGGTGGCTTGATACGCTGGATGGGGATTTAAAAGCTCGTGATTACATCCAGATCAGGCTTTTGATAAAATAAAATGGTGAAACCAATCAAGACGAACCGACCTCGCTTGTGAATGGGACAAAAACTGAAGAATAGGAGATGTGAGGAGCGACGAGTGCATGCCAGTTCCGTGTTACATAGTTAAAAATTCCATTGCACTCTATTTTTTAGAAATAGATTTAAATAAATCATTTGATGGAAAGCACAATATTGATAATAGTCAACCTCACACGGTTCAAATTCGGAGTTTAATATTATTAGCCATTGTGAAGAACTTAACCAACAACAGATACAAAGAAAGGGCTGGGGAGAAATAGATACCAATCGAAGAGGTGAGTACCTTTTTGAATTTATTCTTAGCAATAAGTTAGAAATACATAACTTAGGGAACACTCCAACATTTGTGACTAGCACTAAGCAGGAGGTACTAGACATAACTGTAGGAAATACTCTAATGAACGGGATGGTCAGGAATTGGAGGGTGTCGGATGAGTCCTCTATGTCTGATCACAGAAGAATCAGATTTGAAATTGAAGGTAACTCCGAAATAAAAAGAATAATAAGGAATACCTGAAGAATGGATTGGGAATCCTATACAACGCACTTGAGCAACAACATGACCCACCTTCAAGAGGGCGGTGACATGAGGAGCGAATTGGAACTAGAAATTGTGGTGGAAACCCTCAACACAATTGTCATTGACGCTTATGAGGCCAGCTGTCCGGCTAAGACAGTTAAGTCATCAAGGGATGCATCCTGATGGAACAGGAACTTGGCCAGAATAAGAAAGAGCATAGGCACGAAAATTCTTCAACCGGGCAAAACAAACCAGGGACTTGCACAGCTCCAAAAATGCACTGACTGCGTATAGCAACGCGATCAGGGAAGCAAAACGGAACAGCTTCAGGGAATTCTGTGAAGGGATCGAACAAATCACAGAAGCAACCAGGCTTTACAAGGTTGCAGCCAAAGACGGAATGCTAGGCTCTTTCACAAGGATTTTCGCTTGCCGACAAGAGTCCAAATTTCTCCACTCGGTTGCGTGAATCCTTGCAATTTCACCCTTCAGAGTAGACTTGACAGTAGATGGTCGAATTCCAAGAGCTGGTTCTGGTCTCACCATTGTGGATCCAGACCCTCGGCCAGCCAGTCTGTCAGCCTCCTCATTACCGGCGATGTTAGAATGGCCCGGCACCCACATCAGGAATGTTTCAGCAGTACCTGATGACAACTCCGCACCAACTGGCTTGATATGTCGTTGCCATTTAGCGCTGATAATGCCGCTCGACTGCCGAAACAGATTCGAATGGTGCGACCCCTCCATTTTTGTCGCAGATATTCTTCTGCTGCCAATGAAATGGCATATATCTCCGCCTGAAATATGGTCGTCATTTTTCCGAGGGGTTGGACCAGTTCTATAATCGGATTCTCCGAGAACACCCCTGCGCCCGATCCATCCTCCATGGCTGACCCGTTGGTGAAGATTATTAGGTCTGTAATCTGAAAAGACTCAAGGCCACTTGTCGTCATCTTGAGCGGACAACTTTCTTCGAAAGCTTCTCTCATGCTAGTTGTGATCATCTGAGTTGTCTTCTCAATTCCAGCAATGGATTTGATGCGCTTCCCAAGTATCGTGACTCGGGCGCTCAATTCTATTTGATACATCATCCAATCTGTCTTCCTCGGAATCCGAAATGGAGTGGGTGGAGGTGGATCCATGCCCATAACGAAATCGATGCGTTTGTGATTCGAGAGTGTGATATCGTTTGATACTCTCCACTTTCCGATCAGAGCCGCGATGTCAGGAGATGCCACCGTGATGTCGATGACCTCTCGCCTGACCACGTTGAAGAAAGTGGGTTCATTACCCACATTTAGGATCTGTAAATCGGTTCCTACTCGATATTCCAGTAGTCTCGATCCTCATGCATTGATGTTCGAACTTCCCCAGCATATGTGGTGAGCGTTGACATCACATCCTGCTATTACCCCCATGCCTCTACTTTTGGCATATTGGATAGCTCTGATGAATGTTCCACTGGGAACGTCTTCTGCATCGTAGGGAAAATATGCAGAGCACCATAGTATCTCTTTATGTCCCTGTTGGCTTTTTATGGTTAGCTTAGCTGATGTGGTGTCGCCATCACATAGGTCGTTAACCAAATTAGCCTGGAAGAAGAACCGCCCCATTCCATTTATGATTCCCCGCTGTCATAGACGGACTAAGATGAATTAATTCTCTTACTTTAATAACCTGACAAAAAATGGCCCCTCTCGTTCTTGTGTGCGTTTTTGGATATCGAAGGAGCATTCGGCAACTCATCGCACACAAAGATACAAGATGCCCTGAGCCACAAGGCAGTGGGAAACACCCTGGCATTCTGGATGGGCAAAATGCTAGAAAGCAGGCAAATGGAAGTACCGACAGGTACAAATTCTATTGGCATGGACACTACTCAAGGTTGTCCACAGGGCGGGGTGCTATCATCGCTTATATGAAGTATGGTAGCGGAAGAACTCCTGGACGTGCTAGCAAATACTGGCGGTGGTGCTAAGTCAGCGGTTTTTAATCAAACAATTTAGACAATAGTGGAATAAGCTAAAGCTATTTAGTTTTGGATTACTCATGAATGTTACATTTCCATTAAGATTTTTTAATTTAAGATAATTGAGTGTTTCTAAATCTAAATCCTAAATGCAAAAATTTATTTTGAATTTGAGTTTAATCGAACAATCCTAGAAAGCTACTAGTTATAAATCAAAATTTACGACGTAGCATTTTTAACAGTAGTAAATTTTATCGTCATCATAAAAATTTGAGGCGAAAATGGGAGATGAAGGAAGCAAGCCTGATGAATCTAAGAAGAAAGGGGGTGGTCAAGCCCAGAAGTTCCTTATTGATTTTTTGGCAGGCGGTGTATCTGCGGCGGTGGCGAAAACCGCTGTGGCTCCAATAGAACGTGTGAAGCTGCTTCTTCAAGTACAAGCTGCATCGACACAGATCACAGCGGATACTCAATACAAAGGGATTATAGATGCATTTATACGAATACCGCAGGAACAAGGATTTGCATCGTTTTGGCGGGGAAATCTTGCAAATGTAGTAAGGTACTTCCCGACACAGGCGCTTAACTTTGCTTTCAAGGATTATTACAAGCGGATTTTCATGGGCAAATTGAAAAAGGAAGAGCATTTTTGGAAATATTTTGCAGCCAGCATGGCGAGTGGTGGGGCAGCAGGAGCTACTTCACTTCTCGTTGTATACCCACTGGACTTTGCAAGAACGCGACTAGGAGCAGATATCGGGAAAGAGGGGCAACGTCAATATTCAGGACTTATAGATTGCATAGTCAAAACATTCAAAAGCGATGGTTATATTGGATTATATCGCGGGTTTTTTGTGTCAGTTCAGGGTATCATTATCTACCGCGCATGTTACTTCGGATTTTTCGACACTGCTAAGTCTCTTCTTCCTGATCCGAAGAATACCAACGTTTTGGTATCGTTTATTATTGCGCAGGTAATCCAAATTCGTACCTGTAAATGTAGGTATTACTGATGGGTGGATTTCCTGTTTTAGATAGTGACAAACGTCTCAGGAGTAATATCGTATCCTTTCGATACGGTACGGAGGAGAATGATGATGCAATCTGGTCTCAAGAAAGAGGAGGTGATGTATAAAAACACTCTGGACTGTTGGGTAAAAATTTTCCAGCATGAAGGTGGAAGGGCATTTTTCAAGGGAGCGCTGTCCAATATCATAAGAGGCACGGGGTCAGCACTTGTTTTAGTATTTTATGATGAAATAAAAAAGGTAATCGCAGTGTAAGTTTAATAAATCGTCATTTTGTGTATTTGGTTTCTGGATGACTTGCACCTTTTTGGTAAATTAATGACTTGGTAATTTTGTAATAAATAGATTTTCATAAGGATCGCCTTTTATTATATTTTACTTAACTAACTCTGTAATAAGACCGTCTTTAACTCGTTAACTTTGCGTTACGAAAAATAAGATATTTTACTCACTTTTATTTACTCTTCATGGACTTTAGCCAGATGGTTTTAGATTTGAAAAAGAGGTAAACGGATTCGAAAGAACACCAAAAGAACCAAGGTTTTCAATGAATACCAGTGTGGGCTCTGATAACATCTTGTTCGGACATATGAAGGGGGGGCATGTCATCGGCAGCAGATTGTTTGAGCGTAGAGCCTGCCACAAGGCAGTTATGTTTCGACTTGCTGGCAACGGTGATCAGATCGACAATATTGCGATTACCATAAATTGAGGAGTTGGTTTCTGAATGTGCGTAACAAAAGTGGTGCTGGCATCGATCTTGAGCCATCCCGACGCAAGGAGGTGTATATTGTGGCTTCTTTGCAATAAGTAAAACCCGAAAACTCCGCTGGCAAATGGAGTCGTGTTGCGCATTGACACGACTCCATTTGCTAGCGATGCTGAGGATCTCTTTGACAATGTTGTCTGGGGGGAGCCCTCCTGAGAGAGTGCGTAAAGCAGACGCCACATGCAATACTGCCTGCCATTGTACTCATCAGTGGTGATTTTTTAGTATCAAAGGTATAAAATTTGAAGCTTATCAGTTGTTCCAGAGTTTTTCTCATTTTTCAGTACTAGCGGTTTTGGTAAATGCAATCCACCGCATAAGTTGAGCAGAAAGTGAAACGACTCAGTGTGCAGTTTGAAAACAATGCGACGTCATTCGGAATTCACAGAAAAATTCATTTAAAAGCGTTGATATTCATTGGATGATGGAGTCACTTTTAGAACATACGCTGAGTATTGTGGATCTCAAAGTTTCATTGTCGTCCGGCTACGTGTCTAGAGTTGTGTTCTTTAACCTCTTCTCTCCAAGAACAAGTTTTCGAAATGTATCAATAATATTTGTAATCATATTACGCGATATACATGGGTATGATGCAAAGTACAACAACAGCAGAGGTAAAAATCTTTTCCTTCTTTTTATCACATTTTTCGAAACCATAATTTTTCGGTGCCTCCTACAGTGTACCGTTATGGTATTGAATAAAGTGCTATAACACACTTCAAGGCCCTAATCCAATTGAATTGTTGCGCCAACGATTATTTTTATAATTTTTCCGTTTTCGGGCATCAGTTCATACCTCCGCGGCATATAGCAGAATGGACTGCGTAGTTACCAGAAGAAGACTTGTTCGCCGTTGTTTTGATTTGCTCGAAGAAGCTCATCTTCGAGTCGAACATTAAACCATTGGTTTTGACTCGCCGATCGATATGAGACGCAGAGTTGGAATTCTATTTCTGGCCAAGATAACTACTTCCGTTTTTGCCAGTGCAAAGCTGAAACCATCAGCAGTCGTCCATCTGCTTGCCCGTCGCACCAATATGCCAAATCTGATTTTTGCCTGTTCAACAGTGTGTCACCGTGTTATCCCTGTTCTGAACGTGAGTTGCTTTGGAGATAAATCCCCGGCAGCACGGATCGCTTTAGCGTGGCTACTCCTGATGGGCTTTTGAAGCACTTGGCCGTGTCAAGCATACACAGCAGTAGTAGATTGCGGCTCAGCGGCTCCTTTTCCTTTGTTTCGATACCTGAGCGCTTCGAAAGAGCGCCTGGTGAAAAGGGGGAAGTCGTCGACGGCTTACGCGCTGTTGCCATCAATTCCCACCGGATGTCTGGGTAAATAATGCCCGTACAATGTGGTCCACCCCCATTGAGAAGGTTCTGCCACACCGCGAATTTGCTTTTATTTATCGCGCCTCAGAGTCTCCTTTTAGCTGATCTGTACTCTGCCTTTGTAGGGCATGCCTCCTCGGGAGCGTGTAAACGCTGTACCGAACAGCAGAACTTATAACACTCTTTCTATAGGTTGGCAAATTCCGCTGCTAGGTCTCTCCGGGGTATGGAAGCTTCATAGGCTGTCGTTATCAGGTTCATCATTGAATTTACGATATTGGCAGCTGCAATGCTGAAGTCGGAGCCTTGTTTCGATATTGTTCATTGATTGGCACTAGAACAGCTTTTACCTCCACAGCGAACTGCGCTAGCAAATCGTGAGCGGTTGTACTTACTTACAGAAAACGCAATTCTCTTTTTCACTTGGTGACCTAGTTTACCGCATTTATTTCTCCTGTCGGGTTCCTGGCAAGTTGTAGGCGTGTGTCCTTAGTCCATGCACCTGTAAAATTTGGTGCGGGTTATACGTTCCATATCCTTCGCACTATCCATCCCTCTGTTAAGGAGTTTCCCCACGTGTTGTTGGGCGACTTTCCCCACTGTCAGCTTTTGGCTTCGTACATTCGCAGAATTTAGTTAGCTCTGGATATTCACGCTTCACCCACCACTTCGACCTTTTCTGTGAGGCAGTCAAGATCTCGGATTTTTAGAGAGGCTCTAGATTAGAACCGAGAGCCTTCTCCCCCAGTAGCCACTTGACCGCTTCGCAGAACATACTTTTGCCTAATTCAACAAGGACACCGCCAATTTGAAGACCAGTGTTGGGTCTGACAGTGCCGTCCGTCCTCCTCGTCTTCGGTGATGAAGTTCAATGGATCATGGCATCTTTCCTCAAACACCTCGACTGCACTGACATCTGTTTACTTTTACGCCCAGTCATGGACCTTGGACAAAATGACTCTCGATTTAGAGGATGCAAGCAACTGAAGATAATAAAACTTAGGTTCTTAGTCTGATTATTCTATGCTAATGTTCTTTATGTGTCACTATATGGGAGTAAAAACTTCTCAAGACTCAGATTCTATTGGTCTATTATACTCCAGTCCCCCGTCTAACGGAATATCCCGGATTCGTTTATGTATCGCAGGATTCCCGTTAGTGGATGTGATACTACCCGCTACAAATGTAGCACATCAGCACCAAAACTCTGATGTCTGATGCGTCCACATGCGTGGCATTTATCATACATAGAAAATATTCCGTGGATTCCTCTTCCTCATTACAGGAAGGACAAGTACCATCTTGAAGAATTTCGATTCTAAACATATGTCCAGTTAGTGAATTATGGCCAGTCAGAATGCTGCAAATTCTGCAAATCTTCCTACTTTTCGACAGGATAAAATTTGTTGTATGTTTGGTTGGTTCTGACAGGAAATGTTTGGTGCGTTTAGTAGCATTAAGGCTCAGCCATGTCATTACAGGAAGCTTGTTCCCAGTTTTTGATAGCAGCATTAGCCAATGCTACTGACATTCCAATTGATGGTTCCGGTTCGGGCATGGGGAAAATTGAACCTTCTTTTGGTAAAGCATCCAAGATGTCATTTACCTTTACACCACAATGACCGGGTACCCAGAGAAGTTCCACCGCATCGAATCTAGAAAGAGAGTTTAATCGATTTCTACATTTCTGAACGATTTTTGACGTTAGCAAAGGGCTGCTCAACGCACTCAATGCAACTTGATTATTGCTACATATTGCGATACGCCTGCCCTTCAACCGCTCGTCAATCATCGAGGTTGCCGCCCTTAGGATTGCATATATTCCAGCCTGAAAGGCCGTTCCCAAGGGAAAAGCCAACTTTTCGTTTTTATTCGAGAGGTAGACTCCGGTTCCAGAGCCCTGTTCAGTTTTTGAGCCACCGGTATAGAAGACGTCAGTATATCCTGGTACGCATTCTTCTGGTTCATCGCAGTTTTCTTTTCGTTTGAAGATAACCTCATATCTTCCACCAAACACCAACTGGATTCAGTTCTTCTAATAACTCCTTAATGCTCTGTGCCCGCCCCGTCCATTCTTTCCCCATAGATCTAATCGAATTAGTCCCTGAGCTGCTTTCTTTGCTCTGAATAAACAAATCCAAGGGCTGCAAATTGAGTAATGCATTCAGAGCTGCGCCGGATGTCGTGCTCATGGCACCGGTGATAGACAGACACAGTTCTTTGTAGTGTGGCTAGTTTGCAGCGAAAACTCTTTTGTTTCATCTTAACCCACCACATTACGAATGCATAATCGAACATCGGCCTAATGATAACGACATATATCCATATTATTACCTGACGCCTAAGTCTCTGTGTCAAGGCGAAGGTCCGCCTACACAGCCCATAAGCTGTTAGAGCTCGTTTCATCTTTATCTCTACATGTTTTTTCCAAAGAAGTCTTTTAATTGAAGTGACTCCCAGATATTTCACTTCTTCAGAGAGTTGAAGGGTTGTACCCCTCATCTCTGGAAGGCAACGACCATTCAGTTTCTTCCTTTTTGTAAATAATACCATTGTGGTTTTATTTGGATTTACTAAAAGTCCAAGTCTGAGGCATCAACTGTCAATCAAATCAATGGCGCGCATTCTGTTTGTTACTAGTTTAAGTTTCCCTGGAACTTCTATGTGGAAACAGTGCACTTTCACGATCAAAAATGATATTTTCCTTCTAACATCTCGAGTTTTGACATGGTGTCAGAGTACAAACATTCCGGGCTTTCTTGAACCGATTTTAGGATGTGTTGTATTTAGAACAATGTGTCTCTAATATGATAGGACTGTGAATTTTGCAGAAATCAAAGCCGCCGACCATACTGTACATACTGATCTTATGGAGAATATAAGATTGTTTATGAAACGCTTGCCACAACCATAATAGGTTACATCATCTTACCTATCCCAATTCCCATCTTTATTACGTTCTGAAAAGAAGATATCGGTAAAATAAGTATTTTAATCGATTGTTAGCATTGAAGAAACGTAGCAGTAATTTTTCTTGTACGAAGGATGCAGACAATGTTTGTTTAGCAAAATTTTGAATTCTGGATGTTAAACATTGTTAGTCCTTGTTATCGTTCTCAATAGTAAACATAGAATCCTGTTGAAACAGTCCGTGCCTCTAATTTAGATAACAGCCAACATTTTTCTCTTTAAACTTATCTACAGTATATGTTTTGACCACAAAGGGTGACACAACGCAAGCAAAGAGATGTGCAAATGGAGAAAACTTGATTGTCATCCGCTTGGAAAAGTCCGAGCACCCAATTAGTACGGTTAGCACTCTATGATTGTTCGACATGGTGCGCGTGCGCTGAACTAGATATAACTAAATATATTTCCATTGTATAATTGGGCCTGTTATTCCCCCTACACATTAACGGAAAGGAATAGTACGTCAGATCCCTGAGAGATCCACTTAATGTTGCAAAGATTGCACGAAGTCTTCTAATTAAGAGCATCTCTCAAAGATTTCAGCTCATAAGTCGCTTTCAGAGTCTTGAACGATTCACCTACATATTTCCTGCCGGCGTAGCCTGATTTTATGAAATTCAGTTAGTTTGGGCCCTCATTTAATGCCCCTCCTCGCGGTTATTTTGCTAATTTTTCTTACAACAAACAACAAAGTAGCAATTATATGCAAAAAGAGTATTTTCCGTTAAAACAATACTATTTTATTAATATCTATTTATTACCCATATCGAACTGATCGTAAAACGCAAAAATAAATTTACCATAATATTAAATAAAGTGATAATAGTTTACTCAACAGTATAAATAATATATGTTTATCATTCTCATTCACTGATTGGTTAAATATTCGATATTTCGCTGTAGCTATGCCTGCAGCTAATTAAGCATAGTATGTCTATCGTAAATGTTACGTCTTTGTTCGCGGACTTGTTTTTTCCACTTATCTTGCTGATGGCCAACGCGGTTTAATACATTTCCACGCGAGCTCATTGCCTGAACAGACGACGATTGAGCTGGGGCGCCTACTGATGCGGTATCATCCTGTGAATAAGAGGAGGCAGGTTTTGGTTTGTTTCATAAATACAAGCAAGTTTTTGGTGCTATATGAAATTTACAGCAATGGTTGTTTTAAAAATGCTACAATGCAAAAACGCTAACAGAATGATAATTGTTAATCACAATGATAGAAACGCCACGCTAAAATTGTTGTGCCTGACAACGGAAAATTGCGAACGAAATGAAACTAGAAATTAGACACTAAAAAATAACAAAACCGAAAAAAATGTGTACTACACATCCGTGTCTTTATTATATTCTAAAAGTGAATATCGAACGTTGGGATAAGCAATAACTACATCTTCATTAGTGTGCTCCTGGTAGTTGGCCTTCACTCGCTTGTTCAGTAGTGGGTCGAGGCACATGAGGAACAGCATGTAGATGACCAGAATCGAAATGATCCAGATAACCATTATGACCACAACCTGCAAAAATTGAAATCGTGAAAATTGACGCAATCTTATCTATCCGACAGAAGTTGTACTTTGATAATTGCTGTATTTCGGTATTCGTAGTTGCATTCGCATCTTGGACAGAATTCGCGCTCTTTGCCAGCGATTTTCTCACGAAGTCTTGGAAGAATAACTCCATCGCAGTTGCTACGGCGGAAATATATCATTTTAATGTTTTGGAAGATGCAAGAAGAAATGTATATGTTTGATGTACTATATGTTTTATATAATGTTTCCATAACTATGTTGCGGGGGGTTAGAGGGAGGCAAATGACTTAGAGCAGAATATCACCGATTGCGCAGAAGCCCACTTAAATATATTTGATAACAATGCTTTTAAACTTATTCTATGATGCTGCCGAGCAATCTTTTAGTAACAAGTAAGAATGTATGTAGATTGACAGCTTGGTTGTTGAGAGGCTTTTCGTCAATGTATCCTTATAGATCAAATTAACTAACACGAAAACGAGAAATTAGCTTCCGATTGGATTCATTATCATCAACGGCGCAATAACCGGTCTCCGGTCTATGACTGCCTTAGTAAGGAACTCCAGACATCCCGGTTTTGTGCCGAGGTCCACCAATTCGATATCCCTAAAACCTGTCTGGCGTCCTGATCTACGCCATCGTTCCATCTGAGGCAGGGTCTGCCACGTCTTTTTTTTTCCACTATAGATATTGCCCTTATATATTTTCCGGGCAAAATCAACCTCACCCATAGGGATTAGATGATCCACCCACCGCAATTTGTTGAGCCGGATTTTATCCATAACCAGAGGGTCGTTCATAGATTTCGTCGTTATAGAGGCTGCGGAATCGTTCATCCTTAAATAGAGGGCCAATTCTTCGGAGGATACTTCTCTCGAACGCGGCCAATTTTCCTTGCTAAGAACCCAGGTGTTCGAGGAATACATAAGGACTGGCAAGATCATAGTCTTGTATAGTAAGAGCTTTGACCCTATGGTGAGACTTTTCGAGCGGAACAGTTTTTGTAAGCTGAATAGGCTCAGTTGGTTGCCAACAACCTTGCGCGGATTTCATCGTCATAGCTGTTATTGGTTGTGATTGTCGACCCTAGATAGGAGAAATTTTCAACGTTCTAAAGTTGTCGTCTCCTATCTTTATTGTTCTCGCTAACCAGTGCGACTCGGTTTTCGTTCTTCTTTGTTTTTTGGTACTGACGTTGCCACCATGTACTTCGTCTTGCCTTCATTAATGTGCATCCCAAGATTTCGTGCCAATCGCCGCCTGCTCGATCTGGATGAACGTAGTGTGGCGGAAAGAGCAACTTACGTGTCGGGCGCACGCGAGTGTGAATCGTGGCGGCCATGACATCGAAAAACAATTTTTGACAGCGAAAATTATTTTTCGGTGTTAGTTTGTATTCGAGTTGGAGTTCCGCTTACAGCATGTATTGGGACCGGTAAGTTCTAACTGATCGCCATATTTCACAAAACAAACCTGACGTGCTGTTAGTTGACAAGACGGTTCGCTCCGCGTATAGTATGGATGTTGCTATCCCCATAATAGCAACATGGAACGGAAATTCGTGCAGAAGAAGGTGAACTATAAGTCACTGTCTCGGGAAATGAAAGAAATTTGGCGTCTCGAGAAAGTGGTTGTAGTTCCCATACAGCTACAGGTATATTATTTAAATCCCTCACGGCTTCCCTTGATGTCCTGGGACTCTCACACATGCTGGTTCAAATCAGGCAGAAATATACTATGATGCTTACGTGCTTGATGTTGCGGAGAGTTCTCGACGGATTCTCCCATTAACCTACTACCGGCAATCATTACCAGCGCCTTTTTATAATTTAAGTAGGTAGGAACCTCCGAGCTGGCATGCTTGGCATTTAGTGCTAGTATTAGGTAAAACCCGGCATCTGCCGAGATTGCGACAACTCGGAAAATAAAATGACTTTAAGAGTAAAATATTATATTATTATAAAGGATAATCTTATTTATCCCATAATTGGTGACCCCCGTGTCAACGCACGTACGCAGTAAGATGTTGGTCAGAAGTTTTTGTAGCAACAAAGCAAGAATCATCCACATTGGAAACAAGCCGGCGGAAAACGGAATTCTTGGAACGATCGATCGTGCCGTGAATTGAAGAAAAGTACAAATGAATTTTCGCGACTGCTGCATTTCCCGAATATTTTGCAGGTTTCCAAAGTTCGCTACCCAAAAGGACAAATGCCAGAAAGAAGGGTGGAATAAAATGAATTTTTAAGTATGCCGATGAATTTTGCGATAGGAATTTTCAGAGAAAAATTCGCTCGTAAATAATTGAAGTTTTGAAGAAAGGTGCAGTTCTCACGCCTATATCTAATCAACAAGCTGCATCGCAGTCACAGTCAAATTTGGTTAAGCCAATGGCAACAGCTGCTAAGATTCCACCCAACTGCACAAGTACATCACCATTCTCAACAATAAAATCACAGCCTGCGAAGGTACAATCGCCCGGCAAGCAGCCGAAACAACCACAGGTGCAGCATTCAACGGACCCAATCTCCTCTGCAGCAATCACTGCTGTCCATAGGAAATGTAGTAGGGACACCGTTGACGACGCTGTCAAATGGTTTCTTTTCGTCAGTCCCCAAGACGATCAGGGTGCCCCCCTTTGACGGCGCAATCCAGCGGCGTGGTTTCGCCAATTGGTGGCACAATTTGCGCTGGCGTACGTCACAACAGACGCTACGCGTTCCAGGGGACCATTAGACTAGTTACGGACATGTTGGAGGACTGCTCCTATGTCAGGCTAAAGGAGCAGCTCAGTGAGTGACGAGCTGATGCTGGGCGACCGTTTCCCCAGCCAGCTGCTTCTAGAAATGGGGCAGCTGGTCGATTCAGAGCTATTGAAGTCTCTTTGGTTGGACCCGGAGAGCACCAGGCCAAAATGGTACCTGCGCGGACTCGGGGTCGCTGGAGGTATTGTCTGCCACGGCCGACAAAGTCCACGAGGTGTACGCACGCCCCGTGATTGCGGAAGTCTCTAGAGACACAAATCGGGAAATAGAAGAATTAAAGACAATGGTGACGACACTTACGGAAGCAGTCTTGAAGCTTACGATGACTGCAGGTACTTTGCGTCGGGGAGGTAGATCGCAGTCACGGTCGATATCTGCTTCCTGAAAAGGGCGTTCGGGTAGTCGCGCGCCGGAACCCTCATAGGCCCCGACGGTTTGCTGGTACCACCGTAAATCCGGAGCTCAAGCGACTGAATGTACCACCGGATGCAATTTCAATGTAACGTAAAAGTAGGCTCGCTGGCTGCCTCAGTGACGGTTACCCGAAGCGCAATTTTCGATCCTCGATCCGGGCGTTGCTTTCTGGTTGATACGGGCGTTGAGGTATTGGTTCTCCCCGTGCTCCGTCCAAACACGTTGATAGGGCGAAACATGCGACTGGCTGCCGCGAACTCCTCGCTGCACTTACGGCTATAGGCAGATAGACGTCTGCTGGGCAGACATTTTAGAAATTCATCCACCCTGTCCTACGAAATTTAAACTTGATGTTTGGTATTTGGTGTTTTGGTCGTCTTTTCGTCCGAATCTGAGCATTTGGAGCATCCCGAGGGCATTTTTCAACGTCTCTTTGAGGCCGGGCCCGTTCTAAACGTTGAAAAATCTTAATTCCTTGTCGGCCACATGATTACATCTGACGGAATTCAAACAGACACAGACAAGGTAGAAGCGATCAAAAACTTTCCCCTGCCAACCACGGTGAAGGATCTGCGAAGGTTCTTGGGCATTTTAAATTTCTATCGTCGTTTCTTGCCCAAGGCCGCTCATCACCAAGCGATCCTGAACGCTTACTTCTCTGGGTCTAAAACCAAAGACTCCAGCGAGGTTGCGTGGTCTACTGAGGCCGCTCAGGCGTTTGAAACGGTCAAACAAGCTTGTTGATGCTACACTACTGGCATTTCCTCAGCCAGATGTACCCCTAACTGTGTTCGTTGATGCCTTAGGCACAGCGATAGGCGCCGCTCTTCACCAACGGGCGGATCAAACCTGGCAACCGTTGAGCTTCTTTTCGAAACAACTCAACCCAGCTTAACGTAACTACAGCGCCTCCGATTGTGAGCTAATCGGCTTGTCTTATTTCCCGAGGCCAACGTGATAAAACGGTTCCATGGTGGGACTAGATCGTGCTTGCAAAAGCAATAAAGATGAAAAGATGATGGCTAAATTTCCAGAACTAACAGCATGAGTATAAGAGGTTTGTAAAACGTTCGAAACGAGACTCATTTAGAGTATACTGTGAGGAACTGGAAAGTGAAGGGGAAACTTTCAGGTTGTGCAGAGTTCTTAATAAGGATGAGTCGGTCAAGTTGGACTCTCTTAGAAAACCGCATGACACTTTCAGGAACTCCAGAGTCGAGTCTATATAGACTCTCTTGGAAGTACATCATCCGGGAGAATAGGTCTCAGAAGTGGAGAAGTGGGAACAAGTGAATTGGCGGTTTTTGCAAACCCTTCAACACGAAGGTGTTGCAAGAGGAATGGATGACCCAGCGATGCTAAAGAAGGGTATAGAGTACTTAGAGTAACATCTAAGAAATATTTTTCGAAGATTCTTGCTCTGGGCTATGTGTCTTTCTCTTGGCAGAAGGTGAAGGTAGTCTTCATACCAAAGCCTGGGAAAGATGACTATCCTAATTCAAAGAACTTCAGGCAAATCAGCTTAACATCATTTTCGCTTAAATGTCTGGAGAGACTGGTTGAGCGTCCCATTCGCGAGAAGGCGCTAAAGTCGCACCCCCTAAATGAAAACCAATATGCTTACCAACGTGGAAAGGCCTGTGAGTCTGCTCTTCATTCTTTGATTTCAAAGATAGAGGATGTCACTCTGAAGGGTGAGTACGCGATGGGGGTGTTCGTGTTCGTTCAAGCTTATGCGGATGATATGGCTGTGCTGGCTGTCGACCGAGATCTCGGAATGGTGTGTATTGATCACAACGCGCCGTTGATTTGATTGACAGTTGGTGTCTCAGGCAAAGACTTTCAGTAAATCCAAATAAAACCACAATGATATTATTAACAAAAAGGACGAAACTGAATGGTCTTTGCCTTTCAGAGATGAGAGGTACAACCCCTCAACTCTCCGAAGAAGTGAAATATCTGGGAGTCACTCCATTTAAAGAACTTCTTTGGAACAAACATGTAGAAGATGAAACGAGCTCTCACAGCTTATGGGCTGTGTAGGCGGACCTTTGCCTCGACAAGGGGGTTTAGGCCTCAGGTAGTAATGTGGATATATGTTGCTATTATTAGGCCGATGCTCGATTATGCATCCGTAGTGTGCTGGGTTAAGGTGAAACAGAAGCGTTTTCGCTGTAAACTTGCCACACTGCAAAGAACTGTGTGTCTGGGTATCAGCGGGACCGTGAGTACCACATCCGGTGCAGCTCTCAATTTGCAGCTCTTGGATTTGTTTATTCAGAGTACTGCAATGAGAGCAGCTCATAGACTATTTCGATTAGATCTATAGGGAAACAATGGACGTGGGGTCACAGAGCATTGGAAGAGTTACTGGGAGAACAGAATTAGTTTTCACAATGCCTTCTGATTCTCGGATCCCCATACATCTGTTTGGTAGAAGATATGATGTTATCTTGAAACGAAGAGAATACTGGTACGAACCAGAAGAATGCCTGTCAAGTTATACTGACGTCTTTTACACCGATGGCTCAAAGACAGAAAATGGTTCTGGAGCAGGAGTGTACCTCTCGAATAAAAACGAGAAGTGGGTTTTTCCTTTGGGACAATACGCAACGGTCTTTCAGGCTGAAGTGTATGCGACCCAAAGGGCGGCAACCTGGATGATTGGCGAGCGGTTGAAGGACAGGCGCATCGCAATCTGTAGCGATAATCAAGCTGCATTAAGGGCGTTGAGTAGCAATTTGATCACTTCAAAAATCGTTCAGGATTGTAGAAACCGATTGAATTCTATTTCTAGATTCAATACGGTGGATTTACTCTGGGCACCTGGTCATTGGGGTGTAGAGGGAAATAAAATCTCGGATGCCTTAGCAAAAGAGGGTTCAACTTTCCCCATGCCCGCACCGGAACCAGTAATTGGGGTGTCGATAGCATTGGCTGATGTTGCTGTCAAAAACTTCCCATAATGACAGGTGGCGAAGCCTTAATACTGCTAGACAGACCAAACTCTTCCTGTCAGAACCAAACAAACATACTGCAAAGTTTATCCTGTCGAAAAGCAGGAAGACTTGCAGAAGTATTGTGGGCATTTTGACTGGCCAACATTTTGCTAGCTGGGCATATGTTCAGAATAGAGAATTATCCAAGATGATACGTGTCCATCCTGTAATGAGGGAGCGGAATCCACGGAACCTCTTCTATGTGAGTTCCCCGCCTACGGACGCATCAGACATCAGATTTTTGGTGCTGGTGTGCTCAACTGCAGCGGCTAGCATCACATCCACTAACGAAAATCCTGCGATACATAAACAAATCCGGGATATTCCGTTAGACGGGTGAATTGAGTACAATGGACCACTAATGTCTGAGCGCTCAGAGGCTTTGCCTCTCCTCCACCTCAAACACACATCGATCCTTTTCAGATTTTGAACACTGAACAAAATTTACGAGTGATAATAAATTAGCAGATTTTTTCCGCAAAAATCGTATTTTCATTCAAAGTGTTGCCAAAAAGTAAAAAATTGAAATTTAGGAAAACCCTCTCAGCGTTACTTGGGATAAGCAATCTAATGAAAGAACTTGGATTTTTTGATTTCAGATGATCCAGCACCGAGTGGAGGGGCACCGCAATTCTACTTTTTTGGGAGACGTTCCCGAATAATTGTTGCCATCACCTTATTTTTCAGTATTTCTTCATAAAAATTTTACACGATATTCTTCGAGTATCATAGTTTAGTATACTGTTGGTTTTGATAAATAAATTTTAACTGTGTCATCGAAAAAATCGCAAAATAATGATTTTTTTTGCACGAATTAATGTTACGCCCCTCTTAATGGAATCTACCGGAAACTTTACTATGCAGCGCCTTTCAAATGGGTCTATATTATCAAGTGATGAGCGGAAAAGTTTTTGAAGTACGTCATAAAAAACTTTCATCTATAGCGAGTGACATTGTACGATCTGTGAAGCCAGAATCCAGGCCTGACACTAATCATCTTAGAAAGGCTGACTAATGTTTGCATAGATAAGACACGGTTCCGAAAATTAGTCGTCCAATATTGTGTTTACATACCACATCGAAGGCGGTACATTCTCGATGAAAAGCATTCGATCAGTATCTTGAGTGTTGTTTTGCACGGATGCGATGCTCGGGCAAATGCATTTACATCTTTTATCTTCGTACGACTGTGTCTGGGCCTGGAATTTCAAAGATGTTTGGATAGTCATTTGAGGCTCTAATTAGGATGCAAGTTTACTCACGCTGGCGAGACTTATAAAACTACACACTACGAAAAACCCTAATACTTTTATATACATCGTTGCGGCACAATTAAATCATTAAAGCGACACAAAAACCGAACCACAGAAATTAGTCGCATCCACCTTGTTTTTTTTCGTTTGACGTTTGTTTGTGACAACTCATACTAATACACTGCTAAATTCAAAAGAGAGGCTAATAAGAAAGTGACAATATTTGAGACTATAGTGGTTTTTGGGTTGGCAGTTCCGCAGTTGTTATTAGATCGGTTGTCAGTGCCGTGTCAATTTGACGTGTCTTGGGTTCTTATTGTGTTCGTCGGTTGTGTTCCTCTTACACCCTCGATTTATCACTTTGTGGTTCTTTTTCTGAATTGATTTCATCCAGTGATTAGTTAAAATGGCAAGTGCAGCGAGTTCATCGACAGAGATTCCCCCCAAACATCACGCCGACGGGCGTAAGGTCGCGCTGATAACCGGCATCACGGGACAGGTTAGTTGGATCTCTAATTAAGTGCAGGTGCTACGTGTTGGGCCGGGTGTCTCGCCACCCTCGCTCCGATACACCTGTGGCGACTCATACGTGCCGCCCGCTTGGACCAATGGGTGGCTGACACCCGGTGTTTACGTTTCGGATATCAGTTTTGCTTCCTGTCCTATTAGAGGGTTAAGTGAATCCTCTACAGAACAGTAGATGGCAGGATGCGGTGGTTTGAGGATGAAATTTGCAACGGATGATAGTCATGGCCGGATTGGAGATGGCTCAAAATTTCGTTGTTCTAGAAAAAGGTGTTATCGTGATACGAATCTAGGGCGCTGATTCGATTGGCTGATAAGTTATCAGAAATGAATCATTGAAGATGTGGCATGGCAACATTCTTAAGCCCATGTTTAGTTTTAAGGTTTTGTATAAAACAACGCATACAGCGAGTGACATAAATTTAGGTGGAGTTTAAAGGGGGGCTCCCCGTACATACAAAGGGGGATTTAAAAAAAAAATTGCACTGGATACAGTCGTGTAGGGTATCAAATGAAAGGTCTCGATTTGTACTTTCCGAAACATTAGTTATGGCGTCATTTGCAAAGTGCGTGAACCAGGGGTAAAAATGTATGCACTTAAAGTGAGACAGGACTCATTTTCGGAAACTACTTAACCCAAAAATCCGAAAAAAATCAGGAAAGTGCACTTAGATGAAATCTCGGCCTCAAAATATGTCCCATTCCGATATCTGCTCAAATAAACTTACTAATAGCAGAAATTGACTGAAAAACCTCCTTTAGTTTCATCCTAGGAGTAGCACCGGCATAGAGGGCAGTATCGTGCATACGCGTGCCAAGTTTCATGAAAACAGTTCAAACTTATCAATTTCGTGCGAATTAAGAGCATCCTAAGTCATACAAATAAGATGATGACGTCATAATTAACGAGAATAATAGACATTCGAATGAAATATTAAGAATCTATTTCTTCCCAGCCCTTATAGATTTAATGTCTGTCTGTCTTTTTTTTTTGAGGAGGTGGAAATCTTAAAGACACTGGCCTGGACACGCCAGCGTGTGGGATTCTTACCCACTAAAACCACCCCCGACTCCCCCAAGCCCCGTGGAGTCAGCTCATTTTAGCTTGTTTCCCTTTCGTCTCTACGCTGCGTACGTAACCGCGCTTTTCTAGTCTCCTCTGCCTTTCGCAGTTTGCTTTGGATAGATACGGCCATGGAGTTGATCGCAGTCTTCCTGACATGCTAACATTCTTCGCACCAAATTCTCTGGTATGAGCACCTCTCTTAGAGTCTTCTCTAGGGTCTTCCTTTCCTCCACAAACCTTGGACAGTAGAAGAATACATGCTCTGGGTCCTCTGGGACTCCATCGCAGTTTAGACAATCGGAAGAGGTATCTAGTTTAAACCTGAAGAGGTACTGACGATTATAATTAATCTCACCGTGCCGTCTATCCAACCACTCCTTGATGGCAGGGATGAGCCTGTGTGTCCACCGACGCTTTCCCGAGCGTTCCCAACGCTCTTGCCATCTTTTTAGAGATCTCCCCCTTTCGGCGTTCGTCGTCTGCGATAAAGGAGAGGTAGACTTCGCATTATATATATTCGTCATCTCATCTGCCAAGATGTCAATGGACATCATTCCAGAGATGACGAATGCTGCATCATCTGAGACAGTCCTGAATGCCGAGCATACCCTTAGGGCTGTTCTTCTGTAGACTGAACTCAGTTTGTTAGCGTTAAATGTAACCTGCGATGGTTTTCCCCAAACTGGAGCTGCATAGAGCAGGATCGAACACATTACCCTAGCTATAAGCAACCTGGAAGCATGCCGTGGCCCTCCCACGTTCCTCCCCATCATCCTTGCCAGGGTCATATTTACAGTGGATGCTTTGTCATAAACATACTGTACGTGTGGCTTATAGCTAAGCTTCCCGTCTATCATCACTCCCAAGTATTTGATGGCAGGCTTAGAAGTGATGATATGATTTCCAATTTGAATACGGGCAAAATTTCTTTTCTGGCGCTTGGTGATGAGGACCGCTTCCCTTTTTTCCTCTGCAAGTGTCAGACCAGAACTGTCTAGCCAACCCTTAACAGCACTGATTGCGTCGCATGAGTATAACTCAGCGTCTTCGAGGTGCTTTGCGACCACAACCAGCGCTATATCGTCGGCGTAGCCCTCCACCGCGGCTTCCTTCGGAAGAGGAAGATTAGGTACATCGCTGTACATGATGTTTCACAGCAGTGGACCCAGTACCGAGCTCTGTGGGACACTCGCGGAGACAACGTACTCCTGGGGTCCGTCATCGGTGCCATACCAAAGCCCCGTTCTTGTAAATATCTGTTAACAATAGCTGCAACATAAGCGGGAATACCAATCTTCGTCAGAGATTCCCGTATTAGTTTCCGATTGGCCGAATTGAATGCATTTCTCACATCCAGGGTCACTACTATGCAATATTTGCTAGTATCGTGTATTCGTGGATTGCATCTTCGGCCAAGCCAGTAACCATTTTGATGATTACGGAACCCATACTGCCGATCTGATAGACCTCCCTGGCTCTCAACAACCGGGAGTAATCTATTATAGATTACTCGCTCTAGCATTTTCCTCACAGTGTTCAAAAGACAAATAGGTCTGTAGGAGGTTGGCTCACCTGGAGGTTTTCCAGCCTTAGGCAGTAGCACCAACTTCTGTCGCTTCCATGATGCAGGAAATATCCCCTCAGACATGCACGCTTCGAACAACTCAGTGAACATGTCCGGTCTGGATTTCACGGGAAGCTTAAGGGCCTTATTCGGCACGGCATCCAGACCCGGAGCTTTGTTATCTCCTATCCTAGCGCAGATCTCCAGCAGCTCGTCACTGGTGACGAGCTTGAGGGTTTTGCAGGCTTCCTTATAGGCGCGCTCTTTTTGCCCTCGGTCGATTCTGCCTACCACTCTCTGAGCCGGTCTTCTGGCTCGGTGACAGGCTGATCGAAGGCTGGCCAATTCAACAATCCACCAGTAGTTTGGTCTTCTACTGGGGAATGAGCAGCAGGAATGAACGTCACATGCTTTGGCGATGCATTGGGCCACGTGGACAGCTCTTTCCGTAGAGGTGCCTGCTTTATTAGGTTGGTCTAACCACACCTCTATGAAGGTCTGCTCATCCGGAGCTTTAGCGGACCAGCCTGACATCTTTTCTGTCTGTCTGCCTGTCACACGCACTTTTCTCAGAAACGGCTACACCAATTGACACGAAATTTGGTTAGAAGGTGGTAGCTGTGAAGGCCCAGGCATACGGTGAGTGACATCCTTCTACGTTCAGATTTAGGGGGGGGTCCCCACACATGTAAAAGGGGGGTGTAAAACATTTTTTTATCATCGAATATAGTTATGTGGGGTATCAAATGAAAGGTCTCGATTACTTTTAGTACTTTTCGAAGCGGGTCTTAGTTTTGAGATTTGTTAAAAAGGCGGGGAGTGGGTGGGGTGGAAAGTGATGATTTCTTTAACGGACCCATTCTTAGAAACTACATAACCGAAAAATCTGAAAAAATTCATGAAGCTGCCTCTATATGGTGCCCAGGTCTCAAAATACTCTCCATATCGATATCCGTTCAAATTAAGTTAATAATAGTATTTTATATTATCATATTTTTGGGGAAATTGAGTAAAACCCCCCTAAAGTGTATCCCAGAGTTATAAAAGTTGGTGGTAGTATAAAATATAATAAGGATATTATCTCCAAGTTTGATCAAGATCATACTATTACTAACAAAGTTACAGTAGTTCAAATGTGACTTTACCGTGTAAATTTATTGCAACCAAATATCAATATCATACTAAAGTGGGTAGTCAGACATGCTAAATGCAAATACATAACGGGCTATGCACAAATGGGATAGTTCTACACTCAAATACACTCACAGAAGAAGCAAATAAAAACTTTCATACCTGAAGCGCCGAGCTTCCGGTGTCCCGACTTGTTTAAATTCTTCGCATTTGCTAATAATATTAAACTCAGGGTGTGAAGCGTATGAGGTTGACTATTATCAATACAGGGCTTTCCATCAAATGATTTATTTTCTAAAAAATAGAGATCAATGGAATTTTTAGCTATGTGACACGGAGCTGTCATGCACTCGTCGCTCCTCACATCTTCTTCTATTTCTTCAGCCTTTGTCCCGTTCACAAGCGGGGTCGACTCGTCGTGATCGGTTTCGCTATTTTATTTTATCAAATGCCTGATCTGGTTGTAATCGCGGGGCTATTAAATCCCCATCCAGCGTATCAAACCACCGTTGTTTCGGCCGGCCTTCGCTCGGTTGGTAAGTGAATTCTCGTTAGCGAGAATTACGTAACCACACCATCGAAAACGCAGTTTTTCCACGATCGATGCAATTCTATATCGATCGCAAATATCCTCATTTCGGATGTGATCAAAACGTGTCACGTCACTAGTCCAATGGAACATTTTAGTCCATCTTAGAGAGCGATAGGCGGACGACATTGCGGTAAATTTCAGATTCGAGACGTTTGCTGATACGTCGATGACAAAGAACACCGGTTTTGGAATGCCACCTCATTCAGATTGTGTAAAGCGTGAAGCAATTTCATTACGCAGTTTTCCATTGGCTGATAGCATTGACCCGAGATATTTAAATCGCTTAGTTCTGGGGAGGTCACCGTCGCTGACAGAACTGAGCGATTTAAATATCTCGAGTCAATGATATCAGCCAATGGAGAACTGCGTAATGAAATTTCTTCACGCATTAACGCAATCTGAATGAGGTGGCATTCCACAATCGGTGGCGCTTAGTGACGAGGACCACTTCCGTTTTTTCTTCCAAAATTGTCAGACCAGAGCCCTCTAGCCAACTTTTAACAGCACTGATTGCCTCGCCTGAGTATAACTTAGCATCTTTGAGATGCTTTGCGACAACAACCAGCGTTATATCGACAGCGAAGCCCGCCACCGTGGGCAAGATTAAGTACATCGTTGTACATGATGTTCCACAGTAGTGGGCCCAATACGGAGCCTTGCAGGACACCTGCGAAAACAACATACTCCTGGGGTCTGTCATAGGTGTCATACCAGAGTCTCCTTTCAGTTAATAACTATTGACGATAGTACCGAGATAGGCGGGAATACCAACCTTCGCTAGATTCCAATTGGCCGAATTGCATGCATTTTTCACGTCCAGGGTTACTACTACGAAATATTTGTTGGTAATATCCTTTCCGTGAATTACATCTTTGGCCAAGCCAGCAACCAATTTCAGTAGTTGATCTGGCTTTACGGAACCTGTACTAATAATAATAATCGTTGGCGCAACAATCCATATTGGATCAGGGCCTTGAAGTGTGTTAGAGTATTGCATTCAAAACCGTAACGGTACACTACAGTACACTCTAGGAGGCAATGTGGTCAGCATTGCGCTCGCTCGAGATTATTACCCTGATTTTACTCAGGTATTCATTCATAGCTGGGTCGACTGGTATCCGACGTCAAATGACGATACAAATCCCACTGCCACCAGTGGGATTTGAACCGTGACCTTAGGTCC
Organism: Hermetia illucens; assembly: GCF_905115235.1. Classification (NCBI taxonomy): domain Eukaryota; kingdom Metazoa; phylum Arthropoda; class Insecta; order Diptera; family Stratiomyidae; genus Hermetia; species Hermetia illucens. The sequence goes on from NC_051850.1 coordinate 148,710,381, forward strand.
TTTTGCATACTCTCTATCATTTGCGGTGTCAGAAATGATACGGAATCCTGAAAAGCCAAATTTCTTAACGTTTACTGCTTAGACTTTTGCTCGTTTCTTTCGGTCGGAAAACTTTATACACTTATATCGAGCAGGTGTTTATCATGTTTAACAATTTGGAGGGCTCTTGCAGTTCGGGTTGCCCGGGTAATAGGGATCAGCTATGGAGCTATGGATTTTGGAAATTTGGGCGCAGATCTTAAGGAGAGGGACATCGATGTAATGTTCACGAAACGTCAGTGACTAAGCCACATAACATGCGGTTGAGATTCGAAAAAAAAACTCCAAAATGATTAAAACTTACCGTGAAAGTCTCAAATTAATTTAATTTATATTATATTTTAAGGAATTTAACGACTTTACTTTCATTTCCCTCATTTCAGGACGGTTCCTATCTTTGCGAACTCTTGTTATCAAAAGATTATGAAGTTCACGGTATAATTAGGCGTTCCAGCTCATTCAGCACGTCAAGAATACACCATTTATATGCGGATCCGAAGTCCCATAAAGAAGGAAAGATGAAGTTACATTACGGCGACATGACCGACAGTAGTAGTTTAGTGAAGATCATAACCCTTGTTCGGCCGTCAGAAATCTACAATTTGGCTGCCCAGAGCCATGTCAAAATATCATTTGATTTGAGCGAATACACGGCTGAAGTTGACGCTGTAGGAACACTGCGTTTACTAGACGCTATCCGCACTTGTGGTCTCGAAAAACAAGTCCGATTCTATCAGGCATCTACGTCTGAATTGTATGGTAAAGTGGTTGAAACGCCACAAAATGAGAAGACTCCATTCTATCCAAGATCACCGTATGGTAAGTGTTGAAATGTGTTTGTTATCTAAATTAAGTTATTAACTGCACTGAGTTTATATATCGAAGATATATGTTGAACAATTGGAATTACTTAAGGGGTAACACCACGGTAAAAGCATAAAAAAGGGCAATTTTAACATAACCACAACGAAAAGGAGGTGGAATAAATTCTTAATGAATGACTTTTTTCTATGCAAACTTGTTGTATCACGACTGCAACGCGGAGCCATGCCTTAAGTAGCCTGATACTGCACGCTGTTCTAATTCAATCACCTTATAAACAAATTTGTTAGATCGGCTTAAATTTGGTCGGTTTCATCGCCTAATGGCCTCCTGCGGTTTTGGCGAATCTGAGAATATCCTCTAGAGGCAGATAGTGCCCAAAAACTTCGTTGAAGAAAAACTTACCGAGCTACAATAAGAATGCCGCTATAGCAACCCCGAGTATTTTTACAAAGATTTTCGCATCTTGTCCCGTTCACAAGCGGGGTTGCGTCGTCGTGATCGGTTTCCCCATTTGGCTCTATCAAATACCTGATTTGGATGCAATCTCGAGCGTATCAAGCCGCAGTTGTTTCAGTCTGTCCTTTGGTCGTTTACCATCAACTTCGATGTTCAGACCAATCTTGGTAAGTGAATTCTCGTTAGCGCGAATGATCATACCATCGAAGACGCCTCTCTCGCAATTTTTCCACGATTGGTGCAACCCCATAACGATCGCGGATATCCTCATTTCGGATGTGATCAAAACGTTTCACACCACTAGTCTAACGCAACATCTTCGTCTCATTACCGCAAGACGCCGTTCATTGTCTTTTATAGTCGGCCAACACTCAGAACCATGGAGGGCGACAGAACGGATGACATTGCGGTAAACTTTAGATTTGAGACGTTCGTTGATACGTTGATAACAAAGAACACCGGTTGTGGAACGCCACCTCATCCAGGTTGCGTGAAGCAATTTCATAACCCAGTTCTCCATTGGCTGATAGCGCTGACAGTGATTGTGCATGTTTCATGGGGATCGGTCGTCAAAAATTCAGTTTTGTTTAGATTCAATCTAGGACCGTGTTACATGAGGCGATCATTCCATTTTTAAATAAGTTGCTCGAGATAATTTTTGCTATCAGATGCTAGGAAAACATCATTTGCATAAAGCAGTGTGTAGGGCGCTGGACGTTGGATATCCCGTGTGACGGTGTCCATAACAAGAACAAAGAGGAGTGGTGAGAGGGCGCTTCCTTGAAGAACACCAACGGAGACACAAAGCGGTTTTGATACACCCGCCATACTTCGAACTTTACTTTTCGGATCGTGGTAGAGCAATTGTTCCTCTGGCTCTAAGTGTTGTTCTAAGGCATACCAGATGAGTTCCTGTGGCACACGGACAACCGCTTTCTCTCGATCCAGAAATGTAACGTAAAGAGGGCGATGCTTCTTACGGTGTTTCTCCATGAGTAGCCGCGTAGCGTGTATTGCGTCAGTAGTTCCGCAGTTTCTGACAAATTCGGCTTTATTCACGGCTATTTCAACGGTTTCGCGAATACGGTTGTCAAGAATGAGTTCAAAAATTTTCTTGGTATGGGAAAGTAACCGGATCGGACGGTAATTCGAACAGTCTGCTGGACTACTTTTCTTTTTCCATATTGGAACAGTGGTACTTTCTTGCCAGTCAGAAGGTGTTCTTCCTTTCTGAATAACCCTATTAAAGAATTCACTGAGCCACAGATTTGGGTCCCAGCTCTTCGCTTTCCAGAGCTCAGATGCGATGTCGTCAGGTCCTGTTGCTTTCCCCGATTTAATTCGTTTTATAGTTGCGTTGACGGGTGGAACTGCTCCAAATGTCGGCAATGATTGTGGAAGTGGAGGATGAGCAAATTTTTCAGTTAAAATCTGCTCGAAGTATTCTTGCCATCTATTCGTTGCGGCTCGACAGTTGGTAAGCAAAGTACCTTCCTTGTCATTAACACAACAGAACTGTACGATATCCTGTGTGAGTTCGTTACGGCTTTTGGCAAGTCGATACAGATCTCTCTCGCCATCCCGAGTGTCCAGTTTATCGTAAAGATTTTTATAATGGTCCGCACGCGTGACAGCGACTGCTTTCTTTGCTTCCCGGTTGGCATTCTTATATATTTGTCAATTGGTCAGTGTTTTATCGTCGGTAGAGGCGTTTGTTTTCACGGACCTTCATTTCAACATCGTCATTCCAAAGCCAAGTATCTCGATTGATGTACCGCTTACCCGGCTGTGAATCGTGTCTTTCATTTGGTTCCAGGATTCTTCCACATTCGTAATGGTTGGTAATCGCGTAAGTAAGATCATTTCTTCTTTTTTCTCACGAAATCGCCACATTTAATGCGCGGTGGGCCAGTGCGTTCCTCACGCTGTTTTATCGGTGGCTTAATTCGCAGGACGTCAATCAACGGCCGATGTTGAGGTGCGATGGTCTCATAGGGAACGGCTTTGCAATCAGTGGCAGTGGTAAAATGTCGGCGTCTTATGAGAATATAGTCGATTTGCGTTTCACTGTTCCCACTATAAAATGTAGGAAGATGAGACAATCGTTTGATGAACCATGTATTCATAAGTACAAGGTCATGGGTGTCCGTAAAATCGATTATACGCTTGCCACCCTCATTGCGGGTTCCAAACCCCTTTAGCCCATGGTATCTGTTACCGTCGACCTTTTCACCCACATGACCATTAAGGAGGCTGGCAATGATAGAAAGCATCTTTCTCGACATCAGGTCGACCTGTCTGTGGTGTGTACGCGGTGAAGAAGTGAATAGTGCGATCAGCTAATATAATGGTGAGCTTCATCAGCCGATCATTAAATCGTTCGACATCACGAAATCCCTCTGAGATGGCAATCCCAACACGATATTGAGTGTGTTGGTTACCAAAATAGATAAGTTTATAGCCATTTTTAATCATTTTCTTGGTCGGCTTGTCGCGGGACTTGTCACTAAGAGAGATCAGGTAGACTTTAGCATAGTGGAATAACTCCAACTATACTTTATTTATCTCTTTCCCTGATCTCAGCATTTTATTTTTGTTTTATTGAGGATAGTACAAAGTGCTTTGCCTGAAACCCTCCTCCTTTACCTGGGCTTGGGACCGGCATACCATGGTAATAGTATGGCGGAGTTTTATAAAGATTTTCGCATGTCGTAAGGAAGTCAAATTTCTCGGATGCCAAATGCTGGCTCTGGCCCCAGCATCGAGCCAGTCTGTCAGTTTTCTCATTACCAGCGATGTTCGAGTCTCCTGGCATTCACATCAGGAATGTTCCGTTCAGTTGGTCAAGTTTCAACAGCAACTGGGGGCAACTCCACACCTAGTGCTAATTATGCTGCCCGGCTGTGGGAACTGATTCGAATGGTGTGACCCTTACATTTTCGTCGTAAACATTCTTTTGTTGGCAATAATACAATATACACTTCCATTACCGACCCGTCGGCGAAGATTGTTATGTCTATAATCCCAAAAGATTTGTTGCCATTTATCGACTATTCTTCTCTTTTGGTGATTGCGATGGAGTATATCTTCTCAAAAACAAATCTGGCAATCATATGAACAGCAGGCATCAAAACCACCGGACGTTATCCTTCCGAGCGCCAATAGTATCAAGCCTATGTCCGTCGTTAGGGGGGTTCATTTAGGATAGCTTAGAGTGCCGCGGTAGTAGCGCGTAGTACTCGTTGTTCTAGTAATATTTAGGCAACCGAGCCTTTGAATTTGCACAAGCAGCTTCCTGCAGTTCAGTTTTAGTCACCAGATGATGCAAGCGTTCATCAAAATGTGCTTTTTTATGGATGTATATATCCAATGAATCTATTGTGGGGAAGGTCCCTAGACCTTACCTATTGCAGTCCTACAATCTCAGAGCATTCTGTTGGATTTCTGATATTGTTCCCGGACATGGTACTTCCACGTTAGCTAGGAGTGGAGGTGTACTTCTAAATACTTGACTGTTTGTACCAGCTGGATTTCCGTCCTTGGTAAGGTGGGTAACATGTAACTGCCCCAGTTAACGTTCCTAGTGAAGATAATATAATCTTCTTAGCGTCCACCGCGAGTCTATTACAGAGGCATCAACTGTGTCCGCAAATTTGCGGGCAATTATTACTGCTAGGTTGTTCGCAAATGTTTGTACAAAGACTTTTGTGTCCTCCAGGACTTCCATTCGACCAATATGTGGATTTTCACCCAGTCCAGCATGCGAAGGATCCAATTGATTAACAGTGGATCGATTCCATGCTATCTTGTCGCGTCACAAATCGTCATCGGCGTAATCGGAAGCATCTTCGATGTTATGAACGCGGCTAAGACGTATTCTTTTCCAGTGATACTACTTTTCGCGCCACTTACACACTTGTCGTTCTTGAGCAGAGGTTTTGGAAGCTACCTGGGAAATGCACTTGAAGCAAATGGTTTGTCGTTTCTTCGTGGCTTTCGGCGTACCTCCCGCTCTATAAATATAGATACCCAGGTGCTGGCTGCGTTATTTGACAAGGATCTGCTTCAGCTTTGAGGTGACCTCTTCGCAGAAGGTTTTCTAGGATAATCATTTAGCTAATGTTTGGCTCGTTTTTAGAGCTTTATGGGCCTCTTTGTATCGATTACAACCAATGGTAGAATTAGACTTTAGAGTTCGGTGGAGGAGTATCCTTGTCGTTCTCCTTCGTTTTGTGAAATTCAAGTTCCACCAAGGTGTTTTGCCCTTCTTTGGCGTCTGAGTGGAGAGCTCTCTTTGGAAGCTTTGAAATAGGTTGATTGGACGTGGATCCATGTCTTATGATATTCTCCGACACGAGGGGCAATGTCAGGGGATCATCATCAACGGCGCAACAACCGGTATCCGTTCTAGGTCTGCCTTAATAAGGAACTCCAGACATCCCGGTTTTGCGCCGAGGTCCACCAATTCGATATCCCTAAAAGCTGTCTGGCATCCTGACCTACGCCATCGCTCCATCTTAGGCAGGGCCTGCCTCGTCTTCTTTTTCTACCATAGATATTGCCCTTTTAGACTTTCCGGGTGGGATAATCCTCATCCATATGGATTAAGTGACCCGCCCACCGTAACCTATTGAGCCGGATATTATCCACAACCTGACGGTCATGAATTGTCCATCCTCATGTAGGGGGCGAAAAATTCTTCGGAGGATTCTTCTCTCGAACGGGGCCAAGAGTTCGCAATTCGTGTTTGACCAGTGCGGTTTGATGTTGTTGGTTGATTCGTCTTCGGGGCTGACGTTGGCACCATATATGTCAGGGGATGCCATCGTAATGTCGACAACCTCTCGCTTGACCGCGTAAAAGAAAGAAATGATCTGCAGTTCAGTTTCTATCAGATACTCTACTAGTCTCAATCCTTTCGCGTTGATGTAGGAATTTGCCTAGCGTATATGGTGGGCCTTAAAATCGCCCATGCCTTCATTTTTGGCATATTGGATAGTTTTGAGGAATGTTTCACTGGGAGCTTCGTCCACGTCATAGGAAAAATAAGTAGAACACCAAAGAATCTCTTAATCTCTCCGTTGACTTTTATGGTTAGTTTAGTCGATGGCCTCAAGGTATTTCGAAACTATTAAGCAGGAGCGGGGTCTAGCACTTCCATTAGTATACAACAGGTCAGCATGTCGGAAGTTTAAGCGCCTGATTTCTTAACCAAGAACCCATGGTTCTTGTATGAGGTATATAAATATCTTGCAGCTATTGATTCGAAGACTGATTAGTGCAATGGCCGCTTTACAAAGTTTGAATTTTATTTAGGAAATATGGCACCTCATTTACGCTTCAAATAAAGATGATCGATTGGCCTTAGGGGCCGCAACCTGTAACTTGATGGCCCCAAGCGCGTAGCAGAGCTGGCATCCCGTTTATTCTCGAAGCTTCTTAACCTTCTGTTGAGGAACTCCGATAGTAATGAAAATTTTCGGTCTATCGGCCCCGTTTCCTGCTTTGCTACCTTAAAACATCCAGGTGGAGGCGTTGAGGTTAGACTGGAGATCAAGTTGTTCCAGAACCTCATCCCCATTACGTTCATCTTCTGGAACTCAGGGAAAGTACTTTTTGAATGGTGGCAGCTCAGAAGCCCTCTTTGGTGCTGCTTCGGTTTGCTCTTAGCTGCAGATTTCTTATCTTTTCCCATCAATTTTGACACAGCCCGCGGATTGTGGTTTGGCTAGAGGCGGTTTGCCTGGAGGCTGTTTTCTGTCCGAAGAAAGACTTTAACTTGAGCAGCGGACGCCGTTTCTTGGTTGACTTTATTTACATATATCTTGCCAGTTATATCTTTGGTCCAGGCGCTTTCTGCGGTTGTTACAATAAGGCTCAATGATTATGGTCACTTCGTTGTCCTTCTGTTCGTGAGAGTATGTCCTACTTTATAATGCTTGTAGTTAATTTACATCAATCATCAATCTCATTTCGGCATGGCGTCTAAAGCTTTCTTAATTAATGGGCATTTGCTGCTGCTATTGCATACCGCCAGTCAACGTCCTCCTCCCTTGGCAAAGCATACACTCAAGGTCAGCTTGTAGCCCCTCAATATGTGGCCTTCTCTTTCTTCCACATTTTCTGTACCTTTTTGTATTTTGGCAATCGCCGATGCATATTGCCGCTATTGAGTCAAATTCAAACAATCTGAAATAGCACTGAAAGAACACCTGCTTTGCTAGGTGCAAACAATGCAGGCTATTTTTACTTTACCAATTGCAAATAGTTGGAATGCTTCTTTCGTCGGTAAATTCATAGTTTCTGCTAGTCCCTTGATTGCAGATTTTTGTAATCCGAATGGTTTGAATTGTGTTTAGAACCTCTCGGGTGCCTTTTTACGACGATCTTCTTGCTTTTAACCTTACTTGAACCTATTCTCTTAAGGGCTGTTTTTGGTTTTCGCCCACTTGCAAGGTGACTTCTTTAGCTTTTGCATTGAATTTGCCGAATTTCTCGCTGGGTGTAGGTCAAAAAGACTATATACACGAAGAGCAACTTCAGCGGCAAAGGGGCGCGAATTTCATTGTGTACCTTTCGGGTAGGGACGAGGTAGGTAAGGGGTATTGTTATGTCGGTGTGTCGATCTCCTCTAGATGGTTCTCTTGTGTGTGTTTCTTCATCTTATCCTAGTAGGAAACGGATGCATCCGAAATATTGGTCTTGGATGCATCTACTTGCTTGCTCGTTTTCTAGCAGAGCAAACATGAATTTATTGTCGAGAATGTTGCGCGTCTTTACTGAGGAGGAATTTTCAAGCTTGAAGGAAGCTTTACCTTTGGTTTCCGCATGTGGCAAGCAATAAACAGCTGTGTTATGAGAGGTGTTGCCACGTAGTCGCAGCAACTCGCAGCCTAACACCAGCTCTTATGCGCGGAATTTTGCTCGCGCAACTCCCGTCACGGTCCAACGTGTGCAAGACTTTTCCGTCTCCATAAAATTTTAAGGAATGTGCTGGAAGCCGAACCTCCTTTTTGTAGTCTTTTTGGTATAGGATTACTGCTTATACATTATCAAGTGTGATGACAATGAAACTAGGGCACAGTTTCATTGAAAAGGTAATGGCCAAGAGAACAATCATAAAGGAAAGACTATATTTTACTTCTGCAAGATTTTCTGGCTATATTATTTCTAATGGGATCCTTTTGTTTATCACAGACCCAACATGAACACAGAAATTTTAAGTCTATTCAAAGTTGATCTATTTAAGCTTAAAATATTCATCTTAGTTACACTATTCGATATTTAATCCTTTTTTAATTAATACATTTTCTCTTCAACAGCTTGCGCAAAAATGTATGGATTTTGGATATGCATAAACTACCGTGAGGCGTACAACATGTTTGCTTGCAATGGTATCCTCTTCAATCATGAATCACCCCGACGAGGCGAAAATTTTGTCACACGCAAGATTACACGATCAGTGGCCAAAATCGAACTAGGCCAACTTGAGTGCTTCGAGTTGGGCAACTTGTCTTCGAAACGTGATTGGGGTCACGCAAAGGACTATGTTGAAGCGATGTGGCTGATGCTTCAACAGGATAAACCCGAAGACTTTGTTATAGCAACTGGTGAAACTCACAGCGTTCGAGAGTTTGTGGAAGCTTCGTTTAAATACGTTGGGCGAAGTATAGAATGGCGCGGTGAAGGTATCAACGAGATCGGAGTAGAAACAGTGGATGGAAAGGAAATTGTTCGGGTTCGAGTGAATCCGAAGTATTTCCGCCCAACGGAAGTGGACTTTTTGCTGGGCGATGCAACGAAAGCGAAGACGGAATTGAATTGGAAGCCGAAGATATCTTTTGAAGAACTTGTTCGAGATATGATGGAAGCTGATCTGAAGTTGATGCGAAGCAATCCAATGGCCTAAATAATTGGAATGCTTGGTTTATTTCCAGCGGCGATTAGCTTTTGTAAAACGGAACCTAACGTCAATAGATTGCACAAAATGATGATCTAGATAGATTTTTACTTCACATATTGCATACATAGTTTGTTTTCTACTTTTAAAAATAATTTGACAGTGACAGTCTTGTATATAATATCCTATGTACGATTCTTGGAATTTTTATAATTAGTAGTATTTGAGGAAACTCCATAATCACGAGAATGACTGTATATAGCTCCTTATGAAGATTAGTGAAGTAGAAATCTTATGACTACCTGAGTTTGACTGGCTATAACAAACGCTGCCAATATGGATAAAAAGATAATCAGGGGAAATTAAAGATAATTGTCTAAAAAGCTTAAATTACTGAAATATTCATAAACATGACGAATCTGAACTTACGCGTAGATGATTAAGTGACTAAATTTTACATTGGACATTTGATTTGCAATTTCTCTATGAAAAATCGTTTCGGATTTTATCCTTTCTTGTTTAGTTTTATGCATGATAACGATTAAGTTTTTTTCTTTATTTTGAATGTTAAAATTATTCTTCCAAACCAAAGATTCATAATGGTTCATTCTAAAAGAAAGGCACCTCAGTAGTACGTAGATAGTGGTATTTGGTGGAATGTTTAGAAAAAAAATGCCTTGTGATGCGCAAAGTAGGCGAACTTATTTGCTTTCTAATTTCCCGCCCTCGGACTAGTAGAAATTACAGGTTTAAAGGTTTTTCAATTTTAAGCCACTTGCCACTGTTTTTAGTGGAATAAAACACTTATTTCGAGAGAAACGATAAAAAATAATGTCCTTCCGACTTGAAGCCCTAATATACTTAATATTACATTTTAAGGTGTGCTTGCCATAGCTTTGGGTATCTTTCAATAGAATAGTAATAATAATGGTTGATGCGTCAGTCCAATTCGATTTGGGCCTCGAAGCGTGTGAGAGTCTTCATTCAAAATCGTAACGATACACTATCGAACTATTAGTACTATGTGGTTAGTTTTGCGTTCGCCCATGATTATTACCTCGAGTTGACTGAGGTACTCACTCGCAGTTGAGTCAACTGGTATCCGATATCCAGTGACGATACAAATCCCTCTGTCAATAGAATGATCCAATTTATTTTGATGTTCTGATTAGAAACGATTTAGATGTAAGCTCAAAAGGAAATGGAAAGTGGTAACATTCCAGTAATGTTTAAAATGCAATATTGAATAGAATTTATTTTGAAAATAAACATAAAGAATCGATTAGTTGTATAGTGATTATTTTCGTTTTTTTTTGTTCATGGATTTACAGAAATCAGTTTAGAAGGTAAAAGCTGCTTCATCATCGACTGTTCTACTTCGAAATCCTACTTTTACCAGCGGTAACTGCCAGGTAATAAAAAGTAGTAGTTGAAAACAAAATAAGGAGATCTTTTAAATAGAGGGCTGTAAATAGGCTGACAATCTATTTATAGAAAATTGACTGTCGTGGTCCACGAGACTGAGCCTCGGATGGAATCTGAAAAACACAAGGCGACTACGGAAATAGAAAAGTGAATTGAGACAATCATCTCGGGAGACTTTGAAATATATTATAGAATCGATGTCGTCTAGGAATTATTTAGTATTCATCGACTCTAAAGCAGCCTTTATTAGCATAGCCAAGGTAAAATTGTACACAGCCATGAGAGAATTCGGAATCCCGACGAAATTGATAAGACTAGGCTGACCCTGACCAATGTGCGAGGCCAAATAAAAGCAGCCGGATCACTCTCAAGACCATTCGACATCAACAACGGTCTACGACAATTCTCTTTAAGTCCACCCAACTACTGGCCTATGCTGACGATGTCGACATCATGGGAAGAACCACCCGAGACGTACAAACTACCTTCATCCAGATCGAGCAGGCGGTCATTGGCGCGAGATCTTGGCCTTCACATCAACGAAGGCAAGACAAAATATATGGTGACAAAGTCAGCACCAAAAAACAATCAACCAACAACATTAAACCGCACTAGTCAAACGGGAAGAATAAAGATAGATGACTACAACTTTGAGACCGTTGATAATTTCTCCTATCTAGGGTCGAAAATTACAACCGATAACAGCTATGATGATGAAATCTGCGCAGCCAACGGAGCCCATTTCAGCTTACAAAAACTGTTCCGCTCGAAACGCCTCACCATAGGGTCAAAGCTCTTACTGTACAAGACTATGATCTTGCCAGTCCTCATGTATTCCTCGGAAAGTTCGGTTCTTAGCAAGAAAAATTGCGAACTCTTGGCCGCGTTCGATAGAAGAATCCTCGGAAGGATTTTTGGCCCCCTATATGAGGATGGACGATTCCGTAGCCTACATAACGACGAAATCTATGAGCGATACCATGACCGTCAGGTTGTGGATAAAATCCGGCTCAATAGGTTACGGTGGGCGGATCACTTAATCCGTATGGATGAGGATGATCCAGTCTGGAAAGTCTATAAGGGCAACATCTATGGTAGAAAAAGAAGACGAGGCAGACCCTGCATGAGATGGTGTAGGTCAGGACGTCAGACAGCTTTTAGGGATATCGTATTGGTGGACCTCGGCGCAAAATCGGGATGTCTAGTCCTTATTAAGGCAGGCCTAGACCGGATACCGATTGTTGCGCCGTTGATGATGATGATGATGAGTTCAAGAGAGGTTTCCGCGTTGTGATCGTGTTGGGTGATTTGAATGCCAAAGTGGGCTCCGAAAAACCTTGCTCGGACATATGATGAGGAAGGACCGTCTTCCCCCGTAACGATAATGTTTCGAGGTTGTGGATATTTGCAGCGTAATCCGCCTCGTCATTGCTGACATATTGCTCAATAACAGAGCCTCCCCCCATTCAGTCGGGTTGCAACTGACCGATACCGTACGAGCAGTCACATTGACTACATTGTGATCAGCAGTAGATTTAGGAGTTATCTCTTGGATGTGCGTAACAAGAAAGGCATTGACATTGGTCTCAAAAAGCGTCTCCATCTGATGGTCGCCTACGTACGCTTGCGTGTTGCGTGCGGCACTTGTGGAAACGGATCGATGAACGGAAGGGTTTGAGCTCCGATACAGCGCAAAACAAAAGGGAATTTGATATTCTGCTGGTCAGGGTAGCGGAAAATGCCGCAAAACGCAATGATTTTAGAAGTGTATATCGCACTACGAAAGAACTTGCATATGGTCACCAACCTTGCGATGGTATTGTGAAGGATGTTAAAAATCGACTCCTCATCAACGACGAAGAGCAGCTGAATAGGTGGAAGGAACACTTCACCACGATTCGTAACCGTGTTACATCCAGTGAAGTCCCATCTTTTACGGATGAAATGACTAGTCATCGTAACATGCGGATGTGGACTGTTCTTCGAAACAGAAGAGCAATCATCTCGGTTATCAATATACTCGAACGGATAAAGTCGCTGGGCCCGGCCGTTTTTCCGCAGAGTTACTTTTCGCTGCTCCTGCAGTTTCCGTAGATCTGCTACTCTTTTGTACCATCACCCAGGCTTTTCCAAGAGAGTGGAAGAAGGGGATGAACATTAAGGTTACAAAGAAGGCCATCTGTTTTGAGTGTGATAATTGGAGGGTAGTTAAAATAATCCTCGAACGCTTCAAAGAAAATCTCAAAAGCGTTATCGATAGAGAGCCTGCTGGGTTCCGCTCCGGCTTCTCCTGCATTGACCACATCAACATCCTACGGAAAATCTTGGAACAGGGCGCGGAGCTCAGATCTTTGTTCACCTACTCTTCATAGATTTCGAGGAAGCTTTCGTCGATGTCGTTTTTCCCCAAACAATTCCTCTCTCACCGGGTCACAAATCTTGTCCAGCCAAGGTTCTCAGTCTGACAGGTCGTCGTGCTCTCCCTATCTGCATTTATGGGCATAGAATCCAAGGCCTCGATGAGTTTGTATATCTAGAAAACGTGGTTTCTGCCGAAGCTGGAAACGAAATGGATGTCGCCGACGGAATAACAGCGCCGCCTTGTTTAAAATCTGGAGACGTAGTTACGTCAACACTAAGGTCAAATTCAGACTTTTCTATGTTAGTGTTTTTTCTGTGGTGCTACATGGGAGTAGCATATGGAAAGTGATTCCTACTGTCACTCAAAAGCTCCAATTCCTAGTATTAACTTGTTTGCGAGGTATTAGCTGGGTACACTGGCCTGATACTATCTTGAACAACAAACTTGGTCGGCGCACAGACCTGTCAGCAGTGGGCGATGTAATCGGAAGGTGGAAGCGGCAATGTATAGGTCAGGAAGTGAAGGGATGACAATTGCATTGGTGGCTACGTCATGCAGTAGGACCCACTGTCCCAAAATAGTCGACGAGTGGGTCTCCCCAAGAGAACTTGGCGCAGACCAGTAGAGAAGGATTGCGTGGGTTTAGGGAAGTCCTTGTTGGGGGTGTTGAAGCGCATTTCAGAGAACGTGAATGATGCGTACATGTGTGTTGACGAGTTATATTCCACAAGAGCAATCACATATCTGTACAAACATATATGTCTACAAAGATTTACTATAGCATCGCTTTTGAAGAACAAACTTAACGGTTTCTCCGTTTGGGTGTTGTTGTTTTTGTACAGCTTCGTTTCCTTCCACTGGAATCAAATTATCTGATTGATGTAAGGGGGGTAATTTTCATTAAAGTGCTAAAAGATGTTATGCATCAGCGTAGCGTTGAACACAAAACACTCAATCTCTGTACTTCAATTGATTTTGGCCAGTACCACATACGCAAAATCTAATAATGAGCTACTGCCTGTTGCCTATTGCCTTTCTCCAGTCCCTGTCTTTCCCCTCTTGCAACTAATGTCAACAATGAGGCCAACTTTGGAAAGCACTGATCGAGACCTTTCATTTGCTGTCTCACATGACTATTTTCGGTAAAGAAATAGTTTACACTCCCTTTTGCATGTTTTGCACCTTAAACTCAATGTAGAATGGTGTTACTCACTACATGCGAGGAGTTCCACAGTTCTCACTTTTCCGCCAAATTTCGTATCAATAGAAGTTACCGTTTCACGGAAAAAGGATGTGACAGATAGACAGATAGAGGGGGAGAGAGACACAGTAAACTAATTTTAATAAGACTTTATTCTACACAAAACCTTAAAAGTGGAGCCGTTTTTGCCAAAACCTCAAACGTGCATTCATCGCGGAGATAGATCTGTAAAAATACAAGTGTTGAAATATGGCATCAGTCCACTTCGGTCGACACGGCAGGGTGGTCCCTGGTCCTGTCGAGAAATGGGCAAGGGTTCTCGACGTATGGACGGCGTCAGGACGTAAGTAAGTTAGTCGGAGCAAAATAAATACGTGTCTGCACGATAAATGTTCGAACCGTAACCGGAAAGACAGAGGAGCCTTTCGGAAAAGGCGCATTGATATCTGCGCTCTACAAGAAATCCAATGGTCTGGTGCCAAAAGCAACGACATAGAACGCGAACGCGGCAAAAATGGCTATAAACTTCTCTATTTTGGTAGCCACATTCCATACGGTGTTGGCATTGCAATCTCAGAGGGTTTCCGTGACGTCATTAAAGAAGTGGAACGAAGGCGAGGAAGCAATAAAACGAATGAAATCGGGGAAAGTCACAGGACCTGACGACATCGCATCTAAGCTCTGGAAAGCGGAGAGCTGGGACCCAACACTGTGGCTCAGGGAATTCTTTAATCGGGTTATTGAGGAAGGTAGAACACCATCTGACTGGCAAGAAAGTACCACAGTTCCAATATGGAAAAAGAAAGATAATCCAGCAGAATGCTCAAATTACCGTCCGACCCGGTTACTTTTCCATACCATGAAGATTTTTGAACGCATTTTTGACAACCGTATTCGCAAAATCGTTGAAATAACCGTGAATTAAGCCGGGTTTGTCAAGAACTGCGAACTACTGATGCAATACACCCTGCGCGGTTACTCATGGAGAAACATCGTGAGAAACATCGCTTCTTTTTACATTGAATTTCTGAATCTGGACAAAGCGTTTGACCGTGTGAAAGTAAAGTTCGAAGTGTGGCGGGTGTATAAAAACCGCTTGGTGTCTCTGTTAGTGTTCATCAAGGAAGCATCCTCTCACCTCACTCCTTTTTGTTCTTATTATGGATACTGTGACACGGGACATTCAACGTTCAGCGGCCTATGCACTGCTTTATGCAGATGATGTTTTCTGAACATCTAATAGTAAAAATGACCTCGAACAAGTTGTCCCAAAATGGAATGATCGCCTCATGCAATACGGTCTCAGATTAAATCTGAATAGAACTGAGTTTTTGACGACCGATCCCCCACAATTACTATCATCAGCAGTAACCTGCCCAGAACTGAGCGATTTAAATATCTCGGGTCAATGCTATGAGCCAATGGAGAACTGCGTTATGTAATTTCTTCACGCATTAACGCAATCTGATTGGAGTGGCGTTCCACAACTGGTGTTCTTTGTGATCGACGTATCAACGAACGTCTCAAATCTAAAATTTACCACAATGTCGTAGGTTCTGTCCCTCTCTATGGTTCTGAGTGTTGGCCGCCTATAAAAAAAATAATGAACCGCTTCTTGCGGTAATGGAAACGAAGATGTTGCGTTGGATTAGTGGTATGACACGTTTTGATTACATCCGAAATGAGGATATTCGCAACCGATATGGGGTTGCACCGATCATGGAAAGACTGCGAGAGAGGCGTCTTCGATGGTATGTAGCCATACCATTCGCGTCAACGAGAATTCACTTGGCAAGATTGGTCTCAACATTGAAGTCAATGGTAAGTGACCATAAGAATGGCCGAAACAACGGTGGATTGATACGCTGAATGGGGATTTGAAAGCCTCGCGATTGCTACCAGATCATGCATTTGATAGAACCAAATGACGAGACCGATCACGACGAGCCGACCCCACTTATGAATGGGACAAAGGCTGAAGAAAAAGAAAGAAATATGATGTATTTGTTTTTTTTTAAGAAGTGAAGATACTGGTTTCTCACAATAAATTAAATGGGAAATCAGTGATCTCTAGAAGTCCACATCTCTATCAGAATACTACTTCACTTATTAGAGCTGCTTCGCTTCGCCCTTGTGGAGGGTATTTTGGGCTGTTCATGAGAATATGATCATAAAAAAATGATCACTTTATAGCCCCCGTACCCCCCACCTTTCCCACAAATCATGAAATTAGGACCAGCTTTGGAAAGCACTAATCCACCTTTCATTTGATATCCCTTAAGGCTACATTCGGCGAACAAAAATTGTACACATTCCTTTTGCATCTTTGGGAAGACAGCTGCACGGTATGAAAACAGGATATCCAAAGCCGAGAAAGACATCAGACTGGTCTACAAAAGCACTGGATGAGTAAACTTTTATGAAAGTGTGGCTAGACCAACCCACTAAGGCTAGTGTCCATGCCTAGGAGATGCATAGTCCTCAGTAGAAGACTTAACTACACGTGGAATAGTAAACTGGCCGGCCTTCGATCAGAGGAGAATGCTAAAAGAGTTGTGATGGGACGATTGAGAGGCCGGCCATCTCCGCAAATCATGTGCTCTATTTGAAAACCATATAGGGATTAATCCCTGAGAAAGAGACGAGCGCTGACACTCTTCAGAAATCTCTGAATGTGACGGTAATTCCGGAGTAACCACAGGTAAGTTGTTGGAGATTTGCTTCAGAATAGGTGAAAATAAAACTCGGAGCCTGGACGGAATACCGAAAAGGGCCCTTAAGCTTGCCGTGAAATCCAGACCGGAAATATTCCCTGAGCCACTCTAAGCGTGCATGCCCGAGGGGATATTCACTAGAGCATGAAAGCAGCAGAAGTTGATACAATTGCCTAAGGTTTTCAACCCTCCCGGTGAGTTATCCTCCCACTCTGGGTTTGAGACCATGTTGGATTAGAAGGCTTTGAGGCAGTAGGCAAACTGAGCAGAAAGAGAGCGGAGATAAGAGACGAAGCCCACAAAGGACTGTTTAAACTTCACTAAAAAGTGCCTTCTGATTATAATGGGAATACACATTGGCCACTGCCGACTAAACTAACAAATTTCGTTGATATTATTATGAGAGATGCAAAATTCAAATTTAAGCAGCACGTGAAGTATACTTGCGAAAAGGCACCCACTAAATGTAGGAGGTCGGCGACATACTTGCAGGCTGCTTGTAGCCAGGATGATGAGTTTCATTTTGCTTTATGCAGCCCTACTTTGGAATAAAGCGTGCGTACTTTATATAACGCACATAAACTGAGTGTGATTTACAGAAGAACAGCTCTAAGAGCGTGTTCTGCCTTCCGGACTGTCTAAGATGATGTAGCGTTGATTATCTCAGGAATGGTGCCAATTGACATCTTGGCAGGCGAGATGACGGGCACACATATTATCACATAATAGGTCCATTTCCCCTTTAACGAAGGCGAGAAAGCCGAATGGGAGAGTTCTGTAACAGTAGTGATAACACTAAAAAAAGGGAGTGGCTGGAGAGAAAACAGGTAGTTATCAATTATAATCTCAGCTAATTTCTCGCCGGTGATGGAGGATACCGTCAAAGAGTTCAATTGGACACCTCACGTGATTCTCCAAACTGCGATGGGGTCCTCCAATCTCCTAGGTTCGTAGAAGACTGAAGGAACTTAGAGGAAACTCTAGGTCAAAGGTTATCATCGGAAAATTGGGATCAACTCCATTATCACAACGATCTAAAGAAAAACTCTGAAAATCAGAAGAGCTTAGGAAAGCGGGGTTACGATCGCCATGGATAGAAGAAAAAAGATCTAGTTGAAGTAAGCCAGCTCTGCCGTAATCTAATACCTAGTGGGGGTTGCACGGGGTAGGAGGTTTCGGGGAGATTTTAGCTTGTCCACAAGAACCGATTCTACTTTCCTGCTTTTAAAAAGCACCAAGGGTTGAGGAGCGATTATAATGGTCCATTAAATCAAATCATGATTGAGAATTGAGGGGTCATTCAGACCTTTTTCAAAGAATCCCAGTTTCATCTTTATTCAGTCTTAAAAAGTCGGAATCATCACCGTCATCAGCGGTGCAACAACCAGTATCCTGTCTTGGCCTGCCTTAGTAAGGAACTCCAGACACCCCGGTTTTTCGCCTAGGTCCACCAATTCGATGTCTCTTAAAGCTGTCTGGCGTCTGACCTACGCTACCGCTCCATTTCAAGCAGGGTTTGCCTCGTCTTCTTTTTCTACCATAGATATTGCCCTTATAGACTTTTTGGGTTGGATCAACGTTGTAGTCTCCTATCTTTATTGTTTTCGTCGGTATACAACTGAAAAATGGATGAAATGAAAAATTCTGAAATTGGTTTGGGAAATTCTGAATTTGGTTTGGAAAATTTTAATTTACAAAACCATATTTCAGTTAGTGAATCGCTTACCAGGCTTGGTGACCCCGAGGGTTGCACAAATCGCGGATCATGTTTTTATTGTAGCTCGATTCCACGTTTTTTTCCACGTTGATAATGGTCGGCAGTTGAGTTAGTGAGATCATTTCTTCTTTTCTTGCGAAAACGTCACCATTCCATTCCATGTTTGTTTAATGTTCCTTGGATGAGTCTAAGATAACCTTCAGAGTGAAATGAGGGACGCACCTAAAGGAAACTTCTACTAATTTTGGAGCGAATGCAAATGTAATATTCGAGTAGTTCCTGAATCGTATGGAAAGTGTATAGAAACGGATAACGAATGGATGGAGTACTTAATAGCGTTATTTAAACACTTAATTCTTTCTACTTTTTCAATTTTCCCCAATAAATGTATGAGGTACTAACCATTCTCCGGAAGTTTTAATCCGCTGCAACTAAGAATATCCTAAGACCCAAAATTTTATGGATTCTAAGCACTTGAGAGAGTTTAACGATCCTCTTGAGACTTGGTGGTTAGACAATCTGTTGATATAAATTTTTCAATTAGTTCGCAGTAATGAAATTATAATTTGATGTAAACATAAAAGAGCACAGAAGCTGGTCACATATACCCAGAAATTTCCGCTTCGACTTCGAGTGCTGGATTTTATTGCGGGGGCTGAAATCTTGCATTACTTGCATAGTTCCAGGGCAGTTATAGGCTTGTTAGTATCCATTCTAGAATTCTCAGACGAGCGCTGGCATTGTTTTACTGCCTCTTTGAGGCCATGTTGAATTTGTTACTCATTCTTGCGTGGATATTTAAAAAGTCATAAAAATGTGGTATTTGCTCCGTATGAAGAGGAAAAATTGTTTTAAAATTCCGACGACGCAAGCGACAACTTTGAATGTTTATACACATACGAAATTGTTTTTATGTCGCTCTGTAATGTGCCATTTGGCATGTCCTGATGTCTACTGCATTCACTGATTTTGTCGGAGTCATTTGTGGTGATCGATTGCCTTTTATAGCCTTTTAAATTGCTCGTGTCGTGTACTTTATGAGGTTTAATGATATGTAGTTATTGATACATACACACGTTGCTTGCACGGTGGATGATATCAGATTGCAGACAAGGAGGAGGTCATGGTGGTAATGATGCTCGTGGTGCTTTTATTAATGAATTATTTTTCATACCCTAATAGCTTTTAAATCAGGTGAGAAGTTTCCCATTATGTTTCATTGGAACGTTGTTAAATTGTGCTGGGATTTTTTTGATGTTTCTTTTTGCACGAACGGCCAAATAGACTTTGCTAGTGCCTAACGAAAGTGTCCAAGTGCTTAGGCAGTCTCACTTGAGCTTTAAACGAAATAAAAGACTTGAGTGCTTGAACCAGTTACACCAAGGGGTTCATCAACTTGTGCTCAACGTGTGGGACAGCGAAGATTGGCAACGAGGCTTCTGTCCCATACATAAAAAGAGGGATATCACGCAGTGCAGCAATTATAGAGGAATTAAGACGTAACACCGTCTCCGTCACTAGTAGTGATTCTTTCATTAAGCAAATATTGATATTTCGGAAACAACTTGTTCCCTTCTTCAGTGCACGGGTGTATACTGTATACTGTAGCGATGGAGACGATGATTATTAATATAGAGGCATCACGTTACTGAGTACCATCTATAAAATATTCTCTCTATCTTGCTAGGTCGGATAGCCCCATACGGCCAGAATATAATCGGTCCATACCAAAGAGACTTCACTCCAGGCAAATCAGCAACAGATCAGATTTTCTCTCTGCGGCAAGCCATGGAAAAACTGCTGGAACATGGCCATCAGTTACACCATCTTTTGATCGACTTTAAAGCCACTTATGATATGATGTACACGGCGAAGAGAGAATTCGGTATCCCGACGAAATTGATAAGGCTGACCCTGATTAATGTGCGAGGCCAGATAAAAGCAGCAGGATTACTCTCAAGACCATTCGACATCAATAACGGGCTACGACAAGGGGATGCCCTATCATGCGTCTTCTTTAACCTGGTCCTGGAGAAAGTGATTCGTTATGCTGATGTAAATGGGAGGGGTACCATCCTCTTTAAGTCCACCCAACTACTGGCCTATGTGGACGATATCGACATCATGGGAAGAACAACCCGAGACGCACAAACTGCCTTCATTCAGATCGAGTAGGCGGCGCGAGATCATGCGCTGCACATCAAGTAAGGCACGGCAAAATATATGGTGGCAACGCCAGCACCAAAAACAAACCAACCAACAACATCAAACCGCACTAGTCGAACGGGAAGAATAAAGATAGGAGACTACAACTTTGAGGTCGTTGATAATTTCTTCTATTTAGGGTCGAAAATCACAACCGATAACAGCTACGACGATGAAATCCGCGCACAGTTGTTGGCAATTAACAGAGCCTATTTCAGCTTACAAAAACTGTTCCATTCGAAACGTCTCACCATAGGGTCAAAGCTCTTACTGTACAAGACAATGATCTTGCCAGTCTTTATTTATTCTTCGGAAACCTGGTTGGAAAAATTACGAACTCTTGGCTGCATTCGAGAGAAAAATCTTTCGAAGAATTTTTGGCCCCCTACATGAGGATGGACGACTCCGTAGCCTAGATAACGACGAAATCTATGACCAATACCATGACCGTCAGGTTGTGGATAAAATCCCGCTCAATAGGTTACGGTGGGCGGGTCACCTAATCCGTATGGATCAGGATACTCCACCCCAAAGGGTCTATAAGGGCAATATATAATATATGGCAGAAAAAGAAAACGAGGAGACCCTGCCTGAGATGGAGCGATGGCGTATGTCAGGACGCCAGACCTCTTTTAGTGATATCGAATTGGTGGACTTCGGCGCGAAACCGAGATGTCTGGAGTTCCTTATTAAGGGAGGCCTAGCCCGGATACCGGTTGTTGCGCCATTGATGATGATTGATTTTTTAACTTTCTTCTCAGGAAAATCATATATTTAACTCACATATCATAATTTGGTTAATAGGATTGTACCACACTTTTTACCATGCTTAGCATTCATAAATCTCCAGTCCCAGAATGAACTTAAGGAAAATTATTGCAGTACAGATTGCAGTAATATACTATAACGTTGTTAACCTTATTTGAGTAGATGTGGGATGGCTTGCATTCAGTATATATTTTCCACATTTTTTTGGGTGAGTAGTTTCTGAGAATAATATCAATCTGTCTTCAGTCTACACTTTTTGATTTCTTATTTCCTCGTTTCAGAAGCAACGCCGCAACTAAGGTTTGTTCCAGAAACTACTAGGACTTTTTATTTGATATCCCAAACGTCAATTTTTGAATGAAAAGTGTTTATACCGTGTTAGCTCGCAAAAAATGTTTTAATAGTTTATAGTGTTCAAACCTCTTATTTTGGGTAAAATGGGACTTTTTTTCAAGAGCTTGTTTCCTTATATTATTGCTGTAAGCTACTGGATAAATTCATTTAGTGTGCAATCACATGCATTTTTTCTAAGCATTTTCCTTCTAGCAATAAAGGCACATTTGTGTGAGCAGCGTTGCGAAATGGCGGAGTTGGTCATAGTGTTGAGAGTTAAATGCAATGTATGGTCGATTAGGAAGATATTTAGAATGCCGGAGTTGAAATTGTGATCTGAGTGTTATTTCCGCAGGGTTGAGTCTTAATCCTGATATTTTTTTTAAAGAAATTCTATATACATCCGAAGGTTTTCTACAGGCGATTGAATGGGGGGGTTGGCCCACTGTAGTTGAATTATAATGATTCTACACTAAATTGTTGTTTAATTTTTTGTAAGTTTAAAGTACCATTATAATAATGCATATTGAAATTTAGATAAAAAATCGATTTTGAAATTTCTTTAACAGTTAAACAGTTATATATATTTTCGAAATGGTGACGACCTTTCCATTGAAAAAATCTCTATTTAGAAGAGATTCTATTTAGTTTCCGAAAATGATATCAAATCTGGAATTAAGTAATTGATGGAGTGGAAAATTGTGATTTTTTTGCGAAGGTCGTGCTTTTGACACTATTCACGAAAAACGCTGGCTCTGTAAAGGTAAAAGATAGAGTGCCCATTCCATGGAACAACTTTCCTCAAACAAGTGGTATTATTCACCATTAAAATTTGTTTCACCATAAACGGGAGGCAGTGAGTATGCCATGTGCTGCAAACAGAGGTCCAACCCATTTTGCAATTACCAAGTACGTCCAGAAAAAAAGAGTCTTGAATTTGTGCTTCAAAAAAATTTTTTAAAAAAAAATACGTGCACACTTTAATTGCCATCCATTTAGATGCAAGTGGGAGGTACCTCCTCAAAACAGTCTGCCGTCAGCCTCTTCACCCACTTCTCCAACTCCCTCCTTATTTCTCCGTTCGAGAGAAGTGGACAGATGGTAATTTGAAGGGGTCAGACCAGGGGACTGGGAGGGGTGATTTGAAACGAATCACCCAAACAAGTTCAGGAATTGTTCCGCGGCGTTGGCAATGTAAGATCTACAATTGCTTCTTTTGTCAGTATACCCCGTCGCGCTTTTCAATTTTTTTGGCGTCACAGTTTCTTGCGGGGTCGATGGTCTCGTCCTGAGTCAGATATCCCAAAGTAATAATACCATGATTTTTTTAGCTAAAATTGTGGTTTTGAATTTTTTGGCATAGGTGTGATGCCACTGCTGAGACTGTTTTCTGGTTTCAGGCGTGTAGTGGGTAACCCCTTTAAACACTTTTAACCTCATTAAAAATATTAGCTGGAGTTTTTCCCTTCCCATTCTTTGAGGATTTCAGAGAGATTTCTAGCCGCGTGGGGCGGGGTGGCTCTGAAGATCTGAGCTGGATTCTGCCTTGGGGCTTTTCGGAGCGGCCTATCTACCCTTCTCCCTTCACAATGGGAGAGCGATTGACGACGAGGATTTCGTACTTGACGGAAGATTGAGTCGGCATCTCGATCCGAGGTTAACTGGTGGAGGTTGGGTGAAAATATTTTCGGATATTACGCGCCAGTAAAAGAGGTGAGGAAAAAAAGAATTGACATTAGCTTAGGAAATTGAGGGTGTCCTGATTCCGTCATTCTACTCAAGCGGAAAAAGCTCGGGAAGCAGAGAGTTTGACGGCCTTCATTGTCTACTATTCTTTTAAACATACGAGGGCGGTCCGATAAGTACTTAGCCTACCAAAAAAAAAACGAAAATTTTTGAAAAATGGCGATTTATTTCTCGACATAGTCTCCTTTTAACTCGATACACTTCTCCCAGCGATGCTCCAACTTCTTTAACCCGTCTGAAAAATACGTTTTCTCGAGGTCTGCAAAGTGGGCTTCCGTGGCGGCTATAACCTCCTCATTCGACTCAAATTTCTGCCCGGCGAGTGACTTTTTCAAGTTAGGAAATAAATAATAGTCGCACGGGGCCAAATCTAGGGAATACGGTGGATGGGGCAGCAGTTCGTAGCCCAATTCGACCAATTTGGCCGTGGCGACGGCGGAAGTGTGAGCCGGTGCGTTATCGTGGTGGAAGAGCACTTTCTTCTTCACCAAATGCGGCCGTTTTTTCCGCAATTCGGCGTCAAATCGGCTCAATAATTCGGCATAGTACAGCCCTGTGATCGTTTTGTCCTTCTCCAGGTAGTCGATGTAGATCACACCTTGTGAATCCCAGAAAACGGCGGCCATCACCTTTCCTGCCGATTGCACAGTCTTTGCCTTCTTGGGAGCACGTTTGCCGGGTAAAGTCCACTGTTTCGACTGTTCCTTGGTCTCTGGAGTGTACCAGTGGATCCATGTTTCGTCGACGGTCACGAAACGACGAAGAAACTCCTTCGAATTGCGCTTAAACAGCGTCAAACACTGCTCTGAAGTGGTTTCACGGTTGCGCTTGTTGTCCGGAGTGAGCAAACGCGGCAGCCATCTCGCCGACAGCTTTCTCATGCCCAAAATTTCGTGCAGGATATGACCCACGCGGTCTTTTGAGATGCCTACTGTCTAGGCTATCTCGCGTACCTTCAATCGACGGTCTGCCAATACAAGGTCATGGATTTTTGTAACGTTCTTCTCCGCAGTAGCCGTTTTCGGGGCACCGGGGCGTGCTCATCAAAAACTGACGTGCGACCACGTTGAAATTCATTAAACCAATTTTTGACGGTCGCCATCGAAGGAGAAGCGTCACCGTACACAGCATCCAAGCGTTCTTTGATTTCGCTGCGCGATTTCCCTTCCAAAAACAAGAATCGAATCACCGACCGATATTGTTCTTTTTCCATTTTTCTAAAATTCGCCCGCACGCCCGCTTCTACACGCGCTAAAAACAAAACTACAAGTCCTATTCGACTAAAATTTTGACAGTAGCCGTCTACGAGAATGTTCTACACGACAGTAAATACTTCTTGCGATAGTAGCGCCATCAGGCGGAGAGGCTAAGTACTTATCGGACCGCCCTCGTACTTCAAATTTCCGCGAGAGAGTATGTGCGATTCGTCTTAAGCTAAATTTCTTTAAAGTATGGCTGACTAATTGTATGTCGCCTGAAACCCTCCTCCTTTATGTGGGCTTGGGACAAATCGTCTTTTCTAGATTTGGAGCCTCCAGCAAAAAAAGTTGGATTGAAGGTAAAAAAAACAAAACAAACTTTATGACCTAAACGAAAAAATCATTTATGTTGAGATCATCCCATTTTCCTTGCTAGCCAAGCTGTTTATTCCCTCAAAATTATTCTACTATTTCCCTATTCTATTCAATATATCAAACTCTGTATGTGTTTGGTATCTGTTGCTTATTAAGGTTTTGTGTGAAACAAAACCTTATTAGAATGGTGACGGTGTCTGTCTGTCCGTCTGTCCGTCTGTCTGTCTGTCTGTCTGTCTTTTTTTTTTTTTTTTTTTTTTGTTGAGGAGGTGGAAATCTTCAAAAAGACACTGGTCTGGACACACCAGCGTGTGGGATTTTTACCCACTAAAACCACCCCCGACTCCCTCCCTGCCCCGCGGAACCACCATCAGGTATTACATCACGGGGCGGAGTCAGCTCACTCTAGCTTAATCCCATTTCTTCTATACGCGGCGCACGTGACCGCGTTTTTCTTCTTTCCTCTGCCTTTCGCAATTTATCTTGAATTGATGCGATCATGGAGTTGACCGCATCCCAATTCTTTTGATGTGCTAGCATTTTCGGCACCAGATTTTCTGGTACCAGCACCTCTCCTAGAGTCTCCTCTAGGTTCCTCCTTTCTTCCACAAATCTCGGACAGTGGAAGAATACATGCTCTGGGTCCTCTGGGACTCCATCGCAATTTGGACAGTCGGGTGAGGTCTCCAATTTAAACCTGTGAAGGTATTGGAGATATCCTCCATGTCCCGTGAGAAACTGGGTGAGATTATAATTAACCTCACCGTGTCGTCTCTCCAACCACTCCTTGATGGCAGGAATGAGCCTGTGAGTCCACCGACCCTTTCCCGAGCGTTCCCACCGCTCTTGCCATCTATTTATGGATCTCTCCCTCTCAGCGTTCTTCGTCCGTGATGAGGAAGAGGTTGGCTTTGCATTGTATATATTCGCCATCTCATCTGCCAAGATGTCAATCGGCATCATTCCAGAGATGACGAATGCTGCATCATCTGAGACAGTCCTGAAGGCAGAGCATACCCTCAGGGCTGTCCTCCTGTAGACTGAACTCAGTTTGGTAGCATTCCCTGACATCCACAACGCCTCCCTCCAAACTGGGGCCGCATAGAGCATGATCGAGGTCACCACCCTGGCTATAAGCAACCTAGAGGTATGCCGTGGCCCTCCCACGTTTGGCATCATCCTCGCCAGGGCCATACTAGCAGTGGATGACTTATCACAAACATACTGTAAGTGTTGCTTATAGCTGAGCTTCCTGTCTATCACCACCCCCAAGTATTTGATGGTCGGCTTGGAAGTGATGATATGATTCCCGATTCTAACACAGGCGTAATTTCTCTTCCGGCGCTTAGTGATGAGAACCGCTTCTGTTTTTTCCTCCGCAAGCGTCAAACCAGAGCTCTCCAACCAGCATTTGACAGCACTGATTGCCTCGCTTGAGTATAGCTCAGCATCTTCAAGATGCTTTGCGACAACAACCAGCGCTATGTCGTCAGCGTAACCCACCACTGTAGCTTCCTCCGGAAGGGGAAGATTAAGTACATCGTTGTACATTATGTTCCACAATAGTGGGCCCAATACGGAGCCCTGTGGGACACCCGCGGAAACAACGTACTCCTGCGGTCCGTCATCAGTGTCATACCATAGCCTCCTTTCAGTTAAGTAACTATCGACGATAGCAGCGAGATAGGGGGGAATACCAATCTTCGCTAGGGATTTGCGTATTAGATTCCAATTGGCCGAATTGAATGCATTTTTCACGTCCAGGGTTACTACCACGCAATATTTGCTGGTACTACCCTTTCCGTGAATTGCATCTTCGGCCAAGCCAGTAACCAATTTGATGGCATCAATGGTTGATCTGGCTTTTCGGAACCCAAACTGCCGATCTGAAAGGCCGCCTTGGCTCTCAACAACCGGGAGTAATCTATTATAGATTACCCGCTCTAAGATTTTCCCCACCGTGTCCAAAAGACATATGGGTCGGTATGACGATGGTTCACCTGGAGGTTTACCAGGCTTAGGCAGAAGTACCAACTTCTGCCGCTTCCAAGCCGCCGGAAATATTCCTTCGGACATGCACGCTTCAAACAGCTCAGCGAACATGTCCGGCCTGGATTTCACGGCAAGCTTAAGGGCCTTATTCGGCACTCCGTCCAAGCCCGGCGCTTTATTGTCTCCTATTCTGCTGCAGATCTCCAGCAGCTCGTCTCTGGTGACTGGAGGAATTGCCGTCACATTCAGAGGTGGTTGGAATATGTCGGTGCTCTCCTCTTGCTGGGGGAATAACCCCTGGATGATTTTCAGCAAGAGGGTGGGACACGTGATCTGCGGAGAGGAGCGGCCTCTGAATCGTCCCATCACTATTCTATAAGCACTCCCCCACGGGTTGATGTCCGCATCTGAGCAGAGCTCCTTAAAGCATTTTGTCTTACTTCGCTGGATGGCGAGCTTGAGGGTTTTGCGGGCTGCCTTATAGGCGCACTCTTTCTGCCCCTGATCGACTCTATCTACCGCCCTCTGAGCCGCTCTTCTGGCTCGGTGGCAGGCTGATCGAAGACCGGTCAGTTCATCATTCCACCAGTAGTTTGGTCTTCTACTGGGGAATGAGCACCTCCTAGGCATAGACGCGTCACATGCTTTGGCGATGCATTGAGCCAGATGGACGGCTCTTTCCGTAGAGGCGCCCGCTATGTCAGGTTGATCTAACCACACCTCTAAGAAGCTCTGCTCATCCAAAGATTTTGCAGACCAGCCTGAAACCTTTTTCGGTTTTGGGCATGATAGCTCTTTGCCCTGTGGCTCGACACATGTCTCAAAGAAGATTGCCTGGTGATCGCTGTGGGTGTAGCGTTCGCTGACGCACCAGGACATACCACGCGCCAGGGAAGGGCTGATAAAGGTCAGGTCTACAACCGACCCTGACCCCCCTTTCTGAAAGGTGTTTACGGCACCTTCGTTAGCCAAAACCATGTCCAGCTGCGCAAAAGCCTCTAATAGGCTGCTCCCCTTCTGTCTGTCTGTCTGTCTGTCTGTCACACCCGATTTATTCGGAAGCGGCTGGACCGATTGTCACGAAAATTGGTGAGAGTATGTAATCTGGTGATCCCTTTACATGCAGTAAGTGGCGCCATCTTGTGTTAAGCTTAAGAGGGGGCTCCCCATACATGTGAATGGAGGGTGCAAATTTTTTTTTCACAGAATGTAGCCATGTGGGGTATCAAATGAAAGGTCTCAATTAGTACTTTTTGAAACTGGTGCAATATTTGATATTGGGTGAAACATGGAGGAGTGAGCGCTCAAAATATGACCCCCAAAAAGTGTAACAGGTCTCGTTCTCAGAACCTCTCCAACCGAAAAATCTGGAAAAAATCACAGTGGTGCATCTCTACGAAATCTAGGCCTCAAAATATATCCGGTTCCGATATCTGCACAAATAAAGTTAATAATAGTATATTTCCACATTTTAGAAATTTACCCGGCACCCCCCCTTATGTTCATCCCAGAAATACAAAATTTGGCATGAGTGTAATGAAGAATATAATGCACAGTTTGGTCAAGTTTGAAGAAAATCCAACTATTATTAACAAAGTTATTGGGGGTGAAACTTTACAATTTTTTGTGAATTTCGTGGACTCTACAACCCGCATGACGTCATCATCACATATCAATTCGTCAATACCACAACGAAATGATTTCTTATGAATTGAGTCGCAGAGAATTATTTTGTTTTAGTTTTTTAGTTATTTGTCAGCCAGACATGTGTGTATGTAGGCACATTGTATATGCGTGCTAATGAACTTTGCGGGTAGTGCCTAATTCAGATAGATATAAGACGTAAATCGGAATTATGGGTACGATAAATTTAGATACGTGCATATATGTGTACAGCAGGTAATAGGCAGTTTGTTTGTTTAGGGTGAGCGTGATATCTATGGCTCTAATATGTACGTATGTCTCGTAGTTTGGAAAAATATGAAGGATTATGTTGGATTTGTAGCTATATACGGACAGAGAAATGTGCGTCTCTTACATAAGATGAACACAAAACCTTTATACCCGAAGCGCGAGCTTCCGGTATTCCGACTTGTTTTTTTTTACTTTAAGCTTCCGAATTTACGTAAGTTACTCATAAGTTATGCGTTTGGAAGAGCCTTAAAATATATAGGTAATTACGATATTTGTCGGTAACTTCTGCCTTGATTACGATATTTATTAATAAACCCCACATATAATACATAATATAAAAATCTCTTTTCCTCTTGACGCATTTAAAAATGCAGAAGCAATTTTTAGTCTAAGATTCAATTGCTGGAATTCTCAAAATCACTGTTTATATTGAAAAGGCAATATAATAATAATAAACAGGTGAACCGATATCGTGCTCATAAAACCAAATCTATTTTGGTTCCAGGGAGAAAGCTGAAAGCAACCCGGATCGCTTGATTGATTGAAAACATCAATCGAAAATGTTATTTTGGCATGTGTATAATATTGTCATAAAAATACTTCCTGCCGACATGCTTGAAAGAGCGTTGATTTGAAATTTTGAAGAATTACTGGTTCCGCTCAAAGGATAAGAGGCTACGGCAAAGAGATCAAATAGATCAGCGGGGATGCCGACAATGGAACTGTTTTCTAAACAAATCCCAGGGAAAATCGTATCATTTTCTAATATTTGGTTGGTCCAATGGGAGTTTTTACAACTTGTTACATAGGGTAGTGCCGTCGTTTTTGGGAAGTATACGGCATATATTTATCAATCCATTATTTGGTATGAATTTCATTTGAATTTATTCGTTCCCTTCAACCACGAAATACCTGAAGAGTGTCTGGATATATAAACGCGTCATATGTGAATCTGAATCAATCTGAGATGTTGATACTCAGATTGACTGCCACTGATTTCGTTCATGCTGCCGCTCTCTGTGGTTGAGAAAGCTGGCTAGCTACCACAGACAATGAATACCGCCTCGCGATGTGATCATGTCCAAATGAGGACATCCGCGATCAAAATTTATGGCCATCGTTTTCGAAGGCATGGTCATACAATCTGCATTGAGGATAATTTGTTAACTAAGATTGGCCTGAAGATCCTATCGATTGAGAATAATCTAAAGGTAGATCGAAATAGCCTGATTTGGCATACTAGGCTAGATATCTGAGAACCTCTCTACACTAAACAGATTACGCTTGCAGCGAAGAGAAGTGTCCATTTGTGAATAAGTTGGGCAATGACGAAACTTTTTAATAATACTAAATAAGACAAAAAGGTACAGGTAACGCAGCAATAGGCTAATCGGTTTTGACAAGGACGAATGAGTTTTTCAAATTTTAGTAAATTTAAACTCATCAGACGCTGTCTCACCTCTGCCCAGGAAGCAGCGTGACCAATGCGGGCCGCAGATGTTATAAGCTCCCTTCCATAATTCACAAAACACGACAAGGGTGTTAATTATATTCAACATAATCCGCAAATAGTTCAGACCATAGTTTGACTGGAGCTAGACACTTTTTTTTATAGGAATTTGGAAGTCCAAGTCCGCATCCACTTGATGCCGGACCGGACCAGAACGTCATGTCGAGTTTTGGGAATTATAAAAGGGAGCGTGTAACATCTGCGAGCCGCTTCGGTCACGTTGCTCCCAGGGTTGAGGTGAAACAGCGTCTGATGCCCTGGTACGAAACCGTAGCCGTCTTCGTCCCTCTTTTACTTTTTGAACCTTGGGTGTTAAACTCAAAAAGAGGAGTTCGTGGACAATAACGAGTGGGAGCAAGTTGCTATCCATTTGGTCCGGTCCGGCATCAAGTGGATGCGGACTTAGGGCTCCCTGATTCCTAAAAAAAAGAAGAAGCGTTTCAAAGCAATAAACACGACTTAGAAGCTTGAGACTGAAAGAGGTTGAACGGCTTTTTAACGTTTTGTGTAAAACAAGGAAGGGTTTCTATACGTCCCAAGGGGGATGTATTTTTTTTTCTTCTCTTCTCTTCTTCTTTCTTCTCAGCGAATCTAGAACACTGGAAGAAAACATGCTTCGGCTCCTCCGGAATACCGTCGCAGGTGGTATAGTTGGGTGAGCTGTGCAGTTTAAATCTATTGAGGTATTTACGGTAACCACCATGTCCCGTGAGAAACTGCGTGAGATCATAGTTTATCTTACCATGCGAGACTTTGGGAATCAATCTGTGGGTCCATCGACCCTTTTTTGCCAGTTCCCACCGTTGCTTCCCTTTCCGCTTTTTTCATTTGCCGATCAGAGGAAGAATCGGGTCCATCATAGATACGTGCCATCCCATCGGCCAAAATGTCGATTGGCATCATTCCGGTTACTGCATAGGCCGCTTCGTCCGAGATGGTTCTATAACTACAGCACACTCTTAGGGCGACCTTGCATGCGGTATACAATGCAGTTGACCCAATTGGCGCTGTGTAAAGCAGCATAGAGCTCATCGCTCTCGCTATAAGCAATCTACAAGTGTATCGCGGGCCCCCAAAATTTGGCATCATCCTTGCCAATGTCATGCTAACATTGGACGCCTTGGGGCAAACATTTTGTAAGTGCTGCTTGAAATTCAGTCGCGCATCTATCATCACTCTAAGGTATTTAATTGTTGGTTTTGAAGTGATGATGTTCTTCACCATTCTGATACGGGCAGTGGTTTCCTTACCCTCCTTCGTGATAAGCATCACCT
The DNA here is from genome assembly GCF_905115235.1 of Hermetia illucens. NCBI lineage: Eukaryota > Metazoa > Arthropoda > Insecta > Diptera > Stratiomyidae > Hermetia > Hermetia illucens. The sequence goes on from NC_051850.1 coordinate 148,742,336, forward strand.
CTGTTTTATCCTCCGCGAGTGCAAGATTTGCATCTTTCAGCTACTTCTTTATAGCAATGATTGCTTCGGATGAATATAATTCCACATCCGCCAGATCTTTTGCAATAAGAATCACCGCTATATCATCGGCGTAACCCATTATTGTGGCCCGCTCGTAGTTGGACATCATTATATATGATGTTCCACAATAGCGGTCCCAGCACAGAGCCTTGTGGAATACCCCCGGAGACAATGTGTTCGTTGGTCTCATTGTCTGTGTCGTACCAGAGCCTTCAATCTGTTAAGTAGCTGTCGACTAGTGCAGTTAAGTAACTGGGTACACCAATCGCCGCCAATGACCTCATTATAAGGTTCCAACTGGCAGCGTTGAATCCATTTTGCACGTCAAGGGTAATCACATCACAGTATTTGCTCGTGTCACTCCTTCCGTGCATCGCATTTCCAGCTAAACCAGCGGCCAGTTTGGTGTCGTCGACCGTTGATCTGGCCGTACGGAAGCCGAATTGCCGGCCTGATAAGCCTTCCAGTCTTTCTACAGCCGGGAGCAATCTGTCGTAGATTATTGTCTCCAACATTTCCCCCATAGTGCCCAATAGATATATAGGCCTGTAGGAAGGTGGTTCACCAAGAGGCTTACCAGGCAACAAGGCTAAACTTTGTTTTTTCTATGTCTCAGGAAAGATCCCATCTGCCAAGTATGCTTCAAACAATTCGAAAACGTCTGGCCTCGATTTAACGGCCAGCTTAAGGGCTTTGGTTGTTATGCCGTTGAGGCCGAGCGCTTTGTTGTCTCCTAGCCTACCGATAATCTCCAGTACTTCTTCCTTCGTTACTGGGGGTATTACAGCCACATCTATAGATGTCTGTAGATTGTAACCTCTGTGTTTTCCTGAGAGAATAAACCCTGAACGATTTTCAGTAGGAAATCGGGACATGTAATTTGTGATGCTGCCTGACCTTTAGATCTCAACATCACATCCCTGTAGGCGCTTCCCCATGGGTCTATATCCGCCTCTGCGCAGAGTTGCTTGAAGTAGTCCCTCTTGCTTCGCTCTATAGACAGCTTCAGGTTTCTTCGGACTTCGTTTTAAGCTCGCTATTTCACCTCCTAGTAAATACTACCCCTTGCTCTCTGAGCCTCTTGTCTGGTCCGGTGGCACGCCGACCGAAGATCTGACAATTCACTATTCCACCGGCAGGTGGGCCTTGTACTGGGGAAAGTATAACGTCTCGGCATCGATGAGTTGCATGTCATCGCGATGCACTCCGTGATATGGAGAGCTCTTTCCGATGGTGTGTGTGGTGGGGGAGAAGCTACAGCTTCTGAGCACTCAGGCCGTGTTGGCTCATTATACTCGATCCGATGGTGTACATTGTATAGTATTCTGGTCCAATCACACATCTATGAATGTTTGCTGGTGCTGGTCAATTGCTTTCGCAGATCAACCAGACGTTCTCCTAATTTTTGGACGAGCAAATTTCCAATTATAATTATACATGCAAAAGGGGGTGCACATTTTTTTTTTTCATCAAATATAATCATGTGAGGTATCAAATGAAAGGTCTCAGTTAGTACTTTCCGAAGCCGGTATTAGTTTTGACATTTGTTGGGAAGGTGGGGAGTTTGGTGGGTCGAAATTGATTATTTCTTCCACGGACCCATTCTCAGAAACTACCCAATCGAAAGATCTGAAAAGGTCGAAGTTGTTACTTCTGTGCAAACTCAAGACTTTGAATGTCAGTATCACGCGAAACTGGGTATTCTCACATAATATATTTTACGTGCTAGGTTTTAATGGGACAAATGTCCCCTCAAATGTTTTTTTTTGAAAGAAATACGCTGGAGCGTCCAGCTTCTGGTTTTCCGATTTGTTTCTTTATTAAAGCTGTGGTAGTACGCAGAATATTATTATTGTATTCCAAAATCTATTGCATTCTTAAAAAGAAAACCCTTTATCATTTGACATGGGTGTGAATGCATGTGCTTAGATATTTTTACGCAATTATATACAATATGAATAAAAGATTTTGATAAAAAAAACATTGCATCCGCTTTCTGCAAATCATCACATTTGCCGTATTTTCCCCTAAGTTCCAATATCCAAATTCGATCATGAACTAGATCAATTTAGAAAAAGAAAATTTTGTGGCTTACAAATACTGTAAACAAAAACAAACAATTTTAATTCGACTATTCAGGACTTTAGGTTTCTTTGAACTTTTGATAGCATCATTTCTCTGCGATTCGGGTGGTTTCCACAGTTTTGACCGGCCGAGCTGCATATGAGTATCTTAGTATCCACATGTAAACGTTAGATATTGGAGGAACGGGGCCACTTACTGAGAAACGATCTGAGGTTTCTAGCAAATGAAGTACGTAGTTGGTGGTCGGGGTTTATTAGATCCGAATCCATGAAACACTTGGAGTTTTTATTGATTTCGGTGGTGAAAAGACAGCAAACAAAAGTTAGAGGCTGTTTGAAATCTCAGACGTGAAAATAATCAATCACGTTTTATATTACCGATGTCATTTGGTATGAAGCTGGGATGGATGCAGATGGATATCTTGGATTGCATATCATCCTAAAAAGTACGAATTTCATGATTTTTTTTCAATGAGGCGGGTTTTCTGAAAGACTATGCAATGGCTTTCAGAAATTGGGATTTTTATTCAAGTAATTAATTAACTCTCATTATATTGTATACATATTGTAATTATGCTATTTGGTATTATCTGATCCGGAAAATCCCATTTTCTGAGGACAAAAATTGTAATAGTCCTATTTTAACATCTCACATTATATTCAGTACTAGTTCTCTCCGTAACTTCTGATCGTATTCGTGATCATCATCAACGTTGTAATAAGCGGGTGTCCCGTCTAGTCCTGCCTGAGGAACTCCAGACATGCTTAGTCCTAGTCCTGGTCCACGCCATCGTTCCACCTCAGAGCTCCCCCTATAGATTTTCCATGCTGAATCATCCTCACCCACAGATTAGATGATCCTACCACACAGTCAATTCAGTTGGAATTCGTCCATAACAAAACCTTGATAATGGGGTGGCACATGATTTGGATGCCGAAAGTTAGACGTTTGAGGCATAAACGGTTTTGTGTTTCCCTATGTGAGGAATGATGAGTGTTTAGAAAAGCATCATTTTCCACAGAAATCGAATGACATCGTCAGCAAATCGAAAATGACATTGCCCGTTGCGGAAATCGAGAGGCAATACCCGCTGCATTGGCTGGTGTGGAACAATGAACATGAAAAACTGCAGAAACTGCTCAAAACAGAAGAAACATTTTTTTATTAGTCAAGCAACCTTTCATTACTTAAAAATAACTAAACAATATTTTCTTATTCCACTGCACTCAAAAGTAATGTAAATATCTGAAACGGGCTCGTCTTAAAGTACGCGCGTGTCCTTGGTCAAGGCTGGAGACAGAAGAAAGTAATTCCTGTGCCGCCAACCAACGGCACTTTTTTTCATCGCCTGCTTCCCACTCTTGTGGCGAGTGGAGAGCGTGTCTAGCGTCATCTAACCGCTCGCATTCGCAACATTCGAAATAAATTTCGAATGCTGCGAATCCTGCTGCGTCACAAGTGCATGACAGTTCCGTACGTACATATGTATGTGGTTAAAAATCCGATTGTACTCTATTTTTTAAATTTGATCTGGAAAGCACTGCATTGATAATAGTCAACCTGATACGCTTCACGCTAGAACTTCAACATTATTAGCAAATGTGAAGAAGTTCACCTACAATAGATACAAAAAAGTTGGAAAACCGGGAACTAAACCCTTCCAGTATGAAATGTTTTCTGTATTTGTCCCATTTGTACCAAGTCCGTGGTGTTTATGCATTTAGTTTGTCAGACTATTCACTTTATTCTGATATTGATATTCAAAGGCTTGGAATGCAATAAATTGGCACAAAAGTAACAATTTTTGAATCATTTTAACTCTGTTAGTAATAGTGAGATTTCCACCAAACTTGGTAATATCGTGCTGTAAGTTCCCTGTCAATTTTTTACCTATACTTATAATGAATATGGTAATACACTATTCTTAATTTTATTTAAATAGGTATCGATATAGAGGTCTAGATACCATGTGCATTGACCACCATATCAATTTTCAGATATTTAGGTTTGGTTGTTTCTGTGAAGTTATTGACCTCTTTCGGATCACCGTACTCCTTCCAGTTGCAACGAATGTAAAAATTAATATCAGCCTCTGGAAGTACTAATCGAGACCTTTAATTTGATACCGTACATGGCTATATTCGGTGAAAGCAAATTAAAATTAAAATTTAAAATCCCCTTTGTATATATTGGGGCCCCCTTTAAACTACTTGTAAATTTGTTTTACACAAAACAAGGAACAAGGTCGGGAATGGTGAATATAACCGTTAAAGTAGATTTTATTTGTGTTACTTCCTTAAGGGACGCCACTCCCGTGGATCCTTTACGCATTTTCAAATTTGCTGCATACAAGCTGGGCCTGAAGCAATCAAGCTGACTGCTGGAAATCAAGCTAAGTTAGCTTCATAACCCTGGCATAGGATTTCGACCACGTCTTCCACAAAAAGAACTTACCTTTCTTATGACGTACGAATAGACCGCGGTACGGAGCAGTAGCCCCCGATTCCAGATAAAGTTCCTTAATTTGGTTTTGAATTGGGGAAAGCGCCCTTTGTAAGTTGCTCCGAGATATCTTCCTAGGTTTGCCTTTTACAAGTTTTGTTAACTTTTTCCATCTAGTGAGAGATTAGCCCCAAATCTCAAGTGAGGTTCAAAAACACAATAAGTGAGTTGTTTCTGCCTCTAATTCAGGATCGATCGACCAAGTGGTGAATGTAGAGTGCAGAAGTATCCCATGGTTACCTACGCCAGTAACCCGCCTTTAGCTTTACATTGGCCCGCGTACTGAGCTTAGCCTTCTGCTTCGATCGATCTGTGTTGGCAGAAGAGGTATGAGTTGGTGGACTGCTAGATGCATGCTATCTCTACTAATTTGTTTTGTTCCTAACTTGCTTCACAACCCCATGAGGATTGCGAACGTTTCAGTCACCCGCGTCGCCTTTCAATTCAATGGGCAATGATCCTTTTCGTTTATTAGGACAAAACTTGCTCGACCAATCTGACGTCTCGCAGTTTTACTGCTGCAGGTGGTCCACTTTCAAATTCTAGTTCGAACTTTTGTATTGTGTCCAAAGTCCTTATTTACTTGCTTTTTTTCAACGCCTTCACTGATCGACAGCCTACTTGGTAAAGATAATTTGCCCTTCTGCAATGTCTCCGAGACATTTTAGATGGTCTCTACAGTCTCTTCTACACTCGAAGTCCCATACGCAAACCATGCGCAAACCATTCATGGGGAAGACATTTTTTAGGATTTTTTCGTGGGGGACGTTATCCTCACAGGCGGCCTCTCGACAAAATGTGCAATTTCAATTGATCTTGTGGAAGCAACAAAATTGCGAAATATTGTCATTATATCACGGGAAAAAGGAATTAAAATTTGCATAAGTGGGTAACGAAATGGAAAATTTGAGTTTGGAGCTTTGGGTTAGGAAGAATTTTCCGGTTAAAGCTGTAACCATTGGAAGTTGGACTTGAGCGATTGAGTACATTCCTAATTTTATTGTAGTTATATCCTTTCGGATACCACTCAGGTAAGGTATGTAGTATATCCCCCGATGGTATCCCCCCTACATTCCTTAGGAACTGTCTCTATGTGGCCACCGTACGGATACTTCAACATGGATTCATCCAATTTGTTTTTGTGATCCGCAATACCATGGGCAAGGAATTCCCCACCTGGAGACTAGCTTTATACAAATGCTAGTACTTTTTTCGTCCATATTTATGTCCTGTTTTCTGCTGACCGGGATATCCCATAACTGAACTTCTGGTTGAACCCCTTCATTGATGCACGCGCCGCGGCAGCCTTGAAAGTGCATATCAGAGAAAGGTTAGACATCACTCAAAAAGGGCGTGAATTCTGTGCAAGAAATCGTTTACCGACAAAACTTGCAGTTTCACCAGGATGCCTCCCCTTCTGCGTAAAAGACCTCAGATATACCCCCAGGTGTCCCTGTTGTTGTTCTCGAAATCAATGAAAGCAGGTGTTGACGATGTAGTTGGTGCAGGATCTGACAACATATTTGACCCGAGTAACATCGGCACATGTGGAGCATTTTCCGCGGCCGGTTTCGTAAATTTCTTGGTTGCGAAAAGTTCATTGATCCACTGCGGTAAGCGAAAGTGCCTAAAAAGATTACACGCCTTTCGACAAAAGTCCTAATTTTAATTTTCGATCTGTTTTCCAGTTGATTCATTCGGACAACAATTAAGGACATTCGTTTTGAGAATGAAGGGGGTCCTAAGTCCGCATCAACTTAATGCAGGACCGGACCAATTGAGGAGCAACTTACTCCTTCTTTTCTGGTCCACGGACCCCTCGCTTAGGGCTTGCACCCAAACTTTTTAAAAAAAAGTCAAGCGACGACGGCTTTACGGTTTCTTACCAGGGCAGAGGCAAATCGTCAGACGCTGCCTCACCTCTGCCCTGGGAGCAGCGTGACCGTAGCGGCTCGCAGATGTTGAATGCTCCTTTATATAATTCGTAAAACACGACATGCCTACGAATTATATTGCGGTCACGCTGCTCCCAGGGCAGAGGTGAGGCAGCGTCTGACGATTTGCCTCTGCCCTGGTAAGAAACCGAAAAGCCGTCGTCGCTTGACTTTTTTTTAATTAAGGACAATTCTTTTGGGAATATTCCTTCTAACCTCTGACTAAAAAATTAATTCTTTTATTGTGAAAACGCAACTTTTGGACCAGGCCTTAGTTATAAAGCTATTTTGGTTTCTTTGGTCTACTAAGCAACGGACGGCAACTACCTGGTCCTACCGCGCCTTCACTTTGATCAAGGCTGTGGGCAGAATAGTTATAGAGTGTGACATATTGGCCCAATTTTCGGCGTGGTGTTATGTTCTCCTTTCCACATGACCCACCTTTTTCTGACTCTTCACAGAATAAACCATGATTTTTTGTTAACCATTACAAACCTCTCATTTACTTGGGACCTCCCTCCAGAGATAAAACTAATAATGCCTGGTATTTCGGATATTAAAATGCTCTCTTGTCCTTATTATTATGAATCGGTTTTATAGGAACTAATCCAAACCGTCTAATGCTATGGAAAACTTGAGGTTGTTCAAGGCTGAATTGCATTCAATATAGGATGTCCATTTTCCTGGCTAAGGGGAAAGGAACAAAAAGGGCACTTTCTTCGCAGTTGAATCCAAGCTTTCTAAGGCTTTGAACTATTATACATGGTGTCCAAAACCTTACTGATAGCACCGGGATCATTTTGCGCTATCTGAGGAAGGTCTATATATATGTATGTATAGCACGTTCCTTCCAAAACTACCTAGGAGTGGCCACCCTGAGGATGGATTGAAGGCAACAACGTAAAGTGTGTGCAACCATGCGATTGTTGCAAACACTTCAATCTGTGACGCGGCCGTTCTTCACGAATCAAGAAGACTGTGACCGGACAGGAATTTTCGGACTATAGCTCAGGTGGAAGGATGATGGATGTTGGCATTTGTTGGGGGCTTCAATGTGAACGCCTGGCAACAACAAATTCTTTATATGACCACCGTGAATGAGTTTCTCTTTCTACATGTCGATCTTCTTTTGGACTGAAGTTACATTCGACATGGGATCCAATTTTCTGTTTTTCGAGTTCAAAGGGGATAATTTAGTAGCTGCCACGATGCAGAGTAAAGTTTTTAAATCAAGCACTTCCTTGCAACCTGAGGTACATGCATACATGGTTGCTACTCACCCTTTGTGCGGTATAGCGCGACAACTACACCCACGTTCCATTGCTCGCGGTTCACTGAAATACGCTTCAACTCCCCTCAGAACTTCCATGATGCCCGCACTTATCCTCTACTGACTTGCATCAAGTGCGCTTGGGGTGACGCTCTCGTCGGCTATCTTGGGGGAGAGGTTACCACTACATGACGTGGCCAGCACATGACACTACGGGTCATAGGCCTATGCGCCGACCAAGTTCTTTGTTTGCAATTGTATTAAGCGAGTTACTTCGATGATACGTAGCAGACAGGAGTTCACGAAATCATTCAGTTAGGTACTACAGTCCGTTGGCAGTAACTACGCTTCCTAGATAGATAAATTTATAGACCTGCGATGTTCTGCCCTTCATTGTAGGTAGGACAGTGCGTTCACCCATCAGACCTTGGTTTTATTGGTATTTGACTTCAGTTCGAGTCTATACGCCTCTCTTTCCAAATCCAGAACCATTTGCCAAGGTCTACGACCCAGTGAGAGAGTAAACAGATGTCACTAACTTAGTCGAGCTGTTTGAGGAAATAGAATTCCTCCACTTCCTCCGGTCAGGGCAGAATGAAAAACGTCACCAATAACAAGAAGAACTAATATCGGTGGCAAGATGCAGCCCTGGTGGACTCCGCTTTGCACCTCAAATTCTTCTGAGGTTTTATTAGGTAGTTGCACATGAAATGGCCGATTTAGCAATCAAGTAAAGTTAGTTGCGATTTTGCTGTATCGAAGTTGGCGCTGTTGGTGTTGGATAATGAAGTATAAATACTCGTACATTTAATCAAGTAGTCACTTTAGTTTTGACTACCCCTGTGATAACAGTGAATAAAAAGTTAAAAAGGATTGAAAAGAGCTAAGTATGTATACTTTTTCTATATGAGCTCATACTCGGTCATAAAGCAGCGGAGGCGACCAGGAACATTTGGAGCTGATACGGTAAGCAAACGAACCACTCGGCGGTGGCTCGAAAAATTCCGGTCAGGCGACGTAAACCTTCAAAGTGAGCCACGTGGACCTCCTGGACCATCGATTGACATCGACGTGCTGCGTTTGCTGGTCGAATCCGACACACGTCAGTCTGTGAGAGACATTGCAGAGAAACTGGGCGTGCACCTTCCGACAGTTTCCCGGCACTTGCAACAACTTCGAAAGGTGGAAAAGCTCGACAAATGGGTCCTGATGCACTTACGGAGCAAAACATAGCGCTTCGAACTGAAATTTGCAGTTCTTTACTCTCCTCCAACAGAAGCGATCCTTTTTTGCACAAAATAGTGACAAGTGATGAAGTGAAAAGTGAAAAGATATTATACGACAATCGTCGCCAATCAGCACAATGGCTAGAGGCTTTTGAGTTACCGAAGTACATTTCCAAACCGAGTCTTCATCCGAAGAAGGTCCATCCATTATTCTTTTTTGGCACCTGGAGAATCAATAAATGCACAGAAATACTCTGCCCAACTCGAGGAAATGCACTAAAAAATGGTGTGATACTCCTTCACGACAATGCACGACCTCATGTATCCAGAACAACGGTTGAAAAGTTGAACGAATTGCAGTATGAGACTCTGCCTCATCCACCATATTCACCGGACCTTTCGCCAACTGTGTTCGGATAGCTGAGTGGTTGGAGCGCAAGGCTATCGTACGGAAGATCGCAGTTAAAATCTCACTGGTGGCAGTGGGATTTGTATTGCGATTTGACGTTGGATACCCGTCGACTCAGCTGTGAATGAGTACCTGAGTCAAATCAGTGTAATAATCTCGGACGAGCGCAATGCTGACCACATTCTTCTTACAGAGGAATGTAATCCTGAAGTGTACCGTTACGGTCTTGAATGAAGTGCTCTAACACACTTCAAGGCCCTGATCCAATATGTTGCGCCAACGATTATTATTTCGCCAACCGACTACCACTTTTTTAAGCATTTGGATCATTTTTTGGTGGAAAAACACTTTAGGAAAGAAGACGCCATCAAAATTGCCTTCGACGAGTTTATCAACACCCGAAAATTGGACTTTTACGAAACTGTTATACATGCTCTTGTATCTGTAGAAGTGTTTTTGGAATTGACAGGCACCTATTTTGATTAATTAAATAAATTTTTGTAAGCTTTACAGTCGTTTCAAATTTTAGTACCCAATCGGCCATTTCATGTGCAACAACATAATAGCTCGATTCAGCATGTGATATTTTCCACCATCATATGTCGCTCTGATAATAGCTATTAGTTTTTTTAGAATGCCTCTCCTGCGTAGAGCCCTCCAGATACACTCCCTCTTTACGCTGTTGAGTTTCTCGAGATCGATGAAGAGCAAGTGAAGTGAGGATCTGATCTTCGCCGTACTTTTGAAAATTGATCTGTTGGGTGTTGATGTGGAGAATACTTGAGGATGAAAATGGCGATCAAGCTTTCTAGATGCTTTTTGATGAGCTTTAGGACGAAATCTTTGCTACTTGTAGCATATTCCGTTCCCTTACTAGCGCAATAACAAATTTCCTTTTGTCACGGCGCACAATACTTTGAACTTTCTAGGATGGAGCACTCAATCCCTTTCTGCCACCGACTTCCTTTCAGCACATGCCGACGAGCTGCGTAGCGACCCTTCAGGAAGTCTATCCCGAACGGCGTGTAATTGTTTGTGATACTCTATAACCTGGACCGGAATCTTGAAGTGAGGGGCTGGTCAGAAACCGGCTCTTAGGTTAAGAGAGCCCATTTCGGTTACCATCAGAAACAATTCGATATCCGATTCACGTCTGTTACCATTTGGCTTTCCTAAGTACAAAAGCATAGTGTGGAAAGAGGCAGAGGAGTACTCTCCAGAGTCCCATCATCTTTCGCTTAGGCGCAGAATGTGTGAGAAAGCGATCTTCAATGGGAGGAGCGCGCGCATTCTAAAAACCATCCGTAGTCCGTTTTCGATAGCCACAGTTCTTCGGCGTGAGTTCCTTAGTTCGGTAGAGATTTAGGTAAGTCTTGCATCCACCAGTGTGAACGCTGAGCCATGTGCTCAGTATATGCTCTGATGTGGTCACAAATCAATTGTGTCTTAAGAAGGTCATGATGTTTGGTATAAACAACGGATAATCATGTTATACCAGCAGGACGTATACCTTTCAGTCGCCTTTTATGACAAACAATCCCAACTCACAGGGCAGGGTGTCCCCTGCTATGAGGTCTGTTATCAACTTTTCGATCAGTTCTCGACGATTACTATAACACCGGTCTAACAGTGCCCGAAGGTATTCTGATAGCTTTCCGTATTTACTTCCGAATGTTCCACGATTCGCTTTGAGTCTCTGATCAGTCTACTCTAAAGCACTATCAGTCATTCTGACCCTCCAATCTCAGATTCCAAGGTACAATGAAGGATTTGAACTGAAGCAGGTCATTGCTAAATGTAGAGGCATATGGCACCGGGGTAAAGATGAAGTTGAAATTCGCAATTCCAGGATGGCCACCGTTCAGCTGGGTATCAATTTCATCCGTAATCCCTTCCAAGATGCTGAAACTCGCTTGGCCCAATAGTGATCCAGTTCAGGGGATGGGATTTTCTGGATCGTCCTGATGTCATCTCGTCGCTAATGACGGCATAATCTCTTAAACTGTCCGGTTTTCTTTCGGATGTACCGTCCATCTAAAGGCGGTTCGTTTTCGAAACGCTTCCTTCAAGGACTAGGTCCTTTGCTTCTATGCCTTTGCGTCTATGCCTATCATTACGAAAATTTTATTTTCTCGGAAGTAAAGCAGATCTTAAGGTGGGTTTTTCGTAAGGACAGTGCCGCGCCGAAACTACTTTGTACTCATTTCTCCTGTCTGACTTTGACCAACATCTTCCATAGTCTTTCAAGGTTGTTCTTCCGTTCATGTTGGGTCTCAATCATTGCTCGAGCCCCACTTTGAACATCGGTTTCGGGGGTGTAAAGATTTATTAGTCCTTGACAATTTCCTCAATAAACCGAGATACTTGAATAGGGGTTGCACATATGTAAATTATGTGGTCGTCCATAGATATATATATCTAAATATGGCGTAGGAAGTGATGAAATGTATAAATAACATTAACATTAGAAGATTGATGGAAAGTGACTTTTATCAAAAACTTTGGAAAAAGGGAATCCGGATCAAAGGGATAAATAAAAGTTGACCAACCAGTGCTTTGGAGAAGTTGAGCAGAGACACGTTTCGGATCCTGAACAATGGTTAGTTCCAGAGCTGAAAAGCAACTATACAGCAAAATTATCTAAGTGACCCATGCAGAATTCTTGCTTATTTCAACAGCCCAGACAATGTGACTAAAGAAAGCTGGCAATGTGACAAACTCTCCCAAGGATACTTTACATGCACATGCACACACATTCGTTCGTCTGCCAGTCATCAAAAAGTTAAAATCAAAGTCGTATTCGTCCTGGAATTTGAGCTAAAGGAAAAGTTATGGAGGGAAATGAGAGGAAAGTATTAAAACAAGTTGAACAATGTTAAAATGTTTTCAATGTCCGCATTGCTCTTTAGGGTCGAATATGTGGTCCAGGGTGTTAAAATACTTTTGATAGCTTCAAAATGACCGTTTGGTGTGCTGTTAGATCGGAGTTTTGTGGCTCACACAATGCTACCGAATTGTTCTTTGGTTGGAAATAATTTTTCCTTTTGTTTCACAGAAGTTATTCCATTTATTCTCAATTGATTTGATTTCATGTGGAAAGTTCGTCATGAAAGGGAAGCATTTGTGCTTTGAAGTATGCAAATATCCTGGCTGGGGGCGAGAATGGTCAAACATTCACGCGAACAAACTGTTATCCATTGTACGTAGTTCGGGTGCAATTTTGTATTACCTTCAACATTTTTCAGGGACGTTTGAAATTTTTATCAACTCGTCCTTCCATATTTCGTCCTGGGCAACAATTACCCTTCTTAAACGAGGGAAGCAGTTACTAACTGAGGTCATCATGCTCCACGATACTAATCCTTGTGACTTCAAAAAGGATAGTCAGTATTGCGCCTAATTGCCTCACGACCACTACTGGTGCAGGCCTGCCTAGAAATAAGGAGATTCACAAGGAAAGAGGACACAAGTGGTTTTTGCTTTTTGAATATTTATCTAAACAATGCAAACAAAGCAAAAAACGTATTTATGAATAAAGGTCTTGCGGAAAAAAAGGTTTATCTTCCGGAAAAAATTCAAATTTCATGTAAATTAACAACAAAGGTATTGAGGGCTTTTGGTCAGTCAGAAGTTTGTCCAGACTCGGGTTGTCTGGTTGACGAGCCGAAGATGGTTTGCTTTTTGTTTAAAAATTAACAAACTTTAAAAGGAAAAAGGAAGGAAGGAAGGAAGAGGTTGACGGTAAAAATACTATAATGAATTACATTTCCTTTGAGTTTCACCTCGAGCAGTTCTGAAGAGTTTTTTTTTGTATTGCGGGAATTTAGTTTAGTGCTGAAAACTTAAAAGTTTCTTTTTCAAGACATGTTTCGATGGAAATTGTGAGCTTAGTGTTTTTTGGCACAAAAATATTATATGGCGATAGTTAGGTTTGTGTAGAGGACTTGCGGGCTTTTCATTTCGTGGTGCCATTTCTGGCATGACGGTGTTTGTTGTGGAGACATACCTTCAAAAGTGTATTGAAATTATGTGCCAAACCTATCATTTGTATATCTACATAAATACAATCACCCGCTCGAGACGCCAAATTTCTTTGATTTCCCGAGCCAATGGCTCATAGTTCATCTTTTTCTCCACGTATTTCCGTTCAATGTTGCTATTATGGGGGATAGCAACATCAATAATATACGCGGAGCGACCCGTCTTGTTCCAATACATGCTGTAAGCAGAACTATCAAGTACTTCTTGCGGCTCATATCGGTAAGCCGGGCGTGTTCCCGTGATCAGCCCATGCTTGTATGCAAGGTTTTGATGGATAACCTTACGTACAGCATTATGCCTAATGATGTATTGCACCGGTGCTATAACAGTACAGACAGAGATGAGATGGTCCAGAGTCTCTAACGCCGACCCACACATTCTGCACTGGTCGTTCTCCACCCGTTCTTTCATGATGAGCTTTTTATAAGCTCGGGTGGCGACCACGATGTCCTGAATTGCACACATGAATCCTTCCGTCTCAGCATGCAGCTCGTGATGACCTTTGCGGATGGCTTGGATTCGACACTTGTCTAATCCAAACTCCATCTGAATATCACGGCTGAACATGTCTATTATTCGCAACAGACTTCTAAGATGGTTGTCAATCCCAGCATACAGCTTGATGTCATCTAAGTACATCAAGTGTGTCAGTTCGCACTTAGCACGTAGGCCATACTTTATTGCAAAACCATGCCCTCTAGCATCATTCAGTAGCCATGAAAGAGGTTCAGTGCCATACAAAACCAAAGGGGACTCAACGAATCCCCCTGGAAGATGCCCCTCCGTATACGGATGGGCTCTGAGGTATTAGCACCCCCAGATGTACGCACCGATAAGAAGGTATGCCACTCTTCCATGACTGTCGCCAAAAACTTTATTAGTTTCGGATCAATGCGATACAGATGTAGGATGTCGATTAGCCAGGTATGCGGAACGCTATCAAAAGCCTTGGCATAATCGATATAACAACTGAAGAGGTTTCTTTGGCCACTAGTTGCTTGTCCTACAACTAACGAGTCGATAATGAGTTGCTCTTACCCCTTGACCTAACTCGGCAGCCCTTCTGCTCCTCGGACAGAAAGAATGTTGTTGGTCTCGAGGTGCGCATTGATCCTTCCACTAATAATGGACGTGATGAATTTGTAGAGGGTTGGTAAGCAAGTGATCGGTCTTGTGTCTGCGGGGTCCTGCACCGTGTCCTTCTTAGGGATAAGGTAGGTAATCCCCGCAGTGAGAAAGGGTGGAAATTCCTCCGGCCGACTCATGACCTCATTTATACTGCGTGCCAACCGACTGTGTACGCTGGTAAATTTCTTATACCAGAAATTCTGCACCCGATCCAGACCTGGGCCCCTCCAGTTCTTCGAGCTGTTTATGGCTCGTCGAACTTCCTCTTCGGTAACATCGTAAAATTCATGCCAGGCGTATTGGCATGGCGGGTGCCTTTGGCAGTGATCCACTCAGCATGCTCAGCATGCTGGGCGGGTAACCCCCAGAGTCCACCCCAATACTCTTTCGCTTCCGTCACCGAAAACTGCACTGTCTGGACGCTTTGTTGGGATTCGTTAAGAGATCTGAAAGAGCTCTGCTGGTTCTCCGCGTATGTTGCATTCTGGACATGTCTGGAATAACTTTCGCCATACCATCGTAACCGACTGCATATGACAGAAAGTTTCTGTTTTAGTGTGTCCAGAATTTCAACTACGGGTGTCTCACTGGGGGTGACATAGTTCCGGTAAACCCTTTGCACTTTATTTCTCACCCGTCTGCTGGCATTGCCAGTGCTGATCTGAATCAGTCTAGCAATGTCCTGCCTTAGTGAGTCCCGCCGACGTTCCAGACGAATTTTCCATTGTGGATCTCTTTGGTCACTCAAACTAATAACATGAAAGCGAATATTCTGACCGTGCAGTCTGACAGCTGCAGCTGCACCTCAATAAAGAAGTGATGGTATTTGCAGCAGCGACATGTCAGCACACAGCCGAGATGCAATCTCATCATTGATTTGAGATAGAATTCCCGGAGTTGCTGGAGATGCATACAGCCTGGGAATACCTGGTCTATGCAAAGGATCCATATCCGAGAATTCTATACACGCTCTTTGGAATTCGTCCCGAACCCCAGCGGAAACCTCAGCTGGACGGTGGAGAAGAGTGCTTCGGCGAGCCTGCAGTGCGGCGTGGTGTTGTTGATGCCGCCGCCTGTGCCTCCATCGACTCTCGGTCACCAGTTTCCCCGATGACCTCAAGTCGAACACGTTCCCTGATGGTGGCTGGGATTGTGTCGCTGCAAGTAATAAAGCCGTACCAGCCAGGTCGACGGTTGGCAAAAGACTATTCAATTATTTATACAATTTTTTTAAAATTTCAAATCAGTTGGCAAGGCCTACTTCACACGACAACTATTACACCGTGTGAAGTAGTCCTACTCTTTTGAATCGGCCTCGTAGCGAGTTCGAATACGCCACAGAGAGCGCCGGAGGTGGCAGTCCTCGCTATAGAAATAAATTTCGAATGTTGTCAACCCTGCTGCGCCACAAGATTGCATTTCTGGATTCTTCGGATCTTGTTGACATTTTTGCCCAAATCTTTTAAGTCACGGTCAGATTCGACGTTTTTCAGAATCACCGCGTACAACAAATTGCCTTTACTGGAGATAACAGTTGCCTCTAGGCGAATTCGCACATTTTGCTCTATTCTTCGTTATGTTGTAGACGACCTTCATCTATTTATCATTTTCGCTCCCCTTGAGTTTCCTTTCGATTGCTGACGCTCGTACTTAGGGCGTAGGGTTTCTATCTTCTGTCCTTTTAGTTTCGTTCTTCGGAACGGCTAATTTCCTTTCCGACTCGTTTCTTTGGAGGCAGGTCGCTAATACCACGGTTCGGTATCCCTTGGGTCGCCTGTGATACTCTTGGAATGGTAGGTTTCCCTTGTGATCTCTTTCTTCCTCCTGCTACCTATTGTAGAGAACAAGGCTAATGGCTCTCACCATGTTTTTGATGCCTTGGTTACGTTGTGCTTGTTTCTTGATAAACTCGTTTGTGTGTGGGCTCCTTAGGCGATAGACGATCGATTTAATTGCCCACTTTTAGAATGATTTGAAGAGACTCAGACTGGCTCAGGAAATCAACTAGGCGACTTCTAAATCCTCTTGCAAAAGTAATAACGATGACTGGCTAAACTTCTGGAAATCGCAGCGTAAATATAACAGGCTCTTAAAACGTTCGAAACGAGACTCCTCTAGGGCATACTGTGAGGAAGGTGAAAGAGAGACTTCTAGGTTGTGTCCTTAATAAGGAAGAGTCAGCCAAGTTGGACTCTCTTAGAAAACCGGATGGTACTTTCACGAACTCGATAGTTGAGTCTATGCACATTATCTTGGAAGAACACCACCCAGGAGAACAGGTCTCAGAAGTGGGAGGAAGAGAATTGACGGTTTCAACACGAAGGTTTTGCAAGGCGAATTGGGGCACTACGAGAGCGGTTGTTATCAATGAAAAGGTGTTCGTGGACATTGATGGGGCTTTTGACTGTGTGTGTATCAACTCACTAATATGCAAACTGCAAAACCTGCCAATACGCGTTCAAGCTTATGCGGATGACGTGGCTGCGCTGGCTGTTGGTGGAGATCTCGGAATGGTGTGTAGAAATACACAAAGCGCCGTAGATTTGATTGACAGTTGATGTCTCAGGCATAGGCTTTCAGTAAATCCAAATAAAACCACAATGGTATTATTTACAAAAAGGAGGAAACTGAATGGTCTTTGCCTTCCAGAGATGAGCCTTTCAACTCCCCGAAGAAGTGAAACATCTGGGAGTTATTCTAGACAAGAAGCTTCTTTGGAACAAACATGTAGAGATAAAGATGAAGCGAGATCTCACAGCTTATGGACTGTGTAGGTGGACCTTTGCCTCGACAAGGAGCCTCAGGTAATAATAGATACATGTCGCTATCATTATGCCAATGTTCGCTTATGCTTCCGTAGTGTCGTGTGTTCAGGTGAAAGAAAAGAGAATTCCCTGTAAACTATACACACTGCAAAGAACTGTATGTCAGAGTATGACCGGCGTCCGGCGCATCTTCGAATGCATTAATCAATTTGCAGCCCTTGGATTTGTTTATTCAGAGCACTGCAATGAGAGCAGTTCATAGACTAATTCGATTAAATCTATGGGGAAAGAATGGATGTGGGAAAAACAGAGCTTTGAAAGAGTTATAGGGAGAACTGAATCCAGTCTTGGCAATGCCTTCTGATTCTCGGATCCCCATACATTTGTTCGGTAGAAGGTAGGAAGTTATCTTGAAACGAAAAGAAGACTGGGACGAACCACAAGAATGCGTGCCCGGATATACTGACGTCTTGTACACCGATGGCTCAAAAACAGAACAGGGTTCTGGAGCCGGAGTTGTTTGTTTAATAAAAGCGAGACTTGAACTTTTTCCTTCGGACAATATTTAACGGTCTTTCAGGTTGAAGTGTATGCGGTCCTAAGGGCGGTAACCTGGATGATTGACAAGCGGTTGAAGGGCATCGCAATTTTTGGTGGTAGTCAAGCTGCGCTGAGGGCGTTGAGCAGTCCTTTGATTACTTCAAAAAGCGTTCAAGAATGTAAAAATCGATTGAATTGTGCTTCTAGATTCAATACGGTGGAAGTAGTCTGGGTATCCGGTCATTGTGGTGTAGAAGGAGATGAAATCTCGGATGCTTTAGCAAAAAAGTGTTCAATTTTCCCATGCCCGGACAGGAACCAGCAATTGGGATATCAATAGTATTGACTAATTCTGCTATCAAAAACAGGGCATAAGCTTCCTATAATGACAGGTGGCTGAGCCTTAATTTCATTGCATTGTGACTGGCCATAATTCACAAGCTGGACATATGTTCAGATTAGGAATTCATCAAGATGATACGTTTCCTTCTAGTAAGGAGGAAGCGGAATCCATGGAACATTTTCTATGTCAGTGCCCCACCTATGGATGCATGAGACATCAGATTTTTGGTGTTAATGTGCTATAACTGCAGCGGGTAACATCACATCCACTAAGGGAAATCCTGCGATACATAAACGAATCTGGTATATTCCGTTAGAAAGGGAAATTGAGTACAATGGACCACTAGAGTCTGACTGTCCAGAGACCTTGCTTCTTCCCCACCTTAAACACACACGCACGTCCTCTGGTAGATGTCAAAGTCTTGTTAATGGAAGGGGGTATTCTGGCACTGTGTCCGGATAGCTGAGTGGTTAGAGCGCAAGGCTGTCGTACGGAAGGTCGCGGTTCAAATCTCGCTGGTGGCAGTGGAATTTGTATCGTGATTTGAAGTCGGATACCAGTCGACTCAGCTGTGAATGAGTACCCGAGTCAAATCAGGGTAATAATCTCGGGCGAGCGCAATGCTGACCACATTGCTTCCTAGTGTATCGTTACGGTCTTGAATGAAGTGCTCTAACACACTTCAAGGCCCTGATCCGACATGGATTGTTGCGCCAACGATTATTAATTTTATTATCCTGGCACTGCAGAGGGTCCATTTGTGATTTAATTCACTTATCAATAGGGGTTCTATAATCCCTTGGGATGGCGGACATCGAATAGCTTCTAGGTTTTGGTGAACTACATTGGTTGATGTGTCCTACTTCCTTGGATCATCGGTTGCCATTCATCGTGAAAAATGTTTACACACCATGCTCTGGAGTATATGTTAAAGCCGATTGATGGAAGAGGACATATCTTTCAATAGTTGAAAGGATTCCCTTCTTCCATTCTCCTCGGCCTATTAAGTGGTCCAGGACTGATTTTCGTTCATTAGGGTGGTCGTGATGTTATTAAAAGACTAGAAAATTGTGCGAGCCCCTGCTTGTCGCCGAAGAAAATGACCAATGCGCAATTGACTTTCAAGCGTTGCATGGGGATAAGTCAAGATACGATCGTATTTATTTTGATTATAACTTACTTCAAAAGAAAATAATGAATCTACATGCAAATCTATGTACGGTGGTTTTGTCACTAAGGGATTATTATTATTCGGATAAGGGAAAGTCGCAACGAGTCCTTGAAGAATTACTGTGCCCCTTTTGCTGGTTATAGTATACCTATTAATAATAGTATCTCAAGCAAGCCTATAACCGTCAGGAACTTTAGTATGCTCCCTACTTCCAGATCTTTCGACTTTCCATCCGGTATTTAGTGTTCTCCCAGATGCGTCGACCTACTTTGCGCAAGTGCCCAACACTGTACCAGAACGTGTATAGAGGTTTCATCATACTCCGCACAAAACCTGCAGACAGTGTCCGTAGATATCCCTAGCTTCCCTAGCCGTATGTCCCAGCCACGATCTCCCAATGTGCCTTGTTACTCCAACGTGTTTTAAACTTCTTATCAAAGTGAAAACTCGTTGTTACGGTGTAGGACATCTTGTATCTCTGTGTGGGACGTGTTGCCGAATGCTCCTTTGATATCTAAAAATGCACACAGTGCTATTTCTTTCGTTTCTATGGCATCCCGTAGTATATCCGTCAGCAGATACAGAGCAGTTTCAGTTGACCGTCCTGCCCGGTAAGCGTGTTGACAGTAATGCAGGAGATTATTATTTAGAACGTTAATTCTAACGATGTTAGGCAAATTGGTCTGAAAGATTTAGGGTGAAAAGGATCCTTTTTATCGGCTTTCGGAATAAAGACCACTTTTGCCCCCTCTCCCATCTCCATGCCCTTGGTGTATATTCCAGTGTTTTGCTTCCACTTATCACCCTCAGAAGATACTCTCAGATGATTCCTAGGCCTCTCTGGATTAGCGATGGGAAAAAGGCCATCTACTCCGGGTGGTCTAAACGGTTTAAAAGTTCCCACTGTCCACCTTAGCCTAACTTCTGAGCATATCTCCTTTGCTAGTCTCCAGTTCTCCTTTCTTCCCCGTTTATTCGTTGTTTGAGTGTTAGGCAGAATGTTGTCGCCTGCCGCCGTGGGGGAGGACCCGGGGAAATGTGTTCTGAGAAGAAAGGGTCCTCCTCATTCTCGGTAAATGTCTCATCTTCCTTCTTCAAACAGACAGAGGATATTGCCCCGTTTTTGGCTACAACCTTGTAAAGCCTGGTTGCTTCTGTGATCTGTTCGATCTCTTCACAGAATTCCCTGAAGCTGTTCCGTTTTGCTTCCCTGATTGCGTTGCTATAAGCAGTCAGTATATTTTTGTACCTCTGCCAGTCCCTGGTTTGTTTTGCCCGGTTGAAGAGTTTCGCCTCTATTCTCATTCTGACTAGTTTCCTGTTCCATCATGGTACATCCCTTGATGACTTAACAGTCTTAGCCGGACAGCTGGCCACCACCACAGTTTCTAGTTCCAGTTCGCTCCTGATATTTTTGCTCAAGTGCGTTGCATAGGATACCAATCCGTTCTCCTGGAATTTCTTATTATTCTTTTTATTTCGGAGTTACATTCAATGTCGAATCTGATTATTCTGTGATTAGACATAGAGGGCGCATCCGACACCCTCCAATTCCTAACCATCCCGTTCATTACAGTATTTCCTAGAGTTATCTCTAATACGTTCTGTCTAGTGCTGGTCACAAATGTTGGAGTGTTGCCCAAGTTATATATTTCTAACTTATTGCTAAGAATAAATTCATTCATTCAATTCTTCGATTGGTGTTACTGCTTCCCCAAAGTTCGTGATGAGCGTTGGCATCGCAGCCGAGGAGAAGTGGTAACGCCCTCTTCTCACAGTACTTCACGAGTTTAGCGACTTGTTCCGGTGGAGCCTGGATTTCGTCTCCTGAGAAGTATCCCGATGCCACGAGTGCCTCTCGAGTGTTCCTCCCGGCCTCCAATGAGACTTAGATAGCTACAAAGTCTCCGGTCAGTAACTCTGAATATATATTTTAAATTATATATATATTTTAAATTACGCTTAAGGGTTATGCAAGCTCTTGATTTTTCACAAGAGGAGTCCCAAATTACCTGCATGCTTCTTCCTTGCAGACCGCGAATCTATCCCCGGTATACCCAGGGCTTCTGAGCCAGCACTATTCCAATGTTCTCCTTGGAACTTGCCCTTGCAATTATCGCAGTTACAGCTTTCGCATGGTGGAGGTTTATCTGGGCTATCTTAGTGCTGGCCATTGGCTCCGTTATTGTTTGGGGCTCTTCTCCACTGTCGGAGAATTGCCCTCCTCCTCCGACATGGTGCTTTCCTGCGCGTCGCTGTCCACCGTGAGTCCAAGAAATCCTAGGCATAGGTCGTTCAGCTTCTGCTCTTCACTGGGCAGTAGGTCTACTTCCCTGGTTGATCCAGTCCTTTCCGCCTCTATGGGCTTTCGAGACTTTTTCGGGGACCTCGATATGCTTTTGACCCGGTGTCTCCTCCTAGGTGTCTTTTTTAAGCTTTTCCCTGTGCATATGCACGGGTATGTTGCCAAATCGATAGTTGATATGGCAACTCAAGGGATCGGTTATCTACCCCGATCATGAGGGGCTTGCCCTTTCCCTCCACCTTGCTTCTGAAGACTCTCCATAATCGCGCATGGAGATCCCCATTCTGAGCGATTAGGGGGCCTCTGAGATCTTGCGTCTCTATTGTCGCTGCTTTCGGGAGAAAAACTGTCACCATCTATACTCCTGGTATATCATCCCTAGAACATGTTGCCAGTTCTGCTCCTTCCCAGCCTGGCAAATTAGGAACGATGGTCTTAATCCACTCTGCAGTGTCTTCCGTCGCGCAGTCCACCAGTATATGACCTGGTCGAAATCGTATCGCGGTGAACACAAGTTTCGCAGTCGATGGTTTCCTGTTCCTCACGAGTGAGTATTTGCTCGGGAAACATTTTTGGCAGTCTGGCTAATGGCGGGCTTCCTGAGTCCAGCCTTCACCCTTGAGCTGCCCGGGTCTTTTTTCCCCTTTGGGTTCAGGTTTGGATTTTTTTGGGAGCATTCCCTTCATGGGGCTTAATCTCTGCTGGTCCGACTCTGGTAAAAATGGCTTGGGTCTATCCTGAGGCTTCGTAAGAACCTCTTCTGATTTCAGGCCTTTCTTTAGGTAGCGCAGGTACCATTTAGCACCTGCGCCACTGAGATCTGCCCCCTTCCTGACGTCTGATATATTTATCTCAGACGTGCATTTGCTAGTCCCTGCAGCAGTGGGGTTTGTTGGTTGTTGTCCAGCCAGTATATCTTGGATCCATTGCTTGACGTCCCAACTTCTCCCTTCTTGGGTGTAATCACCTGGTTCTCAGTATTTTGGAGATGCGCCTCCGCCTGATTAACCAGTTTGGGTGCGGTACTGGGTCCCACTTTATTGGTAGTAGCTTTCTTATTTTTATTACTGGTACTCATTTGATTCCCACAAGTATGGGGGTTAGGAGGTCCGCCGTGTCGTGCGCTCTCGGTAGCACGGTAAGGTCTAACTTACTCACTGAGGCGAACAGGTATCAGTCAGGCGCTGTTCGAATAACGGCCTTGGTAGGCCCCTGAAAAGCCACACATCCCCCTAGAGGAGAGACAGCTCACCCTTAGAGAGAGAGAGAGGTTGGCCTCAGGGAGTTATATTCCGCGTCAGTCTATCCTGCAGTGCACTGCTTGATCACTATGGGATGATGATTTTACGGAAATATTCATTTCTCCTGGACAGCCAGTTCCAAGGGTGAAAATGTATCCATGTCCTGTATGTCTACGCGAATTTTACTGTATTCGATCATGTACTCAAGGAAGGAAAATGATCAAATTCAAATTAGTACAATGGAAAAACTTTATAGATATATTAACATGGATTAGCATCGCTAAAATGTTATTTGACTTGACGATGCTCTCCTTTTTGCCTTTTACATCTCCTAAAAAGTCAACTTTGAATTGATAAGGTGTATTACAATTTAAGTAGGTTCTCCCATGGAGAGTAAGAGTAAGAGAGTATCCCCATCCCCCATATCCCCATCGGGGTTTTTACTCCTTCAATTGCAGCATCCGGGTTAGCGAATTGTTCTCCTTTACGCACGTTGTTCCATTTACCATTGAGGTATATATCGGTTTTTGAGGTGATACTGGTTAGGTGGGGGACAATTTTCACCAACCTTACTGAACTAGCTAGTAAGGCGGTATGGTTTGGTGTATGTGGTTTGAGTCAAAAGTGGGATTTGAAATGAATTCTTAGCTGTTATGTCGACGTTATCGTCACCTGAACTAGCATCGTTTGAACTCCTTTAGTATTTTTCGAATAATATATTCAAAGGGGTTGCTCCTTATATTCAGTCTGAGCGAGCCCGATAGCAGCTAGTCAGCTCGAATTCCGACTAACGTCTATCCGCTTGATGATGAGGGACTCTAGGAATCTTTCACTTCCTCGATCTAGATACTATTACACATGCCGTCTTACACGGTGTAAATCATTTAATGGCTAATTGGAAAATCATTTACGCATGACATATTCTAAATGAAATCAGTCTGCACTGCTCGAAGGGAACTCGGAGAACTCCCAAAGTGTAAAAATTGTGACTTGCCTTCACCGTTCACACATGTTCTTTTCAATGTTTACAAACATGTTATGTAGTTTTATGTCGCGATTTCTTGAATGATTTTATGAGTTTTCATGTCTTTAAGTGGTTACCACTTCAAGCCAGCGGGCGGTCCGTTCTTGGTTTTCCTAGACGTCTGTCGTTACCCTGGAAAAGATATTTGAAAACGGATGAAAACCCGAGATGTAAAATAGGAATGAGTGATTGAATCTTTTGATGATCAAAGATTTGTATGATTTATTATTTGTTTATAGTTTATCTGGTTTGATCACAAGCAAACTGAAAGTTGCCTTTTTGATCCGGAAATTTTTGAGTGCTTTCTCGAATATGAGTTTTCAGCTTGCACGGTCGACAAGTGTGGTTTTTCCGAAAGTATCTTTGAATATTTTAAAGAGATTTGAAGATCGTTGTTCAAGTATGTCAAAAGGCATCACCCAGAAGTGATTATTAATCCACGGATGCTATATTCTTGCACTAATTCACGTTATCTTTCCTCCTTATAATGAAAAGCCATCAAATCCCAGAAAAAATCAACTCAAACTATTCCGAGACATCCACCAGCAGCAAATAGACTGAAATGTTTGTATTACAAGAAAATCTCTATTTACAATATGTCGCAGTAATTGTCGAGTTTTCGACTAGAATAATCTCAAAATATTTCCCTTCTGCTTGTTAAGAACTCGTAATGTTTTCTGGGAAAACAATGCCAGAAGGAAATTGTTGGTTTGCAGATTGGTGGCGTTCTTCCTCGTCGTGATTTCTGAGGAGGGTGATTCTCGTTTAAGTGAACACGGATATGGGGGAAGTCTCCTTCCACTGAATGCTTGAGGTATTTTCCTCGTGCCTCATGGCCTCATTTTCATTGATGGAATTGTCTTGAGTGTGATTTGTAACTATGAAAAACATGTGTATGCAAGTCCCATGTAAACATAAATACGAAATTGTGATAATTAAACATGAATAAAAATAAGAATGCAATGGAAGTCGGATAATGCAAATTTATGGCCTTAAAAATGAATTCATGCAATGTTCTCTTTGTACATGTGGAAAATTTGGATCCTACTTTAAATTGTGGAGATTTAAAGAATTCAGAATAGGTTATTTCCGAGAAGCCAAAATTCTTGTTTTTGTTTTGAAAATATCACTCTTTATGGATTTATGGTTGGGTAAATGTTTCTTTTCATTGTAATCAGATGTGAGCAGAATATTAAAGTCAAAACCGAAATGGAACATAACTTGCAGGAACCATTGTGCCCCTGATTTTACATTTTTTATTTCGTCAAATTTAAAATTATGTTCATTAGATTAGATGTTACAATACGACCCACAAACCCAAAAGTATTCGAACTTCATTCAACCCAAAAACCTAAGTACGGGTCATTACGCCCTCTTATCTTCTTCATAACTATCCTGTACGCTGTTCCCCAGGGGCTTTGGCCTGCCTCTGTGCAAAGTTCCTTGAAGCATTCTCGCTTGCTGGTCCGTATAGTCTGCTTAAACCTACCTCGAAGGTTCACATATACTAGCCGTTTATCGTCGAAGTTTGGCCTTCCTCTAGATCGTTGGCAGATCCTTCTAGCTCGAAAACATGCATCCCGTAACACCGTGATCTCTTCATTCCACCAATAGTTTGAGCGCCTTTTTGCGAGAACTCGTCGCCTCGGCATAGCAGCGTCGCATGTTCTCGTTATGCGTCCCATCATTTGCTCTACCTTTTCCGTAGCCGCACCACCGGGATGTTGGCCTCCCAATAGCATCTCTATGAATGCATCCTCCTCAAACCTTTTCACGGACCAGCCTCGGTTTCCAGCCTCACGGGAAAGCACATCTCCGCATGGCCCATATTCGATCTGGAGGAAAATTGCCTGGTGGCCCGATCTGGAGGAAAATCGCCTGGTGGAGTATAATGCTCACTGACAAGCCATGTCATTCTCCTCGCAAATGTGGTACTCACATATGTCAAATCGACCATTGAGCCCGACCCTGTTCCACGAAAAGTTCAAACGTTTCCCGTGTTGGCAAGCATCAAGTCTAGCTCCGCGAAAGCCTCAAGCAGGATATGGCCCCTGGTGTTCGTAGTGCAACTGCCCCAATCCACGGCCCACGCGTTGAAATCACCAGCTATGATCTTGGGATATCGACCTCTTGCATCCGAGACTAGCATACCTAGCATTCCTTCGAATTCTGCTATCGTCACGCTTGGTGGAGCATAGCAACTATATATAGCTATACATAGCTATTTTTGCCCTGACGAATCCAACTTCTGGAAACTCATCACTTCTTGAATGGCTTGATTTCCACACGCCCATATTGCCGCCTTGCCAGTTACATCTGCAGTACAGGCACCATTCTTATTGTTGCGATAAGGTTCGCTGATTATGGCGGCTTCGATTGCCTTCTCATAGATGGTCTGCGAGAAAAGGTCTTGCGCTGCCTCGCAGTGGTTGAGGTTGATTTGTATCAACCTCATTTCTTTATTGCATTTAAGGCACTCCTAAACACTGGGCATCTGCTGCTGCCTGCAATGTGCTGACAGTCGACGCCCTTTTTTTCCTTGCAAAGCATACATTCAGGCTTAGCCTTGCATTGCCTAAACATATGGCCTTCTCTCCCAGATTTTCTGCAACTTTTTGACCTGTCGCAGTCACCGGTGCATTTCGCCGCTATGTGGCCAAATTCCAGGCATCTAAAGCAGCGCTTAAGGGACACCTGCTCCCTGAGTCGACAGACGACCCAACTTATTTTTACTTTTCCAGCCGCCAGCAGTTTGAACGCTGCTTCAGCTGGTAAGCTTATGATTGCCGTTTGTGTGCTTCCGTATGCCTTCCTCAGTCCCCTGATTGCAGAATCTTGCAAGCCAAGTGGTCCGAACTGCTTTTCTAAGGCGTCGCGGATATCCTCCTTGGTCGTAATTTCGTCGATATCCTTACATTGTATGACAATCTCCTGCTTTTAGGCCCGTACTTGAGGTTCTTCTCCTAAGGACTTCTTCACCTTGCCGAGGAAATTTTCCACCGTTTTGCCCGGAGACTTTTTCAGCTCCAGCTTACCGCCCTTTGGATTGTGAGGGGGTGTCATTTGTGTTGCCTGGGTGACGTTTGATTTCTTCGAGGCATTTTTTTCTTCCTTTGCACCATTGTATAGTACACGAATGGTACGGACCATGTTTTTGATGGCCTGGTACACGTTGTCTTTGTCCTTAATAAATTCAGACAACTCTACTATTTTACCTCCGAGTAGAGCAAACGATGATTCGTCCGGACTCTGACATAGTTCCTCCGTTTGGTTTTCCCATTGGGCACTTACGTATTTATTAGCATTCCCGGAGCTTCCCTGATTTCCTTCCTTCATCAAGGTTAATTTCGGAGGAGATCGCACGATCTTCGAGCTTCTCTTAAATGGATCAAACACTAAGTCCTGCGGCATGTTCCGACCAGGTATGGTTACCCCACTATGGGCTAATAAATGACCAGTTTGTGGGGCATCTTTTCGTGTGTTTTGAACAGGCGTTCTCGGGAGTGACGTACTTCTTTTAAATGCCTCTTTCTCCGGGCTACTTGTAGTATTCGATGCAACGGTGGCCAAGTAATCCACCACCGAGGCGCTGCAGTCGAGCGATATCGACGGCCGGGAGCCTGCTTGCCCACTCCCAAAAGCCGCCGGTACTAGGTTTCCGATGCCCTTCACCGTAACTTTATTCTCCTTCTGTTCCTCCATGTTTGGTTTCATTTCTGGGTATCCTTCCCATAGCCAATTTTTATCCACGGGCGGGCGTTTACTTCCCACCTACCCGACCTGCGCATAAGCATGCCCATACACGCACCCCTCCAAATAAGTATATGTGCA
The DNA here is from genome assembly GCF_905115235.1 of Hermetia illucens. NCBI lineage: Eukaryota > Metazoa > Arthropoda > Insecta > Diptera > Stratiomyidae > Hermetia > Hermetia illucens. The sequence goes on from NC_051850.1 coordinate 148,770,211, forward strand.
TATTCCTACGCATCCGCCGAGCATCCCCTTATCCGCACGAAAGGACGCGTCTGATGGGAGATTTGGCAACTCCGCACAATCTCTGTCTGTCTGTTTGTCTGTCCATCTGTCTGTCTGTCACAGCCGATTTATTCGGAAACGGCTGGACCGATTGCCACGAAAATTGGTGTGTGATCTGGTGTTCCCTTTACATGCAGCAAGTGACGCCATTTTGTGTTAGGTTCCATACATGTGAATGGAGGGTGCAACATTTTTTTTCATACAATGTGGCCATGTGGGGTATCAAATTGAAGGGCTCAATTAGTGCTTTTCGAAACTGGTTCCATGTTTGATATTGGGTGAAACATAGGGGAGTGAGGATTCAAAATATGACCCCCAAAAAGTATAAACCGAAAAATCAGAAAAAAAATCACAGTGGTGCATCTCTACGAAATCTAGGCCTCAAAATACATCCGGTTCCGATATCTGCACAAATAAAGTTAATCATAGTATATTTCCACATTTTAAAAATATACCCACGCCAAGTAGGCGTGGGTATAATGAAGAAATTAATGCCCAAGTTGGTCAAATTTGAAGAAAATCAAACTATGTGTGTGCACTAAAGCCACCTTTTATGATTCCATTTTTTAAGCTTTTGTGTAATGTGGTGGTGCTAATCACCTCGGTATCCCAACGAAATTGATAAGACTGATTAGGCTAACTCTGACCAATGTGCGAGGCCAGATAAAAGCAGCAGGGTCACTCTCGAGATCATTCGACATCAACAACGGTCTAAGACAATGCGTCCTCTTTAGCCTGGCTCTGGAGAAAGTGATTCGCGATGCCGATGTATGATAAATGCGAGAGGCACCATCCTTTTCAAGTCCATCCAACTACTGGCCTACGCTGACGATATCGACATCATGGGAAGAACAACCCGCGATGTACAGCCTACTTTTATCCAGATCGAGGAGGCGGCGCGAGATCTTTGGCTGCCTATTAATGAAGGCAAGACAAAGTACATGGTAGCAAGGTCATCGTCAGAACCAAAACCGAAAGAACGAACAATATCGAATCGCACTGGTCAAACGAAAACAATGAAGACAGAACAGTTGATAATTTCTCATATCTAGGGTCGAAAATCACAACCGATAACAGCGATAGAGACTTGGGTTCTTAGCAAGAAGAATTGCGAACTTTTGGCCGCGTTTGGGAGAAGAATCCTCCGCAGGATTTTTGGCCCCCTACATGAGGATGGACGATTCCGTAGCCTGCATAACGACGAAATATATGAACGATACCACGACCGTTTGGTTGTAGTTTAAATCCGGCTCAACAGGTGGGCGGGTCACTTAATCCGTATGGATAAGGATGATCCAGCCCGGAAAGTCTATAAGAGCAATATCTATGGTAGAAAAAGAAGACGAGGCAGACCCTGGCTGAGATGGAGCGATGGCGTAGGTCAGGACGCCAGATCGCTTTTAGGGATATCGAATTGGTGGATCTCGGCGCAAAATCGGGATGTCTGGAGTTCCTTATTAAGGCGGGCCGGATACCGTTTGTTGCCCCGTTGATGATAATGATAATCACTTCCAGACACTTATCTAGAGTAAGAAAGCTGCAAATTGCCTGGATTTATATGACTTGCGGTTTCGTCCAGGGCAGAGGTAACTCATCAGATATTGCCTCACCTCTGCCCTGAGAGCAGCGTCACCGAAGTGGTTACAAGGTGGTATTTGCTATTAATACAAAAACACGACATGTGTATGAATTATAATGAGGACAAAAATTTTAGGCCTAAGCTGGCTGAGGCTAAACTAAAATTTATTTGAGAATCCAGCGACTCCGACGTTGAATTAATTTGATTACCTTTCTTTTCCATCGAAGTGATCTACTCCGAAAAAAATTATTTAATTGCTAGGGGGTTAAGTAGACTAGTCACTCAGTTGAGTGTTAGTCTACTCACAGCTCTCACTTTATGAACACCATAACGAGAAGCAGGATCGATGTTGCATATAAATAAACAAATCCATTGAATTGGCTTCCATTGAATCAACCTGTCAAAGTAAAATCAAAACCTTATTAAAATCCGTTTACAGCCTCTCTTTCTGTCCATCTGTGACATAGAATTTCGGGATGAAGTTCGGTAGGCGTAAGAAAATTATATACATTTAAAGGCAGTATTTTGTGTTCAGTTGAAAGGAAAGGAAGGCTCCCATATAAGCGAAGAGGGGGTGGAAAATTATCGCCGAATAGATTAGCCATGAGGGATGCTAAGCAAGCGCGGATTATAACTCTGCAAGTGGTAAGAACCAAACCAGCTGTCCGTTACGGTTACCATCTATCCGTTACGGTTGGTAAGCAAAGTACCGTTCTTGTCATTAACGCAACAGAAGTTTTCAATATCCTGTGCACGTTCGTTACGGCTTTTAGCAAGTCGATACAGATCTCTCTCGACATCCCGAGTGTCTAGTTTATCGTAAAGATTTTTGTAATGGTTCCTTTTCACGACCTCCATTTCAACATCTTCATTCCAAAGCCAAATATCTCGGTTGATGTACCGCTTACCCGGCTTGGTGACCTCGAGGGTTGCAGAGGCCGCTTTGTGGATCGCTCGCTCCGAACCCTTTTCCCCCATGGCACCTGTTACCGTCTGCCTTTTCACCCACATGACCATTAAGGTCGCCAGCAATGATGATATAGTCGTCAGCAGGCAGGTGACAAGTCTTTTCATCGAGAAGTTGCCAGAAAACATCTTTCTCGGCATCAGGTCGACCTGCCTGTGGTGCATACGTGGTGAAGACGTGAATATTGCGATCAGCAAAATATAATGGTGAGTTTCATCAGCCGATCATCAAATCGTTCGACTTCTTTAATGGCATCACGGGAACCCTCTGAGATGCAATGCCAACACCATATTGAGTGTGTGGGCTATAAAAATAGAGAAGTTGATGGCCATTTCTCAGCTTTTGGCACCAGACCATCGGGTTTGTTGCAGAGAGCAGATATCAATGCGCGTTTCCCGAAGGGGTCTTACGAGTTCTTCGGTCTTTCCAGTTAGGGTAGCAACATTTACCGTGCAGACACGTGCTTGTTTTGTTCGTTTTGTTCGGACTAAGTTGTTTACGTCCTGACGCCGTCCATGCGTCAAGAACCTTTGCCCATTTCTCGACAGGACCGGGGCCCGTCCTGCCGCATCGACATTGTATGCATTTGCTTGGTCGGCCTATCGCCGGACCTGTCACGAAGAGAGATCAGGTAGGATATAGCATAGTGAAATAACTCCAACTATACTCTATTTATCTCTTTCCCTGATCTTAGCATTTTATTTTTGTTTTACTGAGTATAGTACAGAGTACGTTGCCTCAAACCCTCCTCTCTTACCTGGGCTTGAGACCAGCGTACTATGTTAATAGCATGGCGGAGTTGTGGCTATTACCACTTCTGCCCACAATATAGGCAAACATTGTTTCATACCCGTAAGAACTGGTTTTTGTATTGTTTTTAAGTTTAAAGGACGCTTGCAGAATGAGGATGGATATACCAAAGGTGCACAAAGACTGTAGGGATCTGGGGATATGCTTCGAATACTAATGTTGTTAATGCGGTGTCTTTAGAATCGCGGGGACTACATACCCTTAAGGAGTTGTCTATTTGGTATGGTGTGATAATCATCTAATAAAATCGGTCAAATGTATATCAAATAAAAATATCAATGAAAGGGAAGGATAAATAGTAATTTCTTTTTAAAAAATGTATACTGCAATTATCATCATCATCATCACCGGCGCAACAACCGGTATCCGGTCTAGGCCTGCCTTAATAAGGAACTCCAAACATCCCGGTTTTGCGCCGAGGTCCACCAATTCGATATCCCCTAAAGTTGTCTGGCGTCTTGACCTACACTATCGCTCCATCTCAGGCAGGGTTTGCCTCGTCTTCTTTTTCTGCCATGGATATTACCCTTATAGACTTTCCGGGTGGGATTATCCTCATCCATACGGATTAAGTGACCCGCCCACCGTAACCTATTGAGCGGGATTTTATCCACAACCGGATGGTCATGGTATCGCTCATAGATTTCGTCGTTATGTTGGCTACGGAATCGTCCATCCTCATGTAGGGGGCCAAAAATCTTCGGCGGATTCTTCTCTCGAACGCGGCCAAGAGTTCGCAATTTTTCTTGCTAAAAATTCAAGTTTCCGAGGAATACATGAGGACTAGCAAGATCATTGTCTTGTACAGTAAGAGCTTTGACTCTATGGTGAGACGTTTCGAGCGGAACAATTTTTGTAAGCTGAAATAGGCTCTGTTGGCTGACAACAACCGTGCGCGGATTTCATCATCGTAACTGTTATCGGTTGTGAATTTCGACCCTAGATAGGAGACATTATCAACGGTCTCAAAGTTGTATTCTCCTACTCTTATTCTTTCTGTTTGACCAGTGCGGTTTGATGTTGTGGGCTGGTTGGTTTTCGGTGCTGACGTTGCCACCATATACTTTGTCTTGCCTTCATTTGGATTAAGGTAGTTTGTAAGTCTCGGGTTGTTCTTCTCATGATGTCGATATCGTCAGCAGTTGGGTGGACTTAAAGAGGATCGTATTTCTTGCATTTACCTCAGCATCACGGATCACTTTCTCGAGGGCCAGATTAAAGAGGATGTATGATAGGCCATCCCCTTATCGTAGACCGTTGTTGATGTCGAATGGTCTTGAGAGTGATCCTGTTGCTTTTATCTGGCCTCGCACATTGGTCAAGGTCAGGCTAGTCAGTCTTATCAATTTCGTCGGGATACCGAATTCTCTCATGGCCGTGTACAGTTTTACCCTGGCTATGCTATCATAAGCGGCTTTGAAGTCGACGAATAGATGGTGCCACTGGTGTCCATATTCCAACCGTTTTTCCATTGCTTGCCGCAGAGAGAAAATCTGATCTGTTGCTGATTTGCCTGGAGTGAAGCCTCTTTGGTATGGGTCAATGATGTTCTGGGCGTATGGGGCTATCCGGCCTTGCAAGATAGCGAAGAATATCCTACACATGGTACTCAGCAACGTGATACCTCTATAATTGCTGCACTGCGTGATATCTCCCTTTTTATGTATGAGATAGATAATTCCTCGTTGCCTATCGTCAGGCATTGATCCGCTGGCCCATACCTTGAACACAAGTTGATGAACCACTTGGTGTAACTGGTCGCCTCCATATTTAACCAATTCGGCTGTAATTCCATTGGATCCTGGCGACTCATGATTTTTAAGTCGATGAATTGCACGCACTGTTTCTTCTATACTTGGTGGTGGCAGTATTTGTCCGTCGTCTTCAGTTGGCGCGACCTCCAACTCGCCGATGTTGTGGTTGTTCAGTAGCTCATCAAAGTACTCAACCCATTGCTCCAATATGCCCATTTGGTCGGAAATCAGATTTCCCCTCTTTGTCTCGACAGGATGAGCATCGAGGTGTATAAGGCTTCATCCTGTTGAGTTGTTGGTAAAACTTCCACGCCTGGTCCGGTTGCTCCCTGTTCTTTTCTAGTTCACAGACTTGTTGGTTCTCCCAGGCTTCTTTTTTCCGTCCATGAAGTCGCTTCTCCACTCGACAGAGTTGGTGATAAGTCTCTGCGCATTCCCGCGTCCTTTGAGAATGCAAGATTACTCGGTATGCAGCATTCTTCCGTTCTATTGCTACCTTACATTGATCGTCAAACCAGCCGTTTCGACTCCTTTTGTGACTGGGGCCAAGTATGTTTGTGGTCGTATCAATGATAACGTTCCTCAGGCGGTTGTGAAGATCATTTATTGATGCTTCATCTCCAGGATCTCTTTTGACTGCAGTTTTATAGGTGTGGCGGAGGGCTGTGTTGTGGATGGTCTCAGTGTTAACTCTCACCTGATTGTCAGAGGGGATTCTGGGTGGTGTTGTTATCTGAGTTCGTGAGTGATCTGCGTCTATATTGGCCCTTCTGTATGTTCTGAGATTCATCGAGACAGAGGTGGCGGCGTTCGATCAACACGTGGTCAATTTGGTTGAAAGTGGTCCCGTCTAGAGAGTGGTTACCAAAATTCTTTACATAATTCATCGATCAGAGGCTTTATGAATTGACTTTTGATTGCCCTAGGGTATCTTTAGGTGAATATATCAGATCAAACGAGATAGTCCAGGTTAAACTGATAGTCCTCTTCGCAAGGGAGTGGAGAGGAAGTCCGGGCTCAGGGTGAAAATTATGCGGAAAACAGTGCATGGAGTGAAAATTATATTTGTCAGGGGTAAAAATTAAATGGGCCTCCTATTACCTCCTTTTTTTTAAGAAGTCTATTTCGCTTCCCTGAGAAAACTTTGTTATTATTCGGTTGTAGTGACACTTCTAGAACGGTGACAGACGTATCAAAGGAAAGGAACCGGAGGACCCTATGAGGATCGTAATTACCATTGAAATTTAGATCTCCTTAATGTAAGAGGGCAGTGGCACTTGACTCATATTTCTTAAGTGAGTAATAAGTTCCTTGATGAAGCAAGTCAGCCATGGTGCGAGTATTCTTCGTCTTCAGTGTGGTGAACGTCTGGGGGTGGGCATTTTACACTCTTGGGAAGATCCTACGTTCAGTTTACCACACAAAGGTTAAATGTCATCTGTTTCGAAATCTTGGAGTTAGCATCCTGTCTGCTTTAGAACAAGTACCATAGCAGACGTGCGCCTCTTTTAAATATCGTCACTATGCAGTATTAACGTTTTTTGGGCAAGTTTGCCACGGTACGAGGGTGCAACAGTTCTTGAGAGATTCTGAATGTTCATTTGTTATTTTTGAACTTTGCCAATGAAAAGAAAATGTAAATTATAATTTGTTTAAAAAAATACATTGTAATTATACATACGTAGTAGCTTTCTTAGAATATGACCCATTTTTTTGATGAATTTTTCTCAAGTATATCTTCAAAATTGAATGGCCGCCAAGCGTAAGTTTCCATCTATGTATACCACGTATTTCTCTTGAAAATCATTCATTGCTTCATATGCGCCAAATGATGAAAGCAAATCAAAAAGTTGTATATTTTAGAGCAAACATAAAAGAATCACACAATAAACATAAATCCAATAAAATATATGATTTAAATGAATTCCAAAATCAAAAAGATTCCTTTTATCCTGCACAAAGCGCTCGCGAAATATACAAACAATAACAGAAGCACCAAAGTGAAAATAATTAAACAAATTGTTTATTCAATACTTCCCTGCCTGCTTTCTGGCCAATAAACATTAATCAATAGCGTCAATCCTCAATATGCAGGGGAGGCAAGCCGGATTCGCCGAGGCGGGACTTCAGCTGGGTGGATCTCCGTAGAATCTATTTTTGCAGAACAAGATTAGAAAATTTCGATGAAATTGATTGAGATGTGCACCCACACATCCGCAGATACTTTGAAATCGAAGGAAATGAGCTCGAAAATGGATTTTCATTTGCATGCACGATCGTTATTGGTCGGGGGCTGAAAAACTGGAAATTTCCATCGAATGATTTTCCAATTTACTGGAGTGTAAGAGAAAGGCATTTACTGGCACGCCTTTCGCGTGAGGAGTATATTGTAAGCTGCGAACAGAGGTGGATATGGGGCCAAAATATCTACGAAATTCTTATCTGAAGCTTTTAGCAAGTCAAATGTCGTTTGATAACTCCATGTCCCCTAGGACATGCTTAAATGCTCATAAAATATTAAGAACTTTACGATCACGTTGTTGAAGGGAGAAATGGCTCATAAACGTATTTGTTGACAGATACCTTTCCTGATGTTTTATCTTTTGTTTAGATGAAAAATAAAACAGATCCTGCCTTTGGCAGTCATTCGAAATAATAACTGTGGTGGGTGGAGTTATAAACAGCGATTTTCCTATAGCCAGGGAAGGAGTGGCGTGGATGCAGGCTCAGTACACTGTGCACAATGTTTGTGACTTTAATTTTATTACTTTTTTAGCTTATAATTAAACGGATGGTGGTCTAGCTGCGGAGGAGTTCAGATGCTGCAAACTGTTGGTCCACGGTGCTTTTACTGGGCTAGGAGGCTATGTGTATGTACAGGTACGAAGGGTTAGCAGGAATGACATCAGTACTATATGCACATAATTCATCCGAATACTTTAAATATCTAATCATTATTTCGAGGAAAAGAACTAATGCTGAAGGACACCAGTTGGAGTTTTGGAATATCCTTTAGATACTATTTTAAAGGAGCACAACTTCAGATAGGTTCAAAACTACAATGTTAGCATCTTCATTACACATTGCGTTTGCATATTTACAATGAAAGTTCACTGAACCGCTTTCCCTCTTTTTCGAAGGATATCAATGCTCTCTGGGCAGACACCATCCATTTTCGCCCACTTGACGCAGTATCGAGCAACTGTCCTATGCCTGCACTGGTGGATGATCACCATCAATGATCGTCAAAAGAGGTCTTTTCGGTGGTTTTGGTGGTGATTGAGGCGTTTATGGCGTTCCGGTACTACATTGAGTACTTGTTGAATAAATGGTCGATGAATAGATGAATAGATGGATGTGAAAGATGTATCTGTGGATATGGCTGCTGTTGATTTTTGTTTGACGATCGTGTTTCATAGTCATTCCTTGGTGTTTTACATGCGGATCATTAAAACAAATAGAAATTAGTTTTATGAGTGCGTTTCAGAAAACGCACTAAACTGTTGGAAAAACATCATCTTTGCGTTCGTTGTGGCTTTCATGCTGCCGAAATCTGTGCTGATGGAGGAGAATGTTGTGTTTTCTTTTGACTTTTCCAGGGTGGTTTTCTAGCGCTTTTCCGAAACGATCGTGTGTCTGAAGTTTAGATTTGTGTGTGTTTTTGTTGATGTTGGAAAACAATTCATCAGCAAAACATGTACTTTTGGATGATTCGTATTATTTTTGATAGTCAGTCTGTGGTTTGCGGTCTGCGAGTTTGGATTTTCGGATAGTTGGTTCCGTTACGGAAAAGGATATTGTCAGTTTGAACTCGTGCTTAAGAAGACTATCAAACAATGCTACCTAATATTCCTTCGAGTCTTGGAAACATGTCAGCTTTAGAACAATTAAATCGGATTAGTATTGATTACAGTGTTTTCGGTGAAGTGAATTATCCGTTCAATTTCAACCCTTATACGGCACTGCCGCCCAATCTTTGGCAATTTCCCTTTTCATTTTTGAAAAACTCCCATCGGGCGGAAAAGCCACCGTTTTCATATATCGCCCTGATTGCAATGGCAATCAGCAGTTCGCCTAAACAGCGCTTGACCCTGAGTGGAATTTACAAGTTCATCATGGACAAGTAATTTATCAGTGATTTTCACAATTAATTTTCTCCTGCAATTCTTGTGATGATGAAGTGCTAATGAAAATGGTTTTTGCAGTTTTCCATACTATCGTGATAACCGTCAAGGATGGCAGAATTCAATCAGGCATAATCTCAGTTTGAATGATTGTTTTGTAAAAGTGGCGCGGGATAAAAATTCCACAGAGGATGATGGAGATGGCGGTGGAAAAGGCAGTTACTGGATGCTGGATCCTTCGGCAAATGACATGTTTGAACAAGGGAATTACAGGCGAAGAAGGACAAGGAAGCAGAGACAGAATAAGCTACTTCTGGGAGGACAAACGAAGGTAGGTGAATATCCAGTATCTCACTGTGCGTTTTGCAGCTTTTGTGATGAGAAAAAGAATCGATCTTTTGTTATCGCTTGTCTATCTATTCAGAACCATCTGGCATACTCATTCAGCGAATGCTTTTGTAAGCAGTTGCTGCGATATTTTTATAAATCAAAACTATAACAAGTCGGGAAACTGGAAGCTGGACGCTTCAGGTATGAAAGCTTTTGTATATTTCTTGTATAAATATATTTGAGTGTGAATTTGTCCCATTAGTACATAGCACGTAATATATGCATATATTATGTGAGAATATCCACATTCGGGTAATATGGATACTAAAAGTCTTGAATTTGCAAGGAAGTGGTAAATTTGACCCATTATAATTTTGTTAGCAATAGTGCTATTTCCACCAAACATGTTGGACCAAGCTCTATATTATAGCCTACATTACTGCAAAATTTCGTGGTACTAGGATGAACTTGAGGGTAGGTCTGCAACCAATTACTGAAAATGATAGTAATATGCTATTATGAACTTTATTTGAAAGGATACCTGTATGAAGGGTATTGCGGGGCCTTGGAATTATATAGTGGCAGCTTCCAATTTTTTTTCAGATTTTGCGGTTGTGTAATTTCTGAGGATGGGTTCGTTAAAGAGATGATCACTTTCGGCTGCCCGCACTCCTCATCATTCCAACAAAAGTCAATACTGATACCGGCTTCGGAAAGTACTTATCGAGACCTTCGATTTGGTACCCCACATAATTATATTTGGTGAAGAAAATGTACACCTCCTTTTGCATGTAGGGGGACTCCCCCCTTAAATTCGTCGTAAAAGGATGTAACTCACTGTTTGCGTGAGTGTTTGCAGCTCCCAGCTTTCCACTAAATTTGGTGTCAATCGCTATAACTGTCTCCGAGAAAAATGCATGTGACGGACAGACAGACAGACAGACAGTAAACCGATTTAATAAGGTTTTGTTTTACACAAAACCTTAAAAATTAATAATAATAATAATAATCGTTGGCGCAACAATCTATATTGGATCAGGGTCTTCAAGTGTGTTAGAGCACTTCGTCCGGATAGCTGAGTGGTTACAGCACAAGGCTGTCGTACGGAAGGTCGCGGTGCAAATTTCACTAGTAGCAGTGGGATTTGTATCGTGATTTGACGTCGGATACCAGTCGATTCAGCTATGAATGAGTACTTGAATCAAATCAGGGTAATAATCTCGGGCGAGCGCAATGCTAACCACATTGTCTCCTACAATATACTGTAGTGTACCGTTACGGTCTTGAATGATGTGCTTAAAAATTGGTTCACTGTTTGTTGGTTTTGTGTCTGTTTACCCGTCTACCACACGTACTTCTTTCGGGTAGTCTTGAATTTGCAAAGCAGCGACAATTTGACCTGCTGTAACTTTGTTAGTAATAGTGCGATATCTACCAAACTTAGTTAGTTTAGTTAACTGGGAGGAGTCGCAGCTCTGAGCACTCAGGCCATTGTTAGGCCCATTATACTATCCCCATAAGTTGCCTATTCAATGGCTTCCCGCCTACGGTGTTCGCAGGCTTTAGCGAATCTCAGAACATTCTCCAGAGGCAGAGAGTGTGCAGATTCTACATTAAAGAAAACCTTGCCAAGGTGTCTTCGTCTGAGATCTGAGGATGCCGGGCAGCTGCATAAAAAGTGCAGGGCCGTCTCCTCCTCCTCCTCACATTGGCTGCACATAGCCGAAATCACTACCCCAATCTTTTCCATATAGTAGTTTAAGGGGCCAAAAGCCCTACTGGGGCCTACCAAACTTAGTAGAATTATGGCCTATATTATGGCCTATATTGCTGCAAAAGTTCGTGGTCCTAGGATGAATTTAAGGGGGTTTCGCAGGCAATTACTAAAAATTATAGTAATTTGCTATTATTAACTTTATTTGAAAGGATATCGGTACTGAGTGGCAGCCTCCTGATTTTTTTTCAGATTTTCCGGTTGAGTAATTTCTGAGAAAAGGTCCATTAAAGAAATGATCACTTTCGACCCCCAGCACTCCCTACCTCTCCAACAAATGTCAAAACTAAGACCAGCTTCGGAAAGCACTAATTGAGACCTTTCATTTGATATCCCAAGTGACTATATTTGGTGAAAAAAAATGTACACCCTCCTTTTCGATGTATGGGGGCTCCCCTTAAATTCGACGTAAAAGTATGTAATTCACTGTATGCGTGAGCGTTCACAGTTCCCACCTTCCCACCAAATTTAGTGTCATTCGCTATAGCCGTCTCCGAGAAAAATGCGTGTGACGGACAGACAGACAGACAGACAGTAAACCGATTTTAATAAGGTTTTGTTTTACACAAAACATCTCATTCCTGGTTCTATATATTGTCGTTCGCCTTAGCACTCTGCTAGGGTGAGGGCATTTTTTGCAGTACAGAAAAATATCTTCTTGCTTATGGCAGGATTTGAGCTTAGACTTTTCAACCACGAACTCGTTCCGGGGGTTGAAATCTACAGGCACTATGGCTATATTGATGCAGTCGAGAAGATCATATGTCTTCTTGCTGTTGATTTAGAAGAAGCTGGATATTATAAAGTGATTCTCTTCTCTCCATAAGGATATGCTTTTTGAAAGATCTGGAATATATCGTAGAAGAGTCAGATCTTGGACTACTCTTATTGACGGTCATGAACAGTACCACCACTCTTTACGAGGCTCGGAATACCTCCATGTCCATATAACGCAGCCATCAATTTACACTCTGCATTAGATGGCCATAAAAGTCTGCAATTGTCAAATATGTAAATACGCCCTGAACACCTACACTATCATGATCGACTCTTGAATACTACTAACCCATGTTATTCAACTGTTCTTTGCTATTTTTGGGGCTACTTACTCATCGACCATCCTGAGAGATTGGGTTCTATAGCATGGCATAACGCGTCATGGAGTTTCCCTTCCTTAATGTATGTTCTGTCTGTTGCCCCATTCGCGTTCTGATCAAAACATTTACGGCTCCTTAATCGAAGAACCCCGGGGTTCGGAATTGCATCAGGCCACAGTACCCCGATGGCATGACACAGACGAGTGTTAACGAAGGTTTGGCATATTCGAGTATCAGCGGCGGTCATTTCTCTTTTGCTACTCCTAAATAGCAACAAAGAAACAACAATAGCAATGAATAGTTTCAATTTGTTGTTAGTGTTGAGATAGTTACATTTTCGGATTTTGGTTAAAACGGCGACGGCTAATATTGCGCTGTTAACATATCGAGAACAAGTTCAGCGCTGCCTTCAGCAGAAGCAACGCTTCCGAGATGTACATGCTGATCAACACCTTCGATTTTTCGACCATTAATACAAATGATGAAGACATTTCATCACACAATATATTGACTGAGCGATGATGTGTTAATCTTGAATCCTCCAGGAACGAACACGGTGATTGTAGTCTTGCTATAATGAGGGATAATAACATCCTTGTCAAATATACACGTCAGGCATATTGTGCGGTATATGGCGATCAGTGAGAACCTGCCAGTCACAATACATATTGTAAGGAGGACTATTGACACCGCCTACAGTTAATATCAGTAAACTGGACATGTAAGGTTCATCGTAACAGTGCGGACAAAAATGATATGGTCCAACATCTCTAACGCTGAACCAAACATTCTGCACTGCTCGTTTTCCACCCGCCCTTTCATATGCACAGGAGCACACCACGCCGTCCTAACTGGTACACATCAATCCCTCAGTCTCAACAAAAAGGTTCCCAGCACACAGCCAGTTCGACAAATTGAGATCAACAATGAGCTGTCAGAAACAATTCAATTGGTTACCATGTATTGTCTTCAGCTTCCATTCATCGTTCAACTCTTGGTCTAACTTTACCTCACTCAGAGGATTCAAAAAGTAAGAGGTGTCAGCAATCACCCGCAAGAAAAGGACTCACCTGTTGTTTCACAACGTCAACGACGTCCGTTTCATAGCAGAATTTGGGTACTGCATTCAGAATTTGGACATAGTTGTCCGCATCTGCCACTGGACTTTTTCCAGATTGGATTACCCCCTCGCCAATATTTCAAATGCATATGCCAATGAGGGGATAGCGAACACATTCGGTTGGCTTATTTTATTCTTCTCCGAGAGATGCGGTTTCAGCACCAACTTCACACGTCTCAGCAATTCGGGCAAAATCCTTCAAATCGCGTGTGATAACCTATCATACTGAGAGCTTTGCGGCTTTTCTTGCTTTCTTTTCCAAATCCAGAGCCATTTACCCAAGGTCGATGACTTGGTGAGAAAGTAAGTTGACATTATAAGCGTATTCCATTTATTTGAGGAAAGATGTTATGGTCTATTGAAGCCCTCCGCCTCCTCGGGACAAGGCACCATGGTAAACGACAGCGATAACAAGCGGAAATAATATTGGTGACAACCCCAGCGGACCCCACTTTGGACTTAAAATTCCTTTGAGATTTTAGATCGGTGCAGCATGCGACATATTGCGCCATCATTTGACGTTCTAATAATATCATCATATGATGTTCTGATAGTTTAACGATGTCGAAAACCGCCTCGAAATCGATAAAGAGCAGGTGAAGCGAAGACCTAAACTCCGCGCACTGTTCCAAAATGATCCGCTGGGTGTTGGTGTGGTCAATGCAGGAGGATCCAGACCGGAAATCAGTCTGCTCTTTTTCGATCAGACTTTCGAGGTGCCCCTTGATGCGTTCCAGGATTATTTCAGCTATTATCTTATCTTTGTGACTGAAAGTACCATGCATATATCACTCCAACTGTCGTACTCAAGAACGGTACCCTTTTTTTGGAATCTTGACGTCCCCTCCCATTCTCTGGGAAAGAGCTTGGAATCCCTGGATTTCCGTACGAGTGGAACTAGAAGATCTGCAGAAACTGCAGGAGCAGCGTTGAATAGCTCTGCTGTGAGGGCGGCTTTACTCCGTTCGAGCGCATTGACAGCCGAGATTATTTCTCTTTTATTTGGGGGAGGGTTCCCTATTCGCACATTACAGTGACTAGCTACTTTGCAATGAAGTGTTCTGAACAATGTACATGTAAATTCGTACGTGATGTGATTTTGAAGTCACTGCTACAAGCGGTATTTTCAGCTTCTCTGATCAGGGCAATAAGAAATTCTCTGTTGTCACGGTGCATACTAGGTTGAACTTCCTACGATTTCGCATGGTGTTGGAGTTTGAATTCGTCTCGCCCATCAGGGATCAATAGTGTTTTCAGTCCCTTTCGTTCATTGATCCACTTCGATGATTCCACAGTCAGCCTGCATAGCGCTCGGGTTATTTAAGGTGTCTGCCATCCGTATTACGTTGAACTTCCTATTATAGACTTTCACACCTAGTTCGAGTGCAGAACTTGCCATAAGGTCAGTCGGTATTTAATTGACCTTATTGCATGTGCGATTGTGTTGTTTTCAGAGCCCATGTTGGTATTCAAATGATTCACCACAATCACTGTGTCACCTTTAGGAAGGCTCCCATGAACTGCGTTTTGTTCATAGAAAGTATCTTTCTCCACTATATCGGAATTCTCCGTCGGTGAATAGCAATGTAAAATTGTGATGCTCCTTAAAATTGATCGGAACCTATCAGTCAAGATTCTGTCAGAAATCGCCTCCCAGATCGAAGGAATTCGACACCGGATTCGCGTTTGCTACTACTTGACTTTCCAGAAGCCGCAAGGAGAGATCATTACTCTCTAGAGTTCTACTATCTCATTTGGTTAAGGCTCTGAATATGACGCTATATTATTGAAATTTTCGCTCTAGTTGGAAAAAGAGAGAAAGGACTGGGAGACCAAACAATTAGCCATCGCTGGGAAATAGGACGGGCAATAGGCAAAGCAATTTCATGCTTTAGCATGGACGACGATCAAAATGGCGGATATCCTGGAACTGAATAGAACCCAATTGAGACTGCGGTATATAAAACATTCTTCTTTCATTTTACTGCTGCTGCTTGATGCTTAAACTCGCCGAACTGGATTGGGTGGTTCTGCTTTCTTCTGTTCAGTTGACTTCTTTGTTTTCCGAAGCCGCCTTCATTAATTCTCACTGCTCTTCATCTGCTGCTGGATCTATAATTGTGCAACCCAGACTTGTGCTGCTACCATGGTACCTAATAAAGAAGCCTTTCATCTCTTCTCTTTTGGAATAAAGGAGATAATTTTTTATCTAAGTTTTTGGAATTGAACGGGTTTCGTGAACAATTCCAAAGGTGCCATTTGAATGCTTGGACTCACAATTCTGTTTTGAAGTTACATTACTGTCATAATTGATTATGCCCAGAGATCATTCCCCATTTGCTAATTTCCTCAAAATCCGATTCTTTCTCTCCATATGCTTTGTCAATGTCCAATGTTTTATGGCCGTTGGCTTTTTCTCAAAGTTCGTTATTATGCCTGGAACGCCGTTGCTTCAAGGCATATGGCTCCTGGAACTTATTCCTAAGAAAAAAGTTAGTTCCTCTGCACACGAACCTCTTAAATGTGCTATTAATGTCTCATAGTCTCTAGTTTTGAAATGTGGAGAATCTAAGAATCATTGCTGCATTAATCCTGAGCAGCCACATAGGTTGGTGAATGCAAACGGGAGAAAGAATCAGGCCCACAGTTTTTGATTGCCTTCCTGAATACATCAGGATATATAATCTTAATATTGAGTCCCTGCAGTTCTAAAGACCATCTGTTCAAATGACCATGCAGACTGGGTTGGTTTATTAGCTGTTTGAGCGGGACATAATCTGTCAAAGCCTCATGTTCGGCACCTTCGACAGGCACTCAGAGCTTCTTAACTCCTTCTATCGCTGCCTGATATTCCTGCTCGTTTATCAGTTCCATCGAGCCTGTATCAACTTCATCATCTGAGGAATTGGAACTTTCACTCCCTTCTCCATTTTCTTCCTCCAGTCCAGCAAAGCTGGGTTTTTTTTTGCAGCCAGTCTATAAGAGTGCATATTTCAAGACTGTTTGACTTTGTCTGTTGTGGGAGATCAGCTATAGCTATACTTTGTGCGGGTCCGTCTGAATGGTTCCATTTTGGCAATGATTTGACCTTAGTAAAGGATTTTCTTCATAACAAACTTGTTCTTCCGTACGATTCTTTTCAAACCGGGGCGTCTCATGCAGAATGCCACTCTACTCACTAATAGCAGATGCTGATCGAAAGTCTCTGTTGTGAGTGACAAGTCGTCAATGTAAATGAAAACTTGAAGTCGCAGGTAGCCAGGGGTGACCTTATCCATTAGCCGTTATATGATGCAATGCAGAGCCCAAACTTAATGGTCACAAACTGCTAGTACGGCGGTCCTAGAGCCGCAAAGGCAGTCTGTCCCTTGATGCCTGGTTCAAATCAATCTGCCAGAATATATCCTTTAGATCTAGACTCGTGATGAATCTAGCCTTTGAATTTTCCTTCCTTCCTAGTGATACTACCTATCTTCTATGCATCGCTGCAAAGAGGTACTTTACCAGGTTTTACCAGAAGACTGATCGGCGAAGACCACACGTTTGGAAATTCCTAGATAACTCCCGGCGACAGCATCCTATCAACCTTCGCATAGAAGAGCTTCTCGACGGTGGGAGAGACTGAGATGTGCTAAATCTCAACTGATGTTGACTGACGCCCGTATCTTTACCTGTTAGCGTAATTGAAGCTACAAATAAGTCAGGTACCAAAGTACAAGTTTTGGATGAACGACGAGTTGAGGAGCAAGGTCATAGTCTCAATTCTACCACAAAATGGGATCTTAGTTGACATGTGGCGTGGTGGTGGACTACGGTGGAATCGTTCGTTCTATTAACAGTCCTGCGCTCAACTCTTATTCGCCCCCATTCAAATCGACTGTTGCTGATGATTTTATTCGTGGAATCTGAGGCCAAGTTCAATCAGACTTGAGACCCTTTTACCCAAGCCTATTGCCTTCGTGTATGGACGGATATCATAGCTAGGATTACTATTGAGAAGGGCAAAGAAGAAACGGGTGGGCTTCATTCGTTGCCAAAATTATTGACACAGCTTGAAGTTTGTGGCTTATTAATTCGCACACTGCGGAGTTTATTTTATAGAGGCTTGGTATTGTCGCAACCTTAGGTGCAACGGTTTCAAGATCGAAAGTTTCAGTTCCTTTTGACACTAGTGATGGCGGTGTGATGTCAATTAACTGATGCGGCATCAATGGTGCAACTCTGTAGCCGAATGGTGTAGGTGTTCGTTACAGGGTAGGGCATGTGAAACGCCTTCCGCATTACTTGAACCAGAAAGGCTGTCAAGGATTTCATAACATTAATCCAGCCGTTGTAATTCTGGTGGAGACCACTGGGAAATAAAGTATGGCGCGTTGTGCATCTGGCAGTGAACCCCATCGAAGCGTCTTAACAAGATCCCACTTCCATTTTACTCGAACTAGTTGTTCAAAACACTGTTGGATACGTTCGAAGAATTTGTCGTACATTTCTAACAGTGAACTGAACCTCATGTTCGATAATTGATTACCGTATTGCGTCCGCAATGGTGTGGGCAGAGAAAGTATCCGCCATACGATACTATCGCCAGTGTCATTTCGGTGTATTTCCCAAGAACTGCATGTGTTGGCCGACTATAAAAGACAATGAACGGGGTCCTGTGGTAATGGCGACGAAAATGTTGCGTTGGACCAGTGGCATGACACGTTTTGATCACATACGAAATGAGGATATCCACGATCGATATGGAGTTGCACCTATCGTGGAAAAACTGCGAAAGAGAGGTGTCTTCGATGGTATGGTCACGTAATTCGTGCTATCAAGGATTCATTTGCCAAGATTGGTCTGAACATCGAGTCGATGGTAAACGACCCAAAAGGCCTTCCAAAACAACGGTGGCTTCATACGCTGGATGTGGATTTAAAGGCCTCGAGATTGCGTCCAGATCAGGCATTTGATAGGGCCAAATGGCGAGGCGATCACGACGAGCCGACCCCGCTTGTGAACGGGACAATGGCTGAAGAAAAAGAAGAAGAAGCATGTGCGCCTGCTACACGACGAGTTCCATGTTATCCTGCAATGTGGGCTGGGCTATTTGGAACAAAAAGTGTTCCACAGAGATATATTCTGGCTAACTCCCAAATTTAACACCTCACAATTACATTATGCGAACCACCTTTTCCGAAGAATAGAGTAAAGAGTAGTACGAATAGGGGGATGTGTGGTAACAAATGAGAAGTTACTTGGGATGGTTTGGAAGTAGGTTTCGTTCCACACTGTGTAGTAGCTTGTCATCGTGGATAAAGAAAGTTTTTCCTAATATTCCCAGGATTCCTCAAGCTAACGAGAGCCCACCGTACAAGAAACACTCACGTCACAGTGAGCCGGGGAAGATTTTGGGTGGCAGTTGTTTTGCCTAGCCAATCTCCTAGTTATCTGTCAAACATTTCGCCCAAGCCGTGGATCATTACACATTGCTTCGTAATAATCTGAAGGGTGTTAATGTGGTCAGTCCAGGAGAGTCGATAGTGAGAGCTAGTTTGCTCTCAGCCGATCAAGCTTTTGAGATGTTAATTAATGCCTTCAAGGATGATATGCGATTCCCAGTGGAAGTAACAACTTGACGGAGACTGCAGGAGCTGCAAGGAAAAGAAACGTCAAACTCTTCGACTTTGTTCCGTTTGGGTGGATTGATGATAAGGATATCCGTATTCCTATATTATGGTGACCAGATGCTATGTGACTCAGAATTGGAGTTAAGTGCTCCTTCTGCCTCTTCAGTTTCTTATTATCGTGGTAGAGAAGCCTCCTGTTAACATCCTCTATGGACCACCGAAAGACCAGTTGCAAATTCTTTTGTCTGCTCCCACATCAACACAATGGCGGAATTCGTTTTATCATGGTGCATACTATGCTCCACTTCTTGCATTTTTTCACGGTAAGAGAGCTCCTGTGCATAATACTCACTCCTACTAAAAAAAAAAACGTCTCCGATAACTTCATTAGGACTAGATATAATGACATTTTTTTGGCATTCCAATCGTCATCATTAACGGCCTTAATAAGGAACTTCAGACACCCTGGTTTTGCGATGAGGGCCACCAATTCGATATCCCTAAAAGCTGTATGGCGTCCTGACCTACGCAATCGCTCCATCTTAGGCAGGGTCTGCCTCGTCCTCATTTGGTACCATAGATATTGCCCTTATAGACTTTCCGACCTGGATCATCATCATCATCCATCCATACGGATTAAGTGACCCGCCCACCGCAACCTGTTGAGCCGGATGTTGTCCACAATCAGACACATCAATAGATTTCGTCGTTGTGCAGGTTACGGAATCGTCCATCCTCGTGTAGGGGTCAAAAATTGTTCGAAGGATTCTTCTCTCGAACGCGGCCAAGAGTTCGCAATTTTTTTTGCTAAGAACTCAAGTTTCCGAGGAATACATAAGGATTGGCAAGATCATAGTCTTGTGCAGCAACAGCTTTGATCCTTTGGTCAGACATTTGAAACGAAACAGTTTTTATAAGCTGAAATAGGTTCTGTTGGCTTCCAACAACCGTGCGCGGATTTCATCGTCACAGCTGTTGTTGGTTGTGATTTTCGACCCTAGATAGGAGAAATTTTCAATCGTCTCGAAGTTGTATAATAGTCTCCCATTCTTATTGCTCTCGTTTGACTAGTGTGATTTGATGTTGTTCGTTCTTTTGCTTTTGGCGTTGACGTTGCTACCATGTACTCCATCTTGCCTTCATTGATGTGCCGCCCAAGATCTCGCGCCTATTGACGCCTGCTGGATCTGGATGAAGGTAGACTATACAGCTCGGATTGCTCTTCCTATAATGTCAATATTGTCAGCGTATGCCAGTGGTTGGGTGGACTTGAACATACTTTCTCTAGGGCCAGGTTAAAGAGGACTCGTGATAGGACATCTTCGTATTTTAAACCATTGTTGATTTCGAATGGTCTTGAAAGTGATCCTGTTGATTTTATCTGGCCCCACACCTTGGTCAGGATCAGCCTAGTCAGTGTTATTAATTTCGTTGGGATACCGAATTCTCCCATGGCCGTTTACAGTTTTACCCTGCATATGCTGTCATAGGTGGCTTTAAAGTCAATGAAAAGATGGTGCAACTGATGTCCATATTACTACAGTTTTTCCATCGCTTGCGGAGAGAAAATCTGATCTGTTGTTGATTTGCCTCGAGAGAGAAGCCTCTTTGGTATGGGCCAATGATGTTCTGGGCGTATGGGGCTATCCAGCCTGGCAAGATAGAGGAGAATATCTTATACTCAGCAACATAATACCTCTATAATTGCTTTAACCAATTCGGCTGTAATTGCGTGGGTTCCTGGCTACTTATGGTTTTTATGCCAGTGGATCGCACGGACTGTTTCTTCTATGCTTGGAATATCTCAACAGTCAGTGTTACAATTGACGGAAGCTCTCTAATCTAATTATGGGTGATGTGAATGCGAAATTGAACTCAAATAACATCTCGCTCGATGGGAAAATACTAGCATGGCTACCTTAATAATTATAGTGAAAAGTTTGCGGGTTTCAGCAAAGAGGTGCAGTAGACTTGCAACGGTTCGCATTTACTCATACGTTCATCGCTTCGCTTTCATGATCTCGCTGTTGTTCGACAGTGCCGGCGAGTGAAGCTTTCAGGCACGTTGTGATGGGGTTCGGAACATCTGGCTGACTACGAAAACTAGGAAGCAGACGATTAGCCTAATGAAGTGATTGCGTTTATTTCCGCTGTGAGGGGGGGCGAAAGTGATGCGACTTAGCTTAGGCACCTTAGTAAATCTCAGGAAGGGTAGCGTGTTAAGAGAGATTTTATTACTGCGCCGGGGAAATCAACTCCTTGGGAGGGGTCGTACCCTAGCACTCGAGGAAGGCCTTCAAACTCGAGCAGGCAAGACACTCATCTGAAGTGGCTTTTGCCGGAAGTTATCTGCCACCATGGGTGACCCTCCGAGAGCATATGCTCCAGGACTCTTATTTACGGTTGGCCTTCTTGTGGCAATTTCATGGTGGATGTGCTCACATAGTAGACAGAGTTCCTCGTGGACTCAAGGGTGGGGTTGCGCTGTATAACTCGGGCGTCGTATCTCTTAGTTGCGACAGAAGTGTTAGATAGGCCTCGCCTACACTGGTATGAACGCTGAGGGTGCACTAAGTATAAACCAGCACCCCCGGTGTAGTCACTGCGGAGCTCTGATTGTGGTCGCTAAATCAATCTACTATATGTCCGCAGAGGACGCGTTAAAGAATATCTCGAAAACTTATTCAACAGGCAGCAGGCTAGTTACCGTTTTGAATGCTTCCATATTGACCACATCAACACCTTGGGTGTCATTTTGGAGCAGTGTACGGATTTCAAACTTCCGCTTTTACTTACTATTCATTGACTTCGAGAATACTTTCGACAGCGTGAACAAGGAGTGCATCTGGATTGTTCCGCATTAGAAAGGTATTCCGAAGAAACTATATGCATGTGCTGCAACGAAGTAAAATATCTGTGGAATTTGAGATCTAAAACAGAATTTGATAAAGTTGCGTCCTATCGCCGATAATAATCATTCCCGCTATCGGTGACGTTCGTCATCCTGCATTGTCCCGAAGACTTGATGAACCAGGACACCCCTCCTCAAACTCTTCGACTAGGTTGATGATATTTGTTTGCTCTTTCACCATACGAAGAACTACGTCGGAGTAGGGGATAGGTGTTGGTAGACGTGTTGATTAGAAGGCAGAAGTGGCAGTGGGTAGATCATACTATACGAAAGAGAGACGACTCCATTGTTGGCTAAGCTATGCATCGAAATCCACCATTAAAGGTGACTGACAAGTCGGTTACCTTAGCAAGATGTGCAACAGAACAGAAGAGGAAGAGTGGAGGCTTCTCAGGGTGATTGGTGCAAAGAAAGTTGTTCATACTGCGCGATAATCTAACATTATAATAAATTTCATGCATTAAACTTTTTTCGAAAGAAAACTTGATATTGTAATGTCAGATGAAATTAATTGGAAGACCTTTCTCAAGTAGGGGATTGGTTTCAAAGCCCCATGGTTTTCTTGGTATTTCTCAGGCTTAAAGTTTGGCTAATCCATGCTTTGTGAATCAAAGCGATTTGAGAGATTCATTTCCTAATTTAAATTTAAATTGAATTCAAGAGGAAATGGGGTACATATTTATAGTTCAAACACATTAAACATATCTTTCTCAATTTACATACATGCCAGATTCTATTAAATGTTAATTTCCATTTCAGACCTTCATCGATGCCTCACATCAGGACAACTCAAACGCTTCCAATTCAACAGATCCCACAACAATTGATGGCGATGCACTGGACTCCACATCCCCATCAATGGCAACATCATCTTTCCATCCCAGCACAATACAGCCGACCGACAGGATAACGGAGCTCCACAAACAATATTTGGCAACAATAGCACCTTTAAATTTCCTATTCAGAAATAATCTACCGAATTGCAGCAATTTACCAGATAATAATCGAAAACAAGCTCAAACTCAACCGTCTACAAGTGAAACAATTGAATTGAAAGATAATAGTTGCACCATTCCGAATGAAGATCGGGGGAGTAGCGCAATCAGTAAATCATCCCTGTTTACAATTGAGAATTTAATTAAAAAGGACTAGGTCTGCAGAGAAGGTGCGGCCGGGTCGAATCCGGGCTGTAGGTGGCTGGTATAAATGGTCTAATATTAATGATGCTTTGTTCTAGATTTGTAGGTATTTATTTGTATACGAATTTCGGTTCTAGGTTGATGTGCAAAGCAATAAAGTTGTATCAAAGATCTTTAAAGGATTTTCCAACAGTGCTCACTACACAGTTTTTCCTCAAATATTGCCAAACATTTTTTTTATTTCCCTCCCTCTTTCATTCGCGAATCTCCGACAATGGAACAGAACATGCTCCGGGTTCTCGGATGTAGCGGCACATCTGGGACAATCTGGGGACTCACCCAATCCAAAGCGATGCAATTACTTCCTATATCCCCCGTGTCCCGTAAGGAACTGTGTTAGGTGGTAGTTCAATTATCCATGCCTGCGCTCGACCCATCCCTCAATACACGTGTACTTCTTGTACCGCTCCTTCCTAGTGGCCTTACCGAAACTCGTAGTCACTTCGGCCAGATTCGCCTTCCTTCTCCAAAAGGAACAGTATGCCTCATTCCCTAGAAGATCCAAGGGAATCATCCTCGCGATGACACACACTGCCTCACCTTTGTCCTCCTATATACCTGTCCTACCCTTAGCGCGATTGGCCGGTATGCCGAACTTATCCTTCCCTGGTCCACTGTGTTATCCAGTGCGCACCCCCATGGATTTCACCACCCCTGCGATAAGCAGCTGGCGACTACATCTTTGGTAGCGATGAGCAAGCCTTTACTCCCTTTTCGCGCGCAGTCTAGGTAGTCTAGGTGCCCCTTGAAGCTCAACTTGGCATCGATCATTACCCCCAGGTATCTAATGATTGATTTTGAAACGACATCGTGATTACCAAGTGGGATTTTGACAGTGTCGTTTTTCCAGCGATTAGTAATAAGGACCGCTTCCAGTTTAGCTTCTACCAGGTCCAATTTTCTCTACGAAAGGTAACTTTCGATGATTCGAGCTAAGTAATCAGGGACACCCAGGTTAGCCAGGGTGCCCTAATCGTTGTCGTTTTTCCAGCGATTAGTAATAAGGACCGCTTCCAGTTTATCTTCTACTAGGACCAATTTTCTCTACGAAAGGTAACTCTCGATGATTCGAGCTAAGTAACCAGGGACACCCAGTTTAGCCAGGGTGCCCTTAATCCAACTCCAGTTGGCCAAGTTAAAGGCATTCCTAACATTCAACGGCACCACCGCGCAGCACTTACCAGCGGCCGATGCCTCCCGGGTCAGGTCTACGACCGTTGCAATGACATCGACTGTGGACCGCGCTCGGCGAAACCCGTACTGTCGCTCCGATAAACCATCCGTTAGCTCGATGAACGGAAGCAACTTGTTGTATATCCCTCTCTTCAGAACTTCCCCAAGGTTCCTGATGTCGGGAAACATGGCCTGGTGGTCAGTGTGGGTGTAGTGGTCACTCACCCGCCAGACCATCGCTTTCGCCAAAGCGGTACTGAGGTAGGTTAGATCAACGATTGAACTTAGCCCTCTGCCTCGGAAGGTGGGCACACATCCAATGTTGGCTAGTACGATGTCCAGCTCCGCGAAGGTTTCAAGCAAGATTTGGCGACTGGTGTTTGTTACTCGACTTCCCCAATCTAAGGCCCCACGCGATAAAATTACCGGCAATGATTTTGGGGATGTGGTCCCTAGCGTCCAACTCCAAACTATCTAGCATCTCCTCATATTGCGCTAATGTTACACTAAGAGGAGCATAATAGCTGTAGATATGGACGCCGTTGACTTTTACCCTTACAAAGTCGGCTCCTGTTTCTTGGATGGCTTGCCGTCCACATGCATATATCGTCGCGTTTCCCGATGAGTCTTTTACCCACGTAGTACTAATTTCGGTACGGTTCACATATCACCGCCCCGTCCACATTCGACTCTCGAATGGTTTGCAAAAGGAAGTCTTGAGCTGTCTCACAATGGTTGAGGTTGACTTGTATTAACCTCATTTGACTCTACGATTCAGCTCCTTCTTATATACCGAGCACCTGCCACCATCAGTAACGTGCCGGTCGCGTACTCCCTTTTTCTCTTTGCACAGCATGCACCGTGTATCTCCCGTGTAGTCTTTGATAAGGTGGTCCTTTTTTCCAAACTTCCTGCACCTTCTTGGCCCATCATGCTCACTGCAGATGATGCTGCAAAGTGACTGAAATCTGAAGCATCTCTTTAGAGATACTTGTTCTCTAAGTCAGCGTACGACCCAACCTATTATTACCTTGCCCGCAATAATCAGTTTAATCCCAGCTGTCTGTGTACCTCAATATGCCTTCTTTATCCTTTTGATGGCGCTTTCTTTTGGGTTGCTAAAGTTGAATTGTTCCCTTCGCTTGGTCGCTTGTTGGACACCAAGGTATTCACTTATTCCATCACTACTCTGTTTGCCCGCGTTCTCACCTACCTTAAGTTGGAGAGGCGTCACCTGCGTCTCCCGCGTGACTTTGCCACATGATGCTTGGATGAATATAGGACAACTTAATGCCATGTATCAGAGCCCTGATATTTTGGTGGATATTCCACCTCTCCTTAATGAACTCAGGGAGTTCCTTGATGCGTTCCCCCAATGAAATAAACGCTGTTGTAGTTTGTTGCCTTCCACGATCGTCTTTTATAGCATCGATAATTATGTCAGTCCGCGGGCTTTCCAAATTCCGTTCCGAGTTCCGCGACGAACCTCGAATACCTAGGGATAGTGTTGCCCTCAGTGGTCACCTCCCAAGTTTTGAGATTTTCCGAAAGCTGCGGTGCAACGATATCGAATCTGAGATGTTATAGGCTTCAACGCCGTCGTCATGCACTCTGTTATGGTAGGCTGTCTTGGAAGTTGTGTTTGGTATACTGCCCTGATCCAGCCTAATGTCCATAAATGTTTGCTCGTCAATTGCTATCGCAAATCTGTCTGTTATGCTGTTCATTCTTGGTTCATTCTACATGTCGAAGACGGTGATATTTGTGGGTATTGTAGTGCTTAATGATATTTCAGGATATATGGCGGGCGAGATGGTTTCCCGATAACCACGACTAGATCATCCACGGAACCGATTATCGTGGCCCCTTTTGGCACAGGAAGGACAGGGACCCCATTGTACATCACCAATAGTGAGCCCTGTTTTATTCCTGCTGCGATGGTGTACTGTTTAAGTCCATTATCCGTATCGTCCTTTCCCAGAGGTAACTTTTGAGCAGCTTAGCCACTAGGGACATGCATTTAAGCCAATTAGCCTCTGATCCACTCCCGGTTAACATAATTGAACGTATTTTTGATTTCCAAAGTATTGATTGGAGGACATAACGTTTCGAGCTAGCTTCGAAATTACGTCCATGGCGTCGATCGTTGAATGAGCTTAACGAAAACCGAACTGACGCTCCGATAGGACATTCCTATTATCTGTAATTATTATCTTTATGCGGGAAAAGACCATCATTACTTTATCGAGAGCAGGATGTGGCAGGTGAGTTGAAGTGTTCGCCCCCTCATACTGCATAACAACCAAGCACGCTGTTCTCCAAAGGTTTTGGTTTGTCTTCGTCCAAAGTGGCTTAAAGCTTTCTCACTTGCTGGTTCGCATATTCTGCATACGTCTTTAGATTCTTTTATTTAAACACTTAAGATTATAATGAACAACATGTTCACATTTTATTGTACCGTAATTATACTTTAGTTTGTGCAATTCTTTTCTTTCCGTTTTTCTCCGGTCAGCGGATGTGACTCTACTTTTTTCGAGACTTTTGACAAAAGTGTCATCCCTGACATTTGTCACCCGTTTTATGTCAGTCCGTCAGCCGTTTCTGCGATCATTAAGTGCAGCGGCGGAGTCGAATTCATATACGTGCCTAGGTTTGTGCCTCCCATGTGCCGCCACAAGCCTACCTCGAAGGTTCGCATATGCTTCCCGTTTCTCATCTAGATGGTTGGCAGATGCTTCGATTTCTTCGTTCACACCAAAAGTTTTAGTAGCTTTGGCAGGATCGCATATCCTCATTATGCGTTCCATCATTTGTGCTACCTTTTCTGAAGCTGCTCCATCGGAATACTGGCCACTCAATAGTATCTCTCTGAATGCATCGTATCCAAATGGTTTCATGTATCAGCCCCGTTTTCCAATTCCGCGGCAATGCATATTGGCGCACACCCGCTCTCTGAGCGGCACTGCGAGTGGTTTGAACGCTGCTTCAGGCGGTAAGCTGATAGTTGCTGTTTGTATGCCTCCATACGCTTTCCTGAGTCCTTTGATTGCGGACTCTTGCAAATTGAGTGATCCGAATTGATTTTCTAGAGTACCGCGGATATTCACCTTGGTCGAGACAATGTCAATGTCAATGTCTTTACATTGTATCACAATTTCCTGATTTTTGGTCAGTACTTGTGCCCCAAGGATTTCTCCACCATGCCGAAGAAATTTTCAGCCACCTTGTCAGGTGACTTCTTCAGCTTCAGCAACAAATTTCGTGTGTGAGATTGGCTGGTTCATCTGATGCTTTGTCCAGGGGCCATCAGTTCCGGATCGGATTTGACCTGGGGATATTAGCGTTTGTGTTTTTAGGGATAATGATCAATTCTGTTTGGTTTCATCCATCCTGGTTTATTGTTTTAGGTCACTTCCCCATAGTCCCTTTCGTTAAAGAATCTGAGTGTACAGGCTTATCCAACTGACGAAAATCCGTTTGTCTGCTGGTCATGTAATAGCGGCAAGTGAATCTCGTGGGGCCCCGGGCCAAGTTGGAACAGCAACCTTTGCAGTCCTGCTCAAGAGCCAGTACCAGAAGGTATATAAATGTTGAGCAAGATTGCAAAGAATAAGGAGGTCGGTATCGTTGACAGGTGGGATGAAAACGACCAGACTAAATATCAAGCGATTTTCTAAGAATATAACAGCAAACGCCGGGAACACCGCGAAGGTGAAACCCACCGTCTTCAACCGCAATCGATTTCAAAGCGAAGTTGCAGCATCACAAGTGGAGCAGAATGAGCAAGGACTCGTCGCCAGGCAACCTCTGCAAACAGGCAACCAGCAACAGCCGGCCAACAATGCACGAAATTCGAAACCCTTCACCGACGAGGAGTCACTTGCGTGTAGCTTTGGTCGATCGGAAGTATGCTACCGGCAAACTGGTGCCGGAAGTGTGAACCAATGTTGAGGCTAGGATATCGGAAATGGTCGTTGAACACCTCCTGGATGGCAAAGAGAAATGGGGGGTGGGGATTCATCTCCTGCTTCGATTTCTCTCAGGTGGTTCGTGAGTTCCATGTTATAGCAGATGGGCTTGTGATCAATCGCATCAATAAGGACATGCTCTGTGTCTTTAAGATTTTAGGAAAGACAGAATAGCCAACCTTTTCGGCTTCGTATGACTGTTGAGTGCGTGGAGGCGAACCGGACAATGACCTGGATCAAGTTGACGCCGCCAACAAGATGTTATAGGAGATGATGGTTGACTATCTGACAGACTGGCGAACACTCTACATGACCGTTCAGCTCCTCCAGAAGAACTGAAACATTAGACTCCACCATCGCAGAGAAGTGTATGTTTTGGGGCATTTCAAAAATCAACGAAAGAGGTGAGCCATTCTTTTGAGTTTATTATTAACACGAATTGATCTGTGTGTAGCAGGGGCAGTACACCATCTTCCATTTTGCCAGCTTGGAGAACTGCGACAATTGGGAGGAGGTCCTTGATATTACACTACTAGTCAACAATATGATTTTAAGGGTACAGTACTAGAGAGTGTTTAGCCAGAGATTCTTCTTATATTACCGTTGAATACTTTCCAGTCTAAATTTCGCTGCAGATGCTCTTTAATCCTCCCAGAGACCCCGGGGGGATCGACCAGATGAAATTTGATAAAATTATCAAGAACAAATTCTCCGCGCGCATATTGGTAAGACTGGTACGAGAGACGAACTGGAGTCAAAGGTCGGAGCTCTGGAAAAGGCATTCGAAACTGCCATCAAACTCTCGTGCCCTGTTATAGCAGCAAGAGGATATTGGCACTGTGGTGGAATGAAGATCTGTCTAGCCTCAGGAAGCTTACCAGGCAGATCTTCAACATCTGCTGCTGGGCCAGTATTAGCAGCCATACAAGAACTACCTGAATAAGGCGGCCCTGGTTGTATTATTTTTTGAGTACATTAAAAGTACCAGCGAATCTGCAAGACTCAGTAAGATTTTGTCTCTGGAACAAAGGAGCTCATCTTTCTTGAAAAGCCGGAAGGCTCCTGGATGGAATCTTGTCGTGAAACCCAGATGTGTGAGGTTATTGAATCGGTAATCCCGGTAGATAAAGTTGCCTTGGCAGATTCGTCGCATATAAATCTTCAGGCCCAGGTAGTAGCCATTGCTACAGAAGCAGGAAAATAAGGTTGTGTCATGGCTTGTCGAGATTTAGCGGAGCTATATCCCTTTGGGATGCGCACCACACTCTTGGAAACGTGCCCACGGTTTTCATACCGAAAGAGGGCAGGTGCGGCCATGAGTTCGCAAAGGACTTTTGACCAATTAACCTCACTTCCTTCGTATTGAAGATATCCACTTAAGAAGGATTATGGAGTGAACGTCTACCTCAGTGGCAAGCCCATAAAAACCACTCTTCACGAGGTAATTAGAACGATCTACTGGTCACAACATTACAAGGATTACACTCAAACTGTCTTTCTGGATATACCAAAATATATATACCAAAAAATGATCCAAATGCTTAAAGTGGTAGTCGGTTGGCGAAAGGTCCGGTGAATATGGTGGATGAGGCAGAGTCTCATACTGCAATTCGTTCAACTTTTGAATCGTTGTTCTGAGGTTGTGAATTGTCGTGAAGGAGTATCACACCATCTCTGTTGACCAATCTCGGCCGTTGAATACTCAATTTTTGGTGCATTTCCTCGAGTTGGGCACAGTATATCTGTGCATTTATCGTTTCTCTAGGTGCTAACAAAGAATAGTGGATAACTCCAGCTCTAGACCACCAAACACTCACCATTACCTTCTTCGGATGGAGGCTCGGTTTCGGCATGTGCTTCGGTGGCTCATCAGCATCTAGCCATTGTGCTGATTGGCGACGATTGTCATCATCACATGTCACTATTTTGTGCAAAAAGGGATCGGTTCCGTTGCGGGTGAGTAGAGATCTGCAAATTTCCATTCGAAGTGCCATGTTTTCTTCCATAAGGGCTTGCGGTACCCATTTGTCGAGCTTTTTCACTTTTTCGAGTAGTTGCAAGTGCCGGGAAAGTATCGAATAGTGTACGCCCAGTTTCTCTGCAATGTCCCTCACAGACTGACATGTGTCGGATTCGACTAGCAAACGCAGCTCGTCGTTGTCAATCGATGGTCCTGGATTCGAACCACCGTCGTGTGGTTCGTTCGCTTACCGTATCAGCTCCAAATGCGCTGTTAATGTTTTTGGTCGCCTCCGCCGCTTTATGACCGAGTTTGAACTCATACAGAAAAAGTATACGTTCTTGGCTCTTTTCTATCCTTTTTTTCCTTTCTATTCCCAGTATCCCAACGATGGTCAAAACTGACATGACTCTTTGATTAAATGTAGTAGTATTTATACTTCAATATTCAACACCAACAGCACCAACTGGTGGTGGTTTAATACACCGAAATCGCAACTAACTTCACTTGATTGCCAAAATCTCAAAATATACCTCCAACATTTACATTCAATTAGTTATAAATTCTGGAAAAAAAACATACTTTCAACGAGAATTTCCCTTTCTCATTTCGCCAGCGATCCCAATTAATTCCTCGCTAATATACGATACATCCTTGGAAATGATTAATCGACGCGTAATAGCCGTGTCACGTATTTTCGTCATTTGATCGGTGCCAGGTCATTTTATTCCCACTTTCATCGGGTCATTATGACCCGCTTCGTATTAATTTACCTCTGCGAGCGATAGACAGCATCGCCATTCATGCACACAGACGGAAGGGTTTTGCTTCCTAACTGGCATGACGCCACCCGTAAAAGAGCTTGATAGCTACCCCGTCGCCGTAGTTTGACAGTGCCATGTCCCGCTATAAATCTCCTAAGCACCATCTCGCCTAATTAAGTAATTGAACGAAACGGCAGGGATTCATGCCACCTCTCTTTTTTCCCCATCCCAGCTCCACGCCAGGAAAATGCTATTTAGATTGTAACATGTAAGGATCATAGGAGGGCGTACGTCGGGTTGTGTGAATATGGGAAATAAGGGAGAGATATCGGTTTATGGGGACGAATCGTTCAATGGTCGTTTGCCACGTCGTTTAAAGCTCATCCCTTATTTTTATGTTGGCATTGATTCCATTTTGGCTTCGATGAAACTCGATAGAGATACGGACAGGAGGCGTAGGTACTGTGCGGGTGGTGGCTGAGAGAATTTGCGGTGCAAAGGACGAAAATCCCTAAGGCAATCAACACATACTCAGAGCGACACGCAAGCATTCAAAATGGATTTGCTACCGCCATAAAACATGGCACCTAACAGGTGTTTGATTAAAGGCCTGCTTCGGATTAACCTCTTCCATGGACATTGTGATTGGGCATCGGCGGGTGGGAATTGTTGATTTCACACTTTTACCGGACACACGACGTTGATGATAGGGGTGACCTCATAGTGAGATACTCGCATCTATAATGGAGGAGTCATCGGTCTGGGCTGAATGTATAACTTTTACCGCTTCTAACACCTTTTCCAGGTTGATTTATGTGCCTCGGTGGATGGTTGGATGCGTAGCGAATAATTCATAAATGAAAGGTTCTCACTTTGGGCTCCTTCTAATCAATTCAATAGGAAAGGAGGAACGGGTGTGCCTATAGGGGCCGCCGTGAAAACTATGGCGCTAACTCTCACTTTTCTTGATATGAATCTTCGCCATCACTCACCTCCACTAAGGTTTAATGCTATTTTTGCTGGAAAAAACCGCCCCCATGGCTCATTGTATTATTGTTAAAATAACGAAAAGCCATCTCATTTGCCATTTTCCCGAGCTTCCGTAGCGTAACCTTGTTAGCCATTTAATTGAATTTCGTATTTTAAAACCGCCAGCCAAGTGAAGGCAAACTGGACTCAAGTTGCGAAACCTATGGTCAATGCTACAGTTGGTGAGCAGGCGACGACCGGGACGAAACAAACTCGAACAAATGCACAAGGATGGAGGCCGATGGTGGCAGTGTTTAGCGAAGCGATTCATCGCATCATTGTCGGCAAACTTTTTGCTTTTATCTCCGTCAAAAAAAAAAATATGAAAAATGGTTTGCCATGATTTTAATTAAATCATCATTTCAGGAATTACATTCTGGGGCGTAGTTCCAGTTAAATGTGCATGCACAAGATTCATCAATTATCGCATAGTGGACGAAATTAAAAGCAGGAAGTTGGGGCTGTATGGAAATGGGGGAGACTGGGACAGAGATGATAAATTGTTAGTATATTCCGTGAAAAGGACATTATCCCCTTGCAGTTTGGCTGAGAAATTGCATCGATATCAAAATTCAAACTAATTGTGTGAAGCTGTGAAAAGTGGAAGAGCATCTGCAACTGTTTCAATTAATGGGAAGCGGATTATCTGGTGAAGATAATTTGATTTCTTAAAGTGCTTGTTTGATATGTCTAGATGAGATCACAGAAAATTTCATCTTTTTGATAATTGTTCCCTAGTTATCACAGATTTTGTCAAAATTTCGTTATTTGGATGATCTCAGCCTATGCAAAAGAGCTTTATTGGTGTGTTTGATGGTAGCTTTGATAAGAAAAGTCACCATGATAAGGTCAAGCAAGGGTTTGCAGGATAGACTGACATGGAATATAGTTCTTTGGGAGCCAACCTACTTCTCTTTGAGGGTGATATGTGACTGGGAGCGAACCTGTTTTTGAGGGTGATATGTGGCTCTCCAGGAGCCAAGCCTCTCGCCTACCGGGACCGTTAGTGGCTGGTGATAACCCCATCCGGTACGGGGTAATCACACTAGTCGAAAAATACCTCTCTGAATCCAGAGTGTCATGCGAACCGTGCCCATTGGATAGTTTGCAGTCGGGAGTAACTGACTGCATTCGAACGGAGCCTTACTGATTAGTGGGTAAGTTTGACCTCACCGTTCTACGGCTATGGCATGGCGAAACTTCTAACCCTCATAGTGGTGGGAATCATATTAGTATGGCTACAAACAAACTAAAAAAACAACAATAGGCAATCTGGACCCTGTACCGCATACAAACTGGTCCACTAGGCGGACGCATTGCTGAGAGCCAGTTGATTACATTCAAAAAGGGGGAAGTCGGGAAGTCAAGAATGCAAGGTTAACATTGGCACTACTAAAGAAACATGGACAAGTAAAAGTACGTTTGAGATCAGTATACCAGACATCAGGAAGGAGCCAGGACTCAGTGGCGCAGGTGCTGAATGGTATTTGTGCTATCTAAATGAAAGCCTGAAACCAGAAGAAGTCCTTAAGAAGGCCCATGACAAACCTAAGCTTTCAACCTCGGACCCAAGAAAGCCGGGAGCAGGGGCCCCAAACCCGAACTCATGAGGGGAGGAATTCCGGTTAGGTCAGGGGCAAAGGCAGGAGTTAGGAAGTCTAACTCGTGAGGAGCAGGAAATTATCCCAGATCTTGCCGTCAGACAAATGTGCAAGGGATGGAGTGCGAAGTTCGTATTCAGCCGGATACGCTTTCGGTCACGTTATATAGTGGTGGACTGCGCGATGGAGGACACTGCGGAATGGCTCAGGATCATCATCATCATCATCAACGGCGCAACAACCTGTATCCGGTCTAGGCCTGCCTTAATAAGGAACTCCGGACATCCCGATTTTGTGCCGAGGTCCGCCAATTCGATATCCCTAAAAGCTGTCTGGCGTCCTGACCTACGCCATCGTTCCATCCCAGGCAGGGTTTGCCTCGTATTCTTTTTCTATCATAGATATTGCCCCTATAGAGTTTCCGGGCTGGATTATTCTCATCCATACGGATTAAGTGACCCGCTCACCGTAACCTATTGAGCCGGATTTTACGCACAACCTGACGGCGGTAGTATCGCTCATAGATTTCGTCGTTATGTAGGCTACGAAATCGTCCATCCTCATGAAGGGGGCCAAAAATTCTTCGGAGGATTCTTCTCTCGAACGCGGCCAAGAGTTCGCAATTTTTCTTGCTAAGAGCCCAAGTTTCCGAGCAATACCAATCCTCAGGGAAGATCATTGTCTTCTACAGTATGAGCTTTGACTCTATGGTGAGACGTTTCGAGCGGAACAGTTTTTTGTAAGCTAAAATAGGTTCTGTTGGCTGACAGCAACCGTTCGCGGATTTCATCATCGTAGTTGTTATCGGTTGTGATTTTCGACCCTAGATAGGAGACATTATCAAGGGTTTCAAAGTTGTATACTCCTATCCTTATTCTTCCCGTTTGACCAGTGTGGTTTGATGTTGTTGGTTGGTTGGTTTTCCGTGCTGACATTGCCACCATATATTTTGTCTTGTCTTCATTGATGTGCAGCCCTAGATCTTGCACCGCCCGCTCGATCTGGATGAAGGGAGTTTGTACGTCTCGGGTGGTTCTTCCCATGATGTCGATATCGTCAACATAGGTCAGTAGTTGGATGGACTTAAAGAGGATCGTATCTCTTGCATTTACCTCAGCATCACAGATCACTTTCTCGAGGGCCAGGTTAAAGAGGACGCATGATAGGGCATCCCCTTGTCGAATGGTCTTGAGAGTTATCTGGCCTCGTACATTGGTCAGGGTCAGTTTAGTCAGTGTTATCAATTTCGTCGGGGTACCGAATTCTCTCATGGCCATGTACAGTTTTACCCTGTCTATGTTATCATAGGCGGCTTTAAAGTCGATGAATATACGGTGCAACTGTTGTCCATATTCCAACAGTTTTTCCATCGCTTGCCACAAAGAGAACATCTGATCTGTTGCTGATTTGCCTGGAGTGAAGCCTCTGTGGTATGGGCGTATGGGGTTATCCGGCCTAGCAAGATAGAAGAGAATATCCTATAGATGGTACACAGCAACGTGATACCTCTATAATTGTTGCACTGTGTGATATCTCTCCTTTTATGTATGAGACAGATGATGCCTCTTTGCCAATCGTCAGGCATTGATTCGCTGACCCACACCTTGAGCATAAGTTGATGAACCACTTGGTGTAACTGGTCGCCTCCATATTTAACCAATTCGGCTGTAATTCTATCAGCTCCTGGTGATTTATGATTTTTTAGCTTTTTAGCTTCTCCGAAACTTGGTGGTGGCAGTATTCGCGTTCGCTTCTTTGAGAATGCAGCATTACTCGGTATGCAGCATTCCTCGGTTCCGTTGCTAGCTTACATTCATCGTCAAACCAGCCGTTCCGACTCCTTTTGCGGCTAGGGCCAAGTATGTTTGTGGCCGTATTTATGATAACGTTCTTCAGGTGGTTGTGAAGATCATTTGTTGATGCTTCATCTCCAGATCCTCTATTGACTGCAGTTATTGCGGCATCCATTTCCCTCTTATAGGTGTCGCGGAAGGCTGTGTTGTGGATGGCTTCAGTGTTAACTCTTACCTGATTGTCAGAGGGGTTTCTGAACGGTGTTGTTATTCGAGCTCGGAACACCATGCCAACGAGATAGTGATACGAGTCGATATTGGCCCCCCTATATTTTCTGACATTCATCAAGGCTGAGATTAGGTGGCATTCGATCAACATGTGGTCAATTTGGTTGAAAGTCGTGCTGTCTGGAGAGGCCGATGTATATTTGTGGACCGCTTTCCGCGCAAACCAGGTACTTTAAACAACCATTTCGTGTGACACTGCTAATTGAATAATCCGCAGTCCGTTATCATTTGTATTTTGGTGTAAGTTATGGGAGCCAGCGTATCGCCTGAATATGGTGTCCTTCCCAATTTGGCTGTTAAAATCCCCAAGAATGATTTTGATATCATATCTGGGACAGGCTTTGAGGGTTTGTTCTACTGCCTCGTAGAAGGTATCCTTCTCCGACTCTGCAGTTTCCTCTGTAGGGGCGCAAACGCTAGTGTGACTTATATTTCTAAATTTGCCCCGCAAGCGCAGAGTGCATAGCTGTTCGCTTATGTTTTCAAAGTCGATAACAGCAGCTTTCATTTTTTGGCTAACTAAGAAACCTACACCGAGCACATGGTTTACTGGATGGCCACTATAATATGTGGTGCAGAAGCTCTTCTCCAGGAAACCGGTCCCTGTCTAACGCATCTCCTGTGTACGCTGTTACATCAACCTTATATTCTGACAGGGTACCAGCTAGCTGCTCAGCAGCTTCATCTTTGTACAGGGGGCGCACGTTCCATGAGATAGTACGCAAATCGTTATTCCGTTGTGGTTGTCGGGTTCGTCGTTGTGTAATCCGTCTAGTCCGAGGCTCCTGTTGTGGCTTCGTAACAAATTGTTTTCCGTGTAGGGTTGTCAGTCCTACCCAACGCCCCACCTGGAGGACCAGTTGGTACCATTTGTCCCGTTTTTAGGCGCGGGAGACTTGCCTTCATCTATATCCGTCTACAGCTTTTCGTCAAGGAAGAGCTCCCAGCGGCCTCCACGTGGAGGTGGAGATAGGGTTTGGTAGTAGAACTGTTGGTGTTAGTTCAGCAGGCATTTCCCAGGTTTTATGCTCCATCGTGGGTACCAATCCACGTTTCGCCCTGAGACCTATACTACGCTTTGACCGCATATATTGAATTAGAAACTTCAATTCGACGTGGCACAACGGTTCACGCGCCGGTTATGTCAATAAACTAATAGTATCGGCAAAAGAGTCGATCCTTTAATAATTACTCTTATTCGTAGACACTCAGTGGTAACTTTGTTGAATTGTGGACCCAAAATCATTTTGTTCAGTGGAAATAGATTCAAAAGGAGAATCTCCTTCTTAGAACCGTTCCTATATTTTCAATTGAACGTTTGAGAGACTGTTTACCCAGTTTTACTCTTTCAACCCCTGAGGCAATTGCAAACATCTAAAGGCAAATTTTCATTCAATAAAATGCTATTTGAATAAATATCGTCTCCGGCAGGGTGAAAAAGTATAACTGATTTAGAACGCAAAGCAATGCGTAATGCTATGTTGGTATTACTCTAAACAGGGATGCCATGGAACGTGAAAAGGACCGCATTTGAGAAAAAGACCTACAGAAAAACCAGGAGAAAGGATATATGATTTTATTCCGGAAGAAATTTCTCTTTAACTCGTTCATTCTTCCCCATGAATTCGATTCGATTTGAGATCTCCTTCAAGGACGAGGTGTATCCTCTTCGGTTTTCCTTTCATATTTGCATTTCGAATTAAAGTACAAAACTTGATCTAAACTTTCTGTGATCAATCGGTTTGGAATATGTTTGCCAGATCCTGTGAATGTTTTTCTTTTGCCTCTGTTACTTCCTAAGGGTTTTTGCGACTATGTCCTCGTATGTTATTTTTGTTCGGCAAATAACTTCCAGACCGGTAAATGCAGAAAGCGAAACTTTACCTTTTATGAAAAATTGTCTTGTCCTGTTGGATAGGGGCACAGTGGAGGGAGCTTCATTTGTGCATTAAGGAATTTAGTTGTTCCAGCTATCATATTTTACCCTTTCAGCCAGAATTTTCAAATCCTGGTTTTTGGGACTTTAATCTCCCAACGAACAATATGATGGACATTGTTTAAGATGAATAAATATCTTTCGATTTCTTATGGAAAAGTATCTTTTATTTGAAATTATTTTCCATTGTGCGGATTAGAGTTTGTGACGAACAATAAGGACCCCTGGAGTATTGCTAGGTTATTGGGAAATAATTGAAAGTTACGCTTGAATTAACCAATTACTAAAACCTTTGACAAGATTTAACCCCCTCAGTTTACTTTCAGTTCAATAAAATTGAAGAATTTGCACGAAGCTTCTAGACTGTAACTTCATATCGATGTGAGCAATTCGAAAAACATTTTATTCGTATGAGAAAAAGACATTTGGTTATGTCCAGTTCAAATTCTTGTTATCTAAACTTTATGGAATCAAAAAACTTTTTTAATGTAAATGTATTTTTACAGTTTGCAGAACATCTTCACCGAGAGGGAGAAGGAGATGCATCTTTCAGATTGCATAATCTTATAAAAACGAGCTAGTAACTGTGGACAGGAAAAGTGGTCATATTTTCTATCCAGATATCTCAGGAAAAGTTAGATATTATTAAGTTTAGAATCAGATACTTTGTGTCGTTAGTTAAAATCAAACTGTTAGTAATCAACTTTAAAAGCAGAACTACCGAAGATACTGACAATTCAGTTCTGAAGATTGTCTCGATACACGAATCAGCTCCATTATCAGAAACCCAAAACCAAAGCAAAATGTAGGAAAAAACTTAGATGGCGGATAAATGCATGTATTTAAACCCAGGCTATAAGATAAAATTCCTTAAAGGAACCATTTATAGTGAGTTGAACGCAGGAGTTTGGGGAGGATATAGTGATGATCCTGAATTGCGACTGTCAATCATCATCAACCCTGCAATAAAAAAAAAATCCGTCATAGGCCAACAAGGAACCATGCACGCCCCTTATTTCTTCCATCCATATTGCCTTAAAGCTGTGCCGGGCCGGATCCTCATCACCAATCCCGACAAAGTGGTCAGTGGTTTCTTGCTAAGAACCTCTCCGTGAAGTACATACTGTCAGAAAACTGCCTTTGGTTCGACAGGCGAAAACAGGCTCCTTGCAAAAGCTGACGACAGTTAATCACTCACGACTTTGCAGAAGTGCAACATAAACAGAGGCGCTCGCGATACACCCTTCATGGTTGCAACAATAGTTAGTTCCCTAATGAGGGCAGGGAATACAGGGAATTGTTCTAAAAATTTTAAATAACTGTATACCGGTTAGTAGCTGCTGGCAAAATGGCCGGAAAGTGGAGGCGCCTTTTGAAAGATTTTTGAACGTTCGTATCTCTGTTAATATTGAGAATTTCGAGAAAAGGACCTTAACTCGAGACCAATAGTACAGAGGAGATTCAGACTTGGAAAATGGTGTATGGGTTGGGGGGTGTATATGATGGGAAAATGGCCGAAAAGTGGAGGAATCTTTCAAACAACCTTAAACGTGATCACTAGTATAGAGGAGATTTCATCATCATCAACGGCGCAACAACCGGTATCCGGTCTAGGCCTGCCTTAATAAGGAACTCCAGACATCCCGGTTTTGGACCGAGGTCAACCAATTCGATATCCCTAAAAGCTGTCTGGCGTCCTGCCCTACGCCATCGCTCCATCTTAGGCAGGGTCTGCCTCGTCTTCTTTTTCTACCATAGATATTGCCCTTATAGACTTTCCGGGTGGGATCATTCTCATTCATACGGATTAAGTGACCCGCCCACCGTAACCTATTGAGCCGGATTTTATCCACAACCGGACGGTCATGGTATCGCTCATTGATTTCGTCATTGTGTAGGCTACGGAATCGTCCATCGTCATGTAGGGTGCCAAAAATTCTTCGGAGGATTCTTCTCTCGAACGCGGCCAAAAGTTCGCAATTTTTCTTGCTAAGAACCCAAGTTTCCGAGGAATACATGAGGACTGGCAAGATCATAGTTTTGTACAGTAAGAGCTTTGAACCTATGGTGAGACGTTTCGAGCGGAACAGTTTTTGTAAGCTGAAATAGGCTCTATTGGCTGACAACAACCGTGCGCGGATTTCATCATCGTAGCTGTTTGACCAGTGCGGTTTGATGTTGTTGGTTGGTTCGTCTTCGGTGCTGCCGTTGAAACCATATATTTTGTCTTGCCTTCATTGATGTGCAGCCCACGATCTCTCCCCGATTGTCGCCCGCCCGATCTGGATGAAGGCAGTTTGTACGTCTCGGGTGGTTCTTACCATGATGTCGATATCATCAGCATAGGCCAGTAGTTGGGTGTACTTAAAGAGGATCGTACCTCTGGCATTTACCTCAGCATCACGGATCACTTTCTCGAGGGCCAGGTTAAAGAGGACGCATGGTAGGGCATCCCCTTATCGTATACCGTTGTTGATATCGAATGGTCTTGAGAGTGATCCTGCTGCTTTTATCTGGCCTCTTACTTTGGTCAGGATCAGCCTAGTCAGTATTATTAGTTTCGTCGGGATACCGAATTCTCTCATGGCCGTGTACAGTTTTACCCTGGCTATGCTATCATAGGCGGCTTAAAAGTCGATGAATATATGGTGCAACTGTTGTCCATATTCCAACAGTTTTTCCATCGCTTGCCGCAAAGAGATAATCTGATCTGTTGCTGATTTGCCGGGAGTGAAGCCTCTTTGGTATGGGCCAATGATGTTCTGAGCGTATGGGGCTATCCGGCCTCGCAAGATAGTGGAGAATATCTTATAGATGGTATTCAGCAACGTAATACCTCTATAATTGCTGCACTCTGTGATATCTCCCTTTTTATATATGAAACAGATAATGCTTCGTTGCCAATCGTCAGGAATTGATTCGCTGTCCCACACCTTGAGCACAAGTTGATGAACCACTTGGTGTAACTGGTCGCTTCCATATTTAACCAATTCGGCTGTAATTCCATCGGCTCCTGGCGACTTATGATTTTTTAGCCGATGGATTGCGCGGACTGTTTCTCCTAAACTTGGTGGTGGCAGTATTTGTCCGTCGTCTTCAGTTGGGGATCTCCAACTCGCCGATGTTCTGGTTGTTCAGTAGCTCATTAAAGTACGCAACCCGTCGCTCTAATATGCCCATTCTGTCGGAAATCAGATTTCCCTCTTTGTCTCGGCAGGATGAGCATCGAGGTGTATAAGGCTTCATCCTGCTGACTTGTTGGTAAAACTTGCGCGCCTGGTGCGGTTGCTCCCTGTACTTTTCTAGTTCACAGACTTGTTGGTTCTCCCAGGCTTCCTTTTTCCGTCTGTGAAGTCGCTTCTCCGCTCGACGGAGTTCGTGATAAGTCTCTGCGCGTGCCCGCGTTCTTTGAGAATGCAACATTACTCGGTATGCGGCATTCTTGCGTTCCGGTGCTAGCTTACATTCATCGTCAAACCAGCCGTTTCGACTCCTTTTGCGGTTGGAGTCAAGTATGTTTGTGGCCGTATCCATGATAACGTTCTTCTGGTGGTTGTGAAGATCATTTGTAGACACTTCATCCCCAGGTTCTCTGTTGACTGCGGTTATTGCGGCATCCATTTCCCTCTTATAGGTGTCGCGAAGGGCTGTGTCGTGGATGGCTTCATTGTTAACTCTCACCTGATTGTCAGAGGGGATTCTAGGTGGTATTGTTATTCGAGCTCGGAGCACGATGCCAACGAGATAGTGAACCGAGTCTATATTGGTCCTTCTATAATATATGTTCTGACATTCATCGGGGCTGAGAGGTGGCGGCGTTCAATCAACACGTGGTAAATTGGGTGAAAGGGGACCCGTCTAGAGAGGCCCACGTATATATCTGGACC
Source organism: Hermetia illucens (assembly GCF_905115235.1). Taxonomy (NCBI): domain Eukaryota; kingdom Metazoa; phylum Arthropoda; class Insecta; order Diptera; family Stratiomyidae; genus Hermetia; species Hermetia illucens. The sequence goes on from NC_051850.1 coordinate 148,811,947, forward strand.
GCTTTCCAAGCAAACCAGGTACTTCCAACTACCATTTCGTGTGGCCCTGCTAATTGAATAATCCGCAGTGCGTTACCATTTGTATTTTGGTGTAAGCTATGGTAGCCAACGTATAGCCTGAATACGGGCTCCTTCCCTGTGGTGATCTCCAATTAAGGTCCTTTTGCGAAATTCTCAATATTAAGGGAGATATGAGCATTTAAAGTTTCTCAAAAGATTCCTGCAATTTTCGGCCATTTCCCCACCACATAAACTCCCCAACCCACATACCATTTTGAAGGTCTAAATCTCCTCTATACTAGTGATCACGAATTAAGCTCCTTTTGTCGAAATTTTCAATATTAAGGGAGATACGAGCGTTTAAAGTTTTTTAAAAGATTCCTCTACTTTTCGGCCGTTTTCCCATTACATACACCCCCCAACCCATACACCCTTTTGCAGGTCTAAGTCTCCTCTATACTAGTGAACACGAATTAAGCTCCTTTTCTCGAAATAATCAATATTAACGGAGATACGAGCGTTTAAAGTTTCCCATCATTATTATTTCGCGAATTCGGGTGACAGTAATCGCTTTCTTTGCTTCCCGGTTGCCATTATAATAAATTTGCCAAATGGCGAGCGTTTTATCGTCGAGAAGTTTGTTGTAGAAGCCTTTCTTTTCATGGACCTTCATTTCAACATCGTCACTCCAGAGCCGAGTATCTCGGTTGGAGTACTGCTTACCTGGCTTGGTGACCCCGAGGGTTGCAGAGGCCGCTTTGTGGATCGTGTCTTTCATTTGGTCCACATTCGTAATGGTTGGTAATTCCGTAAGTGAGATCATTTATTCTTTCTTCTCACAAAACCGTCACTATTCAATGCGCGGCGGGTAAGTGTGTTCCTTACGCTGTTTTATCGGTGCTTAATCGGCAAATAGAGACGTGGCCATTTTTACCGCGTTCGCGTTCTAAGTCGCAGTTTTTGGCACCAGACCATAGAGTTTTTGTAGCGCGCAGATATCAATGCGCCTTTTCCAAAGGGCTCCTGCAAGTTCCTCGTTCCTTTCCAGTTAGGGAACCAATATTTAGTGTACAGACACGTATTTGTTTTGTCCAGTCTAATTTACTTACGCCCTGAACCTTTGCCCATTTCTCAACCGGACCGGGGCGCGTCCTGCCGCGTCGACTGAGGTGGGCGCTCAACCATTTTTCCGAGGCTTGTTACTTAATCCGATCATATTATTCCTAATAATATTCTATGCATTTTCTTGGTCGGCCTATCGTAGGACCTGTTACCAAGAGAGGTCAGGTAGGATTTACCGTTGTGAAATAACTCCAACTATACTGTATTTATCTCTTTCCCTCATGTCAGCATTTTATTTTTGTTTGCGATAGTGCAAAGTACGGTGCCAGAAAACCCTCCTCCTTTTGCTGAGCTTGGGTCCAGCATGCTTAATGCTTAATAGCATGCGGAGTTAAAAGTGAAAATATTCAATGTAGGTGCGTATAGATAACATCTACATATGTGCACACCAGTATGCGCAAAATATTTATGCCTTTAATATGTACATATTAGGTTGGGGGAAAAGTAATATCGTATTTTGTTAATAGATGGCGACACTTGAACATATCTTGTGTTGTACTTATCGCATCGGGTCATACTATAAGGCAATTTGAAGATGACAATCTGGGCTACAGGTTTCTCTTTAACAGTTTTATGATCGTATATTTCAGTCTCAAGTTATAGCGCGTCAAAGATGGAGTCCACCAAGGAAGAAATTCGTCATATTTTACATTTTTACTACCTGAGAGGTAAAAATGCAACGAAGGCGGCGAAAAAAATTTGTGAAGTTTATGGGTCCGATACTGTAACGATTCGCACTTCACAGCGTGGGTTCGATCGATTTGGTTCTAGTGTAGTGGATGTCAAAGATACACCCCATACTGGTAGGCCAATCGCCGTAGAAACCGATAAAATCGTCGAAATCATCGAAGTAGACCGGCATGTGAGCATTCGCTCGATTGGCCAGGAACTGGGCAAGGACCATAAAACCGTTTGGAACCATTTGCAGAAGATTGGATTCCAAAAAAAGCTAGATGTTTGGATGCCACACGAGCTGACGCAAAAAAATCTCTTGGACCGAATCAACCCCTGGGATGCACTGCTGAAACGGAACGAATTTGACCCATTTTTGAAGCAGATGGCGACTGATGATGAAAAGTGGATCACGTACGAAAATTTTAAGTGAAAAAGATCGTGGTCGAAGCGCGGCGAGCCGGCCCAAATCATCGCCAAGCCCGGATTGAAGGTCAGGAAGGTTTTACTCCTCAATTCGGTCCTCTACTCTGAGCAACTCAACCGACGCGGCCAGGATTGGTCAATAGGAATAGTGTTCTGTTCCACCAGGACACCGCTCGGCCTCACACATCTTTGATGACCCGCCAGAAGCTACGGGAGCTCGGTTGGGATCCACCGTACAGTCCGGACCTAGCAACAAGTAATTACCATCTCTTCCGGTCCATGCAAAAGAGGCTTGCGAAAACTGGCTGTCTGAGTTTTTTGCAAATAAGGGGGGGGGGGTTTATAAGAGGGGGATAATGGAATTGCCTTCTAAATGGTAACAAGTGTGTGAACAAAATAGCGCATATTTGACTTAAATCGGATAATTCTAAGTATGCTAAATAAAGCGTTAAAATTCGATCACAAATACGACATTAATTTTTTCTGAACTCAATATATCTGAAAGTCTGGAAATATGTACAGGGTGCGGCAGCATAACTTCCTTTTTTAAAATGCGCGCCACTCAGTTAGTTGATGTCATAGCGGAGCGCTAGTGGTCTCGTTCAAGAGGGGATACTGTAAAGTTTTGTCCCGATACGGTTCAGTCGCCATCATGCGTTGGAATAGTGAGGAGCGTGCCTTTGCCGTTGAGGTTTACTTTTCAAGCGGATGTTCGGTTATTGCAACACACCGTGCATTTCGGAATCGTTTTAATTTAGCCCCGTTGGCTCCCGTCCCAGACCGCAAATCAATTGTTACATGGGTCACTACATTCAGACAAACTGCAAGTGCGACAAAAGGAAGAACTGGAGTCCCTCGGCCCGTTAGATCACCTGAGAACATTGAAGCAGTGAGAGCGTCAATGTTACGATCGCCACGGCGTTCTGCGCGCAAACAAGCATCTGCCCTTGGACTATCCGATCGTTCTGTGAGAAGAATTCTTCGTGATGATCTTCATTTTCATCCCTATAAGATGGCGATAGTGCAGGAACTTTCAGAACGTGACTTCAATTCTCGGATGAACGCGTGTGAGCTTTTTTTTTTATGTCGTTCTCGAGGGTGCTATTGTTTTTTTTAGCGATGAAGCCCATTTCCATTTGTGTGGGTCGGTTAACAAACAAAACATGCGCTACTGGGCTGACACCAACCCTCGAGAATTGCATCAAAATCCTTTGCATTCACCCAAAGTCACAGTGTGGTGTACAATTTCCTCAGCTGGAATTATTGGTCCCTGGTTTTTGAGGAAAATGAGGTTACAATGACAGTGAATTCGGACCGGTATGTGAACATGCTACAGAATTTTTTTTTCCCACGGCTAGAAAATTTGGATTTGGGGGACACTTGGTTCCAACAAGACGGTGCAACAGCACACACTTCAAGAGCATCGATGGCTGTTTTGAGGGAACACTTTCCAGAGCGCCTTATCTCAATTACAGGCGATTTGGAATGGCCGGCACGCTCTCCCGATCTGTCCCCTTGTGATTTTTTTCTATGGGGTTTTTTGAAATCCCGTGTTTATGTGAACCGTCCAAGAACCCTACAAGATTTGAAGACCAGCATCCAAGAAGAAATTGCCAACATAACACCTGCTATGCTAACAAGAGTCATGACAAACACCAGAAATCGGTTTACACAATGTATGGAGAATGGGGACGTCACCTAACAGATTTGATCTTCAAAACAATGTAAATAAAAAATTTAGACATGTACCTACATTATAAAAAATAAATAAATATTTTCCGATGCATACAATAGTTTTTATTGAGTTTTGAAGAAAAGGAAGTTATGCTGCCGCACCCTGTATATGAATGAATATTTTGAATTAGTATTGTAGCTATCTGCCACAATATTAATTCTGCTATCTTCTACGTGCATAGAAAGTTCCTCACATAAGATGAACACAAAACCTTTATACCTGAAGCGCGGTATTCCGACTTGTTTATTTTTTTGAGTCCATGTCTTAGTCCCACTTTCAATCCAGGACAAATGCCCACCCTCGCTAGCCAGACACCAGGGTAAGAGACTTACTTACAAGTAAAGGAGCCAAAGGTATTCAGAGTCCACATACTAAACAACCAGCTTCCCATTGGCCATGAAGCCTTCGGCGTATCCCGTTCCGCCTTCTTTTGGAGTTCAACCAGAACTTTTTTCAGTGCAGTGGGGACATTTCTCAGTCTGTTGCATCGGTTCATCCTTCGCCAAATTTATTTACCCCTAATACATGACCAGCAAGCAAATGTACCCTCCCATACCCCTCCCCTCCAGGATGAGTCTACCCCAGCCTGGGCCTACAAACGCCTGACCCGTACGAAGGCGATTTCCAGCGGCCACGTACAAGGACTTGCCGAATTATGCAACCTTAACCTGAATCTTAATCAGACCAGGCCACCCGACCTGTACAGAATTTAGATAATTTTGCAAATGCGCATTTTTCAGGCAGAGTAGCTACTCATTACATACGCTTTAGATGGTTTTTAGATACTTTCTTGTCTTCCGATTCGTCCTTCTTGTTTTCCAGCCTAGAGGCTAATGCAAACATCCCTCAGTCGGACAATGCTTCCACCTGTTCGTTACATCTGGTTTCTCCCAATTATTACTGCTGGTGTTTTCGAGTCCCCAAAAGAAACTCCAAAAATCGCAATTTCCTATCATAATTTAAATTCGTCAAACGATACTTCTTTTTCGATCGCATTCGCTGATAAAATTCGGCAAGGGAAGATTAAACTCTCCGTGGAAATTAAAACACCATAAAAACGCGGACGAAGTATCTACGTACTATCGCTGAGAGACTGAGTTATACAAAAATACGGAGGACAAGGAATCCTCCGATAAGAACCGCCGAGCAGCTATGAACTATTCTTCATGAACTGAAAAAAGAAATCTGCAAAAATTAAATAAGTTGTCTTGTCTCCTGTGCATCCGCATCCTGAATTTCCCAGTCCTTCGTCGACTGTCCAACGTAATCGCAAGTGTTTCCAAGTCATTGAATCACTTTAACACCGCGCCATCTGAGCAGAAACGGCGCAACTTTTTGCTATACCAGCAACAGGACGATGAACGGCCAACGAACGGCGACTATAAGGAGACTATAAGGACCCGATTACATACGGAATGTCGTCATAGTGTTAGACAACGCCAACAAGGACATCGGTGGCAGGAAAATGTTTCGACGACGACAACGCTCGTGTACCGCTTGCTTTCAAAGACATTCGTCTGGAAGACATAAATAAGATGTTTTGACGCGATAAAAAGGACAGTGCGGAACTCTTTATACCTTGAATTGAAATATCGAAATTTATGGCGTAGTCGCCATCTTTGATGCCGCAGGCAGGAAGTTATTATCGCATACTGGGACGATGATGACTGTTTTAAGTTATAATTGATTTTTCCGGAAGATGGTGAGCCAACGATTTCTTTGGGTCGATGACTGTAATCGATAAGATGTTAACCGGGAACCGAAATGTAGCTGCTACGTGAGCGCCTAGTCAATTCTCAAACTGTAGGGCATCCTATCAACCTGAATTCGCTGCGACCACAACACTTTCCCTGATCATTAAAATATTTCAACCCTTCCATCATAGGAAGCAACAATTCTTTATTGGTGAAGGGAAAAAATAGACGGGAAGGATAGCAGCACTTTCATTCCATTGAACAGTAACGGCAAAGAAAAATCGCCTGTTGCGGTCGCACCATCTGGCGATATTGGCGATAGTGGTTAGCTGGAATTCGACTTCCACGGGGATTCCTAGAGTAGGAAATAACCGACCAAAGTTAATAAACATATGTTGCCGGGCGTTAAAAATTGGCTTGTCTATGTAGAATATGAATACGGCGCACTTGGTCTCATTTGTGGTCACATTCAACTCCCAGTAATTTGGGGTTGCTACATGGGGGGTTGAATTCATTCCGGCATAGTGACTGGTTTCCTATAAATTTTTCATTTTTAATTAGATTCTACTTGTACGGTGGTAATAACTAAATTCTATATAAGAAAGGAACACGCAATCTCATCCCCCAGCACTCCTTTATCAAAAAAAATCCCTTCATCCCCGTTTATTCGTACAATCAATTCAGAGAATTTCACTCTTTCCCCTAAATCACATACCAAACACATACGAGCTGAAGAGCTCGAATTTTTATTTCAATACGTAGACGATTTTGATTTCGCCGAAATATCTGAAGGGGGTGCCTGAAGGATAAGGATACACTTAAGGAATGCAACAGCTCTTGAAAATTCCATATCTCAGCTTTGAGTGGTTGAGGCTTTACAAAATGGTACATTGCGGATATAATTCAAATTTCGCTGAGAGTCAGACAGACGTGCATAGGTAAGTAGTTGTCGGGATGCTGAGAAAGGTATTTCGAGTGTTTGCAAATATGCAATATCTTGAGGTAGCTTTTCTTGGTGCGGAAGGATGTCGGGAATATTCGCTGTAGTTATCGGGATTGAGTGTATGCAAATTGAGATTGCCATGGAAAGGCTTGAGGAATACCGGTAAGTAGTGAATTTTGTAGTATTACTTTGATTGGTGCGTTCGATCCATTTCGAAAATTAGAACAGCTAAACGTACGATTTGAGGTTTTGTATGTGGTCCGGAAGGAGGTTTACATCAGGGTACGGCTGACTACTCTCCATGGAAAGTAACTGATTACGAAGCCACACAAGAAACCTCGTACTGGATTGACATTACACGAAAGAACCCGACAACGAAAACGGACTAACGAAACGGGCACTTTCTTATGGAACGTGCGCTCGTTATACAGAAAAGGGGCAGGGACCGGTACCCTAAAGAAGAGCCACTGCACCATATATTACAATGGTTATCCAGTAAACCATGTGCTGGGTGTAGGTTTCTTAGCCAGTTAAAAAATGAAACTTCATGAGAAATTTAAAAAATAATGATTGCTTTTTAATTGTATTATTACGTAATTAAAATTAAATTGAAATTCTTCTTTTTTTCTTCAGCCTTTGTCCCGTTCAGAAGCGGGGTCGGCTCGTCATGATCGGCTTCGCCATTTGGCTCTATCGAATGCCTGATCTCGGTGCAATCTCGAGGCTTTCAAATCCCCATCTAGCGTATCAAGCCACCGTTGTTTAGGTCTGCCTTTTGGTCGTTTACCATCGACTTCGATGTTCAGACCAATCTTGACAAGTGAATTCTCGTTTGCACGAATTGCGTGACTATACCATCTAAGACGCCTCTCTCGCAACTTTTCCACGATCGGTGCAATCCCATAACGATCGCGGATATCCTCATTTCGAATGTGATCTAAACGTGTGACGCCATTAGTCCAACGAAGCATCTTCGCCTCCGTTATCGCAAGACGTCGTTCATTGTCTTTTATAGTCGGCCAACACTGCGAACCATAGAGAGCGACTGGACGGACGACATTGCGGTAAATTTTAGATTTGAGACGTTCGTTGACACGTCGATCACAAAGAACACCAGTTGTGGAACGCCACTTCATCCAGGTTGCGTTAATGCGTGAAGGAATTTCATAACGTAGTTCTCCATTGGCTGATAGCGTTGACCCGATGTATTTAAATCGCTCAGTTGTGGGCAGATCGCTGCCGCTGACAGTGATTGTGCCTGTTTCATGGGGATCGGTCGTCAAAAATTCAGTTTTGTTTAAATTCAATCTGACACCGTGTTGCATGATTCCATTTTTGAACAAGTTGCTCGAGATCATTTTTGCTATCAGATGCTAGGAAAGCATCATCTGCATAGAGCAGGGTATAGGGCGCTGGACGTTGGATATCCCTTGTGACGGTGTCCATAACAAGAACAAAGAGGAGTGGTGAGAGGGCGCTTCCTTGATGAACACCAACAGAGACACGAAGCGGTTTTGATACACCCGCCATACTTCCAACTTTACTTTTCGGATCGTGGTAGAGCAACTGAACCCAGCGCACGAGTTCTTCTGGCACGAAGTGTTGTCGTAAAGCATACCAGATGAGTTCGTGTGGTACACGGTCAAACGCTTTTTCTAGATCCAGAAAGGCAATGTAAAGAGGGCGATGTTTCTCACGGTGTTTCTCCATGAGTAACCGCGCAGCGTGTATTGCGTCAGTAGTTCCGCAGTTCTTGACAAATCCGGCTTCATTGACGGTTATTTCATCGATTTCGCGAATGCGGTTGTCAAGAATGCGTTCAAAAATCTTCATGGTATGGGAAAGTAACTGGATCGGACGGTAACTTGAGCATTCTGCTGGATTACCTTTCTTTTTCCATATTGGGACTGTGGTACTTTCTTGCCAGTCAGATGGTGTTCTACCTTCGTGAATTTCCAATTTTATTTGTTTTATTGCCTCCTCGACTTCAGTTGCGCTGCACTGGTGGAGCTGCTCCAAATGTCGGCAATGATTTTGGAAGTGGAGGATGAGCAAATTCTTCAGTTGAAATCTGCTCGAAATATTCTCGCCATCTATCCGTTGCGGCTCGACGGTTGGTAAGCAAAGTACCGTTTTTGTCATTAACGCAACAGAAGTGTTCGATATCCTGTGTGCGTTCATCACAGCTTTTAGCAAGTCTATACAGATCTCTCTCGCCATCCCGAGTGTCCAGTTTATCGTAAAGATTTTTGTAATGGTTTGCTCGGGTGACAGCGACCGCTTTCTTTGCTTCCCGGTTGGCATTCTTATAAATTTGCCAATTAGCAGGCGTTTTATCGTCGAAAAATTTGTGGTAGAGGCGTTTCTTTTCATGAACCTTCATTTAAACATCATCGTCCAAAGTCAAGTATCTTGGTTGATGTACTGCTTACCCGGCTTGGTGACCTCGAGGGTCGCAGAGGCCGCTTGGTGGATCGTGTCTTTCATTTGGTTCCATGATTCTTCCACATTCGTAATGGTCGGCAATCGTATGAGTGAGACCGTTTCTTCTTTTTTCTCACCAAATCGCCACCATTTAATGCGCGGCGGGCCAGTGCGTTCCTCACGCTGTTTTATCGGCGGCTTAATTCGCAGGACGGCAATCAACGGCCGATATTGAGGTGCGATGGTCTCATAGGGAACGGCTTTGAGTGACAGTGGTAAAATGTCGGGGTCTTATGAGAATATAGTTGATTTTACTGTTCCCATTATAAAATGTAGGAAGATGAGACAATCGTTTGATGAACCATCCATTTAAGTGCAAGGTCATGGGTGTCTGCAGAATCGATTATACGCTCGCCATCTTCATTGCGCGCTCCGGACCTCTTTCCCCCATGGCACTTATTACCGTCTACCTTTTCACTTATTACCGTCTACCTTTTCACCCACATGGCAATAATGATACAGTCATCAGCAGGCACGTGACAAGTTTTTTCATCGAGAAGTTGCCAGAAGGCATCTTTCTCGACCTGTCTGTGGTGCATACGTGGTGAAGAAGTGAATAGTGCGATCAGCTGATATGATGGTGAGCTTCATCAGTCGATCATCAAATCGTTCGACTTCTCTAATGACATCACGGAAACCCTCTGAGATGGCAATGCCAACACCATATTGAGTGTGTGGGTTACCAAAATAGAGAAGTTTGTAGCCATTTTTACCGCGTTCGCATTCAATGTCGCAGCTTTTGGCACCATACCATCGGGTTTCTTGCAGAGCGCAGATATCAATGCGCCTTTTCCGAAGGGCTCTTGCGAGTTCCTCGGTCTTTCCAGTTAGGGTACCAACATTTAGCGGGCAGACACGTATTTGTTTTGTTCGTTGTGTGCGGACTAACTTGCTTACGTCTTGACGCCGTCCATGCGTCAAGAACCTTTGCCCATTTCTCGACAGGACCGTCCTGCCTGCATCGACTGAGGTGGACGCCCCAGCATTTCTCCAAAGCTTGGGACCCAATCCGATCATCATGTTTCTGAGGACATTGTATGCATTTTCTTGGTCGACCTGTCGCGGGGCCTGTCACCAAGAGAGATCGGGTAGGATTTAGCATAGTAGAATAACTCCAACTATACTCTATTTATCTCTTTCCCTGATCTTAGCATTTTATTTTTGTTTTACTGAGTATAGTACAGAGTACGTTGCCTCAAACCCTCCTTCTTTACCTGGGCTTGGGACCAGCATACTATGTTAATAGCATGGCGCAGTTAATTAAATTAAATTAATTGAATTATTTAAAATTAAATTGAAATTCTTTTAATTATTTGTGGTAACTGAACTGCTACCAACAGGTAGGCCAGCTATTCAGCTGGGTGAGATGGGCTACTTTGGTGTGCAGCTTCACACTGCAGTGCCTCCACATTAACCCACCCTTAGCTTATACTGGTTTCTTTTTCGAGACCTCAGCCCCGGGGACAAACGACTTTAGACTGGACACGGAGACGTTCCTAGACCTGCCGTCGACGTCAACCCTGAAGAAGCTCAGCGGAACTGGCGGTAAATTCTCCAGGAGGGCCTGTACATAGGCCATGTACAACAAGAGGCCGGACTTGCGACCACGAAAAGTTATCGTGTGCCATTATAGCGGCCTGCAGTGTTCTATGCCAGCGTGCCAGCATTCCATTGGATTGCGGGTAGTACGCGATCGTCCGATGGCGTTTGAAGCCCAGGAGTTTGCCTAACTGCGAGGACAGGGTAGACTCGAACTGAATTCCCGGGTCAGTAATAACTTCGGTTGGAAATCCAAAGCGTGGGATCCATTCCCGACAAAGATCCTCCTTTAGGCCGCCACGTGAACCTAGCGATGATTGTTAGGCAAGAGTTGAAACTATGATGTCGATAAGGATCGTGTGAAAACGCTTAGTAGAATGAGGGAATGAACCTACTTCTTTTCGCACGTGTTCGGTGACTTTACAATTCTGGCGCGCGATGCACTATCTGGTCCAGGAGGTAACATCCATATTCATTTATGGCCAGGAAAATTTATTAATGACAAACCGATTCGTTGTCCGAATGTCTGGGTGCGCAAGATCGCGTACTGCATGGAATATTCCTTGCTAAAAGCAGACAGAATAAACTTGTCAGCACTGATGAAGGAAACAAGTGGTTCCCGAAATATCGGTATTTGCAAGAATAAATATCTACACCAACGAAAAAGAAACAACAATTTTTTTATTATTTCAGATAATTAATCGTTGAAAACACCTCGTTATTAATAATAATAATCGTTGGCACAACAATCCATATTGGATCAGGGCCTTGAAGTGTGTTAGAGCACTTCATTCAAGACCGTAACGGTACACTACAGTAGACTGTAGGAGACAATGTGGTCAGCATTGCGCTCGCCCGAGATTATTACCCTGATTTGACTCAGGTACTCATTCACAGCTGAGTCGACTGGTATCCGACGTCAAATCACGATACAAATCACTCTGCCACCAGCGAGATTTGAACCGCGACCTTCCGTACGACAGCCTTGTGCTCTAACCACTCAGCTATCCGGACACTCGTTATTACACCCAGATATGGCCTAGGTTCCTTCTTAGGGGTCTCGCAGAGTATTTTAAAGGCTGAGTCGAAAAGGGATAACTCCTGAAACAAATGCCTATACGGCCTCAGTAAACCACGCAATCACGCGTGAGTCTTTGTCCTTAGGTAGGCGTTGACGATCTCTTTATGTTGTGCGGCTTTGGGCAAGAAACGATGAGAGAAGTTTATCATGCTGAAAAACCTTCACATATCCTGAATTGTTTTAGGTTGTGGGAAGTCTGTGGTGGCCTGAATTTTGTCTGGATCCGGGTGGATTCCCTGAGGGGAAATCGTGTGGCCTAAAATCTTCACCTGCTGTTGAAGGAATTTGCCTTTTTCAACATTAAGTACAAGACCGGCCTCAAGGAGATGTTGAAAAAGGCGTTCGAGATGTTCCAAATGCTCCGACCCAGAGGAAGACGCAACTAAAATATCATCCAAGTATACGAAACAAAAGTTAAGAGTGGATGAACCACTGAAAAGTTTGGTCCGCATTGCACAGACCAATTCCGAAGGGTGTGCATATTGCCGTTTTCTGAATATCTTCTGCAGCTTCAGAAATTTGATGGAACACCTTGCCTAAGTCCAAGGTAGCGAAAACACGGCTGTGAGTGAGGTTGTCCGCAAAGTTGTGGATGAGTGGCATGTGATCCGGAATGGTCTGATCATTCAGACGTCTTTAATCGTTGGACTTTGGGATCATGTGTTGTGGAGAAGACCAGCAGCTATTTGATAGTCTGCAAACACCCTGTTTCAAAAGGATTTCAAATTCATTCTTAGTAACAGTGAGCTTTCAGGGTGATAACACCTCCAAGATGATATGGGAGCCAGTAGTCCGGATGTGATGCTATAAATCATGCTTAACAGGCTGCGAGAGACTACGTTCGGTGGTTATGTTGCTGTATTTTTAAAGGAACACGCGAATGCGAGGGTGGACTACTTTTTCAAAAATGATTGATAGACTGACAGTAGAGCAGGTGGAAATTTTCTTGAAGACCTAAGTGAGAGATTCTGCAAATCCGCTAGCAATCCATAGTGGCCTAGAAAGTCTGCGCCTCATATTAGGACTGCTGATGTCCGCTATCAGAAAACGCCGTGAAAACATTCGTCGAAGTCCTAGACATACATTTACCTGCCTGTAACCGTAAGCGTGTATAGGTGGGGTGTTTGCCGATACTAGTTTGAGTTTCTGCGGAATCAGCTTGTGATTCCGCGGTACTGGGAGAACCAAGATGTCTACGCCTGTGTCACCCAGGTATACATTGTTGTTGTATTTAAGTGTGAAATTTTCTTAAGGCCGCCGAATTCGTATGATTTTTCGGGTTACGTCGCAATCGTTGCTTGAAGGTATTGCAACTTTGAAGTTGATTTGATTTTTGTGTGATTGAGCTCGCCTGGTGGCTTTGAAATGATTCGTTCCCAAGGAGAGCCTTCTCATCTACCAGTGAAACTCACAAATTTGGATTAATCGACGGCCGCGTGCTACGCACTAGATCGTGGAAAGCAGAAGTGAAGGAGGACGCGAGCGACTGATGCAAGGCAGAATTTTCTCGTTTCTATCTATGGCGTAAGTATAACCCCACGGTCCTCTCCGGACATGGATTGATTTTGAGAGTACAATCAAAGCTCTGCCTTAACTGATACAGTAGTACTGGTTTATACTGAGCTCAGCATTCAGTTGATGCGGATGTAGTCAATCTAACAACTCTGCCGCAACTATGGGCTACGGTGCCGGAATTATACAGCCCAACTCCATGATTGAGCCCACAAGGAGCTCTGTCCATCACATAATCACAGCAGGTTAAGAGAATTCGCAAAAAGTTGTCTGGACCATAAATATTGGGAGCAGGTTGGAAAAATCAGCACTACCGGAGACATCAAATAACTTAAAATGTTGAAATCGTATACTTGTGTAATATTTTGTAAAATCTATTTTCAAAATTGAAAATGAAAACGTCGCAAGAAACGGCATGGATATCTTTTCTTTCATTTTTTGTTAGTCCTTGTTTTACTTGTGTACCATTTTGTCATAAAATGTCCTCAGAGAGTACCGAGATAAGGCCCCCAAAGGCAATACCTAGATAGGGTCACCGTTCTAGAAAAGATCTCAGCTGCATGGTTCTGTCAGCTCGAGGTACAATTTGCTTAAGCCGGCGCCACAATGGACGCAACCACAAAATTTTACAGTTCCTGCACTTTTTGGACAAAAAATTAGACTTGCCGGGAACTTTCCAAATGGCTACTCAAACTTTACATCCGCCTAAATCGGTGGCAGGTAGACATGAGTTTAAGATTTCAACAAGCGTTTCTTTGGTGCTTCATTACAGCGCATTCCAGAACTGCCATCTTCGACGCAAACTTCCTATGCCACTATCGATTGGTCATTGATCCCACAACTGCTCTTAAGTCCTCAGAAGGAATCTCAACCGGCAAATACAACGCTCTTTCTATTGTTTTTGGAATTGCCAATACTTGAATTCGCACACTTCTTCATAAATACCGCAACATCACTCATCATCATCAACGGCGCAACAACCGGTATCCGGTCTAGGCCTGCTTTAGTAAAGAACTCCAGACATCCCGGTTATGTGGCGAGGTCCACCAACTCGATATCCCTAAAAGCTGTCTGGCGTCTTGGCCTACGCCATCGCTCCATCTCAGGCAGGTTCTGCCTCGTCTTCTTTTCCCACCATAGATATTGCCCTTATAGACTTTCCGGGCGGGATCATCCTCATCCATACTATTGAGCCATCCAAAACCGGATAATCAGTGTATCGCTCATAGATTTCGTCGTTATGTAGGCTACGGAATTGTCCATCCTCATGTAGGGGGCCAAAAATTCTTCGAAGGATTCTTCTCTCAAATGCGGCCAAGAGTTCGCAATTTTTCTTACTAAGAACCAAAGTCTCCGAGGAATACATGAGGACTGGCAAGATCATTGTCTTGTACAGTAACAGCTTTGACCCTATGGTGAGACGTTTCGAGCGGAACAGTTTTTGTAAGCTGAAATAGACTCTGTTGGCCGCCAACAACTGTGCGCGGATTTCATCGTCATAGCTGTAGCGGGCGGGATGGCAGGTCTTCAAATTTGCCCATTCGGCTGCGTGAATGCTTGCAATTTCCCCCCTTCAGAGTTGACTCTGCGCCTTACCCAGTTTCACATTGGTTGAATTTGAATTTCTCGATGTAAGGAGATGAAGTCCAAAGGTGATTGCCGGTGATTTCAACGTTTGGACCCTCGTGTGGGGAAGTAGGGAGAGTAGCGCAAAGGGCCGCAGTCTATTAGAGGCTTTTGTCCAGCTGGATTTAGTTCTGGGGGTCCTCTTCAATCGTTGGCTTGACCTTTGTAGGCCCTGCACTGGTACGTCGTATGTCCTAGCACGTTAGCTAGGACTACACCGGCAGCAATCACCAGGCAATTACCTTTGAACTCAGGAGGGAGCGACAGTCGAAGAAAACAGGATACCTAAAGTCGAGAAAAGCATTAGGCTGGTTTGCAAAAGCATTGGACGAGGTAAGCTTCCTGGGACTATGGCTAGACCAACCTACTAAGGCAGGTGGTCTAAGGGAGAGAGCTCTAAATGTCACACAATGCATTGCCGCGGCGTGTGACACATTCATGCCTAAGAGGTTGAGTTGTTGAAGTTCTGCAGCAGAATAGGTGATAACAAAGCTCCGGACCTGGACACCATACCGAACAGAGCCCTTGAGCTCGCCGTAAAATCTATAACGAACATGTTCGCTGAATTGTTCGAAGCGTGCATGTCCAAGGGGATATTTCCTACAGCATGGAGTGGCAGAAGTTAATACTGCTGCCAAAGGCTGGTAAACCTCCGGGTGAACCATCCTCTTATAGACCCATATGTCTTCTAGACACTATGAGGAAATTGGAGTGGGTAATTTACAATAGATTACTCCCGGTCGTCGAGAGCCAGGGAGGCCTTTCATAGTAGCAATATGGGTTCCATAAAGCCAGATCAACCATTGATGGCATCAAAATGGTTATTGGCTTGGCCGAAAATGCAATTCACGGAAGGGGCAGTACCAGCAAATAATGCTGGGTGGTGGCTCTAGACGTGAGGAATGCATTTAATTCGGCCAATGGTAGTTAGAGCATTGGGTTATAATACGGAAGGCCGCGGTTCAAATTTCGCTGGTGGCAGTAGGATTTGTATCGTAACTTGACGTCGAATACCAGTCAATTCAGCTGTGAATGAGTACCTGAGTCTAATCAGGGTAATAATGTCGGGCGAGCGTAATGCTGACCACATTGCCTCCTAGAGTGTACTGTAGTGTACCGTTACGGTTTTGAATGCAATGCTCTAATACACTTCAAGGCCCTGATCCAATATGGATTGTTGCGCCAACGATTATTATTATTAATGGAGACTTTATACGAAAGTACCTGGCCAGGATTAGTACTCCCACCTATCGCTTCGATATTGTCGATAGTTACTGCGAGAACGGACGCTTTGGTATGGCACCGATGATGGGCTCAAGGAGTACATTGTCTCCGCGGGTGTCCCACAGGGTTTGTAGCGGGTCCACTACAACGCTAAGGCCTGGTTGGAAAGCGCTGGACTGGCACTTGCGGAGGAAAAACCGGAAGCGGTGACAAAGCGCCGGAAGCAAAATTACGTCCGAATTAGAATCGGCCATCACATCATCATTTCCTATTTGGAAATGATGATTGTGAATGATGATTGATTCGAAATTAAGTTTTTAAATGGGCTTGTTACAAGGGATCCACGACGGGTATGGCTTTCGCAACAATAATGCCGAATGTGGGAGGGCCACAGTATACTGGTAGGCTACCTATTTGGGGAGAGCCATTTCGTATATCATGTAATGCTCATAAACTGAGTTGGATCTACAGAAGGACAGTCCTAAGGGTATGTTCTGCCTTCAGAACCGTCTCAGATTAGGCTACATTCGTCATCCCCGGAATGACGCCAATTGACATCTTGGCAGAGGAGATGACGAGTATATATCATACAATCCGAAGTCACTCTCTCCTTTGTCGCAGACGAAGCTCGCCGAAAGGAAGAGAGCTGTAAATAGATGACAGCTGCGCTACCATCAAGGAATGGCTGGGGAGACAACACGGGGAGGTTAATTATAATCTCAACCACTTTCTAACGGGTATTACCAGTACCTCTACAGGTAAGAACTTGTAGTTCAGTGGACAATTCCACCAATTGTCCAAACGGCGAGGCAGTCCCCGAGGACCCAGAGAACATATTCTTCCACGCGGGTGGTTTTAGCGGGTAGAAGCCTCATACTCCGGCGTGTCCACGCCAGGGACACCGCCCTACATAGAAAATGCACACAGACAGACAGACGGACATCGACTTCCAATGAGGTTTTGTTTCACACCAAACCTGGTAGATGCATGTCCTGTTATTTTGATCTATAAAATATAATATTCAAGTTGCACCTGAATTCCCCACTTCAGTTATTCAAAGTATGAGGCTTCTCTCGTAAAAAGTATTAATAAATGGATCTATCTTGCTACATAATTAATGAAGTTTATACGGTTTGATGTCATTATTATCCTTCATTTGTTGATCGCAGTTTTTATTGACTTTGAATTCTGCTTTCAATCAGAAAACCAATCAACTGCAAATTAAACAGACTTTGTATACTTGACTGAACGGAAACAAATTATTATCCGACATAAATGATAATTTATATTAAAATGTCAACTTTGATGGAAATTCTCCATCAGCAATCGTCATCGTCATCAGCCTGGCCATTATCCCCATCAAAACAACGTTGGCACTGGCATTCATCCATGTAGGTCCGTGTAGGCTTTCTGTCACTCATATCATCCACTAGATCCCAGCAATGACCAAACATTGAGATCCGACTACAATGAAAAGACCAGACCAAATTGAAATTATTAACGGACCATACGAAAGGTTAGATTACATGCCTTCGGGATGAAATATGCAAGAATTGTTCGCCTATTCTGAAAATTTCACACCAGATGAGGAGTGCAGTGCTCGCATAATCCTCCCCCGACTCTTGTCCACTGACGGAGTACTGGCACAGCGAAATGACCCAGGAGGGAGGCACATGGTTATGGTAAAATTGCACACGTATGCACGAGCCCTTATATTTGGGAAATTTGCCGAGAGACATGATTAGCTTCACAAACAATTGGAGCCCACAGTTTAGGAAGCACACCAGCCCCGACCTGGAGTCCACCTCAACCGTTGTCCTTTTCAACTATTAGTCCTAGTGATTTGCAGCTGCAGTAACCACCGTAGCGTTGTTGGTTACCGCATTGGCCAAGCCGACAGCGCAATGGATATAATTTGAGTTTTCGTGCGGGTTGCCAAGGAATTTGGTTTTATTTTCTCTATCCGAGCAAATAAACCTTTATCTTAAAGCTGTCCTAGGAATTTCCAGGTTAATAGCAGCCTACCCTCCTGGCCAAAATTCTTAGATTCTCACTTCAACACAAATAGACAATTCACCAGGAATTATCCTTCGGAACAATTTGTCAGATAATTTGAAATATTCGAGATGACAAATCTGAAGGATATTGCAGAAATTCAAAGTTTCGTAATGCCTTGAGTATTCTACGTGCATATCCTGAATATTTCCAAAGTGGAAGGCTCCGGTCTCCCCACAAAACTGGAAACCCTCCTTGATTCGCCGAACATTACGAGTTGCATGCCGAACGAACGCAGCAAGCAACATCCTGGCCATCCTAAAAGTGAGAGAAGTGTAAATCGGTGATATACAATGCATCTAAGGATGAGCAATGAGACGCATTTGTGCAGGCTCGAATAGAATGGGCCATGGCGAATGCAATCTACTGTCCGTAGACCAACAGACAGATTTGTGTGCTCTGTGGTACATGAGACAGATGGCGTTGGCCAGGTTATCAGATAGGACCCTCATTTCTGTGGTTGGCCATCAATTCAACAGGTCCGTGGCCCCAGACCAGGATTCTGGCATTTATTGATGAGTATCAAAACGGGATAAATTCATCCTGTTTCGCATAGAACAGGAACATTCTGCGCTCTGACTCCTCGTGTGTGTCTTATCGTCTAATGCACAATTGTTTTCTGATTGCTCAGGGCCATCGGCTTAATTTGAAACGTTTTCAAAACGCGGCAGTCGAACGGGCATTTTGGGGATATCTGAAATTAAGGATGAGCATATGAATGTAATTTTGACATTCGGGCTTTTGATAAGTAATCGAATTACGCTGGTGCAGGTAATTACGTTGAAAGTTGATTAAAGCTCAATGTATCCACTTGGGGCATTTTCTTTGCGGTTTTAGTCCGGAAAAAAGGAGCTGTTAACAGATTATGGTTGATGAATAACGTATAAATCTATATGCATTTGTTCAAAGATTCGAGTCTCTAATTTTAGGCCGAATAGGCAAATTAAGAGTAGGTTTCATGCGCCCATAATGTTCATACCAAGCTCTGCATAGACTTTTTTTTTTTTTTGGGGGTAGGGTAGGTGAATGCGTTTACGCACAGAGTGTTGGACTCCCGCAACAGCATGCTGGCGGACTACCAACTAAACACCTCCTTGTCATCAGAGAACTAGCCTGGAACCGTTTGACACATTACTTCGGGCTAGCCCTTCCGCTCTCCCGGCTTTGGGAGCCTTCAAGTCAGGGAATTGCTTTCACCAACGGGAGGGGAGGGGAGGAAGGGAGTTGTTGTTAGTTCAGGGAACCACTTACCGTCCGATCCCTCTGCCGGTCGAGTTCAATCTTCTTCGTAGTAAGAAGAGCCCGAACATAATGCGCAATACGATTCCAGCTGTCAGCGCTCTTCAGCATCTCTCGCACGATGTTTTCTGGAGAGAGCTCCCCTGTGTCTGCATAAAGCTGCTGTCGGAGGTCGTCCCACCTCTCGCAAGAGAAAAAGGTGTGTACAGCGTCATTCGCCACTCTATTGCAGAACACACAATCAGGAGATCGTGCCTTCCCAATCCTGTGCAGGTAAGACTGAAAACCTCTATGCCCACTTAGAAGTTGGGTAAGGAAGTAATCAATCTCACCGCATAGACACTTAGGCTCCATTGCAAAGGATATCTCGCATACGAAGCAGGTCTTTTCGAGGCGAACGTTGCGACTAGACTCGTTTTGACGCCACTTGTTTCGACGCGAGCACGTTTCACTGCATTACTACAGAATTCCACAGTCATATCTATATAATTTGTACTAATATATGTAAGTAACAACGCGTCAACAGAACGGTATCAACACAAACAATTTGAAAAAAGTGTGTGAACAGTTAGTGGTCAAAGGGTAGTATAGGTCCCGAGGCGAAACGTGGATTGGTACCCACGATGGAGCATAAAACCTGGGAAATGCCTGCTGAATCAACACCAACAGCTCTACTACCAGACCCTATCTCCACCTCCACGTGTTGACCACTGAGAGCTCTTTCTTGACGAACAGCTGCAGACGGAGAAGGATGAAGGCGAGTCTCCCGCGCCTAAAAACGGGACAAACTGTACCAACTGGTCCTTATGGAATGTGCGCTCCCTGTACAGAGATGAAGCTGCCAAGCAGCTAGCCGATACCCTGTTCCAATATAGGGCCGATGTAACAGCGTTACAGGAGATGTGTTGGACAGGGACCGGTTTCCTGGACAAGAGTCACTACACCATATATTATAGTGGCCATCCAGTGAAACATATGTTCGGAGTAGATTTCTTAGTTAGCCAAAAAATGAAACCTGCTGTTATCGGCTTTGAAAACATAAGCGAACGGCACTCTGCGCTTCCGAGGCAAGTTTAGAAATATAAGCCTCATAAACGTTCACGCCCCTACAGAGGAGACTGCAGAGTCGGAGAAGGATACCTTCTACGAGGCAGTAGAACGAACCCTCGAAGCCTGTCCCATATATGATATCAAAATCATACTTGGGGATTTTAACAGCCAAGTAGGGAAGGAGCCCGTATTCAGGCGATACGTTGGCTCCCATAGCTTACATGAAAAAACAAATGATAACGGACTGCGGACTATTCAATTAGCAGGGTCACACGAAATGGTTGTTGGAAGTACCTGGTTTGCGCGGAAAGCGGTCCACAAATATACGTGGGCCTCTCCAGACGGGACCACTTTCAACCAAATTGACCACGTGTTGATCGAACGCCGCCACTTTTCAGCCTTGATGAATGTCAGAACATATAGGGGGGCCAATATAGACTCGGATCACTATCTCGTTGGCATGGTGCTCCGAGCTCGAATAACAATACCACCTAGAACCCCCTCTGACAATCAGGTGAGAGTGAACACTGAAGCCATCCACAACACAACCATCCACGACACCTATAAGAGGGAAATGATGCCGCAATAACCGCAGTCAACAGAGGACCTGGAGATGAAGCATCAACAAATGATCTTCACAACCACCTGAAGAACGTTATCATGGATACGGCCACAAATATACTTGGCCCCAGCCGCAAAAAGAGTCGGAACGGCTGGATTGACGATGAATGTAAGCTAGCAACGGAACGGAAGAATGCCGCATACCGAGTAATGTTGCATTCTCAAAGAACGCGGGCACGCGCAGAGACTTATCACGAACTCCGTCGAGCGGAGAAGCGACTTCACAGACGGAAAAAGGAAGCCTGGGAGAACAAACAAGTCTGTGAACTAGAAAAGTACAGGGAGCAACCGCACCAGGCGCGGAAGTTTTACCAACAAGTCAGCAGGATGAAGCCTTATACACCTCGATGCTCATCCTGCCGAGACAAAGAGGGAAATCTGATTTCCGACAGAATGGGAATATTAGAGCGATGGGTTGAGTACTTTGATGAGCTACTGAACAACGAGAACATCGGCGAGTTGGAGGTCCCGCCAACTGAAGACGACGGACAAATACTGGAGTTTAGGAGAAACAGTCCGTGCAATTCATCGGCTAAAAAATCATAAGTCGCCAGGAGCCGATAGAATTACAGCCGAATTGGTTAAATATGGAGGCGACCAGTTACACCAAGTGGTTCATCAACTTGTTCTCAAGGTATGGGACAGCGAATCAATGCCTGACGATTGGCAACGAGGCATAATCTGTCTCATACATAAAAAGGGAGATGTGACGCAGTGCAACAATTATAGAGGTATCACGTTGCTGAGTACCATCTATAAGATATTCTCTGCCCCATACGCCCAGAACGTCATTGACCCATACCAAAGAGGCTTCACTCCAGACAAATCAGCAACAGATCAGATTTTTTCTCTGCGGCAGGCGATGGAAAAACTGTTGGAATATGGACAACAGTTGCACCATCTGTTCATCGACTTTAAAGCCGCCTATGATAGCATAGCCAGGGTAAAACTGTACACGGCCATGAGGGAATTCGGTATCCCGACGAAATTAATAAGCCTGACTAGGCTGACCCTGACCAATGTGTGAGGCCAGATAAAAGCAGCAGGATCACTTTCAAGACCATTCGACATCAACAACGGTCTACGACAAGGGGATGCGCTATCATGCGTCCTCTTTAACCTGGCCCTCGAGAAAGTGATCCCTGATGCTGAGGTGAATACAAGAGGTACGATCCTCTTCAAGTCCACCCAACTACTGGCCTATGCTGACGATATCGACATCATGGGAAGAACCACCCGAGACGTACAAACTGCCTTCATCCAGATCGAGCAGGCGGCAATCGGCGCGAGATCTTGGGCTGCACATCAATGGAGGCAAGACAAAATATATGGTGGCAACGTCAGCACTGAAGACGAATCAACCAACAACATCAACCCGCACTGGTCAAACACAAACAGGAAGAAGAATAAGGATAGGAGAATATAACTTTGAGACCGTTGACAATTTCTCCTATCTAGGGTCGAAAATCACAACCGATAACAACTACGATGATGAAATCCGCGCACGGTTTTTGTCAGCCAACAGAGCGTATTTCAGCTTACAAAGACTGTTCCGCTCGAAACGTCTCACCATAGGGTCAAAGCTCTTACTGTACAAGACTGTGATCTTGCCAGTCCTCATGTATTCCTCGGAAACTTGGGTTCTTAGCAAGAAAAATTGCGAATTCTCGGCCGCGTTCGAGAGAAGAATCCTCCGAAGAATTTTTGGCCGCCTACATGAGGATGGACGATTCCGTAGCCAACATAACGACGAAATCTCTGAGCGATACCATGGCCGTCCGGTTGTGGATAAAATCCGGCTGAATAGGTTACGGTGGGCGGGTCACTTAATCCGTATGGATGAGAATGATCCCACCCGGAAAGTCTATAAGGGCAATATCTATGGTAGAAAAAGAAGACGAGGCAGACCCTGCCTAAGATGGAGCGATGGCGTGGGCCAGGACGCCAGACAGCTTTTAGGGATATCGAATTGGTGGACCTCGGCGCAAAACCGGGATGTGTGGAGTTCCTTATTAAGGCAGGCCTAGACCGGATACCGGTTGTTGCGCCGTTGATGATGATGATGATGATGTGTGAACAGTTATCTGGCGTCGAAAAGTACTAGCCCCGAAATGAGCGGCGTCAAACGGTTCGCGTCCAAACCTTCGCGTCGAAATGCTCCACGTGGAGACGTCATGTACGCCTCGCAATTTATGTAGAGTTTCCAAATATTCCATGACTCGCATCTCTTCCAGCCAAGGAGAAGGGAGCATCTTTTAGGGTGTGGAACTGTCAGAACTTCGGGACTACATAAGAGGACGGCGTAATAGCAGGGATCATCATTTGGTGACGGTAGCGTCACATGGCATTTAATGCTTTCAAGAAATACCTCAGATGCCTTGATCTCGGCCACTTTGCAGTGACATGCACTGACCAACATAGTAGGCCGAAAAAGTTCAGGAAGTTTGGAGAAAAAGGTTACTTGATCAAAGATTGTAGTCAGATCCATGTGCAAGCAGGAGGAGAGTATCGATGGATGCCAATTGTAGCCAGAATGCGAAATTTGTCCAACATGTGGGAGCCAGTTAAATTTGCTTTCGAGAGTTGAATGCATATGTGGCGGTATTCTGCAAACTACGTCGAAATGATGGTAGCGCTACTTGAGTGACGAACACCCTCAGCAACTCCTATTGACACGTGGAAAACAAGCATTCTCGGGAGCCAGTTTTATAACGGTAAAAATTAAAGGCAATGCACCCTGCGCGGTTACTCATGGAGAAATATCGTGAGAAGCATCGCCCTCTTTACATTACATTTCCAATGGACCTAGGGAAAGAACTCGCGCGTTGGATTTAGTTGCTCAATGACGATCCGAAAAGTAAAGTTCGAAGTATGGCGGGTGTATCAAAATCGCTTCGTGTCTCTGTTGGTATTCATTAAGAAGGCGCCCTCTCACCACTCGTCTTTCTTCTTGTTATGGACACCGTCACACGGGACATCCTACGTCCAGCGCCCTATACACGGCTTTATGCAGATGGTGTTTTCCTAGCATCTAATAGCGAAAATGATCTCAAGAAACTTGTCCAAAGGTGGAATGATCGCCTCATGCAACACGGTCTCAGATTGAATCTAAACAAAACTGAATTTTTGACAACCGATCCCCATGAAACAGGCACTATCACTATCAGCGGCAATGAAATGCTCGGAACTGAGCGATTTAAATACCTTGGGTCAATGCTATCAGCCAATGGAGAACTGTGTTACGAAATGGCTTCATGCATTAAAGCAACCTGGATGAAGTGGCCTTCCACAACTGGTGTTCTTTGTGATCGACGTATCAACGAATGTCACAAATCTAAAATTTACCGCAATGTCGACCTGTCACTCTCCATGGTTTTGAGTGTTGGCCGACTATAAAAGACAATGAACGGCGTCTTGCGGTAATCCGCGGATTCGCGGAGGATATCCGCGATCGTTATGGGGTTGCACCGATCATGGAAAAATTGCGAGAGAGGCGTCTTCGAACGTATGCGCACGTAATTAGCGCCAACGAGAATTCACTTGCCAAGATTGGTCTGAAAATGGAAGTCGATGGTAAACGACCAAAAGGCAGGCCGACAACAACGGTGGCTTGATACGCTGGATGGGGATTTAAAAGCCTCGAGATCAGGCATTCGATAGAGCCAAATGACGAAACCGATCACGACGCGTCCACCCCGCTGTGAATGGGACAAAGGCTGAAGAAAAGAAGAAAAATTAAAGGCTTCCATATCTACAACTGCTACTTTTTTCTTAGTATCATAATAGTGTAATATGAATGAATACGGTACGACGATTTGGCATTGGACGTTAGAGGTCACAGCACTAAAATAATTTTTGGTCGTTTCACTTCGTGGGTTTTGGAATTAAAACACCAAAGGCGAAGTCCTATTTCAAACCTTCGGCGAGCTGGATATTGTTGGATGTCTGTTGACCCTTAGGGATTTAGACTGGATTCCCGGTCTGGCATACCTCAATACTGTGTTGATGAGTGCGATGGTAAGTGACCATGTACAGTCAACAGCTGCTGAAGGCGTTCTAGAAGCAAAAAGAAATGTAAAAAATTGATCTTTGAGTGGAGCAGCAATGAGAACGGTGATTCCGCTGTTCCAGCATCTAACTGAGGTATGCGGCGCTACTACGCCGCTGTTTGTTTGCTTTGCAATGGAAGACCATACTAGAAAACTACTACATAGAATCATTTTGTTCGGGAACGAGGAAACCTGTCCAAATGGCAAAGTGCAAGCAGGAGCACGGGGTGCTGGAGAACGAAGAAGGTTATACGGAAAAATAGTAAAGGTTTCAACGGGCAGTTTCTCCTATGAGTCAGTGAGTGCTGTATGCAACGACCAACGTGTTGTACGCGTGACACATTTCGAAAATAATTCATTTCTTTTTGTGAACCAGATAGAAAGCAGTCTACAGCTCTTTATTCAAATATCAGATCCAACTGGTTTATAAGCACAATTGAATCGTGCATTATAGCGGAAGTATTTCCTGACCAGTAGTAACATAGTCCGGATGGCTCAAGTGGTTAGAGCGCTGGGCTGTCGTAGCGGAAGGTCGCGGTTCAAATCTCGCTGGGGGCAGAGGAATTTGTTATCGTGATTGGATGTCGGACACCAGTCGACTCAGCTGGGAATGAGTACCTGAGTCAAATCAGGGTAATAATCTCGGGCGAGCGCAATGCTGACCACAGTGCCTCCCACAGTGTACTGTGGTGTACCGTTACGGTCTTGAATGAAGTGCTCTAACACACTTCAAGGCCTTGATCCAATATGGATTGTTGCGCCAACGATTATTATTATTAGTAACATAGAAGTTACAGAAAGAGAAAAAGCTCTTTCTATATCCGCTCATCTCTATTTTGTAGTTACTACGGGGAAGGGTTCATTGATTTAGTGGTTAGTTTTGACGGGCTCGTTTTGTAGTCAATGGGAGCGATGGTCATGGAGCTACTTCGGGATGCGTTGGCCAGTATTCCTAAAGGTTCCTCAGTGAAACTTTCGTTGTAGGACATCATATATGATGAAGTGCTTGACTTAAGAGTTTGCAAGAGCCAAAGTTTATTGAGTTTGTGGACAATCTGGGGGTGGTTTTGATTCCGACGCAGCCCAAGGGCATGGAACTATGTGGAAGTGAAAAGATTCATGTCATGAAATCATGGTTACGAAAATTCAAACGGGACTTGGCAAAGAAGTCTTTATTGCCTACCCTAAGTGAAACAATACTGTCAACATCCAACCTGGGGATCTTAAAGTCACATCAAAATCTACTATTATCCCTAGAGTTCCGTTTTGGGTAGATAAGATAGAGCTTCCGTTTTGGGTAGATAAGATAGACAATATCGCTGATAATCAATGGAGCGCGAGTTCGGCATACCGACCATGTACGCTGATAGGGTACAGGGAATTTAGAACAGGGAAGGTAGGTAGGTAGCAGTGGCCGCTTTGAGGAGGCAAATCAGTGTTGTGGTGCGCCATTTTGCTGTCACAAACCCCTAAGACCGTGAATGCCGCGATAAGAGCAAGGAGGCAGAGACCAGCTGGCTAAGATCTTCAGAGCCAGCCCAAAGCATTCACGGAGAAAAGGTGGTCTCCCACCCTGCACTTAGAGATCTTTCTGAGGTCTTCAAAGACTCGCTTATCTAGTTTCCGGAACCTTGTGATAAGGTTTGTTATGGGCGGGCCAAATCCTCCTTCACTTGGCTTAAGTGGTGAGCCTTCACCATCTGAGGTCCGCGGCTGATAACTAATGTGAATAGATGCAAACTGTACCCGGCGAAGAACTGCCAAGAGCAGACCCGCTGGCCAGTCCGTCAACGCGCTCATTTTCCTCTCTGTTCCTATGACCGGGAACCTAGAGTAGCCTTGCAATACGCCGCCGGTATTCCACTTTGACCTGGTTAGCAAGTTCACTTAAAATTTTCTGGTAAAGTTCGGTTTGCATATGGCTTAGTTCATAGGAAATGCGCAAAGTTTCAGAGGTACTCCATCTAGGAGCCGTTATAAATTATCTACATTATTTATTTACATTGGGAACATCTGGCGGGCAGGACTGCAGAGCACCTGTACACGCGGTTCTTTGAATCCTATTTAGCTTTGTTCTATTTTACTTTTTGCATGGACAAATCGCAACTATGTACATCCATGTACAAAGGCCCTCATGCAGGCAGATTTATGCTCAATCTTCAATTTACTTCCACGGTTGTGGTCCACGGAACCCTCATTCTTAGCCAAGCACCCAAGTTGCAAAAAGTATATGACTTGCGGTTCCGTCGACTGTGGAAGTATGTTGCTTTCCAACTGGTCCGGTTCGCTATTGAAAGATGCCGGTCTTAGGAATCCCTCGATTCTCAAACAAAAGTCTAGTTTTTACTCGGCCAGCTTAAGCCTGAATTTCACAAGGCGGTTTTTGTCCTCGTTATAATTCATATTCACATGGATTATCCTAGTTCTTAGCATAGTTATTATCCAGTGTGTAAGATACGCCTCCAATCCAATACTAACTAGGGACTTCCTTGATTGAGGTAGGCGAGCTTGGATTTAGAAAAATACGTTCGCTCCATAATCGTCCTCAAGTGATGTCCAAACTGGGCTCTAGGGTCTTCAACATGAAAGAGGTGAGGCTAAGTGATCGAAAGTGCTTCACGAGTTTATGCCTCACCGCTTTCGATATGAAAACCGCTCGTGCATGTCTCCAAGACTGTTGCACGCATTCCAAAGGGATACAGCTCTGGTAAATCTCGACAAGGCATGACACAAATTTTTTTTATTGCTTCTATGGCATGACTGGCATTATGCCATCTGGGCCCGGCGGTTTTTAACTAATCAAGTCTGACTATTCTGCCATGTCGATCATTAGCAGACTATCATAGGAAGTTTACCAGAGACCCCTCGCATGGATTTCTGTAATATTCCTGACATGAGGTTCCTCTTCTTTTGGCCACCCAACGTCTCATAGAGCAGGAGTGGCCTCCAAGATAATCCTCTACATTTTCGCAAGCTAGCCCGGGACATAGAAAGGATTTCTAGTGCGTCTATCCATGTTACAGAGTTTAAGACATTTCTAATATCAAGTTCTTTGAACTCCATGTCAACATCCACTGTGGATCATTCTACCCTAAAACTGAACCGCCTTGTGGATAAGTTCTCGGCTTTACATATCGCTTTGGGGTATTACCCATCATGGGCTTTTTGGACACCTTTCCGGCTATGTTAAGCTCAGGAATGGATGTACAGGCAGCAGCTCAGCGTCCCGTTTGGCTTTGTTAATCAGCACGAACCTTGCTACTTTTCAGCGACAAGGAAAAAATCCTACTTCGGTCAAGTGGTGAATGCGCACCTCCAGCGAGTATGTGTTCCTTTGCCGAGTCCTTGACATATGTTCTAATGTGCATATTTGTGACAGCAAAGCGGGAGAAGAGCTGCAAGCCGATGAACACCAAAGAGATCAAACACTTCGAATGTAATGTGTTGATGGTTGCTTGTCAGTTTTCCAGAACACGCAACCGCTCCACTGACAACACCAACGATTCTGAAGCAAAGGTAACGTCGGAAATCACTTTCCAGCTTGAAGGGCGAAACGTTGGCGTAGATCCGATATGTAAACCTGCAAACCATGTCCTCGTTGTCATTTTCGGAATCCGCTTCCTTTATAATCCGGCTGAGATATATCTTATTCAAATTCCCTGCGCGTAAAGTCTGCCCCAAGCAGAATCTGCCCCACTGTGCGTAAGATTCCTTCAGAGAGTCTTGGGCCTGAACCTGCAGTAGGGCACCATTTCGAATTTTCTTTGTTACGTATCAGCTAGCATTAGACCAATATTTTCTCTCGTAGTGAACTACGCTAGCAATACGTGAGCGATTGCACTGCGTTGCATATTAATTTGAAAGATGCGGGTTACGTTCCTCCCAGTTCCTCTGAAGAGGTCGGACAACGCTCGGATGCTTTTAGCAGGGATTACCACTGCTTCTGTTTTTTGCGCGACTTTTACTGTTGTTCATGTCACTCAATCCAATATCTCTTTCAGTTTCGGTAGCTTGTTTCCCATATTTGTTGCTGACTCTTTTCAGGAAGAAGGTTGCAGACTGCATGTGCTTCAGAAGTGCCGCCCACCTTTAAATAGGTGTTTCCTCCTTAGCTCCAATTGAGGCCAATTCTAGCTAAATTCAAAGC
Organism: Hermetia illucens; assembly: GCF_905115235.1. NCBI lineage: Eukaryota > Metazoa > Arthropoda > Insecta > Diptera > Stratiomyidae > Hermetia > Hermetia illucens. The sequence continues at coordinate 148,841,166 of NC_051850.1, forward strand.
CATTTGCCTAGTTTGAACTATATCCTGTAGACCTCCTTCTAGAACAGAAGTAAAGAGAGTAAAGTAGTTGCCGTCTACGCATCGGCGGTCTCATAAGTTTACGAACCTTTTTGTATTTAGCCGTGCGTATTCTTAATAGTAGTCATTAATACCTCATTTGCTGGGTGATGCAAACGACGTATTTTCAAAGTGCGCCAAAATGCAATCAAATCTGTTTGCTTCCTTACTATTTCCTGCGTTTCCTTTTTTCTATTCGCCATGAATAGGTGATAAAGTCTCTATCCCAGTACCTTGAGGTCTGGCCTATGCTTATTTGATTCCGGAATTCGCAAACGGAGTAACGCAGTCTATTAATACCAGTTCAATTCAGCCTATCCAACCAGGGTCTCGAATGGGTTGTCAGCTATTGCCACCTATGCAAAGCTCTCTCTACGTTGGCAGAAATGGCCAGGACTTCCAGCGTCCCTAGGCATGTACCCTTCACTGAGAAGTTTCTTCTGGGCAAACATGGTAGCTAGGGTGTTGAAACCGCACGGTCGGGCATTTCGGGAACGTCCCTTCATATCACGGCACGACCTGATAAGGAAGGGCAGACGAAAGTTGAGGCCATGAGTCAGTACTTAGGGATGATGACCAATGCCCGGCTGAGAGGTTTAAGAGGCACATGTCTAACATCGGAGAATCGACAAACTAGATGCGGTTCCCCTTTAAATGGGAGCATTGGCATGTTCACTGAAACACGGGGGAAAGAGTTCGTGATACTCTATCATTGCACTGAGAATGAAGTGCGTTTTGGACTTAATTTGGGTGAGCAAATGATTGTCATCCCGAGAATGAACTTTGAAGATCCTCTAGCGATTAGGGCGCAGTATTTTAACGATAGAAGGAGGGCAAATCCATTCAATGCGACTGTGGGCCTCCGGCAAGCTACTAGGCAAGCATCATTAACAGGTGGTAGCACCGGTGGGACAACTATGAAGAAGGTTGAACGAAAGCACGGAGAAGTAGTTTGGCGACTGACACGGCTGTAAGTTGTAGTAAGTACTTGCATCGCTTTCGATTTGATGATCCTCCACAGTATGTGCTATATGATTTTCCATTATAATTGTTAATGGAGGTTCCGCACGCTAACAAAGTAAATATTATTTAGTGAAAACCAAACAATTTCCTCAGAGCTTCTATTTTCATCTAAAGAGTGCGCACAGCAAGGAGAAGCCATGATTATAGAGCAGAAATTCACAGAATTGTCAACAAAGCTCCTTGCTTCTTTCAAATGCTTGCACATGGGAACAAAATTCCTGTTTGTCATGCTGAAACCAGGAGCAGCTTAAGAAATATAAAACTTTTACAATTATTCAAATCCAAATTCAAAAAGACATTAGTGTCAACAAGAAGCCAACCACATCAGCATCTAAATCTAACTGAAGACATTTTTGGGAAGGAATTCGTGTCTCGTGGATGTGATGATGATACCACTGGATTTCTCAACACCTCTGCAGGACACTGTGAGGGATGTTTTTGAAAGCGGATAGTGTTGGGCTTGCAAGGATGTTTCCAAATTTTCTCGGAAAATGTTGTAAACCTGCATGCAGGGTCCTTGTTGTGGTCAATACTTACACCTTCTATCCTTATTCCATACCGTTTATTATCCTTTTTACTTCCAGAAAGGTGTGAATTGTTCTCTGAACCCCTAAGACTATGGAGTTTCATTTTCAACGCAAGCCTAATGACTTTGAGTCAATTCGCACGAATGTACCACCTCAGTCGTTTATTTTATCCTCTCTTTAACACTCCATCGTATATCAGACAGAAAATGTCCAACGTGGAAGGATATGCCCGAGTATTTGACTCCACAGTGAATTGGAGAAGAAATGTCACTGCCGAATTTACATAATTACATTCCGTACAGAACCACTTGCCAGGACCTTTCGTACAAGTTTTTGGTATATGAACTTTCCATTCACTAACATTTGTTCTTTTCGGGAGCAAGTGAAGGACCACCGGCCGTGCCTGCTGTCTGTATCTTCTGCGGAGAACCGAAAGGACTCAAGTAACATAAAAGCGACATCAGCAAGTAGAAAGTAGCAGATTCAAAAATGTGCATGGACGAAAGGGCAACAGAGGGAACAGAAAGTTTGGGTGAAGCTAAATTCAGGGGAGGTTACTGGGGTTCGAAATTGTTTTACGAGAGTTTGTGACAGTTTCAAAAGCGGTCTTGTACCTGCGAACACATTAGCACTCCTGGTGATGTTGTAAGGCAGCGGAACTAGGATATTAAACCTTGGAAAATCAAGGACTTGAAACGAAAATGTTGTCTCTTCATAACTATGGCGTACGACGTGGAATCTGATATCTGATAAGGTTTTTAGATTTGTTTCGGTGGTTATTCGGCAAAATTAGAAGGAGCAGGCGGCAGCCTTTGACTTTCCTTCTTGTGAAAGTCACTGTGGATAATTCACCTTTTCTTTGCGTTCAATTAGACTCATCACACACGTGCGTTAGCCCCGACATACCCTTCGCTCGGTGTTCGACTTCCTTCCGGATAATTACTCAAATTTCCACGTAACACAAATACATTACACAACATGACAACCTTATGCCTTCCGTCGCATTAATTAATGTGTAAATCATTTAAGTCTGGTGGAGAAAAAAATCGCACCTTATTAACCTCGATTGTGACATTTACGTGTTGCTCGGTATTTGCACTGAAGACTCCCTGGCGGGGTAGTGTGCCGGGCGCTTTTCATGAAATGCTAACGACTTTCACGAAAATCGTTTCTTTTAAATGGACGGGAAAGCTGATGAAATTGCGGAGGAAACTGTGACTTGGAGTAATGAGGTGGGCGACAATGTCAAGGTAAATTTATGAAAGGATGTTGACCAGCAGAAAAATTTGATTGACTTAGTTCCGGTCGTTTGAATTCGAACGGAAATTTGTTTTATATGGTGGGACAGGAAGAATGGGCTGGAGGGTGAAGTGTTGCAAGGAAAAGGAGAACTTGAAGGATATGCTGGGATCATTGGGTATAGTTAGTTCTTATTTCCGTAAAATTACTGCTTAATTGTCAAAATTTAGTAAAAAGATCATCATTTCAATGCTGTTTATCGCCAAGCACTCTTCCTCGCAGTGTCGTAACTTTCATGGTTAGTCATCAATTGGTATATTTCCCGAGGTACCATCAATTGGACAGTTTGCAAATAATCCGGAAGCGAGAAATATATTATAGTAATCTGAAGGAGCTATATGTGGTGGACACAGGGAATGACTGATTGGATACTAATAAAACGCTTCTGCACTGGAACCTTCAAAATATAGCGCTAAACTGGACCATCATTTTGCGATACGGATAACGCTTTACTAAAAAGAAATCTTAGCAGACCCTACCTCAGATAGAGTGATGGTGTAAACCGAATTTGTAAACCTCAACGCAAAACAGGGATACTGGAGTTCCTCTTCAGCTACTCCCAGGACTTTCCGAGACGCCCGCAATCCTCCTCCACTGTTCCGCGCCATGTGCTCTTGGGACGATCCACTCGACAGCCGTCTTGGGAGAGTGGGTTCCAATGCACGCCATTACCAGCAATGAAATTGTTGCCCCGGTTTTAATATGTGATCTGTCCATTCCCATCTTCACCTTCTGATCACATTGCCTACGGGTAACTAGTCTAGTGTTTCGTTTGAAATGATATCAAGCCATCTCGATGATATGTTGCAGACAAGTGTTCATGAAGGCTTGGCTTACACGTGCTATTTCCATGTAGCACCACATGTAGAATTTCGGGGCCATTGTCTGCAGGGCGGAAAGTTCAGTTGGGTCCTAGTAATTTCGTTCCTTCATTTATCTTTTACCTCCTTTGGGAGTTTGCACCAGGATGGATCCTATAATCCAACTAATAATTCATGCTACGAAGTAATATGATAATAGATGACAAAAGCGAAAGAAAAGTAATAGACGAATTAATCGTGGGTTTGGAGCTAATGAGTCGCTAGGCTCGATGCCGCGATTGAGCGACAACGGATTGTATCTTTCTCTGACACCAATTCTGGTAGTGATAGTGTCCTAAGTGGGGGTCAAAGAATGAAGAAAGGGCAACATCATTGAATCGAAAACAATATTTATACAGTAATTGTATTTTCCTAAATACTACTAGAGATTATTTCTCTGATTATTATGATTCTTGACTCGGTAGGAAGTTGTAGGCTACAGCTCCTCCGCCGATTTTTGGACGCTTGTCTAATAAAAAAAGTCTATCTATGTAAAACCATGTGGCCAAAAACCATCGATAAATTATATATTATAAACGCTACTTGATTGGGCTAGAAAGAGGGAGTTTTAATCCAGTTCGTTAACTTTCTTCTAGAAGAATGTTGAAACTACCCATTTGCGGCTTCGTGTTTAATTTTACGGTACATTCTAAGTTGGCTTTTCAGAGAGCACTTTAAGGGTCATTTTGTCCTAACAGTTGCAAACATCAAGAAGCAAAGAAAAGTAAGAAAAGTAAGTATCGTTCCGCCACAGAAAGCCAGTTAAGCATGACGTTCAGTACCACATCAAGACTACCTACCGGCTCACGAGTTTTCTTCAAGGGTTTACCATCCGAGAAGCTCGCGGTTCCGCTGAAATAATCCAATGAATTAAGTAAGCAGGGTACATGTAAACCTTCCAACTACAGTCATCTCCACTTCATCTAAATCCTAAGCCCAAAGGCGAATAGCTTCCTTGCAGAGGTCAAAGACGCCTTAATGCTCCGGAAGATAACCCATTCGCCTCATCAAAGACTTTGCCCATTACTTAGCAAACTGTCGTGTTTTCTCAACCTTAGATCTCGCCAAGGCCTACCACCAAAGAAAGTGATCTGCATACCTTTCAGTCCTTTCGAGTTCACACCGTTGACTTTCATCACTCTGTACTATGAAACTTGGACTTCTGTTTCGTCCCACTAAATGGTGTTCTAACCACCCCTTCTGCAGAATCCGAGTATCTGGCACACCTAGAGTGCATTTTTCAACGCCTCCTTGACAACGGCCTAGTTTTTAATCCTGGTTGAAAAATATAGACTTCTTCAGCAGTAGGCGAAATTTCTAGGGCTTTCCATCAGCCCGGATGACGTGCAACTCGACCCAGACAAGGTGCTGTCTTAGACGGCCAAAGACCTTAGAAAATTTTTGGGTATGGCAGGACACGATGGGAACTTTCCTGCCAAAGTCGCTCACTATCAGGCTTTACTTAACACCTTCCTGTTTAGTCCTAAAATCGAAAATCACGGGCGGTTTTATGGTCTTAAAAAACCGTCCAAGCAACAGCTGGTAGACGCTACGCATTTGGAACTCCCTCAATAAGATGCACCACCAGGCGGTACGGTAGAAGCCCCACAAAGCGTCTCTTCGATTTCGGCAATTCGCCTTCGTCTGCCAGTTTACATTGGACATTCAACATGAACAATGAATTTAGTCGCTGACGCTTTGTCGGGGATCTCTGAGATCATTATTCCAACCGCAATCGATTTTTAGGCAATTGTTGCAGCTCAGAAGGATAACACATTTCTTTCAGAGCCTGCAATTGGACTCCACATACAAATTCAAGAAGTTCCCCAACTTCAGCTCACTCGTTGTCCGCCGGACAGCGACCTGGCTAATCTCTAGCAGTGAATTCTTGAATCAGAGAGTGTATCGTATGCCATAAGTGTAAGGTTACTAGGCATCCCAGTTGTATTCTATAAGTCAACAAAGCGTTTTTACACCATAGAACTCATTGTAGGCGCTTTGCGAGACTCTCACCGCTACAAGTGTTGTCTCACGGTCATTGATCGGGAGGACCCACGACTCCCCGATAGCCTGGTCCTCGACAAGAAAGACGAGCTTGGAGGGATATAATTGTCCCGTTTCGATTGTCTTCCCATAGATGGTCTGCAAGAGTAGGTCTTGCGCTGCCTCACAATGGTTGAGGCTGATTTGTGTTTGCATTTCTTTACTGCATCCAAGGGTCCCCAAACACTGGGCATCTGCTGCTGCCTACAACGTGCTGACACGCCCTTTTTCTCCATTCAAAAGCATACATTCAATCTCAGCCTTGCACTCCCTGAACATATGACCTTCTTCCCCACATTTTCTGTATCTTTTTGACCTGTCACAGTGGCTGATGCATTTCGAAGCTATGTGGCCATATTCAAAGCGTCTAAAGAAGCGCTTGAGGGACACCTGCTCCCTGAGTTGCAAACGACCCAACCTATTTTTACTTTACCAGCCGTCAATAGTTTGAACGCTGCTTCAGCTGGTAAACTCATAGTTGCCATTTGCGTGCCTCCGCGGGCCTTCGTCCGTTCTCTGATTACGGAATCTTGCAAACCTAGTGCTCCAAAGTGTTTTTCTAAGGCCTCTAGGATATCCCCCTTGATCGTGATTTCATCAGTGTCTTCATATTATATCCCAATCTCCTGCTTTCTGGCCCTTATTTGTGCCTCTTTTCCTAAGGACTTCCCCCCCCTGCCGAGGAAATTTTCAGATGTTTTGCCAGGAAACTTCTTCAGCTCAAGCATCAAATCTCCTTTCTGGGAACGTCTGATTCGGTTGACGCTTTCTCCAAGGTCCATCAGTTAAGAATCGGGTTTGGCCTTCCTGACGATATCAGCATATGCCATTATCATCTTTTTCCTCTACGTGCCACATTTTTCGTTCCGCCAACCTTAGTCCGTGCTTCCTTGGCTCCTTTTTGCGGCTTTACCTTCCCTGCGGAGATTGGAACCGGCGCTGCTATTGTCACTATTTTGGTCACTATGTTTGGCTTCCCTTTCGTCAGTTGGGGTTTTTTTGACTTTTCACGTCTTGTGAGGATCCGAAAGAATCGTTCACGCCATCTCTACTCCTCTTTTCGAGCTTACCACTGAGCACTTTCAAATTTATTAGCCTTGCGGGAGCTTAACTGATTTCATTCCTTCACTAATGTTGACTTCAGGGGAGAACGCAGAATTGCCGAACTTCTTCTAAATGGATCAAACACAAAGTCCTGCGACATCTCCCGACCAGGTGTAGTCACCCCACTATGGGCTAATGAGTGACCAGTTTGTGAAGCGATGAATGCACCGGGCAACATCCAGTTCGATGCCACCGTCGGCAAAACCACGCTTTCTAGATATACAAATTGATCGACGCCTTCAATGCTCTGTTCACTAATGTAGATAGGGAGAGGGCGATGGCCCGTTACACTGAGAATCTTGATTTTGCTGAGGTTTATTTTTATTCCAACTCTACTTGCCTCTTCTATAAATCCATGATCCGATAACAGTGCAAACAGACGTTATCAGCGTAGTCGAGATGTGGGAGAAAAGATCGAGGAGGAGGAGGACTATGACTGTATTGAACTCCTCAACGTCCTCCGGACAAGACAGCCTGAATAACAACGCCGACAACAAGAAGAAATCTTTAGGGAAAGCTTGTCACCATTTTCTGATAGCAGCATTTACCAAAGCTGAAAACACTCCATTTGCTAGTTCCGGTTCCGAGCAGAAACTGAACTGCTAAGCCATTTGAATTTTCATTTCTCTCTGCGCGAAAATGATCGGGTATCGAAATCAGAAATAGAGTTTAACTGGTTTCTACATTGCTGAACAATTTCAGCCTTAATGGGCCAGAAGATCCAGCAACTAATAGTCTTCCGTAGCTAGGGATATACCTGTGTCTTAGGGAAGCCTTGGGCAATTTGTTCGTAGGCTTGCAATTTCTGCCGTCTACCAGTACAGGGGTAAGTTCCCTTGACGCAGTTTGTTTTTGGGAGCCGATGCGATAATAAGGCTCATTGAATAAAGTAGCGATGTTGCTGATTTAAGTCTCTTGAGAGAGCTTCGAAAATTTTTCATTTCAAAGGAAATGTACTGATGATTATTGGCGGTGAAATCTTCCAGTACCTTCCATCTTTCGAGCGCTGGCACCAACGATTCTGTAGCAAAAGTTCTGTCAGGGATAGTATCCTCGCAACTATGACATAGGAATGTTGAAGTTGTACCGGTGTTTAGGACAATGAGTCCTATCCTGACGGCCATCTAAAAAATCTGTGTGCCTCGAGAAACTGGCTGAGGCATGCCCCATTCGAGGGCTGTGGCATTGAAATCTTCTCCGACTAGAATTCTTCCTTCCTTGTTTCTAACCCCGTCCTCCAAGGCGGCGAGCCTATTTCGAAAAACTTATATAAATGCGTTCGGTATGAGGTAAACGCTGAAAAACGTCACTTTCACTCAAAGAACGCAAACGAAGCCATCCCCTCGACCAAGGGCTCGCACTCACAAGTTTATCGTGTCTTTCACCCAGATGCCAGCAGTGCCAGATACAACGGCATACCATGATTTTGAGTTTCTATCTCGGTACTGTTTGCTGAGAAGCAACAAATCAACTCTTCTTTCTTGGACCATCTGCCCATCAGGTCGTCAGCAGTTGCAATCCTATGCATGTTTGCTTGCAAGGTGTGGTTCACGGTGGTTGACTTTTTGCGCTCTGTAACTCTTCTTCGAAAACCTGGAAACTCTCAGAACCGGGAACATGAGCAAAGTCTTTGCTTTGTGTACAGGTTCGCCATTTTTGTTCTGCCCCTTGCAAGCTCCTGCTATATGTCCGTATGCCCAACATTTAAAACAGTGGGTTAGAACTGCCCTTCACCTTATTCTGCAAATAATCCACCCGACCTTTATTTTCCAGAGAAGTTGGCTTGCTGTCTTCTCAGCGACAGTCACAATGCCCAATTTTTATCCTTTAGAGTTAACAGACGTAACTCCCACCTTAAGATTCCCCCGTCTAGATAATCCCTTTTGAGACAATCCAGATCCTTTATTTCAAGGGTGCACATAGGTTCTAGACTGCCTTCTTTTCGGTCATCTACCCAAGCTCCTCAAGTATATCGCCAGTTCGAGTCCGCCGGATAGATTTAACATCTACCCCAGCGACTTCTGCTTTGGTCTTGTTGTGGACTTCTCGAAGAACTTCTGCAAAAGATCTCCCTTCTTTCGTCTTAATGCGAAGGCCTCTGACCGTGGTTTCTCCTTCTCTTTTCCTTTGACGCTGATGTCATAGTCGACTTCAACTTTGCTCCCGTGCAACTTGTTGCCGATTTTTTTCTTGTTTTGGACGCTGCTTGGTCCGCTTGATTATCACCTCGTCGACGGATCGCCCCTGCTTTCCCCTCGTCTCCTCTTGTTGATTTTTTGTTCCCCGTCTGGCAGGCGCAACTAGATGCTGCACTCGCGATGTGCATTTTTCTTAGCTCTTCTTCGACTGATATCGAGGAGTTTCGTTGGTCTAGCAGTTCTTCCATCTCCATTATGCCATTTTTGACATCCAAGGAGATGTTTCGTTGGATAATGGTAGCAGCGTTCATTTTCCATTGAACCACCCCCCCCCCCCTTCGTGAGTAACCTTTCCTCCTCGACTTTCATTTCCGCCTGATTGAAGAGTTCCTCACCCGTTTTTCCGACAAAGGGGTGTCACATAGTTCAGAGTTTGTCATCTTTTCTCGTGGCTCCTTCTCCGGATTCGAATTCGATGGCGTCTCTCCGTTTTGATCGCTTGGAATCTTAGCTTCCACGATGTTAATGCCTTTTTCACTTCCAGTTGCCTTCACCGTTGGGACAGTGGGCCTTTCTACTTTTTTAGTAGGCGATCGTTGTAACTTGGTGCTTCTTGCGAAGGTATATTGGGATCTCCCATTTTAGCTGCCAAGAGCAATGCGGGTGGTGTATTGCCGCTCCTTCTAAAAATATCGACTATTGCCGGTTGTGTGTCATGTTTGCTGTTGTTGCCGTTGTCATTTTAATTTGAGCTCCAGCTGCAAGCTGCTATCTCCGCTAGAAAGTGTAGACGCCTTAAATGATCTCTTTAACTGCCTATGCGAGCAGGTAGGTCACGCTTGGGTTGACACAAATCCTTATAGGAATTTGTGTTCAGAGCCCAAATCATAGTCTAGTTGGCAGTTCATCCCAACTGAGCCTGCGGTGCTAACTTAATGGTATTATAGCTTTAAACGCGCTTGCAGCCCTGCCAAGATTATTATCAGGACGGATGCAGCTGTAACATTAAGCTGAAAGTCGCTTCCACGAGATTTCACTCTCATGTTAAAGAATGCCAATTTGTCAGCTCATGTGCATTCCGAATCGTTTCAAACCATCTGAGGCTGAGTAATCGTTATTACCAATTAGGTTCGACTTGGTTCGGAAATACCGAGGATCGTTGCCATCCAGCAACTTTGCCTTGTCTGCCCGAACCCGTTTAGCCCGGTGTTTGCTTTAAGTCACTGTCAGGTAGCCTCAATTTAAGCGTACACTTAAAATGTTGGAGGCCATCCTGCTAACTTTGATTATTAAACCTTGACCTCCAAATGAGGATAAATCGTCTTTCACTACAATCCATAGAGAAAAGTTGCATGGCTTCTTCTTCTTTCCTGCAAGTTCTTCTTCTTCTTTCCTGCTTTTTTGTTTGCAGTCCTATGGGCGAACTAGCTTAATTGACAACTCTCTCACTGATCTGATCACCTTCTGGCATGCCAAACATACTTCCGCAGAAAAGGTGTCAGTAGTACAACGCAAATCAAAGCATTGCTCACCACAGATGTGTTGGCCTTACAGTTTTTGGCGTATTCCCGTTGACCAAAAAATTTGCTGTCCCTACCGAAATTTCCGCTTCATTGGGTGCAATTTCTGTGAACATTACCACACCTGATATTGCAATAACGTACACATTTTCATTTTCAAGGAGCCTTACCTTCATCCGCCATGCTTTCCACTGCCATCGACTGCGAGCCTTCCCAAGTTCCTGGTATTCGATCTGCCCACACCGGTGTCGGACAGTTTGCGTCTACATCACCAACTTCTCTCTTTCTGCTTTTTCTAGGAATGTGATTTCATCCTTTAGTTTTATTTGTCTTGCGTCCCGTCTTTACGTCCTTCTTCAAATCCAGCACCATTTGGCTAAGGTCCATGACTCGGTGAGGAGCAAGAGGATGTCATCTTAGTCGAATTTCTTGAAGAAAAGTGACACTATCTATTGAATCCCTCCATGTCCTCTGGATAATGCAGCAAGAAGGTCATCAGCGATAGCGAAAAGGAAACATATCTCTGACAAAATGCAACTCTGCTAGATTTCGCTTTCGACTTGAAATTCCACTAAGATGTTACCGCGATGCAGCATGTGACATTTTACTCCATCGTATATTGCTCCGATAATAGCTATTAGTTTGTTCAGAATGCTCCTTCCCTTCAAAAAACCTTCTAGACACCACTCCTTGTGAACGCTGTTGAAGGTCCAGAACTTCTGAAAAGCAGCTGTGGCACGGATTTAAAGTCAGCACACTGCTCCACAGTAATCCGAAGGCTGATAATGAGGTCGGTGCACGAGGATTCGAGGCATAGCGAAAATAGCCTGCTTTCTGTGAATCTAGTTTTCCACATGTTCTTCGACGCGTGTCAAAATGATTTTTGCTGGTATCCCTTCCAGTTTATACATTGAAGTTGGATAGTCTTCTTAACGGTCATCCTCTTTTACCTCTTCAGGATTTATGAATGAATGCAAGTATAAATTCTGCAGAAATTGCTTTACTCCCCCTCGGCAAGTTGATGGCAAAAATTATTTCATGATGCGGTATACGGTAGCTAAATATTTTTTATTTGCTTCTACTTCCCTCACCAACACAATGGCGTCCTTTTGATCGGCAAACCTGGTGTTCGAAGAATGTGACGTTGATAGGCGGTGAAACTTTCATAAGTCCACAAACTTTTCGCCGTTGTTGCTTCGGCCATCAATCCTATGACACTTGCATGGTTCGATGGCACATGAACTGGCCCAGTAGCCTTCCATTTCTTATGAAGGTGCAGTAAAATTGGTCGACCCTTTGGAGGCAGAATCATAATGTTACCTAAGAGGTGAAAAAGTAGTGCCTGATGATGCATAATACATTCAGAAGCATGCTTTTTTCACTCTTCTTAAAATAAGGAATGAATTCACGGAAGAAATCAGGAGCCTATTCAAGGTCTAAATAAACTTAGGCTGGTGGTATTACAAAGCCAACATTCACTATATATATCCCACCCAGCCCCTAAATTTAATAAATCCGCTAAGAACATTTTACTTTCAAGAGGTTTTCCTACATTAAATAGAAATTTCGATATTAAAATGCAAATGGACGCCAGTTAATGTTTGACCAACGCATAATGTAATCAACAAATGGCGGTTGGCATTTCAATACCAAATATCCTCAACTTTCGCGAGTAACAATTTCAAATAATTACTTTAGAGCATAACACGCAAGCAGGAAAAGTGAGAGCCACCACGAACACCGAAAACAATATGCTCGAGTCCTTCTGCAAGGAATGTTAAGCCTCCGTTATCGCCACCTCCGTCGACTCTAATCCAGTTCTATTGCAAATTTATTCAAAATTCAACCAGAATCGACCATTTTTGGCCATTTTGGCACTAGCAAAACTCTCAAACTAATCCCCTGGAGGTTATTAGAACGTAATCTGTGACTCAGTCAAGGGGTTAATGAAAACAATAAATTAGCAGAACCTCATTCCACACAAACTCTTTCTCCTTCACCTGGCGGACGATGAATTCTAATGCGAATGTTCGAAGCAGATGGTTCCTTGGCTCTTAGTTCAGGCTCCAGCTTAGCACTCCTCCGGATCCTAGTCTGCTTCTTAAAAAGAAAGTCGTCTCCGCGGAAGGACTGCAAGGAAGCGCGAAACAAAAAGTCTCTAATGAAGATGTACTCAAGATGAACAAAACCGCCATTCACGATATCGCCCAGCTATCGCCGAAAACATTGTCGCAGGAAAATTATCAACTCGAAATGTAGCCATAAAAGGTTACATTATTAAAAGTTATCCCCGCGCCTGGTTCTTTGTTAGACGGAAGCCTTCTGCCATCTTGGGGTAGGTGCTAAGGATCATGCGACGTCTTTTCGTTCCGCGGATTAGGATATGAATTAAGTTGTCTTCCGCAATCGTTGCAAGGTACAGTCTGCGATGGTGGCTTGACTTGGAGTTGAAAATAAGGAATTTAGGCTGGAACGATAGCGCAGTTTCCATATAAACGGTCTACTTTCTCTGAGGACTACTCAATTCGTACCATATCCCACATGTCCTTCCTAGGGAAGCACTTTTTCATTGGTGAATTTTATGAATTGCCGGAGCTAGTGTGTTTGCCTGCTCTGACATGCAGTTTTGTTTCCATTTTCAAAAAAGTGTGTTCCTCCGAAAAATGGAAGAAGTTCACGAACGTTATCTTACAAACTGTACCAATGTGTGGAGTTCCTTACGCCATATACGTAACATCGACTCTTGTACAGAATTTCTTCCGATGGGATCTGAAGAAACTTCTGAATACCTTCCCAACGGAACCCACAGGAGCGATTTAAAACAGTTTAACGCTTTCAATTAAGATCATTAACGTTTTATGCAAATTATATCTCAACTGCAATGTTGTATCTTATTTGGGGAGCGCATACTTCTATTGTGTAATTTATTTGCAATTATCGTGGGCTTAACGGCTCAGGATTGCTGTGGTAATCAACAATCTTCAGTGTATACTTTGCGATGCTTTACCAGTTAAAAATTAAGTTGTATCGATACTAGGGGCTAACAATTTAGCAGTTTTGTGGATGGCTTATTATTATTATTCTGTTAAGGGAAAGTCGCACCGCGTCCTTGAAGAACTATTGTGCCCCTTTTACTGATTATAGTGTACCTATTGAACCAAATAGTATCTCAAGCAGGCCTGTAACCGTTAGGAACTTTAGTATGTTCCCTACTTCCAGATCTTTCAGCTTTGCATCTGGTATTAAGTGTTCTCCCAGATGTCTCGACCTACTTTGCACAAGTGCCGGACACTGTCCCAGGACGTGTATAGAGGTTTCTTCCTCCTCCTCACAAAACCTGCAGGCAATGTCCGTAGATATCCCTTCCGTAGCTTCCCTAGGTGATAGTTCAGCCGACAATGACCAGTGAGAATTCCCACTATGATTCGTAGGTTCTTTTTGGTGAGGTTTAAGCAATCCTTTGTGCGCATGGGTTCGTATCCCCCAATAAGCATCCTGGACTGCTCCATTCCTGGTAGGCCCGCCCAATATAGTTCCCTCAACCGTTTCTCTTCATTTTTTAGATTCATAGCCATGAAACCGTTTCCGATTCCACAGAAGGGTTCTGGCGCGTGGAAAGGCATCCCTGCTCCCTTCTTGATCAGTTCGTCCGCTGCCTCGTTGCCTTCCAACACAGCACGGCCTGGAACCCAAAGTATCCAGACCTTGTTGGACGAGCCGAGTGTATTCAGTCTCTCAAGGCATTCCCATACTAGTTTAGAGTTCACCTGGTTAGACCTAAGTGCCTTGATCGCTGCTTGGCTATCGGTGAGAATAGCTATGTTCTGCCCCCTGTAGTTCCTTTGCAGATTAAATTGCAGATTGTAGATTTGTCTGTCGTGTATATTTCCGCCTGGAATATACTAGTGTACCTGCCCATTGGCTTAAAGTACATTTTCCTTGGACCAATAACACCGTGAGGGATCCGTCAGTACCAAGTAATCAGTTGCTGGTTTAAGCCGTATGTCGCACGCTCTCCCAGTTTGCCTTGTTACTCGAACGTGTTTCAAACTTCTTATCGAAGTGAAACCTCGTCATGTTATCCCTTGGTATCAGTGTTTCGGGATACCGCCTAGAAAGAATATCAATCTTCCTTCGATTTAGGCATTTCGCCGCCTCACTCATACTACCGGCCATCCTAAATATTGATCTCCTTGCCTGCATCTGTATGTGCAGATGGAGAGGGGTTAATCCCAGAAGGACCTCCAGGGATGCCGTTGGGCATATCGTCATTGCCCCATTGATACACACGCAAGCCAGCCTTTGGAGCTTATGTAATTCCCTGGCTTGTGTGCTGAGTTGGGTTCTTTCTGCCCAGATTACCGCTCCATAGGTAATCATTGGCCTTACTATTGCAGTATATATCCAAAGTAGTATCTTTGGGCTGCAACCCCATTTTTTTCCTGCTATGGATCTGCAAGTCATCAGAGCCCTCGTGGCTTTCCGACAAGTGTTTCCGACATGTGTCTTCCAGAGTAATTTTTGGTCTAGCGTAATTCCCAAATATTTGACTTCTGTTTCTCGTTTCATCTCCATATCATGTAATGTTATGGCTCTCAGGTGATCCAGCTTACGCCTACTAGTGAATGGTACTATGGTGGTTTTGGTTGGGTTGATCCGCAGTCCCACCTTCCTGCACCAGGCACTAGTAACCCTTAATCCAGTTTGGATTCTATCATCCACTACCATACTCCACATCATGTGGATGGCTTAAAATAATATCAAATGTAAAACGTGCGAAAAACATAGAAGGTCCAAAAGGCAGTGAGGAAATATTAATATCATAAAACAACATAAAACAAGGGTAACCCATTAGTACGTTTGCTGAGAAAATAGGCATCACTGTCTGATATACTGTATGCAACAACAAAATTGTCAGCTCATTCTCTTATCGATGTACATCCCTCGTCACCCTTGACATCGGAGGAAATTTCAAACTTGATGAGCTTTTTCCGTAACCAACTTTTTCTAGTCAAATGCTTCTTGTGTCCCTCCGCTTAGATCAATATCTCCACAATTTGCGTCGCTCTTGTGTGCTCTTGACAGATACTTTCTGTATCTTTGCTCCCCATGTCCTTGGGAGTAAGCTACTCTAAATGATACCTTTTCCAAGTATCTCTTCCAAAAACGTACTCAAGTCCGTTTGAGAAAGGAGAAGGGTTGAGTTCATATTACCTGAACGGGCGTGTAACTCTTGGGAGTGTCAGAAAGTAGGTGGGGCCTAGTAACAGTATTCACTGTTAACTAAATGTAGGGGAAAACCTCTGAGATAGTGGTGCTCCCTTCACTTCGGGATTGAGTCTTCTTCTTTTTCTTCAGCCTTTGTCCCGTTCACAAGCGGGGTCGGCTCGTCGTGATCGGTTTCACCATTTGGCTCTATCGAATGCCTGATCTGGGTGCAATCTCCAGGCTTTCAAATCCCCATCTAGCGTATCAAGCCACCGTTGTTTAGGTCTGCCTTTTGGTCGTTTACCATCGACTTCGATGTTCAGACCAATCTTGGCAAGTGAATTCTCGTTTGCACGAATTGCGTGACCATACTATCGAAGACGTCTCTCGCGCAACTTTTCCACGATCGGTGCAACCCCATAACGATCGCGGATATCCTCTCGCATCTTCGTCTCCGTTACCGCAAGACGCCGTTCATTGTCTTTTATAGTCGGTCAACACTCAGAACCATAGGGAGTGACTGGACGGATGACATTGCGGTAAATTTTAGATTTGAGACGTTCGTTAATACTTCGATCACAAAGAACACCAGTTGTGGAACGCCACTTCATCGAGGTTGCGTTAATGCGGGATTGAGTATTCCCTCATAATCATAAAAAGCAATTAAATTTGACAAAATTTTCAATGCTAACAAATTTAATAGGGAGTAGACTTATTGGTTCGGCAAGACACGAGTTTATTCTTCGAATGTGCGTACGATCCTCGCTACTCACTACTTGCACTTATCCGGAAACCCTGGCAGACCCTCGAGAGGGAAAGGAGAGAATAATTATTACGATTTCGAGGAAGAGCTACCGTTTTCAGTGTGACAAAGGACACCTCGACATCTTGATCGATGAGTGCCCGCTCTAGATCTTTGTGTATTGATTACATCAATCATATCACCCTTCATATCAGTGGTAGGACGTGGTGAGCATCTACAAATTATCTCATATTTCCTCAAGCAAACACTTCCAATACTTTCTCACTGAATCAGATCTCTCTTAATGTGGAGTGAGTGTCTGAGGTGGGTGAGAGGCAAAGCCTCTGAACGCTCAGACCCCAATGGTCCACTAACTCCATTCTCGGGTCTAAAAGAATATCCTGGATTTGTTAATGTATTGCAGGATGTGTTAGTCCCGCGGCAATTAAAGCACATCAGCACCAAAAATGTGATGTCTGATGCGTCCATAGACAGGGTATTCACATAGCAAACGCTTCGTGGATCCCGCTTCCTGATGACAGGAGGGACACTTATCATATTGTACAATCCCTATTCTTAACACAAAGCCAGCTAGTGAGTTATGGGTAAGTCAGAATGTGCGGAATATTTCGGCAAGCCTTCTTGCTTTTGGACAGGATAAACTTTGTCCTATGTTTGTTTGGCTCTGACTCTCGTGTGTTTAACAGCATTAAGGTTCCGTCATCTCTCATTATGGGAAGCTTGTTACTGCTCCGGTTCGGGTACAGGTAAAGTTGCATCCTCTTTTGCTAAAGCATCCGAAATTGAGTAATGCATTTAGAGTTGCGGATCTCGTATTCATGGCATCGGTTGAACCCAGACTCCTTGCTCAAAAGAAGCTTTTTATCTGGAATAACTCCCAGATATTTCACTTCCTCTGAATCAGATCTTGAAGACAAAGACTATTCAGTTTCCTCCTGTTTTTAAATAATACCATTGCGGTTTTATTTGGAATTACTTAAAGTCCATACCTGAGGCGCCAATCGTCAATCTAATCAACGGTGCGTTGTATATTTCTACACACCGTTCCAAGATCTCCTCTAACATCCGCATAATCCTGAGCGTATATTGCAGATTTTGCAGTTTGCACAGTAGTGAGTTGAACAACATATTCAACAGAAGTGACAATAGCACACCTTCTTGAGGACAGCTTTTCGTTGCTTCTGCTGTTAGATAGCGATCAACACCCACCACAGCACACAGCATTCTCTGCGTTAGCGTAGCATAGATCCACTTATTTAAAGTTCCATCCACACCATGCTCTCTCGCGGCATCACAACATTTTTTTACCACTTCTCTCTCCCGTTCTCCCGGGTGATGTTCTTCCATAAGGGTCTGTACTGATTCCAATCTGGAGCTCGTGAAAGTACCGTCGGGTTTGCTAAGAGAGTCCAACATGCCCAACTCATCCGTTTCAAGGAATCTGCACAGCCTTGAAGTCTCTCTTTGGGCTCTCAGTTCCTCACAGTACGCTACAAAGGAGACTCGCTTCGAAAATCTAACGAGCCTCTTATATTCATGCTGTGAGTTCGGAAAGATTAACCAGTCTTCGTTCTTATTACTTCTGCAGGCACGGTTCAGAAGTGGCCTGATTGATTTCCTGAGTTTTTGCAGTTCCTGGTTCCACCAAGGAATCGTTTTGCCGCTTTGGCCTCAGGAAATAGGACAAGTCTCTTTAAGGCACTCAAAAAGTGTGCAATTCAGAGTTTCCAATTATTCTTCCAGCGCCAAAGGGGTCTTTGGTCACCCAAGGAGCTGTACTTTATTACCAAGAACTTCATTGAACTTTATCCAATCCGTCTTCCTTAGGTTCCGTCTTTGTACTGCAGAGTATTCGCCCGCAACAGTCAGAATGAATTCCAGGTATCAGTGATCTAACAGTGTGACCTCGCCAAGAACCCGCCAGTGTGTAATCAACTCTAACACTTTTGAGATACAGATTGTTAAGTCAATTACTTTGTTTCTTATCGGTCCCACGAACGTAGGGGCGCACACTGCGTTTGCAGTCATAAGACCAGCCGAAGGGATGGAATCAAATAGCTGCTCTCCTCTTGGACTGCATTTGCTACTCTTCATCACCATCAACGGCGCAACAATCGGTATCCGGTCTAGGTCTGTCTTAATAAGATATTCCTGACATCCTGGTTTTGCGTCGAGGTCCACCAATTCGATATCCCTAAAAGCTGCCTGGCGTCCTGGCCTACTCCATCGCTCCATTTTAGGCAGGGTCTGCCTCGTCTTCTTTCTCTACCATAGATATTACCCTTATAGAGTTTTCGGGTGGGATTTCCTCCTCCATACGGATTAAGTGACCCGCCAACCGTAACCTATTGAGGCAGATTTTATCCACAACCTGACGGTCGTGTTATCGCTCATAGATTTCGTCGTTATGTAGGCTACGGAATCGTTCATCCTCATGTATGGGGCCAGAAATTCTTCGGAGGATTCTTCTTTCGAATGCGGCCATGAGTTCGCAATTTTTCTTGTTAAGAACCCAAGTCTCCGAAGAATACATGAGGACTGGCAAGATTATAGTCTTGTACAGTAAGAGCTTTGACCCTATGGTGAGACATTTCGAGCGGAACAGTCTTTGTAAGCTGAAATAGGCTCTGTTGGCTGACAACAACCGTGCGCAGATTTCATCATCGTAACTATTATCGGGTGTGATTTTCGACCCTAGATAGGAGAAATTTCCAATGGTCTCAAAGTTGTAGTCTCCTATTTTTCTTGTTTCGATTCGATGTTGTTGGTTCTTTCATTTTTGGCGCTGATGTTGCACCATGTACTTCGTCTTGACTTCATCAATATGCAGCCCAAGATCTCGCGCCGCCTGCTCGCTCTGGATGACAGTACATCTCGGGTCGTTCTTCTCATGATGTCGATATCGTCAGCATAGGCCAGTAGTTGGGTGGACTTAAAGAGGATCGTACCTTTTGGATTTACCTCAGCATCACGGATCATTTTCTCAGGATCAAGTTAAAGAGAATGCTTGTCTTAGACAGTTATTGATGTTGAATGGTCTTGAGAGTGATCCTGCTGCTTTTATTTGGCCTCACACATTGGTCAGGGTCAGCCTAGTCAGTCTTATCAATTTCGTTGGGATACCGACCATGTACAGTTTTACCCTGGCTATGCTATCATAAGCGGCTTTAAAGTCGATGAAGGGATGGTGCAACTGATGTCCATATTCCATCGCTTGCCGCAGAGAGAAAATCTGATCTGTTTCTGATTTGCCTGGAGTGAAGCCTCTTTGGTATGGGCAATGATGTTCTGGGCGTATGGGGCTATCCGGCTTAGCAAGATAGAGGAGAATATCTTATAGATGGTACTCAGCAACGTGATACCTCTATAATTGCTGCACTGTGTGACATCTCCCTTTTTATATATGAGACAGATAATGCCTCGTTGCCAATCGTCAGGCATTCATTCGCTGGCCCACGCCTTGAGCACAAGTTGATGAACCACTTGGTGCAATTGGTCACCTCCATATTTAACCAATTCGGTTTTACTTCGGCTCCTGGCGACTTATAATTTTTAAGCCGATGAATTGCACGGACTGTTTCTCCTAAACTTATTTAACTTATTTAACGGTATTTGTCCGTCATTTTCAGTTGGCGGATATCCAACTCGGCGATGTTCTACTTGTTCAGTGGTTCATCAAAATAGTCACTCCATCGCTCCAATATGTCCGTTCTGTCAGAAATCCAGTTTCCCTCTTTGTCTCGGCAGGATGAGCATCGTGGTATCTAGCGCTACATCCTGCTAACCTATTGGTAAAACTTGCGCACCTGGTGGTTGCTCCCTGTACTTTTCTAGTTCACAGACCTGTTTGTTCTCCCAGGTTTCCTTTTTCGTCTGTGAAGTCGCTTCTCCGCTCCTCGAAGTTCGTGGTAAGTCTCTGCGCGTGCCCGCGTTCTTTGAGAGTGCGACATTACTCGGTTTGCAGCATTTTTCCGTTCCATTGCTAGCTTACATTCATCGTCGAACCAGCCGTTCCAACTCTTCTTGCGGCTGGGGCTAAGTATGTTTGCGACCGTATCAATGATAACGTTCTTCAGGTGGTTGTGTAGATGATTTGTTGATGCTTCGTCTCCAGGACCTCCGTTGACTGCGGTCTTATAGGTGTTGCGGAGGCCTGTGTTGTGGATGGCTTTAGTGTAAACTCTCACCTGATTGTCAGAGGGTATTTGTGTTGTTATTCGAGCTCGGAGCACTTGGCAACGAGATAGTGATCCGATTCTTTATTGGCCCCCTATATGTTCTGACATTTCTCATGGCTGGGAGGTGGCGGCGTTCGATCAACACGTGGTCAATTTGGTTGAAAGTGGTCTCGTCTGGAGAGGCCTTTGTTTGTGGACCGCTTTTCGCGCAAACCAGGTACTTCCAACAACCATTCCGTGTGACAGTCCGTTGCCAATGGCATTGTATGTAAGGTTTGGGAGCCGACTTACCGCCTGAATACGGGTTTCATGCCTACTCGACTGTTGAGATCTCCAAGTATGATTTTGATATCATACTTGGGCCAGGATTCGAGGGTCCGCTAGAAGGCAACCTTTTCTGACTTTGCAGTCTCCCCTGTAGTGGCGTGATCGTTAATGAGGCTTATATTTCTAAATTTGCCTCGGAAGCACAAAGTGCATAGCCGTTCGCTTATATTTTCAAAGCCGATTACAGCAGGTTTCATTTTTGGCCGACGAAAAAACCTACTCCGAGCACATGGTTTACTGGATGGCCGCTATAATACATGGTGTAGTGACTCTTCTCCAGGAAACCGGTCTCTGTCCAACGCATCTCCTGCAACGCTGTTACATCAGCCTTATATTGGAACAGGGTATCAGCTAGCTGCTTGGAAGCTTTATCTCTGTACAGGGAGCGCACGTTCCATGAGAAAATGCGCAAATCGTTATTCTGTTGTCATTGCCGAATTCGTCGTTGTGGTATCTGTCTAGTCTGACGTTCCTGTTGCGGCTTTGTATCAAGTTGTTAACCCTGTAGGGTTGGCAGCCTTACCCAACCCCCAACCTGGAGGATCAGTTGGTACAATTTGTCCCGTTTTTAGGCGCGGGAGGCTCGCCTTCATCCTCCTCCGTCTGCAGCTTTTCGTTAAGAAAAACTCCCTGCGGTCACCACGTGGAGGTGGAGATAGGGTTTGGAAGTGGAGCCGTTGGTGTTGGTTCATCAGAAGTTTTCTAGGTCTTATGTTCCATCGTGGGTACCAATCCACGTTTCGCCCTGGGACCTATATTACTCTTTGACCACTGCTACTGCCCCAATAAATATGTCGAGCATTCGCATCGCAACCTATTAAGAGTTCTTGCGTCAGTGGAGGATACATACATATTCGATCATTAGAACTAGCATCAAGTCGGTTCCGTTCACGTCTGGGGTTTCTCTTTCTTCCCCTTGTTCCTTTGAAGGTATAGGAGAAGTTACTAGCAGGTAGGATTCACTCGGTAGTCTCTTCACCAATGCGAAACCCCATATAGGGTTCCGCCACTGTACGCACTCTTTTGGTCCAGTTCGAATACCAAGTTGAAACCCTCCATGTTTGCAGATTTGTCCTCCCTGGCATTTATGAACTTTAACCTCCAGTGTCCAAAGTCCATGCCCGGGTTCTGTTTACTCAGCTTGCGGATGATGTCCTCTGCCTTCCTTCGAGGGCCCGGTAACCTACATTTGACTGTCCTACGCAGCTTGGTGTTCACAATAGTGAACTTGGACCGGCCGCCAGACCTCAAAGCCGGGATTACCCGTTGGAGCCACTTTAAGGCAGTCTCGTCAGTGCACTCCAAATGGAGAAGCCCATCGCAGAAACCTTGATTATTAAATCTTCGCTTCGTTCCAGGCTCCAGCATTTTTTCGCCCAAACATTGCTGGAGGATGGTAATTTATCCATCTGACATTTTACCATCTTTGGAGGAAACTCCCACGGTAGCATTCAGAACAGAGGCTGCTGCTTGCATATACGTCTTCTTCCTTCCTGCCTTTGTGTCCCTATTCCTATGGGAGGGATCAGCTTCATTGAGATCTTTCTTGTTGATTTGATCACCTCCCGGCACACCGGCCCTAATCTCCGAGGGATGCGTGGATGTAAGCCCTGTTCCGAGGCAGAATGAAGCGTTGGCCACAACAGATGTGTTGGTGCTCGGCTTCCTTGCGTCTGATTTCTAACGACGTTACCGCACCTAATGGTACAGCCAGGTCGCCGCTTCCGCCGTTTGGGTCCATTTCCACACACCATCAGTAGCATTCACGTCACCAACTTCCCTTTCTGAAGGTTCTGACAGGCAGGATTCAGCCTGCACTCCCCCCTCCTTAGTGGCCGAAGTTCCCTTCTGCCGAGCCTTCCAGTTTCCAGTTTCTCTTAAGTTAAGAGTTTCCGTACTTTTCTTTCTGGCTAGCTTCGCCGTAGGCACTAAATGCATGCTTCCCACTGAGCCGGAAAGCACGCCTTCTACACAATTATCTATCGGAGGGTATGAATATGATGTGGCCTCCAAAGTCCACGCCTCGGCCGCGACATGATTGCTCATGGTCGCGGGTGGATTCGAAGTCTGTGACTTCTTACCACTTGGAGAGTTTAAGTCCTTCGTTTCCATATTCATGTTTTGGACGCCCTTAGTGTAGTAGTAGACTACTACAGGCTCCCCCACTACAACAAGGTAATGTCCGAGGGGCCATGTGGTTCCTGAGATATCGGTACTTGCAAAATCAATAAATATCACTAGCGAATAAAAAAAAGCCAGGCTTAATTATTTCAAATAATCTAATCGCTTGAAATTCTAGTTAGATAAACTTTAACAACTTTGAAATGCAGGTAATTGAGTCGAATACTTCACTTCTTCTTGACAAAATCAAACAGCTTCAATCCTCTAGGAGTTCAACAAATATGCCGAATTTCCCTTTCACAACATATTAAGAATTCTAGACCACTTGATTTTGAAGACACTACTTGATCCCTTAGTTCTTGGATAGAGAGAATTATAGGATAAGTAAACAGAGGCGAATATGACGTTTCCCCCTTGCCGTTAACCTGTTATTGTAAGTTGACCGCACGAAGGTCCTGAGAACAGAATTGTCTAAACATGGTCGTCTCTAACAATTTTGTCATCAGGACGCAGGCTCTCGGTCGCGAGGATCTCTCATCGAAGAAGATCCGTAAAGGGGGCTACTGATCGCCACACTTGGTGTTGTAGCAACGCCCATGTCCTCATTCTCAACACCTCGTCTTCTTTCGCAGTACCTTCCGTTGTCGTTGGCTAGAAGACCTCCCAAGTTCACGGTATCCGGGCTGCATGGATCTGTTTCCAGAAACTGTAATTAGATCAGTTGGATCCATATCACCAGCTTCCCTTTCTTCCACTATTCCTGGTAGAGGGAGAGATAAAGATTCTGACAGGCAAGCCTATAGTCTCTTCTTCTTTGCGGCTGAAGTTTCATTCTGCCGATCCTTACCCTTCAGTTTTTTAGAAGAGTTAGGTAACGGTGTCACCGACAGGCCGGCCGTAGTCAGGTTTTCAGTTCCTCTCATCTCCTTTTGGCTGACCGCGCCATAGACACCGGGTGTAAGTTTTCCACTGAAGTGGAGAGCCTGTCTGTCAGATTTCTTTTTGGGGGAATTTGAAGCTAGTGAGGCTTCCAAAATCCGTGCCTCGGACACCTGACCTGACCTGATTTCCACGCCCTTAGTGTAGTTAAGTCCTTGAGGGTTTTACATGAGCACCTGTCTGGAAGACTTAATCCCACGGTCTTCTTAGGACATGGATTTATTTTGTGACCACAATCAAAGCCCCGCTGAGACAAGCAACAATGGTACCAGTCTATATCAAGTGTATGGCTTAGCATTCATACCGGTGGATTCAACCCCTACCTAAATCTCCACCGAACTAAGGAGTACGGCACCTGTGTTGAAACGCAACACCACGCCGAGGCCCGAAGGTTTCTTCTCGCTTGAGCATAACCACAACCTCCATGAAACTCCCACTAGGGGGTCAACCACAAACAACCGAGCTGTATTCACATACAACGGGAGTTCACCCGAAGTATGAGAGGGGCTATACCAGTATATCACTGGTAAGGTTTCGTGATCAAATTGCCACTTCAGATGATTCCCTGTGCAGACTCGGGTTTGATCGCCCTCATTAAGCCTTTGGAGCATTCGCCTACTGCATCACGGCCGGCAAGCCAAAGTGAGTACAGGGTTTCCCGGTGCCACCACTACAGAGGTTCTCCTCGGCCACTTGGTTTTGGTTTGACCGGCAGGGTTGTCGCCCCGTCTTCCTCACCGCCACCTCTGAGCACCACCCTTAGTGTAGTAATCAACTACACTCCCCCACTCCACAGCACATTTGAATGGGCATTTGTATCTTGTAATGTTTATGCATCTAGTTTGTCAGGCCATTTGCTTTAGCATTATGCTGACATTCAAAGTCTGAGAAAGTAAAAAATTTACACGAAATTAACAACTTTGACCTATTATAACTCTGTTAGTAATATTGCCATTTCCACCAAACTTAGTAGTATCATGCTCCATTGTACAGCCTATATTACTGTATTAATGATTTTAGGATGAACCTAAGGGGGTTTCCAGACAATTTCTTAAAAATATACTAATAACAAATATGGTAATGAGCTGTTACGATCTATCTAATTTCCTGTCTTGAAATTTTCAATTGATGGATGTTTCCAGCCAGATTTAGTTAATCGGAATATAACCACCGCCTGAAATTATTCGAACCACGAAATCCAAGCGTATACAATAAAATCTCCTTCACAGTTAACGGATCAGTGATTTCGCAAGCAGACCAAGTGAAATCTCATTGCCATTAAATGCACATCTCTGACTGTTAAAAGAGCATAAATTTCTCAAGTAGCGTCCTTACATGTCATCTTGAGAGGCCCAAAGTAGCAGTCTGCCGGTACATGTATGTTCAACCATCAATTATGTACTTAAGGAAGCTTTAAAGCTATCCTGTCTGTTGCTAAGTGCCAATAATTCCCGTCAGGTATCTACGACGTGCTAATTGCGTATTTGCTCAAGAATTCTTTAAGAGCAAACGGAAAAAAAGAGCAACACAACGCCATTGAGATCCCAGGCAAGACGGCAGTAAACATGGCGTCTAATATCTCGATGACATCCTTTAGTACGTCCTATTGGTATGATTCCGTCGTCGTCCTTGCTAAACTCTTGTCACACTATAAGCGGAATAGAAAAGCGAATGAGCTCTTCTTGGGAATAGATTTCTCCCATTCCATTAACGAATCGGCTTGATAGCGTCTATCCTGCCGCAACAGCAGGACAAGGTGAGTGTCTGCCATAGGATCGAAAGTCAGTCAGGAGTCGCGCCAAGCGTTCGTTTATAAACACACATTATAGCTTCATTACTGTTTAAGTGCTAACATGTACCTTCCCTTATGACGGGCATAAAGTGCTTCGTCTTCCCTCATCAGGTGCCTCGCTTGCTGGTTAGAAATTCATCAGTGGCTTCCCGCTTCCGGAAAAGGAGGGTGCAGTTGATTTTTCTGATGAGGATATGGGTTTCACTTCAAGGCTAACGAGTCTTTTGAATACTGAAAACGGTCTAGAAGAAAGGCAGGAAGAAATCGCCATATAAACTTTCCCAGTCTCACTCCTGGACATGTTGGGTAAAACAATTCAGGCTATCGGAAAGCAGCATCCATAATATATCGCAAGCAGCACAGGAAATCATACGAAAGTTTACTTTTTTGTTTGTTTGCCAATCTTTCCGAAACAAGGTCAAGGACCGAAAACTTCTATGCTGCCAATGTCTGATACAACATGAAGGAAAATTTGCATTTCGCATTGACCCTCTCAGGAGCTCTTCCACTACGTGGAAAAATGAGCAAACTGTGAACATCAAAGATTTATCTATTTATGTTCTGCTTGATAGATGGAGAAGTAGGTCAGATCAGAGGTGGCTTGCAGAGCATCCTGCATGTGCCTACTCTCGGCAGCGCTACTACTCATCAGGCCATCCGTCTATCCGTCCATATTCACTTCCAGTACCGGAACCCTGGATCAGCTTCTCATCCATCCACCTGGCACCAATGTCAGCGAAAGAGGATTCCTCATTCTCGTAAAAGAACGATTTGATTATCTTTGTCGGTACGTGGGTGGGTGGGTACCGTGGCGGAATGGGAGCTGGTCGGGCAGGGAGGAGGGAGGAGGGCGCTACTAGTAAACAAACCGTGCAAAATGAGCTTTTAAGTCTAACACATCGTTACTGTGTTTGTTTGTTTGATTTGCTTTATGCCCTTGGCAATTTATTTTCGACAGCTCAAGTCATGACTTTCAGCGTAATGTTTTGATTGATGAGGTGTTTGAGAATGGCACCCATAATGTTGTTAAAGGTTAAAGGCTCTTTTATCTTCACTGAGCCGCTGTCGGTGGCATTAGAGTTTAGGTAAGGCATTTTTTTAAAGAGCGATTTCTCGTTGATGGCCGAGTATAGGAAGGACTTCGGGAATTCATGTCAAGGAACTTGTGCTTCTGAAGGATTATATATTGGCGGTTAATGTGCAGATAGTAACTGTCCCAAGTCAGAGTCCTGACGGTCAATTTAGCGAAAAACAATGCTGCTAATTTGGATTCACAGTAGACTTCAAAGTTTAGAATACATTGGAAATATTTCCGAGGGTTCATGGTATATCTTAAACGTACTATTTCATGTTGAGATTCGAATCGTTTTAAAGAACGGTGTTGAGTAGAACAAGAGTTTCTACCCAAAAGTCCTAAATCCTCCATCCACTTGATGGCAGAACCTACTTATTTCCAGATGCAACTGACTTCTACTTTCTGGTGTACAGACCAGACTTTTCTCGGCAAACACCCGCTTTTATGAAAATTGCAGACTTTTGAGGACACGGCACTGTTCAAACCTCCAAAAAAAAGTATTTGTCTAGGTCTAAGTAAGCTTAGATGTTTAGTTCGATAGGATTTATACTCGTGTCGGGTTTTTGAATCAATATATTTGAAGCTAATAACACCTGTAGTCACTTTCAATTAAGTTGCTCAGAGAATAGAGGGGCGCCTCTCCCCTGGCAACGGAACTTCAACCGACTCTAGTGCCTGTCGATCTTTGAATGAAACAAAATTCGTGAAAAGACTCTAATCTGAGCATGCCTGTTTGTGTAATTTTTAGCAATTAAGATTCTTGTATTTTACACATCAGTTTTCTAGAACCACTAGAGCTGCTTCCTGGTTTTCTCCTTTCGTCTTTCAAATCACCATCCAGCATATCAAACCGCCGTTGGAGCGGCCGGCGATTTGGTTTTTCCATCGAGTTGGATGTTCAGACCAGCCTTGACAAGTGAGTTCTCGTTGGTGACCATACCATCGAAAACGCCTCTCTTGCAGTTTTTTCACTATCGGAGTAACCCATTTTGATCGCGGATGCACTGGTTCAAGGAAACTTCTTCTTTTCCATCACCGCAAGGCGCTGTTTATTATCCTTTATAGACGAGCAACGCGGAAATGATAGCGGTGCTAGGTTAGGTTGATAGCAGAAGTATAATGAAAGCCGTCTTTATATATGTGCTTATTTAAATCCAATATATATCGACCCTGCTTCTCATTGTGGTCTTCGCAAGGTGGCCGCTGGGAGTAGACTGCTCTTCTACGAGTGGAAACAAACACCACTCGACTATGTGCGGCACCATATGTTGTCCTTTGTTTGATTTCGAAGCTTAAGTCGTTGTTATCATTGCTGCTTTGCCTCTTTTCCCACAAAACTAAGTATGCTGCTAGGATCAATCTCTTCACCCAAGAAAGCTGAGAAAGCAAAAAAAGCGAATGTTGGTAATCTCCTTTACAGCGCCTTTGGCCTACGTCATTGCCTGAAATGCGCTTCAGCTCCCCTCAGGACGTCCACAAACGCCCGCACTCCTTCTCTACTATTCTGCGCCAAGTGTCTTTGGGGCACTCCACTCGTCGGCTATTATGGGAGAGTGGTTTCCACTGCATGACATAACCATCAATGTAATTGTCGCGTCACCTTACCGAGTAACCTATACACTGTCACTTCCGGTTTCCGATCACATCGGGAACGGGGTCTATGTGCAGACCAAGCCCTTCTTTTTTAATAGTATCAGGCCAACGTACTTCGATGATACGACTCAGACAGGTGTTGATGAAGGCTTGGCGTCATCGACTTCGACACACTTTGCGTTTGCTACTGTAGATAACGCTGTTTTCAGGTGTCGTATCATTGGTGCTGTCGATGATAATTTTTAAATCACCTAATCATTAAGCAGGAGCTCATTGTTATGTGGGAAGAGTTCTACAAATTAGTTAATAAGGGAATATGCAAACCTTCACCAACAGCTGTTGTTCATTACCACTCCATCTGGTCTCTAAGTCTAACAGTGAATGGTGACTTAGAGAATGAGAGATTATAGACGCCAAAACGCTCCGACGATTCTGTACTGGCACCCTATTCCACTCATACAAGACGTTGCGCAATACTTAGCAAACTGTCTTATTTGTTCTCCCTCGGATCTCGCCAAAGCGCTCGTAGATATTCCAAAGATAGCAAATTGGACATTTTTCGGACTATTCGAGTCTTCAAGAATAACTTTCCGGAGATTCATCCACTTTGAATTTCTGCTTCTGCCAGACCAGAACATCATCCCAATAGACATTGGGATGATGTTCTGGTCTGGTCTTCTATCGAGTCTGAGCTTATGACACATTTCGTGAATATTTTTCAAGGCGTCCTTGACAATGGTCTAGCTCTCAATGTTGAAAAATGCCGGTTTCTCCAGTAGCAGGTAGAATTTCTAGGTCATTCCATCATCACTAACGTCATATAAACCGACTCTGATAAGAAGAAAACGATCGTGAGGTCTTCGCTACCTAAGACGGCCTAGGACCTTAGAAGGTTCTTGGATATAGCAAACTACTACCGCCCTAATTAACGCCTTCCTGCCTGGTTCTAAAACCAAAGAATTGTGGAAGATTGTTTGGTTGTTAGAAGCTGTCGAGCATTTGAAAAAACGAGACGATAGCTAGTAAACACTTTTGACATTCCCTCAACAGAATCCAATTCTTGTGGTGTTCGACGATGCCGCAGACATCGCAGTAGTCTCCAGCAAATATTTATAGCCATCCATGAAAAAAGATGCGAATTCTTTGGCCAGAGAGTGTATCGCATGCCAAAAATGTTAGGTCGTTAGGCATGCTAGGAAGGAAGTGAGAGTATTCCCTAAGTCGACAAAGCACTTCCGCGTCATACACCTTATTGTAGCCCCTTTGCCAGACTCGCCCGGCTACAAGCATTACTTGACGATTATTGATCGGTTTTTGCAGCGGCTTGAGGCAATACCTCTGACGGAGTTGAAAGTGTATTCCGGGCTTTGGTTTTCCCGCCATAATTATCGCAGATCAGATCTTCTTGGAAAGCTTTTTGGATTTAAACGCCAACGGACAACCGTATATCACCGCAATTTAATGGGACATCGGGCGCTGAAGGCAGCCATTTTGGCGTCCGGCGACCCATCTTGGTCGCAGTTCTGGCCTTTCGTGCTGCTTGGTCTCCGTACAACAACCCGTAAAGAGTTTGTTGCCAGCCCAGCTGCTCCGGTATACAAGGAGAATCTACGACCCACCGGCGACCTGCTCCTTGACAAGAGACAGGGGGTTGGAGAGGCTGGATTGTTAAGCCGTCTATGGTTCACAAAAAATCTTCTCTCAACGTCAACTACTCCCTGATAAAAATAAGCTAACCTCCAATTGCACTCCCATGAGGAACAAATATGCGCCTGTGTAGACTACTTCAGCCACTTTTTCAGAGCCAAATGGCCCGCAACCCCATCTGGAAGTCGGTGCCACTACTGTCAGCGATAAAAGGTTGAGCTTGGAAGGGTTCTACCATTAATCCTTTTCCCCCGTTCGCCTCCTCCTCTATCTCCCTAGAAGAAGTTGAACTTGCAATCAACTGGTCAAACAATAAAAAATCATCGGGCCCTGACGGTATTTTTACTTTTGTTCTGCGGAAGTGTGCGAATATCATCTGCGAACGTCTCATCATACCTTTCAACAGCTGCCTGAGTTATGGACACTTCCCGGTATCATGGAAATCAGCTCTTCTAATATCTATTCCTAAGAAGGGGTGCTCAGGCGAACTCAGAGATATGAGACACATCTCACTTCTTTTCAATATTGGAAAAACCTTCGAACTTATCCTACTATCACTTCACTTAATCAATTCGGTTTCGAAAATCTCAGATCCACCGAGCATGTACGACCATATCCTCAATTACTTGGAAAGTAGGCAATGCATCGTACCCTGCGCGTTAGACCTTGAAAAGCCATTCGATTCAGTTTGGAAAGAGGGCTTACTCTAGAAGCTAATTCAGACCAATTGCCCCCTCTCTTTGTTGAGAATGCCTGGGGACTTCATCTCCAACAGAACTTGCCACGTGCGCTTCGATGGACTTCGCTCCTTCGGCTTCCCGGTGAACTCAGGAGTTTCTCAAGGATCCATTCTAGGCCCAAAACTTTTTATCATTTTCCTCCATAATATTCTCCTTGCTCCCGTAAACTTATCGCCTACGCCAGCGGCCCCTCGCCCGCCCTTTCTCTCCAATGACAATGCTCCTTCCCCATCAGGCGCGATCCGCTTCGCTGACGACACCATCCTACATGCAAAGGGGCCCAGGCCGTCACTAGCCTCTCTCTTTTTTAAGGGGGTCATCCCGTGCGCCGGATCCGCGGGATTGAATTTGGCATTAATTGTATTCAGATATGGGCAGTGATTTTTTGGTATTCGGAGTCGTTCCGAAATTATATAGAATGGTATTCCAATGGCTTCGCTAAAAGAACAAGAATTGAAGCCAAGGCTGTACATGAGTTTCTTAAAGAAATCTAAAGTTTATGGACTAGGTATAGCAAATTGATGGTCAGTTAACCACATTCTGCTTTTTAAATGCGTTTTTCTCGAAATTGCATATTGAAAATCTGCTGCCACCATAGCTCATAATCTATCCCACGAAACTCTGAAATTTTCACGACTTATTCAGAACGTATTTTCACAGTTCGCAAACTAGGATAATTGCGATTCATTCGGCAGTTTTTAAGGTTTTGTCTGTCTGTCTGTCTGTCACACGCATTTTTCTCAGAAACGGCTATACTGATTGACACGAAATTTGGTAAGCAGGTGGGAACTGTGAACGCCTAGACATGCAGTGAGTAATATCCTTCTACGTTGATATTAAGGGGGTCCCCATACATACAAAAGGGGGGTGTACATTTTCTTTTCACCGAATATAGTCATGTGGGGTGTCAAATGAAAGGTATCGATTAGTACTTTTCGAAGCCGTTCTTAGTTTTGACATTTGTTAGAATGCTAGGGAGTGGGAGAGGTGGAAAGTGATGATTTCTTTAACGGACCGATTCTCAGAAACTACCCAACCAAAAAATCTGAAATGAAGCTACTTCTATATGGTGTCCAGGCCTCAAAATACTCTCCATATCGATATCTGCTCAAATTAACTTAATAATAGTAAACTACTATTTTTTGGGGGAAATTGGGTAGAAATCCCCCTTAATTTTATCTTAGAGCTATAATAATGCAGTAATATAGAATATAATATGAGACATGTTATTCCTAAGTTTGATCAAAATCGTAGTATTACTAACAAAGTTACAGTAGCTCAAAGTTGACTTCGCCGTGTAAATAAATATCAATATGACACTAAAGTGAGTAGTCTGACATACTAAATACATGTACATAACGGGCTACGTAAAAATGGGGTAGTTCTAGACTCAAATTTACTCACAGAAGAAGTAAATAAAACCTTTCATACCTGAAGCGCCGAGCTTCCGGTTTCCCGATTTGTTTTTTATTCATTAAAGAAGCTTGGAAAAACCAC
The DNA here is from genome assembly GCF_905115235.1 of Hermetia illucens. NCBI lineage: Eukaryota > Metazoa > Arthropoda > Insecta > Diptera > Stratiomyidae > Hermetia > Hermetia illucens. The sequence goes on from NC_051850.1 coordinate 148,873,617, forward strand.
CAAATTTCACAAAAAAAAGTTTAACATGGTACCAAAAGTTTAGCTTTTAATATTTTTTAATAACCCTAGTTTGCAGACTGTAGTTAAGTCTGCACGTTAAAATGCCGTTTGCTTTTCTGTCTTTAAGATGATCCCAGGGCCCTCTAGCGTGCAGTAGAAAAACACCTTTTTTGTAGAGCGGTTCCTCTGTATTTCAATAATGAGCTATGCTATCGCCACGCTGGAAAAATTACTATGCATGCTCCAGTTATTAATAAACCTATGGTGAAAAATTCGTAGTTGTATCTTTATCTAGTTCTTCACAAAAAATTTCTAAAAAAAGCGAAAAAACCGCTTTCACATGGGATGACCCCCTTAAATTCCTAACCAATAGGGCCATTGCGTATTTCAGCCGGTCGCAGCTCATCGTTAATTAACTTAAGTCTGAGGTTATTTGCTTCAGAAACCACAGCGGGAAGTGCCAGTGCCAGAAAGTAAAAACCTTTATCTACGCATTGCCAACCACACCCTCAAGCCAAAACCAAACATTAAATACCTGGGAATCTCTCTCAACAACAAATTTAAATCTAATCCTCACGTTAGATCAACAATTGCCAAAGCTTCTAAGATACTTAGAATTATCCAATTTAAGTCAAATGTGCGCCGTTTTGTTCGCAAACTTGTTGCCGTTTAGAAGGCAACTTCATTATCCATCTCTTATAAGCCCCCGCCCCCCCCCCCCCCCCCCCCGCCCTCCTTATTTGCAAAAAATTCAGACAGCTAGTTTTCGCAAGCCTCTTTTGAGGCGAACTTAGTAGCACCAAGAGCGTTTTGCATGGACCGGAAGAGATGATGATGACTTGGTGTCAGGTCCGGACTATACCGGGGGTGCGATAGGACATCCCATCCGAGCTCTCGTAGCTTCTGGCGGGTCATCAAAGATGTGTGAGGCCGAGCGTTGTCCTGGTGGAACAGAACACCATTCCTATTGACCAATCCTGGCCGCTTCTGGTCAATCGCCTGCATCAAACGGTTGAGTTGCTCACAGTAGAGGACCGAATTGAGGGTCTGGCCATAGTTGAGCAGCTCATAGTGGATGACTCCGTTCCAATCCCACCAAACACACAGCAAAACCTTCCTGGCCGTGAATTCGGGCTTGGCGATGGTTTGGGCCGGCTCCCCGCGCTTCGACCACGATTTTTTTCGCTTGAGATTCTCGTACGTGATCCACTTCTCATCACCATCTGCTTCAAAAATGGGTCGAGTTCGTTCCGTCAACTCGTGTGGCAGCGAAACATCCAGCTTTTTTTGGAATCCAATCTTCTACAAATGGTTCCAAACGGTTTTATGGTCCTTACCCAGTTCCTGGCCAATCGAACGAATGCTCACATGCCGGTCTACTTGGATGATTTCGACGATATTATCGGTTTCTACGACGATTGGCCTACCAGTACGGGGTGTATCTTCGACTTCCACTACACCAGAACGAAATCGATCGAACCAACGCTGTGCTGTGCGAATCGTTACAGTATCGGACCCACTTCACAAATTTCTTTGGCCGTCTTCGTTGCATTTTTACCTTTCAGGTAGTAAAAATGTAAAATATGACGAATTTTTTCCTTGGTGGACTCCATCTTTGACGCGCTATAACTTGAGACTGAAACGTACTATCATAAAACTGTCAAAGAGAAACCTGTATCCCAGATTGTCGTCTTCCGTCGTATAGTATGACCCGATGCGATAAGTACAACACAAGATATGTTTAAGTGTCGCCATCTACTGACAAAATAGGACATTACTTTTTTCCCAACCTAATATTTTACTTAGTCTAGATTAAGCCAGTCAACTTCAATTGGCCTGTACAATGTGAGTTCTGTAAACATTAACTTCCTCTCTGAATTAAGGTTCCTATTTCTGTCAATTAAGCTCCATAATCTATGTTCCTTCAATTCCACAATCTTCTTCATCCCTCCGGCCTTTGGTCACTGTGCTTGTACAGGCACAAATCGAGTAAAAGGTATCCCTTTTTCGGATTGCTATTACCAACGAGAAAGGACTGCGCTTGACTCTAAACCCGTCACTCAGTCCTGTAAACCGGTGTCTAAACACTCTGCTCTCCTCGTTTTTCAGTACGGGGTACTATTTTGAGTTTTTTTGTGTTATCTATTTATTTAGTTGTAAGTTCTAAATTATTCCTAGGTTTAAGCATATGCTATGTCAAATGAGCATTGAAATTCACCACTTTTTCACTTTATGTCATTTCACCCGTCACGCCTGATATTCCTGTAGGTTAGGGTTATATACTTAATTGGTCACGTCTGAGCTTTCAAATTAATTTATACATTTACATAGTATACATACACATAGTATAGCCATAAGTTCTGTCAGTCGATGCGTATAGCAAGAAATTTTCGGCCGCCGAAACTGTTAGCACTGTGCACGGAGAGTACCTAATCATACCACACTTCCGTCATACTTTCAGGTTCCAAAGGTCTGTAGCGCGTGAACGATAACACGATGAAGTTCAGTAACTACGGAAAAAGAATCGCGATTATTGCGCTCCATCAATGTGGGAATACGCCGAAAAATTGTAATGATAGGAGTGGAGATAGGAGATCAAGTCGATCCCTTGAGTGGCCGATAACGACCTAGAGGGCAGAGCTATCCCAAAAAGCTAAACAATTTGGCAAAATTTGACCGTGAAGGTCCGCCCACGAAGATTGCAGCTCTATCAAAGCTCTCGGTCGACACGTTCTTGCACGCCTCTGTGCTAGCCAGGCTCGGGAATGTGGGGGGGTCCTTTGAGCGCTTTGATCCCTCACGCTTCATTACTAAAAACAACGTGTCTTTACCGGTGAGTGGGTCCGCACCGGATTTTAAAATCGAATTTTACGTAGGAATTCGCGACGGCCTATCGAATAAAACCAGAACGCGAGCTAAATTGGAAAATAAAAATAATAAAAAAAAACGGCTCGACCGCGCGCGTGGAGCCGTTTGTCTCCGGACCCGAGTGCCGCGATCAAGTAGTGGAAAATCCACGACGGATCACCTTCCCGATTGCCGTCCCTTCCGCCTCAGATCTTGAACGAGGCGCGGCCGGTGAGGTTCCCACCCTTCCTCGACATCCTCCGGCCAGTTATTCTTTTAGAGGATGTCCCTAATGTAAGAATTCCGCGGGAGTAAGGAGGAACTAAGGGGAGGAAGTCCTCAAACTACTTTTGATTATTCACACATTAATGTACTTTTTCAAGCTTCTGAACATAATACAAAGTAAAAAAAAATTATTACAACCAAAAAGAAATTAAAATAAAGTTAACTAAAATGTAAGTTTAAGAAAAAGAAAATGAAAATAAAATAAGAGAAAAAAAAACAATAAATAACCAAAATGTAAAATTTACCAACGCGAATGAAAATAAACTAAAAATCATAAAAAAAAAGAAAAGAAAAGAAAATAAACAAACCACTTACCCAGATGTCACTCCGAGCTCGGACCGATCCTTCTGGTACCTATTTCTTTTTTGTCTTTAAATTCAAATTATTTATAACTAAAAAATATATAGTCCTACAACAAAAAAAAAAAACTAACATTAGTTCACTTCTTCTCTATGATTTCGTTCCTCATGCTTTTATGAGGGATTGTTTATACACAACGCGCAAATTTCGACACTACATTTCAGCAATTAGATATTAATTTCTTTCCGTTGCGATTTCGCCTATTTCAATTGTTTTTCTTCTTTTTGCTTTAAAACTCTGTACATTATTCAGGTGTTAACGATTAAACGATTTTAATCTATTCTCGGAATCTTCGTTTTAACTACACTTCAGTTAGCACGATGTGGGGTTAGTTTTCTCGGTCGGATTCTTTTATTTTGCTCGCGGAAATCTTCACACTTTAGGATGAATTATCCTCTTCTTTTTCCTCCGTCCTCACTCTTATCTTTCCTCTTCCTCGTTTTCTTTTTTCCCTCAGTACTCGCTGCACCTTCCTTCGCTCAGTTCACCAGACCTCCTCAAGCTCCAAAAGACTTTTTCCTCCCTCAAGACGCTCTCCCAACCGCTGCCCTCCAGCTCTCCAACCAAACTCCCCGTTTTTTCCTTCCCGCCAAAAACCTTCTCCCAGCAACATTCTCGCTGCCTTTGTTCGTGCACCGCTTCTATTCCCGCTACATAGCCTTTCTCACTCGCTAGGCAATGTTGCGGCAACATGCGCATGCGCCTGCGGATGGGGCAAATCATTCCCCTCCTGTCAAGATCAATTCGCTTGAATACATTGAATAATGTGCAATCTGCGGCGAACTTTAAGGCAATTGCACACTATTAAATGCATTGTTTAAGCAAATTGATTAAGAAAGAGCCGAATGAAATTCCGCTCCCGTCGCGCAGCCGCGGTCACTACAGGGCAGCTGGGTTTTCGAGACCCGCTCGAGGAAAGAAAGCTGAAGACCAGTGAGGGCCTCACTGCTGATAGCGGCTGGGTGTTGGCGGTTGCAAGGAAAGGTAGACCGAGATCCAAACCCACATTAGGCCTTGAGGTCCTTCGCGTGAGCGATGCCCAGGTTACGACCCTCCATGTCCTCCAGCTCGTATTGAACCGTTCCGACTCGACCGATGACCTTCGCCTTCATGAACTTCTGATCCAATTTGGCATTATATCGTTTTGCTGCACTGCTTAAGTTGAAGAGCCGCTTATACACGATATCTCCGACCTGAAATTCACGAGCTCGGGATCGCAAGTTGTAACCCCTTTCCTGTGTCTCTCTTGCCTGGAGGATTCGCCCTTGAACCTCTGCTCTCAGAATAGCAAGTTTATCCTGAGAACAGATCTCCAAGGTCGCATCAGGTAAGGCGTTCAGGCGTCGTAAAAGGGCGTAGGTACTCCCATGGGTGACCATGCTTTGCCCAAAAACGACGTGATAGGGTGATGTCCCTATCGAGACGTGTTTCGCTGAACGCAAGGCACAGTTGATGGATGACAACTTGTTATCCCAATCTCTTTGGTCAGGACCGATATAAGCGCGTATAGCAGCCAACAGTGAGCGATTTACTCGCTCCGAGGCGTTTGCCTGCGGGGAGTATAAAGCGGTGTAAATGTGTTGAATGCCATACTGGTTCAGAAGATCGTTGAAAGCCACGGATTTGAACTGTATCCCATTATCAGATGTGATCGACTCAGGGATTCCAAACACATGAAAGATTCTCTTCTCCAAGTATTCGGTCAGCACGTTTGCGGTAAACCGTTTAATCGGCTCCACAAATGAAAACTTTGAGAGAGAATCGAGAACGACTATTGCTCCGATATTTCCGGCGCGAGATCTGGGGTATGGGCCGATCAAATCGATATACAAACGTTGAAATACCCGATCGGAGATGAGCGCTTTTCCCATTAGAGGTTGGAGCGTTTGGTTGGGAGCTTTTGACGTCTTGCACGTTTCACAATTGCGGATATAGTCCTTGACCTGTGAAACCATTTTAGGCCAATAAAACCACAACCGCAGTCTACCCAAGGTTTTACCAACCCCCCCATGTGCACTCAAAGGATGATCATGGGCACGGGTGATCACCTCCATCGTCAGCTCCTCCGGAATCCAAAGCTTCCAAGCCTGTTGTTCTTGCATCTCATCTCCTGAAGCATGATTGGTTCGTTTGTATACCAATCCATCGCATACCTGCAGATCAGGGAGTTTGTTGGAATTCTCCCTAATACGCTCTATTAATTGCAAATAGTTCGCAGACCGAAAATGTGGTGAATTAAAATCCACGTCTGCGTTGTTCCCACTTCTCTCCAAAGCATCCACCTCCGCTGGTGAATACATGCGTGATAGAGAATCCGGGACCAGATGTTGTGATCCCTTTCTGTGTTTGATGATGAACGAGAATCCTTGAAGCTTCAATGCCCATCTGGCCAGTCTGCCGTGAAGGTCGGACTGGTTCATCAGCCATTTGAGCGAAGCGTGGTCAGTTACCACTTCGAATGTTGTGCCTTCAACATACGCTCGGAATTTGCGCACTGCCTCCACCGCTGCCAGACATTCTTGCTCAGTGACAGTGTAGTTTCGCTGAGGCTGTGTAAGCTTCTTCGACATATACGCTATAGGAACTTCATGTCCCTCCTCTGTCTTCTGCATCAGCACCGCTCCTATGCCATGTTGACTTGCGTCACAATGTATGGCGAAAGGCTTGGAGAAGTCGGGGCTGTGCAGAACTGGAGCCGAGGAGAGACTCGTTTTCAGAGCGTCGAAGGCCGAGATAGCTTCCTCAGACCAGCAAAACTGACGCTTCTTCTGAAGCATGTCTGTCAACGGTGCAGTCAGCGAAGCGTAATTTGGCACAAATCGCTGATACCACCCACACATCCCAAGAAACCGCCGCAGTTGCCTGACGTTTTTCGGCCGCGGAAAATCTTTGATGGCGTGTACCTTGTCGGGATCGGTACAAATCGTCCCGTTACCGATGATGTGCCCCAAGTATCGAACTTCCTTCATGACAAACTTGCTCTTCCGGATGTTCAACGTCAAGCCAGCGCGTCTCATACAGAGAGCCACTTCGCTTAAGAGCAGCAGGTGCTGGTCGAAGGTCTCTGTAATAAGCAGCAAGTCATCTAAATATACAAAGACTTGATGACGTAAGTGAGCAGGGATGACCTTATCCATCAGTCGCTGCATGGTTTGAGGTGCATTGCAGAGCCCAAACGGCATGGTCACAAACTGATAGAGTGGCCGACCTGGGACGGTGAAGGCAGTCTTATCCTTGGACGCCTCATCCAGAGGAATTTGCCAGAACGCATCCTTCAGATCTAAACTCGTAATGAATCTAGCCTTCGGGAGACGACTGAAAATCCCCTCGATGAGAGGTAAAGGATAAGCGTCCTTCACTGTTACACTATTCACTTTACGTGCATCAAGGCAAAGTCGCACTTTACCAGGTTTCACCACAAGGGTAACTGGCGAAGACCAGGTGCTTTGCGATTCTTCGATGACTCCCAAAGCCAGCATCCTATCAATCTCTTCGTAGAGGAGCTTTTCGATGGCGGGAGAGACTGAGAAGTGTCTCTGTTTAATCGGTTTGTTACCGCCGACATCGATGACGTGTGTCGTGAGACTTGTACGTCCTAAGCCCTCCGACTCGAAAGATGGAAAACTGCCAATGACAGCCTCGAGCCTTGCTCGCTGGTGTGTCGTCAACTGGTGTTGATTGACGTTCTCAACATTTTCGATAGAACAAATGGAAGGTACAAATAAGTCCTGTGCGAGATCGAACTTGCGCACAAAATCAGCTCCAAGGTAAAGATTTTGCGTTAACGACGGGATAAGGAGGAACGACATCGATTCCGTCCGATCACGAAACGTGATGTCAGCTGACACTCTGCCTACTGTCGAGTGGCTAGTCCCGTCAGCTGTCCTGAGATCGATGCGTAATTTCTCCCACTTGTACCGACCGTCGTTAATAATTTTCCGGGCGAAATCCGAAGCTAAGCAACTTACAGTGGCTCCGGTATCAATCAGTCCCGAAACACGCTCACCCAAGACTGTGACATCCGCATACGGGCGAATATCATTATTGGGCCTACTCGTGAGAATGGCAGAGTAGTAAAGACGACGGTTGCGCATTATTCGCTTCCAATAGTGCCGTAAGCGAAGAGTTGAGCGCTTAGGTTTTTTCGTCGTCATCTCTGCTACTCCGAAGATCCGTTCTCTGGCCGCTTGATATTGTTGCAGTCTTACGTGCAACGGCCTCAGAACCGAAAGCATCGGTTTCCTTGAAATAATTGGTGGTGGGGTCAAATCCGGGTAGGTCATATTAACATTATCGGACCGCTTCAACACGGTAGGTGGACCGAGAGTCGAGGAGACTAGTGTTGTTGTGGCATTTGAGGTTTGCGACTCCCTTCCCCGAGGGAGCGATTTGTCCAGTTTTTTTTTTTGCACTGAACAACGAGGACATTGTGGCTTCATGATATTAGGAGTTCCGCAACCGTAGCAAAATCGACGCAACTCCCCCAGACAATCCTGCCATTGGTGTTCTAACTCCCCACAATTCCAACAACCCCTGGGCTGTACCGCTTCGACCTCTGCTTCGAGCATGTCATGGCGACTCAAGCTGCTGCGTACGCCAAAAGGTTCGGTAGCGTCCACTTCCGACAAATGTCGCTTCGGACCCGAAAATTTAGCCAATTGGCGTACGGCCAAGCGGTCTTGCTCATTCTCGAACTTTTCAACCCATTCACGCAATTCCCGAATTGTCGCTAGGTGAATGGGGAAAATAGCCCGCATGATTTCCGGCCGGAGATTGCGCCGAAGAGTCTCCACTAACTCAGCTTCTTTAGGCGGTTGTTGAAGTCGTGACACCCAACGTCGGACATCCTTATAGAATTCATGGAAAGGTTCCCGATCCTTTTGAGTCCGGCTCCGAATTCGCTCCCAAAGATCAATGTCCGGCAAACGATCTCGGAATTGATCTCGGAGAGCGTCCCGCAGATCCGTCCATTGCGCGTCAGGGTTGCCTTGTCGATACTCCCAATACCAGTCAGCCGCTTCCCCAGAGAACAAGGTGTAGGCGAACTCCAAGAGAAGAGAAAAGTTCCCCTGCAGAGTCGAATGAGTCAAAGATTCGACTCTGAAAAGGAACTTCTCTATTGGCAGCGATCCCTCAGAGCCGTCATATTTTAGACCCCACGAGTTTATGATGTGAGTAATTTTGTCTGGGGACATCATGCTGCGTAGTCGTCCTGATGAATTAGAAGGGAGAGTTAACGGGGGTAATGACGATGAAAGAGAAACAGGTGCCGGGGGGCGATCCACTCTCGGAGAATGTTTAAGCGTGGAAGAACGCTGTTCCTCGTCCAGCACCTCCTTCACAAACATGCTTAATCGCGACATTAATCTAGCTTCTAGATATGACACCGACGGTGATTCCGGTGTCACATCATACGGTCCTCTAACTTGAGTTGCTGTGCTAGAAGTTCCCTGTTGGGTGTTATCTGTCGCCGGATAAGCAGAATCTTCGCAGGTGGCCGAAATCCAACGCTGCTTTGATCGCGCCCCTCGATTATGGGTCGACGCCCAGGCCCCTGCCCCTCGTTCATCGCCACTCGGCACCGGGTCACCCTCGTTCTCGGACATTTTGGAGGCGAAGAGAAAATAAAATAAAAAAAAAAGAAAATGAATAATGAAAAAAAAACCGAATTTATCTGACAGACAACCCGAAAAAAAAAATCCCAGCAAAAATAGAAGAAAGAAAAACAACAGCCAAATAGAACCAAAAATGCAGTAAAATGTACTTTGAGGACTCCTCCCCCTCTCAAATTTTCAACTCCATATTCAACTCCCGCAGAATTCTCGGATGACTAAAATGTCATCCCAACCTCATAAATTTTCTCATCTGTGTGCAGAACTACCACACACAGTGTTTTCCAAGAAGAGACAACAATCGAGTTGCTCCCCGTCGCAGAATATTAGATAAAAAGAACAAGCAAAAAAGGAACACGAGAATTCAATCTTCCTCGTCTGGAGTCAGAGAACAAAGTGAAGATGAATCATTGAGGACGGAACGGCACAGCATATAGCCGACTACCTCCGTATTCCATCAAGGATCCATCTCACCCGTCGCTTCCTCCCTACGAAGAAGAAAGAATATTCAATTTTCTTTAAAATTCCGAAACGAAGAGATAGCCGTTTCACATTAAGGTAGGGAAGGACACTCCTCAGAAGCTCGGACGGCAATACCTTTCAGCTTATAGCCGCAAAGGCCCGTAGATCCAGAGACTTCTGGGAGGCAATCACCTACGAGACGTTAAGTCTCAAGACAAACACAACAAACGACTAGCTCTTTTGGTATTCTACCAAGGATAGGGCAGGAAACTCTACGTTACAAGGTGGGAAAGGAAATTGAGGCTTAGGAACACTTGCTTCCGGGGAAAAAGGCGTGAAACCTAAAACTAGAAATCTGAAGACAAGTGTACGTGGAGCCTAGCCGGGAACAATATTGAGAATCTATTGATTCTCTATCCGACACCACCAAACGAAGTTGTGAGCCGGAATAGGCTATCTTCCACATGATTCAGGAAACCTGTAAATAATTAATTAGGCTTGAATCCAGGAAATGTTTGGCCCCACGTTGGGCGCCACTTGTAATGATAAGAGTGGAAATATGAGATCCAGTCGATCCCTTGAGTGGCCGATAACGACCTAGAGGGCAGAGCTATCCCAAAAAGCTAAACAATTTGGCAAAATTTGACCGTGAAGGTCTGCCCACGAAGATTGCAGCTCTATCAAAGCTCTCGGTCGACACGTTCTTGCACGCCTCTGTGCTAGCCAGGCTCGGGAATGTGGGGGGGTCCTTTGAGCGCTTTGATCCCTCACGCTTCATTACTAAAAACAACGTGTCTTTACCGGTGAGTGGGTCCGCACCGGATTTTAAAATCGAATTTTACGTAGGAATTCGCGACGGCCTATCGAATAAAACCAGAACGCGAGCTAAATTGGAAAATAAAAATAATAAAAAAAAACGGCTCGACCGCGCGCGTGGAGCCGTTTGTCTCCGGACCCGAGTGCCGCGATCAAGTAGTGGAAAATCCACGACGGATCACCTTCCCGATTGCCGTCCCTTCCGCCTCAGATCTTGAACGAGGCGCGGCCGGTGAGGTTCCCACCCTTCCTCGACATCCTCCGGCCAGTTATTCTTTTAGAGGATGTCCCTAATGTAAGAATTCCGCGGGAGTAAGGAGGAACTAAGGGGAGGAAGTCCTCAAACTACTTTTGATTATTCACACATTAATGTACTTTTTCAAGCTTCTGAACATAATACAAAGTAAAAAAAAATTATTACAACCAAAAAGAAATTAAAATAAAGTTAACTAAAATGTAAGTTTAAGAAAAAGAAAATGAAAATAAAATAAGAGAAAAAAAAACAATAAATAACCAAAATGTAAAATTTACCAACGCGAATGAAAATAAACTAAAAATCATAAAAAAAAAGAAAAGAAAAGAAAAGAAAATAAACAAACCACTTACCCAGATGTCACTCCGAGCTCGGACCGATCCTTCTGGTACCTATTTCTTTTTTGTCTTTAAATTCAAATTATTTATAACTAAAAAATATATAGTCCTACAACAAAAAAAAAAACTAACATTAGTTCACTTCTTCTCTATGATTTCGTTCCTCATGCTTTTATGAGGGATTGTTTATACACAACGCGCAAATTTCGACACTACATTTCAGCAATTAGATATTAATTTCTTTCCGTTGCGATTTCGCCTATTTCAATTGTTTTTCTTCTTTTTGCTTTAAAACTCTGTACATTATTCAGGTGTTAACGATTAAACGATTTTAATCTATTCTCGGAATCTTCGTTTTAACTACACTTCAGTTAGCACGATGTGGGGTTAGTTTTCTCGGTCGGATTCTTTTATTTTGCTCGCGGAAATCTTCACACTTTAGGATGAATTATCCTCTTCTTTTTCCTCCGTCCTCACTCTTATCTTTCCTCTTCCTCGTTTTCTTTTTTCCCTCAGTACTCGCTGCACCTTCCTTCGCTCAGTTCACCAGACCTCCTCAAGCTCCAAAAGACTTTTTCCTCCCTCAAGACGCTCTCCCAACCGCTGCCCTCCAGCTCTCCAACCAAACTCCCCGTTTTTTCCTTCCCGCCAAAAACCTTCTCCCAGCAACATTCTCGCTGCCTTTGTTCGTGCACCGCTTCTATTCCCGCTACATAGCCTTTCTCACTCGCTAGGCAATGTTGCGGCAACATGCGCATGCGCCTGCGGATGGGGCAAATCATTCCCCTCCTGTCAAGATCAATTCGCTTGAATACATTGAATAATGTGCAATCTGCGGCGAACTTTAAGGCAATTGCACACTATTAAATGCATTGTTTAAGCAAATTGATTAAGAAAGAGCCGAATGAAATTCCGCTCCCGTCGCGCAGCCGCGGTCACTACAAAATATTCATAGGTTGTTAAAAAAGCTGCCGGTAAACGAACGATTCATTTTTGGGTCATTAGCTCGATACCGCGAAGCAGCTGATGTGGTTGACAGAACGGACTGGCTGCAGGAGGGGTACCCGCGCTCCGTACGTCGCTCGAATGTCGTGCATGCTTTGAGTGAGCGTACTTGTCATAATTTTCTCCGCAAGCAGAAACGAATTTCGGCGGAAGTGGATGTTTCTACTCGAAGTAAGAGTCGTATTTTACGAGAATACCACGGTGTCGGTGCGTTAGCCATATGTTAACGCCAAAACTGAAGGAAATACGGCGAACTCCAGGAAAAATTCAACCGGCAAAATGACGAGTATATGCTCATAATTGTTATGAAGCTAAAGAAAATGCTCCGCGAGTTCAACCTCGTCACTATCCGACTTCTGTCATGGTATGATGGGCGTCTCATATCACGGAGTAACTGATATTCATTTCTGCGAGGTCGGCGTCTAAACCAATGCGGGCGTGTACGAAAAGATGTTAGAGGATGTAGTCGAGCTATTGAGTAATTCTATACGCTGAAAAGCCGTGGTGCTTCTAGCAGGACTCGGCCTCCGCTCGCAAAGCCAAGATAATTCAGCAGTGGTTAGTGGCGCACCTTTCTGACCGCGGATGAATGGGCCTGAGACAGCCCAGATTTGAATCCTCTGGACTACAGCATTTGGGCTAAGTTAGACGAGACTATCTGCGATCGAACTTACACCGATTTGGAGAGTTTGAAGGCTAGCATCGTGTGGGCAGCTCTATAAATGCCGCTTCATACCGTACGTGAAGCGATCGACGCATGACCTCAGAGACTAGCGGCGGCCATTTGGAATATTTTTTTTCCTCGTTTGAAAGTTCTATGTTTCCCGTTTCTAATGGTGTACTTTTCGATTGATTTGGGTTATTACTTCGTGAGAAATAAAGATTTGTTTGGCTGACAGAATTTACTATATATATTTTTTGTACCGCACATGTATTTCTGTTTCTTTTTTCAATAAATAAATCTGAAATTTTGTCTTTATGATGCCATCAGTTTTGGGATAAACAGACCCCATTACGGTCAAGCACTTTTTGTCTTAAGTCAAAACATTGGCTCATTCTATATTTAATGGAAATTTTGTCATAGTATATTTACATGTCCTACACAAAGAATGGTACAGCCGAAGATGCCAATCAATTGCAACATTAGTTGGAGTAATCCGGAAATAAGATTTGAGGAACTGGTAACAGGATCAACGGACGAATGCCAATCTAGAAGATGTGTTTCAATAACGGATTGAAGGGAGAAAGGAATTCCCTAAAATAGTGGAAAGACTCGCTGAACGACTAAAGCTAGCCGGAAGGTTATCTATCACGGCCATATCTCAACTGTCCACCGACAGGGCCACAAATACACTTTAGTGTTCACTAAAGATACTAGTCTTTTCAGTCTCCGATCTATATCGTTTGTAGTAAATTTGTTCAAAACTGAACCTTCAAAATATTACTTCCAGTTTTCAACAATTCTAACTCCATTCATCTCCAGCTTTCCTTAAAATTTATTCATCTAAATTTTATTTTTTCTGTTATTGTTGTTGTGCTATTGGTGACAATGTATGTAGCTAGATGGACAGTGGAGGCGTTGAATAGTCCTGAATATGGGCGTTATTCAGGTTGATCAGCCGGTTGTCATTAGAATCAGATGTGAGAGTAGTTTAGGTGGCTGGCATTTACCAACTAAGGTGGAACAATTGAGCAACCCAAACATTTTCGATTCAGCATACTTCTCAGTGTCTCTTGGTCTGTTAGTGAGCCCCTAGTTCTGAAGCAATTCCCCATATTTTGTCACGTACATATCTACATAGGTGGTACGCAAGTCCTGGAGTGGCGTAAATTTAGTTATGAAAACATTATCATTCCTCCAGGGTTAGGTCCATGTTCCGACTGCAGTAATTTTCGAAATTTTTGTCTTTCTTTTGGGCTTGGCTCCGTTTGTGGTGAAGTTTAGCCGGAATTCCTAATGCTCCACCCATGAATAGATAGTTTAGAAATTCAAAGGAATTGTTTCGGCTAAAAGTATAATTTATTGTGGTTTCCTTTCAATAGTGCTGCAAATAATTTTCTAGGACCGGATTCGTAACGATGCAACTATTCGTCCAGGAACTTTCTTCTCAAGGAGATTTCATTGAAAAACTTTCCGCACGAAATTCGTTTTAAATTGGACAGTATCCAATCGCTGGACTGAAAGAGGAGTAAGAAAGTTGCGAAAGAAGGTAAAGTGGGCACTGCAACATGGCCGAAGCCGACGGCAATAAAAGTACTGAACGGACTCCAACTATTATCGGAGCCGTACTGAACTCAACTGTCCGCCGACTGTAGTAGAAAAATTTCCAAGTGATGTGACAACGATAAAACTTAATCGAGGAAATTGGCATTTTTGCTGAACGATCGACTTCGAAAGGGGGCACGCGGTCTCCTCATTTTCTTTCAAGGCAAAAAAGCAGAATTGTTCGCTGATAAAAAATAGAAGTTAGAATGTATTGGAGCACAATGGGAGGTTCGGGGGTATCCCCCTGACTGCATTTCAACTTTTTACGAAGTTTTCTATGAGTTTTCTGGCGATCGTCGTTGTCGCATTCTTTTCCTCCATTTTTGTTTCCTTTCGAGTATTTTTTATTACTCCGTTTTCCGAATTGAATTAGTTTCTTGGGACAGGATTTTTTTCATCGTTCCTTTCAGAATGCTCTTTCTATCGTTTGAAAAGAAAACGTTTATCTATTTTCCAAAAGAAGACGAACGTTCCTTGGGGGCTAGAAATGGCGAAAGTTATCGTTTTGTTGCAAACGATGCGAATCGTGGAGTTGCGAAAAGCGAAAATGGCACTCCACGGGGACGCCAAGAGAAATATGAGAACTAGTTGCAAAGTATTTTCTGTTCAATTAAGTTCTGTTGCCTGACATTCGCCAGTTCTGTTGTCCTCGGGAAACAGTTTTTCTCTGGCTTTTTTCTATGCGTTCGATGCACATTCTTTGATAAAATAAGCCAGTCGCCTTCAATTTTATGCTACATTTGGGATGAATTCAATTTACGACGAGCTCCAGGTGGACAGGATCTGGAGGACGCATGGAGGTCTACATATACATACGTCGCCTTATGTAGCCAAATAACTTTCAGGGAAAGAAGGAAGTATGCTAATGCACACGTTTCCAGCAAATCTTTTCGCACTTGCGGAGAGTTTTTCCTGCAATTTTAGAAAATTTTAATTTAATGGTGACCCAGTTTTTGTCACTCTATATTAGTTTCTTACTTCTTCCTGCAGAGAGTGTAAATTCTCAAATTAGAATAAGCCATCTAAGAAAACTAGGACCATCAGGGAGTCAAAGTCGACCATTACATATCGTAATTCATTGTGGAAGACCTTCGCTATGGCGGAAAGTGGTTATCGGAGAGCGTAAAGGATGGACCATTTCGACTGCAGAAAAGCCAAAAGTCCATGCTAAAGTTCTGCATTTAATGGCAAGTTTTTCTTGTGGTAAGGCAACATGCAGGCTCTTGAGACGGCTGCAAATTAATGCCTCTCCTTCCACTCGCGCTTGCTAACCCCAATTCGCACCAAATACATACATACTCGCACTTGGGGAGTCAGTAGTGGCTGCCAAACTTCTTCAAGTCCCTTCGAATCGCTTGCCTGCTCCCTCTTGAGCTCGAGTTTGAGAAGTTGGATTTCTTCGGAAAAGGGTTGAATTATTCGTCTTCCCAAGTTGGAAAGTCCTTACATACATTATGTTCAAGTGTGCAGGGTATAGTCCTGGTATCTAGTCATCCTAGTTTTAGTTCCAGTTCCGACAATGGGTTCGGGCATTCCCGGGACTTAAGTGGGCAGCCCGGCAATGGGATGATAAGTTCACATAAATTTTCCAATGCATTACGTTGCTTTTGACAAAGCCACTTTGGATGTTGCGGTTTCTCTTTCTGTTCATTTCCTGTTGCTCTCTTCCTGTGGCATTAAGTGCTGCTTTCGACGCAGGGAATGGAATTTATTAGACAGATCGTTTTTATCAAGGACTATGACCGAATTCGAGGAGGACACTGGCCATAGACTGAATGTCTAAAATTTTGTGCATTTCCCAAATTATTTCACTAATTGCTAGCTCTGTTAGTCAACATTTGAGAATATTTTGTAGTTATTTGGGAATAGATTTCCTCTGGTTTCGGAAAAGCTGAAGTCGTTTAATAGCCATTCCATACTATGCACTAAATGGAAATCTAAGAATGAATTCTTTTTTTAATAGAACAAATCAATCATTTGTTCTAAAAGAAAATTTTTGTAGAAAGTGGGAAGTGAACTCATTTGCATATCACAGCAGCAAGGCCGTACCCTTTTTTGTGATCTGCGCACTGCCACTTCTGCCTGCTTCTTGGTTTATTGATATCTAATCCACATACCGAGCAAATTCTTGGTTTGAAGCGGTGGACCGGAGGAAATGTTTTTCATTTTTATATCGAGTTTAAGGTAAAAGTGAGGAAGCTTCATAAATAAATAAGATGGCTTACTCCTTGGTGAAATGCTCTTCAGCACACCCCAGGACTCCACGAAATGCTCGCATTCCTCCTGTACTGTTCTGCGTCAAATGACCTTGGAGCGACCCATTCGCCGGGCCATTTTGGGAGAGTGGATTCCATTGCCACTCCTGTCTTCCGGTCATAGTGCGTACGACGCCTGTGCGCCGACAAAGTTCTTCGAAGTTTTGGGTAACAATGGAATTCACTTTGCATGTGCTACTCCCATATAGCAATGCAGAAAGGAAACTAGCTCAGAACAGTTTCAACTTGATCCTGTTGTTGAGATAACTACAGTTCCAGATTTTAGACAAGCCGAAAGCGGATCTAGCGTGGTAAATGCGTCGGCCAATATCCATTTAGGTGCCACCTTCGGGACAAAACCACGTTTTGTAGATATACAAATGGATCGGTGCCTTCGATGCTCTGCTGATTAATTCAGATATGGAGAGTGCGATGACCGGTCAGACTGAGAACCTTGGTTTTCTTGGTATTTGTCTTTAGACCAAATTTTCTTGCCTCTCTTTCCAAAGCCAGAGCCATTTATACAAGGTCCATGACTCCCTCGGTACAGTACTTCACATTTTGCGCCATCATATGTCGCTCTTATAATAACAATTAGATTCTCTGAAATACTCCTACCGCGTAGAGCACTCCAGATATACTTACGCAATCTTTCTTCAGATTGATGAAGACTAGGCGCAGCAAAGATCTATATTCCGCGCACTATTCCAAAATGATTCGCTGTGTATTGATGTAGTCAATGCAGGAGGATCCCGAGCAGACACCAGCTTGCTCTCTGTTGATCAAGCTTTCGAAATGTTCTTTGATGCATTCCAGGATTATTTTAGCCGTTATCTTTAGGGCTACAGGGAGCACGCAGATACCCCTCCAATTACCACACTGAAAGTGGGTCGCCATCTTTGGGACCTTAACGGTCACCCCCTTCCCTCGTCTGGGAAAGGTCTCGGAGTCACAAAATTTTCGTACGAGGTTATTCTCACTCTACAAAACTTTCCTGACATTAACTTCATAGACTCTGCTTTTTTGTTTTGGTCAGTTTAGCTTGGCATTGTTTCGAGGCACTCATAAATTGATCCAGCAAATTTGGTTCTCAACAGTACAGAGCGTGCGGAATATGTGTCCGCTTCCTCTTCGCAGGCCATTTTCTATTGCTTTTCGACGAACCCATGGTAGTGCAGGCAATCTTTGGCATTCTTTTTCGTTCATTCGGTTGACAATCGATTTGCAGGAAAGTGTTTGGCCTGTGAAGCGGTACGGGCTCCGGTAAGCTTGTAGTGTGAGTTAAGCTCCTATTCTGCACTTCGTCTGTGATTAAACAGTTGGCGCCAATGAAGTAATGAAGGCTTTCAAATTTAGTGTCTTCGTGCCGATAGCTTACGACAAGATCCAGCTTGGGGTTGAACCTGTTTTGTACTAGGCAATCAATTCGAGCCCATGCATCCTAAGCATGGTTGTCGTTTGATTTGACAACCGATGATAGGAAACCTGTTAGAAGTTTAGCCTTTCGTATCCACTCCCCCACGTCTGCGCTTTTCTTCAACGCTGTAATGTCAGAGTAGGTATTTTTGGATTAGTAGGCACTGACGCAGCTTGTAGAAGGCCTTTCTCCGACAGGATTTTTCTATGGACCGTGGATACCTTTCTATAGATTGTGAATGCTTCCGATCCCTGCTGGGTGCAAGCCTTATGAGGGCATGATTGCATGAAAATGAGTGAATTGTATCAACCCCAAAAAAATTTTCCTAGAGCTTGTTCATATCCGTGCAGAATTCTTCCTCATATAAAGGGGAAATAACGCAATAAAATGTTTTGCAATGCAATACTGAGTGATTGAAAACAAAGAAGAGCAAAAGGGGAACTATGGAATTATTCGGGCTTGAGGTTACCCCCCGTCCTAATTCCTGCTTGAGCGCTGTTTTTAGTGGTCCTGGGGCGCTTGGGTGTTCGTTTCGTTGTTTATGTTAACCCAAAAATCCGTTAATGAACGGCATAATAATGTTGCACTGTTTGTATGAAACTGAAGCCTTTTGTAAGACGGTGGAGCTGCATCTACAATTGAAATTTTTGGAAATTTAGGTTATTTTAATACGGATCTACTGCTTAATCTTAACCGAAGTATCATATCTTCCTTGAGCAGACGCAACAATACAAGTGTTAAGATTCAACCGAATGTCGAGTCGCTGGGGAGTTTCAGGTTTTCCTTGTATAGTAGCTCCGCGGAACTTGCAGCAAACTCTTTGTGGCTTGAGACCAAACTGAAAGGACTTGCAACCAAGAAGGGCGATCTTCAAATGCGAATGACACGCGGTTGGCCGGTAGCTCGCAAGCCGAACAGTTTGCTTAACTCCGAGAAAGAGATGACTCAAACTGCATTCCATGGTCGGCAATTACAACTGTCGGCACATTGAAGCCTGGAATATACTCCCGCAGAGAACCTCGTCACGAGGTTGTGCAGGAATATCTTTCAGCGATATCGCCTCAGGCAGTGCAAATTTTGCAAAGGGACAATTAACTCAAGGTGGATTGGGTGGAAATCCTTGGCTTGCTGAGCGAACACGCATAACTCTTTCCTCACATTTTTAGTAGTTTTGCGCTTCTGGTATGCGATGCACTGGCCCAAGAATGAATGCCCTTATTTATGATGAGCCAGGTATATTTTCCAGTGACTAACCGTTTCGTTCTGGATGCTTGAGTTCACTAGATTGGTCTCACAGAATGTGCTGGACGTTGAGCTAAAGATAGAAAACTCCCTAAAGACACTGTCTGCAGCGTTGATGAATGCGGCTAGAGGTGCATCCTGCTGAGAGAATGCCATAAGTGTAGCTTCTACCAACTATTGCTTGATGGTCTGAAGCTTCTGGGCGGGAGTCATAAGTTTTCGGCCCAAACAATTAGGCATTAAGGACCGATGGTAAAAAATTGGATGGTGCTGAAAATCATGTTGAACAGGGCTCAGAGAGGCTACGCTGACGCTGCGGTATTTTTGAGGAAGTACGTGGGTATACAGGTCGCATAGTCTTCAAAAATAAAGAAAAGTGTTCGGTGTACAAGTTGAAGTTATTTCTAATGACCTAAGGGAGGTTGTGCAGTCAACAAAAATGCAAGGGCTGGTACATTCCGTGGCCTTTCCGCAAACTTTTGGTAGTACCAGCACGCTCGGGAGCCCACTGTTCTTCGATCTTCTTTTCTGGGAGGCGGAGCTAGACCGTGGTCTAGTCCCACTTTCTTAACACATAGCACTGGCTGTACCTTGCAGATTGGAAACTGTGGTTCTTAGCGCTGCCATCGTCTGCTATAGCTAATTTTGTTGTGTCATGCGGCACTTCGTCAACATCAGGTCATGCGTGAACCTCGTAGATTTCACCGGCGGTGGCAGCCCACGAGTCCAGAAACCTCGAAACCCCTCATGCTATGGTAGTCTGCTTGCAGGGCAGCGGCAGAAAAGGGCGTAGGCAAAGAACGCTGCACCGACTCTTTTTAATTTTGCAAATAAATTCTACAAATATATATATATCTCGATCCTAAAAAATTATCAACTTGCTCCCAGAATTTTTAGTCCGGGTGATCTGCTGCCTGCCGAGTGCTTGAGTTGAAGTCGGCACTCGTCCAAAGACATCACTCTCCGTGAGTACTTTGCACGTCCGACGAGCACATCACCAATGGGAGTTGTGTTTCACTTCCTAGACGGGGGCTCACTTGTCCACTTGACTGGTTTGCCGGCCATTTAATTGTGTGGCACCTACGGAATTTGTACACGACTATGTTTTTACGATTTGCGAGGGACGGCCTGTTTTTGGTTCCTGCAGGTTGTGGTTGCCAAACACTACTGTGGGTACTAACATGTTTTTTCTTCCCTTCGCACGGACCTTTTGCTCAAGGCCGGGAACATTATTGACTGTTCCCGTTTGAACGCTGACGAAGTGGAAAGTCTTTAAATTGAACGGTTCAAATACCGTAAGAAGTATCAATCCTAACTGCTCCGACGCTCGCAGCAGTTATCCACGCTTGCCAAACGCTATTGTGTCTGGCAGCAGGTCAATCCTAATGCGCTCCGGGAAATCTTTTTGGAGGCTGTACAAAGCTAGTCCAAGCACACAGTAGAGACGGAACGAACTCTGCCTTGTAGCATTCGCTGGCGTTCTCCTTCACTTTTTCCGACGCGCAAATGCGTAGCACGCAGCCCTTAATTAACCCGAATCCACAAGTTTTCCTGATAGACGCAACGATGTCGATCAAGCATTCGAGATGTTCTTTACTGCGTTCCAGTATTATTTTAGCTACTATCTTTGCGACGACAGGGAATCTTCTCGAATTCCCAAAATTTCAGTTCGAAATGCAACGATAAATAACTCTACGAGAAGTCCGTTGACCGCAGCGGCTTTACTCTATTTGAGTGTATTGATGGCCGAGATGATTTCTTCTCTGCTTCGAGGAACAGTATGTATCCGCTTGTTATGGTAACTAGCCATTTCATCCAGAAAAGGCGGAACTTCATCGAATATAATGTAGTTAGGAATCGGAGTATCGGAGTTCAAGCATATTATGCCGGCCACCACTTGCATTGGTCAATACAGCTTTCAATCACTTCTGTTCATCGATCCGCTTCTACGATTCCGCACTCAGCTAGATCTTGTGAGGTTCCTTCCGAACATGACCGACGACCTCCGTAGCGGCTGAGAAAGTAGCATCTTTGATGGCGCCTAGTGTCTCAGTGTATCTGCTTGGCAAGATAACTCTCCCACTGTTGAGTGAAACGTTGACACTGTCGGGAGCTTTCTTGGGATCAATGATGAGCTTGAACTCCGCATACTAAAATTTTGTTTGAGAATCCAGAGATTCCTGGCCTGGTTCCCCTCCCTTTTATCAGCGCAATACTATATTCCTTTTTATCATTGTGTTTTGCAAGCTATGGTTGTGAGACTCAAACCCATTATGTTCGCCGCGCTAGAAATAAAAGCCTTCAGATTATTACGCTTGCCGATTGGCTTTCATGTTTCCTTCGGGGTATAGGCGACAACTTGACTTGCGCCATGGAAAAAGACACTTTGATGGTGGTCCAATGTCCTTCAGCATTCTCCTGCAAGTTGTATAAAATATCTGTTCACTCAGAGGAGTATTTGATCCGCCGAAAGCGGACAGTGTTGAGTATAGGGAATCAAAGCTCTCCACCCTTGCGAGAAGATGCCGACGCAATTCGCAAGGCGGACGACCAACAAGTGATGACTTCGGTAGAGTCCGGTGTCAATCGCTTACTTACTTGCATATGCAGCATACAACTCACAAATCTGTAGCTAACCGGGACCGTAACTAACTTTATGGCAGGCTCGGGGCCTGGAGAGTATGCAACCTTTGGTGAGGCTGTGGAAGATGCAGAGAGCAGCGAAACTTTGACTATTATCATTTCAATCCCGAACACCTTGTTTCTTTATTCCATATTTAAACTAGGAGCTATAAATATTGATCTTGGCATTCAGGCCCCAAAATCATTTATAGAAGTTTTTTTCTGGACCACATTGAGTTGCGCATAGATACCTTTCTTTTCCTATATATCGCCGTTGGTGTGTACCACTATACTGTTGAGATATTCCTTATTTTATAGCGTAGTCTTCCAGTCGAAATTCTGTTTTAAACCAGACCCGCGAACAAAAAGGCGCGCCCCTTTCAGATTCATTTTGGTAGGCTGATCAGATCAAGGAGGGTAGTGCTTCCAGAAATTCCATCAACTTACCTGACGTAATCCCAGGATGCCCAGCTTGTACCCATAGCATTGTCGCCGAAAATGAAGCAGGCGAACATTCTGTTTGAACTCGGTATCGTCAGATAAATCCACCCAATGAAATTATGAACCACTGAGTAAAGTAAAAAGTCGTATCCCAAAAAATGATTGGTATGGTTAACTTTTTCTACGACGCCTATACGTTACACGACCTTTCAGGCTATAGTGACTCTTTCTTTTCCTCTCTTATCAGGGAGCCTTGGACTGGATGGATATTACAACGACAAATCCGGCAACGAAGATGGACTATGACTTTGCGCATTTTCTCATAGAACGTGGGCTCCCTGTACAGATCAAATGCTGTTCAGCAGCTATCTAATACATGTCCCAGTATAAGGGTGATGCAACATCGTAACGAGATGCGCTGGATAGGGACCGGTTTGTTGGAGAAGAACTACTCCACAATATTTTAGTGCGACCATCCAGTAAATCATGTGCTCTGGGTAGGTTTCTTAGTCATCCAGAAAATGAAACCTGCTGTTATGGGCTTTGAAAATATAAACGGACACCTACGTGGTCTCCGCTTTTGAGACAAATTTAGAAATATAAGCTTCATTAACTTTCACGCACTTACAAAGGACCTTGCAGAGTTGGAGAAGGATGCCTTCTACGAGACAGTAGAACGAACCCTTCTGTCCCAGACAAATTTAGAAATATAAGCTTCATTAACTTTCACGCACTTACAAAGGACCTTGCAGAGTCGGAGAAGGATGCCTTCTACGAGACAGTAGAACGAACCCTTCTGTCCCAGGTATGATATCAAAATCATACTTGGAGATTTTACAGCTAAGTAAGGACGGAGCCGTATTCAGAGTATATGTTAGCTCCCATAGCTTACATAAAAATTGTAGATCACTCAATTAGAAGTATTGCATAAAATGGTTGTTAGAAGTACCTGGTTTGCGCGAGAAGCGGTCTATAAAAAAAAGTGGGTCACTTTCAACCAAATTATCTACGTGTTAATTGAAAGCCGCCACTTCTCAACCTTGATGAATATGAGAACATATAAGGAGGGGCAGGGGGGAGCCAGATCACCATTTCTGTGACATAGTGCTTGGGCTTGAGCAGTCGCAAAAAAGTAAACTAGCAAAGGGACGGAAGAATGCTGCATACTGGGTAATGCTGCATTTTCAAAGAATACTCTTACAGAGAAATGACTTTCCAGACAGAAAAAGAAAGCCTGGGGGAATCAACAGATCTGTGGACTCGGAAAGCACAAGGAAAAATCGCACCAGGCGCGGCAGTTTTACCAACAGGTCACCAGGATGAGGCCTTGGTATTTTGGTGAACTACTCAATAACCAAAATAATGACAAGTTGGAGGTTGCGCCAACTAAAGATGATGGACAAATGCCGCCACCATCAACCATGGGAGAGACAGTCTATGCATCGACTTGATTTGCAACCAATGGATAAATTGTTGGAATACGGACCAAATTGATAAGACTCACTAGGCTGACCCTGACCAATGTACGAGGCCAGATAAAAGCAGCAGGGTCACTTTCGAGGTCAATCCAGATCAATAGCGCTTTGTGTACCTGTAAGATAAGGAGCTGCACTACTGGGCATTCTTTTTAACCTGGCGATGGAAAAAGTCGTCCACGATGATGAAATTGGAGAGGCACCATCCTTTGCAAGTCCATCCAACTACTGGGCTATTTTAACGATATTGACATCATGGTGTGCACATTAAAGAAGGCAAGACGAAATATATGGTGGCAACGTCAAAAATCAAGAAATAAACAACATCAAATGGTACTCGACGTACGAGAACAATAGAGATAGGAGACGACAACTTTGAGACAATAGATAATTTCTCCAATTTAGGGTCGAAAATCAAGACCGATGACAGCTGCGATGAAGAAATCTGTGTAGGGATATCAGATTGGTGGACCTCGACGCAAAACTGTTTATTAAGGCAGGCCTAGATTGGACAGCGTCTGTTGCGCCTTAATAATGATTTCATCAGTTTTCGTCAATTTATTGGAAAATCGGCTTTGGAGTCTTAGTTATATAAAGTTTTGGGGCAAATGAAGGGGATAATGTGAATCATGACGTTGGAGAGTTTGGTGCAAACTCGACAATTATTAACAAAATTTTAGGTGTGAAATTCAGTTGTTTTTTATATAATTTTCATTACAACCATCATGCGTGGGATAGCAACATCATATTACAGTGAATGCTCAAGCATCTGTCCAATATAAGGGAAGTTCAAGGGGCGTATTCTGGCTACATGCATATCGGAAATAGGTATAACTAAATTTTTTTACATAGAAACACTAACTATAACTGAAGTTCCAGTTTCACATTTGATTGAATCTCATTATCTAGTTGGGCTGCAAGTAAGAAGTCATCCTTCGTTGTTTTAGATGACTCGGTAGCAAAATAGTGCGTATTCGCTTTGTAAGTAGCAAAATAAACGCTCCATGTACAGAGATAAAGCTGATGAGCAGCTAGCCGATACCCTGTCCCAATATAGTAATGTAACAGCGTTACAAGAGGTGCGTTGGACAGGGACTGGAGAAGAGCCACTACACCATATATTATAATGGCCATCCAGTAAACCATGTGCTCGGAGTAAGTTTCTTAGTCAGTCAAAAAATGAAACCTGCTGTTATCGGCTTTGACAATACAGGGTGCGGCAGCATAATTCCTTTTTTAAAATGCGCGCCACTCAATTAGTTGATGTCATAGAGGAGCGCTAGTGGTCTCGTTCAAGAGGGGATACTGTAAAGTTTTGTCCCGACACGGTTCAGTCGCCATCATGCGTTGGAATAGTGAGGAGCGTGCCTTTGCCGTTGAGGTTTACTTTTCAAGCGGATGTTCGGTTATTGGAACACAGCGTGCATTTCGGAATCGCAAATCAATTGTTACATGGGTCACTACATTCAGACAAACTGCAAGTGCGACAAAGGAAGAACTGGAGTCCCTCGGCCCGTTAGATCACCTGAGAACATTGAAGCAGTGAGAGCGTCAATGTTGCTAACAAGAGTCATGACAAACGCCAGAAATCGGTTTACGCAATGTATGGAGAATGGGGGACGTCACCTAACAGATTTGATCTTCAAAACAATGTAAATAAAAACTTTAGACATGTACCTACATTATAAAAAATAAATAAATATTTTCCGATGCATACAATAGTTTTTATTGAGTTTTGAAAAATGGAAGTTATGCTGCCGCACCCTGTATAAGCGAACGGCTATACACTCTGTGCTTGCGAGGCAAGGTTAGAAATAGAAGCCTCATTAACGTTCACGCCCTTACAGAGGAGACTGCAGAGTCGGACAAGGATACCTTCCACGTACCACGAGTTAATTGAACGCCGCCACCTCTCAGCCTTGATGAATGCCAGAACATATAGGGGGGCCACTATCAATATCACTATCTCGTTGGCATGGTGTTCCGAGCTCGAATAACAACACCACCCAGAATCCCCTCTGGCAATCAGGTGAGAGTTAACACTGAAGTCATCTACAACACAACCCTCCGCGACACATATAAGAGGGAAATGGATGTCGCAATAACCGCAGTCAACAGAGGACCTGGAGATGAAGCATCAACAAATGATCTTCACAACCATCTGAAAAACGTTATTACTGATACGGCCACAAACATACTTGGCCCCAGCCGCAAAAGGAGTCGGAACGGTTGGTTTGACGATGAATATAAGCTAGCAACGGAACGGAAGAATGCCGCATACTCAAAGAACGCGGGCACGCGCAGAGACCTATCACGAACTCCGTCGAGTGGAGAAGCGACTTCACAGACGGAAAAATGAAGTCTGGCAGAACCAACAAGTCTGTGAACTAGAAAAGTACCGGGAGCAACCGCACCAGACGCGGAAGTTTTACCAACAAGTCACCAGGATGAAGCCTTACACACTTTGATGTTCATCCTGCCGAGACAAAGAGGGAAATCTGATTTCCGACAGAATGGGCATATTGGAGCGATGGGTTGAGTACTTTGATGAACTACTTTACAACCAGAATATCGGCAAGTTGGAGATCCCGCCAACTGAAGACGACGGACAAATACTGCCACAACCCAGTTTAGGAGAAATAGTCCGTGCAATTCATCGGCTAAAAAATCATAAGTCGCCAAGAGATGATGGAATTACAGCCGAATTGATTAAATATGGAGGCGACCAGTTACACCAAGTGGTTCATTAACTTGTGCTCAAGATGTGGGACAACTAATCAATGCCTGACGATTTGCAACGAGGCATTATCTGTCTCATACATAAAAGGGGAGATATCACTCAGTGCAGCAATTATAGAGGTATCACGTTGCTGAGTATCATCTATAAGATATTCTCCGCTATCTAGCTAAGCCGGATAGCCCCATACACCCAGAACATCATTGGCCCATACCAAAAGGCTTCACTCCAGGCCAATCAGCAACAGATCAGATTTTCTCTCTGCGGCAAGCGATGAAAAACTGTTGGAATTTGGATAACCGTTCCACCATCTATTCATCGACTTTAAAGCCACCTATGATAGCATAGCCAGGGTAAAACTGTATACGGCCATGAGAGAATTCGGTATCCCGACGAAACTAATAAGACTGACTAGACTGACCCTGACCAATGTGCGAGGCCAGATGAAAGCAGCAGGATCACTCTCAAGACCATTCGACATCAACAACGGTCTACGACAAGGGGATGTCCTATCATGCGTCCTCTTTAAACTGGCCCTCGAGAAAGTGATCCGTGATGCTGAGGTGAATGCAAGAGGTACGATCCTCTTCAAGTCCACCCAACTACTGGCCTATGCTGACGATATCGACATCATGGGAAGAACCACCCGAGATGTACAAATTGCCTTCATCTAGATCGAGCAGGCGGTAATCGGCGCGAGATCCTGGGCTGCACATCAATGAAGGCAACACAAAATATATGCTGGCAACGTTAGCACCGAAGACGAACAAACCAACAACGTCAAACCGCACTGGCCAAACGGGAAGAATAAAGATAGCGGAATACAACTTTGAGACCGTTCTCCTATCTAGGGTCGAAAATCACAACCGATAACAGCTACGATGAGGAAATTCGCGCACGGTTGTTGTCAGCCAACAGAGCCTATTTCAGCTTACAAAAACTGTTCCGCTTGAAACGGCTCACCATAGGGTCTAAGCTTTTACTGTACAAGACAATGATTTTGCCAGTCCTCATGTATTCCTCGGAAACTTGGGTTCTTAGCAAGAAAAATTGCGAACTCTTGGCCACGTTCGAGAGAAGAATCCTCCGAAGAATTTTCGGCCCCCTACATAAGGATGGATGATTCCGTAGCCTACATAACGACGAAATCTATGGGCGATACCATGACCATCCGGTTGTGGATAAAATCCGGCTGAATAGGTTACGGTGGGCGGGTCACTTAATCCGTATGGATGAGGATGATCCAGCCCGGAAAGTCTATAAGGACAATATCTATGGTAGCAAAAGAAGACGAGGCAGACCCTGCCTAAGATGGAGCGATGGCGTAGGCCAGAACTCCAGACCTAGACCGGACACCGGTTTTTGTGCCGTTGATGATGAAAATAAACAGGATTTAAAGTGGACCTAAATGTATCTCTGAGACCTCTCAGCATAACCAAGAGCCCTCACTATATTAAAGCTGTTCCAAACCCAACCATAGTAATAGCATTGCCCTGAATCTGAGATAAATTGAACACCCTCGAATTGCGCATATTGAAATCAATCTATTTCCCTAACGCCCCTAATCAAAGTGATTTTCATTAACGCTGGCTCACAAATATAAGAGCAATCGAGATTTCCATTATAATTAGCAATCATCGACTAACAAAACTAACATTTCATATTAAGAACTAATTTATTTGCAGAGTATCTCCTCCAGCTTGGATCAATGGAGTCACGTAGTTAACCGCACTCGAAACTTGCTAACTTTCAGCGTTCGTTGATTAAACAGAAATCCAAAATGTTGAAAATCAAACGTCGCTCGGCATCGTCGTCATCGTTTCCAATATTTGCGTATATAACCTGACATGGCAGCATATCTACATGTGTACCGACTTGCAAACGAGGATATCTGCATGAGTTTAGTTTGGGTAAACGAGGACATTCGACGGAGGATGTAACTTTCTCAATTCAATGTTAGGAAAATCCTTTCGACCCGTTTTGCAGGCACTCCGAGGTGTGCGTGCCTCCCATTCGTGCACACTAAACTGTAAGTTCCAAGCATTGATAAGATAAATCCAAGTTGCGATTAATTACAAACTTAAGATGTTAATTTCTATCTAAACATTTCTCAGGTAAAGTCCTGAAATATAAACAGGAGCGTGTATTCAGTTCAATTTCATAATGGGGATGTTGGTTCGGATGGGTACGTGGCGTACAGGCATCAAATAGAGGAGCAGGAATTCAACAATTTCACAAAAGTCGGTACATGTAGTTTACAATCAAAGGATATGGATAGTTGGCTGACTTTGTGTAGTTCCTACCAATTCAAGTCTTGGAAGGTTTACTTTGTGTTTAATGAGCCCAGCGGGGAAAGCAAGTGGTGGGTGAATTGGCAGAGAAAGGATAAATGACTTCTTTGTTAACCTTTTCTAATCCACTAGATCTTCAGGATGATATCCACAGAACCTTGCTTCTTCAAATAAATAGGTTCGTTCTATTGTCGAGAAGCCCGATATTAAGGTTTTCTGGGGCATTAAACCTCAATGTCGGTGGGAGGCCTTACTCTTAAATCTCGAAAGAACTCAGACAATTTCTTACTGGAATCCGAGGACTCATCGGCATCTTTGTTATTTCGCGCTAGTGTACCGCCGACAATTGTTCCAACTTATTTTATGGATGTCTTATGTCGCCCCTTTCCTCCGGGCGAGAATCGTGAACTATAACAACCCTCACGTAGCCCGACATTCGGGGTTTTTCGGCAAAACCGCTTTAGAACCTATATCCAAAGTTGTTTGCCAAAAACTCAGCAATTGTTCGGGAATTTTACTGCTTAGGAACAATTGCACGATGACACACGTATCCTAAAAGTCGGGATCTCGAAACCAGGATCTGATGTTCAGAAATTCCAGATTCGGGACTTCTCGGTTGCAGGTAAAGTTCAGGTAAACAGTAGTTAAGCGAAAACCGCAAGTCACGTCCATCTCGAAATGAAATCCGTTTATGCATCACAAAGTCACGGCTTCCACAATGCTAACGACAACGGCAAGGATGTCGTGGTTTTTGCGAAAAGTTTGCCTTTCAGATGGCATTTTCCAGGGGCTTGACTGCACGGGATTAGGTTTTTCGGGCTGGAGACACTAAAGCATAAACGCTAAAACAACGACACCCTGCGGTAGTTGTAAGTCGGCAATAGTTGTGAGATTTATTCGAGTGTGTTCAGGGTAAACACTTGAACTACATGAGAGCGCTCGTTCGCTATTCTCGCTGAAGGGATGTAACAGGACGAATTCGGTAGAGGCTGTGTCAATGTGGAGCTGTCTTACTGCGCCTGGTGCATTCTAATTGTGCGGCGGATTTAAATTAAAGAAAGTCGCGAATTGTTGCAATTTCACGCTCAACTGGCTATTGGTAGCACAGCCTCGCAGGAATTGTTTGCATTTGATGTTTAATTGGGGTTTATGCTCTTAGCAAGCGGATGCGGAGGATGTTGTGAGTATCTTTAGTATTCGAGATGTGATTGGTGGCAAAGTAAAACACAAAACTAAGTTGCAGGATGTAAAATAGTTAGTGCAGCTACTTTGAGACAAAGTGTACATATAGGGATAATTGGCGGAGGGTTGGTTCTGCATGGACTTGTTGCAGTAAAAATATCCTACAAATTAAGTGTCTTTCTTCAGATTTGTTTCGAAGCTTTTAGAGTTGGAACTTTGGGAAAAAAATTTCCTGTTCTAGGGAAAATTCACTATTGTTTTTACAAGCATAGTTTTATACCCCAAATGGTTATATGAAGGTCTTAACTAGAGTAAATATGGGGGGCATATTCGGACCATTGTGAAAATCATTTTTTTTTACGGATTTTTTTTTAATTTCCTTTGTATAGGTTCAACGTTTATAATGTAGGAAGTACATCAATATCTGGAACCACCAGCAGGCAAGAGGTACTAGACATAACCCTAGGGAATACTCTTATGAATGAGTTAGTCAGGAATTGGAGGGTGCCGGAGGGTGCATCATTCTCTCCAAAAACTCAACAGCCCTATTCAAATTGACGTATGTTCAGCGCGATGCAATGTGCGTTTTTCGATATCGAAGGTGCTGTCGGCACGCTATAAGTGAAAATACAGAACAGCCCTTATCTTCCCTGAGCGATTTTGTCATGAACAATGTGCCAGTGGATGAACTACCCCAGATGGAACACAAATGGGCCAAAACCCTTGTCTGAAATTGAAAAAATCTTGATGGTCATGACTCTTAATAAAGAAAAAGAATGACTTGGAGGAACTGAAAACAAGAACGAGTGGCTCAAACAGTACTGTTCCTCTCTCAACGATGTGTGGGAGAGTGCGCGACGAACCCGGTTAAGAGTTTCTTAGCTGCCATCGTTCGAAAAGTGCTTACTCTGGCTTCCGGAAGAAGAGGGTTATGCTACTGAGGCTTTGAAACGGCTTGGTGTCCAGAATAACATAAACGCCTCCACACTTAAAAATCTTCACCGATGTTTCAGCCGCGAAGAACGGATCGGGCGCAGGGATGTTTTCGGGTATTCCGATTAAGGAACTGGCCGAACGCCTCAGAGAATTGGTGACCATGCTCCGGGCGGCGATATATGCTATTTCATGAGCAACAGAAGAATGTCTGCGATAAAAATGGAGGAGTCACACCATTCGAATCTGTTCCGACAGGACACTCAAATCTCGCTGGAAATGAGGAGGCTGACATACTGGCTCGCTGGATACACAATGATGAGGCCACAATCAGCATTTGGCATCCTGTCATCCACTGTCAAGTCTGTCCCTCACTGAAGGGTGAAATTCCAAGGATTCACGCAGCCAAGTGGAGAAATTACAACTTTTATCGGCTGGAGAAAATCTTTTTGAAAGAACCTAGAGCGGCATTTTTGTTGTTGTTTAAGAAGTGGAACATGAAAACCCTAGTTGGGTTTTTAACAAGACACTGCTCCTTAAACTATATAGGTGGCCTTTTCGGCTATATGCAACCAATGTGACGAGAAGGACGGCCCTGCACTCCAAATCGTCCTTTCCCTTTTGTATGGAGCCAAACATTCTTCGGAAGTTCTCTCCAGAAAATGTTTGGATGTACGGCCAAATAAGGAGGAAGCCTCGCAAAGTGATCTGACTAGTAGTACAGCTGTGATAACTTCAGTATTGTGAAATATTGTTCCGGAAAGGAGCCCAGGAAGCCCAATCGACTCTCTCTGCTAGACTCAAATAAGGAAAGTGCGTTATGCGATCTACAATTTTCCTTCAAAAAAATGTCAGAATGGACGCGAAAAACGCTGAATTCCTGGATAATATTTACTTCTACAGGGGGACATGGACCAAACTCCCTGTTAAAAACACCGACAAACGAATTGCAGCTAACTCGTTACAGAACGAACTGGAAGGAAAGTGTAAAGGAAAATGCACGTCGGAATGAAGGTGCCGCGCCATTAAACCAACTGTATGCCTAATATCAGGGTGGATACAATAAAGGAAGCCAACGGAGAGCAAGATTTTTGCGATAGTTCTGACCAAGATTAATAAAAAGATGAAATCCGAAGACAATGCAACAGAAGTATCTTCCATACGGGAAGCAAAGTTGCCGAGGCCTCTTTGAGTTACTTTCGGAGACAACAAAGAATGGTACGTTCTGCGATGTGGCGCGTTTGGTGAGAGGGGCGCCCATAATGCGAGCTCGGGACGGAACTGGAAAGGACTAGGACGTCGTTAACATGCACCGGGCTGCAATTGGTCACGAATTACTAGCGCATTCTTTGCCGAGGTGAAAGGCGTATTAATTAACGAAAAGCATCAAAACAAGAACCCACCTTTATGACACCTCGACTTTTCGGTTGCCACTGCCATCTTGGTTTAGAACTTCGGGTTCTTGCCGACTTTGTCTGGATTTGGTATTTAGGCATAACATTTTTCAGTGTTTATCTAACAGCGAGTGACATCATGGCGAACTTTCGACGCAGGTTTGATGCCCTGTAGGAAGTCGTTTTTAGGTACGGAAGGGCGGATCCTGGTTGGAGGTGACTTCTATGGCTGGATATTCGAATGGAGAATGTCTCCAGGCTACGAAGGAAGTATTCCGCCTTATTCGAAGTGTTTGAGGCTAATTCCAGCGTGCACTTGCCAGACGCCTTTAACAGATGAATGGCTAGGAATTCATCAAAGCTCTCAGAACAGGCAAACCCGCGCTGGAGGACAATTCGGAAGTGGGGAACGGTGTGGGCACTGCACCATATATTGTGGTTAGTTCAATAACAACAATTACGAAACGTTCGATCAACAAAGGAATTAGTGGAATCATCATCATCATCATCATCAACGGCGCAACAACCGGTATCCGGTCTAGGCCTGCCTTAATAAGGAACTCCAGGCATCCCGGTTTTGCGCCGAGGTCGACCAATTCGATATCCCTAAAAGCTCTCTGGCGTCCTGACCTACGCCATCTTAGGCAGGGTCTGCCTCGTCTTCTTTTTCTACCATAGATATTGCCCTTATAAACTTTCCGGGTGGGATCATCCTCATCCATACGGATTAAGTGACCCGCCCACCGTAATCTATTGAGCCGGATTTTATCCACAACCGGATGGTCATGGTATTGCTCATCGATTTCGTCATTGCGTACGCTATGGGATCGTCCATCCTCATGTAGGGGGCCAAAAATTCTTTGGAGGCGGCCAAGAGTTCGCAATTTTTCTTGCTAAGAACCCAAGTTTCCGAGGAATACATGAGGACTGGCAAGATCATAGTCTTGTACAGTAAGAGCGTTGACCCTATGGTGAGACGTTTCGAGCGGAAGCTTTGTAAGCTGAAATAGGTTTTGTTGACTGACAACAACCGTGCGCGGATTTCATCATCATAGCTGTTATCGGTTGTGATTTTCCACCCTAGATAGGAGAAATTGTCAACTGTCTCAAAGTTGTATTCTCCTATCCTTATTGGGGAATTGGTGGAATACGTGAATAAAGTTTCCAACATAATATTGCCATTAGTTTATAGAGAGAAATATAAACGCGATGCAATCATTACGACTATCGATAGAGAGAATAAGTTCTGGGACCTTGGGATGATGGGTCCTTTCCGTGTATTATTTTAGGACTCAGTAAACTCTTCTTCGAGGAAGAGGCAATGGAAATCCTATTTCAACTTTATGTACCTAGGCTGATGCGCACCGGTCCGTCGTGTATCAAGAAGATTGTAAGAGGGAGTTGTCGGTTGCCAGGCTGGTGCTCTTTAAAGGAATGGATCACAGGTATGTATATCGCTCATGTTTCATCCAAATTAGGGGTGGTCTTCAAGGGCCGGGTAGAAAGGATACCTATCACTTGCAACGGTACCCAGCTGGAGATTAGGGAGTTGGTAACAAAGTTTGAAAAGAACGTCTACACGTTTGATGTTGTTTCCTTTGATGTTAGGAAGGTATCTTGGAGCATTATGCAGAATTATACCGAAACCTACAGCGCAGTGACTCCGCGTTTTAAGATTTTAAAAATTAATTTCAATTTTCCTAACTCCGAGGAGACATGTAGAGAAACCATGAAACAGGAACTCAAAGAAGAAATTGGTAAGGTAGAGACATTGTAGCAATATGTTCCGCGTGGGTGCGCAGGACGAGGGTTGCTTTTGAGGATCATTTTTATAGTAGTTTTCATGTAGCTAGTTAAGGGGGTCATTCAGTGTGAAGGCCGTTTTTCCGCTTTTTTAAAATAAATATATTGTATATAAAGGAGCACTGATCATCTGCGAGCCGCTTCGGTCATGTTGCTCCCAGGGCAGATGTGAGGCAGCGTCTGACGATTTGCCTCTGCTCTGGTAAGAAACCATAAAGCCGTCATCGCCTTACATTTTTTTAAAGTTTGGGTGCTAAGCCCTAAACGAGGGGTCTGTGGACCAAAAAAGGAGGGAGTAAGTTGCTCAGCATTTGGTCCGGTCCGGCGTCAAGTTGATGCGGACTTATGACCCCACAATTCTCAAAAAAGAAATATTTTCAGCTCTGGCCAAGCTTTGGTCAATAGAATTGCCGGATTTGCGGTCAATATAATTCGTAGTCATGTTGTGTACTGCGAATTATACAAAGGAGCACTTACCATCTACGAGGTGAGGTAGCGTCTGACGATTTGCCTCTGCCATCTGTCATCGCCTTAAAATTTTCAAGGATATTTCTAACAAGGAAATTGAAAAGTGTAAAGGAGAGCTGTAAGGATAAGATCAGACATTTTCGAAGTACGGTTGAAGATGCCAAGATGGGTTTTGAAAGAAGGTTAATAATAACAGGTGTAGTCTACCAAGAGAAAGGTTTATGCAAATAGCTCATCCAGTGGCATCTGTTGATATCTGACTTTCGCTTGTTAACAGAGCGCCAATGAACCAGAGCATCTAGGTTGGACTCTACGAGAGCACCTTCTAGCGGATACGAACATTTAAGGTCGTCTGCGTAAAACAAACATGGTCAGATGACGATGGAGGAGAGATCATTAATAAAAAATAGGAAAAGTATCTTTGGGAACACTAGAGGAAGGAGAGAAGGAAAGGGTTATGTAGGCATGAGCAGAAACTCTGCAGGAATGGTTTTGTAAGTAAAAGGAGAGCCACCAGATGATTGAGGAGAGGAAGTTGAGTAGAGAGAGTTTGGAAAAGAGAATATTGTGCTCAAAGGTATCAAAGTCTTTGGAGAAATCGATGTAAATAGTATGTACCTCCTGCCATGAATTAAGGTATTTAGTAACGAAATCCAGAAGGTTTAAACAGTGCATTGATGTTTCACGCTGCTGTATCGCACTATTTCTGTGAAATGACTGAAGTGCGCGGTCGGTCAGTCTTTGAGGTATCTCTCGAGAATTTTGAAGCAATTGAAAAGAAAAGAGATAGGGTGGTAATTCACATAGGGAAAATAAGGGGATCTTTCCAAAGATGATCGAATTAGTCATTTCTTAAGACTTCTGTAGAAGATTCTTTACAGGGGGGAGAAATACATTGTTAACAATTAACAAGAAAGAGGTGAGGAAGCTCTTCAGGACCAGATCCGACATTGGTGTCGAGATACCCAATGAAAGTCACAACCAAAGAAGGAGTAAGAAGACGAACGGCGAGGGATTCGGAGCAGTCTGCACTTAGAAGAGCCATTGAGGGTGCAGTGGTCAAGGAATTAAACACGGAGCGAAGTAAGAACAGAGGAAGCAGGATTGTTATACGTCAAAAAAATTGCGAACCCTTAGCCGTATTTAAAAGGACAGTTTTCCGTAGGATTTTCTTTTTCTACATAAGGATGGACGACTTCGATGCTTTTATAGTCAACAGGCTGTGGCTGGCTGTTTAGTTCGGCTAAGTTTAGGGATCTATGTATCTAGCAAAAACCCTCTCTGGAAAATAAGGTGGAAAGCAGTGGATGACCTTGGCGCGAGCGCGGGCCCCTTACCGTTGGGAACTTTTGATTGTGGAAAATGCAGGCCGGACTCCGATTGTGACCCCATTTATAATGCGATAATGTATAGCTTCTCCCCCATGACTCATAAACGTCTACTCCGCGGAGTGTGGTAACTCCCTTAGTCCAGCATATCTATTGCAATATCAAGCAAATTAAGATCCATATAACTTCATACAAAGCAACTATTTGTGCACGTAATCGGAAAGCCAATAAATTGAAACTTTCCAAAGTCATAGATTTTCTTAAAATTACTCCTTCTAACCTAAATTCACAAATCAAAGTCAACCAAAGAGGAAATTTCCTTTGCATTTTATGACATCCATAAATTACGTAACTTGAAAACAATAACTTGGCATGTAACAGACAATGTCGTTTGTGAAAATACTTTCAGTTTGTGAAATTTAAACAAAAAAAAAGAACACGCCCCGAGTGAGTAGATGTAGAAGAAATGAAAATTTATTTCACTGAAACTAATTCTTTCGCTATGCAAACAAATTTTGGCCAACTACCAAACAATTTTTGGCATTTTCAACTAAGCTACCACCAGGAACCACCAGGAACATGCAGTTTTATCTTATTCCTGTAATTTATTCCTTTCTAGTAGGGAAGCAATAATAATATGTGCTGTATGTGTACAATTGCTGCAATACACTATCCGAGTTTTTTGGGTTGGAGGATAAGGTAGCAACACCCATGAGGTTGAGTTTTTCATTTTAGAAAGGGGGAAAGTCCTTGTTGGATCAAAAACTTCGAAAGAAATGACTTTTCCTTTAGTAGAAGTGAACGTTTCTAAAATTCGACTCCTTCCAGACTTAGTATCTTTCATTCTTTTAGCAGATAGTCTACGAAAATTTTCTTATACCCGCTCAGAGGATGCATTTGACATGGTTGCAGCTGCGGCTCCTGCTTCTTTTGCCTATTGTCCGGCCTCTCTACTCTAACATTTCAATGTATGCCACTGGCGGAGCAACTAATCAGTGCAGAATCTTACACATGTTTGTGTGCTGAACATGTTTATGCTAATACGCCATGTACTGTACAAGAACCTACATAGCCTGCACCGTGGCACAGAAGGATGGAGTCACAGTAGGTATGTCTAACAACAATAAAACATAAAAACTTTTTAGGACCGCAATGGAATTGTTGAATCAATAAAACAAGTTGGTTCTCATAAAAGGAGCCAAAGACTATCATCAATGGAATCTCCACCGCCCGGGGAGAGAAAAACAGGAGCTGCCACGGCCCGAAAACTTTAACAAGGTACATATATGTTGTGTTTTAAAGGATTGCACTATGTATGCGGGCAACTAGGATGTTGGCTATATAATAGGCATGTACACATTGACCGCTTTTAGATGTGCCCGCCAGGACTAAGGCATAGCAGGACGAACTTACAATTCGCTTCAGAATGTTGGAGGATTTTCGTTTGTTGCGCATCGTTCAGTATGCTATTGGTCAAGTGCCAACTGATTTCGAGTGGCTATAACCACAACAACTAGATACGTCTGCATTATGTAGGCATTCTACGTTCGTCTCCTGGTATTCAAGGGTACCTTCCGTAGTCTTGTTCATAGTAGTTTTATGCCGAATAAAATAGGCCTTGAAATGGATGGCCTTACTGTTGCTCTGATGAAATGTTGGCTCGATAAAATTGAGAGCAAAAAATGCTGGATATTTCTGGAGTATTGTAAATGGAGGAACTTTAAGATTCAAGAAAGGACATTAAAATCATAAACAGAAGATGAATAGTGCAGATGGTGTTGTGTTAGATTATGTCCTTTAGTGATATATAATGAACTCCCTCTGTTTGTTTTGCATCACCGTGAACATCGCAAACTTTGGTTTCGAAAACCAACCTTTCAAGTAGGTTAGACGTTGGAACTGTCATCTTCCATGATACTCTAAATTTCGTTTCGCGCTTATATCATTAGAATGTGTTGCATTTTTGGTTTAGGATTCAATTCCTTTTATGGGGCAAGACAGTGAGCATACAAAAATATGCTACGTGTACTCCGGGCAGGCACCAAGTGGACAAAAAAATCGCACCTTAAGGCAAAAGGGGAAGCAACTTTGGTGTATCGCTTCGGAAATCCAGGCTTTGGCTGTAACCCAATCATTCCAGAACGATTTTGCGGTAACTGGACGGACACTCTCTCTTGGACTCGGACGGAACATTGGTTAAACGTGAATAGAGAGTGATGCGAGAAAATGAGGCAGTGACGAAGAGTAGCTTTTAGCTTACCTTACTTTACTGACATTTGAGGTAACACCTGTCAGCGCCATGGAAGTTAAAAGAAATAATCAAACGAGTGAAATCGCAGTGTCGCTGCGGAACTCTGAACCGCTCTATAGCAATCCAAAGAGGAAAGTGCAAGCTCTTACAGATCTCTACCGATGTTCATCAAGGAGGCGGCCTTTCGCCACTCCTCCTTGTTCTTGTCGTAGGCACTGACGTGCAGCAATTTCAGCGATCGCCATCCTAAATACTACTTCCAGAATTACACTGCAAAGCTGATCTCAAATGACTTCATAATGACCTACTCGAATAAAACAGAATCATCATTGTCAGTGACTGCGACCTGTTGAGCGATTCGTGTATCTCAAATGTATGCTATTAGTCAACAAAGAATTGCGTTATAAAATCACTTAGGGAAACTTGGAGACAATGGCGTGAGCGTATGGATAAGGTGGGGTTCCACAACGGGCGTGCTTTGCAATCGATGTTCGTTCTGTTGCTCTTGTACTTCCGACTACTGGCCGAATTCTAAACATAATGAACGCCGCCTCGCGGAAATACAGACGAAAATGGTGAATTGGGTCAGTGGCGTAACCCGAGGTGAGCACTAACGCAATGGCTACATCTAACGTTTTTGGTCGTATCGACATGTGATTCGCGCTCATGAGAATTGACTAAGTTCGGTATCATCGATGTCGAAGGGAAACGACCTAAAACGCCTAGATAAACCAGATGGTAGTTTGAAAGTTGACCTGGATCAATCTTATGTTCAAGAAAGAATATAATTCAGACGAGCCGGAAATGGACTAGGTTAGTTTGTAATGAAGAATCATGCGGGAAGCGTAGGCCGCATTTTTCCAAAACAAGAAATGCGAACAAAGCGATATGAGGTACGGATGAAATAAAGCTTGGAGAATTTTTTGAACTCTAACAAATAAGAAAATGGAAAAATTATCTCTCTTAAGAAATCCGGGATGGAGGTGGTGGTTGGGGTGATTGCGCGTCGACTTCTTGATCTCGTTACGCTTGATTCAAATCCTGGACATCTTGAATGTTAGTCTACGTATTCGTGCTGCACTTGCCCAGCATTAAATATGATTATAATGACACTGAAGCACATTTCCATTGAAACCTGAGACTGTACGGATACCCTATACTCCACACAGGAGTGAACAGGAAAGATACATAGTGTATAAAATACTGGATGACATCAATTTACGCGCTTTTGGGTAGACAGAGTGTTAAAAGAGGAGAATCATCTTATATTTGGAATTCGATGAATATTGACGAAAAGGTCCACTATTGCCGAAAAGATCATACATGTCTCCCTGCTATAAAGGCCAGGAAATGTGAAGTGGCCCTTTCGACATTTCTGGCCCTCTTGCGAAACCACAAAAATATTTCCTGTGTATGATTTGCGATGAAACGAAAACCACAAGTCACTATTTTGGCTGCGTTCTCAGGATACCAACAATCGAACAGAAAAGCTGCCTGATCTCCAAGTGGATGGCAGCATCAAAACCAGAAAACAACTTATAAAATGAATGGTTCGTAAAAAATCCATGAAAGAGAAGCAAACAAAGAAGCAGCATGAGTAATGATAGAAATAAAGCACTTCACGGGGCCTGCCCCGTGCCCAAGTTTCTAAGGACGACCCCTTCTATCAAGACTTGAATTTGACTTCTTTTATGGCGATTGTGGCGATGACCAGACTCAATCGTTTTTCGATACGAAAATATCGCTCCGATGGGATCGGCAGTTTATTCCTTGTAGCTATTGCACATCCTTCGTCAAAACAAAAATTGCAAACTCTCATCTTCGTGGCGACCGCACTTTGCCCTATTGTAGTTACACGATCCTGGCGAAAATTATAAGCGTTACTGAAAAATCAACTTTGCCAGAATCCCTGGGGGGTGGCATCATAAAAACGTAAAAGGCTGGCTAAAGATCTAGTGAAGTGTCCTGTCGATTTTTAGGCTGCTTAGAAAGTGACGTGAAGGAAATGATCACTTTTCAGCCCCAGAGTACCCACCTTTCCAACAAATACCAAAACCGAATTCGGGAAATATAATAGAAACTTTTTACTTCGTACCACAGTCGACTATGGATGGAAAAAAAAAATGTACACCCCCTCCCTCCCTTTACACACTTGGGGATCCCGTCTCCAAAATTGAACGAAGAAACTCACTGTATGTATGGTCGCTCATAGTCTCCACCTTACTATCAAATTTCGTATCAATTGTTTCAGAGAAAAGAAAGGAAAAGGAAGCCGGGGAGAAATAATAAATCTGAGAACTTGAGAGAAACAGGGAGCACCCGCACCAGGCGCGGAAGTTTTACTAACAAGTTAGCAGAATGAAGCCTTATAACTACGATGCTTACCTTACCGAGGCAAAGAGGAAAACCCGATTTCTGACGGAATGAGCATATTGGAGTGGGTTGAGTACTTTGATGAGTTGCTTAGCAACCAAAATTTCGGCGAGTTGGAGGTCCCGCCGACTGAAGATGACGGGCAATTGCTGCCACTATCAAGCATGAAAGAAACAGTCCGCGAAATTCATCGGGTTAGAACCATAAGGCACCAGGAGCCGATTGAAATACTGCGGAATGGGTTATATATGGTGGCGACCAACTATACCAGACGGTTCATCAATTGATGCACCAGGTCTGAGACATCGAATCAATGTCTAACGACTGGCAACGAGGCATTATCTGTCCCACACATAAATAGGGGAATATCACTCAGTGCAGCAATTGTAGAGGTATCACGTTGCTGAATACCATCTATAAGGTATTCTTCGTTATGTTTTCTAGGTCGGATAGCCACATACGCCCAGAACATCACGGGCCCATACCAAAAAGGCTTCACCCCAGTCAAATCAGCAACAGATCAAATTATCTCTCTGTGGCAGGCGATGGAAAAACTGCTGGAATGTAGCCATCAGTTACACCATCTTTTCATCGACTTTAAGGTCGTCCATGCCAGGGTAAAACTGTACACGGCCATGAGAGAATTCGGTAATCCACCGAAATTGATAAGACTGACTAGGCTAACCCTGACCAATGTGGGAGGCCGGATAAAAGCAGCAGGATCACTCCGGAGACCATTCAACATCAACAACGGGCTAGGAAAAGGGGTTGCCCTACCATGTGTCTTCTTTAACATGACCCTGGGAAAAGTGATCCGCGATGCAGATGCTAATGCAAGAGGCACCATCTTCTTCAAGTCCATCCAACTACTGGCCGACCCTGACCTGGCTTCTTTGAAAGAGAACTTGAGAACTCTTGGCGGCGTTCGAGAGAAGAATCCTCCGAAGAATTTTTTGGCCCATACATAAGGATGGACAATTTCGTAACCTATATGTCGATGAAATCTATAACCAATATCACAACCCTCTCGCTGAACAGGCTGCGGTGGGCGAGTCACTTAATCCGCATGGATGAGGGTGATGCAGCCCGGAAAGTATATAAGGGCAATATCTCTGGTCGAAAATGAAAACGAAGCAGACCCTGCCTGAGATGGAACGATGGCGCAGCTCAGGACGCCGGACAGCTTTTAGCGATATCGAATTGATGGACCTCGGCGCAAAACAGGGGTGTCTGGAGTTCCTCATAAAGGCAGGCCTAGACCGGATACCGGGTGTTATGCCGTTGATGATGATGATAGTGTATACCTGTGAGTTTGGACTTAAGAATATAATCAAAGTATTCCCTGCGTGTTGTGAGAAGCGACTAAAAAGTGTAGAAATTTGTGGGCTAGAGTCCTGCAAACTTGGATAGGGACTGATCTATTGATAGCGACCTTTAGCTATTGATAACTAACTATGAAATGCGCACACTCCTCGATAACGGTAGCGAGGGTCAGAATGCTCGCTTTCTGCGGCTTGAGCGGAAATTCCAGCGATATAAGCTGGACATTGTTGGCTTAAGCAAAATAAGATCGTGGGACTCTGGAGAGTACTTCTCTCCCTCTTGTCCCACCTGTGGCAATGTGTTTCTGTACTCTCTAAAAAGCAGACTCGAGTCCGATGTCGGGCTGCTTCTAATTTCTGCCGCAGAGCGCGTTCCCTTGACCTGAGAGCCGGTTTCTGACGGAAATCTAACTGCCAAATTCCAGTCCAGGTTAAGGAGCATCACAACAGTAAAATGCTAAGCTCCAACGGAGGCCCATACGGTCAATAGGGAGAAGAATGCTTTCTACGAGGAATTAAATTTTGTTAGGGCAGGATTCCTAAAGATGACATTATAATTGTGATGGGTGATGTGAATGCCAAAGTGAGATCGGACAACACCTTGCTCGGCCATGTAGCAGGGAAACACGGTCTTGGCGACCGAAACGGTAATAGTGGAAGGTTCATGGATTTCCGCACCTTTAACCGCCTCGCCATTGTTGGCGCATTGTTTGGGGGCAGAGCCTGCCCTTGGACGAGTAATCTGATCAACCACTTCGCGATCGACAGTGCATTAAGATTTTTCTACTGGATGTTCGTAACAAGAGTGGCGCGACAATCTAAGTTCAACGTTGACGGCTTGTATCATCCAGCTTTCGCTTGACAGTGAGCAATCATGCTGATCGAATGGCAGATATACCCGCTTGAGAAGGTCGATGAGAATTGGTCTGCCATCAAAAATGCTCATTTTCCGGGTGCTACACAGGTCATCGACCGCGTCTCGAAGGGCATCATAGGATCTGGCTGACCTCGTCGAAATCGTGGAAGCAGATCGATGAACGG
The DNA here is from genome assembly GCF_905115235.1 of Hermetia illucens. NCBI lineage: Eukaryota > Metazoa > Arthropoda > Insecta > Diptera > Stratiomyidae > Hermetia > Hermetia illucens. The sequence continues at coordinate 148,916,436 of NC_051850.1, forward strand.
AAAGGATTGAAGGTTCAACTGACCGCTGCGGGTGACAGCGGATATGATGCGCTCAAACTGCGACACCGAGCGAAATCCCAAGAAAAACAGCATAGTCTAGGCTGTGACAAAAGAGAATTCGCTATTGCGCTAGTCAAGGAAACGGAAAATGCTGCAATTCGCAATGATTTCAGGAATGCATACCGCATCACAAAAGAGCTTGCATGTGGTTGCAAATCTTTCGATGGTCCTCTGAAGGACGTCATCGTTCGAGTTCTCATCCACGATGATGAACAGCTGAAGAAGTGGAAAGAACACTTCACCACGTCGTTACTCGTATAACATCTGGTGAGCTTCCTCCCTTTGTGGATGAAATGGCTAGTCATCGTAATATGGGGACATGGATTGTTCAGAAGAAGAAGAATTATTTCGGCCATCAATGCACTGAAACGGGGAGAAGCCGTTTTGTTTGACGGTCTCCCCGTTGAGTTATCTAACGCTCGACCTGCAGTTACTGCAGACCGTCTGCTTGCACTCGCACGCAAATCCGAAACCTTTCCCAGAGAGTGTCCCAGTATTAAAAACGGCATCGATAATAAGAAAAAATCTTATATCGCATCGATAATAAGAAAAAATCTTATTATCGATGCCGTTTTTAATACTGCCTTGTCCGGACGTCGTGGGAGAATTCAATTGACGATGACATTTTTCCTCAAACACCTCGAATACGCTGATGAGACCTGCTTGATCTGTCACCTGGCCAAATTGCAGTGGATTTGGAAAGAGAGGCAAGTAGAGTAGGACTGAAGAGAAACACCAAAAAAATCGCTCCCGCTCCCCCCTATCTGCATTAATGGGCAGATCATCGAAAGCGTCGACCAATTTGCATGTCCAGGAAGCGTGGATGATGGCACCGAACTAGATGTTGCTCGACGCATTAACAGCGGTAAATCCGCTTTTGCTGCCCTGTCTGTACCAAGATCGAGTTGATACTGTTAGAGTGTCCTTTCTATGTTGCTATACGGAAGCAGCACATGGAAAGTGAACCCCGCTGTTTCCGAAAAGTCGCGCTGGCCTGACACTATCCGAAAAGAAGAACTTGGTCATCATTGGTCCATACCAAAGAGACATCACTCCAGGCAAATCAGCATCAGATCAGATTTTCTCTGTGTGGCAAGCGTTGGAAGAATTGTTGAAATATGGACATCAGTTGCACCATCTTTTCATCGACTTTAAAGCCGCTTATGATAGCATAGCCAGGGCAAAACTGTACACGGCCATAAGAGAAGTCGGTATCCCGACGAAATTAATAAGACTGACTAGGCTGACCCTGACCAATGTGCGATGCCAGATAAAAGCAGCAGCATCACTCTCGAAACCATTCAATATCAACAACGGTCTAACAAAAGGGGATGTCCTATCATGCGCCCTCTTCAACCTTGCCCTGGGGACAGTAATTCGCGATGCAGATATCAATGGAAGAGGAACCATTCTCTTAAAGTCCACCCAACTAGTGACCAACCATGATGATATTACTATTATGGGAACAACAGCCCGAGATGTACTGTCTACCTTCATCCAATCCGAGTAGGCGGCATGAGATCTTGGGCTGTATATTAATGAGGGCAACACGGAGCACATGGTGGTAACATCAGTGCCAAAGAGCAAGGAACCAACAACATCGAACCGCACTAGCCAAATGGAAAAAATAAAGAGAGGACACTAAAAGTTTGAGACCGTTGAAAATTTCTCCTATCTAGGGTCGAAAATTACAACCGATAAAAGCTATGACGATGAAATCCGCGCACGGTTGTTGGCTACCAACAGAGCCTATTTCAGCTTACAAACACTCTACCGCTTGAAACGTCTCACCATAGGATCAAAGCTCTTACTGTACAAGACTGTGATCTTGCCAGTCCTTATGTATTCCTCGAAATAGTTAAAAAATTGGGAACTCTTGGCGGCGTTTGAGAGGAGAATCCCCTCAAGAGTTTTTGGCCCCCTACATGGGGATGAACGATTCCGTAGCCTACATAACGACGAAATCTGTAAACGATACCACCACCATCTGGTGGATAAAATCCGGCTCAGCAGGTTGCGGTGGGCGGATCACTTAATCCGTATGGATGAGGATGATCTAGCCCGGAAAGTCTAAAAGGGCAATATCTATGGTAGAAAAAGAAGGCGAGGCTGAGTTGGTGGACTTCGGCGCAAAACTGGGGTGTCTGGAGTTCCTTGTTAAGGCAAGCCTAGACTGGATACCGGTTCTTGTGCTGTTGGTGATGATAAATGGGGTGATACATTTTTGGCGCATAACTTCTAGCGCCTTCTATAATTCTTTGAAGGCTAAAAGAAATTTTATTAATAAGTTTCATTGCCGTATGTAATAAAGCAGTTAAGAAAAAGATATTTGAATTTTGTGTAATTTTTGCTTTTTTTAGGTTACTAGTACGTTAAACGAAACCGAGATGCTCTGTCAAAGGGAGTAGTCCAGTACAATTGGCCATTAAGTTCTGAGTGTTCAAAGGTTATGCCTTTCCCCCACCCCATACACAAACACACACCGCGATGCGCCCTCTCAAAAAATGCTTGTTGGGCTGAAATTCTGAAGTGCCAGTCAAAAATTCGAGGTGCGATGCGATTTCCTCACTTTGTATCTGGGGTGAGCATGCTATTCTACTATTAGACATTGATGTCTTACCATGACGAAATAGCAGAATGAGCAGCTATCAAGAAATTGGATGCAGCTCGTTTCTCAAAGATGTATTCAATCTTATTGAAAGTCGTTCCATCTGGCGGGACCTACTTTTTCTTGTGTATCCTGCGGTGGTCAACGAGGTTGCCATGTTTTTACTGCAAGCAATTTCAATGAGCTTGCTTCTGTTCTGGTTAGTCATATCTTGGAGATTGTTGTTCACATAATTCGGTTTCAAGACAATATAAAAACGTGAACAGATTGTCGATCGGTTGAACAGCCCCAACTTGGTGGACCAATCAGCTCTTCACCATTGTACGACTCAGGAAACTTACCTATCTCGTCTGCTACTATGGATGGTCCAAGGGTACCAGTGTGAAGGTGGAGTAAGATTTGGCACTAGGACTATAGGAGTTAAATCCGCATGCATTACTCAGGTACTCATTAAGGATTTCGATGCCTGATCTTCAATCCCAATCGAGACACCTGGTACTGTTTAATCGTTCTGTTTCAACATTTTTTGGACTCTTGAATATTGTATATATTGGCGCTTCTCAAATGTTTTTTGAAGGTAGAATGAATCCCATAAAGGAAGGTTAATCAGCGTATAACAAAGCGAAAGGGCGGTGAGGAGGGATTAAGTTCGATGTAAAACCCACAACGGTTTGAAAGTTTATTTTTAGGTATCCTTCCTTCAAAAGCAGGTCGAGCTATTCTAGTCATGAAACCGGATTCTTCATCCCCTTCAGAATTCTTTCTTTTTTGTGAAAAAAGAAGTGACATCTATGCATTTTTGTTATTCAATGGAGAGTTCTTTTAATGACCGTGATCATACTTCAACAAGTTACAATCAAAATTTTCCATGGTAAATTCTTTTTCTACAATTTATTGTGTTTCTTTCTATAAAGAACAACTAACCAAAATGTAAACCCCTTATGCTTACATATTTCAAAACAGATGCAACAAAATAGCAGCCCCAATTCAACCACCCTTCACATAAATTTTTCCCAAGGCAATAAGGGTACAGTAACCACTACACTTCATCCCCAAAAACAAATTGAAGAAGCAACATGAAGTGGAAATTATTTATCCAGGATCCTAGCCAGCATACATATTTTATATGAGCCCAACTACCAGCAGTAAGGACTATTCTATGCATTATCATGCTTGCTCCTTCCTACAGTTTGGACAGAATCTTCACATCACACTGGCACTTATTCATCGTGGAAATATCCTTGACGCCCTCACTTTGTCGAGCCTGATGGTCATAATTGCGATATATTCTATGAAGTGTATAGTCTGTTTCGTTCCCTTTAACTTAAGGGAGTCGGAATAGGAGGGCTGTGTTGATTTGCTACAAATATCTATGACTAATTGTGCAGACAGTAAGCGGGACTTGAAGTATGAGCATTTTTAAACTCTTAAGGAAAAATCTTCGATTCGAAAAGATACTTGGTAGGCGGGATATGGTTAACAATAATTCCAATTAAGCAATCCAAATTGAGTGACTGGAATAGATAGAAATTATCTAAAGGTCGAGCTTCAAGAAAGCAGCCCTGAACTGAACACCATCAAACAACAGCGGAAGCGCTGCATAGAAGTCAGCTTGGTATCATCCATCGAATGCCGGACGGACGGTACACAATTCATAAGATTGAAGTTTGACAAGTGCTCCCTGGAGGACTCGAAGGCTTATTATGCTCACGAACTCAAAGTTTCACTACCCACTAGTTTTCCTGACGCTACACTGCCCTCAGGATTTTCTCCATAAAAGGCGACCGTGTATTGTGGGGGGCTACTGGGCCCTTGGTGTACTGCAGCAAAGTATTCAGATAGAGTGTTCGATGATTGACGTCCGCACTCTCTATGTGGGAAAGGTAATTGCCTGCAAAGAAACTGAGTGTTTTAGCAACAATAGCTCATTTCGGTCAAGGACTAACCGAAAATACGAAAATTATTTTCTTTTGTTTCTTAAATCGTGTGGGTATACATGATTGAACAAATACCTGCAGGCACCTTCTTAGAGTGGAGTTCATACTTTGAAAATGACCGCATTTTTGGTATTTGGGGGTGTCTAAAAACACAGAAGTTACTCACGATTGGAAACTTGGCAAATTATAGTTTCCCAGTCCTTTTTCGATCTGAGGAGGATAGATATCGGCAAATGATAATAATTACGAGGCGCTTACCCCATCATTACCTAACTTCGCAATTCCTGATACAAATCAACAGGCTGACATGAACAAATCACACAATCGTCGACTGTGCATGCCCCCAGCTCAGTGCCTCCTTCCTTCAAATGTTTATATTTTTCCTGGCACTTTGTTTTCCTTCCTGGCCATTCTGATATTACGCCTGGTCCTGTCTTGTGTATTACTTTCGACTTTGAGGGCGTTTTTCGTTAATTCTCAACCACACTTATCTACGGGACCAGGCACAGCATGGGACAGCCCACACGCTGCACGATTGTATCTTCTCCCCAAGGACTCTTGAGGTATAATATCAGACCAAGACGTATTAACACATTATCCTATGAATTATTGTATTAACTACCGGCAATTCTCTTTGATTGGGGAACTGGGATTTTCACCCGTAATGGCACGGGATCAGACGGTAATCAATCCTGCAGCTACCTCTCTCGGACAGGTCCAATTCGTATGAATAGAATAATTTGTGCTCGGATCGGGAATTGAAATAATCGATTATTTGTATTGGAATCAATTTTGTTGTGAATGCATAAATCTTCTGGTATTAATTTTGTCGAAATTGTTTTGTTTCCTTTGATGATTTAGTTCCATTTTAATCCCAGAAAGTAAGGAAGGAAGGAATTCATGCAATTATTGATTGGATGGCCGCATATAAATAATTCTATTCAAGGAGCAAATTCTAAGGATTCTGGGGATTTTAGTTTATTGAATTAAAACAATTAAACAGAGTTTACATCCTTGTACTTACCAAACTACATATATCGGTATGATCTCGGCGTCACAGGGAGTAGGTGGGGTCAAGTCTACCCGGACTAATAATATTTACTACTAAGTCGGGAAGCCGCTACTCCGCAAAGATGGCGCCTTCACTGAAAGTATCCCTTGCTTTTTGTAAGAGACGACCAAATGGGAATCAGTGCCCTTCTTACGAATCATGACCGCACCACTAGCACAGTCTCATCTCTCGTTGTTCTGAAAACGCTGTCAACCTTCAGATCCATCAAGCGCCTATGCCCATACAGACGACGGGTAAAACAGAGTGATCCAGGTGCTTTGAAGTGTCCAAATGATAGTATAGTGGCTCCCGCCTTTTCATTGGTAACAATTGCCTCAATTTTCCTTGTAACACCTTCGTGTTGAAGGGTTGGTAGAAAGCGCCAATTCTTTTCGTTTCACTTCTGAGACCTGTTCTCTGCGTACTTCCAAGAGAGTGTGTATAGACTCAACCCGGTTTTCTAAGAAAGCCCAATCTGGCCGACTCGTCCTTATTAAGGACTCTGCATAGTCTGGAAGTTTGCCTTTCACCTTCCACTTCCACACAATATGCTGAAAAAGGGTCTCGTTTCGAACGATTTACGAGTCTCTTATATTCAAGCTGCGAATTCCTGAAGTTTAACCAGGCTTCTTCCGTATTGCTTTAGCAAGCACAATTTAGAGGTCGTCTGGTTGATTTCCTGAGATATACACGTTGGCTTCGGGAACGACAAGCCTCTCCAAAGCACTCTAAAAGCGTGCGATTCACAGTTTCCAATTGGGCTTTTATTGCGACAGGAGTCCTCAGTCTTCCAGGGAACTCCAGTTTGTTACCAAGATATTCATTGAACTCTGTCCAATCCTTTTTCCAGGGATTCCGTCTTTATATTACAGGCTGTTCGCCGCAAATAGTCAGACTAAATTCTAAGTAACGGTAATCTCAGAGTTAGATTTCATCTAAAATTTGCCAGTCTCTAATCAACCCTAACAAATTTGACGTACAGATTGTTAGGTCAATTACTTCACTTCTTCTTGGCCAACCTGATCCCTCCCCCTTCCCATCAGGCCAGCTGAAGTGATAAAATCCAACAGTTTCTCGCCTTTTGGATTGCATTTGTTACTGCCCCTACAAATATGTTGAGCGTTCGCACCAGAACCTATTAAGAGTTGAAGGCGACTTGATTCTGCACACACTACCAGATCCCTTAGTTCTTGCATCGACGGAGGGTAGAAAGAATCAAACGTAGGTAGGTATGACGTTTCCCTTCTTACCATTAACCTGGTATTGGGAGTCCTGGGAACAGAATTGTCTCAGTATGGTTCCCTCTAATAGTTTTAACATCAGAACGCAGGCTCTCGGTTTCGACAATTTCATATCGAAGAAAATTCTAGTCCCCTTGATCGATCCAATGCACATATTTTCTTAAAACGAACCCATGGCTTTTGAACTAGAAATATATAAGAAGAGTCCTGCAATTTTGCCAGCCTTGTCGCCATTAGGTAAGAAGAGGCTTTAGCATACTGCAAGTTAATTTCACTAATTCTTATGTTTGTAGACATAAGTGTAGTCTAATATGAAAACCGCCGCTAACTGAAAAGTCTGCTGCATTCTGTGTTGATCCCACCGATGTTACCAACTTGTCCTTACCTTCCGCCGAAAGTTCCGCTTTCATGCGTCCGAAATATCTGGACATCTTTGGTGGTGTAACAACGCCCACCTCCTCATTCCCAAGAAACTTCGCCTGCTTTCGCTGTGTATCCCGTTGTGGTTGGCTGGGAGCCCTCCCAGGTTCAGGGTGTCCAGGTTACATGGATCAGTTTCCACATACCGGAATAAGACCAGTTGGGTCCACATCACCAGCTTCCCTTTCTTCCTCTTTTCTTGGTAGAGGTGGAGGATAAAGTTCTGACAGACAAGCCTGTATTCCGTTCCCCCTTGTGCCTGGAGTTTCCATTTGCCGAGCCTTCAGAAGATCTGAGCCGGCTGAATTCTGCCTATTTGCTGATGGCATCAAAACGACGCACTACAGCGCTAACTAGGCTCCTCAAAGCGGGCACTTATACCTACTAACCTATGTCGACCAAGACGTTTTTAATTCGACTCTAGCAGGCAGAATTAACGGCGTTTTAACACTGCCAACACGATCCACCTGTTATTAATAGAATTTTGACAGGTTCACTACCGTCTTGATTGTTTCCATCGTAGAGTGAAGGTGGCGAAGTCCATACTGATACTGTCAGAGGCTACTGCCTCGTTCAGTAGTAGTCTGTAGAATACTATCTCCATCATGGGTGTCCTTAGTTTTCCAGGAAGAATTTTTAAAATCTCTCGGAATAAAATATGGCCGGTAATGAAAAATTCAGTCGCCTTCTGAATTATTGCTGGGGTCGTACCGTATTTGCGTGATGTTTTCTTGGTTTGTTAACAGCCTTTGGTCTATTTTATTCCATTTGCGATTGTTAGCTTTTATGGATGCGCCCATTAATTTTATTAGTTCCCTTCGTTGATCCGTCCTTGAGTTTCGGGATCAGTTAATCGTAGGTTAGGCCTCAGGGAATTGGACTAGAGGCTTTGTTCCCGAAGGTATACCCGTTCCTGACTATTATGGCCCGCTCCCTTGCACACAATGCGCTGGTAAACAACTTAGATTGCGAACAAAAACAAATCTAACGAGGAGATAGTGGAAATGAAGAGTGAGCTGGCTGTGTTTATACAGCAGCAGCAAGAAAATGCGCCACTCGCCCCAGCGCCCAGCGAAGGACGCAACAAGGGCTGAAATACCCGACGAGACATCGGGATGCGCAGACGGAGAGGAGGACTCGCAAAGTGACGCTGCACCGGCACAGGAGATGCGAACTTAGACAGTACCTAGCGGTACTATAATTCTGGAAAGAGGCACAGAGGAAACTGCCGAAACTAACAAAATGGTTTCGAATATAAGCCGAGTGGGAGGGCGGTCGTCTACTCTAGCGCAAGAATAAGAGGAAGCACTTATTAAGAAATGTGCGGCAGTTGTGAAGCGCATGCGATCTGTGGCGTTCCTCGAGGAAAACGTCAGCACTGAGGTGAAAAACGGGCTGATGGAGCTGGAGGAGCCCCTGGACAGAATTTCATATTATATGCGGACATAGAGAGTAAAAGAAAACCCGTGGGAGGCGCAAACAACCGCGCCTCTCGATGAGAAAACTGCGAGTACCAAATGGATCGCAGACAACACATTGCAGAGCGAACTTGAGAAAAACGAAAGGAGGAAGGGACACCCCAAGGAGACTTCACTCAGATACTCTCCAGGGCTCCAAAAAAGAAAGCAAAGAGGGACAAGCGACAAAAACACACCGCGGCATCAGAAAAGCCTCTGCTTATAATGAAAGCGGACACGAAGGACGGAGCACTGAAGACCGAAGATAGCGGAGCAGAAGCGTTTTCTATTCGTAAAACGAAAGGTGGTGGAATCCTAGTCGAACTAGGCTCAAGGGCAACAAATACAGCCACGTTCTGTGAGGCAGTCAAGAGGCTTCTGGGAGAGAAAGCTTTGGTTTCCAGCCTGGAACTCACGTGTGTCAGAGAGATGCGGAAGAGCGCTGGCAGCTGGAATCGTATTGCGCATTATGTTCGGGCTCTTCTTATTACGAAGAAGATTGAACTCGACCGGCGGAGGGATCGGACGGTAAGGGGTTCCCTGAACTAACAACAACTCCCTTCCTCCCCTCCCCTCCCGTTGGTGAAAGGAATTCCCTGACTTGAAGGCTCCCAAAGCCGGGAGAGCGGGAGGGCTAGCTCGAAGTAATGTGTCAAACGGTTCCAGGCTAGTTCTCTGATGACAGGGAGGTGTTTAGTTGGTAGTCCGCCAGCGTACTGTTGCGGGAGTCCAACACTCTGTGCGTAAACGCATTCACCTACCCTCCTCTCAAAAAAAAACTATGTATGCTTGACACAGCTGTGTGCTCGAAAAGCTCATCAGAAGTAGGCTCACTAAAGTGATACGCGCTGTCGGAGATTTATCTCCACGGCAGTTCGCAGTTGACGCTGTCATTCAAACCGTGGATGCCGTTCGACGAGCGGAGGCATATAGCCGCCGAACTTGACAGGTGGTGCTCCGCGTAACGCTTGAAGTCAAAAAAGACTTTAATCCCGTAAGATGGAAAGACATTCTAGGCACACTAGACAATACTTTCCACGTGTCGAATTATCTCTTATGGATATTGAGGGACTATCTGAGGAACCAGTCCCTGCTCTATAAAACGCTAGAGGGTCGGAGGAGGATGGAGGTCACGTCGGGGGTAGCACAGGGATCCATCCTAGGGCCGGACCTCTGGAACGCTACCTATGATAGTCTACTTAAACTCGACATGCCAGAAGATTCACGCCTGGTCGGTTACGTAGATGATGTCGCAGCGCTTGTTGCTGGAGGCACTGTTGAACAGGCGTAAAGCAGACTCCGCATATAAATGCGACGGGTAAGCGGATGGATGACTACTCATGGTTTCAACCTTGCACTGGAAAAAATCGAAGTAGTCATCCTGAATAAAAGAGAATTCCGCCCCTGCGTCCCATATCGTTCGGTGAGTCGATAATCGAGTCAAAACCAATGGCAAGTACCTCGGGCTGACTGTTGATACAAAGATGAGCTTTTTTGAGCAAATCAAAGCAGCAGCGAACAAAGCTGCAACTGGAGTTTTGGCATTAAGTAGACTAATGGCAAATATTGGGAGTCCTACGGCTAGCAGGCGACGCTTCCTGATGAATTCAACGCAGTTTGTCCTGCTCTACGGCGCAGCGATATGAGCTGATGCTCTTCGCAAGGAGATATATCGTAAGCGCGTACTGCACTGTCTCTGAACCGGCCATGATGGTGATCGCGGAAGTGATTTCCGTTGCCTTTCTTGCTAAGGAGCGTCAAGCCATATATATGCGCAAGGGAGAAGAGCTAAGGGAGGTGGTTGCTTGTGAAGAACAGCAACGCACTCTAGACGAGTGGCAGCTCTCGTGGCAAAATGAAATTAGAAGTAGATGAACTGCTCGGCTCATCGGCAACTTAGGTGCGTGGCTGAATCGGGAGCATGGTGAGACTTCCTTACCCAATTTTTAAGTGGGCCTGGAGGTTTTCAGCCTTACCTGCACAAGATTAGAAAGGCGCGATGATTGTGTGTTTTGCAAAGGAGTGCAATAGATGACGCCCACTACATTTTTTTTTCTTGTGGGGTGGGATGGGGTTCGTTAGCAGTTCTATTTAAACACAGGAGATCTCTTTCCAGACAATATTGTCGAGGAGATACTGAGGAGTGCTGATAGGTGGAGCCGTGTTGTCCATTACGTTCGGGTCCTTCTCGTTACTAGGAAAATAAAGCTCGACCGGTGGAGGATCCGGATGACAGGGGGTTCCTTGAACTGACAGTTCCTTTCCTCCTCTTCCCTCCCGTTGGTGAAAGGAATTCCCTGATTTGAAGGCTCCGCAAGGCGGGAGAGTTCGGGGACCAGCCCGAAGTAATGTGAGAAACGGTTCCAAGCTAGCTCTCTGACAATGGGGAGGTGTTTAGTTGGTAGTCCACGACGTACCGAACCGGGAGTCCAACACTCTAGGCGTAAATGCATTCACCTATCCTACCCCAAAACAAAAAAAGTCCTCACACTCCGGAAAGTGCTTAGCAACAAACTTTTCATGCGCTTACCGGTTAGCCCATTCTTTATTTCTTGATTACGAAAGTATTTATCTGTTTGTCAAATTGCAGGATGAGGATGTGCGTCAACCGCGGTTTGTTTCATGCAAAGTGCGAAGTTAAAATCAAGTTTATTCATGCGACCATATATTTTGTTGTTTGTCCATCCTACTCAACTCGTGGAATCGGTTACAAAAGTTGCTCATCTACATATGTATGTACATTGAAATATAATTGCAAAACTTTTCATCAGTGATCGATATTTAACTCAGCGAATATTTCTTTGCCAGTTCTTGGGAGCGGATTCCCTTACCGAAAACTAGATGTCCCACTTTATTATTCCTTGCTCAATTTACTCTCTGCCGAAAATCATGGGTGATGTCCCTTATATCCACTGTGGCCGTCTTGACCACAAACGAGATTTAGTCTTGGATGGATTCGACCACTAGTATAATTCATGCGACATATTCTTTGTCCAAAACTTAACCGCAGGAATTGATTCTCCACATATAGAATGGCGAATTTAGGGCGGCTCTTTCCAATCGTTCTTTTACTTGAGATTCGATTCGAGCTCTTTGACTTGGACCCGGGGGCCGAGACTTCACTGCAGGCTGCACACATTGCAGCCCTTTCATTCCATTTCCGTCATGTGCTCCACTGATTCCCTTCATGGCTTCCTGGCAACGTTCCATGTGTTCGAAATCACGTTCTGTGAAATATTTCTTGGATGCCATATTTTCTAAACTGTTGAATAAATCCAGACTAGGGAGAAGCTTCCCAGGGGTTTCAATAATATCCATTCGCTCATCTTGTTGTCTCCGCAAGCAGTATGCACTCATAGCTATATATGATTGGCTGGGCGCTGGCATACATTGACAGTATTTAACCCAAAACTGGTTTTATCCCTGAATATCGCAAAAGGATAATGATATTTTCTAATAAAGTATGGCTTCTAGATATCCAGGATAAATCTAATGAGTTGCCGAATTATTGCTTAAATAACTGGATGTGGGGACAAAACTCAAGAATTATTGAATTGTTCAAATGATATGCGGAATTCATATCCTTAACGAAGGGTTAAACATAGCAGTTCAATGCAGTCAAGTCCGCACAGGAACTAAAACAATTTTCGGGAGTATCCTTATGACATATTTCCCAAAAATAGAAAATTTTCCAGTAAAATTGTGTTCCCAGACACACAGAACACAACCATCTGCCCACAACCCCATTTTCTGACCCCATTCCTACTGTACTTCCAGAAAATCTTCAAAGGCAGATTGTCGGGAGGATGAGTCGCTATGAACCGGAATTATAGGGTGGCATTGGAATATTTCTTCAATCCATTTGGAAAATCAAATTCCATTAAACAAATTACAAAAACATGCGGAGTCGTGAAAAAGCTACTCTCACTTTTTGAGTAGCGCGACTATTCCGAGTTTGGAATGCTCTCACGGACGACTGTAATTCACCCTGTCGATTTTTTCCCTGTCCTTTCTCATTTCATAGCGTTTTTTCTAACCGCGCGTGGGAGAGGTTCCAGTAGATTCCGAGAAGACACAGCCATGGAGAAGGAACCTCAGTTACAGAATTGAACTCGGCATTCAACCCCGAATAGAAAAAAACGTAAGAAAGAGAGAAACGGGAAAAAAATTGGCCATTGAACGAGATAAAATGCCGGGACTTATGTTTCATATTAAATTCGTATTGAGATCGCATTATCCTTGGCTACATTCTTCTGCATCAGCGTCTTCAGTCGAGTGCAAGATGAAGGATTAAATACCGATGGCTGCGAATGGGAACTGCGCGCCCGGTGCGGTGCGTTCGGTTCATGATTTAGAGCTTCCGATGGGGTGGTGATGGGACACGAGGGTGGGTTTCCTTTGGAGTTCAATTTAATGATTTGCTTGCGGGTCGAAATTAGACGAAAGCGGTAGTAAAATTTGAAAGTCGTAATTCTCTTTCCTTGATAACAATGAGCGTCTGGTTTTCGTTTTTTATACTTTTAGGAGAATTGCACGTTGCTAGGAATTTGGAGGGATGAATGTTAGCAGTGAATGTGGTTCAAGTTCACGTCACGCTTCAATGCTCTATTATGGAAACCTGTGTTCCGGAAACGAGTAGAGTATGATGAATAAAGTTTGAAATATTTACTTGACTCGGGCTAATATTACGCTGGTAAACCACAAGGCATATAATATTAGAGTGTAGTTGTCAAATGCACTCAAGAACTAGAAGAGGGATTATAAATGAAAAGCGGAGACGTGATAAAACTGGAACTAAGCTTCAACCTCTATTGCGTTGACCAGTCAACTGATTGTGGTTGTGATTCCCCTTATGCGCAGGGGATGAGTGCTCATACTTCGTTGTTTTTCTAATCGAAGACAGTCTAAGATTAATTTCTGGAATGTGCGCACGCTCCTCAACAATGGTGCTCGCTTTCCCTAACTCAAACATTGATTCCAGCAATATAAGCTGCACTCGAAAGTGAAGTAAGATGTGGGACTCTGGAAACTACCCCCCTTATTTTTGTATAGCCCTGAATTGTTCCTGGAGGCTACCGCTACCGCCTCGTCATTGGTGACACATTATCCAAGCACAGAGTTAGAGTTGAGTGATCGTCGCCGTACGAGCATCCAGGCTCACCACATTGCGATCAGCAGTAGATTTAGCGTTTATCTCCTGGATGTGCGTAACAAGCGAGGCACTGGAATTGGCCCTGAAAGGGATCATCATCTGATGGTTGCTTCTCGTAGGGTTAGGATGTTACCACCCCGAAAATTCAACATCGGCCGTTGTTCGACCTTGGAGAGTTATCTTGAATAACCCGCTTAAGAATACTGCTAAGTGTAGGGCCGCCATGGAAATGCTTTTTTATCAGACGCTATACATGTCATCGGCCACCTCCGGAACAGGCGTCACCAGATGTGGCTGACTGCGGAATCGCGGAAGTGGATCGATGAACGGAAGGTATTGTTTGCTAAATCGCTGTGAGTAATGGCATCAAATTCAGAGAAGTTTAGCATTTTACTGGTCAGGGAGGCAGAAGCTCTGCAGATCATAATAATTTCAAAAGTATATCCCGCGTCACGAATGAACTTTCGTTCATCCTGTGAAGAACGTTGATTGTCGACTCTTCATCGACGTTGACGAGTAGCGGAAGGGGTGTCCTTGGTTTCCTTGGTTTCTCCTAGTATGCTAGTCGGTGAAGTCTCCACCATAAATGCACTCAAACGAAATAATGCCGCTGGTGCTGCAGTTTCTGCAGATCTTTTAGTTCCTAGGAATTGTCGCGGCACATCGGGGCACAAACCCCCGAACACATTACCCGCGGGGAAAACGTCTCCGCCCATACACTGAACTGTCGCCGACACAGCTAGCGTAAAAAGTGTCAAAAGCGCTAAAAATCCGATGCTAAACTGGTGACCCCGACAACGGCACAGAATCAATGTCGGGAATTCGATCTTCTGAGTGAAGTGTTTTGTGATCGTGATAGCATCCTCAGGATTCATTCAAATTCCACGTTAATTCCACTACCAGAGTTGTCTGCGAAGGATCTCGCTTCGATACAATTACAGTGTGAGAAGCTTGTCAACAGAAAGTGGAAGGAACACGTCGATAGCGTGAAAACTTTTTTCTACGTATCAATTCTCCTTGGCGGTCAAAGGGTAGTATAGACCCCAGTGCAAAATGTGGATTGGTATCCACGATGGAGCATAAAACCTAGGAAATGCCTGCTGAACCATTATCAACAGCTCTACTACCAAATCCTATTTCCACCTCGCTGGGAGTTCTTTTTTCATGAAAAACCGCAGACGAAGAAGGATGAAGGGGAGTCTCCCGAGCCTAAAAACAGGACAAAATGTACCAACTGCACTGTGTACCCTACACGGAAAACCATAGTTACGAAGCCACGGAAGAAGCCTCGGACAGGATAGATATCAAAATGAACACTTGGGTTCGTGGCAAAAAAAACTCGGAACTCTTGGCTGCGTTCGAAAGAAGATTCCTCCGAAGAATTTTTGGCCCCCTACATGGGGATGGACGATTCCGTAACTTACATAACGTCGAAATCTATGAGCGATACAACGACCGTCTGGTTATGGATAAAATCCAGTTCCACATGTTGCGGTGGGCGGGTCACACCCGAAAAGTCTATAAGGGCAATATCGATGGTAGAAAAGGAAGACGAGGCAGATCCTGCCTGAGATGGAAGAGATGGTATGAGCCAGAAGGCCAGGCAGCTTTTAGGGATATCGAATTGGTGGACCTCGGCGTAAAGCCGGGATGTATGGAATTCTTTATTATGGCAGGTCTAGACCGCATACCGATTATTGTGCCGTTGATGATGATGATGAATTCTCCTCGCCAGAGGATGGTGACTGTCATTTTACTGTTGCAAAGACCACGGATTATTCAGTAATTGTGTGGTGTGGACGCGTTTGTCTTTTCGCAAATCGCAACAATGGAATCCAATTAAACTCACGACAAATCATGGGCTTCCACTATACGATCTGAACTCTCAACGCTCGTGTGAAATTTTTCTTTTGTCAACTAAGATAGAATTTTGGAGAAAAAGCTGAATTTCGTTGCCTTCATTGGATACACCGAATAGGAAAACAATCCGACGAGGATTTCACGCTACCGCTTGCATCGGCCTCTCCATTCCACTTTCTTCGATTCAGTCGTTTGGTTCCGCTTTTGCTTCACTCACTAGCGTTACATGTCTTCTGAAGACCTCGCAAGCGCAATTCGCACTGTAACAACGATCGCAATCAGGGTGCCTCCTTTTTGGTGGCGTGATTCAGCCAATTGGAGGTATAATTTGCGCTCAGAGGCACCACAGTGGACGCCACGCATTTGAATCACCCACTTGTAAGAATTAACGGGTACTCACTGAGTGAAGAAGCAAAGCTGAATAACTTTCTGAACAAGTTGTCGCTGTGCAACCGCGCCCCAGCCACCTGCTTCGCGAAATGAGGCAGCTAGACGGAGATATGCCTATTCTGTTGGAAATCAGAACAGAGCCTAAATAAGCTTTTAAGTTGTCAGGAAAAAATTTCACCTACGGAAACGACATTCTTTCCATTGCTTTCGAAGACATTGCCGACCATCGCATTCGAGCACTTCTCTGAAAATATTGCAACTCACTACTGAAAATAGTTTCTCTCAGCTCTCTCTCTAAGCACGATGTGCAGCACAACAACACTACGGGCATCCCGATCTTCTGAAAGCTGTGTCCCCTA
The DNA here is from genome assembly GCF_905115235.1 of Hermetia illucens. Lineage (NCBI taxonomy): Eukaryota > Metazoa > Arthropoda > Insecta > Diptera > Stratiomyidae > Hermetia > Hermetia illucens. The sequence continues at coordinate 148,932,971 of NC_051850.1, forward strand.
TTACCCTAGAAGTTAGCTGCTTCAAAGAAAGAGCTCGAAGATCTCATGGAGCACTGTATTTGTAGACTTTCTAATAGCTGTTGGCCATTTTCACTCCATATGGTACCTACGCCAAACGGCGAATGGATATTACGGCATAATCATGTGTCGTGGCCCTCGAGAATGGATCTCGCACTTTGGTATACCAGCCGTAATCAGGACGGACCAGGTAATTCAGTTTGGGTCTACCGTTTTCTCGGAGTTAGCTCCTGGGTTTCAAACGTCACAGGCTCACTGCATATCATCCGCAGTCCGACGGAATGTTGGCACCGGATATTAAAGATCGCCTTAATGGCTCGCGGCAATCCGTCGTGGCCGCAGTCCTTACCTTTCGTCTTCCTCGGTCTTCGCATTGCATATCGGGAGCTCGGCAGGGATGGTGTACGGGGAGAATCTGGGACTCTCCAGTGACCCTGTGGTGGGTCTCAGAGCGGGGTTAAGCGACTCTGAAAGCGTCTGCTCAAGTACGCGGTTTCGAAACTGCGGCCGACTCCGTCTTTCTGACATACGACGTCGAAGGTCGACATCCTTAGCGACCTCGAGACATGCTCGCGGGTCCTCATTAGGTTGGACACTCCTCGGAGGCTGTTGCTCCACCATCTGAGGCCACTTTGAGTCCTGAAGCGACGAGAACACTCTTTCTAGGTCGACTTTCAGAACGGGCCCAAATGGTTCTCTTTGCCGAGGCTGAAGGCCTTGGCCGAACTGGGGTACGCTCTGAAAAAGCCTAGTGACCCCATTGGTGGGATAACGTCCCAGGTTTGTCCCTTAAAACCGCGCGATTCAAGTTGATGTGCAGTGGTGTTGCGGCACATAGGAGGCAAGAATCACCGACTGCATTGCCGGCGGAACGAAAACATCACTCCGCCGGCGGTCTGGAACGTTACCTTTTCAATTCCTTCTGGTTCGGACCGCCGCGAGTGCAGAAGTATTCGCCTTGCTTTTGTTTTCTTTTCAACTTGTCGAGTGTTTTTAATATTGAGTCCATCGTAAACTCACATTCCGTGGGCAAAGTGTAAAAGCAACTAAAAGCGCTAAGAATCCGTCGCCAAAGAATCCAGGCGTGTAGACTGCGAGACCTGAGGGGGTATCCACGTTCCCTGGGTTGCAAAGGTAATAATAATAACCCTGGAACGCATCAATGAACACCTCGAAAGTGTGATCGACAGAGAGCAGTCTTGTTTGTGCTCAGGATCTTATAGCATTGACAATATCAACAGCCTGCGGATTATTTTGGAATAATGGACGATAACTTCGAAAAGGCTTTACACAGCGTAAACAGGAGGTATTTGCGGCTTGATTTACGCAGGAATCACGAAGAAGCAAAGTGCCGTGTTCTCGATTGAGGTCAAATATTGGAGAAAATTTGACGAGTCTTGCCAGTTTCGATAAGGAGAGAAATACGGTCAATTTGAAGATACCCAGATACCAAGAAAACCAAGGTTTTCAGTCTGATGGCTCATCGAATTCTTCCTACCTAGGAAGTGTTATTTCTGCCGAAAGTGCTGCCGAACTTAATGTAATTGGACGGATGATCAGTGTTAAACCCACCTTCACTATCTTTTTTAAAATTTGGAAATGCAGTTATCTCAACACCAAGAGCAAGTTGAGACTGTTCTATGCTAATGTTCGTTCTGCAGTGTTATATTATAAGCAGATGCAGCGTACTTGGTGGGAACGTCCAGCGACTGGAGGTGTAGGACTACATTAAGGACACTGCGTGGGTGAACTGAAGAAACTCGGCACCATCTGCACTTGCGTTAGATCGTATTAAGCAGTACAGGGTTTTTTAATCCTCAGTTCTGTGTTTTGTTAGATATAAACCTTTTTGAGAGCAGGCTCCATAATATTACTCATAACGGAAGGAACACCAGATACCAGTATCGCCAAGTCGTCTGCCAACGCCACTACCTTCACAACGATCCTGTCCAATATCCGTCACTATCAACCAGAACACACGAGATGTGGCGAGTCTTTGGAGACGACCTTGCGCTCGTACAAGTGGCTACGCGTGGTTGAGTGGATCCTTGTGTTACTGCCGACATGGTTTCTAACATCTTCAATATCCGGAAGAGATGGCTTGGCACTTGGATTGAATTATATAAAGCGGCTAGCATATCTGTTCATCTTACGAAAATGAAGAAATTTCTAATATCAACCGCTACGAGGGACACTATCCGTCATGACCGAAGGCTATGTGCCTCAGCTGGATGAACCGCATCGAAGACCTCTATAATGGCATCCACAGTGGATCTCCCTTTTCTGAAATCGAATTACCCTTGGGATAAGTCCCCGGTAACAAGAATCGCTTTAGCGAATCTACTTCTGATGAGCTTTTTTAGCAGAGTCTCCTTGCCCACCGCTTCCACGGCGCAAAGGTGACTTTAGGAATACTTCCTTCGCACTCTGAGCGGAAGGTGGGCGTGAGTTATAGCCCTAGGTTTTGCCTATGAACACTTCATTGATGTGATTATAAGTCAAATCCCAAGGAAACAAAGAATGTATGACAGTTTAGAATCCATTATTGTTTTAGGTGCAACTTTGCCGCCACCATCCACTGAATCTCTTAGCAAAATTCCAACTACTGACAGTGCAATATTATTGGCGTGGATCTGGTTTTTAAAACTACAAGCCTGGTTTTTGCCGCCATTTCCAGTATCCGTTTTCCTCACTGGTCTGGGTGAGGCGTGCTGCATTCGAAGGTCCTACCATTAAAGCCAACCACACCCAGGTTCTGCCCCTCGGTTCCCAAAGCGGCGCCTTCCTGAGTGAGAAGCCAGAGCGGAGGGTCCGGCACCGTCTCATTCGCTGTTAGGTAAATGTTAAGTGGCGTTATCTCTAAACACAGAATCCGGCAAGGTCTTTCAATCAGCCTTGGGCAGGAACCCAAAGTCGGGTGGCGTCCCGAACCCAGATCAGCTTTTACCTCCGCAGCGAAATACGTTCGGTGCGGTTGCACTACGGTGCATGTTAATTTGCAGGGTGCGGATCATTCTAGTCGCGTCTAAGGTCTTTTCAGCTCCACCCTGAAGACTGGAAACTGCCCCAAGCCCCCAGTTTGTGCACCGCTTTCACCAGAAACGCCATGATCCCGGTCGAAAACACAGATCTGTTTTTCTTTTTCAATTAGTGGCCCACTTGGCCGCATTTATGGCATTCTGTTTTCCCGTCGGGTCCCTGGTAAGTTTTAAACGGCTGCCCATATTCCAAGCACCTGTAGCTTTATTGCGGGATAACTGTATTCCTACATTACATACTATCTGTACCATTTGGTTTTCCCTGCTGTTAAGAAGTTTTTGGTGCTCTAAGGTGGCGAGAAGGCAGATGGGGCAGCAACCCTGTCGACCGAGTCAACGCCAAAATAGCCAAAGGGAAACCTCCGGCACCGGAAAATCCAGTATTCAGTTTGGTTTGCTGCCGGTGATGCAGTAGGTAGTTGTTCTGAGGCCTGGCATCTCGGCTAACAGCAGCCTCGCAAAAGCTGGCGAAGTGTTAGATTAATGTCCTATTGCGCCTTACATAATGGGTTTATTTAGTTCTGTGAACACAAATCAAGCATTGGTACGAATATTTTGGACCAATAGCGCGATTAAACTGAGAAAAATATAAAAGTTCGAGGGAAAAAGGTAAATTTTGACAAGTCTTGGGTATCGTAATGTGTCCTACCAAAACATGTGCGGTATCCAAGCATGCCACAACGACCTCCAATTTATCGGAGACGCATAACTAGGGGTCCAGCACTGGTCCGAGCATGCTTCGTATGCGCTCAACGGCGGATAGATAGATGGATAGATGGTAGCAGGAACTTGATAGATGTGCAACCCCCGGTGAGGGTTTCGGAAGGGCGCACCCTTCAAGAAATCTTCCATCTGGCTTGCAGTCTCTTCAGAGGAGAAGTTTCGCCGAAAGGCTTAAGTTAAAAAATTTTCCCGTTTGTTACTTAGCGACTTCTATCACAGTGAGTACTTGGCGTCAAGAATTCATAGAAGTCATACCTGTGCTGGCGTTGGTTTCGTTTAGACATTCATGCTTGATGGTCTCTTCCACTTCGACCTATTATCTGACACAGCCAAGATCTCGGTTTCCAAGAAAGCAGATTATCTCTGGACTGGAAACGGGAGTCTTCTCTCCCAGTAGCCCATTGAGCGCCTCGCAGAAATATTCTTGTTAGTTGCCTTTGGGTCTAATTTAACGAGAACTCCACCATTCTTCGTTTTCCGTATGGAACGCGCTTACATTGTCTTCGGAATAGACGTTGTAGCACATCTCGCTGAAAACTTACGGAAAAATCTTCCCCTCCATCAAGCAGAGTTGATGGCCTAGTCATACTTCGTTTCCTCATTTTTGAATTCGATGATTTACCATTCGTAACCGCCTTGGCTTTGAATAGATCTTATGGCGTATCGTGTTGTTTCATTTTGTCTTTTTTGTCTTCATTTTTTTTAGCCTAGATTCTACTTGGATGAAGTATACTTCAAATCTTCAAATGCGTCAACCTCTCTCCGATTTTTCTTTAGTTCTGTTTTTTCGTCCGTCCTGCACGGCTGTTCATGCATTTTCTAATAAGCCTTTCTTCGTTGGTTCTAGCAACGACAGTAGAGTGCACTTACAGTAGACTTATGTCTAAGTCCACGTGCACAGGTCTAGCGATTTTCTCTGGATTTTTTTCGGTACAGGAACACTGTAGGGTGCCGAAATTGCCGTTGCGATCCCGCAACCGCAGGGCTTGCTTGTAATGCATTTTCGTGCTGCACCGCACGCTATTTTGTCTATTTTATCGATTTTATTGTTTTTGTTCTCCATGGTAATCTTACCAGCGCAACGTGTACAGAGGAGCGGGACGCAATTTCACGTGCGGATGAATCCTGCGGATACAGGGGGGAGCCCCTATTCCAGCCCTCTTAGGCCTGACGTACGCTCAGGTGATCGTGGAACTTACGGATGGATCACTAAACGCTCGGTTCGATGCATACTATCCGGGCGGGCTTCCGAAGGGGCCGCCTTCTGGTACACGCCGCAACTACTACCTTGACAGATCTAGACTGTCTCCCCATCGACGTCGACAGAAGGCTGACGATGCCTCCAAGGACTCTTAGTGTATCCTGACATGTACCGGTTATTCACAGTTTGCACTTCACCGAGAGGCTAGGACGTAGGTATACTGCCAGCTGGGGAGTCAGATGAACTTACCCGGTCAACTCGAGGACGTTACTCTGCGTATCCTGAGCGACCCGTTAAAGGTCACAGAGGATCCCTTAGATAACCAAGCCCTGGACCTCAGCTAAATGGCTGTAGATTTGGAGAAGAAGGCGAGCAGAGTTCGGTTGAACACATCCACATGGCACAGCACTACCGCGTGAGCATTATTTTCATCCAGATCTCGAATCTCATTCGTCGTTTCTCGATCAGTTCTGTGCATTTGCAGCGATCGATATTCCTGAGCAATCCTGCCATTTTGTGTGAACTTTTTAGTTAGTTATATGCAAAGTTATTAAGTGACGCTAGTTTCGGATTTCCAAATCAAATATCAAGTTACCTTCAAGTTACATGCATGTGTTCGAAAAATTCTCCTATGTCACAATCCCTGTGATCTCTAATTATCTTCATCCCTACACCACCCTACACATCCCTACACCTATCTTGTGATATCACTTGTGGATTAGATTATGGGAATACTTTATTCTATCGAAATAAGAACATTTCATTGCAAATAATAGAGTTGAATTACTTTAAAAAGGGGCGCTTCCTTAATTATATATTTATTCATTATTATTTAACTTTCTGCTTTCTCTCCTCGCCTCTTTTACTGTCTAATTATTACCCCCTTGGTACTGACTGTCCAAATATTTCCCGGAAGAAATCAATTTTCTAAAGCTGTAAATGTAATTAAACGCTACGAATATAATTTAAAAAAAGAAAACTCCGCAACAATTGTTTCCTTCAAGAGTCCTTCAGTAGACGTCCCCCTTGCTCGTCACTTTCTCTTAACAATTAAAGTGACGGAAAAAACGCTTCGTCAAAGGGTTGCAATAATTGACTCTGTCCGTAACCGAAAAAAATTGGTGACCACTCAGTCAGAAGCAATAGACCAATATTTGCGGGTGAAAATCCTGATTTCACCCTTTTTCACTTCACAGGTTCGCTTGTCTGAATTCGTATTTGCTCACCACTCTCCCTCTGGAAAAAAAAGTTGGATAAAAAGAGAAGGGACTGTAGTAAATTAAAGGCATCGACAACGAAAGAATTTTTGCTGAACACCGCAGATTTCCACACGACGATAAGCAGGCATGCAATGTATGGCCAGAATGTCCTATTTGTCACATATCCACTACATATTGCTGCCATCTTGCTCTTTTTACTTTGGGCCTGCTTGCTTCGGATGTATGAGTCGTGCGTTTATGCGGATGTTTATCTCATTCTTTTGTGTTTATCCGTTATCTATCAGGGTATCAGAATGTATCCTTTTGGAATGTAAAGGATTCCCGTCAGCCAGCAAGTCGCTTGCCTGGCGTCCGGTGGTTGCCTCGTTGGTTTTTATCTTCCCCTTTATAACTGGGGACCGTCTACAGACGAAGTTGCTAAAAGGGGTGTTGAGGAGATGAAGTACGGACGGGGCTGACATATGGACTTTTAAAAAAACTCGAGCGGAAAGTTATGAATTGCTTAATTTATTAGCGTTGTTTATCCATCGAGGCGAATTTCTCATACCTTGGCTAGAAAACATCAATTTCAAGGAGAAAAGGAGACCAGTTGATTTTTTGCGAAACACTTCCACCCTTACAGCATACGCAATCGAACTGATTCAAGAGGAGACGCTTTAAATACAGTAATCAACAAATAATTCCGATATCAAACAGCTTTCGTCCTTTTGCTAAATCAACATGTTGTTTAACCCAAAAGCAGTAGCTGCAACCTTAAATCCTCCCCCCACCAGCTGCCAATAATTTCCCGACTAAAAGATATTTGCGAAAAGGGTCTTCAATAAATGAAAAAAAAGGAAAACAGAAGTCAGGGTGAATTTCCTAAAAATACAAAACGAACCGTCTTTGGAGGGAAGCAAGTGAATTTTGTTTTACAAGCGGATTAGTCATTTCAAGGAGCACCCCAAAAAAATTTCACGGTTTCGCTGGAAAAAAGTCAGCGGCATGCTGGCTCCGTTAAATTCGTGAGACCGTAACCAACCTTGTGCGAGTCTCGTAAACCGGCTTTCGCCCACCTTGGCTTCTTCCTTTTTTCTTGAGTTTTATTTATTAAATAAAGATGAAATTGGCTTATAAGGCAGGAAAAAATTGGCTAATGGAATCTCTTACAGTGGTCGTCGTCTTGCGAAATATATTTAACTCATCGTGGTTTGGTGAAATATTATTTTTTCCCCCGCGTGTGTCTATGTCTTCGGTCTGTCGAATGGGGTGGAATTTTCATGGATAAAAGGGGATGGGCGCTAAGAATTTAATCGCCAGGACAGCAGCGGAGAGTATCGTCATTAATTGCTATTTATTGAGCACTTGAGAATTGTTAATTACTCGTAGAATTATGAGTTTCAAAAATTTGTGCCCTTTTGGTCGTCAGTTTGATTGAAATATGAGTGAAGTAATTGATTTTTAAAGTGGTTTGGAAATTTTTAATTAATGTTTGCAACAGGGAGATAAATTGTTATTGGGCAGCACTTCATTTGGGTGTTCCTGGAGAGAGCTTTGAATGTAATGCAAAAAAACTCGTTGCATTGATCCATAATAGGTTGAGGTTGAGACTGATTGTAATTAAAGGAGTCCAAATTAAAATTTTGATATTTCGAAAAGTTTCCCGGAATTTGCATCCAGTTATGTAAGTGAAATTGGCTTTTTTTTATTGCTTATTGGGTGCATGAACCAACCACGGCACTGGCAACCCATTTACAATTAAAATAGGGACGAAGACAGCTACAGTTTCGTATCAGGACAGATGCAACTCATCAGACGTATGCCTCACCTCTACCCTGGGAGCAACATGTCTGAAGCGGCTCACAGGTCGTGTTTTGCGAATTATAAAAGAGAGCGTATAACACCTGTGAGCCGCTTCGATCACGCTGTTCCCAGGGTAGAAGTGAGGCAGCGTCTGATGACTTGCCTCTACCCTGGTATGAAACCGTTGCCGTCTTTGCCCAGTTTCAGTTTTTCAACTTTGGGATTTAAATCAAAAAAGAGGAGTCCGTGGACCATAAGGAGTGGTAGCGAGTTGGTCTCCATTTGGTTATGTCCGACATCAAGTGTCAACAAACAACCACAAAAGTCCTTTTTGGGGTTAACTACTTTCCGTAGCAATATTCGTAGAGGAAACTCATGTTGAAAATATGAAGATTCGGCCCATTTTATTGAATACACAGATATCACTTTTGTAATCTAGAGCTTGTAGTATCTACGGTTTCAAGGCAATTGTCTTTCACCAAGCTTCCGAAGGACCCATTTGCTTGTACGCAGCACTTTCCTTTCTTCTCCTCACTAGCATCCTTAAGCACCTCCATTATCCTTCTTCGAATTCTCAGATCCCGTATGCTACCTTCTTTTTGAAATTCTGCATTCATCATGGGATCCTTAGCCTTGTGAAGGCTGTTTAAGGATACACAAGCAAAGACTTCCATGCTTGTTGTAAATGGCGACTAAAAAGAATAGAAATTTGTGGGTCAACAATCTGCAAACTTCTAAACGTCTGTAACGCCTTGGATAGCGGCTGATCTCACGTACACGATCTCAGGATATCGAAAACCGACTATGATTGTTTTTGATTTGTTTGTCAACAATGATATCGAGTGTCCCCAGAATACTCACTTTCTCCGACTTCAGGGAGAGTTCTAACTTTATAGGACACTTTCAGAGTGCTCCTCCTTTGATACTGTGCTTTGGTACCTCTGGAAGCCAAGTTATCGTCATCATCAACGGTGCATCAACCGGTATCCGGCCTAGGCCTGCCTTAATAAAGAACTCCAGACATCCCGGCTTTGCGCCGAGGTCCACCAATTCGATATCGCTAAAAGCTGTCTGGCGGACCTAACCCACCGCTATATCTCAGGCAGAGTCTGCCTTGCCTTCTTTTTCTACCATATATATAATGCCCTTATAGTCTTTCCGCGCTGGATCATCCTCACCCATACGGATTAGGCGACCATCCACCGTAACCTACTAGGCCGGGTTTTATCCATAACCAGAAGGTAGTGGTATCGCTCATAGATTTTGTCGTTATGTAGGCGACAGAATCGTACATCCTCATGTAGGGGGCCAAAAATTCTTCGCAGGATTCTTGTCTCGAACGCGACCAACAGGTCGCATTTTTTTTGCTAAAAACCCAGCTTTCCAAGGAATTCGTAAGGACTGGCAAGATCATTATTGAGTTCTGACCCGATGGTAAGGCGTTTCGAGCAGAATAGTTTTTGTAAGCTGAACTAGGCTCTGTTGGCAGCAAATAACCGTGCGCGGATTTTATCGTCATAGCTGTTATCGGTTGTGATTTACGACCCTAGATACTAGAAATTTTCAATTCGATATTGTTCGTAATTTGGTTTTAGGCGCTGACGTTGCCACCAAATGCTTCGTCTTGCCATCATTAATGTGCAGCCCGAGATTCTGCGCCGCCTACTCGATCTGGATGAAGGTGGACGGTACATCTCGGGTTGTTCTTTCCATAATGTGAATATCGTCAAAATAGGTCAGTAGCTGGATGGACTAGAAGTGAGCGAATCACTTTTTCCAGGGCCAGGTTGAAGAGGACACATCAAAGGGCATCCCCTGGTCTTAGACCATTGCTGATATCGAATGGTCTCGAGAGTGATCCTGCTGCTTTTATCTGGCCTCCCACATTGTTCAGGATCAACCTAATCAGTTTTATTAATTTCGTTTTGCCCTGTCATAAGAGGCTTTAAAGTCGATGAAGAGATGATACAGCTGACATCCATATTCCAACAGTCCTTCCATCGCTTGCCGCACAGAAAAAATCTGATCTGATGCTGATTTGCCTGGAGCGAGGTATGGGGCTATCCGGCTTAGCAGGATAGCGGAGAATATCTTATAGATGGTACTCAGCAACGTGATACATCTATAATTGCTACCCTGCGTGATATCCCCTTTTTATGTATGGGACAGATAATGCCTCGTTGTCAGTCGTCCGGCATTGATTCGCTGTCCTGCACCTTGAACATTAGTTGATGAACCACTTGGTGTAGTTGGTCGCCTCCATATTTAAACAATGGGGCTGAAATTCCAATGGCTTATGGTTTTTAAACCGGTGGATTGCACGGACTGTTTCTTCTATGCTTGAAGGTGCGGCAATTGCCCGTCGTCTTCAGTTGGCGGGACCTCCAAATCGCAGCTATTTTGGTTGTTGAGCAGTTCATCAAAGTACTGAACCCATCGCTCCAATATGCCCATTCTGTTGGAAATCAGATTTCTCCTTTTCCCTCGGCAGGATGAGCGTCGAGGTGTACAAGGCTTCATCTTGCTGACTTATTGCTAAAACTTGCACGCCTGGTATAGTTGCCCCGTGAATTTTTCGAGTTCACAAACCTGTTGGTTATCCCAGGCTTCCTTCTTCCGTCTGTGAGGTCGCTTCTCCGTTCGATGGAGTTTTTTGTAGGTCTCTGTGCGTGCCCGCGTTCATTGAGAATGCAACATTACTCTGTATGCACCGTTCCTCCATTCCGTTGCTAGCTCACATTTATCGTCAAACCAGGCTTTCCAACTGCGGCTGGGGCCAAGTATGTTTGAGGCCGTATCAATGATAACGCTCTTCAGGTGGTTGTCAAGATCATTTGTTGATGCTTCATCTCCAGGACAGCTTTTGGCTACGCTTATTGCGGCATCCATTTGTTCCATAATGAATGGCTTCATTATTCACTCTCACCTGATTGCCAGGGGGGATTCTAGGTGCTGTTGTCATTCGAGTTCGGGGCACCATGCCACCGAGATCGTGATCCGATTTTATATTGGCCCTACTAAATGTTTTGACATTCGTCAAGGCTGAGAGGTGGCGGCGTTCAATCAGCACCTGGTCAATTTGGTTGAAAGTGGTCCCGTCTGGAGAGGCCCATGTATGTTTGCGGACTGCTTTCTGCACAAACCAGGTACTTCTAATAATCATTTCATGCGAGACTGCTAACAGATTGCAGATTATCCATGCAGTCCGTTATCATTGGTATCCTTATGTAAGCTATGGGAGTCCACGCATCGCCTGACTGACTGTGGAAATCTCCAAGCATGATTTTGAAATCATACCTCAATTGCCTCGCAGAAGATATCCTTTTTCGACAGTCTCCTCAGTAGGGGCGTGAACGTTTATGAGACTTATATTTCTTGTGCCTTGCAAACGCAGAGTGCATAGCCGTTCACTTATATTTTCAAAGCCGATAACGGCAGGTTACATCTTTTGACTGATTAAGAAACCTACTCCGAGCACATGGTTTATTGCATGGCCATTATAATAATATGCTGTAGCAGCTCTTCTCCAGGAAACCGGTCCTTGCTCAGCGCATCGCTTGCAACGCTGTTGCAGCCTTATATTGGGACATTGAATTACTCCATTTGAATATAAGACTGGATTTCACTTGGATATAATTTGCACGCATGCCGTGTTTGCGATTATACATAAAGGAGCAACTACTACCTGTAGCCAATTTCGTTCACGCTGCTCCCAGCGCAGAGGCAGAAGCAACGCTATGATGATGAGTTGCCTCTGCCCTGGACAAAACTCTCAATCACTTTTTGTAAATTTTGCTTTTTATTTTTTTTGCCAGCGTGACTCAAAAACAGTCTGGTTGCTGTCCTGAGTTGTTTTTATTAAGGAAAAAATGACTTAAAAAATATGATGAGTTCGCTCAATGTTTTGGCAATTAACGTAGGGACTGCGATGGCTTATCCGGCTGAGAATCTTGAAAGTCTTCTCGAAATCGATGAAAAGCGGGCGAAGCGGAAATTGGAACACTATCCTAAAATAATCCGCAGGGTGATGATGTGGTCAGTGCGGAGAGAATTCAGAGCGGAAACTAGTCTGCGTTCTGTCGGCCAAGTTTTCGAGGTCCTCTTTGATGGGTTGCTGTATTATTTTAGCTATTATCTTTACGACGGGACGGGGCCGGCAGATACGTTCGCAACATACCACACCATATTAATATGTTGAGAGTTCGCATCACCATCTATTAATAGCTCAAGCCCACTTAACTCTAGATAAGAAAACTATAATGTTTCCCCTCTTGCCATTAACCTGGTATTGCAAGATAGGACCCTGGCTTTCGATCTTGTGGACCTCTCATCCCAGAAAATCATAGCGCCGGCAACGGCTTCAGTGCAGAATCTGCATATCTCAGCACATGGCTTTTTACCAGAAAGGTATCACTAGTCATCACCTCGCATGCCCCAGCAACAGAAAAGAATAGGTTTTGGTATTCTAGAGGTCAATTTGACCAATCTATATATTTTTGACAAGCGTCTTCTGATTAAAAATAGAGGTATATACGCCTTGGATGGAGTTTGGAGTTTGAATTATACTTCTGACACCACTTATCCCGGATTAACCTAGTAGGATCCATTAAGTTCAGTTGCATTGCTAGTTAATTTTTCTGCCCGATGACAGATATAATAAGCAGACTTGCCTGTAAATCGCTCCAAGTAGAGCGTATTACTACATCGCTGTTCACGAGTTACTACCGCAGTTAGTTGCATGAGCCACAGCTGATCTAGTACTAATCAGTTAACAATACAGCAACCCGGGTTCATGGCATAACGCCTTATCGGGTACCGCTGCCAGCGCTATGTTCTTTTCTAAGGTCTGGCTTCGTCTGGATTCAATATTTAACCATCAAGTTTTTTAGCATTTACCAAACGCCGAATGAGTCGATGCTGAACTTTTGGCGCTGGCTCGACACTCTGGAGGGCCGAATCCTGGCAGGATGGTGACTTTAATACTAGGGCCTTTGAGTGAGACATGCCTTACCTAGACTTCAGAGGGAAGCGGATCCTGGAAATGGCGGCGAGAACTGGGTTCGAAGTTTTAAAAACCGGTACCATGCGGAACTGCAACGCTTCCAGCGGTCAGGTTCACAAGGAGACATCCTTGAACTTTTGCCTCAAAAACTTTGGCATTGTCGGCGGGCGGATGACGAGTTCTACATAACTTTTCGGCAAATTTCGATCAGTACATCGCATTCGAAGCCGCTGAAGCTATGGGCCGCGTGCACCAACCCGCGTTGCAGCTGAAATCGTCCTAAATTCAGCGATTAACCTGATAACAATAACCGTGACAAATTCCTATGTACTGGCGGACTGCAGAAATTGTCGACTAACAGAAGGATTACCAATTGGTACAATGTGTACACGTCCGTGAGGAGGCATGCATCATAAAAGCAGGATAGATAACAGCAAAAAGGAGACTCCGCAGCGCGATAAATAGAAGCAAAGCTTGCCGCTAATAGAGGCTAGTAAACGACATAAACGAAGACCTGTAGGGACTTGGCTATAAACTTCTCACCTGGGAAATCACATTGAGCGGGCATTATTCCCCTGATGTTAAGAGCGCAGCAGGCATCGAGGACTGCCCCCTTTTCACAACGAAAGAGCTCGAAGAAGCAATTCTCAACATGAAAAACAAGAAAGCGCCAGGTCTTGGTGGTATTCCGGGGAAAGTTATAAACTAGTATTCCGCAAACGGCCAGGACGTTCAACTCTTGTCTAAAGGAGAAAATTTTTTTGTTGTTATTGTAAGGAGGCGCTCGAGGCTGCGGCAGGGAAGACGGAGCAGTAGCCCTGTCGACCAAACCAAGGGGCTGTGCAGAACCTTTACGTGGTTGCACCGGGAAAGGCAGTATCTAATTTGGCTTACCGGCCATGAGGTAGTAGACGAATGCTTCATAGCCTAATTATCTTAGAACTCCCTTTGATGGCAATCGCGGGAGTGATCCCCGTTGCGCTTCGTTGCCAAATGAACTTGAAGGTATCTACAGCCGCATGATAGAAGATTTAAGAGAGGTTCTTGTCCGCGAAAAGCGTCAACGCATACTCACCGAGTGGCAAATTTCTTGGAAAAATGAGCCAAGAAGCAGATAGACTACACGGCTCATCGTCAATTTACCTGCACAAGATTAGGAAGGCACGATCTTCTGATTGTGTGTTCCGCAATAGAGTGGCGGATGACGCCGAACACTTCTTTTGCTCTTGTGAAAGGTGGGATGGCTTTTGTCAGCAGCTTCATGCAAGCACAGCGGAACTCTCTCCATTTCTTTTTGTTGAGAAGAAAATTGTGCTCGACCGGTATATAGATCGAGTGGCAAGGAGTTCTCTGACTCATCTCCCCGCCCAACGGTGAGAGGAATTCCCTGAGTAGAAGGCTACCTCAATCAAGAGAACGCTGCCTAATCAAAAGTATTGTGTCAAACGGTTCCAGGTTAATTCTCTGATGACAGGGGGGTAATCAGTTGGTTGTCCGATGGCGCGGTGTTGCGGGAGTCCAACATACTGTACGTAAACGCATTCATCTAGCCTGATCCCAACAAAAAATACTACCCACAAGGGTGGGAAAACCACTTGATCCTGCACAGTCGTTATAAGGCAGATAAGCGAGAAATAGGTTGCACAGAATGCAGAACTTAGATTTCTATTGCCTATTCTTATTACAACTTGAAGCATCACATCCATAAACTGCAGCCAGCCGCAGCGAATCCTTTACATCCTACATCGTTTTTCTGTCAAACATATTCACTGAATTTTTCATGCTACATATTTTCGGTGTGAATGGGAAAAAATATCGACGACAGTTTATTGCAACTGTCATATGCATGACGCGCGACACCAATCGATAAACATTTGCACACGCTGAGATAGTCATTGCTGCCTTACATCCCTGAACCTTCTCGGCATTCTCGCACAAAAGGATGGCATCAGACAAATCCGTTCTAAGAGTTTACAATAACTTCAATTTCTTGCACATTATGCCAAGATTTTGTTGTAGTTCACCGCAATGCAATACAGAATCGAACAGATCTCGTTCCGTACCATTCATCCTGTCGGGACAGTTGAGGTTATAAGGAAGTGTTGACCGCCTAAAGGACTTTAATAAAAGTGAGACAGGTTGGAAAATTTCAGTGAATAGTCCGGGGAAACTAGCAGGATTCCATTTGGGATATGTGAAAATTTTTAATTCTCTGAACAATGTAATAGGAAGGATTTATTTTAGCGTCCTTGATGCGACCACAGAACTTAAAGAATGGCTGAGATTGGCCACGGGTGGCAGCCAGTTTGTAGGTTCCCTTTACCTTCCTTTCGACACTGACTATCTCTGGGAAAAAATCAAAATAATATGAGGCCAAAGGATAAGGATAAATTGCGGGCGACACTATGGAATTCGATACGTTTCGGCGGGAAAAAGCGAAAGAGGAAGAGAACGAAGACAACTCAAGAGTTCGCCAGGCATTCAGCACATAAATTCTCGCAAACAAAGTTATGAAGAGCAACATCAAGACGGCTGTCATCACAAGAAAAATCATATGTGGAGTAGAATTTTGAATAATTCCTACGAAAATATCGTGCGATGCAACGGAAGCCAAGAGATTGAAATATCATCACCCCGTCCGCCGTCCCTTTAAAATATATTTCACTAACGCTCCGGGACACTCGAGGACATTTCTGCTGGAGGATGTATACGAGGATGCATGCATAGATGTGAGTAACGTAAGATGCATCCTTCCGCAAAGTTTTCGATAAGCTTCTGTACTATTTTTGCGAATAAAGTTTTCATTCTTTTCTTACTTTTGGTTCGTTGGAAATCCTGAAAACGACATACCCACCTTCGCATAATCGATAGAAACGGGGAATTGTGAAAAGGACCTGGATGCATAGTGTCATGCTTTATCGGTTTTTAAGTTGAAGGAAATTTTTCCATGTGGTTGGGAACAGGAGGTACCGTAGGTGGGAGCTAGACAAAGCGGAGTGCGTTTGTAACCGAATACCTATCAGTTTGGAAAAGGTTTCTCTACACGTTTTCCCGATCACTAGAAAGAATTCCTTTTTCTTACTTTGCATTGGTTGATATCTGGTACTCGGCAGATGCTGCCAACAGGGCAAGTCCTTTCTGAACAATGGGTTTGTATATCCCAGCGGCGGTGTTCAATTTTAGGTCAAAACTTGAGCCTTGACAATGCGCTTACGAAAGGACTCTTATTTCACCTACTGCAATCATCCTGACGGAATTTGCACTCTCCAAAATTCAAGCAGGATTCCACCTCGCTATATACATAATTGCAACAGCAAAAATATTGAGTCCTCATCCAGAGGGACTACATACTGACTACCGGTGTTCTTTTGGTGTCACTTGTAGAAAAGTTTTTCAGGAGGAAGATAAAACTGTAAAGGTCACCTTATTCAGAAAGCGTAGCAAGGCGAGAAGAAAGACAAGAAAAGAAGGCGACCAACGGAGCGGGGGGTGCAACGAAATAGAATAGAATACGAAAAGCAGCAGCAGTCACCGGAAAAAGGAAGAGAGCCAGCCAAAAGACGTTATTTATTGCATTTGTTAACGACTTTTACCATAAATCTTTACGGTAAATCCTCAGTAGTAGTAGTAGCAAAGGCACAAGACAAGTACATTTTCTATGCTGGGCGAAAGGCAGTACCGGCACCAATAGCGGCAGCCTTTCCCTGCCAAGGATTTGAAATAATTGCAGGATGAAGTTTTAATTGTGTCCTTAGCAGATTTACATCAAGTGTATAACTGCTTATCGCATTCGGGCAATTCAATTTCATCTCGTCCTAGTCCTTTTTCGTCCGTCTGACATACATTCATTTTAATTGAATTGGACCTCGAACGGCACACTCTAAAGGAGGCGACGGCAGACAACACTAAATTGTTGTCGGCCCGAAAGTCAGGAAGATGAACCAGCCCGAAAAAGAGATTGAGAATGGCTCATCCAGAGTGAAGTGTAATATGCTCTCGCCGCAGTATATTTACGATCTTTCAAGAACGCCGACATATATTATTGCTGGATTGAATAGGACTAAGGGATAAGGTCGTTGGTGACAGGGATAGCGAGTGGCGGACTGCTGACGTAGGGATGGTGGTGTCGGGAATGCAAGGATCCCAACTGCTAAGCATTTTCCCTTGTCAGAAATTGGAAACAGAGTGCTTTTAAGGAATGTAAATTTTTCCAGTGTTCATAATCAGATGCCTACGAATATGCTGGAGTTTCCTTGTCTTAGATGGAAAAATAATGACAATATCGGGATATTCCAGTACTTTTAATTTTCAAATTGTTATACCTTTTGGTTAATTGTTTACCTACTACATTATGTTCCTACTTTCCTGCAAGATATTTTACAGGTGCTGGTTTGCATATCCTTTTGATTTTTGCGTAATCAATACCGTGATATCCCCCACGTTGGTTCCAGGCCAGAAGATCTCAGAATATTTGACGTAGTTGTCGCTGTACGCTGGTCGTGATCTCTTATACAAATCAGGCCTAGATATCACGATTATTGTTATATACTCAACCCCAAAACATCTCCATAATTTAGCTCCTTCGTTATCCTAGTTTTCTGACAGATACTTGGTCAAGCCAGGATATGTCTGACCGTGAAGGAGTAAAACTCAAATCTATGGTGGAACCATTAAAACATTCCATGTTTATGAAATCTCCACCTGTTATAGCCATACTTTTCCGAGTCTAAATTTTTCGCGGGATATAGAAAAATACGTTGAAAGCCCCCAGGATTAACACTAGTCCAATCATTTTGAGGGAAGAAAGAGGAGGGAGTTGAACACTGACATCATTTCTCTCAGCTCGCAGTGGACAAATTAATTATGTGGAAAAATCACGAGGGTCGAAATATTATATATGGAAAAGTTTACAACAAGAAGAAAAAGGAGCAAAACAAGACCCACCTGAAAATATAATAATAATTAATAAGCTGTAGGTTGGTCCAGGGGTGGTAGGCATAGCGTAGCAATAGTGGTAGCCATATAATGGAGAGTGCAATGTTGAGAGAAGAGTGTTGGATCTGCAAGCAACTTAGTAGTGCTTAGATATCTTGCTTACACTCAAGAAACAATTGAGCATACAATTCGATGCAAGAAAGCTCCGTAAAAGAGCATGAGGAAGACCCTAGAGGCATTAAGCATAGTAAAGATAGTTTGGCTTGTGTGGATGCGTAGGGAGGCAATATGTTTCAAAAGATACTTCCGACGCCTGGAATTGGTTCCTGTGTGACTGCATGTATCACAGTTACGACAGCTTCGAAAATAGTAGGAAGCGCTGAAAGATTCCTCATCAAGGACTGCACCGGAGGGCCACGTAAATATTGAGAAAGGGCGAGAAAATATGGATATGGGATAACTTGTAGTTAACGCCAAATGTTCGATATAGAGGAAGACATCAAACCGCCCAGTTGGATGGAGGCTTAGGAACTGCTCTCGGTGTCTATTTGAGAGTCAAATGATGGAGTGGTGGTAATTTGTCGAAATATGTAATTTGAACGAGATTTCGACTGGTTAATACCATGGTTTGGTCTTATCGAAAATAGACTATCAAAAAATTAGGAGTTTGATATTAAGGGACCAAAATTAAATCAGATCCATATCTAGAGTAGTTATGCTGCCCTCAGTGTGTCAACAGTATAATACGATTGATTGGTGCTGGACGCTAGAGATCGCAGTCCTAAAAAAGTTACTGGCAGTTTTGGCGCGAAGGACTTAGAGTGGGGTAGTGGATTGGTGACTGATTGATGGAAAATCTTACGCATTACGTTTGCAGAGCTACACATGACACTAGTAAACTTTCTTAGAGATAAATTTAGGCACTTTTGTCGACCTAAATTATATTAATGCTTCCTCAATGAAGGGACTAGTCTGGTAGATAAACCAACTTTATACCCATTGTAGGGAAATAATTGGTAACGAAAGGTATTCCCCTAACAACGAAGCTAGCTAGATTGTTTGCTTGGCGAGGAATCCAAACTATATGTGGTACTAGCAAATAGTACTTGGGAAACATTGTGAAGAGATGATAAGGAGAGTGAATTGCTGAAACTTTAGGCAATAATATCGAGTTTTGCAAAGAAGCCTTGAAAAACTTATACAAGGAGGAAATATTCTATAAGTGATGCGAGCCAAACACGAACTTGTGGGACTTTGCCTATAAAATTATTATGAAAAAGTAAGTGGGCCAAAATCGCCTTCATCGTACGATCCACTGCTATCGTCGAAAATTGTAACATTCAACTCTCTGCAGTTAATGGAGGATCTACTTCCATGGGAAATTTTCTTAACGTCCATCATTTATCAAGGGTAATTACAAGACGATCAAAGGGTGAGATGCGGATTGACACCTAAGATGAAACATAAAAACTGGGAAACATCTGCTGGACCAACACCAACCAACCTTATCCGGTCGAAGTCCTTTGTTATCGAAAAACTGCAGATGATGAAGAATGAGACAAATTGTACAAGCTGGTCCTCAAGGTACGGGAGGAGGGGGGCGGCCGGCCTCGGATGGAGCTGATAACCCTACACGGAAAACAACTTGCTCCGAAGCTACGGAAGGTACCTCGGACTGGATGCATTTTATAACGACGTACCCGGCAACAAAAACGGAATAACGATTTGCGCTTTTCCTCATGAAATGCGCCATTTCTGTACAAATCGACTGCTGCCTGCATGAATATATGCTTGGGTTAACATCATTACGAGAGGTTCGCTGGACAGAAGCCGGTTTTCAAAAGAAAAGCTACAACCATGTGGTCGGAATAGATTTCCTAGTCAGCCAAAAAATGAAATCTGCTGTTACCGTTTTCGAAAAGCAATGCAAAAAGCAAAAAGCTATGCACTCTGCGTTTGCGAGGCAAATTTCGAAATATAAGCATTAACGTTCACACACCTATTGGGTAGACTCAAGAGTCAGTAGTAAAGCAGTGGCAGTAGAGCAGACCCTCCAAGCCTATCCCAGGTATGATGTCAAAGTCGTACATGGAGATTTTAACAGCCAAGTAGGGACTGAGCGCGTATTCAGATAAGCCAACCCCCATTGGTGTCAGCATAGCTGATTAGTTAGAGCACATAGCTGTCGTACGAAAGGTCGCGGTTCAAATCTCATTGGTAGCAGTGGGATTTATATCGTGATTTGACGTCAAATCAGGGTAATAATCTCACAGAAAAGGTCGAAGTAGAGGAGGCGCTAAAGCGTGAATGTCCAGAGGTAACCAATGCCCGGGTAGCTATTACCTCTGTAAATGCTCGAGGCCAAAAACTTGCCGTGGTGGATGTCCCCGAGCAATATGCGAGGAAACTCCTTAACAGCGGGAGAATCAAAATCGGATGGGTAGTATGCAGGGTACGAATGCGGATAGTCCCCACCAAGTGCTACAGGTGTCTGGACTATGGACACACGTCAGCAGCTTGCAAGGGTCCGGACAGGAGGACAGTATGCCGGAGATGCGGCCAAGCGGGTCATCAAGCGAAGACTTGCAAGGAAAGCGAGAGTTGTGTTCTCTGCAGGGATCGTGGTGCGTCTGGCGAAAGCGTCGCACACACTGCGGGCTCGGGACGGTGTCCGATCTTCAGGGCGGAATTGGAGAGGGCTAGGGTGCGAACGCCATGATCCGCATTTTGCAAATTAACATGCACCGGAGTGCAACCGCTCACCAGTTGCTAGCACAGTTCGCTGCGGAAGTAAATGCTGATCTAGTGCTGATTAGCGAGCAATACCGAAACAAGGACCCGTCCTCATGGTATCTGGACTTATCGGGCACCGCTGCCATCTGGGTTCGGGACGACGCTCGACTTCGTGTTCTTGCCGAAGGCCGGGGGGACGGATTTGTCTGGATCCGGTGTTTAGGGATAACGATTTTTAGCGTTTACCTGACGCCGAATGAGTCGATTCCGGACTTTCAACGCCGGCTTGATGCTCTGGAGGACGCCGTTTCGAGCACGGAGGGACGAATCCTGGTTGGCGGTGATTTTAATGCCAGGGCTCTTAAATGGGGCATGCCTCAATCAGACTCCAGAGGGAAACGGATTCTGGAAATGGCGGCGAGAACCGGGCTCGTAATTTTAAACACCGGATCCACGCCAACGTTTCGGCGCTCAGGTTGTGAAGGAAGCATTCCCGACATCACTTTTGCGTCGGAATCTCTGGCATCATCGGTGGACGGGTGGCGAGTCCTAGAAGACTTCTCGGCAAGTGATCATCAGTACATTGCGTTCGAAGTGTTTGACGCTACTTGCCGGCGAGCACCAACACGACGTTCCCCCTGCGTGTGGAATGTCGCGAAGGTGAACATCGGAAGGTTCGTCGAAGCTCTTGGAGCAGGTAGGGCCGCACTGGGGGGCACTCCGGGGGGTGGTGGTGTCGCAGCTGACACCGTCGTAAATTCAGTGATGAATCTGATAACGACGGCGTGTGAGGCTTCCATGCCCCGGAGGGGCCCCAGGCGCGACAAGCCTTCTATGTACTGGTGGACGGCGGAAATTGCCGACCTACAGAAGGAGTGTCATAAGCTCCGCCGTTTGGCACAACGTTTGTACGCCAACGAGGAGGCATGTGCCATAAAGGCACAATATAGATCAGCAAAAAGGAGACTCCGCAGCGCTATAAATAAAAGCAAAGCTCGCGGCTGGCAAAATCTTGTTAATGAGGTGAATTATGACCCGTGGGGACTTGGCTATAAGCTTGTCACTCGGAAAATCGGGGCTCTGCGGAAGCCCTGCATACTGAGCACCGACCAGATGGACCGCATTGTGCGGGCATTGTTCCCCAGACACCCTGTACGGGTTGATGTAAACACAATGGGAGAACTCGAAGAAGCGGTTCTCACTATGAAAAACAGGAAGGCGCCAGGTCCTGATGGCATCCCGGCGGAAGTTTACAAACTGGTGTTCCGCCAACGGCCAGAATTGCTGCTCGAAGCGTTCAACGCGTGCTTGAAGGAGGGCATTTTTCCTTCTCGCTGGAAAGTGGCCAGACTCGCGTTGATCAGTAAGGGTAAAGGAGATCCGGAGCTCCCGTCTGCATACCGACCGCTGTGTATGCTTGACACGGCCGGAAAAGTGTT
This sequence comes from Hermetia illucens, assembly GCF_905115235.1. NCBI lineage: Eukaryota > Metazoa > Arthropoda > Insecta > Diptera > Stratiomyidae > Hermetia > Hermetia illucens. The sequence goes on from NC_051850.1 coordinate 148,955,062, forward strand.
CGAGAAGCTCATCAGGGGTAGACTCGCTGAAGCGATCCGTGCTGCCGGGGACTTATCCGCAAGGCAGTTCGGGTTTAGAACAGGGAAATCTACAGTGGATGCTGTTATGGAGGTCGTAGATGCGTTTAATCGAGCCGGGGCGCACAGCCGCCGATCTCGACGGATAGTGCTCCTCATAACGCTTGACGTCAGAAATGCCTTCAATTCCGTAAGATGGACAGATATGCTGGGCACACTAGAGAACTCCTTTCACGTGCCAAGCTATCTCTTGCGGATATTGAGGGATTATCTGAAAGACCGCTCCCTGTTCTATGAGGCGCTAGAGGGCCAGAGGAGGATGGAAATCACGTCGGGAGTAGCGCAGGGATCCATCCTAGGGCCGGACCTCTGAAACGCTTCCTACGATAGTCTGCTGAGACTCGATATGCCTGAAGAGTCGCGCCTGGTCGGTTATGCAGACGACGTTGCGGCACTTGTTGCTGGACGCACTGTTGAACAGGCGCAAAGCAGACTTGGCATATTGATGCGACGGGTAAGCGGATGGATGACTGCTCACGGTTTCAACCTTGCGCTGGAGAAAACTGAAGTAGTCATCCTGACCAGAAGGAGAATCCCGACCTTGCGTCCCATATCGATCGGCGAGTTGACTATAGAGTCAAAACCAGCGGTTAAATACCTTGGTTTAATGCTCGACTCAAAGATGAGCTTCTTCGAGCAAATCAAAGCAGCAGCGGACAGGGCTGCAGCAGGAGTCGCGGCCTTAAGTCGGCTAATGGCGAATGTGGGCGGCCCTGTATCAACTAGGAGACGTCTCCTCATGGGAGCAACGCAGTCCGTCCTTCTCTATGGTGCGGAGGTATGGGCTGATGCCCTTGACAAGGAGGTGCATTGTAAACGTCTAGCTCAAGTGCAGAGGCGGGGAGCTTTGCGAGTGGCGTATGCTTATCGCACTGTCTCCGAACCGGCTGTGATGGTGATTGCGGGAGTGATCCCCGTTGCCCTCCTTGCCAAGGAGCGCAAAGCTATCTATCGCCGTAAGGGCGAAAACTTAAGAGAAGTGGTTGCCCGTGAAGAACGTCAACGCACCCTTAACGAGTGGCAAGTTTCTTGGCAAAATGAGCCAAGGGGCAAGTGGACTGCGCGGCTCATCGACAAATTAGACTCATGGTTGAACAGAAAGCACGGTGAGATTGATTACTTCCTTACCCAACTTCTAAGTGGGCATGGAGGTTTTCAGTCTTACCTGCACAGGGTTGGGAAGGCGCGATCTCCTGATTGTGTGTTCTGCAATAGAGTGCCGGATGACGCTGAACACACCTTTTTCTCTTGCGAGAGGTGGGATGGCCTCCGCCAGCAGCTTTATGCAGACACAGGGTAGCTCTCTCCAGACAACATTGTCAGAGAGATGCTGAAGAGCGCTGGCAGCTGGAATCGTATTGCGCATTATGTTCGGGCTCTTCTTACTACGAAGAAGATTGAACTCGACCGGCAGAGGGATCGGACGGTAAGGGGTTCCCTTAACTAACAACTCCCTTCCTCCCCTCCCCTCCCGTTGGTGAAAGGAATTCCCTGACTTGAAGGCTCCCAAAGCCGGGAGAGCGGGAGGGCTAGCCCGAAGTAATGTGTCAAACGGTTCCAGGCTAGTTCTCTGATGACAGGGAGGTGTTTAGTTGGTAGTCCGCCAGCGTGCTTTTGCGGGAGTCCAACACTCTGTGCGTAAACGCATTCACCTACCCTACTCCAAAAAAAAAAAAAAAAAAAAAAAAAGACTCAAGAGTCAGTAGTAAAGCAGTGGCAAGCCTATCCCAGGTATGATGTCAAAGTCGTACATGGAGATTTTAACAGCCAAGTATGGACTGAGCGCGTATTCAGATAAGCCAACCCCCATTGGTGTCAGCATAGCTGATTAGTTAGAGCACATAGCTGTCGTACGAAAGGTCGCGGTTCAAATCTCACTGGTAGCAGTGGGATTTATATCGTGATTTGACGTCAAATCAGGGTAATAATCTCGGGCGAGCGCAATGCTGAACACATTACCTCCGACAGGATACTGTACTCCCATAGTGAAATCCATGCGTGGTTGTCGGCCAAAGGAGCCTATTTAACCTTATAATAACTGTTCCGCTAGAAGCGGCTCATGTATTCCTTGGAAACTTGGGTTCTTAGCAAGCAAAATTGAGAACTCTTAGCCGTGACCAAGAGAAGAATCCTTCGAAGCATTTTGGCCTCCAACATTTGGATGCACGATTCCTTAGTCTATATCATGACCGTCCTATTTTGGATAAAATCCGACTCAATAGATGTGCGGGTCACTTGATCCGTATGAGTGAAAATAATCCAGCCCGGAAAACCTATAAACACAATATGTATAGTAGAAAAAGAAGACGCAACACACTCAGCCTCCGATGCAATGGTGTACGTCAAAGCAGAACCAGGGTGTATGGAGTTTCTTACTAAGCCAGGCCTAGACCAAATAACAGTTGTCGCGCTGTTAATGATCACAATTTTGGTGCCTTCTTGGTGTCTGACAGTCGAGCGAATCTAAAACCAGCAGAAACTTTGCAATAATTTTTTTGCTTACTTGCCTGGTCCGTCGGGCTTTTACAGATGCTCAGGAAACCAAACTATATATAATACTAGGAAAGTGCGTTGCTTAGTGAGGACACCGGTTAGATGGAGGACAAATCGCTGAATCCGGAGCAAAAATATCTGGTTTTGCAAAGCAACCTTAACAGGTCTTGAAGCCAACGTAAGTCGGCGATACACTGCCTATAAAGTTATTATCAACATAATACATGGGCAAAAGCGACCATTAGCAAATTGTAATAATCGTTTCTTCTGCAGTAAAAGGGGGAAGCACTTCAGGCTCTACTTCGATGGTACGTTTTCTCAACATCGCCAGATACCGATGAATAATTATGGTAGTCGTTTTTTGCATTGGAAAGAACAAAACTTTTGAGCTCTCAGGATCGTAAATCTACCTTTAGATGCTATGTCCTCGGATTCTGTGAATGGGATCTGAATGTTAGATATCTGAGGCTACTTACCTCAGCTCATCAGAAATCATTTCTCGTAGACGGGATGCAGGAAGAGTGGCAGCAGCATATTGTTTAGGCAGGGGTTTCTCAAGGTTCGACATTGGAATTCCTGTTATAGAATGTTATGCATGATGGAGAACTCGATCTTCGCGTTCTGGAAGAGAAAACTGGATCTATTTTGCAGGCAAAGCCAAACTCCCACTATCAAATCACCATTACAAATTGTCAAACTTGCAAGGAAAAGGCGCATCTGGATTGTCGAACATTAAATCGTTTCGAAATCAATCATAAAGTACATGGGAGGTGGCGATCAATTCCACTATTTTGCACTATTTTCGGGAGAATCCGTTAAGGGTTAAGTAATGTTGACGTTTAACGGCCAGAGACACCGTTGCCGAGTGGTATGATTCATTATACAATTGCGAGGCTGAGGACTCTGGATGGGCCTTCCCCATTTGGCTCTTGTTATTTTGGCCGGCCTTCTGGTCGTTTACCATCGACTTTGACTTTGTTAAGTGAATTCTCGTTAGCGTGAATTGCGAGACCACATCATCGAAGACGTCTCTCTCGCAATTTTTCTACGATCGCGGATATCCTCATTTCGTGTGTGATCAAAACGAGTCACGCCACTAGTTCAATGCAACATCTTCGCCTCCATTACCGCAAGACGCCGTTCATTGTCTTTTATAGTCGGCGAACACTAAGAACCATAGAGAACGACCGGACGGACGACATCGCGGTAAATTTTAAATTTGAGAAGTTCGTTGATACGTCGATCACAAAGAACACGAGTTGTGGAACGCCACTTCATCCAGGTTGCGTTTATGTGTGAAACAATTTCATAGCGCAGTTCTCCATTGGCTGATAGCGTTGATACGAGATATTTAAATCGCTCAGTTCTAGGCATGTCACTGCCGTTGACAGTGATTGTGACTGTTTCATGGGAATCGGTCTTCAAAAATGCAGTTTTGTTAAGGTTCAATCTGAGATCCTGTTGCATGAGGCGATCATTCCATTTTTGGACAAGTTGCTTGAAATCATTTTATTAGATGCTAGAAAAACATCATCTGCATAAAGCAGCGTGTAGCGCGCTGGACGTTGGATTTCCGGTGTGACGTTTTCCATAATAAGCACAAAGAGGAGTGGTGAGAGGGCACTTCCTTGATGAACACCAACAGAGACACGAAGCGGTTTCGATACACAAACGACACTTTGAACTTGACTTTTCGGATCGTGGTAAAGCAATTGAACCTGGTGCATGAGTTTCTCAGGTGATAAATATTTTCGTATCAGATGAATTCAGGTGGTACAAGGCCAAACGCTTTCTCTTGATCCAGAAATTTACTGTAAAGAGGCGGATGCTTCTCACGCTGTTTCTCCATGAGTAACTGCGCAGCGTGTATTGCGTCAGTAGTTCCGGTTGTTAATAATGGGTTCGAAAATCTTCATGGTATGGGAAAGTAACCGGATCGGACGGTAATTTGAACATTTTGCTTGACTACCTTTCTTTTCCCATATTGGAACTGTGGTAGTTTCTTGCCGGTTAGATGATGTTCTACATGTCTCAATAACGCGATTAAAGAATTCACTGAGTCGCAGTGTTGGGTTTCAGCTCAGATGCGATGCCGTCAGGCCCTGTGGCATTCCCCGATTTAATTCGTTTCATAGCCTCCTCGACTTCAGTTTCGCTGACAGTGAAGGCCATGGTGTTTTACGTAGGCACCTGTCGTGAAACTTAATCCTACGGTCCTCTTAAGACACGGATTGATTTTGTGACCACAATCAGAGCCCCGCTGAGACAAGCAACAATGGTACCAGTCTATACCAAGTGCATGGCTTAGCATTCATACTGGTTGATGCAAGAATTACCTAAATCTCTACCGAACTATGGAGTACGGCACCCGTGTTGATACGCAACATCACGTCCAGGCCCGAAGGTCTCTTCTCGCTTGAGCACAATCACAACCACCATGAAACTCCCACTAGGGGGGCCAACCGCAAATAACCGAGCTGTCCTCACATACAACAGGAGTTCACCCGAAGTATGTGGGTCCAGGGGCTTTCCCGGTTCCCATGGTACCAGTATACCCCTGGTAAGGTTTCGTGACAAATTTGCCACTTCAGATGAGTCCCCGTGCAGACTCGGGTCTGATCGCCCTGATTAGGCCTTTGGAGCATTCGCCTACTGAATCACGGCCGGCAAACCAAAGTGATTACAGCGTCTCCCGGTGCCACTACTATGGAGGTTCTCCTCGGTCACTTGGTTTTGGTTTGGCCGATAGGGTTGCCGCCCAAATGTCGGCAATGATTGTGGAAGTGGAGGATGAGCAAATTCTTCAGTTGAAATCTGCTCGAAATTTTCTCGCCACCTATCCGTTGCGTCTCGACGGTTGGTAAGTAAAGCCCCGTTCTTGTCATTAACCCAACAGAAGTGTTCGATATCGTGTATGCGTTCCTTACGGCTTTTAGCAGGTCGGTACAGATCTCTCTCGCCATCCCGAGTGTCCAGTTTATCGTAGATTTTTGTAATGGTCCGCTCGAGTAACAGCGACAGCTTTCTTTGCTTTCCAGTTGGTATTCTTATAAATTTGTCAATTGGGCAACGTTTTATCGTCGAGAAACTTGTGGTAGAGGCGTTTCTTTTCACGGAGCTCCATTTCAACATTGTCATTCCAAAGCCAAGTATCTCGGTTGATGTACCGCTTACCTGGCTTGGTGACCCCGAGGGTTGCAGACGCCGTTTTGTGGATCGTGTCTTTCATTTGATTACACGATTCTTCCTCATTCGTAATGGTGGGTAATCGGGTAAGTAAGATGATTTCTTCATTCTTCTTCACGAAATCGCCACCATTTAATGCACGGGGCCGTGCGTTCCTCACGCTGTTTTATCGGTGGCTTGATTCACAGGTCGGCAATCAACGGCTGATGTTGAGGCCCGATGATCTCATAGGGAATGACTTTGCAATCAGTGATGGTGGTAAAATGTAGGCGTTTTTTGAGAATATAGTCGATTTGCGTTTGCAATGGGAACATTGCGCGCTCCAAACATTTTTCCTTCATGACACCTATTACAGTCTGCCTTTTCACCCACATGACCATTAAGGTCACCGACAATGATGATATAGTCATCATTCATTGAGCGTTGCAGGTCTTTGAATCGAGAAGTTTCCAGAAGGCATCTTTTTTGGCTCAGTCTGTGGTGCGTATACGGTGAAGATGTGAATAGTGCGATCAGCTGATATAATGGTAAGCTTCATCAGCCGGTCATCAAATCGTTGGACTTCTTTAATGAGTTCTCGGAAACCCTCTGACATGACAATGTCAACACCGAATTGAGTATCTGGGCTACCAAATAGAGAAGTTTGAGTCATTTTTACCGCGTTCGCGTTCTAAGTCGCAGCTTTTGGCACCAGACCATCGGGTTTCTTCAAGAGCGCAGATATCAATCCGCTTGTCCTCGGTCTTTCCAGTTAGGGTGCCAAAATTGGGCGCCATTCTTGCATCAAGAAGCCTTGCCCGTTTCTCGACAGGAGTGGGACTCGTCCTGCCGCGTCGCCTGAGGTAGATGCCCTAGCATTTTTCTGAAACTTGTTACTCATTGCGATCATATTGTTTCTAATGACATTTGATAAATTTTCATGATCGGCCTGTCGTAAGACCTGTCACCAAGCGAGGTCAGGTAGGATTTACCATTGTTAAATAACTCCAACTATACTCTATTTATCTGCTTATGTGAGGATAGTACAAAGTACGTTGCCTGAAACCGTCCTCCTTTACCTGGGCTTGGGACCAGCATGCTGTGTCAATAGCATGGCGGAGTTCGTTTGTTCACCACACGGCAGTTTTTTAAAGATTATCCTGGACTACCACAGGGCGGTGTGAATCGATTTGATCCAGATATGGACAAGAATCATCACTGGTCTTTTCCAAGGTCAAGGCGATTAAGAACTTTACCTTGTGCATCTGAACCCATCCAGCCCATCCAATAAGCTTATAAATGATATGAAAATAGCCCCATTTCATCACGTCAGAAATTTCTAATGCGGAAAACTGCTTCGAGTTTTCACGTGAGGTGGGGTGGGGGAGTCTTCTCCTTTTCGTGCATGCGCTCCTTTCTCCCACCCCCTTCGCGTTTCTTCACCATGCATATATTAAAATTCCTCCTTTTTTAGGCAATGCTGACCAAGCGCAACTTTTGAACTGAGTTGAAAAGAAATTACCTCCCACTTTTATAACTATACCTTTCTTGTCCCCTCCTGGAGTGAGAATTAAAAGTGCCCCATTTTGAGGCACCACAGGTACATGGTGTACATGGTACAACTCTTCAACGGGGGGCGGGGAGGAATTCCTCTTCCTTTCTTGGTATCCGGATGCAGGATCTTTGTCTTTACCATACATTTGGTTAAGGGGCTAAGTGACCCAATTCAAAGAACTCCGGTTTTTGCACATTTTCAATCAACCTGTGCAAATTATCACAACGGATTTCCGATAAAATATTTCTTTCTCACCAATCTATCAATTGCATAAATTTCACGGGTCATTATTATTCTTAAGCCGTAAAAACTCTTCCTGAATGGTGTCCTGAATGGATTTGGTGAAATTCATAAATCTGTTGAATCAGTCCCGGGAAAACAGTCCAAATCGTAAAATTCAGTGGGAAATTCACCAACACAGGAGTGTTTTCGATTGGGTACATAGTGCACAGTGGATTTTCCTGAATGCAAAAACTCTGTATGTGATAACGACAATAAAATGCCGCGGAATACTTGCGTGAGCATTGGAAAAAATATCGTTCCGATAAATAAATTAATAATAAATCATAGGAATTATGGGCAAGCAATTTGTCAATGTATTAAAAAAATACTAGCGGGATTTGTGCTGCATGGCGCGATCTCAAAACGAAGGTAGAATGGAGGAGCTGCGAGTTTTGATCTAAAAATTTCAGGCGAGTGGCGAATAATGGCTGCGTAGGTATTATGGAGCTTGCTCAGTCGGAATCAATAAATAATAAATGATATTTGTAAATATTTTTACCAATGACATTTGAAAATGTTTTGCTCCGTTTGCATATCCTGGCGGGAAATGATTCACGGCCTCCGGTTGCTCACATAAATCTGTAGACAGGACTTTAATTTAATTAGGTTCCTATTTTAATTATTTACGTGCATGAATGTACCCATGTAGGTAGGCGTGAAAACTGTTTCAACAAACTTTGATTCCAGCGTGCAGTTAGCATCTGGGGGTGAGTTTGCCCCGCACGTTACCTTCGCCTCGCCTACACCGTCCGCATCAATCTTACTCCGGCTCATAATATTAAATTCATGCAAATTTTCCAGATAATATATTCACGTTCTCACCTCAAACGGAATTTCCGCGAGAAAGCAATCATTTTCTATTATAGTCCCATTATGAGATCAACAAAATTGAAAATCGCAATGCGTAAATTAATACAGATCTTACACATCTCATTACAACAATTCGCAATTAAGCCCGTGTAGCAGGCGAGTCGTACAAGGAGAATTGTGCGTGAGGCCAAGATTAATCGCTCCTTCATCCTGCATGATGCTTTCTTTTGGTGCTTTCGGTGTTGTTCCACGAAAATGTACGGCGTCATAGTGCTCGAAATGGTGCTTGGTTACCGTGCACCCCCGCCACCATGATCCTGGCTTCAGCCATTTGAACGGCAATAGTGTGATGCTGGCGTGTACCGAAACCAAGTCACGTGATATGTAATCCTTCCTCATTAACTAATCCCAAGTGGAGCTTAAAGTAGTTAAAATGTCGTACGCAATAACGGAAAATGTTGGATGCTGAGCGTAAAGAAGGACCTGCAAAAAAATACCGAGTGAGGGTGGAAAGGCGGAATGAGATGGGGTGGAAGGGTTGTCGAAGTTAAGCCGAAGCTGAGTATTCATTGTCGAAGTATTTAAAAGGATTCAACAATCCTTTAACTTGATGAATAGGATAAACGAAGGGAACACGCACAGTATGACTAGTAGTATCGTTGTTTGTTTTGCCTCGGATTCAGGATCTCAGATTTGTCTGGATGGAATTTGTAACGTGCTCGCAGTCGTACGGGCGAAGGACGAGGACCGGGTAAGAACTTCAACCCTTGTTCAGTATCCTGTCATTGTCTTCTCGACTGTGCATGTGTACGATGATGACTGTGTGATTCTGTTCACATTGAAATCTAATTCAGGATTAGTCAAGTGACGTTAATTCGCTTAAAATATAGCAACAGAGCGTATCGCTGGGCCACGAGCTGTGAGCGAGATACGAGATATATGTGTCAGAGGCCATGCACCTTACCATTAATTATGTAAAGGGTTAAAAGAGGATAAATATGGAGAAGGAAGCACTGGAGAGATGAATGTGTACAGTTTGGATAGAGGAGTGTGACCGAAAGTCAACTTTGTTACAAAAATATGTATAATACATAAAACACTGGAAACCGTGGAGTATTGACAGTTATTTTCATTGATATCAACAGAACCTTTCCAAAAGGATATTTTATCACTTCGGTCTTGAAATAGTACAACAACTGATTGCCAGTCCAAAAGACTATACAAATTCGCGTAGAATGGAAACATGGAATAATTAAATACGTACTGTCCGTCAAAAATGGTCCCGAAACCGATTGAAAGAGGAAAGTTTCGTTTCAGTTTGAATGGTCGTCAAACATCTAAACTCCATAGAAAGTTGCAAGTAAAGTTCGCACCGAATATAAGTTGATTTTTCCGTTGTGATTTTTGATTGCCATTTGGAGACTTGCTTTAGAATGAATGAACCGATGGTAATCTAGTCGTAAGAACAATGTAGCTTCCTCAAACTAGTTAGTTTAGGTTTAACTGGGGGACTATTGCAGTACTCCTGTTTTAATTGCGTCTGAGGAGTGTCTGTAAACTGAAACGGCAGTCCATAAAGAATACTTTGGTAATGCAAACTGACTTAATACGTGAAGTCCAACATGAAAGTCCTGGGGGTTTAACGTGAGTATCTGCCGTGAAGGTATAATCCCACGGTCCTCTTCGGACACGGATTGATTTTGGGACCACAATCAGAGCCCCGCCATGCAAGCACAGCGGTCCTGGTTTATACTGAGTGCAGGCTCAGCATTCATACCAGTGGATGGGAGGCCTATCCAACACCTCTGCCGCAATTAAGGAGTACGGCACCCGAGTTGTACAGCGCAACTACACGTTCGAGCTCCGAGGAGCTTTGCCCGCGATGTAGGCATAACCACAACCACCATGAAACTCCCACAAGGGGGCCAACCGCAAATAACCGGGCCGGGAACACATCCTCCAGGAATTCTCTTGGAGCATATGCTCTCAGAGGGCCATCCCGGTTCCCATGGTACCAGATAACATCCGGTGAGGCTTCGTGGCAGAGCCACTTCAGATGAGTCCCTTGCAGACTCGGGTGTGATCGCCCGCCTCGAGTACGTGGGGACGGAACTCCCCACGTGAAGTCCAACAAGGAAATCATCATCATCAACGGCGCAACAACCGGTATCCGGTCTAGGCCTGCCTTAATAAGGAACTCCAGACATCCCGGTTTTGCGCCGAGGTCCACCAATTCGATATCCCTAAAAGCTGCCTGGCGTCCTGGCCTACGCCATCGCTCCATCTTAGGCAGGGTCCGCCTCATCTTCTTTTTCTACCATAGATTTTGTCCTTATAAACTTTCCCGGCTGCATCATCCTCATCCATACGGATTAAGTGGCCGCCTGTTGAGCCGGATTTTATCCACAACCAGACGGTCATGGTATCGCTCATAGATTTCGTCATTGTGTAGGCTACGGAATCGTCCATCCTCATGTAGGGTGCCAAAAATTCTTCGGAGAATTCTTCTCTCGAACGCGGCCAAGAGTTCGCAATTCTTCTTGCTAAGAACTCAAGTTTCCGAGGAATACATGAGGACTGGCAAGATCATAGTCTTGTACAGTAAGACCCTATGGTGAGACACTTTGAGCGGAACAGTTTTCGTAAGCTGAAACAGGCTCCGTTGGCTGACAACAACCGTGCGCGAATTTCATCATCGTAGCTGTTATGGGTTTCGATTTTCGACCCTAGATAGGAGAAATTTTCAAATGTCTCAAAGTTGTATACTCCTATCCTTATTCTTCCTGTTTGACCAGTGCGGTTTGATGTTGTTGGTTGGTTCGCCTTCGGTGCTGACGTTGCCACCATATATTTTGTCTTACCTTCATTGATGTGCAACCCAAGATCTCGCGCCAATTGCCGCCTGCTCGATCTGGATGGAGGCAGTTTGTACGTCTCGGGTGGTTCTTCCCATGATTTCGATATCGTCAGCATAGGCCAGTAGTTGGGTAGACTTAAAGAGGATCGTACCTCTTGCATTTACCTCAGCATTACGGATCACTTTCTCGAGGGGCAGGTTAAAGAGGACTGTTGTTGAAGTCGAATGGTGTTGAGAGTGACCCTGCTGCCTTTATCTGGTCTCGCACATTGGTCAGGGTCAGCCTAGTCAGTCTTATTAATTTCGTCGGGATACCGAATTCTCTCATGGCCGTGCATAGTTTTACGCTGGCTATGCTGTCATAGGCGGCTTTAAAGTCGATGAATAGATGGTGCAACTGTTGTCCATATTCTAACAGTTTTTCCATCCCTTGCCGCACAGAGAAAATCTGATCTGTTGCTGATTTGCCTGGAGTGTAGCCTCTTTGGTATGGGCCAGTGATGTTCTGGGCGTATGGGGTTATCCAGCCTAGCAAGATAGCAGAGAATATCTTATAGATGGTACTCAGCAACGTGATACCTCCATAATTGCTGCACTGTGTCATATCTTCCTTTTTATGTATGAGACAGATAATGCCTCGTTGCCAATCATCAGGCATTGATTCGCTGTCCCATACCTTGAGAACAAGTTGATGCACCCTTCGGTGTAACTGGTCGCCTCCACATTTAACCAAATCGGCTATAATTCCATCGGCTCCTGGCGACTTATGATTTTTTAACTGATGAATTGCACGGACTGTTTCTCCTAAACTTGGTGGTGGCAGTATTTGTCCGTCGTCTTCAGTTGGCGGGACCTCCAACTCGCCGCTCAGTAGTTCATCAAAGTGCTCAACCCATCGCTCCGATATGCCCATTGTGTCGGAAATCAGATTTCCCTCTTTGTCTCGACAGGATGAGCATCGAGGTGTATAAGGCTTCATCTAGCTGACTTGTTGGTAAAACTTGCGCGCTTGGTGCGGTTGCTCCCTGTACTTTTCTAGTTCACAGACTTGTTGGTTCTCCCAGGCCTCCTTTTTCCGTCTGTGAAGCCGCTTCTCCGTCGAGCGGATAAGTCCCTGCGCGTGCTCGCGTTCTTTGAGTATGGAACATTACTCGGTACGCGGCATTCTTCCGTTCCCTTGCTAGGTTATATTCATCGTCAAACCAGCCGTTCCGACGCCTTTTGCGTATGTTTGTGTATCCATGATAACGTTCTTCAGGTGGTTGTGAAGATCATTTGTTGATGCTTCATCTCCAGGTCCTCTGTTGACTGCCGTTATTGTGGCATCCATTTCCCTCTTATAGGTGTCGCGGAGGGCTGTGTTATGGATGGCTTCAGTGTTAACTCCCACCTGATTGTCAGAGGGGATTCTAGGTGGTATCGTTATTCGAGCTCGGAGCACCATGCCAACGAGATAGTGATCCGAGTCTATATTGGCCCCCTATATGTTCTGACATTCAGCAAGGCTGAGAGGTGGCGGCGTTCGATCAACACGTGGTCAATTTGGTTGAAAGTAGTCCCGTGTGGAGAGGTCCACGTATGTTTGTGGACCGCTTGCCGCGCAAACCAGGTACTTTCAATAACCATTTCGTGTGACCCTGCTAATTGAATAATCCGCAGTCCGTTATCATTTGTGTTTTCGTGTAAGCTATGGGAGCCAATGTATCGCCTGAATACGGGCTTCTTCCCTACTTGGCTGTTAAAATCCAAAAGTATGATTTTGATATCATATCTGGGAGAGGCTTCGAGGGTTCGTTCTATTGCCTCTTAGAAGGTATCCTTCTCCGACTCTGCAGTCTCCTCTGTAGGGGCGTGAACTTTAATGAGGCTTATATTTCTAAACTTGCCTCGGAAGGGCAGAGTGCATTGCCGTTCGCTTATGTTTTCAAAGCCGATAACAGCAGGTTTCATCTTTTGTCTGACTAAAAAACCTACTGCGAGCACATGGTTTACTAGATGGTCACTATAATATATGGTGTAGCGGCCCTTCTCTAGGAAACCGGTCCCTGTCCAACGCATCTCCTGTAACGCTGTAACATCAGCCCTATATTGGGGCAGGGTATCGGCTAGCTGCTTATCAGCTTCAACTCTGTACAGGGAGCGCACGTTTCATGAATTTTTCAGATTTTTTTTTGTATGGACCGATGATATTCTGGACATATGGCGCTATCCGGCTTATCAAGATAGCATAGAATATGTTATAGATGGTACTCAGTAACTCGATATCTCTGTAATTGCTTCCCGGCGTGATGTCCCCCTTTTTGTATATGGGGTCATAAAGTAATGCTTCGTTGCCAAGCCAGGCGTTGATTTGCTGTCCCACTCCTTGAACATCAGTTGATTAACGCCTTGGTGAAGTTGGCCGTCTCCTCCTCCTCCTCTCAAAGCCGATAGAAGCAGGTTTCATTTTTTGGCTGGCTTTGAAACCTATCCCGAACATATGGTTTATTGGATGGCCGCTATAATATGTATATGGTGTAGTAGCTCTTCTACAGGAAACCGTTCCTTATCCAGTTCACATCAACCTTATATTGGGACAAGGTGTCGGCTAGCTGTTGGACAGCATTCGGTCTGTACAATGAGGGTACGCTCTATGAGAAAATACGCAAATCATTAGTCTGTTTTCGTTGCGGAGTTCATCGTTCTAAAATCCGCCCAGTCCAAGGTTCCTTTCGTAGTTTATAAGGTACCATATGACGTTAGTATCAAATTAAGGTAGAACGACATAATAAAGATTTATCTACGTAGATATATGACGAAAGTGTTGTGGCTAACTACAAATAATTGTACCATATCTGCCAGTTCCTTATACCTAATAACGAAGCGTTGTGGGCGTCGATTGCGTTTTCCCGTCGTTTTCTCAGCTTCCCAGTGGATCAGGAGCAATCAGTTTTTCCAGGGACATTCCCGAGGCACTATAGGCTGTAACATATTACGAGAAAACTGCTAGCTAGTAATTTGGAGCTGAATCATTCAATCAAGCAGGGGAATCTTTCATGGATTCCGTTCAAATCAAATTAATTTATTAAAGAATATCGTAATTGTCTATTACATACACTGATGACCTAATGCTATTAACAACGTTACATTATATTGTCAATTAATAAAACAATTTCCATAGTTGAAAGTTGGCTCACACGGTGAAATGGTGGTCGTCCAGTCACCACGGTTAAGCGCTATAGGATGTGGTTAGCACTTAGATGGAGAACCACATGAAAGTTTTTTTGCAATTTTTTTCTCAGTTTCTTTTTCTTTTCAGCTGGTGCAACGTACGAATCGAAAGAAAATGAATTTTCGGCTGTATAGAAATAGAGACCATTAGCAGTAAGCAAAATTACTTACAAAAAATACATAAAACCTTTAATTTAATAAGTGTTTAGCCTCTAGTTTCTCAATTTTTCTTTTTTGGTATATAGACGTTACTAATGGCATCTTCGTGAGCAATAAATTAATCATTACCATTACCAAAACTGAATCTTTTATTATTACTAAAGGGAGACCTAATTATTGGACCTAAGCACAGGAATTTGTAGTGAATAATGCTAACATGAAAATCTTATTTCCATTCAAATTATACCCAATTATCGATATGTACCTTTCCCCTATATGTGCACATATCACCCCATAAAAAATCTACCTTTTGTAAAGCTCACATGTTTGAGCAATTGCAGACGTGTTAAAAAGGATTTTCATGCCTTAATCCTGACCAATTTTAAAGTTAGTCCTTAGATATTTTTGACGGAGGCATACACACACGCCGATTAAGCACTAACATGCAGATATCTGCTTCGAGTGCCTTACCAAATCTCAGATATAAATCACTGAGTATTTAGTCTTTAAATAATGCGAGACGTGAATACGAATTAGGCGAGAGGATACCATTTCGCTACGAAAATTTGATTTGAAAATTGTGAAAGGATGGCGATTAAGCTACAAGTTATGCTGGCAGGATTAGAAATGTACACGTGGGGCTGGTTACGTTAAAATGGGTTCAAAGTTTTTGCTTGCGGTTTGGAAATATTTTCAGGATAAATTGTTACCGTAGAACGTTTAGAGTTGCTTGGAGAGGGTGCTATTTGTGAAATAGTAATGAGCGGGCGGGTTGTTTCACATGGTAAAGAATATTTTCATTTTATAAACAAAACAAGATTAATTCAATTTATAACATCTGAACATGCTGTTTAAAAGTTTGGATTTTTCGTCGTAAAGTTACACGTGCGAATTACAAACTAAGTGATTTAAGATGCACGGCTCGAGGAGCTAGCCGATTGAATTTCAGACTGTAGATCTTTTGATTCGATTCTGGGGTCGTTATTATAAATTGGGCGGAGTGGGTTCCTCAGAGGAATGACCAAAATACGTATAATGGAAGGGCTGACAGTTTCGAGATGATCCGCTCTTCTGACCTGGGAGTTGACTTAACACTTACTGCAGAATTCCGAAACAACCTTAAAGAGCCCAGTAGAAAGGTATTTCGTAAGAAAAACGTAATCCAGTTGAACAGGAAATCAGCGGCTAAGGCCCGAAGGTCTCTTCTCGCTTGAGCATAACAAACAACCCCCATGAAACTCCTACTAGGGGGCCAACCGCAAATGACCGAGCTGTACTCACATACAACGGGAGTTCACCCGAAGTATGAGAGTCCAGGAGCTGTCTTGGTACCCATGGTACCAGTATACCCCTGGTGAGGTTTCGTGACCAATTTGCCACTTCAGATGAGTCCCCGTGCAAACTCGGGTCTGATCGCCCTGATTAGGCCTTTGTAGCATTCGCCTATTGCATCACGGCCGGCAAACCAAAGTGAGTACAGCGTCTCCCGGTGCCACCACTATGGCGGTTCTCCTCGGCCACCTTTGAGCACCGGTAAAGTTGCACAGCAAAAACAACAATTGAAGATTTCAATGAACAACACCATCCCATCATTAGTTTCACATCAGTCGATTATAGAATATTCTGGTATGACCGACAATGTTCTTCAAATTGGATCGACAATCTTCCTGGGGAAGAACTGGGAGAAAGCAATCTACCAGAAGTTATGGTTGGAATACAGAGTTCTCTGCAGCTAGAATAATTGCTTACTAATAGAGTATCAACGCTTTTGGAAACTTTTACATTTCCGGGAATGCCATGAAAACGTGGTTTGGGAATCAATACTTTTTTCTCTCGAAAATGAAACACTGGGCCAAGCACAATGAACATCGAAGTGTGTTACCATATTTTAACTTCAATGGCAAATCAACGTGTTGGCAGACTTGTCAAGGACTCTGTTATAGATGTCTGTATCGGCCGTAACTTCAAATAAAGGTGGCATATATTCAAATAAATAATGAAGGCTATATGATGAAAGTACCAGACCACCAACCTGGTGAAAAGGTGATTCAAATATTTGAACAAATTCGAGAAAAAAGGGGGCGACTATCAAAACGGGGGTTGGATAAAACAAATACAGCACACTGATCCTCTAAATGCTGTTTCCAGTCCTAGAATCGGACATGAGAAATTGGATTCTTTTTACCTGGCTTCTATTGCCAGGTAGCCCTCATACCTGCTTCAGCGCACAGTAATCTCTGCATCCGCATGGCAAGGATCCAGTTCTTGGAAACGCGGGTAATCAAAAACATTTTCAATGAATATATATATATATATAATAGCTCTATTTTCGAAGAGAGTTGATAACGAATTCAGAGGACATACTGTCAAGGAAGTTGGTTTTTATTTCAAAAGTATGCACACATCCCAATACAGTGACTTTAAGAAACTGGCATCGTTGAATAAATACCATCCATGAAATGTCCAAAAAATAGTGTAGCCCCTTCCGCTCTTTCACCAGTTACCACCACTTTCGTAGGGTTACATTTTTAAAAACCAATTTCTTGTGTTAAAAAACCTTATTAAAATCTGCTTACTGTCTTTCTGTCTTTTTGTTTTAATGGATGGATCTAGAAATCTTACAAAGACACTGCCACGCCAGATTGCAGCAGTGTGTGGGATTCTCACCCCCTAATACCACCCCCACTTTCTCCTTCTTTCTTCCCCGAGGAACCCCCGCAAAGCATTAATTCGCGGGGTGGACTGCGCTTTAAGCGACCAAACCTTTCGTTCTTCGCGGCCTCCTTGCGCACTCCGCTTTTCCAAGTTCCTCCTGTATATGTACTTTTGATTGTCGAGTTTACCATACACCAATTTCCTTCTGACTTCAACATTTCCCCGACGATGTTCTGCGGGCTTAGGTTGATTTTCAGGGAGTCTTCCAGGCTCCTCCTCTCTGACTAAAATCGTGGACAATGGAACATAACATGCTGCGGGTCCTCAGTTGTGCAACCGCATTCAGGACAAAAGAGAATCATCCAGCCTTAATTGGTGCAGATACTAACTGCAACAACCATGTCCTGACAGGAATTGAGTCAGATGGTAGTTACTCTCGCCGTATCGTCACTGGATTCACGCCTCAGTACGGGAAATAAAAGTGTGGGTCCAGTGAACCCTTTGCGAGTCATCCCACCGTTGCTGCCACTTTTCCAGCGACTCTCGCCTAGTCCGCTTTCGGTATTCTGCATCATTTTCAGGTGGATTCATTTTCCTTTTCTCGTACAGGCATCGTGTCTCGCTCGCCAGAATGTCTATCGGGATCATTCTCGCAATAACACATGTAGCGTCGCCTGATATTGTTCTGAAGACGCTGCACACCCTTAGCGCCACTAACCGGTAAGTCGCATTTACCCCCCTTCGATTACTCTCACACGCTAGTGCTTCCTCCCAAACTGGTGCCGCGTATGATAGTGTGGAGCGAACCACTCCGGCCACGAGTAATCTGCGACTGTATCTTGGGCCTCCAATGTTAGGCATCATCCACGCTTATGATACGCTCGTATTTGCCACTTTCTTATAGGCGTAGTCCAGGTGTTTCGTGGAAACAGATCAAGCACGTACGGTTCACTCCCGGTTAAAGTCACTAGAGTTAGCACGCAGATACTCTGACTGTTAAAACATGTGACTGAAAGCCCTTTCTACTTTTATAAGTGGATACTATGCGTTGAGACATAGAAAATTTTTACATAATTCGTTGAAAACCCGTTTGTAAACATTGAAAAATGTTCTAGTTAAATTTATGAATATTCTATTTTAAAATTTAAAGATTGGAAAATCATCATCATCAACGGCGCAACAACCGGTATCCGGTCCAGGCCTGCCTTACTAAGAAACTCCAGACATCCCGGTTTTGCGCCGAGGTCCACCAATTCGATATCCCTAAAAGCTGTCTGATGTCCTGCCCTACGCCATCGCTCCATCTTAGGCAGGGTCTGCCTCGTCTTCTTTTTCTACCATAGATATTGCCCTTATAGACTTTCCGGGTGGGATCATCTTCATCCATACGGATTAAGTGACCCGCCCACCGTAACCTATTGAGCCGGATTTTATCCACAACCGGAAGGTCATGGTATCGCTCATAGATTTTGTCATTGTGTAGGCCACGGAATCGTCCATCCTCATGTAGGGGGCCAAAAATTCTTCAGAGGATTCTTCTCTCGATCGCGGCCAAGAGTTCGCAATTTTTCTTGATAAGAACCCAAGTTTCCGAGGAATACATGAGGACTGGCAAAATCATAGTCTTGTACAGTAAGAGCTTTGACCCTATGGTGAGACGTTTTGAGCGGAAGAGTTTTTGTAAGCTGAAATAGACTCTGTTGGCTGCCAACAACGAGTGCGTGGATTTGATCATCGTAGCTCTTATCGGTTGTGATTTTTGACCCTAGATAGGAGAAATTATCAACGGTCTCAAAGTTGTATTCTCCTATCCTTATTCTTCCCGTTTGGCCAGTGCGGTTTGATGTTGTTGGTTGATTCGTCTTCGGTGCTGACGTTGCCACCATATATTTTGTCTTGCCTTCATTGATGTGCAGCCCAAGATCTCGCGCTGCCTGCTCGATCTGGATGAAGGCAGTTTGTACGTCTCGGGTCGTTCTTCCCGTGATGTCGATATCGTCAGCATGGGCCAGTAGTTGGGTGGACTTAAAGAGGATCGTACCTGTTGCATTTACCCCGGCATCATGGATCACCTTCTCTAGGGCCAGGTTAAAGAGGACGCATGATAGGACATCCCCTTGTCGTAGACCGTTGTTGATGTCGAATAGTCTTGAGAGTGATCCTGCTGCTTTTATCTGGCCTCGCACATTGGTCAGGGTCAGTCTAATCAATCTTATCAGTCTCGTCGGGATACCGAATTCTCTCATGGCCGCGTACAGTTTTACCCTCGCTATGCTATCATAAACGGCTTTAAAGTCCATGAATAGATGGTTCAACTGATGTCCATATTCCAACAGTTTTTCCACCGCTTGCCGCAGAGAGAAAATCTGATCTGTTGCTGATTTTAGCTGGAGTGAAGCCTCTTTGATATGGGTCAATGATATTCTGGGCGTATTGGGCTATCCGGCCTAGCGAGAGAGCGGAAAATATCCAATAGGTGGTACTCAGCAACATGATACCTCTATAACTGCTGCACTGTGTGATATCTCCGTTTCTATGTATGGGACAGGTAATGCGTCTTTGCCAGTCGTCAGGCATTGATTCACTGTCCCATACCTTGAGTACAAGTTGTTGAACCACTTGGTGTAACTGGTCGCCTCCATATTTAACAAATACGACTGTAATTCCATCGGTTCCTGGCGACTTAAGATTTTTAAGCCAATGAATTACACGGACAGTTTCTTCTATACTTGGTGGTTGCAGTATTTTTCCGTCGTTTTCAGTTAACGGAACTTTCAACTCGCCGCTGTTCTGGTTGTTCAGTAGCTCTCAAAATACTCAACCCATCGCTCCAATATGCCCATTCTGTCGGAAATCAGATTTCCCTCTTTGCCTTGACAGGATGAGCAAGGAGGTGTATAAGGCTTCATCCTGCTGATTTGTTGGTAAAACTTGCGCTCCTGGTGCGGTTGCTCCCTGTACTTTTCAAGTTCATAGACCTGTTGGTTCTCCCAGGCTTCCTTTTTCGGTCTGTGAAGTCGCTTCTCCGCTCGACGCAGTTCGTGATAAGTCTCTGCGCGTGCCGGCGTTGAGAATGCAACATTGCTCGGTATGCGGCATTCTTCCATTCTGTTGCTAGCCTACATTCATCGTCAAACCAGCCGTTCCGACTCTTTTTGAGGCTGGGGCCAAGTATGTTTGTGGCCGTATTTATGATAACGTTCTTCAGGTGATTGTGAAGATCATTTGTTGATGCTTCATCTCCAGGATCTCTGTTGACCGCGATTATTGCGGCATCCATTTCCCTCTTATAGGTGTTGCGGAGGGCTGTTTTGTGGATGGCTTCAGTGTTACCTTTTACGTGATTGTCAGAGGGGATTCTGGGTGGTGTTGTTATTCGAGCTTAGAGCACCATGCCAACGAGATAGTGATCCGAGTCTATATTGGCCCCCCTATGTGTTCTGACATTCATCAAGGCTGAGAGGTGGCGGCTTTCTATCAACACGTGGTCGATTTGGTTGAAAGTCGTCCCGTCTGGAGAGGTTTGTGGACAGCATTCCATGTAAACCAGGTACTTCCAACAACCATTTCGCGTGACACTGCTAATTGAATAATCCGCAGTCCGTTATCATTTATATTCTGATGTAAGCTATGGGAGCCAATGTATCGCCTGAATACAAGCTCCGTCCCTACTTGGCTGTTAAAATCCCCAAGTATAATTTTGATATCCTATCAGGGGCAGGCTTCGAGGGTTCATTCTTCTGCCTCGTAGAAGGTACCCGTTTCCGACTCTGCAGTCTCCTCTGTAGGGGCATGAACGTTAATAACACATGGTCTATTGTGTGGCCACTATTATATATGGTGTAGCGGCTCTTCTCCAGGAAACCGGTCCCTGTTCATCGCATGTCCTGTAAGGCTATTACACCAGCCTTATATTGGGACAGGGTATCGGCTAGCTGCTTAGCAGCTTTATCTTTGTACAGGGAGCGCACATTAAATGATAAAATGCGCAAATCGTTATTCCTTTGTCGTTACCGGGTTCGTCGTTGTATTATTCGTCTAGTCCGAGACTCATGTTGTGGCTTCGTAACTTCGGTTTTTGCGTGTACGGTTGTCAGCCCTACCCAACTCCCAACCTGGAGGACCAGTTGGTAGAATTTGTCCCGTTTTTAGGCTCGGGAGACTCGCCTTCATCCTTCTCCGGTCATCACGTGAAGGTGGAGGTAGGGTTTCGTAGTAGAGCTGTTGGTGTTGGTTCAGCAGGCATTTCCCAGGTTTTATGCTCCATGGTGGGTACCAATCCACGTTTCGCCCTGGGACCTATACTACCCTTTGATCAAAGATTGGAGAATGCTTTGATGTCCAATTAATCCTTCAGCCCCAATATTTCTTAAATAGGATAAACGCATCTTAGATACTGTTACTTAATAGGGATATTTTCAGCATATCCTTGTATGCTATGCTTGCAAACCTAGAACGCATAAATTAAGTCTTACACAATAATTGCCAAAATTCAACCCCCTCGAAAAAACCCTACACCAACCGAACAATACAACAAAAGCGCAGCACACACAATCCGAATATATTGAAAATGACACTAACTATTAATTAATTCAGTTTTGTCGAACCGTAAAATTTATATTCCTATAGAAAATTCCTAATTTATACCCAACGACCTCCGTTTTGTCTGCCCCAAGAGTCCGCCACTGGAGGCCAACCCTCCATCCATACAATTATTTACTAAAAAAAGACAGTGCGAATAATAAAAAATAAATATGAATGAAATAAAATTTGTGCGTTATTTTGGATTTCATGTTGTAGATGCTGTTGTTCTTGTTGTTTCATGGAGGACACTATTTCGGCCTCTGGTGCGAATAGGCCAATAAATTTTCAGTTTTGATTGTTCTGCGGATAAAACCAATACTCTATTACCCGAGAATGCTTCTCTCCTCCATTTTTTCGGTACAGTAGTAAACATACATCCATAGATTGTGTAGTGCGTGGTGGTAATGGCGATTTTTCATTTCATTTTATTTATTTTTTTTTCTGGCAAAGTCTAGTCCTAGTGTGGAGCGTTGGCGAGGGTAAATAACAATATAGCCAGAAGCCAGAATGGGCACAAAAGGATATCAGAATTTTATATATTATTTTATTTATAGATATAGAGGAGCCTACTTGTGAGGGAAAAGGGGCAATATCGTGATGCGAGGGTTAAAATAAAGGACGCTATGGGTTTTTGAAATGCGTTCATAGAACTGGTTTCGTACGACATTCACGCTCAAAATTTCTTTTCAAGACATACTATATATAGGCTTCAATTAGAGTTGAAATGCCATTGCCCGAAAATGGAATCCTAGATTGGCCTTTACAGCAGACTGATTACTGCCCATTTAAAAGGTTGCCCTACTAAAAAATATGGGTTTGCCAGAGATCAGAGTTTGGGGGATGAAATTTTACAAGAGGAGGAAGCTATCAGAGTTTTTACTTTAGAATGGAAGTATCATTCTATATGAAGTGAATTTTTACTTGACATTTATAGAAATGGAATAAGCCTCGTTTACACCCAGTTAAAAAAACGGAACTCTACACCGCCTGAATTGTTTCCTCCCTCAATTCATTGTATCAATTACAGTCCACACCAAACTAACTTAATGAATCCATGAAAGACTAGGAGAGGTTTTCTCAAAATATTTACTTCTTGGAAAGTACTTTGAACGAATTATATTGTTTGTATAAGTTGGTAAAATTGGTGATTCCTAAAGTATAGACCACCCATGCAAGTGATCAGCCTACAGCAGCGGGGTGGCACAAAGGCGCACAAAAAAATCCACGCCGATTTTGAATCGAACTTGAAGTATCAAGATCGAAAGGCTGGCAACACCCGTCTCTATTTTCTAACCATTCAAAATGACGTTCATCAGATTTTTTACTAATACTGTCCAATAATATCCTGGATCAATTCCCATCTTAATCCATCCTTATCAATCTTAAAACGATGTTTTGGTACAGAATCGCCTTCACTGCCAACAGCAACTGTTTG
Source organism: Hermetia illucens (assembly GCF_905115235.1). Lineage (NCBI taxonomy): Eukaryota > Metazoa > Arthropoda > Insecta > Diptera > Stratiomyidae > Hermetia > Hermetia illucens. The sequence continues at coordinate 148,978,345 of NC_051850.1, forward strand.
ATACTTTTAAAGACTTTCATTGCCGCAAAGAGCAGGTGTTAAGGTTGTTAATATCTGTCATTGTCAGGGATTATATAACTTTAATTGTAAAATAAATTTCAAAGTGGACTGCGATGAGTCCAAGAGAGAAAAAAGAAAAGGCGAATTAAGATGAATTACAATCCAGACTTTCATTGGCGACCAAAAGTACACATTCGAGACCGGTGAACATATGGTTGCCACTATCTCATAAATGGACCACAGCGCATCAATCTAAATCGAGAGTTCCCCAAAATGCGTTCCTTACACTCTTCATCCATTGTTCTCTGCAAGTTACTTCGAGGCCTGGAATAGTGTATTCGATTACATTTTTTGGGTAGGGAGCTGCAATGCATTTACGCACAAAGTGTCACACTCATGCCTTAGGCAGCCTACCGGCTAGCACATATCTAAGACTGTGACCTGGAACCGTTTGGCACATTACCTCAGGCCCAGCCTATTCAGTATAGGAATAAAATCCTATGGATTCAGAGAGCCTCAGTTACCCTGGCATCTCCCCAATCCATCTCCCTCTTTTTCGTTTTAAGAATGCCTTGAGTATAACGGGCTACTTGGCCCCACGTGTCTTCGCTATGTAGCATGGCTTCAATTATGGTGTCCGGAGACCCAAAATACCCCATCGAAAGGTATAATTGCTGTCATGGGCAGAGAGTACGCATTGTCTCTTCGAAAGCGACAGCTTCCTTATCTCCCTCGCCGTTCCTGAGGTATATAAGCCACCGCTTCGCAGCATGGATGATGATCAGAATAACTTCCGATATCGCCATTGCAGCTGGCTCGGAGACTTTACAGAGCCCCTCGTCTTGTACTTGCGCTAGACGCTTACGGTACCTTTTCTTACTGCTGGAGTCAGTCCACTATAAAAGAAATCAGAATGAACCGCGCTCATCAGTAAGCGACACCTTTCCATGCTGAACATCAGCCGGCAAATCCCAATCATTCTACACGCAGCCTTGCCTGTGGTGTTGAACATCTACTCGAAGAAGCTCGACTTCGTGTCTATCATAGTACCCCCGATCTCACCGCCGGCTTCGACAAAACTATGGTTTTACCAATCTGAATACAGAAGACTGTGGGCACCCTCTCATTGGCCAGCACAATGGAGAATCCATGCTCGGCTATCCATTTGCTTACTCGCCGCATCACCATTCTCAGTGTACGCTGAGCTTGCTCAACCGTGCGTGTGGTCACCAGTGCGGCAACATTGTCCGCGTATCTGAGCAGATGCATTTCAAGCATTTCGAGTTGTAAAAGGCTATCGTATAAGGCGTTTGAAAGGTTCGGACCAAGGATAAATCCCTGAGCCACCCCCGATGTTACCTTCATTCTGCGCTGTCCTTCCCGGGTCTCGTAGAGTAGAGCACGGTCCTTCAAATAGTCCCTCAATATCGGCAATAGGTACCCTGGAATACAGAAATGATTTTCCAGTGTCTCATGCAGAATTAACGACGTTTCATACGCCGAGAGTCACAAAGAGAACCACTCGCCGACGTTGGCGACTGTGTGTCTCAGTCAGTTTTACCACTTCGACCACCTCAATCGTGGATTGCCCGGCTTTAAAATCATATTATCTTGGTGAGTACTCTCCCGCAGCCTATATGGCGTCAGTCAGTCATGGCTAAATGAGCTTCTTAAGGAGAATCCCCGCTGTGTCCAACGTATTGAGCAGACGAATGCTGACGGGGCCTCTGGGTCGCCTTTGCCCTTTCTTATCAACACAAGTCTCGCAACCTTCCAATGGGAGGTAAAAACATCCACTGTCAAACACGTGTTGAGTGTGCCGAGTAGCAAGACCGGCTGGTATTTACATACGAGTTTCAATACTGTGCTGGGAATACCGTCCGCCTGCCTCCTCTAGTTCCTTTCGTGTGAAGAGTGGGCATTCCTCAGCACTCAGCGTCACTACGAATGGTGTGGACAGGAGAAAGAGCCTGCATCGCTGCTTCCATAGAACAGAGCGATCGATGTGCACCCAGTTTCTTGGAAACGAGCTTATACCCGTTTACGTCGTTGATTAGCTCCTGGCAGCACCGTGCCTTCCGCCTGTTGATTTCAGGGCAGAATTTTTTTTTCGCATTCTTATACCCTGCGGTTCTTAGCGTCACCCCCTCTTGGTCTCTTACGCACTGAGCAATCCACTGAAGTCCGAGGCAATTTCTTCGTAGGCTGGTAATTCCCGGGGCGCTGCTTCCTTTTAGTAGTCGATGCATTACAATTTGCGGTAATGAGGCTTACTGTTGAATGAACTTGTGATTAATTTGCAGTTCTGCCTGCCCTTCTGTCTTACCGCTGATTTAATCCTTTTGAGCGCTGCTTATAATGAAAGCGAAAATTGCGTTCTCTGCAAGGATCATCGAGCGTCTGGTGAAAGCGTTGCACACACTGCGGATTCCGGATGGTGTCCAGTCTTTAGGGAGGAACTAGAAAGGGCTAGGACGTGTCACGAGATACGGCGTTCAACTTCGTGTTCTTGCTTAAGGCCGAGGCAATGGCTTTGTCTGGGTTCGGTGTTCAGGGATAACATTTATTTTCCTGTGGAAGAAGTCGTTTCGGGCACGGGGGAGCGAACCCTGCTAGGAGGTGACTTCAATACTAACGCCCTCGAATGGGACACACCTCGGCCAGACTCCAGAGGGAAGTATTATTATTATTATTCTGTCAAGGGAAAGTCGCACCGCGTCCTTGAAGAACTATTGTGCCCCTTTTACTGGTTATAGTGTACCTATTGATTATAGTATCTCGAGCAGGCCTGCAACCGTTAGGAACTTCAGTATGTTCCCTACTTCCAGATGTTTCAGCTTTGCATCTGGTATTAAGTGTTCTCCTACATGTCTTGACCTACTTTGCAGTGCCGGACACTGTCCCAGGACGTGTATAGAGGTTTCGTCCTCCTCCTCACAAAACCTGCAGGCAGTGTCCGCAGATACCGACGGAAAGAGTGTCGTAAGGCAGTTCAGGTTCAGTGCAGGGAGATTCAAGGTGGATGCTTTTATGGAGATTGATAACGCTTGTTCTCAAAAATGCCTTCAATTCCGTATGATCGACTGATATACTAAGCACATGGAAGTGCCGAGCTATCTCTTGAGGATATTGACGGTTTATCTGAAAGACCGCTCCCTGCTCTTTAGACACCAGAGGGCCAGCTGAGGATGGAAATCACGTTGGGAGTAGCATAGGAATTCATCCTAGGGTCGGACCTCTGGAACGCTTCTTACGATAGACTGCTAGGACTCGATATGCCAAAAGTGTCGCGCCTGGTCGGTTATGCAGACGACGTAGCGGCGCTTGCTGCCGAACGCAATGTTGAACAGACGCAAAGCAGGCTTGGCATATTGATGCGATAGGTAAGCAGATGAGTGGCTCATGGTTTCAACCTTGCGCTGGAAAAAACCGAAGAAGTCATCTTAACCAGAAAGAGAGTCCCGGCCCTGCGTCCTATATCAACCGCCGAGTTGAAGATGAGCTTCTTCGAGTAAGCAGCGGGCGGGGTTGCTGCTAGCGCCTCAGCCCTGAGTCGGCTTATGGCGAATGTTGTGGGCTCTGTATCTACCGGAAAACATCTTTTGATGGGAGCAACCCAGTCCGTTGGGCTCTACGGCGCGGAGGTATGGGCTGATGCTCTTGTCAAGGAGGTGCATCGTCAGCGGTTAGCCCAAGCTTATCGTACTGACTCAGAACCGGCCCAAATTATGATCGCGGGAGTCATCCCTGTTGCCCTCCTTGCAAAGGAACGTAAAGTTATCTACAGCCGAAAGGACAAAGATATAAGAGAGTGGTTGCCCTTGATGAGCGTCAATGTAGCAACTCTCTTGGCAAGATGAAACAAGAGGGAGATTGACTGTCCCGCTCATCGACAATTTAGATCTGTGGGTGAACCGAACACAGGGTGAGATTGATTACTTCCTTGCCCCACTTGTAAGTAGGCATGGAGGTTTTCAGTCTTACCTGCACAAAATTGTTCTGCAATGAAGTCCGCGAACGCACCTTTTTCTCTTGTGCAAGGTGAGATAGCTTTCGTCAGCAGCTTTTTGCAGACACAGAGATCCCCTCCCCTTAATAGTTTAACTTGATCTAAAGTTTAAACGATAGTCTTAAAGAAGTTATTTCAAACCGAGGATATTCAAAAATTATGTAATTCGTTTTGGAGGAAATGTCAAAAAAACACGACAGTGGGAAGGAAAGAGGATTTGAATTCGAATGGGGTGTATGCAGGAAGGGTTAGGGAAAAGATACTAGGATGGGCGCTAAGGGTGGATGCGTTTTGAAAAATAGGATAACGGGTAGTTCCCACGGTTGAAGACTATTGAACCAACGGGATCGAACAGAAAGGTTTTAGGATTATTGGATACGAGAATTTAAGGGAATGGATAAGTTCGTGCAAGATTTTCTTCCACTATCTCGATCTGTATAGCCTGGAAGATAAGCGGGTTAGGATGGGTTTGGCATTTAGATTTCTTGGATTCTGTATTTTTTGAGCTGGATACGTTTCATTTGGGTTGGCGAGCAGTGGCACCAGAAAATGAAGCCGAAGATAAGGAAGGGTTGCATAAGCTGTTTAATACAAAACAGATCAACTTTGTGAGGTGTAGGAATGTTGTATTTGAGGATTGGGTAGGTGACTTCGTTGACGGAGCAGTTGGTTTTGAAGCACATTGGGGCACAAAGTCTCTTCTCATTTTCGGCATCATCCTGATGTTCCCGTGGAATGCGATGGTTTTGCACCTGATATGGTTTATGGAGAGTTTCCAACGTGTGAAGTATCGATAAAACTCGTCCAAATAAAAATTTAGGTGTGCTTCACCGACAGGGAGGATTGGAGTAGAGTTAGGGTGTGGACTTGGTTTGGGAACCCAAATGGTTGCCACGTTTTGTACGTCCCTTTATACACAATTTACAACACGACAGGAGTATGAGCTATATTCATGACAAAAACCGCTTAATAAATTTTGGCCTCGGTCGACTGAGGCAGATCTGGGTTTTGTTTAAGGAGCGGGCTTGGACCTTAATTTACTGAACGGTTTGTCATGAATAAAACTTTCATTCCTGATCTATTTGCTGCTTTCCGAATGTTCATCTACATGATCCCAATTTTAAATAAGTATAATATAGAAGCGCCGCAACTAGCTTCTGTTGCCAAGATCTCCCCTATAACTTTTCATTTTGTAAAATTACATACAACCATGGTAATGCAATTGGGAGAGGCGAATTCAAATAAATAATCGCAACAGACAAATAGTCAACTTTCGTCTCCGCATTGACAATATATTCCACTCGTATCCTGCGGACCCCATTTGTCATGGCGTTCCAAAATCAAATGAAAAAAGAAAAAAACTTTATCGTTTGCTAGAAATCTGCTAATGACTGACGCCAATTAAAATGGCAAAGACAATAAAAAGGGTGAAACACAACAGAACTGAATCTGAAAAAAAAATGTCTCAATCAGCAATTTGTTGAGCATTACGAACAGTTAGTTCCCTGTAGTATCTAGTTTGTTTCGGGAATTTACAGTAGATTACTTTGATCTTATGGAAAATTGCTTTTTTGTTGTATTTAATAATTTTTCTCAGCTTGTCAACTTAAGATATTTTAATTATCGTGGCATCCACAATAAAGCTTTATGGCTTCAGGAAACCATATTGACAGGAGACAGGCCTTGTTTAGTACTGTTCCTAAAAAAATTTGGAAATAATACTAACAAGTCGGAAAATATAAGGTTGATGTTTGGCAGTCGACATCCAGAAGGAAACGTTATGCTGCTGGGCATTTAGCTCTGGAACTCACATCGTCTTTAAAATGGAGAATGACGTTGTTTCTGAAGGAAGTGAGCCCGCGAACCCAAAACATCAAGGACCCTGTATACTACTGCAAATATTTCATTCCATGTCCTAAAAAATTTTTGATTTCGTAATTCATGACTAAGATCGCATCATCAGTAAGTGAAGCACTAGAACCAAATCTTGCGAAATTCATGTATCTTTTCCCATCGCGTGCATTTCAAATTTCAGTTGAGAGATCAGAAAGTACGTATAGTGGCGGAAACCAATCTGAGTCTACCGCCGCAATCTGCCTTTCAAGATACTAATAAACCAGAATTTTATTGCTTCGGATAATGAAGGATCCATCCACATCCACTTGATGTTGGACCGGACCAATTGAAGACCAACTTACTACTACTAGTCATTCAGTAACTTGTCATGTAGGGCAGAGGTCAGCGTTATTGAAATTACGAGGGTGGTTCGTGAAATAGAGTCCCCAAACCCGTATGTGGAACGTGAGATGCATTAGGCGTTGTCTGACAAGGATGGCATATGAAGCAACTCTCCCAGTATCGACCACACTACTCCCGCCTCCCGATGCCGCCAATTATTGACCTAGCAGCCAAATGAAATGGAGGTTCTTATTGCTGTTACCGCCATATGCCAAATTCCCGCTGTGATACGCTTTTTACACGAAAAAAGGCTTCACTAATAATTATTCATCAGCAGTTAACCAAAGTTCATAGAAACATTTGTACCCAACCATTCACTTTAGTATGATACTGACATGGCAATCGTAGAATGTACAAAATTTTCAAAAAGTAACAACTTTGATCTATTATAACTTTGTTAATAATAGTGCAATTTCCACCAAAGGAAGTATGTTCTATAGTATTGCCTATATTACTGCAAAAGCCGATGATTCTAGGGTAAACTCAAGCAGAGTTTCAAGTAAATTTTTATAAAATATACTTATAATAAATACGGTAATATTAATATTTCAAACAGGTTTAATATTAACTGTTTTCAAACAGGTATCGGTATTGAGAGTGTTTTAAAGCCTAGATACTATGTGCATGGGCCACCATATTTTTTTCTGATAGTTGGATTGATAAGTTTCTGAGAACGGGTCATTGAAGTAACTGACTCTTTTCGGACCCTCGCACTCCTCTCCTTTGCAACCAATGTTAAAACTAATATTGGATTCGGGGATATAAGGTGTGACAGACAAATAGATAGGCAGACAGATAGACGGACGGACAGACAAGTTGCCAGGGAGATCTGGCAGGCGCGACCCCAGTTGGGGAATAGGAGCATACCTACTGATGTGTAAATATGTGTCCATGCACTTTCTTTTCAGACTGTGCATGCGCTATTGTTTGTTCATCTTTGGTGCGTGGACCAAAATGACTATGGAATTGATACCCAGAACATAAAACCACCTTGGAAGACGAAAGTAGGAGGAAACTGCTTTAACAAGGAACTGCTTTAAGGAGCTCTGCTCTGAAGCGGACGTAAATCGGTGGGGAGTGCTTATAGAACTGTGATGGGGCGATTGAGAAGCCGTTCATCTGTGCAGGTTACGCATTCTACCCTCTTGTTGATGATCATCCAGGGGTTATTCCCCCAACAAGACGAGGGCATCGACACATTCCAGCGACTTCTGAACATGAAGGCAATTCTGCCAGTTCCTAGTGATGAGCTGTGTAAAATAGGAGACAACAAAGCCCCTGGCGTGGACGGAGTACCAAATAAGGCCCTTAAGTTTGCCGTGAAATCGAGACCGAGCATGTTTGATGAGTTGTTCGAAGCGTACATATCCACAGCGGCATGGAAGCGGCAGAAGTTGGCACTTCTATCTAAGCCTGGTAAACTTCCAGGTGAGTTATCCTCATACAGACCCATATGGCTTCTGGACATTGAGGGCAAAATATTAGAGCGGGTAATCTGCAGGAGTGAAGAAGCCCTTTCCGATCAGCAGTATGGGGTCCGTAAAACCAAATCAACCAATGCTGCCTTCAAATTGGTTACTGGCTCCGCCGAAGATATAATTCACGGGAAGAATACTATCAGCAAATATTGCATGGTAGTAACCCTGGACTGGATAAATGCATTCAATTCGGCCAATTGGAATCTAATACGGAATTCCTAGCGAAGATTCGTATTCTCACCTATCTCGTTGCTATCGTTGATAGTTATTTAGCTGAAAGGAGGCTCCGATATGACATGGATGACGGACGCCAGGAAAATTTTGTTTCCTCGGGTGCCCTACAGGGCTTCGTAGTGGGACCACTACTGTGGAACATCATGCACAACGATGTACTTAATCTTCTCCTTCTAGAGGAAGCTACGTTGGTGGGTTACGTTGACGACATAGCGTTGACTTTTGTCGCAAAGCATCTTGAAGATGTTGAGGAGGTGAAAATGGAAGCGATCCTCATCACTAATCGTTTGGAGAGAAACTACGCCTGTATTAGAATCGGAAATCATATCATCACTACCAAACCGACCATATACTTGGGAGTGCTGGTGGAGAGGAAGCTCAGTTATAGGCAATACGTGCAGTATGTTTGCGACAAATCATCCACTGCAAGTATGATCCTGGCAAGGAAGATGTCGAACGTGGGAGGCCACGGTATACCTTTAGGTTTGCTTATCTATGCTGCCCCAGCTTGGAGAGAAGCGTTGTGGATGTCAGTTAACGCTAACAAACTCAGTGTAGTCTTCAGGAGGACAGCCCTGAAGCTATACTCTGCCTTCAGAACTGTTTCAGATGATGCAGCGTTTTTCATCTCTGGAATGATGCCGATTGACATTTTGGCAAATAAGATGGCGAACATATGCAGAGATTTGCAAATAGAAGACAAGAGCGGTGGGAACGTTGGGAATTCCTGTCATCAAGGAATGGTTGGAGAGACATCACGGTGAGATTAATTATCATCTCACCCAATTTCTCACGGGGCACGGAGGATGTTGCCAGTATCTGTACCGGCTTAAACTGGACACCTCACCCGACTGTCTAAATTGCGATGGAGTTCAGAGGACCTACTGCCCAAAATTTATGAAAGAAAGGTGGAATCAAGAGGAGACTCTAGGTGAAGCGCTGGTACCAGGCAATCTGGTGCCGAGAATGGTAACACGTCAAGAGAACTGGGATGCGATCAACTCTATGATCGCATCTATCGAAACCAAACTGCGATAAGCAGAGGAGAAGAGAAAAGCATGTTTATGACGGTTACGTACGCCGCGTAGAAAAGGAAGATGATGAAGCTAGAATAGGCAGGCAGTAAATTGACTTTGTTTTACATAAAACCTTGAATTGTGCATAGTAGTTGTTTACCATGTCCGGGAATGGGATAGAGAATTGAGTGAAGGTTGCACAGAAAGGAGGGAAAGTTCATCAGGTGGAGAGCATACTGCTTGAAGATCAGAGGATCACTATGAGCGAACTTCCGCAAATATCCAGTACCACAGTTCCCAAGATTTTGATAGAAAAACTGGCTAATCACAAGGTGTGTCTGTAGTGTTGGCAAAGTTGTGGCAACAGTCTTTTGCGGCAGGAAAGGATTACTGATTGACTACATTTCCTGGCAAAAAACTCCGTCATATATTGAGACCGACCATGAAAATTCAGGCGAGCGATTCAAAACGAAGAAGAGGACCGTTCGAAAGTATGAGGCAATTCTATATCACTCGATCTCTGTATAAATGAAGCAACTTCTGACTGATTTCGAAAGACTATTCCAACTCACCCTTTAGCTGGCCCAATTACTGTCAAAATTAAAGAAACACAACGCTGGAATGCGCAGGATAACAGCTGAATTTTATGACATGTGTGTGCAAATTTGGGGCATCGCATACAAAAGTGTTTGGATAGAAACGTCGATTATGTACAAAAAATTTTAAGCTGTCAAACAATGCTAAGAAAGTAAATAAATTTGGCCATTGTAAAACTACTGGATACCTTATTTTACAGGCGACTGACTACCTCATGAATACTATCCCCTTTACAGTTTTCGAAGCAATTCTAACGTTTAGGATATCAGAGGAGTAGTCCTCTTTTTCATATGTTGCTTGCTGTAAACCTCAACCCTTTAACTTTGGCTGTTTGCCAATGTCTCTTAAATAAGACCTAGCATGATCAAGATGCGCCATGATTGCCCAAATGTGCTACAAAACTGTCCCTCGCATGTGATTCTGGGGCGACCCACTCGTCGGCTACCCTAGGATATTGGATTTCAGTGCATGGCACAGATAGCAATGGATTTTATGTCCTTTCTTTATGTGGGACTCAGCGGGTACCCCGAAGCAGCTTTTCATTCAAGACTGTATCGGACTAGAGAACACCGATAACGCGGTGGAGATGGATAGTAATGAAGCTTTCCATGTGCTGTTCCCATTTGGATTTTTTTTGGTGTTGAGGTATCTAAATTTCTGATTTTAGACAAAATATCAACGGCAGATTTAGCGCTGTTATTGCCTCCGGTAATGTCAACTTCGGCGCCACTGTTAGCAAAAACACCTCCATCAATATATACAATTGATCACCGCCCTCAATGTTCTTTCCATCAATACAAATAGGAAGAATGGGATGACCAGTCAGATTGAGAACCTTGATTTTCCTGGTATTATTAATCAGTCCGAAGTCTGTTTGCCACGATTTTCAAACACTGACCCATTTTCCCTTTCATATACAGAGTCATTTGGCCAATTGTTGATCTGTTTAATGCAGGAGGATCCGGAGCAAAAATCAGCCTGCTCTATGTTGATCAAGCTTTCGAAATGTTTCTTTGATGCCTTCTAAGATTATTTTACCTATTATCCTTGTGGCCGCAGGGAGCACGCAGATTCCTTTGCAATTGTCACACTCAACACAGAAAAGGTTTTGGATGGCAAGGATTTTCATACGCCTGAAAGTAGCAGATATGTAGAAACTGCTGGTGCAACGATGAATGAGTCTGCGAGGAGACCGTCAAGCCTAGCGGCCTTACTCCGTTTGATGTATTAGTTAATTATCCAACTCCGGATTTATATTTAAAAAAACAAATTTACTTTATTTTATTCCAAACTTATTTTTCCATCGGGAATATAATTAAGACTGAATTATTTTTTAATTGCTAACTTAAAGGTAAGTTCTGATTCCGTGTCCAGTCCACGTGAGTGCAGAGTCAGCAGCGTCTAGATGTGTGTAATCGGAGCGATGTCGATGGCCCCCACTTTCGATAACCGAAGGTCACAGCCTTGAGGTCAGTTCTTAACTGAGGCGGTGTTGACATTTCAGTAGCAGTAAAGTTGAAAAATTTGCAGGTTCCTAACCCACGAATTTCTGTTCCTTTCAGTCGCCTCTTAAAACAAGCAAGACTTTGAGTCTAAGCCGATGAAACGTGGGTATCGTACACTAACGCAGTATCAAAACAACAGTCAATGCTGTGCACCAATGCTAAATAACTATAGTTGGCGGTTAAAGGATAAGGCCTGTAAATGCCAGAACTTTCATTTGACTCGATAGAGGAAAAGACTCTTCTTCTGCTTTAGCATTTGTCTCATTCAGAAGGAGGGTCGACTCGTATTGGTTGATCACGCCATTCTGCTCTTCCGAAGGACTTATTTGGATGCAATCACGAGGTTGTCAAATTACCAACACGCGGGTCAAGACATCGTTTTTTCGGCCGTCCTTTGATTCGTTTCCAATCGACTTCGAAGTTTATATCAATCTGTCAGATGAATTCTCGTTAACGCGGATTATTTAACCATACCATCGGAGACGCTTCTCTGCCAATTTCTCCAAGATCCTGCAACCCCATATCGATCGCGGATATCCTTATTTCGGATGTGATCAAGACGTGTTACGCCACTAGTTCATCGCAACATTCTCGTTTCCATTGCCGCCAGACGGCATTTATAGTATTTTATGCTCGGCCAACACTCAGAACCATAGAAGGCGACAGGGTCGACGACATTGCGGTACATTTTAGATATGAGATGTTCGTTGCTATGTCAATCACAAAGAACACCAGCTGTGAAACTCTACTTCATTCACAACTCGCAACAACACTAATGTGTGAAACTGACAGTGATAATCTTTGTTTCATTTGAATGAGCGTTGAAAAAGTCTGTTTTATTCAGATTCAGCTTAAGACCGCATTGCATGACATGATTGTTCCATTTTTGATAAGCTGCTTGAGATCAGCTTTGCTATGCGACGCTAAGAAGACATTATCTGCATAAAGCTGGGTACACATTGGATGTTAGATACTCCGTATGACAGTATCCATAACAAGAACAAAGAGGAGTGGTGAAAGAGCGCTTTTATGGTTAACATATAAGAGGGAAGAAGGGGTTTTGATATGCCCGCCATACTTCGAACTTAACTTTGATGAGTTCGTGTGGTATCAAGAAATGCATTAAAGCAATGCAAATCTCTCTTGTGTGCGTTAGGGTCGGCTTTGATAGTCAATACAGATCTCCCTTGACGTCCCGTCCAGCTTATCGTAAAGATATTTGTTATGGACGGCTCGGGTAACAGCGATGGTTTTCTTTGCTCTCGGTTGGCTTTCCTGTAAATTTTTCAATTGGCCAGTGTTTTGTGGTCGAAAAACTTATGATGGAGGTGTTTCTTTTCCCTTACCCTTGGACATTCAAACATACCCATTTTGAAGCCAAGTATTTCGGTTAATAAACTGCTTAGCTGGCTTGACGATCATGAGCGTCGCTTTGTCAGTCATGTCTTTAACTTGGTTCCAGGATCCGCCAACATACTTAATTGTTGGTAACCGTATAAGTGGGATTACCACAATTTAATGCGCGGCAGGCCTTGTGCGCCTCACGGCGTTTTATCGGCGGATTTGAGGTGCGATGGTCGCAGGGGGAACGGCTTTGCCGTCAGTGTGCGTTTTACTATTACCCATTGCTTGTTATAAATCCTTTCTCCATGGCACCTTTTGTGGTCTGCCCGCAATGACGATAGAGTCACCAACAGGGACGGCTAGGTCTTTGCATGGATAAATTATCAGAAGCCATATTTGTAGGTATCAGGTGGGCCCGTCTGCAGTACGTATGCGGTGGAGAAGTCAATAGTGCGATCAGCTGATATTATGGTGTGCTCAATAGTGTGGTAGTACATCTGAGATGTGAACCATCCACTTCATCTTCGGTAGTATGAACGCCTCCATCGATGCGCTGAACTACCACCGACAAACCTGCCGAATGTTATTTTTTTTCATTCTATTGGGCAGTTATAGAAGTTTAGAAAGCATAGGTGATCAACCATTCGATAGTCTACTCAATTAATGATTATGTTCTTAAATAATTGACATGGACAGCAGTAGCGATACGTATCCTGAAAACAGAACGTGCATGGGGATATAGACAATTACATATCAACTAGCATCAGCCTCATATGCTTCATACGAGTGTTGTCCTCATTGTTGACCCCAACTTCTATGGTTGCTTCTTGCCCAATGCATTTATGTCCAGATGCAGTCCTAGTCATGATCGTCGATGCCTCAGACACAGTGAAATAACTCAACGAAGCTCAAAGTAACTACCTACGATAGTGAGGTGCTCGCCATTTCTCCCTTAAGGGCGAGCCGTACACTGTGTACACGGACCACAAGCCCTTTACATTCGTGCTTAAACAAAAGCCCGATAAAGCGTCTCCTCGTAAACGTTGGCAACTGAGCTTCATCAACCAGTTTACCGACATCCAACACGTATCTGGAAAAGACAACATCGTTGCGGACGCTTTATCACGAATCTCTGAGGTCATAGTCCCCGCCGCGGTCGATTATACGCCAATTGCTGAGGTGCAGAAAGACGATGCAGAGCTTCATAAACTGAAGGTCACCTCCATATACAAATTGAAAGAGTTTCCTATCTTCCATTAAAACTCCCAATACTCTGCGGGATCTCAGACAAGGAAATATACCACGCAGTACACGATCTTTGGCATCCAGGCATCTGGGTGATGAACCGGCTAGTCACCAGAAAACACTTCTGTCCGTTCTAGAACAAGGATATAAACTCTTGGCCCAGACAGTGCATCGCGTGCCAGAAGTGCAAGATCAGCAAGTACGTAGAAAAGGAAGTAGGCGAATTCCTCCGGTCGACTAAGCGCTTCCCTACCATCCACCTTGACATCATGGGCCTTTTACGAGACTCGCATGGTTACAAGTATTGCCTCACAATCATGGCGACATCTGACTAACATTACGACACAATCACGTGCCTCTGTCGAGAATGGATCCCGCGCTTTAGGGTATTAGCCGTAATCATCACGGAACAGGGAATGTAATTTGAGTCTACTCATTTCTCAGAGTAGGAAAGCTTCTGAGTTTCAAATCCCAAAGGACCCCTGTGTACCATCCGCAGTCCAAAGGGTTGCTGGAACGTTGGCACCAGACGTCGAAGGCCGCTTTAATGGCTGACGACGATCCGTCGTGGTCGCAGTCCTTGCCTTTGGTCCTCTTCAGTCCTCGCAGAGTCCACTAAGAGGAATTCACGGCCAACTCCGCGGAGATGGTATATGGGGAGAATCTGCTCTTCTCCGCCGACCCTGAGCTGGATATTAGAACAGCGTTAGGCGACTCCAGTATGCTGCGTCTGCTTAGGGATGCGGTTTTAAAACTGCGACCGATTCCACCTTCCCGACAGATGACGCCCGAGACTGAAACTTTCGCCGAACCCGGGGACTCACAGCTGGCGCTTAGTAATTAGGGATATGTGCAAGTGAAAATTTTTCATAGAGTGCAAATATCAATACTCTTTTTCCGAAGGGCTCTTGCGAGTTTCTCTGGTTTTTTCAATGAAGGTACCAATATTTAGTGTGCAGACACGTATTTGTTTTGCTCGGACTAATTTGCATACGTCCTAAAACCGTCCACGCATCAAAAACTCGGTCCTGCGGCATCGACTGATTTCAACGCCCTAGCATTTCTTCGATGCTTTGAGTTCAATGCGATCATCTCGATATTTTCGAACTGCAAGCAAGAGGATTAACGAAGCGTTGCAATCGTAGAGAGTTCTAAGACTCACACTGAATAGGGTGGGCCTACAACACCAAAGATTGCAAAAAGCCGATAGGGCTGGTAGACTATGCAAACTCCATAGCAATCTATTATACAATAGCCGCGTTCCATATGGGGTTCGCGGCGTCCACGCCCGCGATAATTTCCGTTCCTTTCGACTGAACTGTTTCTATGATTTCGTCTTTTCCGGAAGAAGAATTTTAATTCGAAATTTTCATTTCACTGTCAAGAAAACCGTCAAATTGACAGCAACTACGATGACCCGCCAGCAGACATGGGTTTTCGCGAGTTTAGTGCGGAGGGGTAGCGGACATAGTGGGTGCTAAATGGAATAGGGCTAAAGAAGTCGACTATATGGAAGAGTGTGGAAACCACGGAAACTCTTCATGCTAAATACGATACATACATGCATGTTTTCAAAAGCTTTTGAAGACGACTCCATTCAGGGACATATTTTGAAGAAAATCGTATCCAATTATTTCACAATACTTTATCCTCTTCGCGAGTTTACCGAACTCACAGGTTACTTAATAGATGTACTTATATATTTGACGTCCAAATTGATTTATCGAAAAAATTTAGTTGAAGGCTAAGGGGGTTTTTCAGATGCTAACTAAATTATTTCTTTTCCACTGCAGAATCAAACACCATTCTATACTATAGTGTTCCACTTTTTCACAAGCTCCAACGCCCTTCATCTACGTGTGAACTAGTAAGTGTGCATTTCAAGGAGCAACATAAAATGCATCCTTTCGATTGATCAGCTTTTAAGAGCGATACTCTCTTCAACCCCACAAAATCTCATTTATTATGCCATTGCTGCATTGGCTAATAATAAAATGCCTGCAGTGAAGTTTTTTATGCCCCACACTCCCATGGGTGCCTAGGAGTTCTCAAAGGAGGCCAACAGCACTAAAAGATACAGTGGCAGTTGATGATGGTTGAGTTGGAGAAACGCATTCCGCATAAAGTCATTAGGGAAGATAAAAGAAATTCCCATCACACATCAATTCTTTCCTTTTATTGGTTAAGTGGTAGAACGGCTCCATTCCATGTTGATTGCCAATTGTTCGATTCCCTCGTTAGGGGTGCCTGGATAGTGCTTAAGGCTATCGTCACACTCATCCTGATTGTCCAGTGGGGAATGATGTGTGCATCCTGATAGGTTTTCTCCAGGTGGGATTTGTTATATGCGGTTATCGTTCATTTAGAGATTTCCGGGAATTTACAGGCACAGGTGGGAATGTCCCAGAGTTAAAGATATTCACTCAGAAATGTGACATAATGCACCTTTCGGTTCAATCTGTTCGGATTCGTGGTTACGATAAACAACATGAAGCTCATAATTTCCTGCTGGCCACTATTCGAAACAGGACACCCATGACTAGCTTCGTAGGAGCAAAACCAATTTTTTCTATTTCACCCCATATTCGTTGCGAACCTGTGGTGTACTCACATTCATGGTGGACGTTTTTCCCTTCATTTCTTTTTTAAGCATGAATTCCGCTAGTTGTTGCTACTGCTGTTGCTCGGGATGCTGCTGGTATTTGTATTGATCCTGTTTCCTGTTGCCCGGTCGGGTGCTGTTGCCTTTGTTACATTATTACATATCATTCTGCCTTTAGCGACTACCACATCACCCAGTATCGTCAACTCTATTTCGAGCACGTCTCTATTAGGTGAACTACCCCTGGCTTCAGTGCTTTGCCCAAGGGCTGGCAGGCAGTTTTCATCATCGCTTATTTGCTAACGAGTCTCGATGGGTTTGATTGTGTTAAATTAAACAAACATATAAAAGTTGATGACGGCTGAGGAAGAGCAACTTTATTTTCGCTGGTAATGAATTGTGCTGAATATATTGAAAGGATTTCGATTGATAGGTTCCATACTGGAGTTATTACCTGATACGGCAGGTTGAACGTTTATTCTAAACAAGCAACAGAAGATATTATTCTTAGAAAAAATGTAAGTCTTTTATCGACTTTTTAAAAGTTTCTCCAAAACAATCCCCTAATCCGAGAGAAGAATCCTCCGAAGAATTTTTGGCCCCCTACATGAAGATGGACAATTCCATAGTCTATATAATGACGAAATCTATGAGCGATACCATGACCGCCCGGTTGTGGATAAAATCCACCTCAATAGGTTACGGTGGGCGGGTCACTTAATCCGTATGGATGAGGATGATCCCATTAGGAAAGTCAATAAGGGCAATATCTATGGTAGAAAAAGAAGACGAGGCAGACGCTGCCTAAGATGGAGCGATGGCGTAGGCCAGGACGCCAGACAGCTTTTAGGGATATCGAATTGGTGGACCTCGGCGCAAAACCGGGATGTCTGGAGTTCCTTATTAAGACAGGCCTAGACCGGATACCGGTTGTTGCGCCGTTGATGATGATGATGAATCCCCTAATAAAATTGCTTTACCGACTCCTTTACCCTCGGCTACACTATCTTTTTTAGAAACGATTGGACCTACTGTTACCAACAGTAACAAACAAAGCTAGAGTTATAGCAATATCATATCGTCTATAGAGCGAAATGGGAAAGCATCTGTAAAGAGGTAATCCAGCGATAACTTCGTTAATATGCAGAGTCTATAGAAGGAGACTCGTGATCACTCATATGATTGTAGATCGCGGGCGGGAAGAGAAAAAATGGTCAAAAAAAGAAATCATATCAACAATTGTAAACACTAATATTTCCATTACTATAAAGAAGTTGAGTAATTTGGAGCACAGGTACCATAGATCTTATAGGGGTCAAAATTTCCTCCTTGGATAATTGTTCTCCTAAACGCGACTAAAGATATGCGGTTCAGAGTTTTCAATTCATCTTCTAGCACCGAAGGGGTCCTTAGTCAGCTATAGGGCTGCACTTTATTGCCAAGAAGTTCATTGAACTTTATCTAATCTGTTTTCCTAGAGTTCTGATTTTGTATTACAAACTTTTCGCCCATAATATGTAGTCACATTGAATTCTAGGTTTCGGTGATCTGACAGTGACACCTCATCTAGCATCCGCCAGGCTGTAATCAGCTCTAACACCTTTGAAGTACAGATTATTAAGTCAATTACTTCACTTCTTCTCGGTCCCATGAACGTAGAGGCGCACGTTTGCAGTCATGAAATCAGCGCAAGTGATCAAGTCAAATAGCCTCTCCTCTGGGTTACATTTGCAAATGCCCTAACAAATATGTTGAATGTATTAACAGTCCGAGACCACTTAATTCTACACACGCTACCAGATTCCTTAATTCTTGCGTCAGTGAAGGAAACAAAGAAACATAGGGTAAATAGGAAGAGGCAACTATGATGTTTTTCATTTTGTAATTAATCTGGTATTGAACGATGACTGTAACTCGCTCCTGGAAGCTGAACTGACTCAGCAGGGTTGCCCCTAACCACCTTGATTTCAGGGCGCAAGTTATCGTATTATAGATCTTTCATCGCAGAATAGCCTAGCCCCTTTTACTGCTCAAATTCCACAGATTCTATTAAATCCAACCCATGGCTCTAGCATCAGAAAAATGTAGGGGTTGTCCTGCAGCTTTGTCAGCCTCGCTAACAGCAGATAGGGGGAGGCTTTGGCATGCTGCAGAGTAATTTGACCAGCTTAATCTAATGTGTAATGGAAAACAGTTAGAAGCGCATGGCACGGTCAGGGTGTGACCGCGTTTCCATTACACCATACCACCAGAGACACAATCCACTCGTGTTTGATTTCTCTGAGAAAAGCCGCAAATGACGGCCTTTTTATAAAAATTAAGGCAGGCACTTTCCCAATTCTTGACCCACCTTTTATTAAATTTTACGTTTGCTAGAGTCAGCAAAATTACAAAATTACGGTTCTGCAATTGAGTTCGAAAAGGCCACATATCAATCTTCTGTAGCAACAAATAAGTCGGAAACTCGCCGCTTCAGGTATAAAAGGTTTTATAATTTTTTTTGTAAGAATATTTGGTTTCACTTATATGCAGTTCGCAGTATATACACGTTGAATATATTCAAATCCATGTGAGACTGATTTATCTCGTGGGAAGTAGTAATTTAAAGCGAAAGGGGCAACTCTGGCCTACCATCATCATCATCATCATCAACGGCGCAACAATCGGTATCCGGTCTAGGTCTGCCTTAATAAGGAACTCCAGACAGCCCGATTTTGAGCCAAAGTCCAAAAATTCGATATCCCTAAAAGCTGTCTGACCTCCTAA
Source organism: Hermetia illucens (assembly GCF_905115235.1). Lineage (NCBI taxonomy): Eukaryota > Metazoa > Arthropoda > Insecta > Diptera > Stratiomyidae > Hermetia > Hermetia illucens. The sequence goes on from NC_051850.1 coordinate 148,997,379, forward strand.
CCTACGGCATCGTTCAATCTCAGGCAGAGTCTGCCTGGTCTTCTTTCTCTACCATGGATATTGCCCTTATAGACTTTCCGGGCTTAATCATCCTCATTCATACATATTAAATGACCCGCCCACCGTAACCTGTTGAGCCGGATTTTATCCTCAACCAGACGGTCATGGTATCGCTCATAGATTTCGTCGTTATATAGGCTACGGAATCGTCCATCCTCATGTAGAGGGCCCAATATTCTTCTGAGGATTCTTCTCTCGAATGTGGCCAAGAGTTCGTAATTTTTTTCTGCTAAGAACCCAGGTTTCCGAGAAATTCATGAAGACTGGCATGATCATTGTCTTGTACAGTAAAAGCTTTGACCCTATGGTGAGACGTTCCGAGCGGAACAGTTTTTGTAAGCTGAAATAGGCACTGTCGGCTGCCAACAATCGTGCGCGGATTTCATCATCGTAGCTTTTATCGGTTGTGATTTTCGACCCTAGATAGGAGAAATTATGAACGGTCTCAAAGTTGTAGTCTCCTATCTTTATTGTTTTCGTTTGACCAGTGCGATTCGATGTTGTTCGTTCTTTGGTTGGCCTACCATATGTTTTTTGATTATAGCAGGGGTTCCACCAAAGTCCATTCAAATTCACCCTGTTACTCAAAAATTCGAAGATTTCTTCAATTTCTGTCTACCCCATTGGGGAATTCAGGTTATAGTTAGTACGTCACACTTTAAGGAAGGGCGACAACTGAATCGCAGGTTTATGCCAACAAATGAAACTTAATATCCCTGGATGGCCGGCGATTGTACGTAACGAGCATACTTCTCGGAAAATCGTGGAGACAGTTAAAAAATATTGTCAGAAACTAACACCGATGGCGCGTAAGAGTGATTGATGTTCTTTAAATTGCATAGCGATTCATGGTAACCATATACAGTTTTCTGAAATAGGAATCTTTACCTTGGGCATCCTTGAGCACAATTCAGAGAAGAACAGAGTTGAAATTGGTTATTTGTGGATCAGTTTTCATCTTTTCCAAATGTGTTGCAGTTGTTTGAGGACCCAAGGCTACTTTCAACATGGAATTATACGTACATTATCGCCAGAGTGCTCTGTGGGATTATTCACTTGATGATGCCTCCATTTTCGTCCGGACAGTGATGTTTGAGTGAGTCGAGATTTTAGTAGTGAGTACTAATATTGCGTTGTAGATAAAGAAGACGCAATAATGTGTCTTCGAAATCCTATAGGGTGAGGGAAACATGAAAAATATGCCAAGAACCGTATAATATTAGGTTGTTGCACATAAACTGGCCGATTTGGCAATCAAGTGAAGTTAGTTGTGATTTCGCTGTATCAAACCACCACCAGTTGGCGCTGTTAGTGACAGATAATGAAGTGTAAATACTTCTACATTTAATCAAAGAGTCATTTCAGTTTTGACCATCATCTATGAGTTCAAACTCGGTCATAAAGCAGCGGAGGCGACCAGGAACATTAACAGCGCATTCGGAGCTGATACGGTAACTGACCGGACCACACGGCGGTGGTTCGAAAAATTCCGGTCTGTCGACGTAAACCTTCAAAGTGAGCCACGTGGACATGCAGGACCATCGACTGACAACGAGGAGCTGCGTTTGCTATTCGAATCCGACACACGTCAGTCTGTGAGAGACATTGCAAAGAAACTGGGCGTACACTATTGGACAGTTTCCCGGCACTTACAACAACTTGGAATGGTGAAAAAATAGACAAAAGGGTTCCGCATGCCCTTACGGAGCAAAACATGGCGCTTTGAATGGAAATTTGCAGTTCATGACTCTCTCGCAACAGAAGCGGTCCCTTTTTGCACAGAATAGTGACATGTGATGAAAAGTGGATATTTTACGACAATCGTCGCCGATTAGCACAATGGCTAGATGCTGATGAACCATCGAAGCATATGCCGAAACTGAGCCTCCATCCGAAGAAGGTAATGGTGACTTTTTGGTGGTCTACAGCTGGAGTTATCCACTATTCTTTTTTGGCACCTTGACAATCGATAAATGCACAGAAATACTGTGCCCAACTCGAGGAAATGCACCAAAAATTGAGTATTCAACGGCCGAGATTGGTCAATAGAGATGGTGTGATACTCCTTCACGACAATGCACGACCTCATGTATTCAGAACAACGGTTCAAAAGTTGAACGAATAGCAGTATGAGACTCTGCCTCATCCACCATATTCACCGGACCTTTCGCCAACCGACTACCACTTTTTTAAGCATTTGGAGGAGGAGGCTGTCAAAATTGTCTTCGACGAATTTATCAACATCCGGCAGTTGGACTTCTACGAAATTGACATACATGCTCTTGACTCTCGCTGGGAGAAGTGTTTTGAATCGACTGACACCTATTTTGATTAAATAAATAAATTTTTGTAAGCTTTACAGTCGTTTCAAATTTTAGTACCAAAATAGGCATTTCATTTGCAACAACCTAATTGCAATTGTGCTGATGAAGAGGGTAAGCTGCTCCCGAAATATATATTTACATTGAAAACTAAAAATGGTAGTTTGGAGGAAGCTACTTGTTGTAGGACTTAGCTGGAAACAGAAATGAGAGTGTGATATCGCCTTGGTCCAGCATACCAAAAACGAAGTTTAGAACGCACGGCTTTTGGGATTCTTACCCTGTTTCAGCGTCTTGCGGTCTACAAAAGTTGATAAGATTCTTTCCTTCTCCTCCGGCTCTCATAGAACGTTTTAGGGATGACTGCGGTAATCTATGAAAGACATGGATTATACTCTAGCTTAGCATAAAAGGTTTATAACTTTAGTATCATACTTTCTAGTTTATAGCGATTCTGCGCCCAATGTGGGCTTGAATCCACCGGCGGAAGTTCACCAATAATGTTACTGAATCCTATCATCTTATTGTTTCAAAAGGACTAGAAATTTAGTGGTAACAGTATAACATACCCGTCCTCCCTCTTTGTTGGATCGAAGGAAGGAATACGTATTAATAGGAGCTTAACAGTGAAAATATCTCATTCATAAATCACCACACCAACCGCAGTTACCGAAGAAATAATATTTATGTCCACCCAACAATATGTTTACTTCGAGCTCATTTTAATCCATTATTCCAGTTTAATTTACTGTGCCGTGTACATAATGAAAAACAACCTAATTAACATTATGTACAACCCATTGCACCCGGCAATGTAATCCGGGTCAATAGGGGCATTACTGACACAGCGACGATGATTAAAGCGTTTTAACTTATTATTCCTCGATCCGATGGTCAACTTGGCGCTGTGAATTAATGGATCAGACACACATGCCGAAACAGAAAGCACATACACACGCATATACCAGCATTCAAATAATTTAACGAACCCTTGCATCCGGTGGATGAAAATCATCAGATGTTTGGACCACTTTTGAGTTGTAAAACGTACTTAGATTGAAAAACAGGAGAGGAAAATAGAAACGGGAGTTGGTGGTGTTCGGAAACGTTATTTCAAACTAATCAGTCAAATGTGCTGTTAATTAATTGAATTTGTCAAGCGGATAACCTGGGTGCATGTGGGATATACACATACATGCAAACGCTTGACCATGGGGATGCGTATGCATTTGAATTTCTTATCATCCTACTGATATAAAGCTTTTAAAGTCGACTTCCTGTATCACCAAATTAAGTCATAAAATCAAAAACCACAACCCTCTATCATATTTAGTCTATGTTGTCTGGTAATAATAATAATAATTCCGCCGAAGCCGGTCCCAAGCCCGGTTGTGAAAGGAGGAGGGATGGATAGCTTCAGTCTGAATGGCTGTACGCCACCACAGCGTCTCAGGGGGTAGGTGAGGAAAGTGCAGGAACTTTGCAGTCTTGCAGATTACTCACTAAGGAAGCTATCTCAACACCTGGCAGCTAGGGATAAAATGCACCACCAAAAATGAGAAGAAGGAGAAATTTGAGGTCCGGTACGGATAACCGGCGGGAGTCGTCTGACTTGGTGACTGGGTCGGGCTCTCGTAATGGACAGCACGGCGTCGAAACCGCTAGTAGTGGGGCGGTTCGACGTCTAGGCGCCACGACGACCAGGAGCACAGCTCCGCCTGCTGCAGCTGTTTCGCCACAATCTGTGGCGACCACTTCAGCAGGTTCGCGTAGGAAGCGGATGAAATGGACTGAAGAAATGATCCTCTTCATCATCCGCTCCTACTACGAAATAACGGCGGGGGCGGGTACATCTTACCGCCCCTTGTTGCACCAGAGATTCGTCGAGCGTTTCTCGCAATTCGCGCACGTGACTGTGCAGCGAGTCGCAGACCAGTACCGCTTTATTACTCGCAGTGACACAATCCCGGCCACCATCAGGGAACGTGTTCGACTTGAAGTCATCGGGGAAACTGGTGACCGAGAGTCGATGGGGGCAGAGGCGGCGGCATCAACAACACCACGCCGCACTGCAGGCAACAGGTTCAGTACTCGCCGAAGCACTCTTCTCCACCGTTCAGCTGAGGTTTCCACTGAGGTTCGGGATGAATTCCAAAGAGCGTGTATAGAATTCTCGGATATGGATCCTTTGCATAGACCAGGCATTCCTAGGCTCTATGCATCTCCAGCAACTCCGGGAATTCTATCTCAAATCAATGATGAGATTGCATCTCGACTGTGTGCTGATATGTCGCTGCTGCAACTACAATCACTTGTGCATTGTGGGGCAGTTGCGGCTATCAGATTGTACGGTCAGAAGATTCGCTTTCGTGTTATTGGTTTGAGTGACAAAAGAGATCGACCATGGAAAATTCGTCTGGAACGTCGGCGGGACTCACTAAGGCAGGACATTGCTAGACTGATTCAGATCAGCACTGGCAATGCCAGCCGACGGGTGAGAAACAAAGTGCAGAGGGTTTACCGGAACTATGCCATCCTCTGTGAGAGTAGTTGAAATTCTGGACACACTAAAACAGAAACTTTCAGTCATATGCAGTCGGTTACGACGGTATGGCGAAAGTTATTCCAGACGTGTCCAGAATGCAAGATACGCGAGGAATCAGCGGAGCTTTTTCAGATCTCTCAACGAATCCCAACAGAGCGCCCAGACAATACAGTTCTCGGTGATGGAAGCGAAAGAGTATTGGGGTGGACTTTGGGGGTTACCTGCCCGGCATGCTGAGTGGATCACCGCCGAAGGCACCCGCCATGCCAATACACCTGGCATGAATTTTGCGGATGTTACTGAAGAGGAAGTTCGACGAGTCATAAACAGCTCGAAGAACTGGAGGGGCCCAGGTCTGGATCGGGTGCAGAATTTCTGGTATAAGAAATTTACCAGCGTACACAGTCGGTTGGCACGCAGTATAAATGAGGTCATGAGTCGGCCGGAGGAATTTCCACCCTTCCTGACTGCAGGGATTACCTACCTTATCCCTAAAAAGGACACGGTGCAGGACCCCACAGACACAAGACCGATCACTTGCTTACCAACCATCTACAAATTCATCACATCCGTTATTAGTGGAAGGATCAATGCGCATCTCGAGACCAACAACATTCTGTCCGAGGAGCAGAAGGGCTGCCGAGTTGGGTCAAGGGGTTGCAAAGAGCAACTCATTATCGACTCGGTAGTTGTAGGACAAGCAACTAGAGGCCAAAAAAACCTCTTCAGTTGCTATATCGATTATGCCAAGGCTTTTGATAGCGTTCCGCATACCTGGCTAATCGACATCCTACATCTGTATCGCATTGATCCGAAATTAATAAAGTTTTTGGCGACAGTCATGGAAGGGTGGCATACCACCTTATCAGTCCGTACATCTGAGGGTGCTAATACCTCAGAGCCCATCCGTATACTTAGGGGCATCTTCCAGGGAAATTCATTGAGTCCTCTTTGGTTTTGTATGACACTGAACCCCCTTTCATGGCTACTGAATGATGCTAGAGGGCATGGTTTTGCAATAAAATATGGCCTACGTGCTAAGTGCGAACTGACACACTTGATGTACCTAGATGACATCAAGCTGTATGCTGGTACTGACAACCATCTTAGAAGTCTGTTGCGAATAATAGACATGTTCAGCCGTGACATTCGGATGGAGTTTGGATTGGATAAATGTCGAATCCAAGCCATCCGCAAAGGTCATCACGAGCCGCATGCCGGACATAGCATTGGTGACCTCCACATCGAAGCTATGACCGAGACAGACTTCTACAAGTACCTAGGAATTCTGCAAGGAACCCATGTTCGAATTGGTGATCTGAAGGAAGCTCTGCTGTCCGAATTCCTGCGACGTGTAAAGCTGGTGCTGAAATCGTATCTCTCGGGGAAGAATAAAATAAGCGCATTGAACGTATTCGCTATCCCTTCACTGGCTTATGCATTCGGAATATTGCCGTGGACGAGGACCAATTTGGAAAACGTAAAGTGCCGGATACGGACTACTATGTATATATAATAAATGTATGTATAATAAAAACTCTGCCACGGAGCGGGTGGGCCTGCCTGGTGACATCGGAGATAGGGGCGTGGTTGACGTGGTGGCACAACATCATCGCCAAGTCGACTCGCTGCGCGCTTATTTTTACAACAAAGAGCAGGCGAGGTCCCTGCAGGCAGACTCCACTTAAGTTGAAGGATCGATCTTTCAATCCTCTGAGTGGGGTGAAGTCAGACCAAGAGCGGATCGACGAATATAAGTCAGAGGCAATGCACGGTAAACACGTGAATTGTCTTTGTCGATTTGCATTTGTCGGATGGACGGCTGTGTGCTGACGAGGTGCTGAGACGGAGGGATTCATGTGCGCCATTCAGGACGACGTGGTCGCCACCCGAGCTTATAAATAGTTCATAATGAAAGAACCGGTAGAGAGCGACAAGTACAGAATGTGTGGTTCGGCGTTAGAGATAATGGACCATCTGGCTGCACTGCTATGACACCGGTACAATACATCACCAGGCATAATGCTGTATACAAGGCGATACATCAAAACCTTGAATACAAGCATGGGCTGATCACGGGGACATTTCCGTTTTACCGATGTGAGCCGCAAGCAGTACTTGATAGTTCTGCTTAGAGCATATATTGGGACCGGTAAGTTCTAACTGATCGCCACATACCGCACAACTAGCCTGGCGTACTGTTAGTTGGCAAGACGGGTCGCTCCGCGTATCTTATTGATGTTGCTATCCTTCATAATAGCAACATTGAACAGAAATAAGTGCAGAAGAAGGTGAACTATGAACCACTGGCTCGGAAAATCAAAGAAATTTGGCGTCTCGGGCGGGTGGTTGAAGTTCCCATAATATCGTCAGCTACTGGTATTGTACCTAATTCCTTCACGGCTTCCTTGATGTCCTGGGACTCTCGCACAGTTTCATTCAAACGATGCATAAGCACACCATGCTGCATACTCGATGTTGCGGGAGTTTTCGACGGATTCTCCCACTAATCTACCACCGGCCCTTTTTGTTTTTAAGTAGGTAGAATCATCCGAGCCTAAATGCTTGGCACTTCGTGTTAGTATTAGATCAAATAATCTAAATTGTTCTGCAATGGGCGGCGCTGAATACACCTTTTTCTCTTACGAGAGGTGGGACAGCCTTCGTTAGCAGCTTTATGGAGACACAGGGGAGCTCTCTCCAGACAACATTGTCAGAGAGATATTGAAGAGCACTGGCAGCTGGAATCGTGTTGCGCATTATGTTCGGGCTCTTCTTATTGCGAAGAAGATTGAACTCGACCGGCGGAGGGATCGGATGGTAAGGGGTTCCCTGAACTAACAACTCTCTTTCTCCCCACCCCTCCCGTTGGTGAAAGTAATTCCCTGACTTGAAGGCTTCCAAAGGCGGGAGAGCGGGATGGCTAGCCCGAAGTAATGTGTCGAACGGTTCCAGGCTAGTTCTCTTAAGACAGGGAGGCGTTGGTAGTCCGACAGCGTACTGTTGCGGGAGTGCGTAAACCCATTCACCTACCCTACTCCAAAAAAAAAAAAACTAACAGTGAGATTTGAACCGCGACTTTCCGACAGCTTTGTTTGGCATGATAGTAAGAAAAAGGTTATTTAAATTGAGTCCCCATTTTGGAACTACTTAGCCGAAATATCCGAAAAAAAAATTGTAGTGTGGTTGTACATAACATTTATTTTTCAAAATATCCTCCGTAACGCTAGCTGTTCAAATAGAGTAACCAACTCTGCAATCCCGCTTGTAAGTCACGGTGTTAGCTGTTTCAGCAGTAAGGTTAGTAATGATATGAAGTTAGTCCCTTTTTGGGAGAATGTAACTTTTACAGGGCAAATTAGGGAGATCAAATTTTACCATGATGTTATCAACCATCCTCTGTTTTTGAGGCGTCCTAACTTTTTAAGTAGGGATGCTAGGATTTATCAACCCGAATTGAGGAAAAAGCATTTTCCATTTTGCGCTCCATATCCTCCCTATTCTTTCCGAGGGTGGACTCTAAAACCGCCACAACATCGAAGTATCCCCATTATCAGGAGGCATAATTTTTTAAAGAATGTGTGGGGTGGATTGTGTGTTGTTGACGGGAATGAGCGGCGATCCGCCGACGGGTGGCGGACCAGACCGGCCCCCCACCATAAGGCCTAGGGACACTCGGATCGGTCGTGGAGTCCGCAACGAGGAGGATCCAGACTTGAAAAGAACCAAAGTAAGGATACCCAATCTTGAAAGAAGAAATGGCGAGCTGGCGAAGACGATCGAGGATTTGAAAAATCAAATGACAATATTGATCAAGAAAAATGGAAAGTTTACGGAGCAGCTAATGGCTGGTGATGCGGGCCCGCCGTCTCCAAAGGTGGCCAGGAAAAAAGTGAAGCTTTCTGAGTGAAATTATGCGGTGTTTCCAACGATTAATTAATTGAAATAATAAAAACTTGTTGTTTCTTTTTCGTTGGTGTGGATATTTATTCTTGCAAATACCGATATTTCGGGAACCACTTGTTCCCTTCATCAGTGCTAACAAGTGAAGCTTTCTTCGACTACTTCTGCAGCCAAGGAGGAGCCGGGCTGCCTTGAGGGCGAACAGGTTTTCGGTAGCGAATCTGTCCATTTGGAGGACATAGAAAACAATAAAGCTGATGATACGAGAGACAGCGACAACGGTGGCGATGGAAATGTCCCAGAAGAGGGTGCTAACCAGGAAAGTTGCAGTAGTGACGAGGGAAAACTGGATGAGTTTTTGCTCTATGTTTCCAAAAAATTAAAAAACAAAAACCAAATTGAAGAAAAAATGTTAACTAATGTAAAAAATAATGCAAGTACGATTTAAAATTTAAAAAATGGTCCGACCGGGGATGCAACTAGCACCCGAAATAAAGAAAAGGGGAAAGGGTGCCCCCCATTAATGTTTATGAATTAGGTGGTAGAGATTTAGCCACTCTACTTAATAGGAGCGCGGGGCTCCCCCGAATTTTGTTATTAAAAAGACGGAGGCCGAGAGAGTCCAAGTCAAATGTAACAAAATAGTAGATTACAAAAAAGCACGGGAGGTTCTCGAGCGATTGAAAGCTACTCACTTCACCTACACTCCAAAGAAAGAGAAGGTGCAAACCTTCCTTCTGAAAGGCTTGGATGCGGAGGAAGACCCCAACGAGGTGCTCAAAATTCTCCGGGAGACGGGAACTGAGGTCAAGTTCCTCTCAGTGTCACGCTTTGGTACGAGGAGATCCTTTTTGGAAAAACGAATCCTGCCGCAATTCCTCGTGCAGATAAGCCCGGAGAGCCGGAGAAGCGATCTGATCGGCATCAGGTTGCTTAATTACCAGGCCATTCATTTTGAGCGCCTGCTGAGGGGCAAAATAGTCCAGTGTTGACGATGCCAGCGCTATGGTCACTCGGCAATGAACTGTCAAATGACCTTACGATGTGTAAAGTGCGGGAAAGGCCATACATACCGCAGCCGAATGCTCGCTGACTGAAGCAGAGGGCAAGGAAAAAATTTGCCATTATCGTTTCAGGCATATTAATAGGCCTGAATTTGAAACCTTTGAATGTATCGAAGTCTCTTGTATTCTGTTTTCACTGCCTAGAGGAGGGAATTTATACATTCTGTTAGTCTATGCAGTGGGAAACATACTCGTTTACGATACTTGAACTGAACAAGCTGCATAATTATTATATTATAGCTGGCGACTTGAATGCTAAGCATACCTCATGGCTAAACGCCACAAACAATCCCAGAGGGGTTTTTCTCAAATCTTTGATAGAGCAATACCAGATAGAGTATAAATGCGAATTATATGGGTCAGAGAGTCCAACCTGACTCAGGGCAAATTCCTATCTGGATTTGTGCATTGCTGACGCGCGCTCGAACTTTAATTTTAGGAACTCTCAACGGAAACTACAGACTCTTCCTTACGATAGCGAGCATGACGCTATTCTTATTGGAGTTCTGTTTGATGGACGAAGAGGTCGACTTCTGCCGATGGACAGTGGCGTCCACAGGCTGAACTTTAAACAAACAGATTGGAAGAAATTCCAAGAGAGGTTTATTCGGGGATATCGAGAGGAATGCCCACCTCTTGACGGGGAAAACGATAGTACAATTGCACCAGGTGACAGGAACTTGAGCAACGAGGAAATTCTTCAGTATCTTCTCAAGCTGGAGAACTTGACGCCACAATATCAAGCCACCGTTGTTTTGGCCGGCTTTTCGGTTACTTACCATTGACTTCGATGTTCTCACCAATACTGGTTGTTGAATTCTCGTTAGCATGAATTACGTGACCACACCAGCGAAAACGCCTCTCTTGCAGTTTTTCCACGATCGGTGCAAACCCATATCGATCGCGGATATTCTCATTTCAGACGTGATCAAAACGTGTCACGCCACCAGTGCAATGCAACATCTTCGTCCTCATTACCGCAAGACGCCGTTCATTGTCCTTTATAGTCGGCCAACACTCAGAACTATAGAGAGCGGCAGACGGACGACATTGCAGTAAATTTTAGATTTGGGACGTTGGGGAATGCCATTTCATCCAGGTTGCATTAATGCGTGAAACAATTTCATTACGCAGTTCTCCATTGGCTGATAGCATTGACTCGAGATATTTAAATCGCTGAGTTCTGGCAATGGTAGTAACCTGCCCAGAACTGAGCGATTTCAATATCTCGGGTCAATGCTATAGGCCAATGGAGAACTACGTTATGCTCCTCACATAGGGAAACACAAAACCTTTTATATCTGAAGCGTCAAGCTTCCGGTTTCCCGAATTGTTCCTTGTTAGATTAAAAGATTATTTTTTCATTCATTTTTCTCGATCTATATTATTAACGTTCAACATTGGGTTTAAATAAAAATGATTTTGAAAAAAAAAGAATACATGAATTATTATAGATAAAAGATATGTTGACCACACTGTGGATTTCTGTATGCTTTTTGTAAATACATATAACGCTTAAATGGCAGTAAAAGCTGTCCTGAAATTCAAGGACTGCCTAAAAGAAACGTTTGTCAAACCATTAACCCATATTCAAAAAACTAATTAAACTTCGTTTTGATTTTTGTATCCTTTTGTATTTTATTCGCTCCTTTCCAGCTACGTATGTGTACACACAAATATATGGGAATAATCAAATACTAGTCAAGTGGGCGTCAGTTTGTATTAGATATCGTATGTGCACATTCCGAATTTACTTTTTATTTAGTTTTACTTTCCCTCCATTGTCCTTCCAGTTTGCAACGTCCTAACAAACTTTTTCATTAGCAACGTGTATGTATTGAGTGGTATTGCGTATTTTCACTACAGAATTTTATTCAAAAAAATATAAAAAACTACAACATTTGAAAACAATGAATTGTATTAAAATTCATAGGGCGAACGGAGTGACTGCAATGAATTAGGCGTCCATTCAGGAATTGCCAGTTTTTTGGCGTTCAAAACAGGAAAAATGATGGCGCCCAATTTATTTAGTTCATTGTAATGTGAATGTTTTATTTAATGGTTCTCCATATTTCAGAAATTTGCTGTTTCACAGTAACGACGAGGTAAAATTCGGAAAATTCGTAAAACTATGAAATGTGCAACTTGTGTTGCTCAATTAAATTTGAGCGGATGAAAAGCGTTTAGTTTAAAACGAATGAATTTTCCACTTTACTGATTTGATAATTGAATCTGTTCCGAAAAGGTTCAAAGCCATTTGTTCTACACCGGCGTTCCGAGATTCCCCTGTTCACTGTTATTCGAAATTCGTACCTAAAACAAATATCAAATTGCAAGCAATAAACACCTCATAAATTGCACCAAAATATTTTGTGTAAGATTAATGGGAGGACACTATTCACTTGCAACCAAATTGGTAGATGCTATTCAGGATATTGGCTCTCCCCTGAAGGCATCTTAACAATTCGTTGGATATCTTGGATTTTACGAGACCAGGCAACCAAAACAAATGTTTGTAAGGACATAAATTGCATAGCAATGTCATGGTCAATGGTGTATAATCCTAAACAGCTACCGTCGGAATGTGTATATTCGATGGGATAGTTATGCATGGCAAATTTAAGGAATCGGTAAGCCACTAGTAGATACGATCTCTAAGTCTTCGGTTATGTTGCAGCTTTACGACAAAAGGACCTCTTTCTTGGATGGAAGCTAAGGGTATAAATGAAGGAGAGTAAAGGACACTAAAATGTATTTTGGAGAAAAGCTTTTGTCCTAAAGTATTAACAGTATGGAGTGCAAAATCTTGCAATGGATCTAATATTGGTCATAAGAGTGTCGAAGGTCACAGTCCGCTACATTTGTTAAATCCACTTCCAGGGAAGTAACGGTGATACTTTAATAATTTTCTTATCTAAAGTAGGTTGAGCCCCTTACCCTCAAGGATGTGTTTGCATTTGGCTTTGTCTTTTTCCAGCTGCAATAGCCTTATCAACCACCAAATGTGATAACAATAAAAATAAAATACAATTAATTTCTTCCTGAAACGGGATATATTATTTATTTGTATAAATCTATTTCAGGCGCATGTTGTGCCCTTCTTCAGTGATCAACTGGTGAGACTTGTTAGCACTGATGAAGGAAACAAGTGGTCCCCAAAATATTGGTATTTGCAAAATAAAAGTCAACACTAGCAAATAGGAAAAAGAAATTTTATTATTTCAAATTGGGAGATTACTTAATCAGAGATCGCGGTGACACTAATGTTGCCCGGTGTCTCGCTTGCCATCTCTCTCAGAAGTTTCGATTGCACGTTGCCCTTGTCGTCATTCAATCTGTTCCCTTTTGATTTCCTTGGGATCGCCAAGCTTTCTTGCGCATTCACCTTCCTCCTGTTCCCGTATTCCTTGATGACTTCTACGTTGTCCCATGTGATGCTACGTCTCTCTTCAATCATGTGTCGTGTTATCATTGGTTTCAGCTTTGTGCTCTTCTTATTCTTTCGCCTCGCCGTTTCCGCTTCTCTTTCGTGCTCTCCCCAGAGTACCGAAACCACTCCTTTAGTTTGTCCCATGTAGCACTTCTCACAATCTGGACATGGCACTTTATACATCCCACTAGATTCATGTTTCAATTTAATCCCAGCCTACTTTTGAGCCAGTAAATCCTACTTGATTGTACCATGTACCTTTGTTTCTTCTATGTCTCAGGAAAGATCCTACCCGCCAAGCATGCTTCAAACAACTCTACGAATATGTCTGGCCTCGACTTAATGGCCAGCTTAAGGGCTTTGTTTAGTATACTGACGAGGCCGGGTGCTTCGTTGTCTCCCAGCTTACCTTCGTTACTGGGTTTATTGCAGTCATATCTAAGCCCTTGTGTTCTCCAGAGGGAACAAACCCTGAACGACTTTCAGCAGGAGATTGCGGCTGCCTGACCTCTTAGTTTGCCCATCACAACCCTGTAGACGCTTCCCCACGGGTCGATATCCGCCTCTACGCAGGGTTGCTTGAAGCAGCCCCTCTTTTTTCGCTGTATAGCTAGCTTCGAGTTTCTTCCTGCTTCCTTGTAAGCTCGCTGTTTCACCTCATGGTCAATCTACCCATTGCTCTCTGAGCCGCTCGTCTGGTCCGATGGCATGCCGACCCAAGGTATAAAAGTTCACTATTCCACTATCAGTTGGGCCTTCTACTGGGGAAAGTATAACGTCTGGACATCGATGAGTCGTATGTCTTCGCAATACACTTTGTGATATGGAGAGTTCTTTCTGACTGCTGTTCTCCTTATTTTTGGACGAGCGGATTTCCAACCGGTAGATTTGCTCTTCAGGTCAAAGACTATTGCCTATGATCACTATGGTTATACTGTCCTCTTTAACCTAGCCCTGGGAAAAGTGGTCCGTGAAATCGTTTTTAGAAGTTTCGACGAAGCCGTAGAGTGTATGACCCTTCATCTTCTTTCTTCTCCATTGTGAATCTAAGGTTCTGATGTATCTTATTCAGTACCTCCAGCGTCTCTTCCACACTATCTTCATGGATAATGGTGAAAATGATATCTGCGTACCTTGATCAGAACTTTCGAATGTCGATCATTCTCAATATTGTCCATGAATACGGCATTCAAAAAGGGTGAAACAGGGTTTCCCATTGCCATCCCTCTGGTTCCTTTCTAGAATTTCCTTCTGAATGTCGGGAAGAAGCGCCTCCTTCACTAGGATGCTAGGAAACAAGACCTTCACGTTGACTGACACTAATCGTTCAACCGGTGTTGTAAATTCGACATCGACATTTAGCTTCCTGGCATGATCGCTTCTATTCCTGATGGCTTATCCAGCGGATAGTCCTCCTAGTTCCTTAAAAGTATTCAATAGCTACTTGGCGATATTTATTGTGGGCGAGTTTTCAAAAACACAGACTCATTGAAGAGAATATGCGGATGTAATTAATATGTGATTCACGGTGTTTCTAGCAAACAGGCTTAGGGAAAATAAAACGTAACACCGCCTCCGTTGCTAGTAGTGATTATTGTTTTTATTAAGGAAATATCGAAATTTCGTACATTGAATAAGGGGTATTGAATACGTATTTTATATGTACATATGTATACTTTTATGCATGAAATAAATCGAAAATAGGTGTACGGTCAATTTATATATATGCATATAGTATTCGGCAATAGGCAATGTTTCTTTAGGGTGAGCATAATATCTGCATACATATGTCTGTAATAAGTAGGTTTTTCTTGTAGGCTAAAGAAAATATAAAGGAATATTTTGGGTTATTAACCATATAAGAATGGAAAAATGTGAGTAGAAAGTTTCTCCTAAAAGGTGAACACAAAAATTTTATACCCCACCGGCTTATCGTAATCCTACTTGTTCAGATTTTTCGGTTGGGTAGGTTCTTTCGCTTTTTGAGCTTATATTTTGAGCCCTGACTTCCCTATCTTACACCCAAGATCAGAAATAAGATTTAACACTTTTATTTGAAACTCCACATGACCATATTCTGTGAAAAAAAATTTGCACCCCACTTTTGCATGTATGGGAAGCCCCCTTCAAACCAGCACCAAATGGCGCCACTAGCTTTATGTTTAAAGGACAAACACAGTACAGGTTCTTGCCAATCGGTGATAGACAGGCAGACCGACGGACAGGTGGACAAACGGACAAATGGACAGGTGAAATCTGACCCCGACCAGAAGGACCTAGGCGGAAATGTCAGAAAAATTCGGAGGACCCAGAAAGGGGATCCCATGTTCGTGATAGACCGACAGACTGATGAACAGGTGGACAGACGGACAAAGGGACAGGTGAAATCTGACCCCGACCAGAAAGACCTAGGCGCAAAAGTCAGAAAAATCCGGAGATTCAGGAAGGGAATCTCATGTTCGTGATACCCAGGTGGAAAAGTTAGAAAAATCCGGAGGATTCAGGAAGGGAATCTCATGTTCGTGCTGAAAAAAATCCAGAAACATGAGATCTATATACAGTGCAAGGATCTCGATGAGGTAACATCCAGAGAAGAGATCTGCACTGCCTTTGAAGCAACAATTCAAGTTAGAGGAATTCAGGGAAGGACCTATCTTGAGCCTGAGGAAAGCTTATGGCGGTACTCAAACAGCTACAATGCGATTGCCAGTGAAAGCAGCACAGAAGTTGTCGGCCGTGGGGGACATATTGCCAAGGAGCGCAATAGGGACCCTAAATGCATTTTGTGCGAAGGATTGGAGGGACCGAATAAACGGCATATTGCCGGAAGTGGTAAATGCCCGGAATTTAGGAAGGCGTTGACTGCAGTAAAAAATTAGGTTAATACAAATAAACCTCAATCATTACTGGGCCGCCTCGGTCGGCTTAGGCTTGAATTTTGCAAGGCGGCTTCTTTCTTCGTTATAATTCATACACATGTCCTGCTTTTGAATTAATATAAGGGAGCAAATGCTACCAAAGGATCTTTAACGCTTCCCAGTAAACTCCGCAAGGTGGACGATCGACTCGAACCTACGACTTCCAGTTGGTCCAGCATCACGGATCCGTTTCTCGAGGGCCAGGTTAAAGAGGACGCATGATGGGGCATCCCCTTGTCGTAGATCGTTGTTGATGTCGAATGGTCTTGAGAGTGATCCTGCTGCTTTTATCTGGCCTCGCACATTGGTCAGGGTCAGCCTAGTCAGTCTGATCATCAGATGGTAACTCTAAATTGATAATTAGCATTTCGATGGAACTTCACTGCAATTTGCCAACAGTGAAATACAGTACTGCCCTCGTGGTTGGCAACTAACTCGAGTCGATCACCTCATCATCATCATCATCAACGGCGCAACAACCGGTATCCGGTCTAGGCCTGCCTTAATAAGGAACTCCAGCAATCCCGGTTTTGCGCCGAGGTCCACCAATTGGATATCCCTAAAAGCTGTCTGGCGTCCTGACCTACGCCATCGCTCCATCTTAGGCAGGGTCTGCCTCGTCTTCTTTTTCTACCATAGATATTGCCCTTATAGACTTTCCGGGTGGGATCATCCTCATCCATACGGATTAAGTGACCCGCCCACCGTAACCTATTGAGCCGGATTTTATCCACAACCGGACGGTCATGGTATCGCTCATAGATTTCGTCATTGTGTAGGCTACGGAATCGTCCATCCTCATGTAGGGGGCCAAAAATTCTTCGGAGGATTCTTCTCTCGAACGCGGCCAAGAGTTCGCAATTTTTCTTGCTAAGAACCCAAGTTTCCGAGGAATACATGAGGACTGGCAAGATCATAGTCTTGTACAGTAAGAGCTTTGACCCTATGGTGAGACGTTTCGAGCGGAAAAGTCTTTGTAAGCTGAAATAGGCTCTGTTGGCTGACAACAACCGTACGCGGATTTCATCATCGTAGTTGCTATCGGTTGTGATTTTCGACCCTAGATAGGAGAAATTGTCAACGGTCTCAAAGTTGTATTCTCCTATCCTTATTCTTGTTCGTGTTTGTGTTTGACCAGTGCGGTTTGATGTTGTTGGTTGATTCGAATGGTCTTGAGAGTGATCCTGCAGCTTTTATCTGGCCTCGCACATTGGTCAGGGTACAGTTTTACCTTGGCTATGCTATCATAGGCGGCTTTGAAGTCGATGAACAGATGGTGCAACTGTTGTCCATATTGCAACAGTTTTCCCATCGCTTACCGCAGAGAGAAAATCTGATCTGTTGCTGATTTGCCGGGAGTGAAGTCTCTTTGGTATGGGCCAATGATGTTCTGGGCGTATGGGGCTATCCGGCCTAGCATGATAGTGGAGAATATCTTATAGATGGTACTCAGCAACGTGATACCTCTATAATTGCTGCACTGTGTGATATCTCCCTTTTTATGTATGAGACAGATAATGCCTTGTTGCCAATCGTCAGGCATTGATTCGCTGTTCCATACCTTGAGCACAAGTTGATGAACCACTTGGTGTAACTGTCGCCTCCATATTTAACCAATGCGGCTGTAATTCCATCGGCTCCTGGCATCTTATCATTTTTTAGCCGATGAAATGCACGGACTGTTTCTCCTAAGCTTGGTGGTGGCAGTATTTGTCCGTCGTCTTCAGTTGACGGGACCTCCAACTCGCCGATGTTCTGGTTGTTCAGTAGCTCATCAAAGTACTCAACCCATCGCTCTAATATGCCCATTCTGTCGGAAATCAGATTTCCCTCTTTGTCTCGGCAGGATGAGAATCGAGGTGTATAAGGCTTCATCCTGCTGACTTGTTGGTAAAACTTGCGGGCCTGGTGCGGTTGCTCCCTGTACTTTTCTAGTTCACAGACTTGTTGGTTCTCCCAGGCTTCCTTTTTCCATCTGTGAAGTCGCTTCTCCGCTCGACGGAGTTCGTGATAAGTCTCTGCGCGTGCCCGCGTTCTTTACGAAGGCAACATTACTCGGTATGCGGCATTCTTCCGTTCCGTTGCTAGCTTACATTCATCGTCAAGCCAGGCGTTTCGACTCCTTTTGCGGTTGGAGTCAAGTATGTTTGTGGCCGTATCCATGATAACGTTCTTCTGGTGGTTGTGAAGATCATTTGTAGACACTTCATCTCCAGGTCCTCTGTTGACTGTGGTTATTGCGGCATCCATTTCCCTCTTATAGGTGTCGCGGAGGGTTGCGTTGTGGATGGCCTCAGTGTTGACTCTCACCTGATTGTCAGAGGGGATTCTAGGTGGTATTGTTATTCGAGCTCGGAGCACCATGCCAACGAGATAGTAATCCGAGTCTATATTGGCCCCCCTATATGTTCTGACATTCATCATGGTCAATTTGGTTGAAAGTGGTCCCGTCTGGAGAGGCCCACGTATGTTTGTGGACCGCTTTCCGCGCAAACCAGGTACTTCCAACAACCATTTCGTGTGACCCCGCTAATTGAATAGTCCGCAGTCCGTTATCATTTGTTTTTTCGTGTAAGCTGTGGGAGCCAACGTATCTCCTGAATACTGGATCCTTCCCTACTTGGCTGTCGATCAGCTGGTCATCCTTAAATATCGTTCGTTGCTCATAAAACCCAGTAGGCCAGTTCCGAATATTCGACCGAAATTTTACTATTATTACGTTGTGCCAAGTTCAATACTTGGTAAACAGCGAAGAAATTAGCTTAGTGACGATAAAATGATGTTCCATTGCCTTTGATTAAGATTTATCTTATCTAGATAGGAGACTACAACTTTGAGACCGTTGATAATTTTTCCTATACAAGGTCGAGAATCACAATCGATAACAGTCATGACCATGAAATCCGCGCACAATTGCTGGTAGGTAATAGAGGGTCAAAGTTCGTACTGTACAAGACATTGATCTTGCCAATCTTCATGTATTCCTCCTAGACTTGGGTTCTTAGCAAGAACAATTTCGAACTCTTGGCCGCTTTTGAGAGAAAAATCATCTGAAGAATTTTTGGCCATCCACATGAGGATGGACGATTCCGTAGCCTACATAACGATTAAATCTATGAGCGATATCATGACCGTCTGGTTGTGGATAAAAGCCGGCTCAGTTGGTTACGGTGGGCGGGTCACTTAATTCGTATGGATGAGGTTGATCCAGCCCGGAAAGTCTATAAGGGCAATATCTGTGGTAGAAAAATAAGACGAGGCTGACCCAACCCAGAAACAAGACGACGAGACAGACCCTGTCCGAGATGTAACGATGGAGTAGGTCAGGACCTCAGACAGCTTTTAGGGATATTGAATTGGTGCACATCGGCGCATAACCGGGATGTCTGGAGTTCCTTATTAAGGCAGGCCTAGACAGGATACGGGTTGTTGTGCTGTTGATGATGATGATGATGAAGAGGATGCATGATAGGCGATCTCCTTGACTTATGGCAATGTTGATTTTGAATGGTCTTGAGAGCGATCCTGCTGCTTTTATCTGGCATTGTACCTCGGTTGGAGTCAGGCTAGTCAGTCTTATGAATTTCGTTGGGATACCAAATTTTCCAATGGCAGAGCACAGCTTTACCTGAGCTATGCAATTATGGGCGGTCTTGAGAAAATCTGATTTGTTGCTGAGTTTCCTGGGGTGAAGCCTATTTGGTATGGGACGATGTATTCTGGGCGGTTGGGGCTATACGGCTTAGTGGAGGGTATCTTATATATGATGCTAAGCTACGTGATACCTCTAGAATTAGTGCACTGCGTAATATCACCCTTTTTGAGTATGGGACAGATAATGCCCCCTTCCGTAATCGTTATGTACCGATGCACTGTCCTTCATCTTGAGCATCAGTTGATGAACCGCTTGATCTAGTTTTCACCGTTGATGCTAGTAAACCATTTTATCAAATATATGACTATGCAGAAGGTGCAGTGATTCATTGGGTCATCCCTCGGTCTCTTCTTCTTACTGCAAATTTATTTAGATGTTAGTGAAAATAGCTGTTGGACCATCTAATTAATGATAGTTTCTTGAACAGTGTATGTTCTAGCAAGGAAGGACAGAAGGGGTAATGTATTACTTAAAAGTTGAATCAAGAACCCAATTGAGGAGAGTTCAATCAGGATGTTACCGTCATTACGGTGTAACTATCGGAAGCAATAAACTTCGAAGACTTAGTTGGAGTAGGGTTGAATTCATGATATAATTTGGATTCCGAATATTATTATAATTAAACCATTCGATGTTCCTGTGATTGCATGCAGTTCTCCTGCAATGTTCACTCACTTCACAATCCTTACATCTTCTCCAGCATAATCTCCTCCGAAAATACGCTACACAATGGCTCTATCAGACATTCTACAATACCCACCACGCCTGCAGATTAAATTGTACATTCATAGGTGCACGTCCGATTCCATCGTATTTCTGTACATTTCCAGATACATTTACATGAACACATCTTAAGTCCTGTTCTGAAAACTTTCCAACATCCTAAAGCTGATAAAAGGAAGAGATTCTATTCCTTTCGAGGTTTTCGATTGTAATTCATGATTAATGGTGTTATCCTTTAGCTTCGAATGAAAGGAACTCTCAGTGCCATGCACGGTATGGGTGTATACACACTATCCTCCCAACTGGGACCATTCTTATGTAAAACCGATCCAACATCTTTGGGCCGGCGGGAAGTGTCCCGACCAAAAATACTGTTTAACTATAAGACAATTGTTCAGGAAACCTTGCGTGTACTAGCCTCTCAACAGGATATCACGTGTTGTTCTATTTGAATGTCTCTGCAAGAGGTTCCTTGGGCTCTGCCGACCGCATAATAGAGTGGATAGAAGGAACAAATCTTTTTCCGGATTGACCATCTATTATTCAGAGAAAAATCTTAAGATTCTTCAATTGGCAGTGAATAGTCACATGAGGAGAGGGTGGCGATGAAAGTAAAATGAATGATATTCGCTACGGGATGGCCCACTGGAAAGTTCCTTGAGGATGATTCCGGCACCGTGTACATGACCAGGGGTAGTAATTAATGTGCATCGAGCCAGGAATTGCGTTATTCTGCCTAATTAAATGGCATGGCAGTGACTAATTTGCCAACCTATTGAACATACCATCGAACCACGCCTTCGGAAGACTGCGGCTGTAATTAATGAATCAATTGATTGGATTAATAATATCATTAGTGCGAGTGTGGTGAATGGTGAGACGAAGTTTAATTACAGATATTTGGCATCCAGTATATTCGACATAAGCGGTTGGACAGATTCGAATAAAATTGTTTAAAAGATTGAATGATTTGAAGGGAATTATCAAAAATAACTTCAGTAACCAATTTCCACCCCACGATTATGGAGTACAACGGGTAAGTGATAATATGAGACTGATTTAATACACACATAATACTTGCACGTAGAGAACGCTGGAAGGGTGATTGCTGCCTTTGGAAGGTAGATGCAAGGAATGTCCTTTTTCATTCAAGCTGAGAAGCTAAATACTTTTGAAAGGATTGAGATAAAGAATTCCATTCTGAACATTGTAATGAGACCCTCAGTTATGAGGATCAAGTAGAATTGAACCATATTCATAGTTATGTGCAGTGAATGCCTTTTGCTTTCTGGGGGGATTGCGGCGAGGTGACTAAGCTTTCAAATTTAAGGATGGAGCAGTTTAAATGAAACAAATCCTAATACGAAAATAGATACAAACTTTAGAGTGTCCGCATACGGTCTATCTTGATGTTCCAATTCTGGGGACTACTGAACTTTGGGTCTGATTGGCCTCATTCACATCTTTTCCTCTAGAATAGCATTATTTTCAATTTCTACTGAAATTTTATATTTATTTCTAGTATCGTTTTAAAAATATGTAATTCTAAAATTAAATATTTTTCTTTATTGCTGTTGCTCTGCCGCTAAACTGATTATATGTGCAGGTGGTTTCCATCCGAGGCGTCGGATTTGCCTTGGAAGTAAACAAACTACACGTATGATGATGATCAGGTCAATAGAGTATACTCAAGGGTGGGTAGTAATTGCAAAAAGGCTTTTGAACCCGCTTTCACCACCAGTATATGATCGCGCCTAAAAACGGGACAAATTGTATCAACTGCGGAGTGGGAGAAGGCTACCTTCTACAAGACGGGTAAGGGGACCCTCGAAGCCAGTCTCAACTACGATAGCAAAGTCATACTTGGAGATTTTAACAGTCAAGTAGGGACGGAGCCGGAATTCAGCCAAGCAATCGGCTCTTATTGCTTAACCAAAAACGCAAATGATAACGAAATGCGAATTATTTCAGTTATTAGTATCGCACGAAATGACACAGAAATACATGGGCCTCTCCAGACGGAAACACTTCCAATGAAATGGATCATGTGTTAGCCGAACGCCGCCACCTTTCAACCTTGGTGAATGTCAGAAAAAAATGGTGGCCAATATAGATCCGGACCACTATTTCGTTGGCATACTACTCCGGACTCGAATTACAACACCGCCTAAAATCCTCTCTGACAATCAGGTGAGGATGAATACTGAAGCCATCTACAACACAGCCCTACATAACACCTACAAAGGGGAAATTGGTGCCGCAATAACCGCAGCTAACAGATGTCTTGGATATGAAGTACCAACAAATGATCTTCACAGCCACCTGAAGAGCGTTATCGTTGATACGGTCACGAACATACTTGGCCCCAAGTGCAAAAAAAGTCGAAACAGCTGGTTCGACGACGAATGTAAGTTAGCAACGGAACAAAGAACGCGGGCAAGCGCAGAGGCCTATCACGAACTCCGTCGAGTAGAGAAGCGATTTCACAAAGAGGAAATGGAACCCTGGGAGAACCAAGAAGACTGTGAACTCGATAAGTACAGGGAACAGCCGCAACAGGTGTGGAAGTTTTCCCAACAAGTCAGCAGGTTTTATACACGTCGCGGCTCATTCTGCCGAAACAAAGTGGCAAATCTAATTTCTGACAGAATGGGCATATTGGAGCGATAAGTTCAGTATTTTGATGAACTGCTCAACGACAAAAACATGAACATGAAGATGACAAACAAATGCTGCCGCTACCAAGCATGCAAGAACTAATCTCTGCAATTCATCGGCTCAAGTCGCCAAGAGCCGATGGAATTACAACCGAATTGGTTAAATATGGAGGCGACCAACTACACCAAGTAGCTCAGCAACTGATGTTGAAGGTGTGCGATAGCTCATGACTAGCAAAGAGGCATTATTTGCACCATACATAAAAAGAGGGATACGACACACAGCAACAATTATAAAGGTATCACGCCGCTGAGTACCATCTATAAGATATTCTCCGCTATATTACTAGGCCGCTCAGAACATCATTGGCCCATACCAAAGAGGCTTCACTCCAGGTAACTCAACAACAGATCAGGTTTTCTCTCTGCGACAAACGATGGAGAAACTTTCAGAATATGACCATCAGTTCCACCATTCTTCCATCGACTTAACGACCGCCTATGATAGCATAACCAGGGTGAAACTATACACTGCCATGAGAGAATTCGGTATCCCTACAAAATTGATAAGACTGACTAGGCAGCACTCTTGAGACCATTCAACCTCAACAAAGAGAGACAAGGGGATGCCCTATCATGCGTCCTCTTTAGCCGGACCCTGGGAAAAGTGACCGGCAATGCAGATGTGAATGCAGGAGGCACCATCCTCTCCAAGTCCACCCCGCTACTGACCTATGTTGACGATATTGACATTATGGGAAGAACAACCCGAGATGTACAGTCGACCTTCATCCAGATCGGATGACGGACATACATAAGTTCATGGCGGCAAAATCAGCAACAAAAACCAAGAAAAAAGCAACATCAAATCCTACTGGTGGAACGAGAACAATAAAGATAAGAGAGTACAACTTCGAGATCGTTGATAATTTCTCTTATCTGGTGGCGAAAATAACAACCGATAACAACTACGATAATGAAATCTGCGCACGGTTGTTGGCTGCTAACAGAGCCTATTTCAGCTAACAAAAACTGGTTCTCTTGAGAGGTCCCATCATACTTTACAAGACAATGATCTTGCCAGTACTAATATATTCCTCGGAGAGAAAAAGTCCGAAGTCGTGGCCACTTTCGAGAGAAAAATCCTCTGAAGAATTTTAGGCATGAGGATCGACGATTCCGTAGCCTACATAACCACCAAATCAATGAGCGATACCATGTTGCGGTGGGTGGGTCACCTAATCCATGTTGGTGAAGATGATGCAGCCAGAAAAGTCTATATAGGCAATGCCTATGGTAGAAAAACAAGACGTGGCAGACTCTGCCAAACAGCTTTTAGGGATATTGAATTGGTGGACCTCGACGCAAAACCGGAAGGTCTGGAGTTCCTTACTATAAAGGGAAATTCACCAATTTATTTAACAACGGGCGACTAGAATGCTGTGAGAATCTTGGAGCGTAAGAAATGTTTAGATGTGAGGTAAATGTAGAGAGCCTCATTGGACTAGGCACGATTTTGAAAAAGTAATAAAAAGCACAGAAAATTACCGTGCCAGGAAGATGGAGTCGAATAATTACGGATAGTGGCGGTGCTGGCGTACTAAAAATTGCAGAGGAAAAAAGCCTTTTTACTTTATATCGGGCGAGCAATACCAAGATAGAGTGGGCGTCCCAAAGAGACGCCGCACTAGCGCGAAGAAAAGAGCGAAGAGAAATTTTAACTGATGAATCGGTTTTGGCTACCTTAATCATGGCATCCACGTGCGGTCAGATTTTTTATTTTTCTCTCTTTTCTTTGCTTTTTTTTGTTCATTCCCTACCAACTTTTGGAACGATGTTGGTGGATACCTGGACCCATCTCGGTGGCAATTCCGATATTCCAGTTTTGCGATACTCGATTTTTGTCAATAATGTGTAAATGAACGTAGCCACATCTGCGTAACTATTCCAAGGCAACGCCAGTAGACGTGGAAAGCTGAAATTGGTTAAACATTGCCAAATGGCGTGAAGGTTTCAATAGTAAGTGGTGGCTATTTTAGAGATTGATAATCGACAGACGGAACAGCAGGGAACAGCAGGGAGACATTGCGTAACAGCAAAAAGTGTTGATAGCTACTAGGAAGGGATGAGGCAGCAATGCTCATATGCTGCGTCGCATATAACTAGGACCAAATTAACAATCCACAACGCAGAACAGTCTCAATTTGACATTAGTGTTGAGATAAATGTTTTTCCATATTTTAGACACAGCAGCGAAGGCGGATCTAGCACAGTTCGACGCCACGGTAGGAAAAACGACGCTTTCGATGCTCTGCCCATTAATATGAATAGGCAGAGTGCAAAGACCCCCCAGATTGAGAACTTTGGTTTTGTTGATGTTTATCTTCAGCCCAACTCTACTTGCCTTTCTTTCCAAATCCAAAGCCATTTTATCAAAGTGAACCGGTACCGGAACCGGCACAGAGTGTAATAGCAAATTTTTTTTTCTCACGGCGCACACTACTCTGAACTTCTCGGAATTTCGCACGATATTTCGCTCGAGTATGGGACGCTCACCATGGATAATAGCGATCAGGAGAGCCTTCACTCCTTTCCTTTTGTTGATCCGCTTTGATGATTCCGCAGTCAGTCTAATTCTGTGATACCCCTTCGGGACGGGGTCATTCCACATCACATGTTCGAGCAAGGTGTTGTCAGAACCCACCTTGGCATTCAGATCACTCATTATGGCCACAATGTGAAATTCGGAAGTCTTTCCTGAATTGTGTGTAATTGATCATAAAAAGGATCCTTCTCGACTATATCGGAAATTTTCGGTAGTGTATTGTACTGCACAATTGTGGTGCTTCTTAACCTAGACTGGGATCATGCAGTCAAGATTCGGCCAGAGACCGGCTCCTAGATCAAGGGAGCGCACCTTGCAGTAACCATCAGCAACAATTTCTATCCGTATTAGTTTTCGGAGATAATGGTGAAAGTGAAGGATTTCCTTTGGCTTATAACCGAGCCTAAGTTACCATACGAAGTTTAAAAGCTTTCCTTGTATCAAGGAGGTAGACTGCTTTAGGTGTCTTGCGATTAGTTCCTGCCTGAGAATATGTACTCTTTTCATCCTCAAATGTTTTCGTTTTTGCTCTGGTGATTTGTTGGTCCATTTTAACTTTATTGGATACAAAAACAGCTGAGCTAAAGGGGGTGACAAGCTGGGTAATTTCCTTCAAAAAATGGGGTTATAAAATAAAAAAGGAATTTATACGAACTGCATATTTCTCGCCACCCAAGGCACCACTTTGGCATTATTCCACGCCCGAAACAACTAAATTCAATCATAACAGGTCCACTTTCGTCTCCGTGTTCCATAGAAATAATCGCACCGAAAGTTCCCACTTTGGATATATTACATCCGGTACAACTCTGATGCAGGCACTACCCAAAAATGGGACTCTTACTACGAATATAGTATTTTTGGAACTAAATGTCCCCTTTACGTAACCCGATGAGGATTGTCGTGCACATATATTCGAAGTGGTCGGCGATCAGACCCGACCTGAATCTGCAAGGGATTCATTTGTTGTGTCTTTTGCCACGAAACTTTCTCTAGTACCATGGCAACCAAGATTGTCCTCTAAAATCAGAAGAGGTTCCTTCCTTGTAAAAATTTCATGATGGTTGTGCAGGCAAATCTTCTTGTGAGCTACCCAAATCAATCTATGTCCAAAGTGGTCCAGGTAGTCACGTTAAACCCCCATTACCTTCATATCGTTTTTATCAGCGTTGTGCCCCTAGAGATAGGGAAGAGAAAAGAGAAGAGAGCATTCTATGTGTTAAATAGTTGAGGACAGAGTAATGACTTATGCTTACGCTAATGCAGTGGGTTCAACTGACGTTTGAATATCACCAGCAAAATGGGGATATGAGCTTGGGGTGTCCAGAAAAATTAAATTTTCTTAGTAATCGTTACAGTTAAGCGATTTCAATAAAGTTGCTGTATAAGCATTTAGGTCGTACGAAACCACAACGAAGAGGTGAATCTTGAGTTTAAAATCTAGAAGGCTGTTTAGCAGGATAACATTCATCAAATCACGATTACACAGATAAAATTTGTCTGCCTTCATAGAGTCTGATTTCGAAAAATAAGTGAGAATAGTCTGAATAAAGGTAAACCCAGTTCAAGAATCTCATTCTGCTGGGTCAATTAACTGTTACTATTTGCCTCGAGGGGTAAATTATCGGAAAATTCAAAAATGAACATATCTCTGTAGCACCCGTTGACTTTGAGGCCACTTTGGTCTCCTAGCTTAGAACTTCAAATACTAAAATAGTAGCATAAAATTGAGAATGATTAGCGCAGATTTCCTATTTCTGCCGTTATTTGGGAGATATAGAAAAGGCTTTATATGCCAGCCCCGTGAGTTGCGGTTTCAGAATATATTTAAAGTATTCTTTGCTTGTTGTACGAGGCGACTAGAAGGAATAGAAATTTGTAGGCTAGCAACTGACAAATTTTGAAACTTTATTGCTACGTCTCGTCAACAACGCATCGGATAGGGACTGATTTCACGGCAACGACCTGTAATAAGAATAATAATCGTTGACGTAACAATCCAATTGGATCAGGGCCATGAAATGTATTAGAGTACTTCATTCAAGTCCTTAATGGAAGACTACAGTATATTATATCCTCACTGATACCTGGTCGCCTCAGTGAGTAAGTTAGACCTTACCGTGCTACGGGGGACTATGGCACGGCGGACCTCTTAACCCCCATACTCGTGGGTATCAAATGAGTACAAAACTAGAAAAGAAAACAAAAACCAAAAAAGCGGGGCCCCGTACCGCTCCAAAACTGGTTAATCAGGCGGAGGCACGTCTCCGAATTACTGAGAGCCAGGTGACTACACCCAAGAAGGGAGAAGTTGGGACGTCAAGCAGTGGATCCAAGGTGAGCATTGGTATACTACGTGGACTACAGCCAACGAACACCACTGCTCAAAGAGCAGGGACCAGCAAAAGCACGTCTGAGATAAATTTAACAGACGTCAGGAAGGAGACAGGTCTTAGTGGCGCCGGGGTTAAATGGTACCTGCGCTATCTGAAGGAAGGCCTGAAACCAGAAGAGGCCCTTAAGAAGGCTCAGGACAGACCTAAGCCATCTCTACCGGAGCCGAGAAAGCGGGGAGCAGCAGAGATCAGCCCGCATAAAGGGAATGCTCCCAAAAAATCCAGACCTGAACCCACGGGAGGAGAAAACCCGGGCAGGTCAGGAGTGAAGGCAGGACCCAGGAAGCCCGGCATTAGCTATGCTAGTGCGGTCAAGGGCATTCGACTGGCCATACTGCCCAAAAGGTTCCCCGAGCAAATACTCACTCGGGAGGAACAGGAAATCATTGAGGAATTGTCGTCAAGCAGATGATCAAGGGTTGGACGTCGAAACTGGTGTTCACCGGGATACACTTTCGACCAGGCCTTATAATGGTGGACTGCGCGACGGAAGACACCGCAGAATGGGTTAGAACCATAATTCCTAGATTGCCAGGCTGGGAAGGGGTAGAACTGTCAACATGTGCAGGGGATGATATACCAGGAGCCCATATGGTGACAGTTTTTCTGCCAAAGGCCGCGGCAATAGAAACAGAAGACCTTATGAGACTCCTAATTGCTCAGAATGAAGATTTCCATACTCGACTATGGAGAGTCTTCAGAAGCAAGGTGGAGGGAAAAGGTAAACTCCTCACGATCGGGGTAGATGACCGATCCCTGGAGGCAATTAAACGTCGGAGTTGTCATATCAGACCTAGGACTCCTAGGGCTCGGGGTGGACAGCGACGCGCAGGAAAGCGCCATGTCGGAGGAGGAGGGTGACACTCCGACAGTGGAGAAGAGCTCCAAACAATAATGGAGCCAATGGCCAGCACTAGGATAGCCCAGATAGACCTCCATCATGCGAGAGCTGCATCTGCAGTGATTGCAAGGGCAAATTCCAAGGAGAACATTGGAATAGTGCTGGCTCAGGAGCCCTGGGTGTACCGGGGGCAGATTCGCGGTCTGCAAGGAGGAGACATGCAGGTAATTTGGGACTCCTCTTGTGAAAAACCAAGAGCTTGCATAATTCTCAAAGGTAATTTAAAATACATATGTCTTTCAGAGTTCTTAACCGGGGACCTTGTGGCTATCCAAGTCTCATTGGAAGCCGGGAGGAGCACTCGAGAGGCAGTTGTAGCATCGGGATACTTCCCAGGAGACGAGAGCCGGGCTCCACCGGAACAAGTCGCAAATCTGACGGAGTATTGCGAAGAGAGGGCGTTACCACTTCTTCTCGGCTGCGATGCCAACGCCCACCACGAAGTGTGGGGAAGCAGCGACACTAATCGTAGAGGTGAGTAGCTTCTCGAATTTATTCTTAGTAATAAGTTAGAAATATACAACTTAGGGAACACTCCAACATTTGTGACCAGCACCAGACAAGAGGTACTAGATATAACTCTAGGAAATACCCTAATGAACGGGATGGTCAGGAATTGGTGGGTGTCGGATGAACCCTCAATGTCTGATTACAGGATAATCAGATTCGACATTGAGGGTAACTCCGAAATAAAAAGAATAATAAGGAATCACAAGAGAACGGATTGGGAATCCTACACAACGCACCTGAGCAACAACATTGCCCACCTTCAAGGGGGCGGTGACATCAGGAGCGAATTGGAATTAGAAACGGTGGTGGAAGACCTCAACACAATCGTCATTGACGCATATGAGGCCAGCTGTCCGGCCAAGACAGTCAAGTCATCAAGGGATGTACCATGGTGGAACAGGAACCTAGCCAGGAGGAGAACGGAGGTACGAAAACTCTTTAAGCGGGCAAAACAAACCGGGGACTGGCCGAGGTGTAAAAATGCACTGACTGCGTATAGCAACGCGATCAGGGAAGCGAAACGGAACAGCTTTAGGGAATACTGTGAAGGGATTGAACAGATCACAGAAGCAACCAGGCTGTACAAGGCTGTAGCCAAAGGCGGCGGAATATCCTCTGTCTGCTTGAAAAAGGAAGATGGGACATTCACCGAGAATGAGAAGGACAGGGTACACCTGCTTCTCAGAACTCATTTCCCGGGGTCCTACCCCTCGGCGGCAGGCGACAACAATCTGCCTGACACCTCAACAACGAATAAAAGAGGAAGGAAAGAGAGCTGGAAACTAGCAAAAGAGGTATGCTCAGAAGCTAGGCTAAGATGGGCAGTGGGAACTTTTCAACCAATGAAATCTCCCGGAATAGATGGCATTTTCCCAGCACTTATCTAGAGAGGTCTAGGAATTATCTTAGAGTCTCTTCTGAGGGTGGTAAGGGGGAGCATAGCACTGGGTTACATACCAAGGGCATGGAGAAGGGCAAAAGTGGTCTTTATTCCGAAGGCGGGTAAAAAGGATCCTTTTCACCCTAAATCTTTCAGAAGAAGGTCATAGACAACTATATAAGAACTAACGTTCTAAAGCGTAATCCCCTACATCACTGTCAACACACTTACCGGGCAGGACGGTCAACTGAAACTGCTCTGTATCAGCTGACAGAGGTACTACGGGACGCCATAGAAACAAAAGAAATCGCACTGTGCGCGTTTTTGGATATCGAAGGAGCATTCGACAACACATCGCACACAGAGATACAGGATGCCCTGAGCCGCAAAGGAGTGGGAAACACCCTGGCACTCTGGATGGGCAAAATGCTAGAAAGCAGACAAATAGAGGTACAAACAGGTACAAATTCTATTATCATGAACACCACTCAAGGCTGTCCACAGGGTGGAGTACTATCACCGCTGATGTGGAGTATGGTAGTGGATGAACTCCTGGACGTGTTAACTAATACTGGAATACAAGTCCAGGGCTACGCGGACGATATTCTTCTAATCTGTAGGGGCAAATATGAAGATACCCTATGTGATAGAATCCAAATTGGATTAAGGGTTACTAGTGCCTGGTGCAGGAAGGTGGGACTGCGGATCAACCCAACCAAAACCACCATAGTACCATTCACTAGGAGGCGTAAGCTGGATCACCTGAGAGCCATAACATTACATGATATGGAGGTGAAACGGGAAACATAGGTCAAATATTTGGGAATCACGCTAGACCAAAAATTTCTCTGGAAGACACATGTCGGAAACACTTGTCGAAAAGCCACGAGGGCTCTGATGACTTGCAGATCCATAGCAGGAAAAAAATGGGGTTGCAGCCCGAAGATACTACTTTGGATATATACTGCAAGTAAGACCAATGATTACCTATGGAACGCTAATCTGGGCAGAAAGAACCCAACTCAGCACACAAGCCAGGGAATTACATAAGCTCCAAAGGCTGGCTTGCGTGTGTATCAGTGGAGCAATGAGGACATGCCCAACGGCATCCCTGCAGGTCCTTCTGGGATTAACCCCTCTCCATCTGCACATACAGATGCAGGCAAGGAGATCAATATTCAGGATGGCCGGGAATATGAGTGAGGCGGGGAGCTGCCTAAATCGAAGGAAGATTGATATCCTTTCTAGGCGGTATCCCGAATTACTGATACCGACGGACAACATGACAACGAGGTTTCACTTCAATAAGAAGTTTGAAACACGTTGGAGTAACAAGGCAAACTGGAAGAGCGTGGCTGTGACATACGGCTTAAACCAGCAACTCATTACTTGGTACACTGACGGATCCCTCACAGCAGAGGGAGCGGTTGCCGGTGTCATTGGTCCAAGGAAAATGTACTTTGAGCCAATGGGCAGGTACACTAGCATATTCCAGGCGGAAATTTACGCCATAGACAAATGTACCTCTTTTAATCTGCAAAGGAACTACAGGGGGCAGAACATAGCTATTCTCACCGATAGCCAAGCAGCGATCAAGGCACTTAGGTCCAACAAGGTGAACTCTAAACTGGTATGGGAATGCCTTGAGAGACTGAATACACTCGGCTCGTCCAACAAGGTCTGGATACTTTGGGTTCCAGGCCATGCTGGGTTGGAAGGCAATGAGGCAGCAGATGAACTAGCCAAGACGGGAGCAGGGATGCCTTTACATGGGCCAGAACCCTTCTGTGGAATCGGAAACGGTTTCATGGCTATGAATCTAAGGAACGAAGAGAAACGGTTGAGGGAACTATATTGGGCGGGCCTATCAGGGATGGAGCAGTCCAGGGTGCTTATTGGGGGATACGAACCCATGCGTACAAAGGATTGCTTAAACCTCACCAAAAAGAACCTCCGAATCATAGTGAGAATTCTCATTGGTCATTGTCGGCTGAACTATCACCTAGGGAAGCTAGGGATATCTACGGACACTGCCTGCAGGTTCTGTGAGGAGGAGGACGAAACCTCTATGCACGTCGTGGGACAGTGTCCGGCACTTGTGCAAAGTAGGTCGATACATCTGGGAGAACACTTAATACCAGATGCAAAGCTGAAACTTCTGGAAGTGGGGAACATACTAAAGTTCCTAACGGTTACAGGCCTACTTGAGATACTATGATCAACAGGTACACTATAACCAGTAAAAGGGGCACAATAGTTCTTCAAGGACGCGGTGCGACTTTCCCTTAACAGAATAATAATAATACTATAGCAGTAGTGTGGCTCAAGAAGGATGATACTGAGCGCAGGAAATGTGCGGAGAGGAGAGTTTCTTTGGGGGCATGGATTAAAGATATATTTCTGAAATAGCTAAAGAGAAAATTATTTTAACCCCGGCACAGATTTCCTCTCCACGACGCTGTTTTCACTTCAATGGTAAGCATGGACTTAGTGCCACCCTTAAAGGAGAGTCCCCAGCGTTATTGCTTAAACCTTCTTTTCGACGTAAAGGTATGGCACGCAGAAGAAAACTTCAACTACTAACAGGTGAGGACGAAGACTAAATCTCAACTGTCAGAACTTCCTGATCCGCCTTTACCAAGTATAACCATATAATCGAAGCTGGTGGGAAACTGGTTTCATACTGACATATGAAAACGAATCCATATGGATCGGATAACGTGAATCTGGGTGGGTTCCCCGCGGACGGCAAAGGCGCTGTGAAAAAAAAAATGCAGACAAATCGGATGCAAAAAATCGGAACTTTCCGCAGAAGGCAGAGGCAACCTTGCAGCTCCAAAGAAACTACCCGTACCCGGTAGGAGGCAATGTAGTCAGCATTGCTCTTGGCCGAGATTATTACCCTGATTTGACTCAGGTACTCATTCACAGCTGAGTCGACAGGTATCCCACATCCAGTCACGATAGCAGATCGCTCTGCCATCAGTAAGGTTTGAATGCGAGATAAGCTGGACATTCTGGGCCTAAGCGCAGTAAGATAGTGAGATTCTGGAGAGTACTCTTCTCCCTCCTGGAACACCTATGGCAATGTGCTTTTGTACTTTGAAAAGCCAAGTGTTAGCAAACGCGAATCCGGTGTTGGTTAGCTTCTCACAGCTACCGCAAGGCGTACTTACTTCACCTGGAGCCCGGTTTCTGACTGATTTCTAATTGCAAGATTTCGTTCCAGGTTAAGGAGCATAATAATTGTACAACGCTATGAACCAACAGAGACTTCCGATATAGTGGAGAAAGATGACTTCTACGAATGATTAAATTCAGTTCAGGGGAGGCTTCATGAAGGCGACATTGTGATCGTGATTGCTGATCGAAATGCCAAGGTGGAGTCAGACAACACCTTGCTCGGCCATGTGATAGCACGGAGTCTTCCATAAGATCAGTTTCAATTGGCCGACGTCGTATAAGCAATCAGATCGACCACTTCGCGATCAACAGTAGATTTAGCAGTTGTCTACTGGATGTGCGTAATAAGATAGGCGCTGATATCTGCCTCGGAAATGATCACCATCTGATGGTCGCTTGCGATCGCTTGTGTGTTAATAATAATAATCGTTAGCGCAACAATCCATATTGGATCAGGGCCTTGAAGTGTGTTAGAGCACTTCTTTCAAGACCGTAACGGTACACTAGGAGGCAATGTGGTCAGCATTGCGCTCGCCCGAGATTATTACCCTGATTGGACTCAGGTACTCATTCACAGCTGAGTCGACTGGTATCCGACATCAAATCACGATACAAATCCCACTGCCAGCAGTGAGATTTGAACCGCGACCTTCCATACGATAGCTTTGTGTTCTAACCACTCAGCTATCCGGACACTTGTGTGTGGCGTCCGCCATTTCTCGCTGTCGCCCATGGGAGAGCTATCTTGTTGATTGAACGGCAGATATACTGAGTAACTTGCCTGTGAATATTGATGCACATTAGGCCGCCATCAAAAGTGCTCTTTCCTCGAGTGCCACACTGGTCGTCAGTTACGTCCCGAAGGGGATGATAAGATCTGGTTGACTGCAGAACGATAAACGGAAAGGGTTGGAAGCTCTACTGACCGCTGCGGTGGTGGTGGGCGTTACGTGCTCGAACTCCGATACCGACTAAAGTCCTGAGAAGTTCAGCGCAGTGTTAGCCTTGTTAACGGAGAATTTACTACTGCGCTCGTCAGGAAACGAAAGAGGCCGCAGATCACAATGATTTCAGAAATACATACATCATCACGGAAGAGTTTGCACGTGGTCGCAAATCTTTTGATGGTCTTGTCAAGGACTTCAACGGTCGATTTCTCATCCAAGATGATGACAAACTGAAGTGGTGGAAAGAACACTTCACCACGATTCTTAATCGCATCACATCCGGTGAGGTTCCTCCTCTTGTGGATGAAATGGCTAGTCACCGTAACATGTGGATACGGACTGCTCCTCCAAGCAGAGGAGAAATCATTTCAGGCATCAATGGAGTGAAGCCGCTTGGTTTGGTGGTCTCCCATCAGACTTATATGTCGATCCACCTACCGTTACTGCAGATCTGCTGCTTTCATTCGTACGGAAATCTTGGGAATCTGAGACCTTTCCCGGTGAGTGGAAGAAAGGGTTGTCAAGATCCCAAAGGGGGAGGGAAGCCCGCTTTGAGTGTGACAATAAGAGGGGTATCTGCATGCTACTCCTGCCATCGGAAAGATAATAGCTAAACTTATCGCGGAATACATCAAAGAACATCTCGAAAGCTTAATCGACAAAGAACAGGCTGTTTGCCGTTTGGAATCTTCCTGCATTGAGCACCCTACGGATCATTTTCCACCACCTACTCTTCATCGATTTCGAGATAGCTTTGGATAGTGTGAACAGGGAGTGTATCTGGAGTGCTCTACGCAGGAGCGGCATTACGGAGAAATTAATAACAATTATCAGAGCGACATATGAGGGCGCAAAATGTCACGTGTGATACCGAGGCAAAATCTCGGAAGTTTTTGAGGTCGAAAGCGGAGTCCACCAGGATTACATTCTGCCATCGATATTATGTCTTCTTGTTAGCAGTGACGCTCTTCATGTTGCCTTGTCAGGAGGACGTGAGGGAATTCATTGGGCGATGACATATTTCCTCAAACACTGCGACTACGCTAATGACAGGGCTAAGTAGCTCTGGATATAGAAAGACACGCAAGTAAAGTTGGACTGAAGATATATACCAACTATACCAAGGTTCTCAGTGTGACGGATCAACGGAATCTTCCTATTTGCGTTAATGGGCATAGCATCGAAAGGGTCGATCAATTTGTATATCTTTGAAGCATGAAGCCTGAACTAAATGTTGCCCGAGGCATTAGCAGCGCTAGACTTGCTTTCGCTGCCCTGTCTAAAATCTGGAAATCCAGTTATCTCAACATCAAGATCAAGCTGAGACTTTCTGTGCTAGTGTTCTTTCTGTATTGCTGTATGGGTGTATCACATGGAAAGTGAACTCTACTATTATCCAAAAGCTGAAAGCTTTCGGGTCATATCATCGTAGTACACTGGCATGGTACTATCTTAAATGAAGAACTTGGCCACTCAATCACGATGAGATCGGAAGGCGGAAGTGGATGGGTCACACTTTCAGGTGGGACGACAATTGCATTGCAGGCCACGCCATGCAGTGGAATCAACCATCCCAAGATGGCCGACGAGTGCGTGCGTCTCGGGAAGTCGTTGGGGGGAGCTGATGTGCGTTTCAGGTAACTGCCGAACGATGCGAATGGCAACCGTATATATTGTAGTGACCGCGGCTGCGCGACGGGAACGGAATTTCATTCGGCTCTTTCTTAATTAATTTGCTTAAACAATGCATTTAATAGTGTGCAATTGCCTTAATGTTCGCCGCAGATTGCACATTATTCAATGCATTCGAGCGAATTGATCTTGACAAGAGGCGAATGATTTGCCGCATCCGCAGGCGCATGCGCATGTTGCCGCAACATTGCCTAGCGAGTGAGAAAGGCTATGTAGCGGGAATAGAAGCGGTGCGCAAACAAGGAACGGGGGGAGGCTTGCTGTTGGGAGATTGAAGCGGTGCGCGGAAAAGAAAAGAACGTGGGAAGAGGTTTTTTTGGATCGGAGGACGGTGGTTGGAGCTTCTTGGTGGAGGACAGGAGAAATATCTAGAGAAGGTGGCTCATCGGGCTGTGTCTATAAGTTTTGTTTTGGCGGACAATTCTTAGATGTTTCGGGAGTAGTTTTCGGAAAATGACAAGGGGAGTTTTTCGATTTGGCGTTGTAAGAGTGAGGACGGAGGAAAGAAAAGAGGAGCGGTTTTTTTTTGTTTGCTGCTGGCTGGAGAATCGAGGAAGAAAAAATAAAGGAAGAGGAGTGAAAAGTCTTGGAGAAGAGAAGAGGATCATTAATCCGAAGGGTGAAGATTTTCGCGAGCAAAAGAAAGGAATTCAATCAAGAAAACTAACACGATATCGTGCTAAACCCTAACGCAAGTGATTTTTAAACGAAGATTCCGTGAAAAAGTTCAAATCGTTGACAAATCGTTCAATCGTTAACAAATAATCAATGCACAGTGATTTAAAGCAAAAAGGAGAAAAACAATTGAGATAATTGAAATATCAACTGAATGAAGTAAATATTTAGCTGCAGAAGTAAAGTATCGGAATTCCCGCGCTGTGTATAAACAAAACAAACTCATAAAACATGAAGTACGAAATTATAGAGATGAAGTGAATTAACGTTAGTTTTTTTTTTGAAGGACTATACATTTTGTAATTATTAATATTTTGAATTTAAAGAAA
Organism: Hermetia illucens; assembly: GCF_905115235.1. Lineage (NCBI taxonomy): Eukaryota > Metazoa > Arthropoda > Insecta > Diptera > Stratiomyidae > Hermetia > Hermetia illucens. The sequence continues at coordinate 149,034,773 of NC_051850.1, forward strand.
AAAATAGGCACCAGAAGCATCAGTCCGAGCTCGGAGTGACATCTGGGTAAGTGTTTTGTTTATTTTCTTTTCTTCTTCTTCTTTTTTTTTATGATTTTTATTTTATTTTATTCTTTTCTTATAAGTTTTACCTTTTAGTTATCTTTATTTTCATTTCTTTTTTTTTTTTTTTGTAATAATTTTTGTTTTAACATGTGTTGAGTGCTTGAATAATAATGGTTGAATAATCTGAAGTAGTTTGAGGACTTCCTCCCCTTAGTTCCTCCTTACTCCCGCGGAATTCATATGAAAGGGACATCCTCTAATTGAATAACTGGCCGGAGGATGTCGAGGAAGGGCGGGAACCTCACAGGCCGCGCCTCGTACAAGATCTGAGGCGGAAGAGACGGCAATTGAGACGGTGATCCGTCGTGGATCTTCCCCTCCTTGATCGCGGCACTCGGGTCCGGAGAATTACGGCTCCACGCGCGCGGTCGAGCCGGTTTTTTTTTTCTATTTTCCAACATTAGCTCGCGTTCTGGTTTTCATTCGATAGGCCGTCGCGAAATCCTACTTAGAGTCGAATTTAAAATCCGGTGCGGACCCACGCATCGGAAAAGGCACGTTGTTTTTAGTAATGAAGCGTGAGGGATCAAAGCGCTCAAAGGACCCCCCCCACATTCCCGAGCCTGGCTAGCACAGAGGCGTGCAAGAACGTGTCGACCGAGCACTTTGATAGAGCTTCAATCTTTGTGGGCAGACCTTCACGGTCAATTTTGCCAATTTGTTTAGCTTTTTGGGATAGCTCTGCCCTCTAGGTCGTTATCGGCCACTCAGGATGATCGAACTGATCGCCTATCCCCACTCATATCATTACAAATGGCGCCCAACGTGGGGCCCAACATTTCCTGGATTCAGGCATAATTAATTATTTACAGGTTTCCTGAATCAAGTGGAAGATAGCCTATTCCGGCTCACAACTTCGTTTGGTGGTGTCGGATAGAGAATCAATAGATTCTCAATATTGTTCCCGGCTAGGCTCCACGTACACTTGTCTTCAGATTTCTAGTTTTAGGTTTCACGCCTTATTCCCCGGAAGCAAGTGTTCCTAAGGCTCAATTTCCTTTCCCACCTTGTAACGTAGAGTTTCCTGCCCTATCCTTGGTAGAATACCATAAGAGCTAGTCGTTTGTTGTGTTTGTCTTGAGACTTAACGTCTTGTAGGTGATTGCCTCCCAGAAGCCTCTGGATCTATGGGCCTTTGCGGCTATAAGCTGAAAGGTATTGCCGTCCGAGCTTCTGAGGAGTGTCCTTCCCTACCTTTCTGTGAAATGGCTATCTCTTCGTTTCAGCATTTGAAAAAATTAAATATTCCTTCTTCTTTGTAGGGATGAAGTGACGGGTGAGATGAGTCCTTGATGGACTACGGAGGTAGTCGGCTATATGCTGTGCCGTTCCGTCCTCAATAATTCATCTTCACTTTGTTCTCTGACTCCAGACGAGGAAGATTGAATTCTCGCGATCCTTTTTTTTTGTTTGTTCTTTTTATTTAATATTCTGCGACGGGGAGCAATTCGATTGTTGTCTCTTCATGAAAAACACTGTGTGTGGAAGTTTTCTGCACACAGATGTGAAAAAAATTTATGAGGTTGGGATGGCTTTTTGGTCATCCGAAAGTTCTGCGGGAGTTGAATATGGAGTGAACATTTAGAGAGAGAGAGGAGTCCTCGTAATACATTTTTTTTTCTTTCTTATTTTTCGCTGTTTTCTTTCTTTTGTCTTGTTTTTGTTTTTTTTTTCGCTTCTTTTTCTTTTAGATTGATTCGACAAGTTTCACTTTTTTCTTGCATTCTTTTATATACTTCGTTTTTTTTTCTTTCTGTTTTTGCAACTTGTAATTTCGCTTCCTTTTCTTTTTTCTTGGACTTCCTTTTGGTAGTTTCCAATTTTATTTATTTTTTTTTACGATATGTCACATCAACGAGATCACTGGTCTCGCGCCTTTATCGCCTTCCTTCCACGCTACCTCCAGGTCAGTGGAGCTCAGCTGAGCTTGACCTGCCAACACGCCGTGACGACTGACGGTGGCATGAGGCGGCGAGGAGAGATCCTGTGGGTTGGGTTGATCCTTCCACGCGGGATGCTAGGGCGACGGTCGCTTCACGAGTTGAAGGATCGGTTCGAGAGCAATTTGCTGCGCTTCGAGACTCGAACCAGAACACGCACTCAGTGCATCAGGCAGCTCAACATCAGCTTGCTTCAACTCGTGCAGTACATTTTGCGGACAGACGTGACTAAGGACAGAATAATGACAATTTTTACATACATGACCATAGACGTGACATTGGTTTTTACGGACTTGACGACAGGTCCGGATCCGAGAACTTTCAACGATATGACGACAGATCCGGACTCGACTATATGTACGATTTTACAGACTCTGACGAGGGCGATTCACCGTATGGATGCCAGGCACGACCGCTTAATACCAAATCAGCGGATCGTGTTTATTCAATTTTGGCATCCTGGGAGTTGGTTTTTGATGGCACATCAAAAACTTTGCCCATCAACCAATTCTTGTTCCGCGTGGAGGCTTTGACCAGCACAACCTTACAGGGGGATTTCGGCCTGCTGTGTACTTATGTACACACCCTTCTCAGAGACAGAGCAGCAGATTGGTACTGGGACTATCACCAGTCTGTCGGACGAATCGAGTGGACCTATTTTCGTGAGGCTCTTCGCCATGAGTTTAAGGATTCTCTAGATGACTGGGATATCCTTGAACTGATGAGGGAGCGCATGCAAGGTCCATCCGAAGATTTCGACAGTTATTATAAAGCTGTGCGTTTGCTAGCCAATAGGCTAGAAAACTCCTTAACGGAAGAGAAATTGGTAGAGTTGCTACGTCGTGGGCTGAGACCTGACGTTCAGAGGCAACTTCTCTATTTTCCGGCTAGTACGGTTCGCGAGCTGCGTAAGTTAGTGCAGCAAAGCGAAATTTTAGAGGAGCGTCTCTCAAGCAGGCTCTCTCACCAATTACACAGCTATTCTGCTGAATCTGAAGAGGGTGTTGACATAAAGAGCATTTCAGGAAATCCTCAGTCTGAGATTCAGAATCGAGATTTGGACTTGGTCTGCTGGAATTGTCGGCAGATTGGACACTTGTTTGAAGACTGTTGGGAGGATCCCAAAGTCTTTTGTTTCGGTTGCGGGCGCCCGAACACTCGTAAGCCCGTATGTCCGAACTGTCGAGTTCCAGAGCCCAGCCCCAGTCATCAGGGCGTTCCTGCATTGGACGCACGTGACTGCGCAGGCGTTGCGACAACGTCTTCCACAGTAACTCCGAAAGTTACCGTGTTGAAGCGGTCCGACAAAATAGATATGACCTACCTGGATTTGACCCCACCACCAATTGTTTCAAGGAAACCGATGCTTTCGGTTCTGAGGCCGTTGCACGTAAGACTGCAACAATATCAAGCGGCCAGAGAACAGATTTTCGGAGTAGCAGAGATGGCGACGAAAAAAACGAAGCGTTCAACTCTTCGCTTACGCCACTATTGGATGCGAATAATGCGCAACCGTCGTCTTTACTACTCTGCCATTCTCACGAGTCGGCCCAATAATGATATTCGCCCGTATGCGGATGTCACAGTCTTGGGTGAGCGTGTTTCAGGACTGATTGATACCGGAGCCACTGTAAGTTGCTTAGCTTCGGAATTCGCCCGGAAAATTATTAACGACGGTCGGTACAACTGGGAGAGATTACGCATCGATCTCAGGACAGCTGACGGGACTAGCCACTCGACAGTAGGCAGAGTGTCAGCTGACATCACGTTTCGTGATCGGACGGAATCGATGTCGTTCCTCCTTATCCCGTCGTTAACGCAAAATCTTTAGCTTGGAGCTGATTTTGTGCGCAAGTTCGATCTCGCACAGGACTTGTTTGTACCTTCCATTTATTCAATCGAAAATGTTGAGAACGTCAATCAACACCAGTTGACGACACACCAGCGAGCAAGGCTCGAGGCTGTCATTGGCAGTTTTCCATCTTTCGAGTCGGAGGGCTTAGGACGTACAAGTCTCACGACACACGTCATCGATGTCGGCGGTAACAAACCGATTAAACGGAGACACCTCTCAGTCTCTCCCGCCATCGAAAAGCTCCTCTACGAAGAGATTGATAGGATGCTGGCTTTGGGAGTCATCGAAGAATCGCAAAGCGCCTAGTCTTCGCCAGTTACCCTTGTGGTGAAACCTGGTAAAGTGCGACTTTGCCTTGATGCACGTAAAGTGAATAGTGTAACAGTGAAGGACGCTTATCCTTTACCTCTCATCGAGTCTAGATCTGAAGGATGCGTTCTGGCAAATTCCTCTGGATGAGGCGTCCAAGGATAAGACTGCCTTCACCGTCCCAGGTCGGCCACTCTATCAGTTTGTGACCATGCCGTTTGGGCTCTGCAATGCACCTCAAACCATGCAGCGACTGATGGATAAGGTTATCCCTGCCCACTTACGTCATCAAGTCTTTGTATATTTAGATGACTTGCTGCTTATTACAGAGACCTTCGACCAGCACCTGCTGCTCTTAAGCGAAGTGGCTCTCTGTATGAGACGCGATGGCTTGACGTTGAACATCCGGAAGAGCAAGTTTGTCATGAAGGAAGTTCGATACTTGGGGCACATCATCGGTAACGGGACGATTTGTACCGATCCCGACAAGGTACACGCCATCAAAGATTTTCCGCGGCCGAAAACCGTCAGGCAACTGCGGCGGTTTCTTGGGATGTGTGGGTGGTATCAACGATTTGTGCCAAATTACGCTTCGCTGACTGCACCGTTGACAGACATGCTTCAGAAGAAGCGTCAGTTTTGCTGGTCTGAAGAAGCTATCTCGGCCTTCGACGCTCTGAAAACGAGTCTCTCCTCGGCTCCAATTCTGCACAGCCCCGACTTCTCCAAGCCTTTCGCCATACATTGTGACGCAAGTCAACATGGTATAGGAGCGGTGCTGATGCAGAAGACAGAGGAGGGACATGAAGTTCCTATAGCGTATATGTCGAAGAAGCTTACACAGCCTCAGCGAAACTACACTGTCACTGAGCAGGAATGTCTGGCAGCGGTGGAGGTAGTGCGCAAATTCCGAGCGTATGTTGAAGGCACAACATTCGAAGTGGTAACTGACCACGCTTCGCTCAAATGGCTGATGAACCAGTCCGACCTTCACGGCAGACTGGCCAGATGGGCATTGAAGCTTCAAGGATTCACGTTCATCATTAAACACAGAAAGGGATCACAACATCTGATCCCGGATTCTCTATCTCGAATGTATTCACCAGCGGAGGTGGATGCTTTGGAGAGAAGTGGGAACAACGCAGACGTGGATTTTAATTCACCACATTTTCGGTCTGCGAACTATTTGCAATTAATAGAGCGTATTAGGGAGAATTCCAACAAACTCCCTGATCTGCAGGTATGCGATGGATTGGTATACAAACGAACCAATCATGCTTCAGGAGATGAGATGCAGGAACAACAGGCTTGGAAGCTTTGGATTCCCGAGGAGCTGACGATGGAGGTGATCACCCATGCCCATGATCATCCTTTGAGTGCACATGGGGGGGTTGGTAAAACCTTGGGTAGACTGCGGTTGTGGTTTTATTGGCCTAAAATGGTTTCACAGGTCAAGGACTATATCCGCAATTGTGAAACGTGCAAGACGTCAAAAGCTCCCAACCAAACGCTCCAACCTCTAATGGGAAAAGCGCTCATCTCCGATCGGGTATTTCAACGTTTGTATATCGATTTGATCGGCCCATACCCCAGATCTCGCGCCGGAAATATCGGAGCAATAGTCGTTCTCGATTCTCTCTCAAAGTTTTCATTTGTGGAGCCGATTAAACGGTTTACCGCAAACGTGCTGACTGAATACTTGGGGAAGAGAATATTTCATGTGTTTGGAATCCCTGAGTCGATCACATCTGATAATGGGGTACAGTTCAAATCCGTGGTTTTCAACGATCTTCTGAACCAGTATGGCATTCAACACATTTACACTGCTTTATACTCCCCGCAGGCAAACGCCTCGGAGCGAGTAAATCGCTCACTGTTGGCTGCTATACGCGCTTATATCGGTCCTGATCAAAGAGATTGGGATAACAAGTTGTCATCCATCAACTGTGCCTTGCGTTCAGCGAAACACGTCTCGATAGGGACATCACCCTATCACGTCATTTTTGGGCAAAGCATGGGAGTACCTACGCCCTTTTACGACGCCTGAACGCCTTGCCTGATGCGACCTTGGAGATCTGTTCTCAGGATAAACTTGCTATTCTGAGAGCAGAGGTTCAAGGGCGAATCCTCCAGGCAAGAGAGACACAGGAAAGGAGTTACAACTTGCGATCCCGAGCTCGTGAATTTCAGGTCGGAGATGTCGTGTATAAGCGGCTCTTCAACTTAAGCAGTGCAGCAAAGCGGTACAATGCCAAATTGGATCAGAAGTTCGTGAAGGCGAAGGTCATCGGGCGAGTCGGAACGGTTCAATACGAGCTGGAGGACATGGAGGGTCGTAACCTGGGCATCGCTCACGCGAAGGACCTCAAGGCCTAATGTGGGTTTGGATCTCGGTCTACCTTTCCTCATAAGCGCCAACACTCAGCCGCAATCAGCAGTGAGGCCCTCACTGGTCTTCAGCTTTCTTTCCTCGAGCGGGTCTCGAAAACCCAGCTGCCCTGTAGTGACCGCGGCTGCGCGACGGGAACGGAATTTCATTCGGCTCTTTCTTAATTAATTTGCTTAAACAATGCATTTAATAGTGTGCAATTGCCTTAATGTTCGCCGCAGATTGCACATTATTCAATGCATTCGAGCGAATTGATCTTGACAAGAGGCGAATGATTTGCCGCATCCGCAGGCGCATGCGCATGTTGCCGCAACATTGCCTAGCGAGTGAGAAAGGCTATGTAGCGGGAATAGAAGCGGTGCGCAAACAAGGAACGGGGGGAGGCTTGCTGTTGGGAGATTGAAGCGGTGCGCGGAAAAGAAAAGAACGTGGGAAGAGGTTTTTTTGGATCGGAGGACGGTGGTTGGAGCTTCTTGGTGGAGGACAGGAGAAATATCTAGAGAAGGTGGCTCATCGGGCTGTGTCTATAAGTTTTGTTTTGGCGGACAATTCTTAGATGTTTCGGGAGTAGTTTTCGGAAAATGACAAGGGGAGTTTTTCGATTTGGCGTTGTAAGAGTGAGGACGGAGGAAAGAAAAGAGGAGCGGTTTTTTTTTGTTTGCTGCTGGCTGGAGAATCGAGGAAGAAAAAATAAAGGAAGAGGAGTGAAAAGTCTTGGAGAAGAGAAGAGGATCATTAATCCGAAGGGTGAAGATTTTCGCGAGCAAAAGAAAGGAATTCAATCAAGAAAACTAACACGATATCGTGCTAAACCCTAACGCAAGTGATTTTTAAACGAAGATTCCGTGAAAAAGTTCAAATCGTTGACAAATCGTTCAATCGTTAACAAATAATCAATGCACAGTGATTTAAAGCAAAAAGGAGAAAAACAATTGAGATAATTGAAATATCAACTGAATGAAGTAAATATTTAGCTGCAGAAGTAAAGTATCGGAATTCCCGCGCTGTGTATAAACAAAACAAACTCATAAAACATGAAGTACGAAATTATAGAGATGAAGTGAATTAACGTTAGTTTTTTTTTTGAAGGACTATACATTTTGTAATTATTAATATTTTGAATTTAAAGAAAAAAATAGGCACCAGAAGCATCAGTCCGAGCTCGGAGTGACATCTGGGTAAGTGTTTTGTTTATTTTCTTTTCTTCTTCTTCTTTTTTTTTATGATTTTTATTTTATTTTATTCTTTTCTTATAAGTTTTACCTTTTAGTTATCTTTATTTTCATTTCTTTTTTTTTTTTTTTGTAATAATTTTTGTTTTAACATGTGTTGAGTGCTTGAATAATAATGGTTGAATAATCTGAAGTAGTTTGAGGACTTCCTCCCCTTAGTTCCTCCTTACTCCCGCGGAATTCATATGAAAGGGACATCCTCTAATTGAATAACTGGCCGGAGGATGTCGAGGAAGGGCGGGAACCTCACAGGCCGTGCCTCGTACAAGATCTGAGGCGGAAGAGACGGCAATCGAGACGGTGATCCGTCGTGGATCTTCCCCTCCTTGATCGCGGCACTCGGGTCCGGAGAATTACGGCTCCACGCGCGCGGTCGAGCCGGTTTTTTTTTTTCTATTTTCCAACATTAGCTCGCGTTCTGGTTTTCATTCGATAGGCCGTCGCGAAATCCTACTTAGAGTTGAATTTAAAATCCGGTGCGGACCCACGCATCGGAAAAGACACGTTGTTTTTAGTAATGAAGCGTGAGGGATCAAAGCGCTCAAAGGACCCCCCCACATTCCCGAGCCTGGCTAGCACAGAGGCGTGCAAGAACGTGTCGACCGAGCACTTTGATAGAGCTTCAATCTTTGTGGGCAGACCTTCACGGTCAATTTTGCCAATTTGTTTAGCTTTTTGGGATAGCTCTGCCCTCTAGGTCGTTATCGGCCACTCAGGATGATCGAACTGATCTCCTATCTCAATTAGATCATTACAATATTCATTGGAGAAAAGACCATCCAATGAAAACCTCCTTGACCAACAGCTCAGACATCAGTGTCGCAGCAACTTTACTATTGGATATGGAACGAACTCGAACTCAAGTTTTTGGTAATACACTCCGCAAAACAGCAACTGAGAAGGAAATTGCTGAAGTAACAGGGCTTATAATTCCAGCTCCAACTTAGAGAATGTACTACCTCAGTGTCTTATACAGTCCTATACATAATAGAGGTAGCTACAAGAACAATTTTCCATTCTATATACACTGATTCAGATCTTTTCAAGCGGTTTGATACTCCTTTATACTACCCTGGAGGGAAATTGGACTGGCTTCATTCTATTCTGATATCCTTTCCAAGAAGTATCAGCTCTAGCTTCACATTAATTATTACCACTAAAAACTTGTAAATATTAGCGATCATGTCCATAAATTAGCAGCGAAAACATGATAAAACTGTCAAAGAACACATCCTTAATCCTAATCTTACATAAATCATTAAACTGGATAGAAAAACTCCAACCGTAAAATCATATAAGACATTTATGTTCCCTCATCCTCTCAAGCAACACTTTGGAACTTTTCCCACAAAATATTAGAATGAAACCAAATAAACGGCCAAGGAGCGTCACAGAGAATAGAAAAAAATACGAAACGATTTTTATTTACATAAAACCACAGTTGATTCATAAATAAAGAAAATCTTTGGAACTTTCTTTTCGACATGTTGTAATGCTCCTCAGGGGGTGATTTAAGAATGACTTTTTGCCAGTTATATCAAAAGAATTGAAGTGTGCGTATATGTGTCCTAGGAACCAGCAGGACCATAACCTTTTGTATGATTTTTCCCGCTTCTAGTATGATCGTTATGTATGTGTACCGCTGTGTTCGCCATAAGTCGCTGTTGTTTGTTTGTTTTATATAGGAATAAGCTGATAAAAGTTGTGAGAAAATCTGGGGTAGTAGCACGAGAAGGAAAATTTTCGTTTTGTTTTTTATACCCATTCATATGTATGTATGGATAAATGACATAGAATATCCACTTTTCTCTTCCGTTTTTCTTTTTTATTATTTTAATAAATCGGTTCTCCTCCTTGTTCAAGGATTTTAGATATTGAGAAATGTTTATACGTTATGATTTGGTATGATCCAAAGGAATTATCCGGGAAATTCCTTAAGACGACGCGTGTAGACATAAGAGCAATTTTTCAACGTTTAACTGTTGGCGGCTTTATGAAATTGAAAGGTGGCGTATTTGGAGTTGTCATCTGCTTCAGGACAGAAGTTTCTGAATAGTTATTAGATTATTCTTAGAAGATTTCGAGCCTGCTACTACTTAGCTCTCAAGAGTCTAATCACCTCATTTCGCTTAACCCCAGAACGTCCAACTTATATCGTGGGAAATCTCGCTCAAGTTGGAGAAAGCGACTGGTGTCCACCATGCTAACTGGAGCTTCCTTTCTAGTCACTTCTTATCACAAGTAGAGAAGACTTTCTAGTGCTCTCTTAAACCTCAACTCACAGGGTATAAGCAGGCTTTCAGCCGTTGATAACCCTCGACGCAGTACCTTGATCATGGATTTATCGACAGCCAATAATCTAATGCTTCAAGTAATATAGGGAAAGAGATATTCCCAAGGGGGTAAAAATTACAGACAGGGAATACATTAGCTTATAGCAAGGGCGGGGGGGGGGGAGCTAGTGTTGCCCCCAAGGGAGCTTTGAGTCCTACAATCTTCATCGGCGCCAAAGATGGTTCAAGTGGAGGACGGAGGGTTTTCGGAAAACTCCGAGATTTGTAGAGGAATCAATATAAAACCAGGCAGGAAAGTAGCGGTTAGAGTTCTGTACAATAGTGCCATTGCAAAAAAACTTCACGAAGGAAGCGAACGTCATGCAGATGAAATAATCAACTCCTCCTCAAAACGCAAAGTTCGCTGAACATCGAAAGGGGAATAGTGAGAGTGAAAAATCCTTCCAGACACATGCAGGAGGCTACAAGGCATGTATATACAAATTTGGTCTATTCTAACTTTATGCTGGCGGTTAAAGGGTAGTATAGGTCCCAGGGCGAAACGTGGATTAATATCCACGATGGAGCATAAAACCTGGGAAACGCCTGCTCAACCAACACCAACAGCTCTGCTACCAAACCCTATCTCCACCTTCACGTGGTGATCGCTAAGGGTTCTTTCTTCATGAAAAACTGCAGACGGTGAAAGATGAAGGCGGGTCTCCCGCGCGTGAAAACGGGACAAAATGTACCAACTGGTTCTCCAGGTTGGGGGTTGGGTAGGGCTGACAACCCTACATGGAAAACCGATGTTACGAAGCTACGAAAGGAGCCTCGGACAGGATGGATTTTACAACGACGAACCCGGCAACGACAACGAATTAACGATTTGCACATTTTCTCCTGGAAGCATTAAGTTGATGCCGACTAAGGACCCCACAATTCTCAAAAGAAAAAAATTTTGCAGCTCTGGCCAAGCTCTGGTCAATAAAACGGATTTGCGCTCAATATAATTCGCAGTCTTGTTCGTTCTGCGAATTCTATAAAAGAACACTCAACATCTGCGAGCCGTTTCGGTCACGTTGCTCCCAGAGCAGAGGTGAGGTAGCGTCTGAAGATTTGCCTCTGCCCTGGTAAGAAACCGTAAAGCCGTCATTGCCTAACCATCTGAAGAACGTCATCGTTGATACGGCCACAAACATACGTGCACAAGCCGCAAGAAAAGTCGGAACGGTTGGTTTGACGATGAATGTAAGCTAGCTAAGGAACGAAAGAATTCTGTATATCGAGTAATGTTGCATTCTCAAAGAACGCGGGCACGCGCAGAAACTTATCACGAACTCCGGCGAGCGGAGAAGCGAGTTCATAAATGGAAAAAGGAAGTATGGGAGAACCAAGAAGTCTGTGAACTCGAAATGTACAGGAAACAACCGCACCAGGAGCGGAAGTTTTACCAACAAGTCAGCAGGATGAAGTCTTATACACCTCGATGCTCATCCTGCCGAGACAAAAAGAGAAATCTGCCGACAGGATGGGCATATTGGAACGATGGGTTGAGTATTTTGATGAACTGCTCAACAACCAAACCATCGGCGAGTTGGAGGTCCGCCAACTGAAGGCGCCGGACAAATGCTGCCACCACCAAGCATGGAAGAACCGGTCCGTGCAATTCATCGGCTTAAAAATCATAAGTCGCCAGGAGCCGATGGGATTACAGCTAATTGGTTAAATATGGAGGCGACCAGTTACACCAAGTGGTTCATCAACTTGTGCTCAAGGTTCAAGGTTCAAGGTTATTCATACATAAAAAGGGGGATATCACACAGTGCAGCAATTATAGAGGTATCATGTTGATGAGTACCATCTATAAGACATTCTCCGCTATCTTGCTAAGCCGGATAGCTCCATGCGTTCAGAACATCATTGGCCCACACCAAAGAGGTTTCACTCCAGGTAAATCAGCAACAGATCAGATTTTCTCTGTGCGGCAAGCGATGGAAAAACTGTTGGCATATGGACAACAGTTGCACCATCTATTCATCGACTTTGAAGCCGCTTATGATAGCATAGCCAGGGTAAAACTGTACAGGGCCATGAGAGAATTCGTTATCCCGACGAAATTAATAAGACTGACTAGGCTGACCCTGACCAATGTGCGAGGCCAGATAAAAGTAGCAGGATAACTCTGAAGACCATTCTACATCAACAACGGTCTACGACAAGGGGATGCCCTATTATGCGTCCTCTTTAACCTGGCCCTCGAGAAAGTGATCCGCAATGCTGAGGTAAATGCAAGAGGTGCGATCCTCTTTAAGTCCACCCAACTACTAGCCTACGCTGACGATATCGACATCATGGGAAGAACCACCCGACACGTACAAACTGCCTTCATCCAGATCGAGCAGACGGCGCGAGATCTTGGGCTGCACATCAATGAAAGCAAGACAAAGCATATGGTGACAATGTCAGCACCAAAAACCAACCAATCGACAACATCAAATCGCACTGGTCAAACGGGAAGAATAAAGATAGGAGATTACAACTTTGAGACCGCTGATAACTTCTCCTATCTAGGGTCGAAAATCAAAACCGATAACAGCTACGATGATGAATCCGCGCACGGTTGTTGGCAGCCAACAGAGCCTGGTTTAGCTTACAAAAACTGTTCCGCTCGAAGCGTCTCATCATAGGGTCAAAGCTCTTAATGTACAAGACTATGATCTTGCCAGTCCTTATGTATTCCTCGGAAACTTGGGTTCTTAGCAAGACAAATTTCGAACTCTTGGCCGCGTTCGAGAGAAGAATCCTCCGAAGAATTTTTGGCCCCCTACATGAGGATGGATGATTCCGTAGCCTACACAATGACGAAATCTATGAGCGATACCATGACCGTCCGGTTGTGGGTAAAATCCGTCTCTATAGGTTATTGTGGGCGGGTCACTTAATCCGTATGGATAAGGATGATCTCACCCGGAAGGTCTATAAGGGCAATATCTATGGTAGAAGAAGAAGACGAGGCAGACCCTGCGTAAGATGGAGTGATGGCGTAGGCCAGGACGCCATACAGATTTTAGGGATATCGAATTGGTGGACTTCGGCGCAAAACCGGGATGTCTGAAGTTCCTTATTAAGGTAGGCCTAAACCGGATACCGGTTTTTGCGCCTTTGATGATGATGATGATTTCTTCAGAAGAAAGAAGAAATGATCTCCCTCACATGATTACCGACCATTATGATTGTGGAAGAATCGTGGAACCAAATGAAAGACACACGAGTAAGCGGTACATCAACCGAGATACTTGGCTCGGTAGTAACGATGTTGAAATGAAGGTCCGTGAAAAGAAACTCCTCTACAACAAATTTCTCGACGATAAAACGCTTCCTAATCGGCAAATTTATAAGTCGCTGTAACCCGAGCGGAACATTACAAAAATCTTCACGATAAACTGGACACTCGGAATGGCGAGAGAGATCTGAATCGACTTGCCAAAAACCGTAACGAACGCACACAGGATATCGAACACTTCTGTTGCATTAATGACAAGAACGGTACTTTGCTTACCAACCATTGAGCTGCAACGGACAGATGGCGAGAATACCTCGAACAGATTTCAACATTTGGACCAGTTCAACCTGGCAGCCCAACTGAAGTCGAGGAGGCAATAAAACTAATGAAATCGGGGAAGCGACAGGATCTGATGACATTGCATCTGAGCTCTGGAAAGCAAAGTGCTGGGACCCAACACTGTGGCTCAGTGAAATCTTCAGGAAGGAGAAACACCATCTCTGCCTGGCAAGAAAATACCAGTGTTCCAATATGGAAAAAGAAAGGTAGTCCAGCAGAATGTTCAAATTACCGTCCGATCCAGTTGCTTTCCCTACTATGAAGATTTTTGAACGCATTCTTGACAACCGTATTCGCGAATTCGTTGGAATAACCGCGAATTAAGCCCGACTTGTCAAGAACTGGGAACTACTGACGCAATAAACACTTGGTTTCGTTATCCAAGAATTTTAATTTTATACCCGCCTCGATATTAACCACGGTTTCGTCAACAACCTTGGTTGGTGGTACCGCGAACGCAAGACCGTTATTTCAAAATTGCATGTCGTTATCAGTCAGCTTAATATTCGCATTGTTTATTACGTAGTTATCAATATGCGCCCTACACACTCCTTTATGCAGATGATGTTTTCCTAGCATCTAATAGCAAAAATGGTCTCGAGTAACTTGTCCAAAAATCGAATGAATGCCTCATTTAACATGGTCTCAGATTGAATCTGAATAAAACTGAATTTTTGACGACCGAGTCTCATAAAACAGGCACAATCGCTGTCAGCGGTAGTGACCCCAGCACTGGGCAATTTAAATACCTCGGGTCAACGCTATCAGCCAATGGAGAAATGCGCTATGAAATTGCTTCACGTATTAACGCAACCTGGATAAAGTGGCTTTCCGCAACTGGTGTTCTTTGTAGTCGACCTATCAACGAACGTTTCAAATCTAAAATTTCCGGCTAAAATGTCGCCTGTCCTGCCATTCTCTATGGTTTTGAATGATGGCCAACTATAAAAGACAATAAACGGCACATCCGAAATGAGGGTATCCGCGATTTATATGGGGTTACACCGATTGTGGAAAAACTGTGAGAGAGGCGTCTTCGATGGTATGGTCACGTAATTTGCGCTGACTAGAATTCACTTGCCAAAATTGGTCTGAACATCGAAGTTTCTGGTAAGCGACCAGAAGGATGGCCGAAACAAAGGTGGCTGGATACGGTGGGTAGGGATTTAAAAGAGATTTGAGATTGCACCCAGATTAAGCATTTGATAGAGCCAAATGGCGAAACCGATCGCGAAGAACCGACCCGGCTTGTGAATGGGGTAAAGGCTAAAGAAAAAGAAGAAGATAGATCGCTTCGTATGCACATTATTCTTTACGCATCTTGTTCGGGTTGATATAGACAGCGTCATAACCATCAGTATGAATTATCAGGACCGTCGAGAAGATGCCCGACAAGCTCAGGAATAGACTCCTCCAAGCGGGATGCATTGTCCCGGGCTTATCTCCAAGGCGGTTCAGTTTTAGAACAGGAAGGTCTATTGCAAGCGCTATCATGGAGGTCTTAGACGTCAACGGATGGTACTCATGTTAGGGATTGATGTTAGAAATGCCTTTAATTTGGTAGGACCCGCAAATATGGTTAATACTGCAGAGAAGTATTTCCATGTGTTCGGCCACCTCTTGCGAATATTGATGAATTATCTAAGAGACCGTCCTTTGTTCTATGAGATTTTGGAGGGCCAGAGGAGGATGAAGAGCACGTCAGAACTAGTACAGGAATCCATCCTAGGACTAGATCTCTGGAACGCTTCTTACTGGTTATGCAGATGATGCGGCCCTTGTTCTCGAATGCACCGCCTGAACAGGGCAAAGCAGACTTGAGATATTCCTGTGACGGGCAAACAGATAGTTGACTGCTTTGCTGTCAGCTTTGGGCTAGAAAATATCGAAGTGAAGGTATTCATCCTGACTAGAAAGACAACCTCGCTCCTGCCCGTGATCATCGACGAAATGATTATAGACTCAAAGTCAATGTTCATGAGCATTGGATTGGCGACCAATTCGAAGAAAAACTTTGTAAAGTATGTTAAAATAGTTGCTTATCATGTTGCAGTAGGAGTTTTGACCTTAAGTTGGCTAAAGGCAAATATTACCTCCAGCAGTATTTTGCCTCCAGCAGTACATCTCATGAGCGAAATGCAGCCTGTGCTTTTAGCAAGAAGATGTATAAGAAGCGCCTCGTGCAAGTGCGGCGATTTGCATCAGAAATGGCTGATGTTCGCGGCAGTGACTTCTACTGCCTGTTAAGAAACGACAGATTTTCTATAAGCGCAAAGTCAGGACTCAATCAAGGTGATTGCTTGAGTCAAATGGTAGCATACACTCAATGAGTGATAACTCCCTTGGGAATACGAATTAAGAGGCACACTAGCTGTGTTCCCCATCAGAAGCTAAATCAAAAATATGATGAGATTGATTACTTTCTTACCTAGCTAGAGGACATCTAGGTGGTAGGTAGGTATCAGTGACTGCTCCGAGGAGTCCAATTAGCGCTTTGGTGCGCCGTTTTGATGGCACAAACTCCTAAGACTGTGACTATTATTATGGGAGCAGGAAGGCAGAGTTCAGCCGGCTCGAATCTTTAGAGCCAGCCCGTAGTATTCACGAAGGAAAGCAGCTCTATCAACCTACAGCTAGAAATCTCTCTGAGGTCCCCAAAGAATGGTTTATCCAGTGTCCGCAGTCTGACCTGGGCAATCGTAGAGAAAGTTCATGAGGATTTCCCTTCCGTCTCCGCAGCTTCAGCAATGTGAGTTGTATGGTATACTGAGCCTAGCGGCATGGTTCCCTATGGACCTGTGCCCCGTGCAGACCGCCGTAATCTTGAATGCATTTGCATGCGTCTGGCACAGGAGCTCTCGTGATCGGGCTATGTTATAAGAGGACCAAATTCTCCTTGACTTGGCACAGCTTATAAGCCTTCGCCATCTCAGGCTCACGGCTGCTAGGTAGTGCAAGTAGACTCGGCCCCCGACAGCCCCCTGCGCAACACCGACTGTATTCGTCGAAGGACGGCCAAGAGCAGAGCCTTGTCTGGCCAATCCGTCCGCCCGCTCATTCCCCTCTATACTCCTAAGCCCGGGAACCTAGAGGAGAGTGACCTTGAGCGTGTCGCCCAGACTGTTCAGCGCGTCTTTGCACTGCCCGAGGCCATGGAGACTTCCAGTCTCATATGCACAAGATCGATAAGTACGACCTCTGGTCCACTATTCCATGGCAGATCACACATTGGCGGTGTTAGTTGTACGTTCGGGTTGTTTTCTTGCGATGGAGATTGACCTCGACTACCGGGAGCTCTGAGGTGGACCGCAGAGGGTTCGTTGAACCAGCTGCTTTTCTTTCGCTTTTGCCTCCCAACCTCCCTTGATGAGAGAAACTCTTTGAATTGGCGTTAGAGCAGCAGTGTTAGACTAAAAAATCCATCAAATGGTTCCAAAGCAATTCCCTGATGACGACGAGGTGTTTGGTTAGTAATCCGGCGTTTAACAATCCGGGAGCCGAACATCCAGAGCGTAAACGCATTTACCCACACTACCCGAAAAAACCCCTATTTCATTACAGATTTTGAGCAAATATTGATGCGAAATATGTAATTTGGATCAGCGGAAAATGTCCTCCTCCGCCATATTCTTTATTCAAACTAGCAAATTCATTAAAAAAATCCACATGATAACATTTCAACAAAGTGTAATTTGGACTCCATCTGTTTAAACCAATTTGGGTTCATTATGTTGTTAAATTTCACCAGAATAAAATGATAAAGAGAACGAGAAAAAAACACCAAATTATAGCGCTTCCAATCCAAAGCGTAAACATTCAAAAGCTGGTATTAAAATTATATAATCCAATTAAAATCCAGCCACAAATTTTTAATCGGTAAATCAATTTTATGCCTGCCCCTCGTCCTGTTGCTTCGCAGTAGCCCAGATTGGAGTCGCGCTACGGAGAAAAAGGACGTCTGATCCCTCCACTAGGACTTCCGAGTGGTGCAAGCAACAGTTTTCATCTCCACCATCGCAACGGCAATTAAATATGCAAAGAACACGAAGGATAGATGAAATAAAGTTCAAGTGAGATGCTAGCGAGGAGGACAGTGATGTGAAGGAATTATGGGGATAGTTGGGAATGGAATTTGGTTGAAGGTATGAGGCAAAGTTTTGGGGATTCTACCTGTAGGCTCGAAAATTCAAAGTGCAGTTCGAACACAACGTGTAACCAAGAGTGATTGTTGGGCCTACTTTCTCAGCCCATCCGATAGATTTCAATTTACCCAAAAACGCAACTCGCCTAGGTTTCCCAATAAACCCAAAAAAGGTCTCCATCAATATGGGGAAATGCAGCCTAGCGACAAGTGAAGTATTTCCCTCCCTTACTGTAAGCGTGAAAGTATTCAATTAAAAATAGAAGAAAAACTGTTCATCTGGTAAAATGCAAATTTTTAAGGTAAAACGCTCATCCCCCAAGTTATTACCGTAATTAAACGCTGCTAATAAACCAATTTGAGTAGCGTAAAAAGGCACAAAAAGCAGGCGGAGCAGCAACAGCAACACCATGAAAAACTCATTTCTGGGGGCGAAACTACCGTTTTGCTTCTTGGCACCTTCCGTGGCGAAGTAGCGAAGTTGTTGAGAAAAAAATCCATTCTGAACCGATATGGCTGCATCCAGGTGAGATGCGATGGAAAGCTAAGAGACAAAAAGGATACGTGTGTATAGATATGCATGTGAGGGTGCTCTCGCTAACCCAATATCCGCGTAAAAATTTTCACGTAGATAAAAACCATCATTAATCTTCTTTAAAGGATGCTCGGGTTTGTGCTGCAGACGGTAGTGGTTGGATTGCCGTTTGGAAAAGTTAAGAGTAGAACGAAAGGACGTTGGAGCTCCTGCACAAAACATATCGGGATATGGATGGCTCCGAGGCGCCGCTGTAGCATGTGTGAACTGAGAACTGTGGAGAGTGTGGAAATGGTGCCAGTTTCAGTATAGTTCCTGGTCTAAAGGTGTCTTTTGGAAATATCTTGAGGCAATCGGGGTTTTTGATAGATCTACAGAAGGTGTTAAGTCCCGCCCGTACTCACTGCTCTACACATAAATTGAGGTTAGTGGGAAATAAAGGTAGATAAAGGTGTGAAGCTGTTGAGCTCAAGCAGAAGACTGATCGCTGGAAGTGTTACCGGAAACACTGTTTTCATGAAGCGGGCGGGTATCAGGTAAGAGCTTTGTGACTTTTCCTCAGTACGCTTCATCGTGATCCTTCCATGTTACATTGAAAATTCGACCATATAAGTCCCAAATGGTACTCACTATTCGAAAATTTAAGTTTGACCAAATCTCCATTTCATATCTTTGAACTTTTGCAATTTAAAAATCCTACGGGAAAATTTGCAACACTTGCTCCAAAACTAACATCTAAAGGCGAACTCACAGGCTATCAAGTGAATCGGAAGGATAGCATTCGAAAAAAGGATGAATGTGAATTCAGGATTTCATTTGTACCGTGAAAAATACCGTTACTTCCACAATTGTGCAAGTAGCATTTGGATAAAAATCGGCTGCAAAGGAAAGGTAAGAACTGCAACTGCAACTGCACTTTCAATAAGGACCGACATAGCGTGGGGGCCCAGACCCGTCCGAATCCCATTTGTGAAGTAGAAACTATAAATCTCACCAGCTGTTTCCAGCAACGCTGAATAAGATGTGTAGGTCATACATTTTCTAATGTATCTCTTAAGCTGTGCCATTTTTGCTTCCAGTGGGACTACGTTTATTCCCAGTCGCTGTTAGGCCACCCCTTCTACTCGGCATTGAAGTAAATGGCGGACAGTATCCGTCGGACTGTTTCACGATTTGCGTGTTTCGTGAGATTTCTTTTGCCGTTTTGTACGGCAATGGCAGTAAGGAAATGCTATTATTCCGCCATCGGTTCACAATGTACCCATTGAGAAGGAAATGCTTTTAAAAGATACAAACCGTTTTCCTGATTTCTCCAGCTCCAGGACTAAGATGATACCTTCAAGGGCTTACAAGATAGCCCGCCATTGTAATTTATTTTCATCGTGAATAGATGATTGTGTGGAGCGAAATTTTTTTGTACTTCTAGAAAGATATCCACTTGCAATCTATTTCCATTCGCTTTTTGGTGCTGTTTCATTTTATCTAAAATTAAATTCGTTACTAACTTGGTGTTTAGACAAATGGTAGGTAAAAACCGATGTAATATTAACGGAACAGATGAGTAATAATGTCCTTTATAGAACATTCTTAAATAACTAAGGCCTACAAATAAGTTCTGTCGTTTTTTTTTAAATTTGAAGCTTAATTGTGAAAAATTGGTTATACATTCATTGTTCAAAGTATTGCCCATCGCTAGCCACAACTTCCTTCCATCTTTCAGGCAATTCGTAGATACCATCGCGCCAAAAATTGGCCGGCTTGGCCGCTATCCACTTATCCAGCCATTTTTTGAGTTTGTCGTAATTGGAGAAGTGCTGGTCAGCCAGGCCATGCTGCATCGACCGGAACAAATAGTAATCAGAAGGAGCAATGTCTGGAAAGTACGGCGGGTGGGGTAGGACTTCCCATTTCAACGTTTCAAGATATGTTTTAACGGGCTGTGCAACATGTGGACGAGCATTGTCATGTTGCAAAATAACTTTATCATGCCTTTGCTGGTATTGCGGCCGTTTTTTCTTGAGTTCGCGGTTCAAACGCATCATTTGACATCGGTAGAGTTGTCCGTGACCGTTTCGTTCGGTTTTAGCAGCTCATAGTATACCACCCCCAGCTGGTCCCACCATATACACAGCATGATCTTCTCACAATGAATATTCGCTTTGGCCATCGATGATGAGGCATGGCCGGGGTATCCCCACGTTGCCCGACGCTTGGGATTATCCTAATGGATCCACTTTGCATCGCCAGTAACTATTCGATGCAGAAAACCCTTCCTTTCTTGTCGTTGGAGCAGTTGTTCGCACGTGAAAAAACAGTTCATACGGAACCCAATTTCCGACCTTTCGGATCATTCCCATTGCTTTTAAACGGTGGGAAATAGCTTGCTGAGTGACTCCAAGTGTTTTCCAAGTTCTTCTTGCGTTTGCGATGGATCTTGGTCGAGCAATGTCTCTAATTCTTCATCTTCAAAAATTGTTGGCCGTCCGGCGCGCTCTTCGTCTTCCAAGTCAAAATTGCCACTTTTAAACCGTCCAAACCACCTCTGACACGTCCGCTCAGATAGAGCATGGTCACCATAAACTTCCACCAAAATGCGACGACTTTCGGTTACTTTTTTCTTCATATTGAAATAATGAAGTAGAACTCCCCGCAAAAACACATTATTTGGTACAAAATTGGCCAGTTTCGTTGATGAAAAAAGTATTGTTGTTTACACTTCAATTAAATAATTTATTCTGACGTTTGTGCCTATTGACAGTAGCTTTCCGATGAATGTTTGGAAATGTGGATCAATGGAATAAAAAACAAGCTACGCCATCTATTGTGAGAACCGACAGAACTTATTTGTAGGCCTTTATTATTATATTGAAAATATAGTAATTGAGTAAACTCCAAGGGAAGCAGCGAAACACAGAAATTTGAGTTCTTTATAGAACTAGCTGCCTTCGATCTTTACCCTCCGCGATCACCATCACATACAGTTCTAAGATAGTATGGTAGGCAGACGCCGTTCGAAAAAACTCCCCATCTCTACGATTGGGCGAGACGCTGGCGATGCATTCTATTACAAAGGGCCTCAGTTCATATCCCTTGTCACAGTCATCTATTAGCAATTGATGCGACTTTCACTATTAGCCAACTCAGGGCCGAAATTCCAGCTGCAGTCTAGTCCACTGTTGTTTAAATGTTACGGATAAAGTTTGCCAACGAAAGCACGAACGAGTGGCTCAGACATTACTGCCCCTCATTCAAGATGTATGGGATGGTGCGCGACTGACCCTGCAGACGGTTTCCGTGCTATCATCGTTGTGCTCTCTCTGGCTTCCAAAGGAGGAGCGTAGTGGCGCCGAGGTTCTGAAACAATTTGGAGTCGAGCATAACCTCAATCCCTACACTTGCTTGGCAGGTAGCAAAGCACAAGGAAGAGCCGATAGGCTGGGAACTTTCCTCGTAATTGACGGTCCCGAACCGGACATTGAGAAGGTTCGGGAACAAACGCCCTACCTGCTCTACTTCAGCTTTGGGACCGTAATATAATAAGTGTGGATCAAATTGACCATAAAAAGCCAACAGGTAAGGAGATTCTATGATGCTCTGCTTATTTCCCGTATGACGTAGACGAAGTTGCCAGGGGAGCATTTATCAGAGCTAACCAATATCCCAAAAACAATGGCTTGTGAACGGGACAAAGGCTGAAGAAAAAGAAGAATGGCATGGGAATAATAGCAAGATATGATCCTAACGCCAACAATATATTCTGGTAGGAACCAAATTGCAGATCGTCAATTTGGGTAATGAATCCGCTTTCTTCAACGTGATCAGGCAGGAGGTCATAGACATCACGGTGGCATTTCCTGACATTGCGGCTCTTGTCGGAGAGTTGAGAGTATCAAACGATATCACGCTCTCGGATCACAGGCGCATCGCTTTCGTAATGGGCATTGATCCACCTCTACTCACTCCATTTCGGAATACAAGTAAGACAGATTGGATGACGTACAAAACAGAACTGAGCATCTGAGTTACGATCCCTGTGAGACGCATCAAATCCATTGTTGAAATTGGGGAAACAACCCAGATGATTGCAACCAGCATGAGAGAAGCAAAACAGAAGGAAACGATAAGGGTGCTCCTCCGCTGAGCTCTAAAGTCTGATTCAGCGCTTGCTGGATTCGATACAATAATAATAATCGTTGGCGCAACAATCCATA
Organism: Hermetia illucens; assembly: GCF_905115235.1. Lineage (NCBI taxonomy): Eukaryota > Metazoa > Arthropoda > Insecta > Diptera > Stratiomyidae > Hermetia > Hermetia illucens. Next base: position 149,057,388 of record NC_051850.1, read on the forward strand.
TTAGATCAGGGCCTTGAAGTGTGTTAGAGGACTTCATTCAAGATCGTAATGGTACACTACATTAGTACACTGTTGGAGGCAATGTGGTCAGCATTGCGCTCGCCCGAGATTATTACCCTGATTTCACTCATTCACAGCTGAGTCGACTGGTATCCGACGTCAAATCACGATACAAATCTCACTGCCACCAGTGATATTTGAACCGCGACCTTCCGTACGACAGCTATCTGCTCTAACCACTCAGGACACGGATTCGATACAAAGAGTCTCAAAAACCTCTAAATAAGAGCATAAGGTCGACTAAATAGCCATCATGGAAACGCTCTTGAGGCAACCTTAAAGCTAAAGCAGATCCTTGTCAAAGAATGTAGCCAGCAGTTGGGTTATCAACACATATATCCCCAAGCGGTCACTTCACTGTAATCAACATGCCTACCAGAAAGGCATATCCACGGAGACAGCACTCCATGAGCTAACGGCAAAAGATGAGAAGGCGATGCCCGATAAGCAATACGCCTTAGGTGCATCTATAGACATTGAAGGCGCCTTCAATTATACCTCATTCGCGGCGAATTTTAACGCGGGAAGAAGGCATAGAATCGATCCGTTGTTAATCAATTGGACTTTTCACATGCTAGAGTGGAGAAAGATCCGCATATTGGTTGGAGAGAAGTCTACTGAGGCAGCGTGCCTTAGGGGTTGCTCACAGGGAGGGGTTCTCTCCTCTGTAATGGCTCTTAGTTGTGGACACCTTACTATGGCTCCTGGAGGGCACAAAGATCTCCGCACAAGCATTTGCGGACGATCTAATCGTAATAATTATCTGCAGGTTTGCGGGCACAGTATGTGACCGCCACAGTTGGTGCCTCCTTAATGGACTCACGGCAAATGCTAGGAAGAGTGGACTAGCTATGTTCACTAGGAACGTAAGGTGGGGCTGCTGCTACAGGAAGCTGCTAACGCAAATTCAGAAGCTCGGTTGGCTAAGTATTGCAGGAGAAATGAGTAGTACGCCGACCGTGGCACTCATAGCTATTCTAAATTTACCCTCAATCCATTTGGAGGCGCAACGGAAAGTAGCTAACAACGCAGATAGGCTGGATACTATTGGCGCGTTGAAAGGCGACAATCATATGGTCATGTGTCCATCTGGAAATTTCTTGGCAAACATCAGGTGGCTCTCATGCCCGCCGATCATATGGTTTCCAGATTCGTCTTAGAAATGACATACTCCGTCGTAATCACCAAGAGAGAAGAATGGTCGATAAATCGCCGCGAAACCTTTTGGAATTATAGCCTTGATAATCTTTCCCAACGGATAAAGAAAACATAGAAAATGGATCGGGTTTGGAGGTGTTCTCAGGAAATCCGATAATGGAACTGATTCGACTTCGCGAAAAAATGACGACCATATTCCAGGTGGGGATATATGCCATTTTATTGCGGCCGAAAATCATTCATGTTTCAACAGTTGGGCAGCATCGTCAGCCCTAGGAAGCAACGACATATCAAGCCAGTTGGTGTGGAGTTGTCGTCCGGTGCAGCTTGACCGGCTGAACGAAACAATCCTGATGTGGGTGCCAGGGCACTCAAACATTGCGGTAACGAGGAAGCCGGTTCGCCTCATTCTGAATCCGCAATGGTGGGGCCAGAACCGGTTTTTGGCATCCGGCCATCTACTTTCAAGTCTACTCTGAAGGGGGAAATGGCAAGCATTCATGCAGTCGATTGGAGAAATTTGAACTTCTGCCCGCCGGCGAAAATCAATGCATCATCTGAGAGGGTCCTGAAGGCTATTCTTGTGTAAACTGCACTCAGTTAACGCTGTTCTTCTGTTCAGTTTATGTGGATTCCCTAAAACATGCAGTGCTTTTCCCCAAACTTGTACCCCATACAGCATGATAGAACTCACTACCCTGGTTATGAGCAACCTGCAAGTATGCCGTAGTCCTCCCATGGTCGGCATAATCCTTGCTAGATCCATAATCGTGGTGGATGATTTTTCGCAAGTATGCTCTATGTGCTGCTTTAAATTGAGTTTTCCGTCTATTATCACCCCCAAGTATTTGATGGCCGGTTTAAAAGTAATGATACGATTCCCGATTCTAATGCAGGCGTAATTTCTCTTGCGACGCTTAGTGATGAGGACCGCTTCCATCTTTTCCTCCGCAAGTGATAATCCAGCACTCTCTAACCGAGCCTTAACAACACTGATCCCTGCTTCGCTTGAGTACAATCACAACCAGTGCTATATCGTCGGCGTAACCCACCACCGTGGCCTCCTTCGGAACTAAAAGGTTAAGTACATCATTATACATGATGTTCCACAGTGGTGAGTAGTGGTACATAGCCTTGTGGGACACCCGCGGAGACAATGTACTCCTTGGATGCATCATTGGTATTACACTAGAGTGTCCGTTCTTGCAAGTAGTTATCGATAATAGCGGTGAGGTAGGTGGGAACACCAATCGTCGCCAGACACTTTCATATAAAGTTCCAATTGACAAGTTGAATGCATTCTTCACATCCAGGGTCACCACCACACAATATTTGCTGGTACAACCCCCTTCCGTGAATTGCATTTTCGGCCAAGCCAGTAACAATTTTGATAGCATCTGGCTTCACGGAACCCATACTGTCAATCTAAAAGGCCCCCTTCGCTCTCGACGACTGGGAGTAATTTATTATAAATAGCCCGCTCCAGCATTTTTCCCATAGTGTCTAGAAGACATATGGGTCTATAGGAGGATGATTCCCTTGGAGGTTTACCAGCCTTAGGCAGTAGCACCAGCTTCTGCCGCTTCCATGGTACAGGAAAGATACCCTCAGACATGCACGTTTCGAATAGTTCCACGACATATCCGGTCTAAATTTGACGGCAAGTTTGAAGGCCTTATTAGGTATGCCGTCAAGAACCGGGGCTTTGCTGTCGCCTATTCGACTGCAGATCTTCAACAGCTCGTCCCTGGTGACTGGTGGTATCGGCGCCACGTTCAGGGGCGCTGGAAGGTGTCAGTACCCCCCTTTTGCTAGAAAAAAAACCCCTGGATTATTTTCAACAAGAGCATAAGCCACGCGATCTGCCGAGATGTTGGGCCTCTAAATCGTGCTGTCACGATTTTATAGGCTACTCCAGAGATTTATGTCCGCTTTCAAACAGAGCTCCTTAGAACACTCTCTCTTACTCCGCGGGGCGTAGCAGCTGTATACGAATATACCGCTTATTTTTACCCACACAAAGCCACTAGCCGCTCCACCAGTCGAATCTGTGTCCTGTACACCACCGGCAAAGCTTCTGTATTGTTGATTCACTTATGATGCAACGATGGAGGTTTATTTTTATTAATTTGATTTTTGCATTGCAGTTAATGTTTTCCTAAATTCCGGCAATATACACAAAATGCATTTGACGTCTCTATATCCTTGGCAATATGTCCTTTCTCCCCACACCTTCGACATCGACCGATCGGACCGATCAACGCCGCCAGTGCATGCCTTCGCGAAGTGTCTAAACATTAGGCATTTGAAGCACCTCTTTAAAGAGATCTGTTCCCTTAGTCGGTAAACAACCCATCTAATCCGAACCTTCCCTACGGTCGACAACTTCTGCGCTGACTCCATTGGCAGTCGCATTATGGCCGTTTGAGTACCGCCATAAGCTTTCCTTAAACTCACGATAGATTCTTCGCTGAATTCTTCCAACTTGAATTGTTGCCTCAAGGCAGTGCAGATCTCTTCTCTAGATATTACCTTATCGAGGTCCTTGTACTGTATATACATGTCATGTTTTTAGGAACGAACTGCGACATTCTCTGGAACTGAGTTTATAACTTGGTTACGAAAGCCGTCAGATTTTCTCACGCTGGTTTTTTTCAGCTCATCATGAGATCCCCTTTCTGAGTCCTCCAGATTTTGTGATATTTCCGCCTAGGTCTTTTAGGTCGGGGTCAGATTTCACCTTTTTCAATATCTCCGCATAGGTCAGATGTCCTCTGCTGGAGATAACAATTGTCTCCAGACTAATTCGCAACTTTCGTTTCTTGTTCATTTATTTTGTTTACGACTTAATCCAACCACAATTCCTATTTTCCTTCAGTTTCGCTTCGGTAGCCGCCATTTATACTTTGGGCACTTTCAGCCCTTTTGAACTTTTAGTTCCGTTTGTTGGACTTCTCAAAGCTCCTTTTTTTCTTTATCGGTGTCTGTTAATTGTTCAAAGCTTCCCCCTCTTTGTCTTGCACTCTCTTACTTGATCGAAGATCGATGACCCTGTGGTGGTGTCACTTGGGTCGCCTGTGATATTGTTGAGGCTGGGATGTCCGGCTTTTCTTTCGGCTTTCTTTCTTCTTCCTGCGACCTATTGTTAAGCACCCTGATGTCTCTCACCATGTTCTTAATGATTTGCTGCACGTTGTGCTTGTCTTTGATGAATTCGGACACCACACCTATTTTAGTTCTAAGCTGCATAAAAGGTAGTTCTTCTGGGTCTGGGCTCTGTTCTGAGTCAGTGAGTGAATGAGTGAGTGAGTTTTGGCCAGATTACTCTATTTTAATGAGTCCTTCAAATTTTTCAATTTCTAAGTTTCCATGAGCTTTCTCTTTTGACGGCTTTGGTATTGGAGGAGATCGTGAAATTGATAAACTTCTCCTGAATGGATCTATTTGCTGCTGGAGAACCTCTTGATCAGATTCGATGGGTATCGAAATCGCCTCTGTTGGCCAACTATCTCCTTTCAGCCCATCATTCTTTGCCTTTGCAATTGGTTTTCTTGGCAGAGTTGTGCTTCGTTTGAACACCTCCTTCTCCAAATCTAAAACACTTGTAGTATTAGGTGCAACGGTGGCAAAGTTGTCCACCACCGAGGCACTGCGGTCGTGGGATATCGACGGCCGGGAGCCCGCTTGCTCACTCCCAAAAGCCGCCTGTACTGGGGTTCCGAGCCCCTGCACCTTAACTTTACTCTTTCTCAATTCGTCCATGTTGGTTTTATTTTCGGGGTGTCCTTCCCATAGCCATTTTGGTCCAAGCATCAGAGATGAGCAAACACTAGCCCATGCACAGTCAGAAAAGAAAAGTGCATGAACACATATTTACACATCAATAGGTATGTCCCAATCCGCCAGCTGGGGTCGCGCCTGATGGGAGACCTGGCGACTCCTCACAGGGCAGCTGGCCAGCCTATTCAAACCTCAGACGAAGTTTGAGTAAGTCTGCGATTCGCGAAAGCCTGCGAACACCGTTGGCCAGAGGCGATGAATAGGTGATCTCCAGGGAGAGCACAAAGGGCGTAGCTTGGAACTGCGGTCCCCCTACCAAACTAAACTGAAACTAAATATTTTGCCTAGTTGTTCGAATTGCGATGGAGTTCCTGATGACCCGGAACTCGTATGTTTCTAATGCTCGAGACTCATGGATGACAGTGACAAACCTAGAGCAAACTCATGGTAAAGATCTGATACGAAAAATGCGATCAGGAGAATACTAGCATCCCGGGAGGATTAGGATGGGATCCATTAAATGATTGAATCAACCCAGGGTAAACTGTAAAGTGAGCCGTAATGTAATACTTTACGGTGGCTACACAGGACAAGTGACGGAGTGGGGGTTGGTTTTAATGTTTGAAAATCCCACCCACTGGCCTTTTTTTTTTTTTTGAGTAGGTGGATATCTTCAAAAGACACTGGTCTGGACACACCAGCGTGTGAGATTTTTACCCACTTAAACCACCCCCGACTCCCTCCCTGCCCCGCGGAACCACCATAAGGTATTACATCACGGGGCGGAGTCAGCTCACTCTAGCTTAATCCCATTTCTTCTATACGCGGCGCACGTAACCGCGTTTTTCTCCTTTCCTCTGTCTTTCGGAATTTATATTGAATAGATGCGATCATGGAGTTGACCGCATCCCAATTCTCTTGATGTGCTAGCATTTTCGGCACCGGATTTCCTGGTACCGACACCTCTCCTAGAGTCTCCTCTTGATGCCTCCTCTCTTCCACAAATCTCGGACAGCGGAAGAATACATGCTCTGGGTCCTCTGGGACTCCATCACAATTTGGACAGTCTGGTGAGGTCTCCAATTTAAACTTGTGAAGGTATTGGAGATATCCTCCATGTCCCGTGAGAAACTGGGTGAGATTATAATTAATCTCACCGTGTCGTCTCTCCAACCACTCCTTGATGGCAGGAATGAGCCTGTGAGTCCACCCACCTTTTCCCGAACGTTCCCAACGCTCTTGCCATCTATTTATAGATCTCTCCCTCTCAGCGTTCTTCGTTTGCAATAAGGGAGAGATTTGAGATCTGTCTTTACGGAACCCATACTACCGATCTGAAAGGCCGTCTTGGCAACCGGGAGGAATCTATTATAGATTACTCGCTCTAGCATTTCCCCTACCGTGTCCATATGGGTCGGTATGAGGATGGTTCGCCTGGAGGTTTACCAGGCTTAGGCAGAAGTACCAACTTCTGTCGCTGCCATGCCGCTGAAAATATCCCCTCGGGCATGCACGCTTCGAACAACTCAGCGAACATGTCCGATCTGGATTTCACGGCAAGCTTAAGGGCCTTATTCGGTATTCCGTTCAGGCCCGGCGCTTCATTGTCCCCTACTCTACCGTAGATATCCAACAGCTTGTCTCTGGTGACTGGCGGAATTGCCTTCACATTCAGAGGTGGTTAAAATGTGTCGGTGCTCTCCTCTTGCTGGGGGAATAACCCTGGATGATTTTTAGCAAGAGGGTGGGACACGTGATCTGCGGGGATGAACGGCCTCTGAATCGTCCCATCATGATTCTGTAGGCACCCTCCCCACGGGTTTATGTCCGCTTCTGAGCAGAGCTCCTTAAAGCATTTCCTCTTGCTTCGCTGGATGGCGAGCTTGAGGGTTTTGCGGGCTGCCTTATAGGCGCGCCCTTTTTGCCTCTGATCGACTCTACCTACCGCGCTCTGAGCCGCTCTTCTGGCTCCGTGGCAGCCTGATCGAAGGCCGGCCTGTTCATCATTCCACCAGTAGTTTGGGGTTCTACTGGGGAATGAACACCTTCTATGCATGGACGCGTCGCATGCTTTGGCGATGCATTGAGCCCGATGGACGGCTCTTTCCGTAGAGGCGCCTGCTTTATCAGGTTGATCTAACCACACCTCTATGAAGGTCTGCTCATCCAAAGATTTTGCCGACCAGCCTGAAATCTTTTCCGGTTTCGGGCATGATAGCTTTTTGCCCTGTAGCTCAACACATGTATCAAAGAAGATTCCCTGGTGATCGCTGTGGGTATAGCGTTCACTGACGCACCAAGACATACCTCGCGTCAACGTAGGGCTGACAAAGGTCAGGTCTACAACCAAGCCTGACCCTCCTTTCTGAAAGGTGTCTGGCTAGGCCAATGTTTTTTAAAGACTTCCAATTCCTCAAAAGAAAAAAAACATAAGATTCTGAATTTTCTGTGAAAACTCCGGTGGAAAGACAATTAATTAGTTTTGAATGCACGTACTTACGTAGTAACAGAACATACATACTATATGGAAACACTACCCACATATGCACGCAAATTCAATCAAAACCTGCCGACAATGTCAAAGATATTAATAGAGTTTTGCTGAAAATCATTATTCAATTGGAACGTTGAACGCGTACGACAAGTGTGGCACTGTTGCGTGCCACATTATGCAGTCGAGGTCCTTTTTTGGGTAGGTTTGCTCGACGTAACTAACAAGCGTCGAACGGAAAACGTTGAACATAAGTAAGGGTGCGTTTTGTACGCATTAAGGCATTTCATGGAATCAGGCACTTTCTTCGGAAAGCCAGCAACAGTGGCAACTTACGCGAATGTATATTTTACTGTTGCATATATTTGCATATTATTTGCATAACGCTTCAACCCCTCACGTTGTACATATTTTTGGCGGCGTTTGAGTCAGTGATATTCCGGGAGTTTTGTATTTTATTATATTTTTGGGGATATTTGCCTTTTGCTTGAAGGATTGTTGCTTTTTGTAATGAAAAATGAATATTTAGGAAGACTGTGGGATACATTAGTCAGAAAATGGATGTGGTATATTATTTGACAAGCATTGAATTATGGCTTTTTCAGGAATTAGGAGATGTTTTGACGTAAGCAATGCTGGGGGAGCTCCGCAAAGGATAGTTTGCTGTTTTTCCACCACATAAATCACTGAATAAATTCGTGATCCCCTTTTTCCAAAACCTGGAATTACATATTTCATAACTGCCATAAATTCTCTTTTTCAGGGATTTCATTTGTGGCAAGATTTCGGGAGGTTTCACTCAACCACCGACCATCGTTTGGATAGGGATCCATTTATTACCTCCATTGACTCTTGATTCGTAGTTTGGTGACTGCCGCACTTATCATTATCCCTTCCAAGGCCTCACTTTATTTTTAACATTATTTAATCTTAATTACAAACCACTGAACAGGAAACAAGCTAATACACCAAAGCATTTATTTCATTGGGAATAGTTGCTACACTTACACGGTCGTTCCATGAAATCTGAGGCCGCTTAACGCGCGACCAGCTTTTCCAAAGTTGAAAGTAATTAATTGCCTTCCAAGTGTCGGGTTGTAATCAAAGAGCGGTGCTATTCGGGGTCGGCTCCGAGTAGTACATTCACCACAACTTTCCCGGCTGCAAAGGATCTAAAGATCTTAATGGCAATCAAAGACTTAAGTTCGAGACCAAAATGGTTTGCCTATCATCTTGGTGAAATTGCTCCCGTCCTTGTGGGGTGTGTGGTGTAACGTTTGGTGCTCACTGCCCAGGAGTGAATGCTCGGAACAATGTAAGACTGCTAGTGGGTCAGTAATCAGGCGGGAACCCAATTGCGTGTGGAGGATATAATATCGGAGTGGAAGCGCCAAGAAAGCAAAAGGGACTATGCCCAAAGATATCTTTTGCAATTTATCTGTAATACGCACGCCATTTCCGAACGAATGCTCTATCTTAATGCATCAAGCCGAGCTTCGACGATGTTTTATGGTTCCGCGTTTCCAAGGAATTATGCGATTTTCTTGGGAGATTCCTTTTCCGGTTTCGCACATAGACTAAAAGATGTGGTCTCTTAAGAAGGCTATACATGGAAGGATATTTGGAAACTAAAGAGAACTGAATTTAATGGCGGAAAGTGGGAAAAAAGCAGGACTATAAAACCAATAAACAGCAAACAAGAGTTAGAGATGTTTCAATCATAAATGAGCCATTGGCGTCATGGAGGCATTTTTCCCAAATTATATTTCAGTATTTATTACAAAGCAGATGCCGAATATCTTCTTCCAGTACAAAACTCCTTAAACAACACATGTGTGACCCGATTTCCATGCCTATGAACCGTAACCCACTTGTAGCCTTCATGAAACTACATTCGGTACTAAATATTAACCACAGGTTCTAGTTACTTTGGGTTTCCAGTCTCATTCACTCCAGCAAAAAGGAGACTTTATTTATGGCATTCGTTTTGTAGGAATTAATTTTCTGTCTTTAGTTAGCCTGAATGGCCGATGGTTAGTGAAAGGTTACGAGTGGTTACGAGTATCTATTCCTGCTTCGTTCCATGGAATAATGGTGCGTAACTTGTGGCCATTGAATTTTATAGACCTTTTGAAATTAACGATAAACGCTATTTCTGGAACATTTTATCATCGAAGATTATCTCTCAAGGATGTTCTCATAAGCTTTAGCAACATGCCCTGAGTAAATCAAACGGGTTACGAGCGTTGGGTGAAAGAAGTCAGACAGGAGCACATAATGCTTGGGTATTTGGGAGCTTCCAGTGAATTATGCGAACAGGATATTTGATGCGTAGATTGTTTGATTAATTCAGCTCCGTTGCAAATGCAGGTATAAATTTATAGGGCGACTCACGCAGGGTGTACTTGAGGAAGCATTTTGCCTCGATGTATCGACTTTAAAGCAAATAATGTATAATTAGGTTTTTATGCAAATATTATTGGCTTCTTCGGTACTTTCCGTTGTACTGATACGAGGGACTATGCTTACGCAATCCACCCATTAATTTAAGAAGAGGACTTACCTTACTAACTGGGCTTGCTTGAAATTATATACCGGTAATTTATTATCGAATGGAATAATTGCTGTTAAGTTTACCATCTGCAGCTACCGACTAGCGCCAGTGACGGTCTCGTAGATATGTAGCTTCTAATTATCTCCGACAAGTCGCTGATTCAAAAAGCTTCTAGTTTATAGGTCCAGTAACATTCCTTCAGTCGTTCCCATCGCTGTTGCCATTCACCTAGCGATTCTTCTCTCTTGACGCTCTTTACATCCTGATCTAAAGAATCGGCTTCTCATTACGGATACGTATGACTCATGAGATCATGCCAGCAGCAAGTTCAGAGTGAGCCCTCCCCAAATCAGACTCTTTCTAAGGTTTTGTTTAAAACAGAATCCTATTAGAATCGGTTTACTGTCTCTCTGTCTGTCTGTCTTTTTCTGTAAGGAGGTGGAAATCTTCAAAAGATCCTGGCCTGGACCCTCCAGATTGTGGGATTTTTACTCATTGAAACCGCCCCGGCTTCCATCACCCGCTGCCCCGCAGAACCAAGATTAGGTATTACGTCAGGGAGGGGAGTTAGCTCACTATCTAGGTGTTCCTTTGCTCTATTCGCCTTCCTCATTTCTTTCACTTTTCGCAGTTTACCTTGGATTGTAGCGGTCATGGAGTTGATCGCATGCCACTGCTCAAGGCTGGTAGCTCCATCTTCCGGACAAAATTTTCAGATGATATCGCTTCGCCTAGAGTTTCCTTTAGGTTCCTCCTTTTTTCCGCGAACCTTCGGACAGGAAGAATACGTGCGCTGGATCCCCTAAGAATTCATCGCAGTTTGGACATTCAGATGTGGTGTCCAATTTAAACCTATATAGGTATTTACCATAGAAACTGGGTGAGACTATAATTGATTCGTTTTATCCCCAGCCTCTCTGATAGAGAGGATCAACCTCTAAGTCCAACGGCTCCTTTCCGAGTGGTCTTATCGCGGTTGCCTTCTGCTTATGGATCTCTCTCTTTCAGCTCTTTCATCTGTGAGGAAAGAGAGACCCAGCATTAAATATGGCCATTATCTCATCAGACAGGATGTTAATCGGCATCATTCCCGACATGACGAATGCCATATCATCTGAAGTGGTCCTGAAGGCAGAACACACCCTTAGGGCTGCCCTTCTGTAGACCGCATTCAGTTTATGTGCGCTACATAACTAGAATTGAAGTATTCCGCAGGCCCTCCTACGTTCCTCATCATCCATGCTAGAGCTATACTTATGTTGGGTGTTTTCTCGCATGTATACTCTATGTACTGCTTAAAATTAAGTTTTCCATCAATCATGACTCCGAGATATTTGATGGCAAGCTTGAAGGTGATGATATGATTTCCAATTCTAATATAGGTATAATTTCTCTTGAGGCGCATGATGAAGATCGCTCCCGTTTTTTCCTCCGCCAGCGCTCTCCAACCAAGCCTTAACAACAATGATTGCTTCGCTGGAGTACAACTCAGTATCCTGGAGATGTTTTCCGACCACAATCACCAACCACCGTGGCCTCCTCCGGAATGGGGAGGTTAAGTACATGATGTTCTAAAGTAGTGGACCTAATACGGAGTCCTGTGGGACAGTCACGGAGACAATATGCTTCGTGGGTCCATTATCGGTGTCATACCAGAGAGTCCATTCTCGCAAGTAGCTATCGACAATAGTTACAAAATTGTAGGGGACACCAATCTTTGTGAGATATTTTCATATAAGGTTCCAACTAATAATAATAATAATAATCGTTGGCGCAACAATCCATATTCTATCAAGGCGTTGAAGTGTGTTAGAGAGCACTTTATTCAAGACCACAATGGTACACTAAAGAACACTGTAGGAGGCAATGTGGTCAGCATTGCGCTGGCCCGAGATTATTACTCTGATTTGCAGTTGGTATCCGACATCCAGTCACGACAACAAATCCCTCTGCCACCAGTGGTATTTGAACCGCGACCTTCCGCTGCGACAGCCTAGCGCTCTAACCATTTGCTCCATCCAAATAGCCGAATTAAATGCGCTCCTCACATCCAAGGTCACCACCAAGCAGTATTTGTTGGTATTGCCCCTTCCGTGAATCACATTTTCGGCCAAGCCATTAACCATTTTGATGGCATCAATGGTTGATCTGGTGTTACGGAACCTATACTGCCTTCCTGCTCCAGCATTTTCCTTATAGTGTCTAGAAGACGTATGAGTTTTTAAGAGGATAGTTCTCCTGGAGGTTTACCAACGTTAGGCAACAGTACCAGCTTTTGCCGTTCCCATGCTGCAGGAAAAATTTTTCTCGGAAATGTGCCCTGAGAACAATTTAGCGAACATGTTCGCTCTGGATTTTACGGCGAGTGTAAAGGCTCAGTTCGGTATGCCGTCGAGGCCCGGAGCTCTGTTATCACCTATTCCGCTGTAGATCTCTAACGGCTCGTACGTCGTCACTGCAGGAATTGCCGTCACATGCAAAAAATCTCTGAAATGTGTCCCCCTCTTGCCGGGGAAATAACTCCTGGATGAATTTCAACAGCAGAGCAGGGCGCGTGATCTGTGGGAATGACCGATCTCTCAACGGTCCCACCACAATTCTTTAGGCGCACCCCCACGGATTAAATCCGCTTCCGAGCAGAGGTCCTTAAAGCATTTCCTCTTGCTCCGCTGGCTGGAGAACTTGAGGTTCTTGCAGACTTCCTTATAGGCATGTTCCTTTTATGCTTGACCGGTTCTGCCTGCTACCCTCTGAACCATTGCTCCGGCTCGTTGCAAAGTCGATAGAAGGCTTGCCAGTTCAGAATTCCACTAGTAATTAGGTCTTCTAGTGGAAAGTGAGCTGAGCCTAAGATGCGTCACATGTTTTAGCGCTGCATTTTGTGGCATATAGAGCTCTATACGTGGAGGTGCCTGCCTTACTAGGCTGATTTAGCCATACCTCCATGAACGTTTGCTCATTCATCGTTTTGCAGATCATCCTGGGGTTCTTTTCGGGTTTGGCTTTCGGCATACGTGTCTCCGGCTCTGTGGCTCCCCCCATAGTTCAAAAGTGATTGCTTGGTATTCGCTGTACATGAAGTCTTCGCTAACTTGCCAGGACATATTACATAACAGCTCAGGGCTGAAAAAAATCAGATCTAAAATTGAGTCGATAGGTGTTTACATCAGCTTCGTTGGCCAGAACTATATATTACTGGGCGAATGCTTCTAATAAGTACCACCCCCTTGCGTTAGTCTCTTTGCTGCCTCACTCAAGATGGCCCAAACATTAAAGTCACCGGCTTTCACCTTGCGTCGGGAACAAGATTGTCCGAGGCTCGGTAGGGCGTAGTAGCTGTATACGAATATACCGCTTATTTTTGCCAACACAAAACCACTAGCCGCCTGAATCATTCTATTTTGTAAGAATTGGCGACCACACGTCTATAACATCGCTCCACCAGTCGAATCTGTGACCCATACACCACCCTCAAGACCTCTGTATGGTTGGTTCACTTATGATGCACTGATTGAGGCTTATTTTTTTCAATTTGATTTTTGCCTTGTAGCTAACGCTTTTTTAAATTCCGGACATTTATCATGTTCGACCATATGCCCATTATCCCGTCACTTCTTTCCTTCACACAATAAGCATTTGGGTCCCTATTGTACTCTGGATGTCCCTTTATCGAGATCCTTGCACCTTATATAGATCTCATGTTTTCGGGAACGGGTCGCGACAGTTTCCCAAGCGAGCTTATAACTTGGTTACGAAAGCCATCAGCTCTATATATATATTTCGGGAGCAACTTACTCCCTTCATCAGTACAAAGCTACTCAAGTAGTAATAAAATAAAATTGTAGTTGGGAGTAAGCTACTGGTCTATCAATTTTAGACTTAACTACAAATAGAAGACAATATCTAACCTCTTAGAAAGCCATTAGTTTTTTCAATGCTGGATTGAGATAAGATCCCCTTCCTAGGTCCTCCCAATTTTGCTGTCATTTCCGCCTATATCTCTAAGGTTGTTGAACCCTTTTGGCAGCAGGTGACCAGGCAACCGGCTGATCATCGATATTACGATGGCGTCGCCTGCACTAGTTGTTTTTGCTGGAGGGTGCCGACATCAAATGACAGTACATTCTCGGATCACAGGCAGGGTATTGATTTCTTGAAGGTCAGGGAACTACTTCCAGTCGCTCCATTTTAAAGCCCACTATGGGTGGACTGGTGGTACTTACCCTGATTCTCCGCATCCATGTCCCTAGGAGGTGCATCAAAGGGAAAGGATAATGGTGGAACTGGAATGACGAAACAACGAAAATGGGCAAGATCACTCTATTACCGAGTTCTGAAAAGCGTGTCAAATCAGTTTAACGATCATCATGAGGCTGCCATTGCGGAGAAACCAACTTGCTTGAGGCAAGCTCCAATTTAAAGTGAATCCTTTCTCAAAAGCGTAGCTGTCAATTCGACAACCTAGTTTCACAGAGTTGGAGATACATAGAAAGCGTGGATCATTTGTTTAGCTCTTGCTGCCGTGACCTTGGATTTGTTTTGACCTAGATGATAAATTAATTAAGTAGGCATCTGGCTCGCTCCGTAGATATTAATATGTAGGCTCAGGTTCAAGGTCTCTTCGACGCTGTCCATGGAGTAGGGTTCCGCTCAAGTACTTGCGAACGACATGGCCGCAGTAACATAACTACCTCCAAGTAATCCACAGATAGTGCCTCTAGAAAGGAAGCACGATGAATACTAAACAGGCTAATTGCTAACATTTTATCGGGAGATTAAATTCCAGCTAGCATATACCAAACGCTTGGGAGTCAAACTTGACTCCATGTTATGGTAGAAGCATACATAATCGATGGGTTAGCCATGGAATGGGTATCAACATTTAGACTCATTTCACCGAATGCAACCTTCCTGGAGTAGTGCGAAGGACTGATCCTTATGGTACACCACAGGTTGTTTGGTGCTGTTTAGGGCCCTCACCGGAGTCGCAACAAAGCCGTCTTCCCATCAGATACTCGGGAGTAATATGGATAAGGTACGTCGCGGCACAGAGCTTAATAGGTGCCTCAATGATCTTTTTCGACCTCGTCAAGATGAAGATGTTTTTTTACGGCGAGGGTTACCACCGTGGAACATTTGTTTCCTTCAATAGCCAATTAGTTTGTTTGGCTTCGAAATGAGTATCAATTTTGGTTTTTTCCTCTGTGCAGGAAAGATACCTTCTTTCAAGCATGTAGGAAATATCCGTGCGAAAGGTTTTGGTGCTATCCCTACTGCCTACTGATAGTTGTTCGGTATGCCATCTTAGCTGGAGTCTTGTTGACTGACGTTCTTGGGCGCTTTCAGTACCTTTGGAAGTCGTTAATATTCTAAGGGAATAGAACGTTAATTATGTCGTTCAGCGACTTGGACATGTAATCGATGGGCAACGCTTAATTGATGCCACAACTGTGTGCGCGACCCTAAGGGTCAGAGTTAGTTTCCCAGCAGAGCTTCTTGAAATGAATGGTTTTACCCTTAGCGATAGCGATTTCAAGTTTTTTCCAGCAACCGTGTATAATTGGTGTAACTCCGTTTAGATCTTTCAGAGAAAAATCCGCTTTTGCGTCAAATCTCCGAATAGGTAGATTAGCTTTTCCTGGTAATAATGAGCGCGTCGGGTCGAGTCCTCTTTTCAAGTCTTTTCTTCTTATCAACCCTTGTCCAAGTTATTACCTCCCCTTTTTTTGAGCTTTCGCTACGACGGCGACTGGTCTTTCATGAGGTGGCTTCCCTGAATGGTTTTGAGACGCCCTGCTCTTTTTTCTGTACGAAGTTTCTTCAGTTACCTCCCTATTCCATTCGCAGTGCTCTGATGGAAGCTTTTTGTTCTGACACTATTTTACTAAATCCTTGACATTATTGAAGGACATAGTTACTTTTGTTGTTTGGGTTGTACATTTTGCCGTATCTCGATCATGCTTCCCTGCTCGCTTGCTTTGATGTAAGTCGCCATCATAGTCCTTAATTGCTCCGTGTACATTATGACGGGGATTCGCAAACTCCATTAGTTCTTGAATCTTTGCCCTGGTATTAGAAATCACTCTATCACCTGTAAGGGTGTTGTTCACATTTGCATCTTGTAAAGGCGATTTTCCGTTAACCATTCTGCTAGCGGGTAGCACATTCTAAGCTTTCTTCTGGCTGAGTTAAGAACATTTGTTACATCCTGTCGATCTGTTTAGCAGTCACACCAGCTTTATTGGAAAACGGCTGATCCGATTTTCACGTAATTTGGTGAGGAACTGCGGTCTGTGAGTCGCTGTACATATAGCACAGCACCATTTTCTGTTGAATTTAAAAGAGGCCATACATTCGAAAGAGGGGGGTGGGGGCATTTTTCTCACAGAATTTGACCATGTAGGGTGTCAAATGAAAGGAGGGTAAAACATATGGACATTCTTCTTCTTCGTTTTCTACAGCCTTTGCCCCGTTCACAAACGGGGTCGGCTCGTCGTAATCGGTTTCGCCATTTGGCTCTATCGAATGCATGATCTGGGTGCAATCTCGAGACTTTTAAATCCCCATCCAGCGTATCAAGCCACCGTTGTTTCGGCCGGCCTTTTGGTCGTTTACCATCTACTTTGATGCTCAGAGCAATCTTGGCAAGTGAATTCTCATTGGCACGAATCGCGTGACCATACCATCGAAGACGTCTCTCTCGCCGCTTTTCCACGATCGGTGCAATCCCATAACGATCGTGGATATCCTCATTTCGGATATGATCAAAACGTGTGACGCCACTAGTCCAACGCAACATCTTCGTCTCCTTTACCGCAAGACGCGTTCATTGTCTTTTATAGTCGGCCAACACTCAGAACCATAGAGGGCGACAGGACGGACGACATTGCGGTAAATTTTAGATTTGAAACGTTCGTTGATACGTCAATTACAAAGAACGCCACTTCATCCAGGAAATAAGGACCTAAAATGTATGGCCCTAAAAGTGTAAGACGTCTTGTTCTCAGAACCCATCCAACCAATAAATCAGAAGAGGCGTGCGGATCATCATATGAAGTCAACTCATACGAATGAAGGAGTTGGATATATCAAGGAATATTTTGAATGTTTAGCTGTGTAGAACTGAACAAATGAACCTAGGAAATTTCTCACACAAAATGAACACAAAACGTTTATACCCGGAGCGTCCAGCTTCCGGTATTGGGGCTTGTTATCTGTTGAAATCTAATTGATGTGCTGTAGTCCGAGGCTAGGTGAAATGAAGGGCTATTCTCTTCCAGGACCCAAAGGGTCCTAAATACTTATAGAATTTTTTACTATCTGTCACGCGTAGAGTCAACATGGTCGAGATTAAACCAAATAGTATCCGATGACAATTGCAAAGTCTTGATGCTGACAGGCATGAATTTTTCTCCACTTGGCCTCAATTACGTGGATCCATATAAACTCATCAATGAGTACATATTTAATTAAACGCAATCTCTTCATACAAAAGCTGCGGAAAACTGCCATTGGTAGGAAAAAACCTTTGCGAAGCAGATTCCTAAATTAAGCTCGACGGAAAACTTCAGGGATATAAATTGCCTTGTGGAGAATGAAAAAATGAACTCAGCATTTTTGATAAATTACACTGAAATTTTCCAATTGTGTCTATGTATTTTCGTATTGAATCGGAATCGATGTTTACCGAGCAGAGAGAATGAATATTTATGGAAAAGTTTCAATTTTTTTATTGATTTATTGCGGATGACTGTAGAATTGACTTGACGTGCGTTGTACGTGCTCGTATACAAGGACCAAGTTTTTGTACTCATTCTGTGAATAAATTAAGGAATAAATTAGTTAATTGCATGCAGCATACGAATCTGGTGAAAAATGGAGGCTCGAAATTAATGTACGGCCAAGAGAAGAAGTTTCGCAAATATTTATATCAACGGTGACGACTTAATCTGCTGGGGTACAAAAAGATTCAGGCGGGATGAGGGAGTTGAGGGAAAACAATTTGTGAAACATGCTGCCTCCCTCTCACGGAGGAAAACCGTGCCAACCGACATTCGACAGAATTATAGTTTTGTTATGCATAGTTTTGACGTGCCCTACACGCAGTCATAATAATGTTGTACCCCCAAGATTGGCACATATTGATTCCTATTCAAAGGAATCGCACATCTACCCTAACGCAAACATAGTCCATTCAATCTTTTTGCAGCAACAATCACCCTCGATCTGAAAGCGCAACACATATCGGGGCCAACGGAACTGCTGCATCCCGACGGCACTGTACATGCATATTGCACAATGCAGTTAGTGCGGCTACATGAAGCATAATTGCCTTAAATCGATTATGATCTCTGCTCATATTAGGGTGACATAACCACTGGCATAGCTGCATTATCCTTGCGCTCTAATGTACTTTGCGGACTATAATGGCCATGTAAGGACTCGTGGATAATGGCAACTGTTCTTGTTGTGTGTACCCAATAAATGTTTACACGTACTCTTAGAGTATCATGTGACATTATCCTTTGAACGGGGATTTACTAAAAGCTGTTTATCGCTTCCAATAATATTGCGTTATGGATATTGACGGGATGATTTCAAAGTTTTTGTGGAAGGACAAAATATGAAATTATGGAACATTAAATGAATCAAAAAGTCACTTTATTGGTGGAGTTTTTATGATAGTTAAAATTTTTATGGGAGCAGAAGATTGGCTTCGCTTTTATTAGCGATTGAAAAGTTCAATGTAGTTAGTTGACACAACTAACTTTTATTGTTTCCTGTGTCTAAATCCATTCTGCATTAAAGATTTTTCTATTCCATTCTGCAAATTGTTCCATTTAAAGTTCTTATCCAGAAAAATTCTCTAAAATTTAGGTTTGATATGGAAGCTACCTTGAAAATAAGTAAGAGAGCATCCACATCTGGCCTTAGTAATACCTTCGAATAGTTAGCAGAACTTTCTAGAAGTATATACTTCTTTTCGGCTTCTTTTCTGGTATAGGCCATTTAACAATTTTTGTACAAAACGGGCTATACTGTTCTAGCGATCCTTTTTTTCGTTCAGCAATATAAGAATAGGGAGATGAACAAGAATACGAGTATTACTATGCAGGGCTTCAGAAACCCAGTACTGACGATGCCTCGGAACATAAGCTCACCATCGATAAAAGCAATGCCTTGTTGCTGACACTTACATATTCAGTGAAAAGCGCGATGAGGTTAGGTTAAGTTGATTTAACGTTGAGGACCGCAGCTCTACTAAAATTGTCTATTCAACGGCTGCATCGTTCAGTGCCTCTTGCTAATCTGAAAACGTCTTCCAAAGCTGGATACCTTGCAGATTCTTCCATAAAGCCAATTTTTTCGGGGTATAATAATAATAATAATAATCGTTGGCGCTACAATCCATATTGGATCAGGACCTTGAAGTGTGTTAGAGCACTTCATTCAAGACCGTAATGGTACACTACAGGATTACCGTACCCTATAGGAGGCAATGTGATCAGCATTGCGCTCGCGCGAGATTATTACCCTGATTTGACTCAGGCACTCATTGACAGCTGAGTCGACTGGTATCCGACGTCAAATCTACAAATCTCACTGCCACTAGCGAGATCTGAACCGCGACCTTCCGTATGACAGCCTTGTCCTCTAACCAGTCAGCTATCCGGACACTTTTTTCGGAGTATCTTCATCTTAAGTCTGTGAAAGCGGGGAAACTGCATGTGAAGTGCACCATTGTCTCCTCCTCTCTCTCACATTGAATACATATCGCGGAGACCAACGCTCCAATTTTTTCCACGCACAGTGTCTCGTTAAAAACTCTACCAGGGTTTTCATATTCCGTTCCGTAAGAGAAAATAAACAAGTCGGAATACCGGAAGCTCGCGCTTCGGGTATAAAGGTTTTGTGTTCATCTTATGTGAGAAACTTCAACGCACATTTTTCGGTCCGTATATAGCTACAAATCCAACATAATCCTTCATATTTTTCCAAACTACGAGACATACGTACATATTACAGCCATAGATATTACGCTCACCCTAAACAAACAAACTGCCC
Organism: Hermetia illucens; assembly: GCF_905115235.1. Lineage (NCBI taxonomy): Eukaryota > Metazoa > Arthropoda > Insecta > Diptera > Stratiomyidae > Hermetia > Hermetia illucens. Next base: position 149,077,496 of record NC_051850.1, read on the forward strand.
ATATCCGAATAATGTACACATATATGCACGTATATAAATTGATCGTACCCATATTTCCGATTTACTTCTTATATCTATCTGAATTAGGCTCTACCCGCAAAGTTCATTAGCACGCATATATTATATACCTACATACACAATGTCTGACTGACAAATAACTAAAAAACTAAAACAAAATAATTGTCTGCGACCCAAGTCATAAGAACTCATTTCCTTGTGGTATTGACGAATTGATATGTGATGATGACGTCATGCAGGTTGTAGAGTGCACGAAATTCACAAAAAATTGTAAAGTTTCACCCCCTATAACTTTGTTAATAATAGTTGGATTTTCTTCAAACTTGACCAAACTGTGCATCATGTTCTTCGTTACACGCATGCCAAATTTTGTACTTCTGGGGTGAACATAAGGGGGAGTACCGGGCAAATTTCTAAAATGTGGAAATATACTATTATTAACTTTATTTGTGCAGATATCGGAACCGGATATATTTTGAGGCCTATATTTCGTAGAGATCCACCACTGTGATTTTTTTCAGATTTTTCGGTTGGATAGGTTCTGAGAACGAGACCTGTTACACTTTTTGTGGGTCATATTTTGAACCCTCACTCCCCTATGTTTCATCTAATATCAAATATTGAACCAGCTTCGAAAAGTACTAATTGAGACCTTTCATTTGATATCCTACATGGCTACATTCTGTGAAAAAAAAATTTGCACCCTCCATTCACATGTATGGGGAGCCCCCCCTTAAACTTAACACAAGATGGCGCCACTTACTGCATGTAAAGGGATCACCAGATTACATACTCTCACCAATTTTCGTGACAATCGGTCTAGTCGTTTCCGAATAAATCGGGTGTGACAGACAGACAGACAGACAGACAGACAGACAGACAGACAGACAGACGGACAGACGGACAGACAGACCTGTGAGGAGTGGCCAGATCTCCCATCAGGCGCGACCCCAGCTGGCGGATAGGGGCATACCTATTGATGTGTAAATATGTGTTCATGCACTTTTCTTTTTTGATTGTGCATGGGCTAGTGTTTGCTCATCTCTGGTGCGCGGACCAAAATGGCTATGGGAAGGATACCCAGAACATAAAACCACCATGGAAGACGAGAGAAGGAGGAAACTTACGGTACAGGGGCTCGGAACCCCAGTACCGGCGGCTTTTGGGAGTGAGCAAGCGGGCTCCCGGTCGTCGATATCCCTCGACCGCAGTGCCTCGGTGGTGGACAACTTGGCCACCTTGGCATATAATGCTACAAGTGATTTGGATCTGGAGAAGGAAGTATTCAAGCGAAGTACGACTTTACCGAGAACACCAATAACAAGACCAAACAAAGATGAACTAAAAGCAGCTTTTTGGACAACAAAAACCGTGACAACACCCACCGCACATGTTCAAGATGCTCGACAGCAGGAGGTGCTCCAGGAACAAGGAAGAGATCCATTCAAAAGAAGCTCATCAACTTTGAGATCTCCACCAATGCCAAAGACGATGAAGGATAAAGTACAGGCCAAAAGTGAAGGACCATGTAAAAGAAGTAACCCTGCCGGGACTTATAGGGAGCAGAGTCCCGATCCGGAGGAATTACCCTTCACCCAGCTTGGGGCAAAAATAGTTGAGCTGTCCGAGTTTATCAAGGACAAGCACAACGTGCACCAAGCCATAAAGAATATGGTGAGGGCTATTAGAGTTCTCTATAATAGATCCCAGATGGAGGAAAAGAATAATAGGAACACGCCGAACCCCGCTGTGCCAACAGTATCACAAGCGACCCAAGTGACGCCTAACCGTACTACCATCGAATCCCAGCGAAATAAGCGAGTACGTGAAAAAGAGGGGGATCCTTTAAGTAATCAGCAGGCGCCTAAGAGAAAAAAAGGCGGACAGGACATCCGGAAAACCAACACCAACAGGCCAGAAGGAGGAAACCGTACAGCGAATCTAGGAAACTCGACCAGCGTTGCGAAGCCTAAGACCAGCGAAAACGATGGATGGACTAAAGTTACCAACAAAAAAGCGGAACGAAAGGCAAAAGTGCGAACTCGTCCAGATGTAATTGTTATCTCCAGTAAGGGCAATCTGTCCTACGCGGAGATACTCAAAAAGGTCAAAGCGGATCCCGACCTAAAAGATCTGAGCGGAAATGTAAACCGAATCCGAAGAACCCAGAAAGGGGATCTCATGTTCGAGCTGAAAAGATCCAGCGTGAGCAAAACTGATGACTTTCGCACTCAAGTGAAAAACTCACTTGGGGAGAATGCCGCAGTGCGTGCCCAAAAACATGAGATCTACCTTCAATGTAAGGATCTCGATGAAGTAACATCGAAAGAAGAAATTTGTATTGCTCTGAAGGAGCAATTCAAGTTGAAAGAACTCACCGAGGAGTCTATTGTGGGCTTACGAAAAGCCTATGGTGGTACTCAAACAGCCACAATACGAGTGCCAGCGGAGGCAGCACAGATGTTATTGGCTGCCGGAAGGGTTCGGATTGGATGGGTTGTCTGCCGTTTAAGGGAACAAATTTCACTGAAGAGGTGCTTTAAATGCCTCATGTTTGGACACTTCGCGAAGGCATGCACCAGCAGCATTGATCGATCCGATCGATGCAGAAGGTGTGGGGAGAAAGGCCATATTGCCAGAGAGTGCAATAGGGACCCCAAGTGCCTATTGTGCGAAGTAAAAGAGGGACAGGATAACCGGCATATTGCCGGGAGTGGTAAATGTCCAGAATTTAGGAAGGCGCTCACTGCAATGAGAAAATGAGGTTTATTCAAATAAATCTGAATCATTGCAGGGTCGCTCAGGATTTACTTGAGCAGGCCACGTTCGAATCTGAGATGGAAATCGCCATCATAAGCGAACCGTATAGACACCGTCATGGTGGCATATGGGTCAAAGATTCGACTGGTGGAGCGGCGATATGGGCTTGCGGTCGACAGGCCATACAATGTACTGCAAGTCAGGCAGGCAGTGGCTTCGTGTGGGCGAAAATAAGTGGTGTATATGTATACAGCTGCTACGCCCCGCCAAGTTTGACACTGTCTGAATTCGAGCAAATGCTTGATAATCTTGTTCTCGACGCGAAAGGACGAAGTCCAAAGGTGATTGCTGGTGATTTCAATGCTTGGGCCCTAGAGTGGGGTAGTAGGGAATCAAATGCTAGGGGGCGCAGTTTATTAGAAGCTTTTGCGCAGATGGACATAGTTTTGGCTAACGAAGGTGCTGTAAACACCTTCCAGAAAGGGGGATCAGGCTCGGTTGTAGACCTGACCTTTGTCAGCCCTTCGCTGGCGCGTGGTATGTCCTGGTGCGTCAGCGAACGCTACACCCACAGCGATCACCAGGCAGTTTTCTTTGAGACATGTGTCGAACCTGAGGGCAATGAGCTATCATGCCCGAAACCGAAAAAGATTTCAGGCTGGTCTGCAAAATCTTTGGATGAGCAGAGCTTCTTAGAGGTGTGGTTGGATCAACCTGATATAGCAGGCGCCTCTACGGAAAGAGCTGTCCATCTGGCTCAATGCATCGCCAAAGCATGTAACGCGTCCATGCCTAGGAGGTGCGCATTCCCCCGTAGAAGACCAAACTACTGGTGGAGTGATGAACTGACCGGCCTTCGATCAGCCTGCCACCGAGCCAGAAGAGCGGCTCAGAGGGCGGTAGGTAGAGTCGATCAAGGGCAGAAAGAGTGTGCCTACAAGGTAGCCCGCAAAACCCTCAAGCTCGCCATCCAGCGAAGCAAGAGGAAATGCTTTAGGGAGCTCTGCTCAGAAGCGGACGTAAATCCGTGGGGGAGAGCTTATGGAATCGTGATGGGACGATTTAGAGGCCGTTCGTCTCCGCAGATCACGTGCCCCGCCCTCTTGTTGAAAATCATCCAGGGGTTATTCCCCCAGCAAGAGGAGAACACCGACACATTCCAACCACCTCTGAATGTGACGGCAATCCCGCCAGTCACCAGAGACGAGCTCCTGGAGATCTGCGGAAGAATAGGAGACAATAAAGCACCGGGTCTGGACGGAGTACCGAATAAGGCCCTTAAGCTTGCCGTGAAATCCAGGCCGGACATGTTTGCTGAGTTGTTCGAAGCGTGCATGTCCGAGGGGATATTTCCAGCGGTATGGAAGCGGCAGAAGTTGGTGCTTCTGCCTAAGCCTGGTAAACCACCAGGTGAACCATCCTCATACCGACCCATATGTCTTTTGGACACGGTGGGGAAAATGCTAGAGCGGGTAATCTATAATAGATTACTCCCAGTAGTTGAGAGCCAAGGCGGCCTTTCAGATCGGCAGTATGGATTCCGTAAAGCCAGATCAACCATTGATGCCATCAAATTGGTTACTGGCTTGGCCGAAGATGCAATCCACGGAAAGGGTAGTACCAGCAAATATTGCGTGGTAGTAACCCTGGACGTGAAAAATGCATTCAATTCGGCCAATTGGAATCTAATTCGGAAATCCCTAGCGAAGGTTGGTATTCCCGCCTACCTCGCCGCAATTGTCGATAGTTATTTAACTGAAAGGAGGCTCTGGTACGACACTGATGACGGACCGCAGGAGTACGTCGTTTCCGCGGGTGTCCCGCAGGGCTCCGTATTGGGCCCACTACTGTGGAACATCATGTACAACGATGTACTTAATCTTCCCCTTCCGGAGGAAGCCACAGTGGTGGGTTACGCTGACGACATTGCACTGGTTGTTGTCGCAAAGCATCTCGAAGATGCTGAGTTATACTCAAGCGAGGCAATCAGTGCTGTCAAATGCTGGTTGGAGAGCTCTGGTCTGACGCTTGCGGAGGAAAAAACGGAAGCGGTCCTCATCACGAAGCGCCGGAAGAGAAATTACGCCTGTGTTAGAGTCGGGAATCATATCATCACTTCCAAGCCGGCCATCAAATACTTGGGGGTGGTGATAGACAGGAAACTCAGCTATAAGCAACACGTACAGTATGTTTGTGATAAATCATCCACTGCCAGTATGGCCCTGGCCAGGATGATGCCGAACGTGGGAGGGCCACGGCATACCTCTAGGTTGCTTATAGCCAGGGTGGTGACCTCAATCATGCTCTACGCGACCCCAGTTTGGAGCGAGGCATTGCGGATGTCAGTTAACACTAGCAAACTGAATGCAGTCTACAGGAGGACAGCTCTGAGGGTATGCTCTGCCTTCAGGACTGTCTCAGATGATGCAGCATTCGTCATCTCTGGAATGATGCCCATTGACATCTTGGCAGATGAGATGGCGAATGTATACCATGCGAAACCAATCTCTCCCTTATTGCAGACGAAGAAGGCTGAGAGGGAGAGATCCATAAATAGATGGCAAGAGCGGTGGGAACGCTCGGGAAAGGGTCGGTGGACTCACAGGCTCATTCCTGCCATCAAGGAGTGGTTGGAGAGACGACACGGCGAGGTTAATTATAATCTCACCCAGTTTCTCACGGGACATGGAGGATATCTCCAATACCTTCACAGGTTTAAATTGGAGACCTCACCCGACTGTCCAAATTGCGATGGAGTCCCAGAGGACCCTGAGCATGTATTCTTCCACTGTCCGAGATTTGTGGAAGAAAGGAGGAACCTAGAGGAGACTCTAGGAGAGGTGCTGGTACCAGAAAATCTGGTGCCGAAAATGCTAGCACATCAAGAGAATTGGGATGCGGTCAACTCCATGATCGCATCAATTCAAGATAAATTGCGAAAGGCAGAGGAAAGAAGAAAAACGCGGTCACGTGCGCCGCGTATAGAAGAAATGGGATTAAGCTAGAGTGAGCTGACTCCGCCCCGTGATGTAATACCTGATGGTGGTTCCGCGGGGCAGGGAGGGAGTCGGGGGTGGTTTTAGTGGGTAAAAATCCCACACGCTGGTGTGTCCAGACCAGTGTCTTTTGAAGATTTCCACCTCCTCAAAAAAAAAAAAAAAAAAAAAAAAAAAAAAGACGGACAGACAGACACCGTCTCGATTCTAATAAGGTTTTGTTTCACACAAAACCTTAAAAAAAAAAGCTTCTGGGCTCTTTTACGGAGATTTTCACCTGCCATGAAAATTTCAAATTTCTCCATTCGGCTGCATTAACCTATGCAGCTTCACCAAACAGACTTGAGAGCGGATGGCCATCAAATGCTGGCGCTGGTCTCACTATCGTAGAGCCGGTTCTTTCATGCAGCAGTCCCTCAGCATCTTCATTACTAGCGTTGCTCGATAGCCTGCCATATACGCCAAGAATAATTCAAGGCAAAGAATATATCGGGTAAACTTCGGCAACGATTTGTGCCAGCACGACACTAACTGGTATGAGATGGTGTTGCAAATGCTTCCCGACTTCGAAATAAATTGGAATGGTGCGACTGTACCATTTTTATCACAAAGAGTAATCTGCTGGCTACAAAGTGTTTGATGCGTCTACCATGACTGACCTGTCCGCAAAGATTACTCAGTGTGCAATTTCAAATAACTCGTGGCTACTCGTTAATCATGCTTCCCCTTTGATGATTATGACAGAGTATGCATAGAATCCCCTCTGACAACCAGGCGAGAGTGAACACTGAAGCCATCCACAACACAACCCTCCGCGACGCCTATAAGAGGGAAATGGATGCTGCAATTACTGCAGTCAACAGAGGACTTGGAGATGAAGCATCAACAAATGATCTTCACAATCACCTGAGGAACGTTATCATGGATATGGCCACACACATACTTGGCCCCAGCCCCTAAGGAGTCGGAACGGCTGGTTTGACGATGAATGTAAGCTAGCAACGGAACGGAACAATACCGCATACCGAGTAATGTTGCATTCTCAAAGAACGCGGTCACGCGCAGAGATTTATCACGAACTCCGTCGAGCGGAGAAGCGACTTCACAGACGGAAAAAGGAAGCCTGGGAGAACCAACAAGTCTGTGAACTAGAAAATTACAGGGAGCAACCGCACCAGGCACAGTAGGCGGCAGTTTTACCAATAAGTCAGCAGGATGAAGCCTTATACACCTCGATGCTCATCCTGCGAGACAAAGAGGGAAATCTGATTTCCGACAGAATGGACATATCGGAACGATGGGTTGAGTACTTTGAGAGCTACTGAACGACCGGAACATCGGCGAGTTAGAGGTCTCGCCAACTGAAGAGGACGGACAAATACTGCCACCACCAAGTTAAGGAGAAACAGTCCGTGCAATTCGTCGGCTAAAAAATCATAAGTCGCCAGGAGCCGATGGAATTACAGCCGAATTGGTTAAATATGGAGGCGACCAGTTACACCAAGTGGTTCAGCAACTTGTGCTCAAGGTATGGGACAGCGAATCAATGCCTGATGATTGGCAACGAGGCATTATCTGTCTCATACATAAAAAGGGGATATCACACAGTGCAGCAATTATAGAGGTATCACGTTGCTGAGTAGCAATTAGCAACAGATCAGATTTTCTCTGTGCGGCAAGCGATGGAAAAACTGTTGGAATATGGACAAGAGTTGCACCATCTGTTCATCGATTTTAAAGCCGCCTATGATAGTGTAGCGTCCACGCCACAAAAGTATACAACAAATAAAATGTATCAAAACTACATTAAACATAAAATACGAACACTATACACACCAAAAAATAAATCTAATTATCGCCATATTTATTCATAGACTGGTTTCTCAAAAGGAATCATTTTATTTTTATCGAGCTTCCTCATACAACATATGTATACACTTTCTAATCTATTGTTTTACGGGAACTTGCTCGAGACATATTTAAACAATATTATACACCGGGTTCTTATTTTACATTTTTCTCCAAACACATGCATCAGCATCCATGAATAACAGACACTTACAATACACATGAAATTGAACTGTATAAAGGGACTTAAAAATGTTAAAATGAGTTCAGTTTTACTACTACACCGAGATCGAGCACATCAATTCGTCGAGCGCGCCAAGTTCCTAATTTGGTATCTCGCTATTATTCTCACACTCTGTAAAATCCCAATCCTGTTATCAGTTTTATAATAAAGTTAAACTCGTGTGCTTATAGTCTTAATATAAGTTCCATTGAGTAGTTCTTATAACATAAAAGTGTAGAATTTTACTTATTTACCGTACCATACCTCCCAAAATAGCATAGCCAGGGTGAAACTGTACACGGCAATGAGAGAATTTGGTATCCCGACGAAATTAATAAGACTGACTAGGCTGACTCTGATCAATGTGCGAGGCCAGATAAAAGCAGCAGGATCACTCTTAAGACCATTCGACATCAACAACGGTCTACGACAAAGGGATGCCTTATCATGCGTCCTGTTTAACCTGGCCCTTGAGAAAGTGATCCGTGATGCTGAGGTAAATGCAAGAAGTACGATCCTCTTCAAGTCCACCCAACTACTGGCCTATGCTGACGATATCGACATCATGGGAAGAACCACCCGAGACGTACAAACTGCCTTCATATCCAGATCGAGCAGGCGGCTATTGGCGCGAGATCATGGGCTGCACATCAATGAAGGCAAGACAAAATATATGGTGGCAACGTGAGCACCGAAGACGAATCAACCAACAACATCAAACCGCACTGGTCAAACACGAAGAAGAATAAGGATAGGAGAATACAACTTTGAGACCGTTGGCAATTTCTCCTATTTAGGGTCGAAAATCACATCCGACAACAGCTACGATGATGAAATCCGCGCACGGTTGTTGTCAGCCAACAGAGCCTATTTCAGCTTACAAAGACTGTTCCGCTCGAAACGTCTCACCTTAGGGTCAAAGCTCTTACTATACAAGACAATGATCTTGCCAGTCCTCATGTATTCCTCGGAAACTTGGGTTCTTAGCAAGAAAAATTGTGAACTCTTGGCCGCGTTGGATAGAAGAATCCTCGGAAGAATTTTTGGCTCCCTACATGAGGATGAACAATTCCGTAGCCTATATAACGACGAAATCTATGAGCGATACCATGACCGTCTGGTTGTGGATAAAATCCGGCTGAATAGGTTACGGTGGGCGGGTCACTTAATCAGTATAGATGAGGATGATTCAGTCCAAAAAGTCTACAAGGGCAATATCTATGGTAGAAAAAGAAGACGAGGCAGACCCTGCCTAAGATGGAGCGTTGGCGTAGGTCAGGACGCCACACAACTTTTAGGGATATTGAATTGGTGGACCTTGGCGTAAAACCGGGATGTCTGGAGTTCCTTATTAAGGCAGGTCTAGACCGGATACCGGTTGTTGCGCCGTTGATGATGATGATGACGGATATAATTAGAGCAACTAGTTCTGTCCCCCCTGTCTGTGGTTGTACGATTTTTCGCGTCAGTAGTAGCAAGCTTATATGTGTCATTAACAACGTTCCTTTTCAACTTCATATGAAGAAGGCAGATCGAAGATAACTTTCAGTACCACTTAAGGAATAAGAATAAGAATGGAAGTCCTCAAGTCTTACCTATCGCAGTCCTATAGCACTAGAGCACTCCTTAGGATTTTTTATCTTGTTTCGCGATATGATGCTTCCAGGTTAGTTTTTGAGAGTGATGCACTTCTAAATTCTTCGCTTGTTGAGAAGGTGGTAGCGTTTAGCTACCCCACCTAACGTTCCTAGTGAAAAAACCTAATTCATTCTACCAAGCATTCATGGTGTGACCGTTACGGAAGCACCCGAAGAAAGAACGAACCGAAAAGGAGTAGCGTCTTTTTTCGTTGGCGAACAAATTAATAAATTGTAACAGTACACTAAGAAGACTTGGAATGTTGAACAAAACATCCTGGTCTTGATTAGTTTTATATGGTTGCCATTCACCCCTTCGCGGGGTATAGCGCGTCAAACATATCTACGGGCAATCATTCGCGGCTACCTGAAATGCCCTTCAGCTCCCGTCGCGCCTTCCCGAGACGCTCACATTCCTCCTTCATTGTTCAGCCCCAAGTGCCCTTGGGCGACTCACTCGTCGGCCATCCTGGGAGAGTGGATTCCAATGCATGGCGTAACCCACAAATGCAATTTTCAACCCTTTTCAATGTGTGACCTATCCACTGTCACTTCCGTCTTCCGATCACATCGCGTACGATACGAGCGGAAACCAAATGTTTTTGAATGCGTAACAGCATTATTTTAGCTATTATCTTTGCGACGGTAGGAAGCAGGGAGATTGCCCTCCAACTGTCACACTCAAGAGGATGCCATTTCCAGGAATGCTAACGATCATCCTCTTCTTCTACTCTCTGGGAAAGGTTTTGGATTGCAATGATTTCCAGACGAGTCGAAGCAGCAGATCTGCAGTAATTGGAAGTATAGCGATAAATAACTCTGTGTGGAGACTATCAAACTCAGCGGCTTTACTCCGTTAGAGTGCACTGATAGCCGAAGTTATTTTTCTTCTGCTTGTGTAGCATCCAGGTAAGGAAGTCAGCTTAATGCTCATCGATATTCTCAGGCGGGTTATTCACCATCTCAGCCGTCCGATCAGTAATATATCTCTATCACTGCCAACCAACAACTGCTTCATACAAGCGGTCGATGTTGAACTTTAAGGTCGCAGCTCCCCAACCCTGCGAGAAGTGGTAACGCACATCTAGAAGACAACTCCTAGATCTACTGCTGATTGCGAAGTGGTCGATATAATTGCTTGTACGACGTCGGCCAGTTGAAAGCTAACTTACCTTATGGCAGCCGAACAATATGGCACCAATGACGACGCGGTGAAAGTCGCTTAAATCTAAAAACCTCCTACCATTACCGTTGCGGTCGCCAACACCGTGGTTCCCCATCACATGTCCGATCCGGTATTGTTAGATTTCACCTTGGCATTCAGATCACCCATCACAATCACAATGTCACTTTTTGGAAGCCTGCCCTGAACTGCTTTTAATTGTTCGTAGAAAGCATCCTTCTCCACTACATCGGAAATCTCCGTTGGTGTGGAGTATTGCAAAATTGCGATGCTAATTAGCCTGGTCCGGAATCTTCCATTTAGATGTTTTTCAGAAACTGGCTCCCAGGTGATGAGAGCCTGCCTTGCGGTAGCCACAAGAACTAACCCGACAACGGATTCGCATCTACTACCACTTGGCTTTCCAGAGTACAAAAGCACATTGCCATAAGTGTGGCAAGAGGGAGAAGAGTACTCTCCACAGTCCCACAATCTTACTTCGCTTAGGCCTAGAATGTCTAGTTTATATAACTGAAATTCTTGCTCAAGTTGGAGAAAACGAACATTCTGTGAACCCTCCCTACTGTTGTCGAAGAGCGCTCACATTCCAGAAACCAATCATGGTCCACTTTCGATATCCAAAGGTTGTTGCCGTGAGGTCAATTCTTATCCCGGGAGTAGTTGATGTTTCGAAGAGTCATTCAAGCAGCCATTTCAAAAAACGTTTAAAAGCAGCTGCATAATTTCAAAAGCAAGGATTGGGCGTCGCATGAACTGAAGTCGGGAAACGTTGAAAGGCGCTTTTGAATCTCCAAAATGCTGCTGAAATGCTAATGAAAAATGGATTCATTATGACAACCCCAAGCGCAAAAAATCATATGTGAAACCCAGCCATCCAGCCAAATCAACGACAAAACCGAATATCCATGGCGCGAAGGTAATGCTCTGTATCTGTTTGGATGTGAAGGGTATGCTGTATTATCAGCTGCTAAAACCGGGTGAAACCGCTATCGGACACACTTAATCCGTCTGAAGAGAACAATAACCGAGAAATGTCCGTAATATGTGACCAGACATGAGTCCATAATTTTCCATCAGGACAACGCTCGGCGTCATGTGGCAACAGCGGTCAAACACAACATTTGGAAATCACCGGCTGGAAAGTTTTCGCTCATCCACCTTATAGCCCAGACCTTGCCCCGTGCGACTACCATTTATTTCGATCAATGCAGAATGCCCTCACCGGGATACAGTTGACATCAGGATATCAAAAATTGACTTGATTCATTTTTGGTCGCCAAGCGGCGATGGAATTCATAAATTGCCAGAAAGATTGGAAAGTCATAGTTGGACAATACTTTGAATAATATATTGTAAGACATGTACATCTAAATAAACGTTCAAATTTTGAAGAAAAAAACTTCACGAATTAAGTTGTACATTTAATACCATCCAACATGGAACACCTTGAGTGTATTTTCAATGTCTCCCTGACCCCGATCTAGTACTTAACGATGAAGAGTGTAAATTCCTACAACGGCAGGTGAGATTCCTCGGCCACCGATTACCCCTGAAGGTATCGAACCAGACCCAGTCAAGGTGCAATCGATTTCGAGCTTCCTGCTTCCAAAAACTATTAAGGATCTGCGAAGGTTCTTGGGAATGTTAAACTTCTATAGTCGTTTTTTGCCTAAGCTCGATCTTTGTCACCTTCTTGTCTACGCGGGAAATCAAAGACTCCCGTCTGATTGTGTGGTCCAAAGAGGCTGTCCAGAGGTTTGAGGCTACCAAGCAACAGCTGCTGGAATTCCCTCAGCAAGATGCACTCCCAGCCGTATTCGTCGATGCCTCAGACAATGCCGTAGGTGCTGCTCTTTCTTAAAATGTCAATCAAATCTGGCTGCCGTTGAGCTTCTTGTCCAAACAGCTCAATCCCGCTCAAAGGAACTACAGCACCTATTCGCTTCCGGTATTCGCTTCAAGGCAGGCAGTTGACATTAATCACGAATCACAAAAATAAAAGCCCGACAAAGCGTCCCCTCGTCATCTTCTGAGCTTCTGAGCTCTATCAGCCACTTCTCTTTCGACATTCAACACCCTATCTGGAAAAGATAACAATTTACCACGTGTTGCAGGGATCAAGATCCCCGCCACCATCGATTTTCCGGCAATCCCCGATGCGCAGAAGGACGACGCAGTTCTTCAGAGCTTGAGGTCCAACACCAAATATACGTTTAGGGAGTTGCCTGTCTTTGGCTCAACATCCAGTACATGCTGCGAGACCTCAGAAAAGGAAACAAGGCCATATGTTCCGGCCGATTTCCAGAAGGAAGTATTTCATGCCATTCACGATCTAGCCTACCCAGGCATTCGGACAACGAATCGACTAGTTGCTGCGAAGTATTTATTGCCGTTCACGAGCAGGGACAATAATTCTTGGGCCAGACAGTACGCCCCATGCCAGAAGCACAAAACTACAAAGTATGTGAGGAAAGAGGTAGGAGTGTTCCCTCGATCCACCAAACGTTTTCACACAATCCACCTCGATGTCATTGGACCTTTGCGAGACTCTCACAATTTAAGGTTTTGCTGTACAATCATCGATAGGTTCACGCGGCGGCCTCTGACAGATATTTCTGCAAAATCTTGTGCAGAGATCCTCTGTTGATGTTGGATTCCACACTTTGATGTGCCGCCAATTATAATCACCGACCAGGGAATGCATTTTGAGTCCTCCCTTTTCTTAGAGTTGGGCAAACTTCTTGGCTTTAAATGCCACCGGGCAACCGCGTCCCAAACGCCATCCAATGGGATGGTCGAAAGTTGGCACAGGATGCTGAAGGCCGCTATGATGACCCAAAATGACCCTTCTTGGTCACAGTTCCTGCCATGCATTTTACTTGGCCTCTGGACTGCCAATCGCGAAGAATTAGCTGCAGGTCCCGCGGAGCTGATATACGGGGAGAACCTGAGATTTCCCAGCGACCCTGTTCTCGACATCAAGTTGGGACTCAATGCTATCGGTCGACGCAACAGTCGGCTCAAGGACGCAATGCCAAACATGAAGCCGTCACGTCGTCACCCGCATATCACGCGAAAATCGTGGCTGATATGCCCCGGGATCTCGAATTCTGTACGCACGTCCTAATTAGGACGGACGCACTTAGCCTGTCTAAGAAAACTTGATTGAAAAGAGAAAAAATAAGTTCAGTCTGCCACAAATAGCAAACTACAATGTCCTACATAAGAGCAACTACTGGCGACTTCTGTGCTTCACGTTGAAAAGTAGGAACATCAAAACCATTTACTAATCGAGAAGCAACAAGGATCGATATTACAACATCCCCATAAACATAAACCCAGCATTTCTCTCGAAGTAAGATAAAATTCGAAGAGCATCATAAACAAGCTCAATTATGGTAAATGCCCCTCAATACTTCCATTACATTCTATCAGTTCCATTCCGGCTATCTTTAATTGCAACCAATAACCGAAACTTATGTCCTTCGATTACTTAATACAATTCTCGTGTTTATCATGTCGAACCAAACATAACAATTGTTGACATTAAATCCTTTTATTATTAAATCAAAACAAATAATCGAACTTGTTCTCGGAAACATATTACCCAACTAGCGTCATCGCACAGACAAGATAGCGGCCAGGACGAGCCTCCGGGGGTGAGACGGAAGGCAGAACTGATAGAACTTTGTTCGATTGTTCGCCATAACGCTGCGTTCATAAATGGAATCGAATATAAGGGAAGCCATCGACTAATCAAACACAGTAGACGATGTACTAATATTGATAATAACTTAAAGAAAGCCATCAGCCCAATCAGTCCAAATAGCATTCATCGCTAATTTTTCTTCCTTGTGTTTTTGCCGGATCGGATTCTGGGCTGGCGAGCCTGGAGCTTGCAGGAATACGTTGGTCCTTGCTTCTTATCGACAAGGAGCGATCGAATTAGCACAAGTTTGACGAAGTGGTTTACTTTCCTCGGCATTACTAATTCAGCACTCCTACAGTGGAGCATGTTAGCTCGCATCCTCCATATTCAGTTCGGCTCTTGGTAGGTTGAAGGTCATTTACTATGGGTTAGAGGTTTGTGAATATACATACATTTGTTAGGGCCAAGTCAGCAGGGGCGAGGTAATGTGATTCCTGTAGAGTGTGGCCGAATATTTGTGTTTGAAATGGATTTAGGATTTTAACAAACTTTGGAGCTCGATAATAACTAGCCATGAAGAAAGCTCCAACTTAACTAATATTGACCCCACTTTTGAATCGCTCCATATCATAAAGGAGTACCCTTTCTCGGCATGAACTTCAACCAGATTGAGAGCTTGGCAACATGGATGTTTGGTATCAACCCTCAGAACTGAATTGCTGGTATTCGTTCCATGTTCCTTATTCTTAATTATGTGCTCGTGGGCTTGACTTTATTCTCATCTATTTCCATCTCGGGGTATGTATCTAACCGAGTCCCAACAACTCTCAATCCGAATTACACAGTGTATATCTGGGCAGTAGGATTTACTTTTATCTGAAGTTTGCAGTGACATGTGAGGTGAGGGCTGCGAACAAGAAGAGGACCTTCAATGGGCAGGGACTTTTTTACAAGAGAACACCACGACACGCACAAATAGTGGAGGCTAAGGATACATTTCCAGCTACGTTTGACCGGAAGAATCCGTATATTGCATACCAGCTTTGGATTCATTTATGTCTATAAAAAATTACATCCTGAAGTGATGATGGTGAGGAAAAGTCTAGCTGAAAAAATTCCTTCCTTCTAGCCAACAGCCCGGTCACCAAGAAAGTGATAGACTTCTGGCTAAGGATGGAGCACAAGTAAATCTTCTTGACTAGATAGTAAGATGTTCAGAAGCAGCTCTTCAGCCTTTGAGTTGTGTTTGTTCGACCGTGTGTGTACACATGTGCTTTCAGTTAAGCAAACACGCCGACATCTTTTGCCAGAGGGCTTAGGAGCGAACATCAGCAGTTCAAACTTCTCAACAAAGAATGTAATGTTGGTTTTTATTTATTTAAATGTGTCTTGTAGTTGTTTCCTGACTTCATATGCACCACCAATGTCGACATGTCGTGCGACATTAAGGAACTTCTCCGAAATCTCACAGATAGCTTCAACGGTCTTCTCCTCCTTTTCTTTGGCTGTTTGCTCCTATTATTGCCCTCTTTTCGGTGTTTACCGAAGTGACATAGGATACGAACGAGGAAAGGAAATTCGCAAATGATGTACCACATATTCATGACAAACATTCCATGATTTTGGGAAAGTTTGCAGGAGAATTAGCTAATTGTCGGAGTAAGTTGGGTTTTTTATTAGCTCAGTGTTATGATATCGGAGTGTGTTGGTAGCAGTTTACGCCAAGTTGACGCAACGAACTGTTGTTAGGTATCTTATTTTTCGCACATGGATATTTTCCTCTTAAACTATTAAATGGATTTTTTTTGGAGATATTTCAG
The DNA here is from genome assembly GCF_905115235.1 of Hermetia illucens. Taxonomy (NCBI): domain Eukaryota; kingdom Metazoa; phylum Arthropoda; class Insecta; order Diptera; family Stratiomyidae; genus Hermetia; species Hermetia illucens. Next base: position 149,093,630 of record NC_051850.1, read on the forward strand.
TGAAAAACTATACGAATGTCTCCCTTAGTTCGTCCGTCGTAATTCAAAACAGATCTGTCGCGTGCCATTTCTTCTAACTACATTTTCTTCCTGTGAGAAAGCCTCTAGATGGGCCAGGGAGACCCTCTTGAATGTATTTGTGACGTCGAGGGTAAAATAGTGGGGCATCGCTTAAGGACTTCTTTGGGGCCTTCGTGCATGTATAAGTCTGTGGGAACGTTGGCGAGGTTTTTCGCGTGGTTGACTGGTGACATCGGCTTCAGCTTCCGCGCAGTGTCCTTGACCAGACGTGACTACCCGGTGGTGTTAAACTCTGAAGTAATGTCGAGTACAGGGTCACTGGGAAGTCTCAAGTACTCGTCGCATAACAGGCCCGCAGGCTTGCAGCAAATTCTTCACATTTGGCTGCCTAGAGACTAAATAGCACCAGTGGTCGGGCTTGCGGTTAAGAAGCAACCCATTTGACCGCGGGTGGGTCTCTCATACCTGGAACGGCACGAGTCTCGCAAAGGGCTGATCATGTTCAGATGGATTCTGTTAAAACGATTGGTAAACCGAGGGAACACGCCCACCTCTTGTCTCATATGCTTCGTTGTTTTATACTTTTGACATGCGATTCACTTTCTGACTCAAGAATTAATGTTCCTGTACATGGACAGCCAAAAGCGGTCAGCCAAAAAGGATAGTACAGCAACTCCCTTATTGAGAGGAACCGAAAATCTGACTACGGCCGACCTGTCGGTGACACTGTTGCCTAACTCTTCTAAAATATGGGAGAGGAAAGTTCGGCAGAAGGAAACTTTAGCCGCAAAGGAGAAGGGGCTACAGGCTTGCCTGTCCGAATCTTCTCCTTCGCCTGTATCAGGAGAAACGGAAGAATGGGCAGTTGGTAATGTGGACGCAACTGGTTAAACGTTGGTATGTGAAAACAGATTCAAGCAGCTCGGACTCCGTGAACCTGGGAGGGCTTCCAGTCAACGACAACGAAAGACACTGCAAAAGAAAGCGAAGTATCTTGGGAATGAAGAAATGGACGTTGGTACACCACCAAATGTGGCGGTATCCAGAGAAACAGAACGCAGCAGACTTTTCAGTTAGCGGCAGGTTTCATTGTAAACTCCACATATGGCTACAAACATAAAAGTTAGTCAAATTAACCTGCAACATGCCAAGGCTTCTTCCTATCTATTGGCGAGAAGGCCGGCAAATTTGCAGGACTATCCTTATACATTTCTGGTTCAAAAGCCATGGGTTCGTTTCAACAGAATAGGTAGTATTGGATCAGTAAAGGGGACTAGCATCTTCTTCAATGAAAGATCCTCGAGACCGAGCGCCAGCATTCTGAAATTCTAAAATTGTTAGAGGCAACCATGCTGAGACAATTCTGTTCCCAGCGCCTTGTTGAGGTCAACTTACAATACCAGGTTAATGGTAAGAGAAGAAACGTTATAGTTGCCTCTACTTGCTTACCCTATGATTCTTTGTGCCTTCCGCCGAGGCAACAACTAAGGGATCTGGTAGTGCAACCTGAATCAAGTGGCCTTTAACTTTTAATAGGTTGTAATGCGAATGCTCGGTATATTTGTTGGGGCAGTACCAAATGGAATCCTAGAGAAGAGAAACTGTTTGATTTTATCACTTTAGCCGGTCTGATGACCGAGAAGGTAAGGTGCGCCCCTACATTTGTGGGGTCAAGAAAAAGTGCAGTAATTGACCTAACAATCTGTACTTGAAAGTTGTTAGAGTTGATTAGAAACTGGCGAGTGTTAGATAAAGTCTCACTCTCAGATCACCGTTGCTTAGAATTTAATTTGACTATTACAGGCGGACAGCCTACCCAGATTAGGTACTAGCACTGAGGAAGGAGGTACGTGGTCTCCGAAACGATCGTATGCGGGGAAAAAATAAAAATATTTACTGGATAAGGAAAAAAACCCTAGTTCTCTTTTTTCAACTTAGGCTTGTCCTATTTCCCGAGGGCAACGTGGTAAAACTGCAAAGACGCAGGAAATCAACAAGATGACTTCTAAGTCGTGCTTGCAAAAGCAATAAAAATGAAGACTGGCTAAACTTTCGAAACGGAAGGCGAAAGGGAGACTTCCAAGCTGTGCAGAGTCGTTAATAAGGATGAGTCGGCCAAGTTGGACTCTCTCAGAAAACTGGATGGTATTTTCTCGAACAGACAGCGGAGTTAAGTCTATATAGACTCTCTTGGAAATGTACCACCCGGGAGAACAGGTCTCAGAAGTAGGAAAAAGTGACTTGACGGCTTCTGCAAACTCTTCAACACGTGTTGCAATGGGAATTAGAACACTGCGAGAGCGGTTGTTGCTGTTTAGGATCTGCGGGATCCTAAGTCCCCATCCACTTGATGGTGGACCGGACTAAATGAGGAGCAACTTACTCCCTCGTTTTTTAGTCCATGGATCCCTAGTTTGGAGCGTAGCACCCCAAGCATTAAAAAATCGAAAAATCAAAAATTTGACTGATGGTTTCGTCCAGGGCAGAGGCAACTCATCAGACGCTGCCTCACCTCTGCCCTGGGAGCAGCGTGACCGAAAGTGCCAACAGGTGGAAAGACGCTCCCTTTTATCATCGCAAAAACAGAGAGCGAGAGTGGTTGTTACCAATGAAAAGGCGAGAGCGGTTATACTATCATTTGAACACTTCAAAGCACCTGGCGTGGATGGCATCTACCCAGCGGTGGTAAAAGAGAGTATTTAGAGCAACTTCTAAGAAATATGTTTCAGGGATGTCTTGCTCTGAGCTACAGAAGGTGAAGGAAGTCTTCATACCAAAGCCTCTAAAAGATGACAATTCAAATCCAAAAAACTTCATTCAAATCAGCTCATCATTTTCGCTAAGGTCGCACCCAGTAAATGAAAACCAACATGCTTACCAACCTGGAAAGCCCTATGAGTCTGCTCTTCACTCTTTGGTTTCAAAGATAGAGGATGTAACTCTGAAGGATGAGTACGCGATAGGGGTGTTCGTGGACATTAAAGGGGCTTTTGACTGTGTGCCCTTTCAAAAGCTCTGTGATGCCGCCAGAAAGCATGGTGTTGGCGAAACTCTAATAAAGTGGATCTACACTATGCTAACGCAGAGATTGCTGTATTCTGAAGTGGGTGTTGATCGCTACCTAACAACGGAATCGACGAAAGGCTGCCTTCAAGGAGGTGTGCTATCGTCACTTCTGTGTAGTATGCTGTTCAACTCACTACTCGGCAAAGTGTCAAATCTGCCAATACACGTTCAAGCTTATGGGGATGACGTAGCTGTGCTCGTTATTGGTCGAGGTTTCGAAATGATGTTTAAAAATACACAATACGCCGTTAATTTGATTTACAGTTGGTACCTCAGGCATGGCTTTTCAGTGAGTCTAAATTACACCACAATGGTACTATTACCAAAATAGGGAAATTGAATGGTGTTTGACATTCAGAGATGAGAGGTACAACCATCCGTCCCTCTGACATCGGAATTATGATTTGCGCATTTTCTCATGGAACCTGCACTTCCTGTACAGAGTGAATGCTGCTGAGCAGCTAACCGATACCCTGTCCCAATATAAGGCTGATGTAATAGCGTTGCAAGATCTGCGCGGTTTCCTGGAGAAGAGCCGCTACATCATATATTATAGCGGCCATCCATTAAACCATGTGCTCGGAGTAGGTTGTTATTGGTTTTGAAAATATAAGCGAAATCACAACCGATAACAGCTATGACGACGAAATCCGCGCACGCTTGTTGGCAGCCAACGGAGCCTATTTCACCTTACAAAAACTGTTTGGCTCAAAACGTCTCACCATAGGGTCAACGTTCTTCCTTTACAAGACAATGATCTTGCCAGTCCTTGGCCGCGTCCGAGAGAAGAATCCTACGAAGAATTTTTGGCCCCCTACATGTGGATGGACGATGCCGTAGCCTACATAACGACGAAATCTATGAGCGATACCAGGACCGTGTGATCGTGGATAAAATCCGGCTCAACAGGTTGCGGTGGGCTATCGCTTAATCCGCATGGATGAGAATGATCTGGCCCAGAAAGTATATAACTAATGAAATATCTATGAAGAATATCTATGGTAGAAAAAGAAGACGAGTCAGACCCTGCCTGCGGTGGAACGATGGCGTAGGCCAGGACGACAAGCAGCTTTTAGGTATATGGAATTGGTGCACCTCGACACAAAACCAGGATGTCTGGAGTTCCTTATTAAGGCAGGCCTAGACCGGATACCGGTTGTTGTGCTGTTGATGATGCATTTCATGAGCAACTAAAAGCCTCCTAAGGGTGATATTGTGATGGGGAGGGATGATCAGAATGATGCGGTTGGTTGGGCCACAACAACAACGAGAAACGGTTTGTAGATTTCTGCAATTTTGACCGGCTCGTTCTGGAAGGCATACTCTCCTACCACAGGTATTGTTTTCAGAATGCGTGTAACAAAAGTGCTCCTGATATCGGCTTGGAAAGAAGCGTCAACTTTGCTTCGAATATTGATGAACACTGGAGAGCCATCAAAAGTGTGTTTGTCAGTTATGCCAATGAACATATCGACCATATCCCAAAAGAACGTTAGAAGATGTGGGTGACGATGGAAATCTGGAGGCAGATAGACGAATATAAGGAGCCGAGAGCTCCGTTGAACGCTGCGAGTGGGGGTGATCACCTGGGATCTCCGTTATCAAGAAAAAGTGTAAGAAATTTCATGTAGTGTGCGGTGTGATAAAAAGGAATTCTACTATCGCACTGGAAAAGAGACAGAAGCTGATGCAAATTGCAGTGATTTTGAGATCGGATCGCATTTTCGACGGCCGTGTTAAGGACGTTAATGGTAAGCCTCCCTTCCCTGATGATGAGCAGCTGAGGAGGTGAAAGAAGTACTTCACTACGATTCTGAGTTGCATGCCATCTGATGAAATTCCTCCATTATACGCGGATATGAACTGCTCCTCCAAACAGAAGTGCACTCACACTAAGGAAAGCCTTATAAGAGCGACATATGACGCGAAAAGTTATTTAGTACGGCACTCCAGTCAATTTCAGGGGTTCCGTCTGCCCGAACTATTTTTCGGTCGAATGCATACGAAGAAATAACTGCTCCTAAGCCAGGAGGCATGAGGAACGAAAGTCTATGACGAATTGCACATTCAAATTCTCTCTTCTTCAAACTTCAGATGACTATGAGGTACGGCCTACAGGGCTCCCGCCCTATCTTAGGATCCCAAAATGTGGGGATGCCCTGTCTGCTGCACAGGCAGGCAAGCACCTGTTAACAGGAGACTTCAGTGTTGCTGTACTAAATGTCAGTCGACCAGAACGGTGATATTTTTCAGAATCTTTGGATATCTCTTCCTTCGTGATTGGGAGTAGCCAACCCGGATGAACATTTTCGGCCACTTCAACTCTCTCTCAGGAGAGGCAGTACAGTAATGTTACTGCAATAATCTTTTTTATGACTACCAACAGAGAGATAATAAACAGAATATTTTCACGACTTTCAACTTTCAACCATTACTGTGATTTCATATAGTAGCCTCTCAGCAACTAATGTAGAAAGAACCTATCGGTCTCCATTCACATCAGCTATCGTACACTCTGCTTTAGCGATAGATTAACTTCCTCCCACGTCCTTAATGACAACAACGATATTCTCGCACGAAACTTTCAAATCCCCAGGCTTTTCTGATTGAAGCTGTTATCGTCACCAAAATAGATATAAACTGTTCATAATAGCCTGGCATTTGTTCCAATCACGAACGAATGTCCTCTGTTATCTCGTCTTATATTCGACTTATTCAAATCGAATGAGATCTTCACTTCCTGAATTTTAAACAAAAATCTTGAATTCCACACCTGCATGTCTCACGATGGAGAAGAAGATGGAGGTCAGGTCGTCGTCATTCCTTCCGGGCCATATCTTCGCAAGGATAAGTGGCATGACATAAAAAAGTATGCTCTATTCTGTCACCAGCAAACACTGCCCCTCGCCCCTCACTTTGCCCTACCACACATCATCCCCGGTGTCCCTATACCTTCCCAACATTTCAAGATACTTTGTATCACTAAGTTGGAAACCTCCGTTTCACTGCATACGGCATTTCTCAGATATATTTGTATCTTCAGGGATTTCATGTATCGAAAAGAATAATTTGAATTGGCAAAAAAAGGAAGTATACGAAAATAGAGCGCTGCAAAGTGAGCGATGCGAAACTGAAAGGAAAGCACGGGAAAAGTGGGAGTCTCCCAGGGTCCTTTGCTGGTTTGACAAATGAATTCGCGGATCGCTGTGTGTCATTTTGCGTGAGTATCTCTGTCTATGGCCATGATTAATGGACTTATTAAGTCGATAGGATATTATTATTCAGGGAAAAAAGGATATCTGCAGCGCGTATGATAAATAAGTTCCTTGACGAATTCGAAACGAAGCGATGGTTGGCAGGCCAGGGGGCGACGGTTGCGTGAATGACAGCAGAGGCCACGTGTTTTCGATGTAAGGACGATTTACCAGCGGCTTAGGGCGTTTACTCATCACACGACAACGACGAACGATTTTTAATCAAAATTTCAAATCTATCGAAACTTAACTGAATGACTATTGCCACTCAGATACCAGACGAATGGTCTTTGTCCTTTTATTTCGTATTCTTTTCGGAGGAGATTGAGAGAAGTTTTTATCGCGCGAGATGTGACGTAATTTATCGGTATCTCAAGGATTTATGGTTGCTTTCTGAAGGATTTATTTGTGTTGATATCGATAATTTAATGTGCTTAGTTTAAAATATGACTTAAGTTCTGTTTCCCTGATGTGCTTTTCATACTGGTTGTTAGATTAATCACACATGCCCATTATGTTGCTGGTACTTAGCTGTTTCTCGTCAATTCCCTGATGATAACAACGTCCCATTTTTCAAGAAAAGTGCTTTTCTCGCAAAACTGGTATCTGAATATATAATAGATAAGAGTGGATGTGAACCCACGTTCTGAAAAATCTCTAGAAGATAACGTAATGATGAGATTATGTGTGGGTCTTCAAATATAATAATTATGGGCATAGATGTCATAAATTAAGAATAAAGTGTAGGAGATACTTTATGGATTACTTTGGTTTTATGAATGTTAGTTTAATTACATTCAGCCCATTATCGATGGAAAATCTACGTTATTTGAGGGCCTACAAAGGGAAAATCCCCCCCCCCCCCCCCCCTTTTAAAAAAACTATAGTGTTTCTCTGGCCTCCAATGATTTTCCGGGTGGGGCCCCTATTTCATGTCTGGTGAGGCCTGACTTAACACGTGGATCTTAAGGCTTCATCCAACCACCTATATTGACTTGACGAATTCTTTTTCGGGATCCTTGTAGGAAACCGAAACAGATTGCTACAAAAGGCAGAAATGAAAGCTCATAGGTCTTCAAGTTGTGCGAGAACTGCAGAAACTTTGAAGTACTCTAAATCGGGCCGCAAGTGAGATGTTTCAGGTATGAAATGTTTTGTTTGTTTTTTATGTAAGTATATTTGAGTGCAGGACTATCCCGTTTGCATTTAATCCGGAATGAATATGTACATTTACCATATCAAACTACTCACTTTAATGTGATATTGATATTTAGTATTTAGGGCACTGTAGGATAGACTGACGTGGAATATAGCTCCCTGAGGCCAACCCATCTCTCTTTGAGGGTGAGCTCGGGCGATGTGTGGCTTTTCAAGGGCCAAGCCTTTCGTCTACCAAGACCGTCAGAGAGTGGTGATAGCCACACCCTGTACGAGGTGCCCCTCATATTAATAAAACGCTACGGATCTAGACTGGCGAGTCGAAAAATACCACCCCGAAATCCAGGGTGTCATGCGAACCATACCCATCGTATAATTTGCAGTCGGGGGTAACTGATTGTATTCGAACGGAGCCTCACTGATACCTGGTCGCCTCAGTGAGTAAGTTAAACCTTACCGTGCTACGGGGGCTATTACACGGCGGACTTCCTAACCTCCATACTCGTGGGAATCAAATAAGTACCCGCATTAAAATAAAAAAGCTACAGCCAATAAAGCGGGACTCCGTACCCCACACAAACTAGTTAACCAGGCGGAGGCACATCTTCGAAATACTGAGAGTCAGGTGATTACACCCAAGAAGGGAGAAGTTTTTATGTCAAGCAGTGGATCCAAGTTCAACATTGATATACTGCGTGGACAACAACCAACAAACACCACTGCTCAAAAAGCAGGGACTAGCAGAAGCACGTCTGAGATAAATGTATCCGACGTCAGGAAGGAGACAGGTCTCAGTGGCGCAGGTGCTAGATGGTAACTGCCTGAAGGAAGGCCTGAAATCAGATGAGGCTCAGGATTCACCTAAGCCATCCCTATCGGAGCCGAGACAGCGGCGAGCAGCAGAGAGTAACCCGCATGGGGGGAATGCTCCCGAAAAATCCAAACCTGAATCGAAGGAGGGAAAACCGAGCAGATTAGGGGTGAAGGCAGGAGTCAAGAAGCCTAGTGCGATCAAGGGCATTCGACTGGCCATACTGCCAAAAACGTTTCCCGAGCAAATACTCATTCGTGAGGAGCAGGAAACCATCGAAGACCTTGTCGTCAGGCAGATGTGCAAGGGATGGGCTTCGAAACTTGTGTTCACCGGCATACGCTTTCGACCAGGTCTTATACTGGTGGACACTGCAGAATGGCTTAGGACAATAGTTTCTAAATTGCTAGGCTGGGGAGGAGCAGAACTGTCAACATGTGCTGGGGTTGATATACCTAAGCAACAACATGGCCCACCTTCAAAGGGGCGGTGACGTAAGGATCGAATTGGAACTAGAAAAAGTGGTGGAAAACCTCAACACATTCGTCATTGACGCTTATGAGACCAGCTGTCAGGGTAAAGCAGTTAAGTTATCATGGGATGTACTATGGTGGAACAGGAACCCGGCCAAAATGGGAACAGAGGTACGAAAACCCTTCAACTGGGCAAAACAAACCGGGGACTGGCAGAGGTACAAAAATGCACTGACTGCGTATTGCAACGCGATCGGGGAAGCTTCAGGGAATTCTGTGAAGGTATCGAACAGATCACAGAAGCAACCAGGTTTAACGAGTCTGTAGCCAAAGCCGGGGCACTATCCTCTGCTGGTTTGAAGAAGGAAGATGGACATTTACCGAAAATGGGGAGGGTAAAGTACACCTGCTTTTAATAACTCATTTCCCGGGGTCCTACCCCACGGCGGCGGGCGAAAACATTCTGCCTGACACCCAACAACGAATAAAAGGGGAAGAAAGGAGAACTGGAAGCTAGCAAAAGAGGTATGCTCAGAAGCTAGGCTAAGGTGGGCAGTGGGAACTTTTAGCATTTTTTTCTGGCATTTTTCCAGCACTAATCCAGAGAGGCCTGGGAATCATCTTAGAGTCTCTTCTGAGGGTGGTAAGGGGCAGCATAGCTCTGAGATATATACTAAGAATATGGACGCGGGAAAAAGTGGTCTTTATTCCAAAAGCGGATAAAAAGGATCCTTTTCTCTCTAAATCTTTCAGACCAATTTGCCTAACATCCTTCGTACTCAAAAGGGTGGAGAAAGTCGTAGACAACTATATTAGAACCAACGTTCTAAAGCGTAATCCCCTACATCAGCGTCACAACACGAAACAAATGAAATAGCACTGTGTGTTCATACACAGATACAAGACGCCCTGAGCCGCAAGGGCGTGGGAAACACCCTGGCCTTGGACCTTGGCGCAAAACCTGGATGTCTGGAATTCCTTATTAAAGCAGCCCTAGACCGGATACCGATTGTTACGCCGTTGATGGTGATGAAAATGCAGAGGCGAAGCTTCCTAAAGATGACATTGTGATCGTGATGGATGGTTTGAACGCCTAGGTGGGATCAGAAGACACCTTGCTCAGACATGTGATGAAGATTCAAAGATCCGTATTGAAGACCGTAACAGGTTCATGGATTTGCGTAACGTCCATCACCTCCTCATTGGTGGCACATTGTTCGAGCACAGAGCTTGCAATGCGGTCAATTGGTTTTCAACAGTACGAATTCCGATACCAAGCGAAATCCCGAGAAGTTCAGCGTAGTGTACTCTGTGACAAGAGAGAATTTGCAGGATCGAAAGATGCCGGAGATCGTAATGATTTCAGCAATGTATGCCGCATCGCGAATGAGCGTGAATATGGTCGCAAGTCTTTCCATGATCCTATGAAATAACGTTCACGGTCGACTTCTCATCCACGATGATGAGCAACTGAAGAGGTGGAAAGGGCACTTCACGGGAGTGCTTAACCGTACCACACCCGGTGAGGTTCCTCCTCTTGTGAATGAATTGGCTAGCCACTGTAACATACGGATACGGACTATTCCTCCAAGTGTAAGAAAAATAATTTCGGTCATCAATGCACTGAAAAGGAGTAAAGCCCCTGGATTTGACGGTCTGCTCGCAGAGTTATTTATCGCTACACCTGCATTTACCGCAGATCTGTTGCTTCCAATCGTACCAAAATTCTGGGAATCCCAGATCTTTCCTCCTCTTGGATTGACCACATCAACACCTTACGGATCATTTTGGAACAGTTCGTGGAATTTAAATGTTCGCCTCACCTTCTCTTTATCGTTTTCAATCAAGCTTTCTATAGCATGAATAGGGAGTATATCTGGAGTGCTTTACGTAGGAGTGGCATTCCGGCGAAATTAGTAGCTATTATTAGAACGACATATGATGTTACGTGCTACGCCGAGGTAAAATCTCGGAAGATTTGAGGTCCAAAGCGGAGTTCGCCATGGTTGCATTCTGCCGCCCATATTATTCTGCTTGTTATTGGCAACGTTTTTCATGCTGCCTTGACTGGATGACGCGGAGGAATTCAATGGGCGATGGCATCTTTCCTCAAACACCTCAACCACGTTGATGACGCCTGTTCGTTCTCTCATCGAAAGAAAGAGAAACAAGTAGAGTTGGACTGAAGATAAACACCACCTTCAAATTTCGTGATATTCCTTTGTCGAGAAAAAGAGTGGCGAATTTACTAGCCAGGTGGAGACGTCTATTATTTCACTGGAGAGGATGTATCTCTACGGAAAGGCAATGGATGAAAGGCCACTCAAGAATTGCGGGGAGGACCAACGGAGAATGAAGGGTACTACCATCGCCTAGCAAATCATCTCTATGAACGTCAAAAATAGCATACTGGAGATAAACGAACTCGTGGTCATTATTACACTCTTGGAAGGCAGCGGAAGATGAGCTGACGAAAAACAGATCGCTAGCAACTACGACGGCAACATATTTTTCAAGAAGACTATGGGGTAGACGTTAAATCTATCCCGCAGACTCGAACAGGCGGTTTATCTCACGAACACGTAAGAGATGGGGGAAGCGATAAAAAGGGATTACCCAGATGTGAGCAACCTCAAGTGGGATTGATCAGTTTGAGAGGAGAAAAATTGGTCATTGCCACTGTCTCTGCGAAAAGAGCGGGCCAAAATTTTCCCTTCTGCGAGTACTAGCTCATAGTCGAGGAGATTACTTCTTTGAATTCGGTAGGTGGAAGTGACTTTTTTCACCGTTTACTTCATTCCAAAGGAATCTATGTCCATTTTTTCGGAATGATTAACTGTCTTGGAAGATTAGATTCGAAACACGGAAGGAAGAGTTCTAATCGGTGAAGACTTTGACGTCAGAATCCTCAAATGGGGGGATACCCAAACCGGATTATTGAGGAACACACATTTTAGAGATGGCAGCCAGGACAGAAATTAATGTCCCAAATATGTATAGCGCTCCGACATTCTGACACCCTTGTTGCGAGGACATTATCCCTTATATAACGTTTGCTACGGAGTCTCTAGTGTCAGCGACATACCAATGGAGGATGCTGGAAGGTTTCACCGGCAATGACCATCAGTACATTATCTGTGAAGTAACAAACGGCTACTTCTAATGTCCTGACGTCCGGCAAACACCTACCGCGGATCGATAATGAAAAAATTGAGGTAGCTCTCTAAAGAACGATAAGTGAGAAAAAAGACTCAGATGCGGACAGAAGAACTACAACTGAATCGCTAGTTAATTCAACAATGAGCCTAATCACCACAGTTTGCAGTGCATCGACGCCCAAAAGAAAACTTCATTCGAAAGTAACTTGTGTTTTGGTGGACGACTGAAATTGACAGTCTAAGTTGGTATTGCCTCAGATTTCTTAGATCTGCAGAATATAAGCCTCGGCTATAAGGTATTTAGCAAAAAACTCGTGCCCATCGTTCTTTTGTCTACCTCATCCGAGCTGTCGCTGTTGATGAGAAGGGGAGTGCTTATGAATTCCCACTTTCTACACATGGCATGTTGGACAGAGAATCGGAGGGTAAATGGATCGCGCAGTTCATCAAAGAGTTATGGCCGTCCGTCGTTCAATTGAAAGTACGGTGAGGTTGACTATAACCTAATCCAGCTGCTGCGGGCATTTTCAACCTTGCCTGCACGGTGGGGAAATCACGGCCTCCCAACTGCAGATATTACAAGAATACGGTGGATGATGCCTAATAAAATCGGCTGGGCTATAAACAGTTGACAGTGGCGGACGAAATTTTACGAATATTGGACAGGAGTTGGGTGAAAGTGTGGTGTCAGGGATATTTGCCTTTGTTATTAGTGATATCATGGTCTTTGTGGCCCCACCACTAGGACAAGGGCATCCGAATTTCACCTCCCGCGGCTGAATGAACAAAGATTGGTTCATCCCTCCTGTGTAAAGTACCTGTGTGTAATCCTGGAGAAATTGGAGATTGAACATACAGTGTATAAATAAGAATACCTGTGAAGAAATGGTGTCTCGGACCGAGGATAGCTCAATGATTGTGCACAGGTGTGGTATGTCCATCTTAACCTATGGTTCTATTGTATGGTGTCAGACTCAGTCCTACCCGGCAGTATGGATGCTGGATAGCGAAGTTCTACGACCATAGTAACATCCTAGACGAAATACCTGAGTAATTCTGGGCGTTTACCATGCACTATGCGACATGCAAGGTGAATTTCACAAGAAATTTTACTGGGGACTTTCCACCTAGGGCAGAATGGAAGACCGGCGGCGAGTTGCAAAGCTCTGACACATAATCTATACCGACGAATCAAAGATGGTGTGTGCAGTGCGGAAGTTTCCTCGGATACACACATTGTGTCCGGGTCGTCGAATCTTCCAGCTTTTGTGAGTGTGTTTCAAGCGGAAGTACTGATGTTACTGGAAACCTGTCAGCGGCTGGAGCATGATCCAAGCCCCAAATATAATATAGCAATTTGGACCAATGCGCATTGATGAAGCTGCAGAGAAGAGGGAGACATTTTTTAGGCATTTTCTTCGCGCTTTCTCAGCTCCTGCCAGGCTGCGGACACTAGGTAAACCTTTCGTTAAGACCATCAGGGAGATCTCTAGCTTTGTGAATGCTATGGGCTCGTTCTGAAGCAGTACTCTGAATCCTTGCTCTTATCAATCATGGTCTTAGGAGTTTGTGGCATGAAAACGGCGCACCACAAATTTAATTGTGCTCCTCGGAGCGTGCCCTGATTCCAACCTACCTAACCTCCAGTGGTGCAAATTCTATCTGACACCAGCGATATTTAAACGGCGCATAGGGCTCTATTAACCAAGCTATCCGATGATACCTTCCTTTTGTTTGTTTTGTAGAACGCAGTATCATCGTGTGTTGAATTAGAGATCAGAAATCTATCAAAATAAATGCAAATATTATTATTTTGCCCAGGAAGGATGTGAGCAGCATATAACTGGCTATAATCAGCGGAATTACAAACGACAACAAACAAGGTTAACTGAAGATACAATTCTTTCGCTGCTATAGCGAAACCTTATATCAGCATAATTTACTTTGTTTCCTTGATTTCTATTCATTACTGATGACGGTGAGTTGACTAGCAGAAACGTTACAAAGAATTTTCAAATATGCCAAACCTACAAAAAATAGAAGAAATAAGTCCTGCAACAAAGTCCAATTTTGAAACCTTTTCAACTTTTCACGGTAAACGCCATTAAAACTTGCACATTCTTTCGTTTTGATTGGAAGGATTTCCGCAAAAACTAAACTTTACAACTCAAAGTATTAAACCATATTAAGCCAGCGTTGTAAAACATAATATTTATCCTTGCGACTTTAATTCCTACTTTTAATGAACTTTGGAAACTATTCCTTCAAATATTTTTAAGTGAAAATTTCCAAGAAAGTTCGCCACAAGTGAAACTTTCTCCAAGTACCTACGTACACATTTATGGCTTTGCAAAGTTCGTGTCTCACTTACCATTTCTCGGGATTTTTCTTCCCGGACAAGTCATGTTGTTTTCCACAAGAATTAGTAATTCTATCAACATTAGTGCAGAACGGCGTGCACCAGGACGAGAAGGTGGGGTGGAGGCAGGCAAGGACGCCGAGCTGCGACTTCAATATAAGCTCGAAGGCATCTGAATCATTTGATTCTTGTCATTAACGTAAAGTGTTAACACCCCTAAAACGCCCCGCTATTTACCTAGCGGAGGTAATTTAAATTCCAGGTGAAGTTCATTATCGACTTCGGAGCTCTCTAAAATCAAAACAATGCCAGCTCGTAAAATGCTAGACTACGCCTGATGGATGCGATTCGAGATGCCATAAGATGCGAATGAACAGGTTTGAGGGAGTCTGACGGATGTAGGGTTGGGGAGACAAGCCATCGATTCTGGAAGGATTTCAGGAGTTCTTGTCCTTGACCTAGAATCCCTATTGTGTGTCCTCGGTGTTGATTGTTGAATGTGATATCGATCGGTCATTAATCAAACGTAATCAAATCGTTGAGGGGTTGAAGGTCAAGACTGTTCTCGTATCAGTTAGATTTGATCCCAGTTCGTGTAACTCCTGTCTCTCCAATTTGACCCTGCAGAATATGTCCCAAATGAACACCGATACCAGCACATCCTTTCATCCGTCCAGAATCAAAAGCCAATCATTCTCCTCCTCTGAACAAATCACTCGACAGGTGGTAGAGCAAGTGAAGAGCTGGGTGAGAGGGAGTGACAAGAAGTTTTAATTCTTAGCTCCCGTCAGTGTTTTCGAAAAGGCAATCAAAGTGTAATTCCTTTTACCATCAAGTAATAAGTGTAGAAATTTTTATTGTTCCAGACAAGAAATGGTGTAACGGTGACTGGGTCGGGAGAGAAAAACTTATTTGCTTTCATGATGACTGCTTTGTTCCAGCAGCACAAGGAATTCCGATGGAGCCTTTCTTGCTGCCACCGCAGCGTTCGCTGTTAAGTTTCGACAACAATGAAACCTGATGCTTGTATTCGGGGGAAAATTGAAGGTTTTACAGGTTATTCCTTTTAACGGTGAGAAAAGAAAAAGGAACTGTGCTCTGTAATGACGGCCACACGATGAAGGTTCTCGTTCTTCTGAATAAGTTTGAACGTGAGAATTTTTCCGTTTCCAATTAGCTCCATAGTTTGCTTTACAGTGTTACACTTCTTTTATGAGGTCGCAGCAAAGGCGGAAGTGAGTATTTCACACACAATTCCTGCAAGTTCGTGAAAAACATTCGAAGGTTCTCAGAAAGTGTGAAGTATGGAGGATTTAATTGAGTGCCCCTTTCTTCTATATCCGGTCAAGTTGACGACAGAGAACGATATGGGAAAGTTGCCTGGTGAAATTTGGTAGTCCTCAAAGTACTGCCAATTTCCTTCCTTACATTCCTCTCGAAAGGCAAATACTTTCCCGTCGCTGTGTACTCATCATGTACGAATTGATTGTAATTGTTTCCGCAGACATCGAAATGTTGGGGTAGTTTAAAAGTGATCTCAAGGAAAACAGTAACCTCTTGTCATCAAGGATAATATTTTCAACAAAGGCGATACCATCGACTGCTGCTGCAGCCAGCAGTGTGCGATACCAACAACAAGGACGGTGATACCCGTACGTAGGAAGTGCTCATTTGAAACTTTCAACTATGTGTAGAAATCAGCATAATCCCGAAAAACTTGAACACAATTTGAATTCATTTCATAGATGACACGGACATGGGCACGGAGTGCTTCTTCCTTGCCGGGCCCCTTGTTCTTGCATTCTTGCGTTGGTAACGATGCACTTACTTGTTGATTGAAAATGTTTCAAGTTGTTTGAAGCTGGCTGGAACACCTCGGTTAAGGTGTAATCTGTTTCTTCTGATGCTTCTGGTGATGCTCCTCTGCTGGTACCTTCCATTTGGCTTTCCTGGTTTCGTCTTTCTGCCGACTCTGTTCGGGGGAAATGGGAAAATTTACACAAAAACTTTGCAGACACGATGTTTTCTTCTGTGTTTTTCCCACCCTCATACTAAACAGAAAAAGAACAGTAGCACATTGCACATTAAGGAAGGATAGTTGTTAGGAACTTGTCGAAAATTTCAATTATTCAGGAAGTTCCTTGGGATGATTTCAAAGAGAGTTTCAATACTTTGATAACTATTCTTGAGAATAATTTCTGTAGGTATTACGTTTTCATAAGGACATATTTCGTCGCGTTGCTTTTCTGTAGGGAGAAGGGTTTATTGTGGTAAATTTGTGGTAATCAGTGTTGCGAAAAGTTGTAAATATATTTGGGATGGTTCAGGTGCCTCGAGTGGTTGACGTATTTTCTTTTATGGCTGCTTTGACACAAAAGGCTAAGACTCGGTTTGTAAGGCTGTCGGAAACAAAAAGTTATTAAAATCGGGTCACTGCCGGTCTGCCATATTGCCTTTCTCCTATTTGTTGTCGCTTTTCATCATCTGTGCCCTACGGAACTATCTATAGACAGCGTGCGTCGAGTTATATTCCTAGCCGTTTACTCCTACGGTAAGGACTATTTCTCCCATACAACTTACTGCATACAACGCTTCATGGGAACAAGTATTTGCAAAATGATCGTCTTTATTCTTAAGAGTTTCGGGAAGTCCAAGGTATTCGCTTAACAAGCAAATCTCGGGCACACTAAGGACGCACTCGGAGCCTTTATATGCACTTAGACAGTCAGCACAAAAGGAGAAGCGATCCGTACGAAATAGTAAAAATAGTGAATTTTCACTATGTAAGTTATTATCCATAACTATGCCCGATTAGAAATTGCGCATAATCGAAAGCTTAGAAGAACTGACTTACACACTTTGGATAGAAGTAGCTTCCTCGGTGGTTTAAGCCCTAATGTTGGGTATCATGGTAGTTAGCACAGCTGCAACTTTCCTCTTTTCCTCACTTGCGTATGTCAAGTGTTTTTTAAAACTTATGCGATGGTAAAACATAGCGCCGAGGTATACAACCCGGCGCAAAACCTTAAAACTTTCTTCAATTTTCGGCTACTGACCAATACAAATCCAATCCTGTGCTCCGGATACTCTAGACCACGAGTTAGCTATCATTCCTGGAACAGTCAATTCGATACCATACTTGCCCTAATAATATATTTTTAATGTTTGTCGCTCAGATTCCGTCAGTATAGGCAATTTCCTGTGACTTGACTTTTTTGTGGGTACGGTAGGTCCATTCATTTACCGTTTACAACGGTACGAGGTCGAACTACCAGCTAAATACCTCCCCATCATCAAAGAATTGCCTGAAACCGTTTGACATATTACTTTAGGCTAGTTCTACCACTCTTCAGGCTGAGGAAATCTTCAATTCCTTTCACTACCGGCGATGGTTGAGCGTCAGCCTTCCAATCTAGCTGCTCTGTGTTAGAATCCCAGTTGTCATGGGTGTCAGTGTTCGTCTTGTGTTTGTCTCGCTACTATGGGCTTACCACCAACGCAGCATTAAATGTGATGGTCGTGAAACTGAAGCACCATCCGACTATGTGGATGCCCTACACTCCACCAAAGAGTGAACAGGAAACCCTAATGGGGGGGGAGGGAGAGAATTGTCTGATCAAGGAACCCTCGGAATCCAACCCCTCCTCCGGGCTAACTTCTTCCTAATAAGAAGAACACGTCTGTAATACGTAATATGATTTTATCGGCCAGTGCTCCTCAGCATCTCTCCGAAAACGTTTCCAGTAGAGAGCTTCGCTGTGTCTTCTTAAAGTTGCTGACGAATCCCATTCTACCTTCCATAACAGCAAAATGTACTGTCGTTGGCAGGCTTTAGTGTATCTGAAAACATTCTAAAGGCAGATTCTTCACTGCAGAAAACCTTCCCAAGGTGCCTTCGCCTGAGATCTGAGGAGGCCGGGTAGCTGCATGAAAAGTGCAGGGCCGTATCCTTCTCCTCCGCATATTGGCTGCACATAACTGAAACCACTACTCCAAGCTTCTCCATATCGTAGTTTAAGGAGCAGTTTGCCGTTAAAAGCCCTCCTAGGGTTTTCATGTCCCACTTCTTAAGGGACAACAAAAATGCCGCTCTGGCGACCCCAGGTTCTTTCACAAGGATTTTCGCTTGCCGGTAAGAGTTCTAATTTATCCATCCGACTGCGTGAATCCTTGCAATTTTACCCTCCAAAGTTGACTTGACAGTGCATGGCCGGATTCCAAGGGCTGATTCTGGCCCACCATTGTGGATCCAGCCCCTCGGTGGACCAGTCTGTCAGCCTCCTCATTACCCCCGGCACCCACATCAGGAATATTTAATTCAGTCGGCTAAGTTTCAGCAGTATCTGATGATAACTCCCAACTGGCTTGATATGTCGTTGCTGTTTAGTGCTGATAATGCCACCTGACTGTCGGAACAGATTCGAATGGTTCGAGCCCTCCATTTTTGTCGCAGACATTTTTCTGCTGCCAATGAACTGGCATATATCTCCGCCTGGAATATGGTCGTAGTTTTTCAGAGGGGTCTGGAAACCATATGAGCGTCGGGCATCAGAGCTAACGGATGTGTGTCAAGGAATTTCCTGATAGCCGCAAGACCGTATAATTGGCCGCCTTTCCATGCTCTAGTGGTATCGAGTATATATGCATCATCGGCTGCTTTCTGTTTCTTCTCCAGGTGAATGGGGGGTAGATTGAGGATAGCTTTAAGTGCCACATGGTACTGATTGCTCCAGTAATACTCAAGCAACCAACCCTCTGAATCTGCGTAAGCAGCTTTCTGCTGTTAGCAAAGTTCAGTCTCGGCCACAAGACGATGCATGCATACATCCAAATCAGTTTTATTATGGATGTATGCATCCAGTGTGTCAGTTTTGGTGAAAGTCCCCAGGTCTTAGCTACCTGACTATCCCACCAGCAACCCACGGTTCTTTTACGAGGTATATAAATGCTTTGGAGCTATTGATCCAACGACTGATAAATGCAGTTGTCACTTTACAATACTGGAAATTTATTTTTAAATTGTGGCACCTCATCTACGCCTTAGATGGTTTTAGGAGCGGACACTTGCAACGTGACGGTCCCTAGCCCCTAGTAGAGCTGGCATCTCGATTGTTCTCGAACCTTCTTAACATCGGGTTCGGGAATGTCAATTGTAAGAAAAGTTCCCGGCCTATCGGCTCTCTCTCCTATTTTGCTACCCAGAAGCATCCAGTTGGAAGTGTTGAGGTTATTCTGCACACCAAGTTGTTCCACAACCCCAGCACCATTCTGCTCTTCTTCTGGAACCCAGAGGAAGCACTTTTTTAACAATGGTAGCTCAGAGACCTATTTCAGGGTTAGTCACGCGTCCTTCCACACATCGCTGAGGGAAGAACAGTACTGCCTGAGCCATTCATTCGTGGTTTCGTTTGAAAAGTTTATCCCTAACATTTAACGGTATACACCTACCGACTCAAAGCAAAGCTTAATGCCTTGCGAAGCTGCAGTCCTTATAGCTAGAAGGAGTTTCCTCCTAAGCTGTTCGCACTGCTCAGTAACCGGATGGATTAGAGTCGTCATACAAGACCCATCCATCGCTGCCGGCCGAGCCCTCTTTGCTGCCTTTTGTGTCAAAGAGTTAGAATCGTCCGAGGACAGTTGCCGCTTCGGTTTCTCCTTAGCCACAGATGCCCTGAACGAACCTTTCCCATCAACCTTGACACATCCCGTGGGTTGTGATTTGCCCGAATATGGTTTGCTGTCCGTGGACAGGTGGTTACCCATGGGCAAGACTTTAGCTTCAGCCGGTGGCGTCAATTGGAGCCTCGGGTCAGGAGTGCTGATAGAAGAGACTTGCTTCGGCTCGTCCGTTAAGGACTGGGCTCGAATGAGGTTGATACCCACCTGAGTAAGTGGAGAATTTGAGTCTAGACTCAGGTTCTCCTCTCTTAGGGTTGCCCGTTCACTCGGGGTTAGATCGTCGCGATCGAGATTTAATTGTAGTTTTTGTTTTTTGTTTTTGTTTTTCATACTTTGCAGCCATGTTCGGGGCAAGAAAAGTTGATCTCTGTAGAGCTCCTTTTTGCCGAGATAAGGCTGGTTGAAACTGGTGGTCGCCTGGTATCCAGAGTTCACCGTTTACGACCACATCTTAATCCCTGTGACCTTTCAGCCTTCGGCACGGTAGTCACACCTTGGCCTGGGGTTTTGATTATAGGGTCTCATAGAAAAGGGAGCGGTATTTCAGATAACCGTTTAATATCCCTGCCACGGTCGATTTCTCGGCATTCACCGAGGCACAGAAGGACAAATTTTGGGAGCTTCCTTTTTTCGCCTCAACCTCCGAAATACTCTGCGATACTTCTAGAAAGGGATCTAGGTCATATATTCCGGCCACATTTGTCAAGGATGTATTCCATGCAGTAAACGGTCTTGCGCACTCAAGCATTCAAGCAACGATTTGGTTGGTCAGTAGCATATACTTCTAGCCCTCAATGAATGGGGATGTTAACTCCTGGGCTGCAAAGTGTATCGTGTACCCGAAGTGTAAAGTCACTAAGCACGTACAGAAATAACTATGCTCACTCCTTCGGTCTATCAAGCGCTTTCACACGATCCACATCGACATCATCGGCCCCTTACGAGACTAGCATAGCTACAAGTATTGCCTGAGGCAATATCTCTGGCGGGCATTTCTGCACAATCTTGCGCCGAAGCCCTTTGTCGAGAATGGATCACACGCTTTGGAGTTCCCGATGAAGTCATTATTGACCAGGGAGTGCAGTTCGGATCTACCCTAGTTAGGCAAACTCCTTGACTTTAAACGTCCTCGGACGACAGCGTACCACCCTCAGTCCAATGGGATGCTGGAACGCTGGCATAGAACGCTGAAGGCCGCTTTAACGGCACACAATGACTCTTCGTGTTAGTAAGTCCTGCCTTTCGTTCTACTTGGCCCATCGTGAAGCGCTTGCCGCCAGCTCCGCCGAGCTGCTATACAGAGAGAACTTGACACTCCCGAGCGACCTTGTGCTCGATACTAGGTAAGCTGTTTCTACCTCTGGGCTTTTGCACTTGCAAACTAAACTCACCCCCGCCATCCCGCCATTCTTCCCCATTCGTCCCCAGGACTGAGGTCTCGTGGAAGAGAGATGTTCTGCTAACTGTTTAGCGCTAAACGTCAGAAAATGTCATTATATTTGCAACTCACCTAAATCCTCACCCACTTCCTTCTCCTACTCTCTTAACGAACAGACGTTAGCATACCTAAATCCCGATCGAGACCTGGGAGTCACTTTTGAAAATAAGCTCCGCTTCGACACCCATTGCCTCGAAGTCACCAATTGAGCAGCAAAATTTTCAGGCTTTATACTTCGCTCCTCCTCTGCTTTTGATTCCATCCAAACCTCCTTGGTTCTCTTCAATTCCCTCGTTAGGAATACTTTGAGTCACCATCTCGAAACTGTAATTGTATTGCCCTTGAAAATGTGCTACGTAAATTCACCCGTTCCCTCTTCTTTAAAAAAAAATTGCCTCTTGTGGACTACCACTTCCGCCTCCGCTTTCTCAACCTCCCCTTCCTATAACAACGTGGACACTATTTGGATTTATGCACATTTTTTAAACTTTATTCGGGTCTGATGGACTGCTTCGCCTCTAATAACATCACCTTATAACACATGTAACGCAGACATTTTCGGTGTGCCCTTTGCAGAACTCGAAGTTACTTCCATTTCCCGATTCCTAGGCTATGCTAAAGTTACAGCTCACAACAGCTTGGTCGTTTTCTTTTACTTCTGTTCTTCAAGTAGTTTAAGCATTGGATAAGATTATTCCTTTCTCCTCCTCTTGAGGGCAATAATTAATTGGAGTTTATTTTATTTATTGTCCGTTAAATAAATAAATAAATAAATTCACCAAGACCGAGCAGGCGGCGCGAGATCTTGAGCTGCACATTAATGAAGGCAAGACGAATTACATTGTGGCAAAATGAGTATCAAGCAACAAAGGAGCGACAGCATCAAAAGGCACTCGTTTAATGAGAACAATAAAAATAAGAGACAATAACTTTCAGACCATTAATAACTTCTATTTAAGGTCGAAATTCACAACCGATAAGAGTTACGACGATGAAATCCGTGCACGGTTGTTGGCAACCAACAAAGCCTGTTTCAGCTTATAAAAATTATTTCGTCCGAAACGTCTCACCATAGAGTCAAACCTCTTTACAGGACAATGATCTTGCCAGTCCTCATGTATTTCTCGGGGCCCTGAGTTCTTAGCAAGATGAATGAATTTTATGAGCGATACTATGGCCGTCTGGTTGTGGATAAAATAAGGCTCAATGCGGTGGGTGGGTGATTTAATTCGTATGAGTGAAGATGATCCAGCTGAGAAAGTCTAAAAGGGCAATATCTCTGGTAGAAAAAGGAGAAGTTCCTCAGCTGGTACGCCAAGCTGTCCAGATCCAAACACTCGAAACTGACGGAAAACGAAGAGTCAGAAAATAAGTTTTGCCAAGCCAATCCTCCCGCGACGTTTCAAATAGTCCAGCCACGGCGTGAAATATTACAAGCGGTTGCGCGCTCGATGCACCTGAGCTACAATAAGTTGAAAAATCTGGGGAAGTTCAGCGTAGTGTGCGCCGTGACAAAACTGCATCTTCTATAAATAGATTTTGTCATCGTATACCTTATCACGAAGCCACCAATGCTTCGATGGTCCGGTCAGGGATGCAAACGCCCGACTCCTCATATAGGGTGTTGGGTATTTCAATTGGATGAAAGAGCATTTCACCACGGTTTTAAACCGCATAACATCAAATAGTGTTTCACCTCTTGAGGATGAAATGGCTAGTCACTGCAATGTGTGATTGCTCGCCAGAATAGGGGTGAAATCATGTAGCTGCCAATGCAGTCAAGCAGTGGGACTTCACGGTCTTCTCAGTTTCTTTAACTGCAACTTCTACTCATGTAGAAATACTGGGAATTCCAAATCTTTCTCAGAAAGTGAAAGAAGGCGGGGATCATGACGATATCGCAAAATGGCAGCCGCCTTGAGTGCGACAATTAAAGGAGTATTTGCGTACTGCCTGCTGTTATCATCATCATCAACGGCGCAACAACCGGTATCCGGTCTAGGCCTGCCTTAATAAGGAACTCCAGACATCCCGGTTTTGCGCCGAGGTCCACCAATTTGATATCCCTAAAAGCTGTCTGGCGTCCTGGCCCACGCCATCGCTCCATCTTAGGCAGGGTCTGCCTCGTCTTCTTTTCCTACCATAGATATTGCCCTTATAGACTTTCCGGGTGGGATCATCTTCATCCATACGGATTAAGTGACCCGCCCACCGTAACCTATTGAGCCGGATTTTATCCACAACCGGACGGTCATGGTATCGCTCATAGATTTCGTCATTGTGTAGGCTACGGAATCGTCCATCCTCATGTAGGGGGCCAAAAATTCTTCGGAGGATTCTTCTCTCGAACGCGGCCAAGAGTTCGCAATTTTTCTTGCTAAGAACCCAAGTTTCCGAGGAATACATGAGGACTGGCAAGATCATAGTCTTGTACAGTAAGAGCTTTGACCCTATGGTGAGACGTTTCGAGCGGAACAGCCTTTGTAAGCTGAAATAGGGTCTGTTGGCTGACAACAACCGTGCGCGGATTTCATCATCGTAGTTGTTATCGGTTGTGATTTTCGACCCTAGATAGGAGAAATTGTCAACGGTCTCAAAGTTGTATTCTCCTATCCTTATTCTTGTTCGTGTTTGTGTTTGACCAGTGCGGTTTGATGTTGTTGGTTGATTGGTCTTCGGTGCTGACGTTGCCACCATATATTTTGTCTTGCCTTCATTGATGTGCAGCCCAAGATCTCGCGCCGCCTGCTCGATCTGGATGAAGGCAGTTTGCACGTCTCGGGTGGTTCTTCGCATGATGTCGATATCGTCAGCATAGGCCAGTAGTTGGGTGGACTTGAAGAGGATCGTACCTCTTGCATTCACCTCAGCATCACGGATCACTTTCTCTAGGGCCAGGTTAAAGAGGACGCATGATAGCGCATCCCCTTGTCGTAGACCGTTGTTGATGTCGAATGGTCTTGAGAGTGATCCTGCTGCTTTTATCTGGCCTCGCACATTGGTCAGGGTCAGCCTAGTCAGTCTTATTAATTTCGTTGGGATACCGAATTCTCTCATGGCCGTGTACAGCTTTACCCTGGCTATGCTATCATAGGTGGCTTTAAAGTCGATGAACAGATGGTGCAACTGTTGTCCATATTCCAACAGTTTTTCCATCGCCTGCCGCAGAGAGAAAATCTGATCTGTTGCTGATTTGCCTGGAGTGAAGCCTCTTTGGTATGGGCCAATGATGTTCTGGGCTTATGGGGCTATCCGGGCTAGCAAGATAGTGGAGAATATCTTATAGATGGTACTCAGCAACGTGATACCTCTATAATTGCTGCACTGTGTGATATCTCCCTTTTTATGTATGAGACAGATTATGCCTCGTTGCCAATCGTCAGGCATTGATTCGCTGTCCCATACCTTGAGCACAAGTTGATGAACCACTTGGTGTAACTGGTCGCCTCCATATTTAACCAATTCGGCTGTAATTCCATCGGCTCCTGGCGACTTATGATTTTTTAGCCGATGAATTGCACGGACTGTTTCTCCTAAACTTGGTGGTGGCAGTATTTGTCCGTCGTCTTCAGTTGGCGGGACCTCCAACTCGCCGATGTTCTGGTTGTTCAGTAGCTCATCAAAGTACTCAACCCATCGCTCTAATATGCCCATTCTGCCGGAAATCAGATTTCCCTCTTTGTCTCGGCAGGATGAGCATCGAGGTGTATAAGGCTTCATCCTGCTGACTTGTTGGTAAAACTTCCGCGCCTGGTGCGGTTGCTCCCTGTACTTTTCTAGTTCACAGACTTGTTGGTTCTCCCAGGCTTCCTTTTTCCGTCTGTGAAGTCGCTTCTCCGCTCGACGGAGTTCGTGATAAGTCTCTGCGCGTGCCCGCGTTCTTTGAGAATGCAACATTACTCGGTATGCGGCATTCTGGTGGTCAAAGGGTAGTATAGGTCCCGGGGCGAAACGTGGATTGGTACCCACGATGGAGCATAAAACCTGGCAAATGCCTGCTGAACCAACACCAACAGCTCTACTACCAAACCCTATCTCCACCTCCACGTGGTGACCGCTGGGAGCTCTTTCTTGACGAAAAGCTGCAGACGGAGAAGGATGAAGGCGAGTCTCCCGCGCCTAAAAACGGGACAAATTGTACCAACTGGTCCTCCAGGTTGGGGGTTGGGTAGGGCTGACAACGCTACACGGAAAACAACTTGTTACGAAGCCTGCTGTCGTAAAGGTTATAATTAAACTAATTATGAAATATCTCGAAAGCTTGTTGAACAGAAAGTAGGCTAGTTTGTACTCTGGAATCCAGAAATGCTACTATCTCCACATCATGGGAAATTCCTTGAAAAACATCCGGTAGCCCTGATGCCGACCGATCATATGGTTTCCAGATTCGTCTTTGGAAAGACATACACTGTCATAATCACCGAAAGAGAAGAATAGTCGACAAATGGCCGTGATTCTTTTTAGATTACTGACCTAATAATCTTCACCGACGGGGGTGTTTTCGGAGAATCCGATTATAGAACTGGCCAGACCTCTCGGAAAAACTGCGACCATATTCCAGGCGGAGATACATGCCAAGAATGTCTGCGTCAAAAATGGAGGGGTTATCAGGCATTATCAGCACTAAATGGCAACGACATATCAAGCCATTTGGTGTGGAGTTGTCATCAGGTGTTGCTGAAACTTGGCCGACTGAACGAAACATTCCTGATGTGGGTGCCGGGGCACTCTAACATCGCCAATAATGAGGAGGCTGACAGACTGGCTCGCCGAGGGTCTGGATTCACAATGGTGGGGCCAGAATCAGTCCTTGGAATCCGACCATCTACTGTCAAGTCTACTCTGAAGGGTGATATTGCAAGGATTCACGCAGCCGAATGGAGAAATTGGACCCTTGCCGACAAGCGAAAATCCTAGTGAAAAAGCCTAGGGCCACTAGGGCGGCATTTTGGTTGTCCGTTAAGAAGTGGGACTTGAAAACCCTAGTAGGGATTCTAATGGGACACTGCTCTTTAAACTATCTTATGGAAAAGATTGGGGTAGTGTTTTCGGCTATGTGCAGTCAATGAGAAGAGGAGGAGAAGACGGCCCTGCACTTTTTACGCAGCTACCCTGCACCGTCAGATCTTAGACGAAGACACTTTGGCAAGGTCTCTATCTCTGGAGAATGTTCTCAGATTCGCTAAAGCCTGCGTACACCGTTGAATAGGCAATTTACGGAGATAGTACAATGGGCCTAACAATGGCGTGAGTTCTCGGAGCTACGGCTCACCCCAGTAAACTAAACTAACTAACTAACATCTCTACATCAACATCAGAGTGCGACTGCTCCGTGCTAATGTTCCCTTTCTGCCGCTATATGGGAGCAACACTAGGAGAGTGACCCTTCTGTAACTCATAAACACCTGTCTCCCCCCACCTCACTCCATATGACTTGCAATGCCCCCCATATATATGTATGTCTGAACTCTATTGCATGAATCAAACAATGCAAATTGTCCTTGTTACAAAGAGTTGCAATATCTCCCCAAAAACCAACCCCTACTAAGAGCGAATGATTATAAATTCCGTCTCAGTAAAGCCGGGCAATAAGTCTACTAGATTTAGCTTGCACAACCTATTTTTGTACTTTCTAAACATAGCACAGCGCGAAATTCAACCCAAAATGAGGGAGAATTTTAAGAAACTTGATCTGTTCAGCGTTAATTTTCGATTAACCCTGTACCGTTTTCGGACTTATAGTGAGAAATCTCCTATGAACCTTTGAAGAATGTGCTGCTAGCTAAGCTGGAGAAACTCTTAGTTCTTAAATCAATGAAGGTCAACTGCCAAATCAATGTATTATCGCACTAAGAAAGGAACTAAGTGTTGTAGATTGACTTGGGCGCTTAAGAAAAATGAAGACAATTAGGGCTCCTTGGGGTGAGGTTTGTCTGAACGAGGAATGATTGAAGTTGGTATTGTGTAAAGTCACATTTCTGGGTTCCTACGGGTTAACAATATCCGTTCAAAATATCACCAATAATCAACTCACCACCCACATTTGGACGGGCGCGAGTCCTTCCATTTTCTTTTCAGCACTGACTTAAGTGTACGGCACTTAAGAAAGGAGTTAACCTATTTGATGTGGATCAGATGGGCTGGTAGGGTTCAATGTAAATAATTAATGAGTTACATGGTTTATTACTTTGGCCAATATTTACGCAGAGCCAGATGTCTTTTTTAAGAAGGAAAAGAAACACGAAAGCAACAGCTTGACGTCGTCGTGTCACAGGAGCACCATTCGTGTAATACCCGCACTACGCCATCGAAAGTGGGCGCAGAATGAGAATTGGCGGCAGTAGGACATGGTATAATCCTCTTAGGATGTAATTTATGCCTAACGGGTTGAAATGTTTTTCAAACATTATCCTTGCCATGTTCATGTATGGGTGTTTGTACGTACGTTTCATTTTAGATAAATTATTTATAATATTTTTCCTGCTTCTCGCTGAGGAATCGTCAGAGAAGGTTTGTTAGCTGAAGGCAACACGTGAACTAGATAAAAGGAGACATGTGAACATACAAATGGTAAAATTCAAATCGTGCATAATTCATCTTATGTCTCTGTAATTTATTCGAATGTTTTCTGTTTTAAGTGGTTCTATCTTCTGTAGATTAAATAAGGATTTTTGGGTGCCTAAAGTCACTTCTTCAGCGCTGAATTTATACTACTTTGATTCGAAAAGAAGTTTAACACAGTATGTTAAAACTTCGAAAAGTGGTGATTATCTTCAGGTCTATAAATGTGTCATCCAAAGAGATTGCCTCTAATGATTCAAGGCAGGGCTGCCTTATATCAGCGAAAAGATGTGTTACGCCATGCAATAGACTCCCAAGGAATAGCTCTGTGGAGAGAATAAAATAGAATGGACTGAGGTGCACATCTGAAAACACTACACCGCCCTTATATTGCAATAGTAAAGCGGTATACCTTAGGGTCCTTCTAGGGTTGACACGTATTTAGCTTCACATACAAATATAGGTAAAGAGAGCAACACAGATTGACTTCATTCTAGGTCATGTACTGAATTAGTAATATCAAGCGATAGTGTCACAATGAATTTTTATTTCGATTGGAAATCTGAAACACGAAGGAGCAACAGGGCAAACTTCAAGAGCGTCGCAATGACCTATGGTTTACACTAGCAACAGATTACTTGGCCTGGTACATTGATTGATATTCCACACCAGAGGCAGCTGGAGCAGGGGTAGCTGGTCCAAGAAAAATGTACCTCGCAATAATAGGTAAGCATACCAGTATACCACAAGGGTAAACAAACGCCGTAGATAGGGGCAGTTAAGTCCTTGAGGGTTTAACGTGAGCACCTGTCTGGACGACTTAATCCCACGGTCTTCTTAAGACACGGATTGATTTTGTGACCACTATCAGAGCCCCGCTGAGACAAGCAACAACGGTACCAGTCTATACCAAGTGCATGGCTTAGCATTCATACTGGCGGATACAAGACCTACCTAAATCTCTACCGAACTAAGGATATACGGCATCCGTGTTGAAACGCAACACTACGCCGAGGCCCGAAGGTCTCTTCTCGCTTGAGCATAACCACAACCCTCATGAAACTCCCACTAGAGGGCCTACAGCAAATAACCGAGCTGTACTCACATACAACGGTAGTTCACGCGAAGTATGAGAGTCCAGGAGCTATCCCGGTTCCCATGCTACCAGTATACCCCTGGTAAGGCTTCGTGACCAATTTACTACTTCAGAAGAGTCCCCGTGCAGACTTGGGTCTAATCGCCCTGATTAGACCTTTAGAGCATTCACCTACTGCATCACGGCCCGCAAACCAAAGTGAGTACAGCTACACTATGGTTCAGACGACAGGGTTGCCGCTCCGTCTTCCTCCCCGCCACCTCAGAGCACGCGTAGATAAGGGCACCAACTTTTTTCTTAGAGGAACGATAGGGGGCAGAATATTGAGATTCTAACTGACAGCTAGGCGACTATCAAGCACTAAGGTCCAGCCAAAAGAACTATAGGCTGGTATGAAATACCTTAATAAATTGAGTACGCTGAACTGGCACTATAAGGTTAACATTTTTTAAGTTCTGAGACAATGTTCGGTACTTGTGCCAAGTAAAATAATCTACCAATCCATCCACTTAATAGCAGATGCCTCGAACTACATAGAAATTGAAAACATCCTAGAATTGCTGTAGATTATAGGGCTGATGGAAGCAGTTCTTAAACACGCAATGTAAGTCCCCTTGATATTGTTTCTATTAAACTATGGCTCTGGGCCAAGATCTGCAATTCCTCTACCTAATTACTCTTGAAGCACGGTAACATTTTACCATCCATAGAGCAAACTTCCACGACATATGTCAGAAACGAGGGCATCAACTGCGAATACTGCATTTTTCTATTTGGTGTTAATAATTCTATAGTAGTGACCTGCAGGACCATCAAGTGCACAGACTTAAGACCGCTCGAAAAATGTAAAAGTTGGCTGTGCTGCGTCCAGTTTATATGGTACAATCGCACTTAATAGCACAGTAACAACCATGTCCCCACCCTCAAAGAGGTTCCCTTTCTTTCATAGTTGTCTCCCCTCTCGGCAGCTGGAAGCATTCCCTGGTTCGCTGTGTTCCGTTCATATGGCTCTGCCATTCCATATTGCATCAGGTAAAAACGGAGGGCGCAGTTCCGAAAGGCCAAGAGTCCCCCTTCCTTATTGATTTTTCCTTCTTCTCCAAAATGAAGCAGCTTTCAGTTCCCGGCGAAAAATATTATATTGCCTGAATTGATTTTGCTTTCCTTGAAAGAAACCCCTGACAAGTGGGGAAATCCCTTACCTCCAGCCACCTTAAACTAGACGTAGAATGACATAACTCGCTGCATGCGTGAGCGTTTACGGTTTCCACCTTTTCCCCAAATTTGGTGACAGTTGCCATAACCGTTTCCAAGAAAAATGGTTGTGACAGACAGACAGACAGACAGAAGGGTAGACAGACAGGCCGTTGATGTGCTCAGTGGCTAATTTTATAAATTGTTTATTTACAAAATTTTAAATATAATTAGAAGATGGTTGATGATAGCTAACACAAAAGAGAAATGTCTGATCCGTTGCCGAAGAGTGTCGCGACAGCACACGGGCGATCTACAAACAAATGCGCTAAAGAAGAGTCGTTTAAAAACGTTAACCATTATTTTAGGCGCACCGGTAGAATATTGAGATCGCCGATAGGAAAAGGTGATGTGGGGTGGAAATTGCAACATACAAACTATAAGTACGAAAAGAATCTCAGCGGCAAACGGCATTAATGCTGCAATCGGTGAGAGGAAAGACAGTGGATCGCCTTCGAGACGGAAAAGGAACACCAGAGCCCCGTAAATGGCATAGACATAATAATAGAGAATCCCCAGAGCGAACTGCACATCAAAAGAAGGGGAAAACACAATCCGCGCAGTTAACAATCTTACCTAGTGAACGTGTACTGCACCATCTGGAGAAACGCATCGATAAATCTGCTTGGACTAAAGTATAGAAAAAAGGAAGACCGCAAATGAGATCGCGGCCAGATCCAAGGGTTGCGAAAAGAACAAGCGAACTGACCTGTGTGGAAATCTTGAGGAAGGGTAAGGCAGGCAGTTCCTTTCTGGATTTGGGAGGTCACGTGACTAGGATACGAGGCACGCAAAAAGGCGATTTACTTAAACTTAGGCCTTAGGAGAGTAAGTACCACGATCTGCACAAGAAGATCGAATCATCATTGGGCAAAAGTAACGGAGGTAAAGGTGTGCTCGGACTCAATACTGATTGAGTGCATGGACACAACACAAAAGCGGAGATCTGCGAGGCCTTAAATACTCAACTTGGGCTAGATTCGATCCTTGAGGCCAATGTGATCACACTACGTGATGGTGGTGCTCAGACGGTCGAAGCAGCGAAAAAATGCCTGGAATTTGAACACATTTCGAGAAAGCAACTACGATAGGTCTAAATTGTTCCGAAGATGCGGCGAGGAACGGCATATTGCCAAAAAGTGTAATGCGAATCCTAAATGCCTACTATGCAGAAAAACACAGGAGAATAACATCGACCATATCACAAGCAGTTACAGGTGCCCTGCGTAGAAGATTTCAACTTTTCATAAACGCTTTTCGTAAATGAAGTTCCTTCATCTGAATTTAAACCATTGTCAGGCAGCCCAGGAAATGGTGTCCCAAAGCGTGCTTGAAAATAAAATTGACGTTGCCATCATATGTCTTGTGTTTCTTCAGCCTTTGGCCCATTCACAAGCGGGGTGAATATTACAAAGATCTCCATAGTGGTGTTTTTATATCAAAAAGAAACGGAAAAGCGGTAATCTGGACCTGTTGAAACTGAGCAATCAAAGACACGAACAATAGCCCAGAAGATGGATTCTCACGAGCTAAGATAGGCGGCGTTGACATATTCAGTTGCTACGCTGCGTCAAGCCTGACACTAGATGAATTCGTACTGATGATGGAAAGATAGTATGGCATCAGTCAAGGGATTTGCTGCGGGATATCATTAACCCTTTTCGTTTCAAATGAATCGAATCTACTCACTGTCCAGATAGATTCCGTTGAAACTCCCCAGGTAACCACTGAAGAAGTTCAGGCAGCTGAAAAGAAAATTGTAGTAAATAAAACCTATTCCGAATAAAGCTCTGGAAGTGCCTGTTAAAACAGTTCAGAAATGTTTCGCTGAAACATTTACAAGAAGGGTTTTCCCGGAAAAGTATAGGAGAGAGAAGCTTGTCCTAATTCCGAAGCGAAATAAACTTTTAGGTGATATTTTGCCTTATAGACCTATATGCATATTAAACGGCAAACTTTTCCAACGGGTCATCTACAATAGACTTGTACCGTTCACAGAAAGGGAGGGTGGCCTCCCAGTAGGCAGTTCGGATTCCGAAAGACAAGATCTACTGTCAGTGCGATCAGTAAAATGACAAAAATTGCTGAAGAAGCAGTAGAGGCCAATAAATCTTGCGCAATAGTTACTCTCAACGTGCAGGACACCTTCATTACTGCAAAATCATTAACAGCATAACAATCGGTATCCAATGTAGGCCTGCCTAAATAAGCAACTCCAGACACCCCAATTCAACACCGAGGTCCACCAATTTGATATCCCTGGAAGCTGTCTGGCGTCTTGCCCTATGCGATCGCTCTATCTTAGGCAGGGTCTGCCTCGTCTTCTTTTTCTACCACAGATGTTGTCCTTATAGACTTTCCTCATCCATTCGAATTAAGTGACCCGCCCACCGCAACCCGTTGAGCCGAATTTTATCCACAACCAGGCGGTCATGGTATCGCTCATGTAGGAGGCCAAAAATTCTTCGGAGCATTCATCTCTCAAACGCGGTCAACAGTTCGCAATTTCTTTCGCTAAGAACCCACGTTTCCGTGGAATACATGAGGACTGGCAAGATCATTGTCTTGTACAGTAAGAGCTTTGACCCAATGATGAGACGTTTCGAGCGAAACAGTTTTTGTGAGCTGAAATAGGCTCTGTTGGCAGCCAATGTTTGGTAGTGGCAGCATTTGTCCGCTTCAGTTAGCGGAACTTTCAACTTGCCGATATTTTGGTCGTTGAGCAGTTCATCAAAATACTCAACCCATCGCTCGAATATGCCCATTCTTTCGGAAATCAGATTTCTCTCGGCAGAAGGAGCATCGAGGTGTATAAGGCTTGATCCTACTGACTTGTTGGTAAAACTTCCGTGCCTGGTACGGTTGCTCCCTGTACTTTTCGAGTTCACTGATCTGTTGATTAAAATAGGCTTCTTTTTCTGTCTGTCAAGTCGCTTCTGTGTTCGACGAAGTTCTTGGTAGGTCGCTGGTTGTGCCCGCGTTCTCTGAGAATACAACATTACTCGGTGTGTAGCATTCTTCCGCTCTGATGCTAGCTTACATTCATCTTCGAACTAGCCGTTCCGATTTTTCTTGCGGCTGGAGCCAAGTATGTCTGTTTAGATTACAATGATAATGTTCTTCTAGTGGTTGTGAAGATCATTTGTTGATTCTTCATCTCCAGGACATCTGCTAGCTGCGGTTATTGTGGAATCCATTTTCCTCTTATAGGTGTTATGGGAGGCTTTGTCGTAAGCGGCTTCAGCATTCACTCTCACCTGATTGTCAGAGGAGATTTTAGGTGGTAGTGTAATTCGAGACCGGAACACCATGACAACGGCATAGTGCTCTGAGTCTATATTGCCCTCCCCCCCTATATGTTCTGACATCCATCAAGGCGGAGATGTGGCGGCGTTCAATCAGCACGTGGTCAATTTGGTTGAAGCTGGTCCCGTCTGGAGAGGCAAATGTATGTTTGTGGACCGCTTTCGGCGCAAACCAGGTACTTCCAACAACCATTTCGTGCGACACCGCTAACTGAATAATCCGCTGCCCGTTATCATTGGTATCCCAATGTAAGCCGACGTATCGCCTGGATATGGGCTTCGTCCCTACTTGACTGTTGAAATCTCCAAATATGATTTCGATATCATACTTGGGATAGGCTTCGAGGCGAGGCGAGGCGAACTGCCTGGTAGAAGGTATCATTCTCCGACTCTGCAGTCTCCTCTGTAGAGGCGTGAACGTTTATGAGGCTCATATTTCTAAATTTGCCTCACAAACGCAGAGTGCATAGTCTTTCGCTTAAGCCGATAACAGCAGGTTTCATTTTTTTGGCTGACTAAGAAACCTACTCCGAGCACATGATTTACTGGATGGCCGCTATAATATATGGTGTAGTGGCTCTTCTCGAGGAAACCAGTCCCTGTCCAGCGAGTCTCCTGCAACGCTGTTATATTAGCCTTATATTAGGGCAGGGTATCCGCTAACCGCTCAACTGAATTTAGTCTGTACAGGGAGCGCACGGTCTACGAGAAAATGCGCAAATCCTTATTTCGTTGTCGTTGCCGAGTTCATCGTTTTAAATTCCATCCTGCCCGGGGCTCCTTCTATGGCTTGTTAACTTGGGTTTTCGGTGCCTTCAACCTGGAGAACCAGGTGGTAGAATTTGTCTCGTTTTTAGGTGCGGAAGACTTGCCTTCATCATTCTCCGTCTGCAGTTTTTCATCAAGAAAGAACTCCCAGCGATCACCACGCGGAGGTGGAGATGCGAGGTTCCATAGGGATCAGTCATTGTCCCTGTACTGCGGATAATAATGTATGATGGAATTTTAAAGTTGCAACCACCCAAAGGAGTGACAATCATTGGCTTCCCAGACGATATCGGAGTGACTATACTCGCAGAAGATATTGTGGAAGGCACTCACAATCGAAGAAATTTTTGAAATAAGGTCTTGGCTAGAATACGGTGGTCTGACGCTGAGCATAAAATCGAAGTAGTTTTGATTAATTTGAGACCAGCCAGCAAGTGTGATAGTAGGCATGGTCCCCATCAAGATTTGGCGAAGAGGGTTCAAGGTCTCCAATGCAATCGACAAGTCCTGTACCTATCGTCGGCAATTAGCAAGAAGTGAATCTATTTTGGAATGCAAAGAAGATGGGATGATTCTCGTAAAGGATGCTAGACACACAGGATTATTCCAGATGTCTCGAAATGAATCAAACGAAGACACCTTGAGGTCAGTTACGACGTAACCCAGTTCCTAAGCGGACACTGGGGGTACCCTGCATACCTTTATCGCTTCGGGCGCAGCAGCTCTCCATATTGTACCTCATGCGAGATGATTCCAGAAGATGGGAAGCCCGAGGTTCACCGCACACAGAGCGGAGGCGAAAATTGATGTTAGGTCGCGATCGTCACCCGAGAATATCGTGGATGAAATTTTAGCCTCTGAAAAAACTTGGAGGGCGTGGAATATTGCATGAAGGCGATCCACAATGTGCTGAAGCAGGAGGAGCTTCGGAGGAAAGTAGTAAATAATGACGCAAACGGCAATTCGTAACTGATCCTGCCCCGCGATGTAATTCCGAAATGGCAATCCCGCGGGGTAAGCGAAGGAAATAGAACTGGTTTTAGAGAGTAAAAGTCTTACATAACCGAATGGCAGGAGCCAGCGGTAGGTTCTGAACATACCCACCTTCCAATGCCAAAAAAGACAGACAGACAGTAAACTGATTTTAATAGGGTTATGTTTTACACAAAACCTTAAAAAGTTTCTTAAATGGGGGCAGCGAGTTCCGCAATCAACCATAAGGAGAATATTCAAGCAAAGTTGAATATTTTGAAAAACTAGCAAGTTTCCGCAACCTTTTGATGTGTACGTCCTGCCGACTCCGATGCGTCAAAGCAGGCATATGTTTGGTACCCTAACCCCACACACTTTGATGCTTCTAAAAACCTTAGTAAAATTTTGAAAGGAAAATAGTTAACAATCCGAAATCAGTTGTAATAAAAATAATAAAAGAATAGATAAGAAGCACATGCTATGAATGACCTTCTATTCCCGTTCATTTCTCTCCTGGAATAATCAATCAATGTCACAAACATGAACTCCCTTAGCTGTTTCTTGGTCAATCTGCGTCATTAAATCTTGGGTTAATAGTCTGTGCTATAAATTGAACAGGGTTCTATGAATTTCACCCTCTCACTAAAGACTTATATATCTATAGGGTAGGGTTGTTGAATACCCGGTATAGGCATAGGCAGGCTACTTTAAATCTGAATTGCAAGGATTAGCCATACCCTTTTTGCCACAACCCCCATGGCGTCTTAGAATCAATTTTGTAATTTTTCCAGGAACTCTTCCTTTCATTTGGAATTAGTCTACTCCAGATTCCATTATGCTGCCCTCCATTCACTAAACTTTTCATATTCCTTTTTCACAAACTGTTTATGAATAACATTAACAGCTCCCTCGATCTCTGTATCAAAGTGCACCACTCTTCCCAGAAGGATGACTCCAAATGAACATGTCTTTATCGCATGAATGCGGTATTGAAGTGGAGGACTGCAGAGGACAAAAAGGAAAAATAAAATGAAATCGCAAAGGATAATCCTTTTATCTACGACACGTTTATTATTACATCATATATAATGCGATGATGAAACTTTTAACCTACTCCATGTCGGTCCGAGTGATAGCGAGCGCACACAAAACAGCATCCGTGTCCAGTGATATATGATCTTGCATTGAGTTATTAACAATCCACTGAACCCTTCTTTTTAATATCGAGAGTGTTGACTTTTTCAGTCAGCAGAAGGGGATAGTTTCCCTTGAACTGGGTACCGGAAGTTCGGGGATATATTGAGAAATGCTTTTGTCAGATGATTGATTCGAAAAGGAAGAGGATTTTCTAATATATGAGTGTATACGTCTAATTAAGGTTGACGACAGAGATTGTTCCCAATTAAGGAATTTCTATTGTCCTTAAATTTTTTCGTTAAACTCGTTGTCCTTATACATGTATATACATAATCACGAATCTAGAGCTAATTGGCAAAGAACTATGTCCGGGCCATAGATATGCTAGAGCACTTTAGTTACACTTTAATTTGTTCAACCTATATTTAGTCGACCTACCCCCACCGAAATCTGTCAATGTTCAGTTTCAATTGGAAAAGTTAAGGGTATAGCAGGATTGCAGGAATCACAGCCCGACTTTGAACCTTTCCAACTACCATAGATACATTTGTTTCCTCTATCACCACTCTCCACTACGCTGGACTTTATCAATAACCCGACCATGAGCCCCTGCAGTGGCACTGACAACTTCAACAGGATGAACTTGTGGGACGTCCTTATTCCTTACGCTATTGATATATTATCCGAGCTTCCCATGCTCTCCTCTTTTTATTTTTCCTTTAACTTTTACATTATTCCTTGAGTGAACGGACACCACCTATTCACCAGTCAGGAATCAAAGCTGGTTAAAGAACTGCATCATTTTGCGAAGCTATCGACAATTTCTGTCTGGAGGGTACTCTCCTCTTAAGAGCAACCTTCAAATGATAAATTGCTTTGTTTTAGGGTCATCCTCTAAAGCAATTTCAAGGAATGATATGCTGGATTTCAAATGATTTTCGGATTATATTGGGGTGAAAAAGTCAAAAGAAAAAGATTTTAAATTTTTAATTTTAAAGTTCACTTTTGGTTTGTAAGAGATGTTACTGGGAGTTGAAAGCAATCCCTGTTCTTGAGGCAAAATATCCATAAAGTCTTTAGCGTGCTATTTTGCTGAAATGGACCAGTAACCAACGATTAGCAACACTTACTTTTAATATCACCAATGAGATGTCATATGTACCTTTTTATCCTTTTCTTCATCGGTTTTGTTTCGATGGAAGAACATCTTGAGAGAAGGATTGAGAAGCTGGTTGGAGCATTAATAGTCACGGTCGAAAAACGGCTATTCATTTTATAGGAAAAGAGGATTGATGGGAATTGATCCGAGAAGACGAGGTTCTCCTAGTTGATCAACACTCGATCCCC
This sequence comes from Hermetia illucens, assembly GCF_905115235.1. Classification (NCBI taxonomy): domain Eukaryota; kingdom Metazoa; phylum Arthropoda; class Insecta; order Diptera; family Stratiomyidae; genus Hermetia; species Hermetia illucens. Next base: position 149,131,487 of record NC_051850.1, read on the forward strand.
AGACACTCTTTAACTATGGCTTTGGGTGTGGCTGACACCGTCAAAGGAATTTCACTGCGTATTCGGCCAGGACGATGTGTTTTGGAGGTTGATTAGAGGATATGGTTAGATACAAATATTGTGCAATTGTGGCTTTTAAATGTACCTCTGCAGTGCCTTTCCTTAAGATGCAACTTTCTATCTGATAGGGCGAGGTGTCGTTCCAGAATATGAAACCGAAACAGGTCAGATGTCGGATTAACTAATTATATAATAGTAGAAAATTTAGACTTTTAGTGGAATGGGCTTATAAAAGTGGAGTATGATATACAGCGATTTTACGGCGACGTTTGTACAGTTCAGACCCTTATTGCCATGAGGGATGTTGGACAGGTGTTGGTCCGTAGCGACCCCAAAGCAAGTAACTTGGTTAACGGGTATCGGAGACCATTTCCTATCTCATTTACATTTTTAAGGATGATTTCTTGGCATTTTTGTGGCTTGCAGCATAGAAATTCAAACGAACCCCGCTGGGTACTATGCCCTTATGGTGGTGCAAATATGAAATCATCGGAATACCATGCATCTTCTTTGGGTTTGGTTGTCGGAGCGGATTTCCAGATATCCACAGTTAAAATTTAGAAAGTGGTTGCGGAGAGAGCTAAACATCGTTAGATTTCAACTGCATTGATTTAGGACAGTTGTAGTTGAACCTTTTCTTGGGATAGCCGCCCACCCAGAAAGCGAAAAATTAGCTTGCAGAAGTAATGATGGAAGTAAAGGATGCTGCCCAGCTTATAAACGAGAACGTATTACCAAACGGATTCGTTGTAAGTGTCGGTTTCAAGACTATGAAGGCATGCTCCAATGAGTGTCCCCTTCCTACGAAGTGGTCATTTATCATTGATTTTATGGTCCGGTTGGTTGAAAAGACGGAGATAGATGGACGGCATTTTCAGCTTTCCTCTGAGAGCTTAGCTCGAAAGGAAATGAACATTCAGCAAGCAATGGTGCAATAATGTTGACAGGAAGGATCTGGCGGCTACGGGGTATATTTACAATCGATTCGAGGTCTGTCTGTCTGTCTGTTTACCTGTTTGTCTGTCGGATTCATTCGAAAAAGACTGAACCGGTTGTCACGAAATGTGGTGAGAACGTGTGGTCTGAGAATCTCGTTACATATAGTAAGTGGCGTCATTTTGTGTTGGGTTAAATGGGAGGCTCCCCATACATACGAAAGAGTGTCAAATGGAAGGGCTCAATTAGTACTTTTAGAAACTGGTTCTATGTTTCATATCGAATGAAACGTAGGGGAGTGCGGCTCAATATATAATAATAATCGTTGGCGCAACAATCCATATTGGATCAGGGCCTTGAAGTGTGTTAGAGCACTTCATTCAAGACCGTAACGGTACACTAGGAGGCAATGTGGTCAGCATTGCGCTCGCCCGAGATTTATTACCCTGATTTGACTCAGGTACTCATTCACAGCTGAGTCGACTGGTATCCGACGTCAAATCACGATGCAAATTCCACTGCCACCAGTGAGATTTGAACCGCGACCTTCCGTATGACAGCCTAGTTCTCTAACCACTGAGCTATCCGGACACTCAATATATGATCTTCAAAAAGTGTAACAGGTCTCGTTCTCAGAACCTATCTAACCGAAAAATCTGAAAAATTCACAGTGGTGTATCTAAATGAAATCTAGGCCTCAAAATACATCCCGTTATTACATCTGCATAAAAAAAGTTGATAATAGTATATTACCATATTTCAGAAATCTAGCCGGAAACTTCCCTTAAGGCCATGTTAGAAGTAGAAATCAGGCAGTGGTATAAGGGATAACATAAGACATAACTTTGAGAAGTTAGAAGGAAATCCAATTATTACCAGCAAATTTATAGAAAATGAAACTTTTATATTTTATGTGAATTTCTAAGACATTCTAAGACGTATATGACGTCATCAGAACATATGAAGCTCATATGAATGGGGGTCGCAGAGAAACATTTCGTTTTACTTTTTTATCATTTATATATCAATATCAATTACTCGAGGTAGACATAGGTATGTATTTATGTGTATATACTAATAAAGCTTTCAAGGCTATGCCAGAAGCGATCTTAGGATGATTTCTAGGCTTTTCTGAAGTAGTGCTGGAAAAATCCCATCAACTCCGGGTGATTTCACTGCCCATCTTATCCTAGCTTCCGACCATACCTCTATTGCTAGTTCCCCGAACTGAAGACGAAGTTTGTTGTTGGGGTGTTAGGCAGCATGTTGTCTCCTTCCGTCGTGGGGAAGAATCCCGGGAAAGAAGTTCTGAAAAGCATATGTATTCTGTCCTTTTGATAAATATCCCATCTTGCTTCTTCAAACAGCTGCTGCTTGCTATTTGGCTATTGTAATCCTGAAGTGTACCGCTAGGGTCTTGAATGTAGTACTTTAACACACTTCAAGAGCAATGTGGATTGTTGCGCCAACGATTATTATTATTATTTGGCTATAGCTTAATATAGCTTGATTGACTCTGCGGTTTGTTGTATCCCTTCAAAAAATTCCCAGAAGCTGTTCCTTTTGTTTCCTTGATCGCGTTGCTACACGCGGTCCGTGGATTTATGTACCTCAGCCAGTCTCGAATTTCTCGGTTGAAGAGTTTTCGGGCCTCCATTTCTCTGATGAGTCCTGGTTATAAATGATGGAGTGTTCCCTGTATTATATCTTTGTAACTTATTGCGAAGAATAAATGCAAGAAGGTGCTCGCCTCTTCCACTAATGTTACTGCTTTCCAAGACTTCATGATAGACGTTAGCATCGTAGAATAACCGCGCCTGCCTCTAATCAAACTTCACCAATTTCGCAACTAGCTCTGGAGGGATTCGGTTGTCGGCTGCTGGAAAGTAGTCTAATGTCATGATTACCTCTGCAGTTCTCCACCCCCCCCCCCCGAAAGAGTTCTAAATTACTTGCATGCTTCATCCATACAGACCAGGACCTCACTAGTTTCCCATCTGATGTCTCCTCCGAAGCATCCTTCCTCAGCTGTTCCTTGTTTACATGCGCATCTGTGTTGCCAAATCATTGGTTGAAATGACAATTTTGACGTATCATTGCCTCCGGGGATTAGTCATCTACCCCGTTTGTGAGAAGTTTATTTTCATAGTCTACTTTACGTAGGTTTATTTTCATCCTCTACCTTGCATAATGGCGTATAGAGATAATCACTTTCAGCAATTAGGGGGCCCATAAAATCCTCTGTCTCTAGCGTTGCACAGTGTGAGCCCCTGGTATACATCATGTTGACAATTCTGCTCTTTTCAGCCTTGCAATGTAGGGAGTATAGTCCTCGGCCACTCCGCAGTGTCTTCCGTCCTACTGGACCTCCTGACTCCTGTCTTCATCTCAGACCTAAATGAGATTACTCCCCTCCCCCCCTTGGGTTCTGATTGGGGTTTCTTGGAAGCATTCTCCTCATGTGGGCGATAAAGATGGCTTAGATCTGTCCTGAACCTTCCTTTAGATGAAACAGGTGTTATTCAGCACCTACGCCACTGAGGCCTGTCTCTCTCTTGGCGTCTGATATACTGATCTCGGACGTGCTTTTACTTGCCCTTGCTTTTCGGGCAGCGGCGTTTTAGGTTGTGGTCCCCACAGTTGTTCAATGTTGACTTTGGTTCCACTGGATGACGCCCCAAATTCTCCTTTTTTGGGTTGCAATCCCCTAGCTCTCAGTGTTGCAGAGATATGCCCCCGCTTAGTGCGGGGTCGTGCTTGTTTGTTATTGTTTTTATTGTTGTGTTTAATTTGCTCATTCATTTGGTTCCCACAGGTATGGGAGTTACTATGTTAAGGCCGACTTACTCACTGAGACGATTAGGTATCAATGAGACTACGTTTGAACACAGTTAGTTACCTCCGATTGCAAACTATCCAGTGGGCACGGTTCGCATGACATCCTGGATTAGGGGAGGGGTTTTTCCGACTCCCCAGTCTAGATCTACAGTGTTTTGTTAATAGTAGGGTCACCTCGTAAAAGGTGTGACTATCACCACATGCTAACGATCTTGGGAAACGATAAGCTTGGATCCTGGAGAGCTACATATCATCTCAGAGGGAGAGGCAAGTTGCCTCCAAGGGAGCTATATTTCACCCCAATCTATCTAGCAGTCCATGCAGAATAAAGGAGGAAGAGAGGTAAACTACAGTTTAAATTATTAACCATTTATCAAAAAATTACTGGTACAGATGTGAGGGATAAAAACAGAAGGAATATACACAGGAAATAACAGATTGACTTGAGTTTGATGGCGATATACTTAACTTTCGTACTCTCATGGAAAATAATAAAATAGGTTCGCCACAAAAGAGAGATGATCAGGACACCTTGGTCAGGTAGGTTTTAGAAATGCACATCATATTGTACTCGAAAGTCAATGTAGATTGAAGTAGAACAACTTAGCGTTTCGACCCTTGACATTTTAGTAGAAAACATTTAAACTAGTAAACGATTCATTTAGGTTTGTCATCGAGGAGGAAGCACAAAAATTTTCCCGCAATTTCTTCTTGTGGTAAGGTTTGATGAGAATATATGATTGTTTTGCGAATCCGTAGTAAATATGCTTGAAGTTTAAAAGGACCTGAGTAATATTTCGATAAAAGCTCATGTTAGGCCTATCTGCGACATTTACAACTTTCTAACCTAGTGCTAAAAATAGTACTGAAAACCAGTGACACGTCGGAACAAAAGCTTCCGTAATTATCTGTTTGCAGATATTTGCTCCCCTAGAGCGATCTCTAAGGTGTTGTGTAAACACAAAACCTTATTAAAATCGGTTTACTGGCTGTCTGTCTATCTGAGGTAGAAATCTTCACAAAACGCTGGTCTGGACACACCAGCGTGTGGGATTTTTATCCACTAAAAGCACCCCCGACTCCCTCCCTGCCCCGCGGAACAACCATAAGGTATCACGGGGCGGAGTCAGCTCACTCTAGCTTAATCCCATTTCTTCTATACGCGGCGCACGTGACCGCGTTTTTCTCCTCTTTCCTCCTTTTCGCAGTTTATTTTGGATAGATGCGATCATGCATTGATCGCATCCCAAATCTCTTGATGTGCTAGCATTTGCGGCACCAGATTAGCATAGTAGCGAGATAGGCGGGAATACCAACCTTCGCTAAAGATTTCCATATTAGATTCCAATTGACCGAATTGAATGCATTTTTCACATCTGGGGTTACTACCACGCAATATATACTGGTACCACCGTGAATTGCGTGCGTGAATTGCATCTTCGTCCAAGCCAGTAACCAATTTGATGGCATCAATGGTTGATCTGGCTTTACGGAACCCATGTCGATCTGAAAGGCCGCCTTGGCTCTCAACAACCGGTAGTAATAGATTATAGATTACCCGCTCTAGCATTTTCCCCACCGTGTCCAGAAGACATATGGGTCGGTATGAGGATGGTTCACGTGGAGGTTTATCTGACTTAGCCAGAAGTACCAACTTCTGCCACTTCCATGCCGCTGGAAATATCCCCTGGGACATGCACGCTTCGAAAAACTCAGCGTACATGTCCGGTCTGGATTTCATGGCAAGCGTAAGGGTCTTATTCGGTACTCCGTCCAGGCCCGGCGCTTTATTGTCTCCTATTCTACCACATATATCCAACAGCTCGTCTCTGGTGACTGGTGGAATTGCCGTCACATTCAAAGGTAGTTGGAATGTGTCGGTACCCTCCTCTTGCTGGGGGAATAACTCCTGGATGATTTTTAGCAAGAGGGTGGGACACGTGATCTGCGGAGATGAACGGCCTCTAAATCGTCCCATCACGATTCTGTAGCCCCCCCTTCCCCTCTTTTTGACCTGATCGACTCTACCTACCGCCCTCTGAGCCGCTCTTTTGGCTCGGTGGCAGGCTGATTGAAAGCCGGTCAGATTATCATTCCATCAATAGTCTGGTCTTCTACTGGGCAATGAACACCTTCTAGACATGGACGCATTACATGCTTTGGCAATGCATTGAACCAGATGGACGGCTCTTTCCGTAGAGGCGCCTGCTTTATCAGGCTGATTTAACCACACCTCTATGAAGGTCTGCTCATCCAAAGATTTTGCAGACCAGTCTGAAATCTTTTGCGGTTTCGGGCATGATAGCTCTTTGCCCTGTAGCTCGACACATGTCTTAAAGAAGATTGCCTGGTAATCGCTGTGGGTGTAGCGTTCATTGACGCACCAGTACATACCTCGCGTCAGCGCAAGGCTGACAAAGGTCAGGTCTACAACCGAGCCTGACCCTCCTTTCTGTCTGTCTGTCTGTCTGTCCGTCACACGCATTTTTCTCGGATACGGTTATAGCGATTGAGACCAAATTTGGTACAAAGGTGGGAGCTGTGAACGCTCACGCATACAGTGTCTTGTTACGTCGAATTTGAGGGGGGTCCCCATACATGCAAAAGGGGGGTGCAAAATTTTTTTTCATCAAATATAGTTGTGGGGTATCAAATTAAAGGAATCAGTTAGTACTTTTCAAAGCCCGTCTTACTTTTGACACCTGTCGGAGAGGTGGAGAGTGGGGGGGTTGAAAGTTATCATTTCTTTAAGGGGACCATTCTCAGAAACTATCTAACCGAAAAATCTGAAAAAAAGTCAGGAGGCTGCCACTATATGGTGCCTGGGCTCCGAAATACCTTCCATACCACTTAAACTGCGCTTTAGATCGAAAGTATGAAAGAAGCATGCTATTTCCGAAATTTTAGTATCTTCTCTTCCCTTTACTCGAAATAAAAATCACAATTCATGACAGCAACCTAATCCGTAGAGCTAATACAATGTTTTCAGATTAATTTATTGAAAATCCTTCCAGATATACACCCATTCGTGTCTGTCTTTTCATATAACATTAAACATATTTCTGAGTCATAAAACTGTTCCTTCTTTTACGATCCTGTTCTTTTAAAACAGTCTTGCAGCGCATTTCTGCACATAAATCCTATTCATGCACTTCTATTAGTTTTCCGGCAATAAACCTTAAACATGTATGTAATGCACATTACATACATAGTTGTTGTGTTATTGTTGCTATTGCAACTTTAATAAATAATTCCGTGATTTCAGTTCGCCATTACTGCACCCATCGTGGGTAGCGGAGTAGAAGCAACAGATTGGTTTGCTAAAGTGAACTAAGGGCCTGTTTTGCTCTGTAAGGACATAAGGTATTCTGAGCGGAACGTTCAAGCGAATAGTATTGGCAGCACTTAGCGGTTAACGTAAGAGGGTACTTAGAGGATAGCAGAGATATTTCCGGTAAGTCAAAATTGAGATAAAAATGTGTTTTCAGAGATATTGATGAAAAGTTACGTTCAAACACCCATTTTTAGGTACAGAAATCCTTTATAGTGTATTAAAGGAACTAAATTCGAGAGACTACAATTTTTTAGTTTGAATTGGTTCATATCCTTTTTCACGTAGTGTACCAGTAACTATAGGAAAATTTTGTGATCTTGGAAACGGAATTCGCACAGAGATTCTCTGCGTCCCACACTGATTCAAGAATCTGGGATTTCGGGATTTTCGTTTACAAACCAACTGGAGCTCATGTCCTGCAGGAATCTAAGCGCAATTCTGAACCCATCAAGTCATAGAGTGTATATGTAGGAGCAGTTTGATGTGTTGTAGAAATAGAAAACGAAAAGGAGTTCGACAATTTGTTGAATTCGAAACATACGGGACACGGCTCTCGTCCTTTTGTTCAGCTGTTTTGTCTTATTGTGCTTAGACGAAGCAAAGATTTTGCAACATATAAAGTATGCAACATATTTCGCCCGCAAGTGGCATACATACAGCTGCTTCCCTTGAAAGTACAAGCGTAGGTACATATACTTCCCTGTACACTGGTGCTGAGCACTGCAAAAGGATTTGTACTTTGAAGAAAGATGTTGTATCCTTCATCTTGAAGATCTTTTTTCCTCTGCACTGCATATGCTTGCAGACTGCAATTTAAACTCTAACCCTTATCCTGGCAAGAAGAAGATGATGGACAAAAAGGAGCTTGTGGAAATTAAATATAACGATCTGCTTTTACTCAAAAGGAATTTCCGCTCCGTCCAGGTCAAAGAGGGTACGGTGTCTAAGTCGGTGAACACTTTTTCCTTTTTAATTTGAGCTCGTTTCATCCTTCATAGGGTTGGTTAAACAGATATATCTAGGGAAATGGTCTACCTGGGGCGTAGGTGCTTTTATAATTTCGCTTATATCGCTCTAGCGTGTTGGAAAGGCTTCAAAAGTGTTATTAAATCGAGAGGCTATTCAGGGAGCAAAATTGTGAGGAATGTAAGCAAGAGCAATAAAAATTGCAGGCGGTAAGGTGATAAAAGTACTATTCTGAAAAACTCATAAATTTTCAAATCTTGTCAGGAATTGAGAATAGTAAAAGATACGATCCTGAAATTATAATACAAAGCGTAACCGAATTGCAAGGAATGGGTTTGCAATAAGATGCGAAAGATACGTTCTTTGTGGAAAAAGAGTTTAAAAAATTACTTTGGTGAGCACGAAATGTTAAATTTCGTCATAAAATAGATTATCTGGGCAAATAAATATAATTCCTTTTTTGACTGCTACTGCAAGCCCCTCATAGCATTAGAAAGAATAAAAGGGAAACATGATCCAGATAGTAAAGGAGTTGCCTTAAATAGTTCTTTGGTCTGACCGAAAGGTGAGGAAAATTTAGCAATTTTAAGATTTTGTAACATGAACATCTGTTAAGTATCTCCTTTTATCGAGAAATAAACTAAGGAATGTTAACAAGGCAATTTATTGAATGTAACGGAATTTTCTTATGTTTCAATACACATAGCGAAAATCAAACATTCTTTTATTAGTTTGTAGAAGATTTTATATTTTTCCAAATAGTATTAAATCAAGTCATTGGATGATACTAATAGTTGTTGGATAGTACTAATTGATAATATAGAATAGACGAGTGTTAAGCACTTGAAAACGCTGTTCTAACTTGGTAGCGAAGTTAGACCTGCACATTTGCTTCTTATTGAGGTTCCAGCCATACACCATTCGCGTAGGGATCGCGGAAAGGTCTTCCTTCAAATCTATACTGATTATTACCGTTCTGTTAAGGGGAAATCGCACCGGGTCCTAAAATAACTATTCTGCTCTTTTTACTGGTTATAGTGTACCTATCAATCATAGTATCTCAAACAAGCCTAGAACCGGAATTGTAGTATATTACCTACTTCCAAATCTTTCAATTTTGCAGCTCGTATTAAGTGTTCTCCCAGATGCTTCGACCTACTTTGCACAAGTACTGGACACTATCACAGAACGTGTATTGTTTCATCACACTCCGCACAGAACCTGTAGGCAGTATCCGTAGATGTCCCTAGCTTCCCTAGGTGATGATTTAGCCGGCATTGACCAGTGCGAATTTCCACTATGAGTCGGAGGTTCTTCTTGGTGAGGTTTAAGTAATGCTTTGAACGCTTGGGTTCGTATCCCCCAACAAACACCCTGTTGGAACCGGAATTTGCCAAATCAGAGGAGAATGAGATGGGTGCTCCTCAACCGAGGTCTAAATTTTGATTCAGCCGCTAGTTAGAATCGGTGCAAAAAAGCTCGGAAAGCTCTAAAGATGAGCATAAGACTGGCTAAACGATCACAATGGTGACGCTTTGCGAATAAGCCGATTCTCTCGAGGTAACCTCAAGGTGAGGAGGATCCTTGTCAAAGAACGTAGCTTGTAGTTTGGTTATCTACGTTTACAGATCGGAAAGTACACACAAAGCGATTAAGAAACTGTAAGATTTGCTTCAAGTGTTCTTCTCAGGCAGCAACAAAAATCTTATTTGACCTTCAATCCAAAGAGTGGATTCTGGCATGCAACGCGGTATCTATCACTCATATGAGCGAAATGGACATTTAATTCTTTCTATAGATGAGGGTCCGGATGGACTGCTCTAGTAATGGAGAAAATACATGTCCGGTATATTCTGAGCATATACCGTGCTTCCCTTGAACAAGCTTACATTTCACCTAACTACTGTCATGTGAAGATATTTATTCCCACACGACCGCAAAAGCTTCCGACCCATCAGTGTAAACCCTTTTCTACTAAAAAGACTGGAAAGGCTAGTAGATTGGAAAGGCTAGAACTTCACAAGGGATACATATATACATACATCCCTAGGTGTTACACTGTGTAACATACCTATTAGAAAGGCTCATTAGCCATAAGCTCATGGCAGAAAATGAGAAGGGGATACGACATAATGGTTGAACAGAGGTCTCTTGAGGCATAGGTCTTTATCTCTTCTCTTATGACTTTTTGAGACGGACACCTTGCTATGGCTCTTCGAAGGCACAAAGGTCTTCACACAAGTATTGCGGACAATCGAGTTGTAATATTTGTTGGCAAGTTTGCGCCTTATGACCGCTTGAATGCAACCCTGCATGTAATCCACATTTGGTCACTGCGCAACGGTGAACGCTAGGAAGACTGGTCACAGGAAACGTTAATTGGGACAATTATACGCTACCAAACTTATCAGGGGCGGAAATCTAGCTGGTACAAACAGTCAAATATTTGGCAGTACATTTCGGCTCCAGGCTATCGTGGTAATATCCCTATTTTAGCTTGCGTCTCACCATCGGGTCAAAGCTCGTATTGTTTCAGACAATGTTTTTGCCGATTTCTGCGCCGTCGATGATGATTATGATGATTTGTCCCTTGGTTGGGGGATAGTGCGTCAACTATACTTACGCGCTATTGATTACCTTTACCTGAATTGCTTTCGCGAAAAGCACGTGAAGCGAAGATATAAATTCCGCGCCCTGTTTCAAAATTATCTATAATGTGTTGATGTAGTTAGTGAAGGAGGACCCGGAGCGGAAACTAGGTTGCTCTCCGTCGACCAAGTTTTCGAGATGCATTCCAAGATTATTTTATCTTTACAACGGCCTCCATACTCAAAATGGATACCCTTCGTTATAGCCTTTATGATTATTCCCTTCTTCCACTCTCTAGGAACGGTCTTGCGTTGGAAACCGTCAAGCTCAGCAGCAACGGAGTAACCGTTCAAGTGTACTGATGGCCGAAATGATTTCTCTCATGTCAGTCCGAATCCGCATATTACGCTAACTAACCATTGCATCTACAAAAGGAAGAACCTCACCGGATGTGATACGGCTAAGGAACGTGGTGAAATGTTCTTTCTACCTCTTCAATTGGTCATAATCGTGGATAAGCAGTCGATCGTTAACATCCATCTTAAGACCATGGAAAGATTTGCGACCACAAGCAAATTCTATCATGATGCGGTATACATATCAGAAATCATTGTGTTCTGCACACAATGGCGTGCACTATTCTCTACTTCTCGGAATTTCACTCGTTATCAAAGTTTGAGTGCGTCACGCCCGCTATCACTCGCAGCTGTCAACAGAGCCTTCAACCCCAGGCTTTTTCATTTGGCTTTTCAGCTGAATTAAATTCACATGAACACAATCAGCTTCTTTCTGCTTCTGGGTATCATTTCTTATTACTTTTTAATATTTCGATGCCATTTCCTCGTTCTGGAGCTTCTCAATATCGAACCTGATAGCTGGTGGAACCTTGTCCTCCCATTATTTGCTGACCGTCATCGACATGTTACTCTGACGAGTTAAAGGTCGTTGAGGTTCGTTTGCCAATGAGAACTGAATCAACTGGTTCAAAGTTGATCCTGCGCCGAAGGAAATAAATCAATGAGATTACCATGTTTCCGGCGCAAAAAAAAAAATTCTATGAGCGTGTACCACACTTACAGTCCTTTTTCCGATGCTGTAGTGTTGTTGAATTTCCAATTTGATCCAAGACTTCGAAGGCTGTCAACCTGTTGGACAGCCCCCAATCTGGAGTGGCAGTTATTTCATCTGTGCTTAGCAGTGCAGAGAACTAGTTGTTCACTTTAGCTTACTATTGGCATTGGTATCAGCATAGCGATTAGCGTAGGATACATCAGCGTCCTTTACCCTAGTACCCTAGTATTTTTTGAGGATTGGGGCTAAAAATACATAAATCTCCCTGAGACATATATTAGCATTTAAAGAATCCAAAAAGCAAATCTTGAAGATCCACTACAATCCAAATACCCTACACTCTTTTATTTATGTACCACCATTAGACATCAGTTTCCAAACTACGAACTTTCATTATTTTATATGGTCGTCTTACCAATTTGCGTCATATGGTTCAGAATCTTCATCGAATTTTTATCTATGACCTATCTGTAAATCTCGTTTGTATGCCAACACAGAATCCTTTATTAAAAACTGTCAGGACAATTTAATAGCCGAATCGATTCTAGATTGAAATGTTACAGTAATACAGAATGCAGGAGTTTTTTTTGTGATGTCTCCATAAATAAATACAAAGATACCATTGATTCAATTTTCGGGTTGAAGTTCTGATTGAGGCAAAATAATAAGGATCGATTTCCCACCATTTATTTATCGATTGACATTATATAATAATTCGATACTACGGACAGTTGGTGATCCCCCCGACAAAAGGCATTGGAACGCGGACGCTTATTTTTAACTATTCTGACTCTCCAAATTCTCCGTTTGGATAAAGTTATGTCTCGAGATAAAGCTAGCTTTTAGGTCATAGCTAGGAAACATATGGAATGTCAATGGTATAGGTACGGCAGTATTTACGGACTACTCTGCTCTTAATTAATGAAGCTTTCAAAGTATGGCTTTGTCAAGTCCTTCTAAAGTTCTATCTTGAACCACATATTTCTATAATTTTTATAATTCGAACGTGGCAGAACTAATAATCCTCGGTGTTTTGGAACTGTACCAATTGTCCATGTATCAAGTTGCAGCTAATCCTTAAAGCTTAACTTTGCATAATGCATTACCTGCTGCTCTCCATTGTTATCTGGTAATCGTCTGAGACACGATATTCTTCTATGATATGTAGTAGATCAAAGCACTAATGTTTTCAGCATTTTTGGCACACCGGTTACCAGGTTACCAATGATTATGTGAGTGATATTCATCAGGGTGCCGTCTCTTACTTTCTTTGAGGTCATACAAACAGTTGACTTACTAACAGACACAATATTAGAAAACCAGGACCTCCATTACACGGTTTTAGAAACACACTTTTAATAACATTAGATACGAGTCTGTATGTCAAGCCCATCAGAAATAAAATCCTTCCCCCCTCTCCCAATAAATCACCCTTTAAAGAAAAAAGAATGCTGCCCACAAATTATCCGCCGTTAATTCTTTTCCAATTTCGATGATACCAGGGTGTCATCCACTGTCACCAAGAAGTGCCGGCTATTTTCCTATATTTGTCACTTACTCAGAAAATTATCTGGAAAATTGGTAATTACGTGAACGATATCCTAAATTGCATTTCAATTAATCTTCCGACCTTAGACAGTTCTCTTTTTTCCTCTTTCAAATGACATCTCATCCATACTGAGTCTAATAGGTCAGAGATACTTTATCCTCATTATCCTTGGAGACAAGTGAGAAAAGAAAGCAGATCAAAATCGCATTCAGTCCAACGGTAGAGCTCGTCTAAAACGTTGGAGTGGTAGCTTGCCGGGCAGGAGCAGTTTGAAAAATTATTTTTTCATTACAATTGTAAGGAGCTGAGGAAAGGACCGAAATCCTTACCTACCAGGGTACACGCGCCAATATTCGGTACTCTGTAGTTCGCACGAGTATCGAGTGTAAATACTTAATTCGACAGGAAAACATCTCGCAATCCTATTCATTTGTCAACAGTTGCAAAGCCCCGAATTAGAATTTTGCATTAAAATATAATTAGTTGTCAAGTGGATTTCCAAATGGTCGTTTATCACTTGTTTGTGTTACAGATGGATTATTGCCAAGGAAGTGCCGTTCAACGGTATTTGCATATCGATAAAACCGATAATTAAAGATTAATGAGTTTCCGTATTAATTCAGAGTAGCTGGAGTTTAATGTGTAAATGATTATTCAGATGGACTGACGGGAGGACTTAAGGATTTTATGGAAAATTCCGAAAGGGATTTGCATTCAATATTCAAAAAGTTGCTTTAAATTATCACTACTTCTAAAGGAAGGAATATGGGGTTATATTTGCTGCTGCAGGATACAGTCTGGATGCATTTGGAACAGACCATACTGAAGCGAAATAGTTGTCCACAGATAGTCATGCATTCCCCTTTAATTTCAAACTACAGATAACTACAGATACTAACAGATAACTGTCTAAATCGTAAATTAGCAGTCACAACAAATAATGGGGTAACTGCCAGAAACTCAGCCCGGGAAGAAGTTAACGTATATCATTCTTCTACTGCGGAAAAAAAGTAAAGGAAAGGAAAGGAAGAAGGGGCTTATGATTAAATATAGAACATGCAAATCGATACCGTCCTAATTCGTATTTTACGCCAGTCAATCCGATAAGTCTCCTTATCTCCCCGCTATATTTTTAAGGTTTTGGGTAAAACAAAGCGTTATTCAAATCGTCTTACTGTCTGTCTGTCACACGTACTTTTCTCAGAAACGATTAAATCTATTAATACAAAATTTAGTTAGACGGTTGAAACTGTCAACCCTCAGGCATGCAGTGAACCACATTGTTCTACGTTGAGTTCAGGCGCGGGGAGGTTCCACACATTCAAAAGGAAAGTGTACTTTTTTCGCCAAATATAGTCATGTGGGGTATCAAAAAAAAGGTGCCGGGCTTTCAAGAGCTAGCTTCAGTTCTGATATTTGATTCGAAAAGTTTGAGTGCGGTCGCTTGATAGTGATCATACCTTTCACGGACCCATTCTACGAAGCTGGTGGTCAAAGGGTAGAATAGGTCTCAGGGCGAAATGTGGATTGGTACCCACGATGGAGCATAAAACCTGGGAAATGCCTGCTGAACCAACACCAACAGTTCTACTACCAAACCCTATCTCCACCTCCACGTGGTGACCGCTGGGAGCTCTTTATTAACGAAAAGCCGCAGATAGAGAAGAAAGAAGGCAAGTCTCCCGCGCCTAAAAACGGAACAAATTGTACCAACTGGTCCTCCAGGGGTAGTGCTGACAACCCTACACGGAAAGCAACTTGTTACACAACGACGAACTCGCAACGACAACGCAATAACGATTTGCGTATTTTTTCATGGAACGTGCGCTCCCTGTACAGAGATGAAGCTGATGAGCAGCTAGCCCAATATAGGGCTGATGTAACAGCGTTACAGGAGATGCGTTGGACAGGGACCGGTTTCCAGGAGAAGAGCCACTACACCATATAAATAGTGGCCATCCAGTAAACCATGTGCTCGGAGTAGGTTTCTAAGTCACCCAAAAAATGAAACCTTCTATTATCGGTTTTGAAAACATAAGCGAACGGCTAAGCATTCTGCGATTCCGAGGCAAGTTTAGAAGTATAAGCCTCATTAACATTCATGCCCCTACAGAGGAGACTGCAGAGTCGGAGAAGAATACCTTCTACGAGGCAGTAACACGAACCCTCGAAGCCTGTCCAGACATGGTGTCAAAATCACAGTTGGGGTTGGGGAACAGCCAAGTAGGGAAAGAGCCCGTTATCAGGCGATACGTTGGCTCCCATAGCTTACACCAAAATACAAATGATAACGGACTGCTGATTATTCAATTAGCAGTGTCATACGAAATGGTTGTTGGAAGTACCTGGTTTGTGCGGAAAGCGGTCCAAAAACATACAAAGGCCGCTCCAGACGGGACCACTTTCAACCAAATTGACCACGTGTTGATCGCACGCCGCAACCTCTCAGTCTTGATGAATGTCAGAAGGAAGAAAAGGGTATCACGTTGCTGAGTATCATCTATAAGATATTCTCCGCTATTTTGCTAGGCCGGGTAGACCCATATACGCCCAGAACATCATTGGTCCATACCAAAGAGGCTTCACTACAGGCAAATCAGCAACAGATCAAATTTTCTCTCTGTGGTAAGTGATAGAAAAACTGTTGGAATATGGGCAGCAGTTGCACCACCTATTCATCGACTTTAAAGCCACCTATGATAGCATAGCCATGGTAAAACTGTACACGGCCATGAGAGAATTCGGTATCCCGACGAAATTGATAAGACTGACTAGACTGACCCTAACCAATGTGCGAGGCCAGATAAAAGTAGCAGGATCACCCTGAAGAACATTCGACATCGACAACGGTCCACGACAAGGGGATGCCCTATCATGCGTCCACTTTAACCTGGTCCTCGAGAAAGTGATCCGTAATTCTGATGTAAATGCAAGAGGTACCATCCTCTTTAAGTCCACCCAATTACTGGCCTATGCTGACGATATCGACATTATGGGAAGAACGACCCGAGACGTACAAGCTGACTTCATACAGATCGAGCAGGCGGTAATTGGCGCGAGATCTTGGGCTTCACATCAATGAAGGCAAGACGAAATATATGGAGGCAGCGTCAGCACCAAAAACCAACCAACCAATAACATCAAACCACACTGGTCAAACGGGAAGATAGGAGATAATAGAATACAACTTTGAGACTGTTGATAATTTTTCCTATCTAGGGTCGAAAATCACAACCGATAACAGCCAACAGAGCCTATTTCAGCTTACAAAAACTGCTCCGGTCGAAACGTCTCACCATATGGTCAAAACTCTTACTGTACAAGACTATGATCTTGCCACTTGGGTTCATAGCAAAAAAAATTGCGAACTCTTGGCCGCGTTCGAGAGAAAAACCCGCCTAAGAATTTTTGGCCCCCTGCATGAGGATGGACGATTTCGTAACCTTTATAACAACGATTGTGGATAAAATCCGGCTTAACAGGATGCGGTGGGCGGGTCACTTAATTCGTATGGATGTGGATAATCCAGCCCGGAAGCTTTTAGGGATATCGAATTGGTGGACCTCGGCACGGGGCTCGGGATGTCTGGAGTTTCTTACTAAGGCAGGCCTAGACCGGATACCGGTTGTTGCGCTGTTGATCATGATGATGATTCTAAGAAATTGCTCCAACGAGAAAAAAATAAAAACAAAACAAGAAACTGCTATTATACGTTGACTAGGTTCCGGAATACTCTCCATAATAATATATGATCAAATAAGGTTAATAATTTTATATTACTATATTTTCTGAAAATTGGCTGAAATCCCCTTAAGTTCATCCTAGAATCATGATCAGTAATATATAAGCTATAGTATAGAGAATGATGTTGCTAAGTTTGGTGAAAGTCGCACTATTACTAACAAAATTATAATAGGTTTAAGTTGTATCTTTTGAGAAAAATTACTACAATTCAAAGCTGAATGTCAGTGTCATTGTCTGACGTAATATGCGCATAAAAATTACGAGCTGGGTTCAAATGAGAAAAAGTACATTAGAAATGCACAAAATCTTTCATACCTAAAGGTTTTCCACTTAATTTACTATGCAGGAACTGCATAAATAAAAATAATAACATTCAAGCATGAGCCCTGACGCTTAACGATAGGGAAGAAGATAAACTTGTAAGTCAGAGTGCCAAAGGCCATCATGCATTCTGCTGAACTTCCAAGCTTGATAAGATTTGCTGACGCAAGATCGGGTTATAAAAGATGGAGGAAGCCATAGTATTTTCACTCTTCCCCACTTGAAATTATCATTGCGTCTCTGGAAGGTGAGGGAATTGTAGGAATTTTATAGTTTTAAAGAACAATCACTGAAGAAACTAGCATAGCACGTGACAATCAAGTATAAAGTACGTCACCATGTAAGGTTCAGAAGGGATACCTGGCAGAAATTGGTTGATTTGAGGACTGGGTCTTACTTCGTAACTTATAGTATTGCGCCAACATCGCTAATCATAGGTTAGCCTGGTCTCTAGACGACGTGATAATCAATCAGACTAATAACCCTGGCTTTGTATTTGTCTTCGGTTGAACTATTTTTGCTGGTTTCAATCCAGATCAATTCGGGCAAGATCTACAACTCAGTAAATATCAAGCATCTCTAAGAAACGAAGAGAAACGGTTGAGGGAACTATGATATATTGGGCGGGCCTACCAGGGATGGAGCAGTCCAGGGTGCTTATTGGGGGATACGAACCCATGCGTGCAAAGGATTGCTTAAACCTCACCAAAAAGAACCTCTGAATCATAGTGGGAATTCTCACTGGTCATTGTCGGCTGAACTATCACCTAGGGAAGCTAGGGATATCTACGGACACTGCCTGCAGGTTTTGTGAGGAGGAGAACGAAACCTCTATACACGTCCCGGGACAGTGTCCGGCACTTGTGCAAAGTAGGTCGAGACATCTGGGAGAACACTTAATACCAGATGCAAAGCTGAAACATCTGGAAGTGGGGAACATACTAAAGTTCCTAACGGTTACAGGCCTGCTTGAGATACTATGATCAATAGGTACACTATAACCAGTAAAAGGGGCACAATAGTTCTTCAAGGACGCGGTGTGTCTTTCCCTTAACAGAATAATAAAATATCGGGCAGATATCTTTAGTGCAATCAAGGCGTTTTAAAACAGATTATTCGATGAAGTCTTCTACGAGGCTGACTCCGTTTTAGACTGCTTGAGAGGAGAAATAACGATTTGTTTAATACAGATTTGAATTTCTGGAAGGATTATAAACCCATATCTGACACCAAAGTTCTACCTTGTGGCAAGCGATTTTATTTTGCATTACTATATTCATGATTTATGTTAACTGTCAGTATTGTGCCCTCTGAGCTCCCGTTTAAGAATACGCACCAAGTATTCCCTGCTTGGCAACTGAAAAGGATAGAAACTTTTGGGCTAGAAACCTGCAAATTTTGAAAATTTATTGCTAACGAGAGGTGAACAGTGTCCGGATAGCTGAGTGGTTAGAGCACAAGGCTGTCGTACGGAAGGTCGCGGTGCAAATCTCACTGGTGACAGTGGAATTTGTATCATTTGACGTTGGATACCAGTCGAATAAGCTGTGAATAAGTACCTGAGTCAAATCATAATAATAATCTCGGGCGAGCGCAATGCTGACCACATTGTCTCCCATAGTGTACTGTAGTGTACCGTTACGGTCTTGAATGAAGCGCTCTAACACACTTCAAGGCCTAGATTCAATATGGATTGTTGCGCCAACGATTATTATTATAGGTGAACAGCGCCTCGAATAGGGCCCGACCACACGGCTACGACACTTGGTTGTCGAAAATAGTTTGTGATTGGCTTCTGGAATGTGCGCATTCGGAAAAAACCATTAGTTGTAGACGCAAATCCTGTGTCGACCTCATAACTTCCGAGTCTATTTCTGATATAATGTTGACTGTGAGGTCCAGGATGAGACGCATCGCAATTGTGCAGTGCTATGTATTTGCGAAGGTCTGCCATCAAGTGGGTGCGGACCCAGGACTCCCAACATCTTCAACAATGAAGACACTATGTTTACAGGGAAAGGATGCTTTCCGTGGTGAAGCATACGCAGTTCAAAGGTGTCTTCTTCCAAAATGTGGTATTACCATCGTAATGGGATGCCAAAGTGGACTCTGAAAACAATATGCTCGGACATGTGATGCCTCTCCATCGTATTGGTAACCGTAACAATGGTGAAAGCTTTGGAAAATTTGGCAGTTTTCATCCCCTCATCATTGGCTCCACACAGTTCAAGCACTGAGCCTGCCATAAGGTCTATTGGGTCTTAACTAGCTGTCAACTATGGAAAATATCGCGTAATAGATTTTGGAGTTGTCTTTTGAATAGCATAGCAAATTACCCTAAAATTGATCTCAAAGATACTATCAACTGATGATAGGTTACTTGTGCTTTCATTACGCTATTGCTGTTTACCGAGGTAACGGCTTCTTTAAATCGTAATGATTGCATCACCGTATCACATACCACGAAAGAATTTGCAGACCATCATCATCAACGGCGCAACAGCCGGTATCCGATCTAGACCTGCCTTAATAAGCAACTCCAGGCATCGCTCTTTTACGCCGAGGTCCATCAATTCCCCATATCCCTAAAAGCTGTCTGGCATCGTGACCTACGCCATCGCTCCATCTTAGGCAGGGTCTACCTCGTCTTCTTTTTCTACCATAGATATTGCCCTTATAGACTTTCCGGGCTGGATCATCCTCATCCACACGGATTAAGTGACCAGCCCACCGTAACCTATTGAACCGGATTTTATCCACAACCTGACGGTCATGGCGCCGCTCATAGATTTCGTTGTTATGTACGGTACGGAATCGTCCATCCTTATGCAGGGGGCAAAAATCTTCAGAGGATTCTTCTCTCGAACGCGGCCAAGAGTTCACAATTTTTCTTTCTAGGAACCCAAGTTTCCGAGGAATACATGAGGACTGGCAAGAGCATTGTCTTCTACAGTAAGAGCTTTGACTCTATGGTGAGACGTTTCGAGCGGAACAGTTTTTGTAAGCTGAAATAGGTTCTGTTGGCTGACAACAACCGTGCGCAGATTCATCATCGCAGCTGTTATTGGTTGTAATTTTCGACCCTAAATAAGAGAAATTTTCAACAATCTCAAAATTGTAGTCTCCTATCTTGATTGTTTTGGTTTGACCAGTTAGATTCGACGTTGTTCGTTCTTTCAGTTTTGGTTTTGGCCCTGACGATGCCACCATGTACTTCGTCTTACCTTTATTAATGTGCAGACCAAGATCTTGCGCCGTGTGCTCGATCTGGATGAAGGCAGTTTGTACGTCTCGGGTCGTTCTTCCCATGGTGTCGATATCTTCAGCATAGGCCAGCAGTTAGGTGGACTTAAAGAGGATTGTACCTCTTGCATTTACCTCAGTATCACGGATCACTTTCTCGAGAGCCAGGTTAAGGAGGATGCATGATACGGCATCCCCTTCTCGTGGACCGTTATTGATGTCGAATGGTCTTGAGAGTGATCCTGCTACTTTTATCTGGGCTCGCACATTGGTCAGGGTCAGTCTAGTCAGTCTTATTAATTTCGCCGGGATACCGAATTCTCTCATGGCCATGTTCAGTTTTACCCTGGCTATGCTATCATAGGCGGCTTTAAAGTCGATGAATAGATGGCGGAACTGGTGTCCATATTCCAACAGTTTTTCCATCCCTTGCCGCACAGAGAAAATCTGATCTGTTGCTGATTTGCCTGGAGTACAGCCTCTTTGGTGGGTCAGTGATGTTCTGGGCATATGGGGCTATCTTACAGATGGTACTCAGCAACGTGATACCTATATAATTGCTGCACTATGTGATATCTCCCTTTTTATGTATGAAACAGATAATGCCTCTTTGCCAGTCGTCAGGCATTGAATCACTGTCCCACACCTTGAGCACAAGTTGATGAACCACTTGGTGTAACTGGTCGCCTCCATATTTAACCAATTCGGCTGTAATTCCATCGGCTCCTGGCGACTTATGATTTTTAAGCCGATGAATTGCACCAACTGTTTCCCCTATACTTGGTGGTGGCAGCATTTGTCCATCGTCTTCAGTTGGCGGAACCTCCAATTCGCCGATGTTCTGGTTGTTCAGTAGTTTATCAAAGTACTCAAACCATCGCTCCAATATGCCAATTCTGTTGCAAATCAGATTTCCTTCTTTGTCTCGCAAGATGAGCATCGAGATGTATGAGGCTCCATCCTGCTGACTTGTTGGTAAAACTTCCGCCCTGGTGCGGTTGCTCCCTATACTTTTCTAGTTTACAGACTTGTTGGTTCTCGCCGGCTTCTTTTTGCTGTCTTTGAAGTCGCTTCTCCGCTCGCCGGAGTTCGTTATAAGTCTCCGCGCGTGTCCGTGTTCTTTTTTATCGTCAAACCAGCCGTTCCGGCTTTTTTTGCGGCTGGGACCAAGTATCTTTTGTCCTGTTTTTAGGCGCGGGAGACTCGCCTTCATCCTTCTACGTCTGCAGTTTTTCATAAAGAAATAACTCCCAGCGATCACCCCGTGGAGGTGGAGATAGGGTTTGGTAGTAGAGCTGTTGGTTTTGGTTTACCAGGCGTTTCCCAGGTTTTATGCTTCATCGTCGGTACCAATCCACGTTTTGCCCTGGGACCTATACTACCCTTTGACCGCCAAGAAATGTTTGATGAGCCTAATTTCTTGGTTTTGCTGAATGAGAAGGTTTTTAACACTTTTTGACAAATTTTTTCAACTGATGCTTGGAAGTATTTTGATGTTTGCTGGGCATGGATAGTTACAGAGTTTCACACATGAGCAGGATTGCATGTTTTGATGTCCCAATGGCCTAGGTGGTAGCTTAGTGGGATAACTAAGTTCCAAGAGTTAGCACAGCATTGTTGATTTATAGTGAGTGCAGGCTCAGCATCCAACCATCCGTCTATCCGTAATTGCAAAGCCTATCTAGCACCTCTTCCGTAATTAAAATTCGAAGTCATTTGAGTTGTAAAGAGTAACTCCACGTATTGAACCTATTATAAGCCCTGTTTGCACAAGGGGCCAACCACAAATAACGTATATTTTCTAGAAATTTTCCTTTCGTATACGTTCTCAGACGGTACCAGATAACCACCGGTTTCAAGATGGGTGCCTTCTAAATTCGGGTCTGATCATCCTCCTCGAGTATGAGGAGGCGGCACTCTCCAACATTAAATAGCTTTTTATCCATAAAAATTTAAGATAATACGAACTTCAAAGTAACAACTCACTACTGATAACTGGAGATAGTAGAAGTAATGTCCGGATAAATTTATGAAAAATAATATTTCATTGTCAGTCCGAAAACGCGAAAACAAAACCAATCCATGTACATACGTTAACTTATTCAGTGAAAGTACAGGGCATAGTTGAAAATTCAAATTTCCCCAGATCTGTGAATCGAATCGACAAATAACCGATATATCATTCGAAATGAAAAATCTCACAAAGCCATCCGCCGTGTGAATATTTATCCGATTTTTCAAACAGCAATAGCGATTTTAATACGCCATTCATCTTGCAAGGACACTCATCCAGATATCGACTTGTTACATTTTCTTTTGATTTCTTCCTCAGTCGCAAACTTCGGCAATATCAAATTGCCTTCGAATGGAAAAGGACATTTATCGTCCTGGCATTTGTACGTTCGTCCGTTGTTCTAGTTTTGAAAACGCCTCTTCGGGAAATTTATCAAAACGACGGCGAATTCTTCCATTGTTACAATGACTACGTACGTTCGTTCATAGGTAGATATTGTGATAAATTTTGCCTTAAGGAGTTCAGCTTGTACCGTGGAGAGATCTATCTGGAAATGTCTACGGGGAGAAGAATAAATGCAAAAAGAATGAGCCTGAGAAAAGCGAGTGTCACTTGGAAGTATTCACAACTCGCAGAGCGCCCGCCGACAAGGATCATTCATATTCAAGGTGCATTTTAAAAGCACATTTGTCGACACCGAAACGTGATTTGTGCGTATATCGCCGCAAGGAGTCCTTGCGCCATGGCATATTTTAAATATTTTTTTAACCAGGAAGAAAGTTGGAAGGAGTGTTGGCGACTGCTGGGAATTATATTCAAGAATTTAAAATTGCAGGAATTCCTGGTACTGCAGACAGTGAATCGAGACATGCATATTAGGACAGTGATGGATTTCAGAGGAATCCTAGGAGTATGATTTTAACAGTTTTTGGCTACTTCAGAGATTTTTAAGATTTAATTCCATAAATCTTTCGATGACTATCAATTTTAATTCCACCCCTATAAAACATAGCCCGACAACCCCACCAAGCCTGCACCGGAATCAAAGTCCGCAGCTGAAGCCTCCCCGCCTCCCATATCCTTATCGGGACGCCGTGCTGCTTTGCAATCTTCGTTTTGCCTGATAAGTAGAACGACAGATGCTTTCCAAAGTGACAGTAGGATTGCCGTACTGATGCCGGCACATTTTATATAAGTTCTGGTGTAAGGTGTGATTTCTTACGACATTTAGATGGATTATTCATAAGGATTTGCCAAGAATAATTTATATTTTTTCGCTGGTCGTTGTAATTTTAAAACGTTTTGGTGTCTGCTACTATCACGTTGACTTTCTGCTCTTTTCAACTTATCCAAAGATGCTTTCTTAACGACTGGGACATCTAAGCGGAGAGTGATAACGGTGGGAAAGCTACGGGTTGAATATCAGCAAGAAAAAGGCTCGACGGTTAAATCATGTGGCACGTTATCGTGATGAAAATACCGAAAAGAATTCCAATGAAAGTATGAAAATGAAATGGCATAAAGATAATTGTGTTGCTGGTTGTCTTTGTTTTATTCATGGAACTGTCGCCTGCTGTGTTTTGGGGTGAACCGATTTACGCACGACAGACCCTACGCTTATTAGATACGGCCAAGCGGAAAACTCAGATAATCACACTGGAAAAGATACTTTGATATAAATATGCATCCTCAAACAGTAATTCTGTACGCATTCGATTCGATTTAGAAACTAAAATATAGTTACGAACTCCAAAGGAAGTAGCTTCGAAAGGAAGCGGCTGCAAGGCTAATCAGGGGGAAAATTGTCTTTTACATTAACGTCCCACCGGCGTTAATTAGTTAATTTTTAAGGCCTGATGTGGTGCAAACTGTCAATCTCTATACAAATTGCATACTTTGTGTTTATGTTGGAGAGATCCCATGCACGATAAAGAATAATGTGGAAAAGGAACGGGCAAAGAGTGTTGTCCTTCAAATAATGAAAAAAGGCTTACAGGCATTATGCCATTGCCACCAGTGAGATTTGAACTGCGACCTTCCGTACGAAACCCTTGTGCTCTAACCACTCAGCTATCCGGACACTCATTGGATGTCATTGGATTTATCCGACATAATTATCCAGCATTATGTCACTGGATCTCCAATGCGGCTCTAACGCTCGGTGTCTGAAAACAGTATGTTTACTGTGCACGCAGCAGCTCAAGGTTCCCCTGTAGAGTTAAGACAGTCAGTGTCACCATTTGAAAAAGGAAAATAGCTACCAGCATGCAATAATGATATACACACGTGCAACTAAAGTGGAATCAAGCGGATGCGCCTCGCATGTTAGTAAGGTCTGCAGTTTCCGCATTTTCACGGAGGCAAATCCTTTTAATAGCCAAGTATTCAGGCGATACGTAGGCTTCTATAGTTAACATAAAAACACCGACGAAAACAAACTGTCGATTAACTGATTAGCAGTGTCCCAAGAAATAGTTGTTGTAACTACCCGGTTTGCACGGTCCACAAACGCATACGGAACCATTTGAAACCAATTGATCTAACGACTAGCAACGAGGCATCACCTTATCCACACGTAAAACAGAAGACATTACGCAGTGCAACAATTATCGAGATGCCACGTTGCTGAGTACTATCAATAAGCTGCCCCTCGGACACCACCTTGTCGTGGTGCGGAAGCTTGTGGTAGTTTACTGCTACACTAAGAGTGTCCAAAATCACATGAAGATGGAATCAGAGGATTGTAACTCTCCAAGTGGTAAGAAGTCACAGACTTCGAATCGTACAGCCACTTCCTTAATGAGAGGAAGATGAGACTTCACTAATGTCTACCAAGATAAGAGCTAGTGAATTTAACCTGCAGTATGCCAAAGCCTCTTTCTATCAACTGCTAAGTTCCACGATTGTCCTTGTATATTTTTGGTACAAAAGCCATGGGTTCGTCTTAACAAAATCTGTGGTATTGAATCAGTCAAGGGACTAGGATTCTCTTTGAAAAGAAACCGAGGGTCTGCGTTCTGATGTGAAAACTGTTAGAGGCAGTCATGTTGAGACAATTCTGTTCCCAGGACCTTGTTTCGGTCAACTCACAATACCAGGTTGATGGTAAGAGAAGACCCGTCATAGTTGCCTCGGTTATGATTCTTTGTGTTTTTCGCCGGCTCTGGAATACGCTGGATATACTACGAGTACATGGTAATGTATTTAGAATCAAGTGGCCTTGAACTCCCAATAGCTTGTGATGCGACCACTCGGCATATTTGTTGGGTCCTAGAGGTGAGAAGCTCTTTAATTTTACTACTTCAGCTGGTCTGATGACCGCAAACGTAATGTGCGTCCCTAAATTCGTGGGGCCAAGAAGAAGTGAATATGCACTTCAAAGTCGTTAGAGTTGATTAGAAAGTGGCGAGTGCTAGATGAAGACTCACTCTCAGATCACCGTTGCTTAGCATTTAGTGTAACTATTGTAATACAAAGACGGAACTCTAGGAAAACGGATTGGACAAAGTTCAATGAATTCTTTGGTGACAATGTGGAGTTCTCTAGGTGAATAAGAGCTCCTTTGGCGATAGAAGATCAATTGTAAACTCTGAATCGCACACTTTTAGGATGCGTTGAAAAGGCAAAGGTTCTAGAGGCCAACGCGATAAAACGATTCCATGGTGGAACCGAAAACCCAGGAAATCAACCAGACGACTTCTGAATCATGCATGCAAAAGCAATTAGAATGATGCCTGGTTAAACTTCCGGAACTCCCAGCGTGAATATGAAAGGCTCGTAAACCATTCGAAACGGGGCTCAAGTGCACTGTGAGGAACTGAAAAGTGAAAGGGAGAATTCCAAGTTGTGAAGAATCCTTAATAAGAATGAGTCGGCCAAATTGGATTCTCTTACAAAACCCGATGGTACTTTCACGAATTTCGGAGTTGAGTCGAGTCGAGTGTTCAGACAAATTCGGACTACACCACCCGGAGAGCAGGAAGTGGGAGAACGTGAATTGGCGGTTTCTGCAAACCTTTCAATACGAAAGTGTTGGTGAACTGGCCTTCCTCTTGGCAGAAGGTGTACGTCGACATTGACGGGGCGTTGAACTGTACGCCCTTCTAAAAGTTCTGTGATGCCGTCAGAGATCATGATGAACCTTTAATTAGGCGGATTTATGCTATGCTATGGCAAAGAGTGATTTGTGCTGAGTGGGTGTTAATCGCTTCCTAACAACGCAAGCAACACTGCCCTCAAGGAGGTGAGTTATCGCTGCTTCTGTGGAGTGTGTTGATCAACTCAGTACTATCCGAACTGCAAGATCTTCCAATACCTGCTGAAGCTGATGCGGATGACACGGCTGTGTTAGTTCTTGCTAGAGATCATGGAACGGTGCGTAGAAACACACAACGCGCTGTTGATTTGATTGACAATTGGTTCCTTGGGCGTCGACTTTCACTAAATCCAAATAAAACTACAATGGTGTTATTTACAAAAACGAGGAAATTAAATCGTCTCTACCTTCCAGAGATAGAGGGTACAACTCTTCAACTCTCCGAAGAAGTGAAATATCTGAGAGTTATTCTAGATAAGAAGCTTTTCTGGGAGAAACATGTAGAGATAAAGATGAAACGAACTCTCAGAGTCTATTGGCTATGTAGGCGGGCCTTTGCCTCGACATGGGGACGTAGGCCTGTGGATATATGTTGCTATCATTAGGCCGATGTTCGCTTATGTATCCATAGTTTAGTATTTTAAGGTGAAACAAAAGAATTTTCGCTGTAAACTAACAACAATGCAAAGAACTGTATGTCTGGGTATCACTGATGTCATGAAGACTGCATCCGGCGCAGCTCTAAATGCATTAATCAATTTGCAGCTCTTGGATTTGTTTATTCAGAGCAGTGCAATGAGAGCAACTCATAGACTATTTTGATAAAATCTATGGAGAATGGATGTGGGGGCATAGAGCATTAGAAGAATTATCAGGAGAACTGAATCCAGTTTTCGCAATGCTTTCTAAGTCTCGGTTTCTCATACACCTCTTTTATGAAAGATATGAAGTTATCTTAAAACGAAGTGAAAACTGGGGCTGACGTCTTCTACACCGATGGCTCAGGAACAGAACTGGGTTCTGGAGTAGGAGTCTACCTCTCGAATAAAAGCGAGAAGTGGGCTTTTCCATGCAACGGTCTTTCAGACTGAAGTGTATGGCCAACAAACTGGATGATTAGCGAACGGTTGAAGGGCAGGAACATTGCAATCTGTAGTGGTAGTCATGTTGCATTGAGGGCGTTTAGCAGTCCTTATTCAGGAATGTAGAAATCGATTGAACTTTGTTTCTAGATTCAATGCGGTGGAATTACTCTGGGTGCCCGGCCATTTTGGGGTAGAGGGAAATGAAATGTCGAATGATTTAGCAAAAGAGAGTTCAATCTTTCCCAGGCCAGGAGCGGAACCAGCAATTTCAGTGTCAATAGCATTGGTTAATGCTGATATCCAAAACAAGGAACAAGCTTCCCATAATGACAGATGCCTGAGCAGCTAAACACACGAAACTTTTCCTGTCAGAAGCAAACAAACGTGTTGCAAAGTTTATCCTGTCGAAAAGCAGGCAGACTTGCAAAAGTTTGTGGGCATTCTGACAGGCCATAATTCATTCAGCTTATGTTCAGAATAGGATTTCTCCAAGATGATACGTGTCCATCCAGTAATGGGGAAGCGGAATCAGAATCACTACATAGTCGCTTCAAATGTTGGGATTTTCTCTTCGTGACTGCTATTTGAAATTTTTTCCATTTTCCGTATTTTTGTATTGCATGTGTAACTCCTCGAGCTCAGGTCTCTTTTTGTCTGCGCTGGGAGCGTCTCCTAGCTTTGAGGCACTTTTTCCGGAATTCCTCAATTCTGGAATTGCACCAGAAATTGAAAGTTCGTCTCCAGAAAGCGCTACGCCGAGGGGTAGAGGCATCGATGCCCCCTGCAAGTTTTCTACGACCTGTGAAACCTTTTGCGCTTCCCGAAAGAAATGTATCTTCCAGAAGTACCTCCTTCAACATTTTTGCGTCAATTTTCTTGGTTACCCCGCTCATCGTTATTCTTTTAATTACTTCATAATATTTTTTTTTTGCGATGTGGAAGATGATCGCTGTGTGTGTACTCCTCGCTGACACGCCACTGCAAGTCTCTGATTAGAATACCACTGAAGAAGGTGAGGTCCACCACCGATTGAAATTCTCCCCTCTGAAATGTATTGGCTCCCTCAGAGTTGGCAAGTACCATGTTCAAACGCGAGAATATTTGCAGCAATATTTGACCTCTTGCGTTGGTCTCTCTGCTTCCCCTTTCTTCTGCCCATGCGTTGAAGTTGTCGGATGTTACTTTGGAATTGTCGCGAAGGATAGTTTCTCCAGAAATGACGTGAATTCCTCCAATGCGGGGCTCGGTGCTGCGTAACAGCTATAGATATATATTTCTCCTATCTTGGCACGTGTGAACCCGTCCTTTGAATGTTGTTTCGCATCTTCTATGGCTTAACTTCTGCAGCTCCATTTCACCGCGTGACTATTTTTGTCTGCTATTCATACTCCACTGCAGATTCTCGTATTGTTCGGATACAATAGCAACATCGACATTGCTTTCGAATACGTTTTGAGAAAGTAAGTCTTGGGAGGCTCGACAGTGATTGGGTTGCATAAACTTCATTTGACCTTGCTTATGAACGCCTTTCTGAACACTGGGCATTTACTGCGTCCTGCAATGCGGGCGCTTTCGATATTTTTTGTTTCCACGCAGAATACGCACTTGAAGTCCTTTGCAAACTGGCCTTGTTCTCCACATTTGTGGCGCAAATTTAATCTGTTTTGCGAACTAGTGCAAGCTTTATGCATTGGACTCTGTTCCCGTGCCCGACAAACTACCCATTCAATAAGTATTTTGCCCACTGCAATGACCCTTTTCTCTGCTTCGATTGAAAGATTTATCGACGCTATTTGCGTATTGCCGTACGCCTTCCTAAGTCGTAGCGCATTAGACTCACTCGAAACCACCAATTGTAATCATAATTGGCATCGCAGATCTCAGACTTTGTGGTAACTTTATCCAAGTCCTTGCATTCGATCACCACAGAATCCTTACTCATTTTGACAGCCGCAGCTTCACCTAATGACATTTCAATTTTCAACAGTAGGTCTTCACCTCCATCGTCACCAGCTTTAAGTTTGAACAACAGGTCGCCTTACTGTATTCGTCTTATCCGCGTGACATTTGCAATCAGATTAGTCAAGGAGGCATCTTCTTTGACTTTGCGTAAGATTTCCACATACGTCAACTCGGCGGTTTTTGTTATTATCAGGGTGTCCGGACTAGCACTTCTTGCAGCTTTTTCTTAGGTCCTACCATCGTCCAAGTGTCTTCGGTGCTGTTAGTGGCCTTTTCCGCAAGACCGCCTTTAGCTTTGTTCTCTTTGGACCTTCTCAGCTGCAGCATGAGATACGGCCTTTGGTTCCTCCGGATCCTGCTTACAATCCCCCCTAAATCTTTAAGATCAGGATCAACCTTCACTGTTGTTAGTATGCCTGCGTAGGATATACTCCCCCCTCTCCTGTTTCTTTTTAGGCCTTTCTGGCGCAACCTTAGCCCAACCGTCCTATATCTTTTGATCAGACATTGGCAACCCTGGCGGTGCTAATGTTTTAAGCACTATTTTCGCGCCTACCGAGGTTTTAGGCCCTTCCTCAAAGTGGGCAATACGCTTTCGTTGTTCGCCTTCCTTTTCCTGAACCCTGGTTTTTCTATGTCCAACCACAAGTAATCAGTTGGGTGTTACCTGCGTTGACTGCGTTACCGTCGCTTTTTTCGAGTCTTCCCGCGATTTGTTTTATAGACATCTGATGGATATGTTTGATTGCTTGGGGTGCATTCTGTTTGGCTTTGATAAATTCCGCAACATAATAATTTTTGCTTCACTCTTCTAGGTCAGGCTTTTCTTCCACAACGTTTTTCTCCAGAATAACCTCCATTCTTCTTTCCGGACCTCTTGAGATATTAACGGGGTCCCTTGAGCTTTTTTCGCTTTGAATATTGTAGGAGATCTCATAATCGTTGAGCTGTTGTTAATTACATCCGGCTCTTCATTCTGAGAAACTTTCCCTAACCATTTACCATCAAATGGGGCTGCTGCCATTGCCCACTCCTAAAAGCCGCGGGTACTGAGGTTCAAACCCCCTGCATCGTAAGTTTTCATCTTCTCTCTTCATCCATATTGGTTTATTATTCTGGGTAACCTTCCAGAAGACATTTCTCCACGGGTGAATGTTTTCGTCACACCTGCCCGACCTGTGCATGAATGCGCCCATTCACACACCTCCGAGTGGGTACCAGCGCAAATGCATACGCATCCGCCGAGCATTCTCTTACCCGAACGATGGGAGATCTGTAAACCCTTCACAAGACAAACTCCTCATCCGTTCGTCTCTCTGTCTATCTTTTTGTTTGTCACACACGGAATTTAGTAGAGAGGTGAGAGTTGAGTGAGTTGAGCTCCCATACATGCAACAGAGGGGTGTCCATTTTTTTTTCACTGAATATAGTCACATGAGGTATCAGGTGAAAGGTCTCGATGAGTGCTTTTCAATGCTGGCAACTGATCTCAGACTTGGAAATTGGACAGAACCATTCTTAAAAACTACCCAAACAAAAATCTAAAAAAGTCACGAGTCTACTACTATACGCTGCCTAGGCCTCAAAATACCTGTTTAAATAAAGTTAACAATAGTATGTTACCATAATTATTGTAAGTATATTCATCATCATATAATATAGGCTACATTGTAAAAAATAATACTACCAAGTTTTTTTTTACGGATGGAGGTGGAAATCTTACAAAGACGCTGTCGCGCCAGCAGCAACAACTTATGGGATTCTCACCGACTAAAACCACCCCGATTTTCTCCTTCTTCCTTCCGCGCGGAACCGCCGCAAATCATTACTTCGAGGGGTGGACTGCGCTTTAAGCGACCAAGCCTTCCGTTCTTCGTGTCCTTTTCTAAGTTCCTCCTGTATTTTTTTTGATTGCGGAGTTCACCATACACCAGTTACCCTGCGACTTCAACATTTGTCTGACGATGTTCTGCGGCCTTAGGTTGGTTGTCAGGGAGTTTTCTAGACTCCTCCCTGAGAAAAATCGTGGACAGTGGAACATAACATGCTCCGGGTCCTCAGGTATGCAACCACATTCAGAACAAAAGGGAGAATCATCCAGCCTGAGTTGGTGCAGATACTTCCTATAACCACCATGTCCTTACAGGAATTGAGTCAGATGGTAGTTAATACGGAGAATCAAATTGTGTGTCCAGCCACCCCTCTGCGAGTCATCGCACCGTTGCTGCCACTTCTCCAGCGACTCTCGCCTTGCCCCCTTTCGATATTCAGAAGGATTCATTTTCCATTTCTCGTACAGGCAACGTGCCTCACTTACCAGAATGTCTATCGGGATCATTCCCGCAATAACACACGCTGCGTCGCCTAATATTGTTCTGAAGGCACTGCGCCACTAAGTTATATTTACCCTCCTCCGATTACTCCTACACGCTAGTGCTTCCTCCCAAACTGGTGCCGCGTATAATAGTGTGGAGCGAACCACTCCGGCCACAAGTAATCTGCGACTGTATCTTGGGCCTCCAATTTTAGGCATCATCCGTGCTAATGATATGCTGGTATTTGCCACTTTCTCACAGGTATAGTCCAGGTGTCCCTTGAAATTGATTAAATTGATTTTAATGTCAATCATCACCCCTAGGTATTTGATAATCGATTTCGAAGTGATGATGTACATTTCAACGTCTTCAGGTTATTTCATGACAACAACCACAGCCAGATCATCTGCGAAACCGATTATCATGGCCTCCTTTGGCACGGGAAAAACAAGCACTCTATTGTACATGACGTTCCACAGGGGAGGACCCAACACTGAGCCCTTTGGTACTCCTACGGGTACGGTGTACTGCTTGGATCCCTCATCCGTGTCGTACCAAAGTGTTCTCGCCGGAAGGTAACTGTCGAGGAACTTGGTCAAATAACTAGGGACATCTATTTTAGACAGTAAGCTAACAAAATTTATCGCATTTTTTATGTCCAACGTCACCACGGCACACCATTTTTTAGACGACATCACGTCTCGAGTCAGCTTCAAAACAACGTCTATGGCGTCGATCGTTGAGTGGGCTTGTCGAAATCCAAATTGTCGCTCCGATAGTCCATCCTTATATTCAATGATAGGGAGTAGTCTATTGTAGATGACCGTTTCGAGCATTTTCCCAAATCGGTCGGTATGATGATGGGTGTCCTGAGTGCTTGGAGCGATACTAGTCTTTGCCTCTTCCAACGGTCGGGGAAAACTCCTTCTACCATGCATGTTTCAAAAACGCTGATAAACCAGTCGAATCTGGTCTTAACAGCGAGCTTAAGAGCTCTATTGGGAACAGCATCCAGACCGGGTGCTTTGTTATCACCAATTCCGCGACAAATTTGCGCAAGTTCCTCCTGAGTTACCGCAGGTATGGTGTAGAAGTATAATGCTTGCTTATGTTGTTTGCGCTCTCCTTTATCCGGGGGCGGGAGGGAAGAGCGCCATCCCGATTTCGAGCAAAAGATGCGGGAAGGTCAGCTGTGGTGTTCGTCCTCTCATCTTCTTCATAACCATCCTGTACGCTGGCCCCCAGGGGCTTTGATCTGCCTCTGCGCAAAGTTCCTTGAAGCATTCTTGCTTGCTGGTCCGTATAGCCTACCTCGAAGGTCCACATATACTTGCCGTTTCTCGTCAAAGTCCGGTCTTCTTCTAAATCGTTGGCAGATCCTTCTAGCTCGAAAACATGCATCCCGTAACTCCGCGATTTCTTCATTCCACCAATAGTGTGAACGCCTTTTTGCGAGGACTCGCCCCTCTCGGCCTAGCAGCGTCGTATGATCTCCGTTATCATTTGCTCTATCTTGCTCTTTCTGTAGCCTCCCCACCGGGATTTTAGGCTCCGAATAACATCTCGATGAATTCATCCTCTTCAAACTTTTTCACGGACCAGCTCTGGTGTCCAGCTCTACGGGAACGCACATCGCCGCATGGCCCATATTCGATCTGGAGGAAAATTGCCTAGTGGTCGCTGTGAATATAAAGCGAAAAGTGGAAATATTTCCCTTATTGGCAAGGACTAAATCTAGTTACGCGAAAGCATCGAGCAGGATACGGCCCCCGGCTTTCGACTTCCAACTTCCTCCGGTTTGTATCGATCTTCTTACAAAAACCATCTTTTTCCTTTGCCTCAGAAATCTGCATTGCTTTAACATATATAACATTTGAGTTGTTGCGTGGTGGTTGTGATTACTAATCCGCCGCGTATATTCGAGCGGATTTTCATAAGGCTCATTAAAGGAAAACAAAACAAAATTGAATGGAAGAAGAGCTACTTAGAGTTTCATGGTATGCTTCAAGGTGTCTATCGTGTCCTGTCAGAAATCGTTCTTCTTGAAAAAAGCGTGTATTCTGGAGTTTTTCAATATTGCAAACGAGAACTTTGGGTAGATTCTAAGAGGCAACATTTATCCTGACGATAGTCCCAAATCTGTGTAGACAACGTACAGATCATGATAGACGTCGTAAATACCTGGCACTCAGTGGAAACTACAAACTGTTTATGTATTTCTCAAGAATAATAATCCTACTCGAGAAGCAAAAATGGAGACAATAAAATGGTTTCT
The DNA here is from genome assembly GCF_905115235.1 of Hermetia illucens. Classification (NCBI taxonomy): domain Eukaryota; kingdom Metazoa; phylum Arthropoda; class Insecta; order Diptera; family Stratiomyidae; genus Hermetia; species Hermetia illucens. Next base: position 149,165,885 of record NC_051850.1, read on the forward strand.
AAAGTAGCTTATCTTCCTCAAATACTGCTAAGTGAAGTGGTGTATTTTGTACAACAGCTCAAATTACTGAACATCACTCCATGCAGTCCATTTTCCCTACAGTGCTATCATAATCGATTATTCTCCGCTCACTATATATTTCTATACTCTTCAAAAATAGTGCGGACCATCCGTTTTGTCCATTTGCACAATTCACTACTCAGCCCTGACCGGGGAAGGGGAGGACATTTGTGGGTGTCTTGTTGCAAACAGTAATTTATCAAAAGCAATATCCATATTGTCCCAGAGCTGTCCATCATTCACACTGGAGGATTTTACCGTTTTTTTTTATTCCTGTTCATATCCAGCATCCTCTCCAGTTGCTACTATATGGATATGTCCTTCGCTTTTACAATGACAATGATGATGTTCTGTCCGTTGCAAAGACAGGACACTCCACTTTCTTCTATCTTATAACAAGCTTCCATGATATCTTATAGTTTTCGAGTACTTTTCTGTGGTCAATAGAGAGAATCAGAATGAGAGCGCATCAGGGACACCGCTGCCAGTGCCCTATTGGGAAAGTTAGTGATAAATGATTTTTTGGCATCCTACGTTCTGGTTGTGACCATAGTGGTGGTCAAAGATGTGATACAAAATGAAGTGTAGCCTTATGGGGCCCAGCCGGACACATTATACAGGAAGGTCCTTAATATAGTTCAAACGTACCACGGGGAAACATAAATGTGGGTAGGATCACGAGGTGGCAGCTAAGTAGTGAGCGTCTTATAAGTAACAACGCATAATTGAATGGCGAACGTGTGACCAGATTACTGCATCAGTCAAGCTTCCATGTACGTAAAAACGGCACAATGTCGGTCGGAAATATCCTCGCAGTGTCAATTCAAGGACAATCCCCTTCAATCTAATTATCCTCATTTTTTATGGGGTATTTAGTTGACCTGGTCTTGAGGAAATTAAACTTTTGATTTAAATACTGGGAGCGCTCTTAAAAGTTTTATGGACCTGGAAGGAATCTATTCTGGCCTCATTCGCCGAAATTACTTTTCCTCTCAGTGCCAACTTGTATTAAGTCTTAATCTCTGTTATTATCCGACGACTTAGTGAGTAATGATCCTTGTTAATACCACGACTACAACGAGCGAACGTAGTTTCACGACTAAGGCCCTATGCCTAATAAAAATTTAATCAACTTTCTTCATTTCACTTAGGCATAAGTCTTAAATGAAAAGACGAAAAACAAAATGCGATTTGGAGAAATTAGGCCCAACGCCACTAAGCGAATATACTACCCCGAAAATCTCAATTCCCGGGAAAAAGCTTATCGGGCCGGGTCTGGATACTGTCCTGGCTGAAATGTTTCTTTAATAAGACTCAACAAATGTTGTTGCCTTAGACCTCAATTACTACTATTGTTCTTATCTATTGCGAGACAAAAGTGGAATCGCTTAAGTCACCCTCAATAAGGTATTAAGGAGATAAACATAATTTCTAAAAGATGCTGGATGGATATTTGAAATGCCGCACCATTTATATTATCCTTGCCCGTTGCATTTAGATGGGAGGGAATTATGTGGCACGTGCTTAGTCCGCCGCTGGGGGTAGTTATTTCAGGGATTGAATTTTTTATTGCATTAAAGGGGATCAATTTATTGGAAGGCGGAGTGCATTTAAGAGTCTGAATCCATTGCATCAAGGTTAGTGCACTGTTTGGTCATTGTGATGGTTGCGCTAGAAAGGATATTATTAAGTATCATTTGACTTCAGGGAAGGATTAGGTTTCTGGTGCTGAATGTAATGATCCTCGGGTTAGAAGTCATTCAAAAGTATTTACACATGAATTTCCATTAGGAATACTTCACTCAGTAATAGGTAAGCATTTACTATATCCCCTTATGATCCTTCCGACCCTTGTTGGAATGATAGGTACAAACATTAAATAATTTCTGAATATTTTCAATGCATTCGCTCTTTTAATATAAGCGTGGTAGACTTCTTAAGTTTTTAAGGTTTTTTATAAAAATTCGTTTACTGTTATCTGTCTGCACGTCAGTCTCGGGTACATACGTCCTCCGGGTGTCCATTGCCAATAGGAATTTGATCCGTAGCATATTGTTATACATAAAATTTCATTGTAATGGCTCTGGTACCGCTCCTTAAGGCACTCGAAATAGCTCTGCATGATGCGGGCGCAAATGCACTCGTTTATTTACATGATTTCCATTCACCACTTGGTGAGGTCAACCACTTCTACGTGAAATCCTTCCCAGTTACTTGAAATACTCTTCAACACCTCCCCCACGACTTCCCCAGACGCTCGCACTCCTCATAAACTACTTTGCGTCAAGTGCTCTTGGGCGACCCACTCATTGCCAGCAATGCAATTGTCACCCCTCCTTGATGTGTAACCAATCCATTGCATTTTCGCCTTCTGATCATAGTATGCACGAGTGGCAGGCCTGTGCGCCAATCAAGTTCTTAATTTGGGATAGTGTTAGGCCAATGTACTCCGATGATGCGACTCACACAGGTGTTGACGAGCTTGGTAATAGTGGGGTTCACTTTCCCTGTGTTACTTCCATATAGAAGGGTACTAGCACAGAGCAGTCTTAACTTGATCTTGATGTTGAAATACCTTCATTTCCAGACATTAGACAGGGCAGTGAAAACGGGTCCATCTATCGTACTTAGTTGGGCAAGTAGTGGGTACATGACCGACTTTACATATCTAAAGCAAATAGCAAAAGCCATTTTCTTTTGAAAGGCTTATCCGATCTTGACTAAATCAGTTTTCAGCAGCTTTCCCAAATAGCCGGCGAGCTGATAGTTGCCATTTGCACGTATGTAGCAGTATGCTTTTCGCTAATACTTTACGTGGACATCGCTGTCTTAAATCTGAAATTATCGCGTCAATTTCGTCCGTATAGATCTCTGCACTTCACAGCTATCTTCCAGTCCCATTACCTTGCCACGACCCCCTTTCCTAAGGATTTACCACCCACATTCTGGTAAATGAGCGCCCTTCCGGCTGCAGTTTAGCATCCCCGGGAGAATTTCTTCTTTCTAAGTTCATCTAATTCTTGTGACAGCAAAACCTAAGTGTAAGAGAAACCATCCCAGCTCTCGAAGAGGGTCAGATCCCCACGAGGCCTCTTTCACTTGACCTCTTTCTTTGGATTCACAATTATCCAAATCTTTTATCCTACTTTTTAGGAAATCCTAGTCAAAAAGAATGAAAAAGTTTACTTACGGTTTCGTCCAGGGCAGAGGTAACTCACCAGAGATTGCCTTACCTCTGTGTCTGGAAGTTAGTTACTTCCCAAGTGATCCGGTCCGTCACCAAGTGGTGACAGGACTCCCAACACCCTCAACAAAAAAATTACTTCGGCCTGGTTTAGGTCTGGACTTATGACGGATTTCATTTGAATATAATTTGTATCCATTAGGTGTTTGCGATTATATTTAAGTGAAGCAATTACCATCTGTCGTTACTTCCGGTCACGCAGCTCAGCTCCTAGGGCAGAGGTGAGGTAGCATCTGATGAGTTGCCTCTGCTCTGGATGAAACCGTCAGTCAACTTTTTTGTTCTTTTTTGAAAACTTAGGTGTTTAACCCAAAAAAAGGAGTCCATGGACTACAAAAGGGGAAGTAAGTTGCTTCCCAAGTAGCCCGGTCCGTCGCTAAGTGGGTGCGGACTCAGGACTCCTAGCATCCTCAACAAAAAACCTTAGTAAACCTAATTAAAATTGCTGCCTCTTCGCTTTATTCTCTCTCTATTCTCTTTATGCCCGGTAGTGCTTCCCTCTTCGGACCTGCTTGAATGACTTGGAAGTTTGTGTGGGCCCTGGATTTGCTATGCATTGGGCCGTGGAACTCAATTCGCACTTGACTTTTTCACCGGATGGTTGACGGTCTATACCCAATATAGTGATTTATGTCAAGCATATATGTGTTTGTCAGAAGTTTTTAAGATTTCAGAGCACTATGCTAATGTAGCGGAAGACGTTAAGCTTCGGCACGACAAATTCGCAGAGCTCTTATCCTTATAATTTGTTGAAGTATTTATTGCAGTAGCCAAATAATCAATTAAATTAGCGGCAACATCTTCTCTGCCCTCCATTCTAATAGTAAATTTTTCCTTACATCCATACTTTTGCCAAGCTAACGCTTCTCATACCAGATTTTCCGATACCAGCATTTCACCTAGAGTTTTTCCTAAGCCACTTCTCTGTCCAATAAGAAACTGGATGAGATTATAATATTGTATATCTCTCTCTGCGTTTCCTTTTCTATGAGAGGATTGCTTGCCTGCAAGCTCACAGTTCTTCTGAGCTTCATACACTATCAGGAAGCCCTGTCAGTTATGACTAAAGCCGTTAAGCGGGTGGGGTCCGGCTGGTCTGTCAGTTTGGAGTTTCCAGTGATCGATCGATTGAGTATGATTCAACCTTCCGGCTGGCCGGGAAGGAAATTAGGCAAACCAGTACCAGTGCGAGCTGAGGTGCCTGGCCGATGGTTGTCGAACAGAAAAAAGAAAAAAATGCAGGGACATATGATCAACCCTAGCGTTTAGTTTCTGGCAACTGTGTTAAAGGGAACAAATAAGACATACTGGATTAAATAAGCAAGTGGCACCCCAATATAGAATCAACAACGGCGGAGAAACTAAATGGAGAAATTCAGGAAGCCAACGAATACACAATTCACTATCGTTAGTACATTTAACCACACACACCTACATAAAGTGGGCGCTTATCGATCGGAAACGACACGGCAACAAAAAGGGAACACCGCGACTGTGATGGGGGATCTGAGGTGGACTCTGGCAACATCTTGCTTGAACATAGCCGGGAACGGAAACGGCTTTCTGTGGCCTCTACCGCCTTGCCATTAGTGGCCCATTGTTGAGCACAGAATTTGCTCTAAAGTCACCTGGATATTAACTAATTCATCATCATCATCATCAACGGCGGAACAACTGACATACGGTTTAGGCCTGCCATAATAACATCCCGGTTTTGCACCGAGGTCCACCTAAAAGCTGTCTGGGGTCCTGACTTCCGCCATCACTCCATCTTAGCCAGGGTCTGAGCCGTCTTGTTTTTCTACCAGATATATTGCCCTTACAGACTTTCCGGGTGGGATCATCTTCATCCATACGGATTAAGTGACCCGCCCACCGTAACCTATTCAGCCGGATTTTATTCACAACCAGACGGTCTTGGTATCGCTCATAGATTTCGTCATTGTGTAGGCTACGGAATCGTCCATCCTCATGTAGGGGGCCAAGGAGGATTCTTCTTTCGAACGCGGCCAAGAGTTCGCAATTTTCCTTGCTAAGAACCCAAGTTTCCGAGGAATACATGAGGACTGGCAAGATCATTGTCTTGTACAGTAAGAGCTTTGACCCTATGGTGAGACGTTTCAAGCGGAACAGTTTTTGTAAGCTGAAATAGGCTCTGCTGGCTGACAACAACCATGCGCGAATTTCATCATCGTAGCTGTTATTGGTGCGGTTTAATGTTGTTAGTTGGTTGGTTTTTGGTGTTGACGTTACCACCATATACTTTGTCGTGCCTTCATTGATGTGCAGCCCAATCGCGCCAATCGCCGCCTGCTCGATCTGGATGAAAGCAGTTTCTCAACTAATTGCAACGTACATATAATCAAATCAACCAGGGAAGACGCCAACGTCGGCCTCCAACAAGACCATCACTTGATGGACAGTGGGAAAACCATCTTTCTAATTGAACGGTGTATAACATATATCCCTAGAACAGTTCGCCGGGGAATATTGTTGAACACTGGGCCACCATGAAAAGTGTTCCCCTCTCCGGTGCAAATGAGGTTGTTGACCACGTCCAGTATGAAGAAAGTCACTCCAGACGTGTCCAGAATGCAACATACGCGAGGAACCAGTGAAACATTTTTAAATCTCTCAACGAATCCCAACAGAGGGTCTAGACAGTACAGTTTTCGGTGGCGGAAGCGAAAGAGTATTGGGGTGAACTTTGAGGGTTACCCGCGCAGCATGCTGAGTGGCTCACCGCAGAAGGCACCCGACCAACCCTCTACAAATTCATTACGTCCATTAAGTGTCAATGCGCACCTCGAAACTAACAAGATTCTATCCGAGGAGCAGAAAGGTTGCCGAGTTGGGTCAAGGGGTTGTAAAGAGCAACTCAGTATACGTATACGGAGGGGCATCTTCCAGAGGGATTCGTTGAGTCCCCTTTGGCTTTGCATGGCACTGAACCTCCTTTCATGGATAGTGAATGATGCTAGAGGGCATGGTTTTGCAATTAAATATGGCCTACGTGCTAAGTACGAACTGGCGCAGTTGATGTACTTAGATGACATCAAGCTATATGCTGGTGCTAACGACCATCTTGAGGATCTCTTTGCTGAGACGGAGGGGTTTATGTAAGCCATTCAGGACGGCGTGGTCGCCACCCGAGCTTATAAAAAGCTAGCTTAGTGGTTAGTGCACAACGGTACAGAGGGTCGCGATTCAAATCTTACTGGTGGAAGGTCGGATAGCAGTCCACCCAGCTGTGAATGAGTACCTGAGTCAAATCAGGGGAATAATCCCGGGGGAGTGCAATGTTGACCACATTGCCTCCTATAGGGGACTGTAATCCTGTAGTGTACCGTTGAAGTTTGAATGAAGCGCTCTAACACACTTCAAGGCCCTCATACAATTGGATTATTGCGCCGACGATTATTATTATTATTTGTTGCAACATACCTATGTGTGGTATGTATATTTAGTAAGTACCTTATGCAACTTTGATAAATTAAACTTATCACCCAATAATGCTGGCTACTGTAACATTTTTAAACATCTTTCCCATTCAAAATATTCCTATATAAACAACTTGTTGGTTTCCTTCCCATTTAGCTTCAATAAGAGTATCTTTCAGTTTCATTATTATCGCACTTAATGCCATACAGATACAAAATTCGAACTTGAAATGATAAAGTCGAGAGAATACCACCCCTGAAATGATTAATAAATTATTTTATTTTAAATATTTTCAACTTGGTTCAAAATCCCTTCTACTTTACTGATATTTACCTAAAGGGTAAACATTGAAGGAAAACCTCTAACTCAGTAAAGTAATTAACCTACCTAGAATTTTTCATGAAAACAACCACCGAGTTTGTTTTCCTTGTCAAAGCAAACCATAATATAATAGCTGAATCCGCTGATATTAATGGGGCCTAGAATCATACAATAGATCCAAATCTCCTTAACAGATACCCTCATATCACAGTCAACTCATTTCTAGGCCAAACCTCTCATACATAAATGCTCATTTATTGTCGTTTACATATTTTGCCAATTTTTATAGAAAAATAGTGCGTTCATAAAAAATATCGCATTGAGGAAGTCAATAATATGATTTAGTGCCTACACGGTATCAGCATACTAAACGCTGGATACGTATGCATGCATACATATTCCGACTTCTGCACCCCGAAACGCTAATCCAATACACCCCCGGATTGGAGCCGATGGGAAAAAATGTCCCGTCGCATAGTAAATAGATTTCCTTATTTTCTTCCCCCGCCCCCACTTCTAGGAGCTTCTTACTTTGGGCGGCCGTCTAATGTGTAAATATTGAGTGAGTGTGTGGGTTCACTGGGGCTGTTTTGTTGAAAACATTTATATGACTTATAGCTTGAAATCTGCAACGCAAACGATTTCGATTCCATTTTGGTTGGTAATTTATGTGCCACAAGTCGTGCTTACGCAATGAATTCTCACAATATGTGCGCGCCAGTAATAGGTCACAACTCGCACTTAAACCAGAAACCAGAAAATATATAGAGTAGGAGCTTGCTGACATGAAAGTTCAAAACTATAGATCAGGCTGATCCTTATTTTGTGTTCTGTTTGTGGAAAGGAAAAACAATGAGAGACGGTGCGATACCGTCTTAGATAACTGATTAGTGTCACCTGGATTGGGTTCCTTATACAAATATACACAAGCTTCTAAAATTTATCTTGTTCCCTTCAATTCATCCACAAATATACGACAACCTCAAACGTTTGGTATATTAACTGAATTTTGAAATTTGAATTCGCCATAGTTTTTCTAGAAGTAATACATGACACAAGTAGCATCTTGGAATCATACGACAAAGCTTGAATCCTCTAGGATTCAATTTTAAGATGAAGCCCAACTGCCGGACAATCAATCCTAAGTAGCCTACCCCAGAGCAATGCAACTCAAAAAAAAAAATCATTCGGATCAACTACAATACTGACCATTTGGCTAAAATTTTTTGTCCCGAGAACGACCTAGAGGGAATAGCTATCCCCTGAAGGTCTGCCCGCAAAGACTAAAGCTCAATTAAAGTGCTCGGTTGACACGTTCGAGCGTCTGTGCTAGCCAGGCTCAGGAATGTGGCAGCGTCCTTTGAGCGCGTTGATCCTCACATGTGATTAGTACAAACTTAACGTGTCTATACCGATGCGTGGGTCCGCACCGGATTTAAATATAGACAACCAGCGAAGGAATTCGCGACGGCCTAACGAAAAAAAAAAACCAGAACGCGAGCTAAAACTGGACAATAAACAAAAACGGCTCGACCGCGCATGGAGAAACCCTTTATTCTCTCACGATGCCTAGCACTCCTCCTCAAAGGAAACTTCTCCATATCTTCTTCCACAACGTCACTTCACGCCCGTCCCCGGTGCCAACCAGACCCTTTTTTCCATCTCACCGCCCGTTGCACAGCTGTTCACCCATGAACCGGTCCCCAAGCCGCTACGCTCGCCTTGAACTCTGTTGAACTTCAAGAGTTTATGCTACAGCAACGTGCGCCTACGGATGCAGCAATCAATTCTCCTCTGTCAAGATCAATTCGCCCAAATACATTCAATAATGTGCAATCTGCGGCGAACATTAGGGTAATTGCAAACTATGAAATGCATTTTTTGAGAAATTATTTCAGAAAGAAGCGTATGAGATTCCGGTCCCGTCGCGAAACGGCGGTCACTACAGGGCAGCTAGTTTTCCCAGACCCGCTCGAAGAAAGACATCTGAAGACCAGTGAGACAATCACTGCTGGTAAGCGGCTGAGTATCGGCGTACTTTGCGAGGGAAAGCACCCAAAGATCCAGAAGTGAGTTCGTCCTTGAGGTCCTTCGCGTGAGCGACGCCCAGGTTACTCCCAGGGGTGACTTTATTCTGTCCAAAAACGACGTGATAGGGGGAAGTCCCTATTGAGACGTGTTTCGCTGAACGTAAGGCACAGTTAATGTATGACAGCTTGTTATCCCAATCTCTTTGATCAGGACCAATATAAGTGCGTATAACAGCCAACAATGAACGATTTACTCTCCCTGAAGCGTTTGCCTGCGGGGAGTATAAAGCAGTGTAAATGTGTTGAATTCCATACTGGGTCAAAAGATCGTTGAAAGCCACGGATTTGAACTGTACCCCATTATCAGACATAATCGTCTCAGAGATTCCAAACACATAAAAGATTCTCGTCTCCAAGTATTCAGTCAGCACGTTCGCGGTAAATCGTTTAATCGGCTCCACAAATTAAAATTTGGAGAGACAATCGAGAACGACTACTGCTCCTATATTTCTGGCGCGAGATTTGGGGTATAGTAACCGATCGGAGATGAATGCTTTTCCCATTAGAGGCTGGAGCGTTTGGTTGGGAGCTTTTGAAGTCTTGCGCGTTTCACAATTGCGGATATAGTTCTTGACCTAGGTAACCATTTTATGCCAATAAAACGACAACCGCAGTCTACCAAAGGTTTTGCCAAACCCCAGGTGCCCTCAAGGGATGATCATGGACACGGGTGATCACCTCTGTTGTCAGCTTCTCCGGAATTCAAAGCTTCCAAGCCTGTTGTTCCTGTAGCTTATCTCCTGAAGCATGATTGGTTCGCTTATAAACCAATCCATCACATACCTGCAGACCAGAGAGTTTGTTGGAATGTGGTGAATCGAAGTCCACGTCTGCGTTGTTCCCACGTCTCTCCAAAGCATCCCCCTCCGCCGGTGAATACATTCGAGATAAAGAATCCGGAACCATATGTTGTGATCCCATCCTGTGTTTGATGATGAACGAGAATTCTTGAAACTTCAATGCCTACCTGACCAGTCTACCGTAAAGGTCGGACTGGTTCTTTAGTCATTTGAGCGAAGCGTGGTCAGTTACCACTTCGAATGTTGTGCCTCCAATACATGCTCGGAATTCGCGCACTGCCTCCACCGCTGCCAGACATTCCTGCTCAGTGACAGTGTAATTCCGATGAGGCTGATTCAGCTTCTTCGACAGATACGCTATAGGAACTCCATCTCCCTCCTCTGTCTTCTGCATCAGCACCGCTCCTATGCCATGTTGACTTGCGTCACAATGTATGACAAAAGGCTTGGAGAAGTCGTGGCTATGCAGGACTGAAACTGACGAGAGATTTGTTTTCAGAGCGTCGAAGGCCGACATGATTTCCTCAGACCAGCAAAACTGACGCTTCTTCTGAAGCATGTCTGTGAACGGTGCGGTCAGCGAAACGTAATTTGGCGCAAAGCGCTCAAAAGACCGCCCTCTACATGCCCGATCCTGTCTAGCAGGGAGGCGTGCACTTTAGGTTAGTTTCGCCAACTTTTTAGGTCCCTGGGATAGCTCTTCCTCCAGGTCGTTCTAGGCCACTTAGGATGCAAGTGGTTCATGACAAAGTTTTTGTACGAAATTAGTTAGAGACAGATAACTGGACACTTTTCAAAAACCAAGAAAGGGTTATTTTAGTACAAGGAAACTATTGGAGATGGAAGTCCTGGAATTTTCATGCAAAATCAGGTATCATGTTGTGGATTCGGTAGAACTTAAATGCAAACCGCATCATATATCTAGATACTTTTTAGACCATTTGACAGTAAGAGAATATGATGCAAAACATACATAGACTCGCCAAATCAAACCAATTCTTAACTTAGCTGATAATGTCTTCACTTTTCCTCGTGTAATGACGGTACCTTGCGATTGGATGCCGTGACAACTTATCTGTTAGTATCCTAGCCCCCACATCTTTTACTGGGTGCTTTTCTTATAGAAAGCTGCCCATGGTTTGCTCAACCTATTTCAGTTTTCGTAACTTCAAGGGTGTCAATGCAAGTGGTTCATTGTACCAATAGTACAGATCAGATACATGCTACTCTGCATATTAAGATCCTCCATCAAAACGTCGTTCGAAAAAATCTGTTGTCGTTTCATTTGTCTGAGAATGTCCACGTCCTAAATCCATACAGTACCAGAGGCGTTAGTGGTTTCATATATTCAGAATTATTTTTACCGAGTATATTTGTTGATTAGTAATATATAGATAGTAAAATATAAACCATGGGTAAGATTCACTACCGATTTTCATCCTGTTCACTTCTATCTTTAGTTTCACCATTGCTATGTATTCATTATTTTGATCCGGCACTAAGGTCAAGGAGAAGGATTTGAAGTAACTTATCTAATACTGCCCTACTACCTACTACTACCCTCAATAAAATTTTGCAGCGATCAGCGAATGGGATGGAATACCTTCACAATACTAAATCCCACCTGACCTCACTTTTCTGTCAAGGAGTCAACAAAACCCTGCGGTTTTGGTCGATGCACCAGCAACTCGTCACTATAAAAACAATATACCGGATGCTTCAAGTATAAAGGTTTCATGTTTATCTTACGTGAGAAACTACGCACATTTTTCCATTTGTATATGGCTAAAAAACCAAAATATTCCGGCACATTTGCTCCCAAACTACAACAAATACGTATATTACACACGCAAATACTATGCTCACGCTAAACAAACAAACACTGCCTATTATCGAATATTTTATTCTATTTGCATGTATATTAATTGATCGTACACCTATTTTTGATTAACTTCGTGCATATATACATATAAAGTACGTATGTATATTGAATGGTCAAAGGGTAGTATAGGTCCCAGGGCGAAACGTGGATTGGCACCCACGATGGACAAGAGCTCTACTACCAAACCCTATCTCCACCTTTACGTGGTGACCGCTGGGTGCTCTTTCTTAACGAAAAGCTTAACGAAAGGCGAGTCTCCAGCGCCTACAAATGGTACAATTTGTACCAACTGGTCCTCTAGGTTGGGGTTTGGTAAGGCTGACAACCCTACACGGAAAACCGAAGTTACGAAACCACAACAGGTGCCTCGGACTGGACGAATAACACAATGTCGAAACCAGTAACGAAAACGGAATAACAATTTGCGCATTTTCTTATGGAACGTGCGCTCCCTGTACACAGATGGAGCTGCCAAGCAGCTAGCTGATACCCTCTCCCAATATAGGGCTTATGTAATAGCGTTACAGAAGATGCGTTAGACAGAGACCGGTTTCCAGGAGAAGAGCCACTACACCATATACCACCATGGCCATCCAGTAAACCATGTCCTCAGAGTGAGGAGGTTTCTTTGTCAGCCAAAAAATTAAACCTGCTGTTATCGGCTTTGAAATCAGCCAGGTAGGGACGGAGCCCGTATTCAGGCGATACGTTGGCTCTTATAGCTTACATCAAAATGCAAATGATAACGAACTGCGGATTATTCAATAAGCAATGTCACACGAAAAGGTTGTTATAATATATACCTGGTTTGCGCGGAAAGTAGTTCACAAACAAACGTGAACCTCTCTAGGCGGGACTACTTTCAACCAAATTGACCACGTGCTGATCATATCAGAACATATAGTCGGGCCGATATAGACTCGGATCACTATCTTGTTGGCATGGTGCTCCGAGCTCGAATAACAACACCAACCGGAATTCCTTCTGACAATCAGGTGAGAGTTAACACTGAGTCAGTCAACAGAGATCCTGAAGATGAAGCGTCAACAAATGATCTTCACAATCACGTGAAGAAGCCGCAAAAAAAGGCGGAGCGGCTGGTTTGACGATGAATGTAAACTAGCAGCAGAACGGAAGAATGCCGCATACCGAGTAATGTTGCATTCCCAAAGACCGTGGACACAGCGAATTATCACGAACTCCGGCGAGCGGAGAAATGACTTCACAGACGGAAAAAGGAAGCCCGGGAGAACCAACAGATCTGTGAACTCGAAAAGTACAGGGAGCAACCGCACCAAGCGCGCAAGTTTTACCCACAACTCAGCAGGATGAAGCCTTACACACTTCGATACTCATCCTGCCGAGACAAAGAGGGAAATCTGATTTCCAACAGAATGAGCATATTGGAGCAATGGGTTGAATATTTTGATCAACTACTGAACAACCAGAACATCAGCGAGTTCGAGGTCCCGCCAACTAAAGATGACCGACAAATACTGCCACCACCAAGTATAATAGAAACACTCCGTGCAATTCATCTGCTTAAAAATCATAAGTCGCCAGGAGCCGATGGAATTACAGCCAAATTGGCTAAATATGGGGGCAACCAGTTACACCGAGTGGTTCATGGACTTGGGCTCAAGGTAAGGGACAGCGAATCAATGTCTGACGACTGGCAAACAGGCATTATCTGTCTCATACATAAAAAGGGAGATATCACAGAGTGCAGCAATTATAGATTTATCACGTTGCTGAGTACCGTCTATAAGATATTCTGCTCTATCTTGCTAGGCCGGAAAGCCCCATACGCCCGGAACATCATTGGCCCATACCAAAGAGGCTTCACTCCAGGCAAATCAGCAACAAATCAGATTTTATGTCTGCAGCAAGCGAGGGAAAAACAATGTGCGAGGCCAGATTAAACCGGCAGGATCACTCTCAAGACCATTCGACATCAACAACGGTCTACGACAAGGGGATACCTAATCATGCGTCCTCTTCAACCTGGCCCTCGAGAAAGTGGTCCGTGATGCTGAGGTAAATGCAAGAGGTACGATCCTCTTTAAATGTACCCCACTACTGGCCTATGCTGACGATAACTTACTCCAACAAGTTACTCCCTTCATCAGTACAAAGCCACTGAAAACAATTGCGATTATACGGTTCTGTTTTTCTGTTAACGGGGCGAGTCTTATTAATTTTGAGGGTCAATTACCGGAATCTGTGTTTAATAACCGCGTCACGTCTTCTCTCAAAATTTCTAGACTTTCCCAAGGGTCCAAGGTTGTCGTTCGGTTTGTATGACTCAAGAGTTCAAAATTTTCGCGTTGAATGGTATGGGCTTCCTCGACTACTTACCGCTTCCTTGTTGTATTCATTAAATCTAGTGGTTATCAGGCGTTTCGTCTGTCCTATGTATATTTTATTACAGTCGTTGCACGTTATTCGGTAAATCCCGATTTTTTCCTCCGCTGCTAAAGGATCCTTGACGCTTCCCAGTAAATTCCGTCCGGTCGACTCGAACCTTCGACTTCCAGTTGGTACTTTTTTACCCAAATCCTGATGTTCTTAAATAGGTCGGAATACGGGATAACTTATTCGTCTGATGGTTGCCTCCTTCTGCTGCGAAAATAGTGTCGTATAGGCATGCCTATTGTGTTGCTTGATTTTCCTTACGATCAGTTTCTCAATAGTCTGAGGATTATACCATTTCTTAATAGAGGTGTCAATAATATATTGTCGCTCCTTATTGAGACCGTATTCTGAAAGACGGTATGTGATCAGTCGGTGAATCATCATTTTTTGGGAAAATGTGTGGTGTGAAGTTGCTGGTATCGCTCTCTGTGTTGCTGTAGGTTTACGGTATATCTCGAACTTAAGCTTCCCGTTAGAGTTGACGATATTTAGATCCAGGAAGGGTAGGACACAATCCTCTTCCACCTCTAGTGTAAACTCGATTTTATGATGAACCTTGTTTATAGAGAAAGTGACCATGTCTATATCCTCTCTTCTAACAATCGCAAATACGTCGTCTACATACCTAAACCATACTTTATGCATTATTTTCTTCTCCATTCCGGACCAGATCCAAACTGGCTTAGTCATCTTTCGAGCTCGAAAATTGACTCTTTCACTGACGTGTTCGGAAAAAATGCTTTCACATCGAACGGCACCATCACCTCGTCATCACCCATCTTCTCAATGCGTTGCAGCTTCTGTATTAATTCATAGGAGTTGGCAACTGAGTACTTACTATTTGTCGCCCCAAGGGTCTGGCACTCAATAATCAACCACTTGGCGATGTTGTACGTCGGTTAGTTCGAGTCCGCAATGATTTCTCGCATCGCATCCCCTTCCTTGTGGATTTTCGGTTGACACTTGATTCTTGGAAGCGCAGGATTAGACATTCGGAGTCGCCCAATATTCGGAAATACCACAGTAGCTTCCTTCAACGCTCGATCGACCCTCTTGATAGATTCGGGCAGCGGGTTGTTGCTCAATTCAAAGAAGTTTCCACTCTCCAATTTTCGAAAAACAGTCTGGTCATACTTAGCTTTTTCCATAACGACGACGTTGTTCCCCTTGTCCGCCTCGAGAAAGTACAGCGGTTTATCACGAAGTTCACGTATTGTTTTCAAATTGCGTTTACAAATTTTTAACGGCGCGTTATTCCGAATGATTTTACTTAGACCCGAACGAATTTCATCCTTGGTTTCGTTATCCAAGAATTTTATACCCGCCTCGATATTAACCACGGTTTCGTCGACACCCTTGGTTGATGGTACCGCGAACGCAAGACCGTTATTTAACAATTTCATTTCCTTATCAGTCAGTTTAATATTCGTTTTGCTTATTACGTAGTTATCAATATGCGCCCTACACACTGCTTTATGCAGATGTTGTTTTCCTAGAATCTGATAGCAAAAATGATCTCGAGCAACTTGTCCAAAAATGGAATGATCGCCTCATGCAACACGGTCTCAGATTGAATCTAAACAAAACTGAATTTTTGACGACCGATCCCCATGAAAGAGACACAATCACTGTCAGCGGCAGTGATCTGCCCAGAACTGAGCGATTTAAATACATCGGGTCAACGCTATCAGCCAATGGAGAACTGCGTTATGAAATTGCCTCATGCATTAACGCAACCTGGATGAAGTGACGTTCCACAACTGATGTTCTTTGTGATCGAGAATCAACAAACGTCTCAAATCTAAAATTTACCGCAATGTTTTCCGTCCTGTCTATGGTTCTGAGTGTTGGCCGACTATAAAAGACAATGAACGGCGTCTTGCGGTAATGGAGACGAAGATGTTGCGTTGGACTAGTGGCGTGACACGTTTTGATCACATCCGAAATGAGGATATCCGCGATCGTTCTGGGGTTGCACCGATCGTGGAAAAGTTGCGAGAGAGGTGTCTTCGATGGTATGGTCACGCAATTCGTGCTAACGAGAATTCGCTTGCCAAGATTGGTCTGAGCATCGAAGTCGATGGTAAACGACCAAAAGGCAGGCCTAAACAATGATGGCTTGATACGCTGGATGAGGATTTAAAAGCCTCGAGATTGCACCCAGATCAGGCATTCGATAAAGCCAAATGGCGAAACCGATCACGACGAGCCAACCCCGCTTGTGAACGGGACAAAGGCTGAAGAAAAAGATGAAGATGAATATGCGTGACGTTATTACTATTTACCTGCGTTCGTGAGAAGAATGTTCCGAAGAATTTTGGCCCTCTATGTGAGGATGATCGATTCCATAGCCTACATAACGACGAAATCCATGAGTGATACCATGGCCGCCTGGTTGTGGTTAAAATCCGGTTCAACAGGTTGCGATGGGCGGGTCACTTAACCCGTATGGATGAGGATGATCCAGCCCGATAAGTCTGTAAGGGCAACATCTATGGTAGAAAAATAAGACCAGGCAGAACCTGCCCGAGATGGACCGATGACATAGGTCAGGACGCCAGACAGCTATTAGGGATATCGAATTGGTGGACCTCGGCACAAAATCGGAATGTTTGGAGTTCTTTGTGAAGACAGGCCTAGGCCAGATACCGGTTGTTGCGCCGTTGATGATGATTATGTAAATGAAGAACGTTATCAAATCTACTAATGCAAGTATTTTTAGCCGGTTTTGAAGGGGTGTATTGTATGAAGTTGCTCTTTCCTCCAATTCAAACTCTTCCCTCTAATCTCCTTATACTGAGAAGACTTAGTGTTTTGATGCTCAGATACAACCAAAAACCCCAAATTTAATGAAAAACAGTTTTACTCCTGATGAGGTCACGTCGTAATTCGGATTTAACTTGAAGGGGTTTCAGTTTAGCCATTAGTAACATTTGGCCAAGTGTGACTTTGATTAAGGTATTTATTTTTTAAGTTAGATATGAAAGATACATATATGGTACTGAAAAATTGAGACAAAAATGAACCGTAAACAGTTGAATACCTCACATAGTAAGTCCGCTTGCATGTCTAACCAAAACTAAAGCATTGACCGTAAATGCTTAGGCCATAAGGAAATCAAATATCAATGCTTAAATGTGTGGAAGTCTCCCCAAAAACAATTCTGTCAACTATTCGAGTCATACATCAAGACCGAAAGCCAAGCGAACAGCGAAATAACGTGCATGTCAGAGCTCGAAACGGTCGTCGATTTATACCAGGACTGGGTTTTCGGGACTCAGGCGTTCGGTAAGGATCTTTATAGCATGGCCCCGTAAATATGACTAGTAATTTATGGCTGTTAAGCACTAGATGGCTCTTGACATTAGCATATGGAGAATCATAAAATAAATCATCACTAGGCTCTCGCTCCTTCTCCGTCCTTCGTCTGCTATAATATTAAGTACAATATATACAAAAGGATTTACCACGCAGCACAAGATTCATATCCACATTCGTGCAGTAGATAGAAATCCATCCGGGATATGCTCATTCTGCCACTGATAAATAAATACATACATACGAGTAGTTACGGCTTCGGAAATCTAGGACAGCTCCACAGGTCTTCTTGATCCCTGGGACCCGGGGGTCCTGATATGCTGGAAAAATTGTTGATAATGCCATGAAGCCTGGTTAATTCGGTCGTATAAAGTTGAAATAAATTTGATGGTATCAATTCATTTGATCGCATAGCGGGGCCAATAAAATGCTGCCTATATGGGATAGACGAAAATAACGAAATTATTGCGGAAGTGAAACTGCTCTTGTCGGAAATTATTATAGTCTATACTATGGTAGGGTTGGATACAAAGTATCATGGCTGCGAATTCGATGTTGCTACCTAAATGTATCTTCCCAGAATTTAAACTAATCATAAAGGGCTCCACCATGTTCATGTGTAGCTGAACAACAAATGTTTTTTTATTAATGCTTAAAAAATTCCAATAGTTCGAGTTTCACTTAACTTCCCAATGTAATAAAATAGCGATGTACCCCAGACGGGAAATAATCTTCATCTAGGACATAGCATGACCTGAATGGATAGGGTGCGTACGATACCCATCAATTCCTGATTGTCGCAAGGGAGTAGAACGTGATTGTTGTCCATGTTAACGCGATGAAGATTTTCCTTTAAAATAGAATAAAATTTATTCTGCTCTCATAACTTACACTTTATTTTTAAATATTTTCAGAATATGGGATGGAACTACGGGTTGTCGTAATATGATTTGGAATTTTTAGCTGAAATTGCTGGATTATTATGTTATAACCAACGGTTAGTTAACATCAATGGGAATTAGCGTAGAATTTATCCGGAATATTAATCTAGGATGATCACAACTAGTATGAGAAAATCTTTTGGAGAAAACTGTTCACTCAAGACGCCAACGAAGGGTAAAAAACCATGGTGGAACTCGGATTTGGCAGAACAGAGGAAAACGACAGAGATGCTCCTCAATCATGCTCTGAAGTCTGATTCAGCCGCTGGCTGGAGTCCCTACACTTGCTAAACGATCATCATAAAAAAATGACTGTTTTGAGGTAACCTCAAAATTGAACTGGATTTTTAGGAAAAACGTAGCCAGAAATTGGGTTATCTACGTTTACAGAGCGGGAGGTACACAGAAAGCGATAGAGAAACGGTATAGAATTTGCTTGAAATGCACTTCCCAGACAGTATCCAAAATCTCATCTCGGCGCCAACAGGCACATACAGCCCTCAACCGAGAGACTGGAATCTTGAATGTATGGTAGAATCACTGGTGCGAGTAAAGCGGGCATTTAACTCGTGCCATAGACGCAAGTTTGCTGGTCCAGATGGCATCATTTTTGCGCTAGTAATAGAGGGAATGGATGCACTGGGCCTACATGTTCGGAATAAATTCCAATTAACTGACGAGATGTGAAGGTGATATTTATTCCCAAACCAGGAAAAACCACCTACACGGACGCAAAAAGCTTCCGACCTTCTTCTTCCAAAAGGACTAGAAAGACTAGTTGATCGGTTCATAAGGGAAACACGCATTCCTAAGTGGCCACTTCATCAGGCCTGTTGCCTAGGTCTATCAGAAAGGCAAATCCACGGATATAGCACTCCATGAGCTAACAGCAAAAATTGAAAGGCAATATCCGAAAAAATACGCCTTAGGCGCATTTATAGAAATCGATAGTGCCTTCAATTATACTTCGTTCACGGCAATTTGTGAGGCGGCAAGACAGTATGTTTCTTTTCCGCAACAGCGAGCAGTGTGTCTGTCTGTCTTTTTTTTTTGAAGTGGTGGAAATCTTCCGAAGATACGGGCCTGGACACGCCAGCGTGTAGGATTCTTACCCTCTAAAACCACCTCCGACTCCCTCCAAGCCCCGTGGAACCACGGGGTATTACATCACGGGGCGGAGTCAGCTCATTTTAGCTTGGTCCTCTTTCGTCTCTACGCGGCGTACGCGTTTTTCCGGTTTCCTCTGCCTTTCGCAGTTTGCTCTGGATAGATATGACCATGGAGTTGATCGCATCCCAGTCTTCCTGACATGCCAGCATTCTTCGCATCAGATTCTCTGGTACGAGCACCTCTCCTAGAGTCTCCCCTAGGTTCTTCCTTTCCTCCACAAACCTTGAACAGTGGAAGAATACATGCTCTGGGTCCTCTGACACTCTATTGCAGTTTGGACAATCGAGTGAGGTATCTAGTTTAAACCTGAACAGGTACTGGCGATATCCTCCATGCCCCGTGAGAAACTGAGTAAGATTATAATTAATCTCATCGTGCCGTCTCTCCAACCACTTCCTGATGGCAGGGATGAGCCTGTGTGTCCACCGACCCTTTCCCTTGCCATCTATCTAGCGATCTCTCCCTTTCGGCGTTCTTCATCTGCGATAAAGGAGAGAGAGACTTCGCATTATATACATTCGTCATCTCATCTGCCAAGATGTCAATAGACATCATTCCAGAAGTGACGAATGCTGCATCATCTGAGCGGGCTGTAGACTGAACTCAGTTTATTAGCGGTAAATGTAACCTGTAATGTCTTTCCCCAAGCTGGAGCTGCATACAGCAGGATCGACATCACTACCCTACTATAAGCAACTACTACTACTACTACTACTAGCTATAAGCAACCTGGAAGCATGCCGTGGCCCTCCCACGTTCGGCATCATTCTTGCCAGCGCCACACTCACAGTGGATGCTTTGTCATAGGCATACTGTACGTGTGGCTTATAGCTAAGCTTCCCATCTATCATCACTCCCAAGTATTTGATAGCAGGCTTAGAAGTGATGATATGATTCCCAATTTGAATGCGGACAAAATTTCTTTTACGGCGCTTAGTGATAAGGACCGCTTCCGTTTTTTCCTCTCTAGCCAACCCTTAACAGCACTAATCGCTTCGCATAACTTCGCATAACTCAGCATCTTCGAGATGCTTTGCGACAACAACCAGCGCTATATCATCGGCGTGGCTTCCTCCGGAAGAGGAAGATTAAGAAAATCGCTGTACATGATGTTCCATAGCAGTGCGCCCAGTACGGAGCCCTGTGGGACACCCGCGGAGACAACGTACTCCTGGGGTCCGTCATCGGTGTCATACCAAAGCCTCCGTTCTTGTAAATAGCTGTTGACAATAGCTGCACGATAAGCGGGAATACCAATCTTCGCCAGAGATTCCCGTATTAGGTTCCAATTGGCCGAATTGAATGCATTGCCGGCCTTAGGCAATAGCACCGACTTCTGTCGTTGTCATGATGCAGGAAATATCCCCTCGGACATGTACGCTTCGAACATGGCAAGCTTAAGGAATTTCACGGCAAGCTTAAGGGCCTTATTCGGCACACCATCCAGACTCGGAGCTTTGCTATCTCCTATCCTAGCGTAGATCTCCAGCAGTTCGTCACTGGTGGTTGGCGGTATTGCCATGTCGTTCAGAGGCCGCTGGAAGCTGTCTATGCGCTCCTCTTGCTGAGGGAATAACCCCTGGATAATTTTTAACAAGAGTGAAGGGCACGTGATCTGCGGAGATGATCGGACTCTGAATCGCCCCATCACGATTCTATAGGCGCTCCCCCACGAGTTTAAACAGAGCTCCTTAAAGTATTTCCTCTTGTTCCGTTGAATGGCGAGCTTAAGGGTTTTGCCGGCTTCCTTATAGGCGCGCTCGTTTTGCCCTTGGTCGATTCTACCTACTGCTCTTTGAGCCGCTCTTCTGGCTTGGTGACAGGCTGATCGAAGGCTGGCCAGTTCAGCATTCCACCAGTGGTTCGGTCTTCTACTGGAGAATGAGCACCTCCTCGGCATGGACGCGTCACATGCTTTGGAAATGCATTAGGCCACATGGGTAGCGCTTTCCGTAGAGGCGCCTGCTTTATTAGATTGGTCTAACCACACCTCCATGAAGGTCTGCTCATCCACAGCTTTAGCGGTCTGTCCGTCTGTATGTCTGTCTGTCTGTCACACCGCACATTCGGAAACGGCTGGACCGATTACCACAAAAATTGGTAGGAGCATGTAACCTGGTGTTCCCTTTACATGCAGCAAGTGGCGCCATTTTGTGTTAAGTTCAAGAGGAGCTCCCCATACATGTGAATGGAGGGTGCAACATTTTTTTTCACAAAATGTGGTCATGTGGGATATCAAACGAAAGGACTCAATTAGTACTTTTCGAAACTGGTTGAATATTTGACATCGGGTAAAACATAGAGGAGTGAGGGCACAAAATATGACCATCAAAAAAAGTAACAGGTCTCGTTCTCAGAACCTACCTATCTGAAAAAAATCACAGTAGTGCATATCTACGAAATATAGGCCTCAAAATATATTCGGATCCGATATCTGTACAAATAAAGTTGATAATAGCATATTTCCATATTTTAGAAATTTATCCGGCAACCTCCCTTATGTTCATTCCAGAAGTAGAAAATTGGCATAGGTGTAAGAGATAATATAGTGCACAATTTGGTCAAGTTTGAAGAAAATCCAACTATTATTAACAAAGTTACAAGGGGTGAAATTTTGTCATTTTTTGTGAATTTCGTGCACTCTACAACCTGCATGACGTCATCATCACATATCAATTCGTCAATACCAAAAGGAAATGAGTTTTTATGAATGGGTCCCAAAGAATTATTTTGTTTTAGTTTTTTAGTCATTTATATATAAATTTCAATTACTCCAAACTGACATGTGTGTATGTAGGTATATAATATTGATTCGGGGAAAAAGAAATGCCGTGATTTGTCAATAGATGGCGACACTAAAATATATCTTGTGTTGTACTTATCGCATCGGGTCATACTATAGGGCGATTTGAAGACGACAATCTGTGCTACAAGTGTCTCTTTGGCAGTGTTGTGATTGTACGTTTCAGTCTCAAGTTATAGCGCGTCAAAAATGGAGTCCACCAAAGAAGAAATTCGTGATATTTTACGTTTTTACTAATTGAGAGGTAAAAACGCAACGAAGGCGGTCGAAAAAATTTGTGAAGTTTATGGACCCGATACTGTAACGATTCGTACAGCACAGCGTTGGTTCGATCGATTTCGTTCTAGAGTAGTGGATGTCGAAGATACACCCCGTACTGGTAGGCCAATCGTCGTAGAAACCGATAAAATCGTCGAAATCATCCCAGTGGACCGGCATGTGAGCATTCGCTCGATTGACCAGGAACTGACCAGTTGGAACCATTTGCAGAAGATTGGATTCCAAAAAAAGCTGGATGTTTGGTTGCCACACGAGTTGACGCAAAAAAATCTCTTGGACCGAATCAACGCCTGCGATGCACTGCTGAAACGGAACGAATTCGACCCATTTTTGAAGCGGATGGCGACTGATGATGAAAAGTGGATTACGTACGATAACCTCAAGCGAAAAAGATCGTGGTCGAATCGCGGCGAGCCGGCCTAAACCATCGCCAAGCCCGGATTGGCGGCCAGGACGATTTTCCTGTGTGTTTGGTGGGATTGGAAGGGAATCATCCACTATGAGCTGCTCAACTATGGCCAGACCCTCAATTCGGTCCTCTACTGTTTGAATCAGGGGATTGACCAAAAGCGGCCAGATTTGGTCAATAGGAATGGTGTTGTGTTCCACCAGGACAACACTCGGCCTCACACACCTTTGATGAACCGCCAGAAGCTACAGGAGCTCGGATGGGTGTCCTATCGCACCCACCGTATAGTCCAGACCTGGCACCAAGTGATTACCATCTCTTTCGGTCCATGCAAAAGGCTCTTGGTGCTACTAAGTTGACCGCAAAAGAGGCTTGCGAAAACTGGCAGTCTGAGTTTTTTGCAAATAAGGAGGGGGAGGGGGTTTATAAGAGGGGGATAATGAAGTTGCCTTCTGAATGGTAACAAGTTTGCGAACAAAACGGCGCATATTTTACTTAAATCGGATAATTCTAAGTGTGTTAAATAAAGCGTCAAATTTCGATCACAAATATGACATTTCTTTTTCCTCAACCCAATATATGCGTGCTAATGAAGTTTACGGGTAGTGTCTAATTCACGCACGAAGTATATCGAAAATATGGGTACGATTAATTTACATACGTGCATATCAATGTGCATATTGGAAAATGATGAAGGATTATGTTAGATTTGTAGCTATATACGAATAGCAAAATGTGCGTTGAAGTTTCTTACATAAGATGAACACAAAACCTTTATACTTGAAGCGCGAGCTTTCGATATTCCGACTTGTTTAGGAAATAGAACAGCAGCTGGCCGAGACGTTTTTTCTTTTACATTTTCATATCTGCTTAATTCATTCTTTGTTTTCCTTCCTCCAGGACGGGAGTTGCAACGATTTTTTTAACCGGTTATTTCATGGCTTGTTTCTCACCAAAGTTTTCCCACCCTCAACAACTCAAAATATAAATCGAAAAAATATTAGTTCAATTTTATTAGAAGGCGAAAGTGATAGTGCATAGATCACACAGAGAACATGGAACATAATGAGACTTCTAATGCTGGTTAAGTTTTGCACGGGAATTCTATCCCTTCTTCTTTCAATCACAGGACGCTATTGCACTATGGACGAACTCAAAGTACCACGTTTGGAACTGATAGTGATGAACATTTCACACTGTTTATATGTCTGATATCGAATTGCTGCAAATATAGGTGCACAATAGAGAATGGGCGCTATTTGAAAATTCAAATTTTGTTGTTACTTGCTTCGATACTTCCTTCGGAAACATATAATTTCGATTCAATCAATTTCAGCACAGTATTCGAATCCTCAATGACTAAAACGCGCAACAGAGTTAGCTCCAAATTATCTTGGCCCATGAAATCCAACTGAGACCTCACCATCCATCTCTCCGTATCCCGTTTGCGTTATTGCATAATGAATTCCGACAGAAAGTTACCAAGAAACCAAACTTGCTTCCATTACTTCATGCTACTCCAGATATTTTTATATTGTGAATCGACGAAAAACTGGATGAAATACTCTTTGATTTTCATAGGCCGCGCCAAGCCGGAGCCGAAATATACTTAAAACTTTTCGGCTATATCGCTTCACTTCAATATTATCTCTTTCGTCATTTTCCCTTTTCCTAGTACAACTGAAAATGGCCCAGGATAGTGGTGTAGTAGTTCTTGCTTGAAATTGAATTTTTTTTTACAGTATTATTATCCAAATCGGGATCTGGTTATGACCCTGTACATGTGGAATGTATGCAAAAAGGCACCATGTTTTGTGATGTAGGTCTTTTTAGTGTTACAATACACAAACGTAAGGAAGCCACGGAATTTCTGTAGATCCATCACTTTTATGTGAGAAAGTTTGCTTTGAATGAAAAGTTTTATGATGCCTTCATATGGGAATTGCTTCTGGAAGAAATAAAGAACAATATGTGGATTCAGTTGGATACCGTTCGGATAAAAACTTGAATGGATGTTTTGATTTAAGGGTTGTGTTTCTGATCAGCTTAGATGACAAGGTCGATTTGTCTAAATTGAACAATTTTTCCAAGCATCGACTTTACTAAATTGAATTTGATATTGGAAGCCAATATGAATATATGAATACTTGAAGAAGAGAAGAGATTATACCAATTATATTCTGTGAACATAAGGGTCTATATGCAATAGCTAGTTTCACGACGAGGATCTCATTGAAGACCCACTTTTCTATTAACAAAGGTGAGGAAGTAGAAGCGATGATAACCACGAAATATAAACGCAATCAAATATGAATAGAAGAAGTCAAATCGACAAAATCTTTACCGCCATCGCTCCATCTTAGGCAGGGACTGCCTCGTCTTCTTTTTCTACCATAGATATTGCCCTTATAGACTTTCCGGTCTGGATCATCCTCATCCATACGGATTAAGTGACCCGCCCACCGTAACCTATTGAGCCGGATTTTATCCACAACTGGACGGTCATGGTATCGCCCATAGATTTCGTTATTGTGGAAAAACAAGTTTATATTATTTCAAATATTCCGGAAACTCATTAAAAACATCGAAATTAAAAATTTAACAGTAATATAGATGTAGATCAAAATACTTGAAAGTTTGGTCGAAATCCAACTGTTATTAACAAAGTAATAGTAAGTTAAATTTGTTTCTTTTGCACGTGGATGCCAGTATCACATTAAAGTAAATAGTCAGACTTATTTATTACAATGGACTATGAGCTTTGTATAAATAGAACCATGAAATACCCAACTGTGTTTATATAAAAAATTCACCAGGCTTGGTAGTAGGAGTAGAAAGTTTTGTTTGTGAGCGTCATACTTCCTTAAATTTCGTCCTTCCGTTGTTACTTTTTTTTTTGTGATTATTATTCCTAAGTACACAAAAAATAGACTTTTTCGAAATTGTAATCATATCGGATTGTACCCAGCCATCTTTCTATGATAGTCTGTTTCATAGTTGTTCAATAGTTTTCATTTATTTTTAGAAACATTTTTTACACCCATGGTTTTTCGAGAAGCTTGGTGTCCTCTTTCATTTTTCTGTGCCACATATTTCGTGGGTGACCAACTCGTCAGTCATCCTGGAGCAGTAGGTTCTATTACATGGCGTAACCAGCAATGGGGTTGTCCCTCTTTCTGGATGCGTGGCCTATCTACTGCCACTTTCACCTTCTCAGTAGCACGGTTATCTGAGCTGTACGCGAGTGGAGTTCCTCATTTGTTACGGTCTCAGCCCAGAATATGCCTATAATGCAGCACAGACACTGACGCTGAGGGAAACTTGAAGCTTCCGAGAAACAGTGCTGGTTAGTTTCCATGTACTATTGACACATAACAGGGCAGGGAGAACATTAGTACGGAATAGGATCAGTTCGATGTTGGAGTCTTCATGGAGTCTCCAGATTTTTGGCAAAATAGCGAAAGCGGATTTAGTTATATACGTCCCCAATATTCTCCCCATTAACGCAGATAAGAAGAGAGCAATCAGAGTTAGGTGTTTATCTTCCATCCGGCTCTGCTTGACACCTGTTTCTAATCAAGAGCCATTTGATCACGGTCTATTAGTCAGTGAGACACCTAGCGGATGAAATTATAGAAATCGAGGTGTTTAAGAAAAGGCTATATCGTCCACTGAACGCCTCCAAGTTCTCCAGACAATGTTGCATGGAGAGTCCCATCGACAATTAGAAAAAAAAGTACCGATCAACATTTTAAGCCGTTATATATCGCATGATAATAGCTATTAGTTTCTCTAAAGGGTGCTAATATAGCCGATACAGGAAGACCAGAGCGAAAAGCAGCCTGCTTCTTTCGATCTAGCTTTCGAGGTATCCCTTGATAGGTACTAAAATGATTTTAACTAATATTTTCTTGACGGTAGGATGCACGTAAGTGCCTATCCGGCGCCTGCACTCCAAGTGGTAGCCGTTCTTAACGCTCGTCTCCCGCCTCCAGTCATTAGGAAAAATCTGATATTCCCAGCATTTATGAATGGGTAGAAGTAACAACTGCGCAGAGAATAGACCGAAAATTTCTGCATGGAGAACGTCGAGGCCAGCGGCTTTACTCCGTTGCGGTGATGGCAAAAATTACTTAGCTCCTGTTTAGACGAGCATACCGTATTCCAATGTTACAGTGACCTGCCATATCATCTACAAGAAGTGGAACTCCACCGGATGCTATATCAACCGGAATCGTGGTGAAATATTCCATGTACTTCTTCGTTGCTATTTGCAACAGCTTCTGCTGTTCTTCTCCTAATTTTTTACTGCAACCGAGCTCCAGTACGTTGCGCTCACCCCTTCTACATTCAGCAGTTGAGTTCTTAGTCCCTTAGATTTATCTATCCGCCTCTATGCCTCCGCAGCTGGCGAACTAGCGCTTGCCGACAGGGCAGGTTGTTTAGAATGTATCCCGCTTGCGCAGCAAGTTAGTTTCTCGCTGCTGGATGACATTTGGATTGCGGCGACGGGCCGCGCAGTAGCGACACGCAAGCGAAGATAAGCTGCTCCAATAATGGTCCCTTTGCCGACACCCCTGTCGTTACGTACATTCAGAAGTTATAATCCACGATCAGTTCATACAAAAGTGACCTTGTGGCAGGCTCTGTCTTCGTAGGGTGTTCCAACAATGGTGCGGGGTGAATGTTGCAAAAGTCAGCAAACTTTCCACCTTTGTTGTTACCTTCATCACGATCACGCCTGTCGATCATATGTCCAAGCAAGTCATGCCAGAGCCCACCATGGTATTCAAATCATCCATCACAATGTCACTGTCATGAAACGTAACCTGAACTGCATGTGCATAATTGTTCATCGAAAGTCTCCTTCTTTTCTTTTCTATATTAGAAATCATTACACTACGATACTCCTCTGAAACCGGCGTCTAAGGAATGCGAGCGCTCCTAGCCATCGGCAACAGTCGTTCACCGGATTCGCAACTGCTATCACTTGGATTTCAATAGTACAAAAGCACACATTCCGCAAGAGGAAAAGGAATACTCTCTAGAGCCTCATCATCCCACTTCGACTAAGCCCACAATGTCCAGTGAGATTCAGAACCACTCATCCCTGAGGAAAAGTATGAGCCTGTGTGTCCACCGGCTCATCGCAGACTCATCCCATTGGCGTTGTCAGATATCATTCTGTGTGCTTCTCCATACGTCTTGCATGGTACAACACACTTATTTCCTTCGCCAGAATGTCAGCAGGAATACTGCTAACCGCCAGTAAAATCTTATCTGATGCGGTTCTAAAAACACTAGAAACCCTTAAAACGATCAGCCGGTAAAGCGAATAAACCTGCTTCCGTGTCTGAGAGTTAACCCCCACAGAGATGCTAGTTATCCGCGTTGAATGCGTTTTATACATCCAGTGCCAAAACGCCACAGTAATCGCGAAAAACTAGTGCGCCTTTTACCAGATTCACGACCACGTTTATTACATCCACCGTAAAGTAGGCGCTCCGATTCACGCTGGTTGTTTTCGGCCATGAGTGGCAGACTGTTGGAGGTGACACTCTCCATCATATTCCTCATTATATCCAGCAGGCAGATCGGGCGATGTAATGCCGGATCTCTCCTTCCACTGTTTTCGTGATGAGGAAACAAAATGGTAATAATCTGTTCCACGAGACGCAAGCAGATTGCGTGAGGCGAACTTCGCAGCCTTGCTATTACCACTCTATAGGACCCCAGCCCAAGTTTTGTATCAGCACGGTTGCACAACTGTTTGTAGCAGTTCTTTTTATCACGCAGTAGCCTTTGTACTTCCTTTCCCCGACGCTACCAGGCTTTCGCCAAGCCTCTTTGCTCGTACCTATCTCAGTATCCGATAGTGCCACCTCTCGCTCCGCAAATGCTTCGAACAGAACAGGTCTTCTCACATTCGAACTGACACAAAACCCAGCCTATTCTTACACTCCCTGCTGCCTGCTGATGATGGCGGTCTATGCTCCACCGTAAGCTTCTCTTAGCGTTTTCACCGCTAATTCTTGTAACCCGATAAGATCGAATTACTTTTCCAAAGTCTTGCGAACCTCCTACTTCATGGTGATCTCATCTACATCCTTATGTCGGCTTCCCGCCCTGTTGACGTTCCAATTGGGTTCAAGAATTTGTTAGCGGTTGCATCCTTAGATTTCTTGAGCTCCAAAATAAGGTCCATATTATCTCCCGAATTGATGAGCTCGGGGTTTGCCTTCACTCTTCTGAAAATATCAGCGAATGACTCTTCACCTTGTTCTTAGATAATGAAACCTCCGGTCTTATCTTCCTCCGATCTTTCCTTTTTCGAGGTGCACTTCTTAACAATGTACCAATTTCAGTAATTAGGCGTGCAATTGAAAGATGGCAGTTCATAGAATATTTTGCGTGAAGAAGTGTGTCGTTTTGATCAACCGTTTAAAAGTTGTTCCATTTTGCAAATGAATATGTCAGACGAGGAGATTCTTGGATTTTGAAATTTTGTTTCTTGAAAGACAAGAACACGTCACAGGCTAATGAAATTTTTTTTTGGCAATTTATGATGACGATGCTATAATAATGTGCTGGGTCGAGCAGTTTCATTCGGGAAATTTCGATGTCGAATATGTATCTCGCTCTGGACGGCTAATCACGGAAAAAGTGGCGAAATAATAGAAAAAACCATGAAAATCCGCATGCTACTGCTCGTGAGATTTCTCAGAAGCTAAGCGTTGATCATGAAATTGTTTTAAATCATTTGCATGCTGCTGGCTTGGTCGAAAAGCTCGATAATGGAAAAAAAAATGTTCGACCGAATTTCCGCGAGCGATGATCTGCTGGAAAAACACCTGTCTGAAGGATTGATCACTTGGGGTAAGAAATGGACCACCTACGATAATGTGCAAAGAAAATAGTAGTCAAAGAGTCGATCGGAATCTCACTGAGGTCCCCAAAGAATAGTTTATCCAGTGTCAATAGCCTGAATCTAGCTAGAGCTGGGTAATCGGAGAGGAAGTGCCAGTGGGCTCCGCCCCCCCCCCCTTCTCCGCAGCTTCGGCAATGCGAATTGTAGGGTATGCCGAGTCTGGCCGGATGGTCCCCTATGGGCCAGTGCCCTGTGCAGACCGCCGTAATCTTGGATGCATTTGCATGCATCTGGCACATGAGCTCTCGTGATCGGGCTATGTTATAAGTGGGCCAAATCCTCCTTGACTTGACACGGCTGGTGCTTATCTAAGACCCGCGGTTGCTTGACAAAATGTCAGCGTCTTATATATACTATAAAATGTGTACAAGCACAAGATCGTGCGATATCGGCAATATAATAGCGTTCTTCGTTAGCCGGCCATCCAATCGTTCAGGTACTGTCATGGCATCACGAAGCCTTCTGAGATGGTAATGCCAACACTATATTGAGGGTGTGTGCTAAAAAAGAGAATTTTTTGTAGTCATTTTTTCCGCGTTTGCTCGCGCTTTGGCACTACACCATCAAGTATCGTGTACAGCGCAAATATCAATGCGTTATTTCTGACGGGCTGTTGTTAGTTGTTTCATCTTTCCAGGGAAGGCATCAATATTTAGCGTGCAAATACGTATTTGTTTTGCTCAGACTGATTTACTTGCGCCCTAACCCATTCCTCAGTAGGACCGGGACCCGTCCTGCTGCGTCGACTGAGGTGCATACCCTTCCATTGTTTCGTTTTACTAAACGCAATCACATTCAGTTTCTAACGACAGTTAATGCGTTTTCATGGTCGAGTTGTCTCCAAGAGAGATTAGGAAAGAGTTAAGATAGTGGAGCATCTTCAACTATACTTTATTTATCTATTTATTTCCCTGATCTCACCATTTCATTTTTGTTTTACTGAGGATGGTACAAAGTAGGGTGTCCTCCTCCTTTATCTGGGCTTACATGCAATATAAATAACATAAAATAATATTTTTTTGTTATTTCCACACCAAAGATGGGTTACTATGTCACAGAGCATATCTCGTCATTGCTCTTGGTATTAGAGTTCCCAAGCATCATCATCGCTCTTATGAACATCAGGCTTCCAAGTCCTCAGTTAATTATATTCAACGTGTCAAACTTAAGCGCCGAAATACGTCACCCCTGCCTGTACCCGTGGCTACAGCACATAAGCGTAGATGAAAAACCATCAATGATGGTCTCTTTGGGAGTTGAAACTAAGATATACACTTACGCTCTGGTGGTTTAATATGAGGCCCGCCATTTAGCTCTAATCCCACGGCGGGGCTCGAATTGGTTTTGTGATCAAAGGCCTGCTGTGACAAGCAACAACGATACAAGTCTATACTGAGCCCATAGCTCAGAATTCATACTGATGGATGCAGGACATACCAAAACTAACGAATGCGGCACCGAAATTGTAAGCGCAACTCCACCTTGAAGGCCCCATCAAACTCTCAGTAGGAGGCCAACTGCAATTAAGTGGACTGAGAACTTATGCTCTAGGAATTTTCCTGAGAAATATGAACTCATAGAGCAGTCTCAGTACTAGTACTAGATAGCAGAGTGCAGATTCGGGAACAAGTCAATGTGTATATAACGTTTCGCGGCCTAACGATTTTCCTCGGAAGACATCAGTTAAAAATGGAAAATTATGTGGTAGATAAGACGACAACAACGAACCGAACCTAGGCACCAGTATGAATTCGCCTCAGCCGCAGTAACAGCTGACGGAATGACATGAGACTGGAATGACAAATGCCAACAATGATGTTTATCAATATTCTCATTCCAGACTCTAGCCCCATCTGTCGACCGACAAAAAAATGATAACAGTAATGTGTATTAAACTAACTGTAGTGATTTAAAAAAAGTCAAGCGACGACGGCTTTACGGTTTCTTACCAGGGCAGAGGCAAATCGTCAGACGCTGCCTCACCTCTTTTTTAAAAAAGTTTGGGTGCAAGCCCTGCGAGGGGTCCGTGGACCAGAAAAGAAGGAGTAAGTTGCTCCTCAATTGGTCCGGTCCTGCATTAAGTTGATGCGGACTTAGGACCCCCCTTCATTCTCAAAACGAATATTTCAGCCCTGGCCAGCTTTGGTCAACAAGGCGGATTTGCGCTCAATATAATTCGTAGGCATGTCGTGTTTTACGAATTATATAAAGGAGCATTTAACATCTGCGAGCCGCTGCGGTCACGCTGCTCCCAGGGCAGAGGTGAGGCAGCGTCTGACGATTTGCCTCTGCCCTGGTAAGAAACCGTAAAGCCGTCGTCGCTTGACTTTTTTTAAAAAAGTTTGGGTGCAAGCCCTGCGAGGGGTCCGTGGACCAGAAAAGAAGGAGTAAGTTGCTCCTCAATTGGTCCGGTCCTGCATTAAGTTGATGCGGACTTAGGACCCCCCTTCATTCTCAAAACGAATGTAGTGATTTAGTTTTGAGTATATTTTTCAAATAAATAGAAGTGAATTTTAGTCTCGCGTGATATTTTATCATTGTTCTAGTAAACAACAACAATCCGTTCATATCCTGGAGATATTAATCAAAGGGTTATGAAAGGAACGTCCTGAAATTTAACTACCTAAAACTCTACTGACGAAGGGAAGATCTGAGTCCTCAGAGTATCGTGGAAAACATTACTTCAGGAAATAAATAATTAGGAATGCAGAATCATCAGCGTCACGACTTAGAAAAAGAAAATTTAGTACATGAAACTTCATATGGAGAAAACGGTTTCTCCAAAGCCCGAAATCTTGTTTAGAACAGTCTCCGCTCTCGGAGAATGCGGACGAAATTTGAGAATGTGACCTCCATCATTCCAATGCCATTTTGTCCTCTAAGAAGGTTTGCAAGAATTTATTAGAACAGCTCCCCACGATCGAAAGCAGTGCTCCTCGAACTCCCCTATATTAGGGGCTTTAGACCTAGGAGAGCCAGTTAATATTGCTGGGTATATTCTGGTTACCTCTAATACGGTTATGAAGAAGAATGTTCAGAATACTTCCCCAAAGCCTTAACCATTAAGAGCTTCCATATCTAAGGCGAGAATAACTTCTCCTTTTACAAATATGGATGGAATTTCCAGGTTTCCGATTTACTCCCAAATTGAGGTAGACTTGAATTAGGCTGGTTATTAAAAAATATCAAAGCAGGCATCATTGTCACTTCACAAATTATGAGCGAATATTGCACGGTATATGCACACAGTGACTGTTAAATCATTCCCAAAAAAATGTAGTTTGGCATTCCATTTATGATTTTTACTGAAGTGTTCGCCCAAATCCTGGCAATGAGGTCCCCCTCTGAATTTTTCCCTAGTGCAATTTTGTGAAATGCACAAAATATGCATATCAAGAGGCATTTCAAAAAAGCCGTTCCACTCGATATTCTATCACATCACATTCAACAATATTGCTGGAGTACACCGAAGTTAATTTCATTACATTTCATAATTTTTTTGCCAGTTATATCTTTAAATTAAATCAGTCCACCACAAAAACGTTTCATAAAACCACAAAAATGGTTCCAGATCAATGAAATTTCATTATTAAATGCTGCACTTGCCATACCTGTGGACATGGTGCCGGTGGTGTGGTGCAATATGGTCGGCCATTGCATTGGTAGCTCAGAGTCCTGGCCTAGCCCAGCAGGCAGTAGTGTTTTAAAATCGAAAATAGGCTTGTGTCGATAAAAATTAAAACGTTTAACCAGCTTTTATTATTTTTATCCGTTTTAGCTGCTTTTATATCGCAAATTTCGTTCTATGCTGGAAGGCATGGGGGAAGGTGGCTGTAGATATGCAGCCATATGTGTACATATAATTTCGACACTTGCAATATTTCAGGATTCTGACTTCGGGGTTGGATAGTTGGCTGTTGCTTCTCTTGTGGAGTTGCCAATTTGTTGCAGCAATGCAACACACGATTTGAAACAGGACCTATCAGTCGATCGACGGGAGATTAATTAGTTTTGCGTCACTGATCGAAGGACCCAAACCTTGATAATTTGGGGGCAACAAGGACACAAATATAAATTGTCTAGCCTGCCCGGGAAGCTTGGCTGTTCTGTACGAAAATGCCCATGATGAATGTAGTGAATTTACATAATAATATTCGAGAATGCGGGTCGGAAAAGGATCCAAGCTGTATGTCCTTCTCATGTCCAAGCGGTAGCTTCCATCATCATATGTTGATGAGAAATGCACCATTTTGTCACATAAAAATGGAAACATTTCACTCGGCAGCAGTTACATTGCATGAGCGAGCTCCACTGGAAGCATCGCCAAATCTCCCAGTTGACAACACTTGTTGCTCGTATTTAACGATGACCCCAGCGTATTAACCAAAGTAGGAAGCAAGCCAGCCATCTGCGATACGGACGCAATCAAAATGACACATACGACCATCCCATGATGTCCTGTTCTGTTGCGTATCATTGAAATCTGCGCTTGGAGTGTTGTTTTGACTGCAGTTGCAGCACCATCCGAGTGCAATATGGTCGATCGCTGACACCAACGACGACACCACGCTATTGCCTGCATGGCTGCACTGCCATTGCGAAAACCCCGAAATGAAAATAAAATGCAATTTAGCCTGACGGGTAACATAATTGGATATCAGTCACATAAATTTCCAAATGACATTTTATGTGATAATATTGGCTTGGAGGTGGATAACCCATGCTGCCCGTCCGCTGAACCATTTTGCATGTATACACTCTTCTCAGGGATTGCAACGAGGAGATGCAACAGAAGATAGGGTAGTTATATATCGATAGGCTCATGGCAAATATATGTGTCCTTTCTCCAGAGATTACAGAGATGTCTGCAAGTCGCAAAGTTCAGGTGACTTTCCATGCAATCCTCGTAGAATTGGCTTATTGTTTTCGTATCAGTTACAGCGGAGTGACTTTGTGTCAGTTTCCATGCTAGAATCCTTCAAGGTAGGCGGAATGTAAAACCAGATTTTAGAGAGCCTGAGCGACCGAGGCATGGTAGCAGTCTAAAGAATCTGTCCATCACAAACTACTTTTTTAAGCTGCGCCACGTATAATCCCACTTGACCAGAATTCCCAATTATGGACATTTTACTGAGTAGATTAAAACGCAATTATAAACTCATATTTATACACCCAAAATTTCGCCCACTTTTCAGATATCATTCACCATAATTTCCGATAAACGACCCTGCTTTCTGTTTCTGAGACTGAAGCCGACATGTCGGTATATCTTTCACTTTGTCCCATGAGCCCAGGTCCTTGCCTACATCTGGGCCGTTGCCTATATGCAATACATACCTGGGCCCATTCAGTCTGGCAGTGATTTGCTCTTTTGATTTGTTGACGAGAAATAAAATGTCAGAAAGAGAAATTAATGGGGTTATATGATGGGTCCGTCAATCATGCTTGCGGTACCGCATCCCCATATGAAAGCACATAAGCCCGAACATCGGCACTCCTGCTCCATGAATCCCAGCTGCAATCGATATATAAAAGTTCAGCAGTTTGCTGAAGTATCCTACTGCAGTTTTATGAGATTGCAATGACTGTAAAGGACATGCAAATGCCATCCAGAATCCTGGATATTTGCAGGATAGACTTGGAAGAATTGCATGTCTACCTGCCTGGTCTCCCCTGATCTGGAGGCTTGCGTAAAATAGCATTGCAGTCGACATTCCACATCTACTTTATATGCACATATGTGCATATGTGCAAGGATGCGAGGTTATGAGTTTAGGAGTGTGATGGTTGAGTTATTGTGTGCTGCAGCACTGCACTAAAATTGATGAATGTGTCTCGTATAAAAATGAATCGGGATTGATTTAGGTGTCACACTTGACACTGATGTACTATTAAACGCTCTAACGATTTCTTGTTAGCAACAAATCATTATCCTGGCTTTTCACGAGCTAATGGAAGCGAAGAGTGCAATAGAGATGCAGTTTCATATGATGGATAGTGGAAACTATGAATGCATACATTCATGTAACGAAATTTTCAAGAGGTGAGATGGATGCATTGATTTGATTTTAGTGCATATTTGCATGTATACATCATAAGTTTTCCAGGATAAACGTTTCTAGGGTTTTCGGTAGAATTGGTTCAAAATCCATTCAGAAGGAAAATTCCCACAAATAAATAACAAGAGCAAACCAGTTTGCGAAATACTGATCCCAAATGGATGGGTAATTGGAAGTATAGTGTACACAGGTACTTCATGTATATGGCCAACAGCTACCTACTAGCTTCCTCACCTCAGGGTAACTTTGGCTTAATAAATGTCACATCATATTCCATGAAAACATCTGAAATGATATTAATTTGTGAAATTTACCCAACTTCGTCATACAGCACACAGTAAATGGACCGTCCACAATAGTGCTGATATTGCCAAGGGACATCGCACTGCGTTCACAAAGGCCTATTGTGTGTAGTATACCTATAAGCTTCAAACGATGTACTTTTAAACCTAGAACCGACAGGAAGCTCACTATATTCCCAACATCCAGATATTTCAACCTGGCATCTAGAACTAAACATTCTCCCAGGTGTCTCAACATACTTGGGACAAGTGCTGGACACTGTGTCATCACTCTTCCACGTAATCCGTAGATATGCCTAG
The DNA here is from genome assembly GCF_905115235.1 of Hermetia illucens. Classification (NCBI taxonomy): domain Eukaryota; kingdom Metazoa; phylum Arthropoda; class Insecta; order Diptera; family Stratiomyidae; genus Hermetia; species Hermetia illucens. Next base: position 149,202,647 of record NC_051850.1, read on the forward strand.
CTTCCCTGGTGGTTGTTTAGCGTCCAGTGACAAATGAACCCATTCCCGACTCCACAGAATAGCTCTGGCCCGTACAGCGGCATTGCGTCCACTCCATAATTGCCTTTTATGTGAGCGGGTCAAGCGTGTCCAATATGCTAAGGCATTTCACCTTGGAATTCGCCTGGTACGATCTAAGTGCCTTAATAGCCACATCTATCTATGACCTATATTTACGCCTCGAATATGGTGGTATGCTTAGTGTGTTTTACTTAGATGAATGACCCGGCGCCTGCTCCATCTGCCGTAAGGAATCCGTCAGTGTACCAGATAGTCAGTCCTTGGTTTAAGCCGTAAGTCAATGTCGCGTTCTCCCAGTTTGCTATTGCTCCAACATGTTTCAAACTTCCAATTGAAGTGAAATTTTATTGCCATGTTATTCTTGGTGTAGTAATTCGGGATGGACCTAGAAGGAATCTCCCATTTACGCAGTTGCCCACCCCACCAGTACTCTCGGACATTCTGCAGATCGCCCCTTGCTGAATTGCTATGTGTAGATGGAGAGTAAACGATCTGAGAAAGGCCTCTAGTGATATCGTTGGGTATGTTCTCATTGGCCCTGATCCCCACTCAAAGCAGTTTTTGAAGTTTATGTAGCACCATAACTCCTACCCAGATTACCGCCCAATATATAATCATTGGCTAAATATTGCAGTGTATATTCAGTGTATCATTTTTGGGGTCATTCCACGTTTTTCCTTGTTGTGGACCTCCAAGTCATTAAAGCACTTGTAGTTTTCCAACAGAAATGTTCAACATGTGTTTTCTAGAGTTGTTTTCATTATGGTGTGATTCCCAAATATTGGCTCTCAAGTGATCATTCTTGTGCTGCAGTCCCACCTTCCTGCTCTAGTTACTAGTAATTTATAATCCGGATGTGCATCCACAAATTAAAACAATATCATCAGCGTAACCCTGGACCTATTTTCCAGTGTTTGTTGGCTCTCCTAAAAGTTCGTCAACAACCATGTTCCACATTAAAGATGATAATACCCCATCTTACAAACAGCCTTGACTATTTTTCATGATAAAAGAATTTGTACTTGTCGGTACTTCTATTTGCCTACTCTTTAACATTTTGCCCATCCACTCTGAGTGCTTTCCACTCCCTTGCGGATAAGGGCATCTCGTATCTTTGTGTGCGATGTGTTATCGAAGTCTCCTTCTATGCTGCTATTTCCCTCGCTTCTGTGACATACCTTGTAACGTCTGCCCGGTAATGTGTTGACATGGATTTAGTGGATTGTGTATTGGATCTTCAGTTCCAAAAGAATTGTCTATGATCTTCTTCACCGTTTTAAGTACGAACGATGTTTGCAGATTGGTCTGAACGAATTAGGTTGAAAAGGATCCTTTTCACTCGCTTTCGGAATAAAGGCCAGTATTGCCCGCATCCATGTCCTTGCTATATATGTCAAGAATATGCTGTCACTTACCACTCGCGGTTCAAATCTCACTGGTGGCAGTGGAATTTGCATCGTGATTTGACGTCGGATACCAGTCGACTCAGCTGTGAATGAGTACCTGAGTCAAATCAGGGTAATAATCTCGGGCGAGCGCAATGCTGACCACATTGCCTCCTAGTGTACCGTTACGGTCTTGAATGAAGTGCTCTAACACACTTCAAGGCCCTGATCCAATATGGATTGTTGCGTCAACGATTATTATTATTATTATTAAGAGATATCCTAGGGTGATTTGCAGGTCTCTCTGGATAGTGCTGCCCTCTACTCCGTTTGATTTCAATGGTTCCTACTACCCATTTTACTTTAGCTTCCATGGGTACCCCTTTCGCTAATTTCGAATTCACCTTTTTCCCCTCTTGTCGGATTTTGGAGTATTAAACGGAATACTGTTGCCTTTCGATAGGACCCTGGTTTGTTTCGCCCGGTTAAAAAGTTTTCGTACGTCCGTCCTTGTTCTGGCTAGATTCCTGATCCATAACGGCACGTCCCTTGATGACTTCACTGTCTTAGCCGGCCTCATATGCGTCAATCACGACCCTATTGATGTCTTCTACTACTGTTTCACACCTGGTGTCACCACTCACCTGTTGATGAACAATGTTGTCACTCAGGTGCCTTTTGTAGGAGTCCTAATGTGGCCTCCGTAATATTCTATCTACTTCCGATTTGCTCTTAATGTCCAATCTAACTTATTACCAATCTACTTACTACCAAGCATGAATTCAAGAAGGTACTCACCTCTTCGCTTGATGTCACTGCTTCCCCAGATCTCATGTTGGGCGTGGCATTGCAGTAGAAAAGAAAGAAATTCCCAGTCTAATCACTAATTGCGGTAGGTTCCGGGTGTGGTCTCCTGAGAAGTATCCTAATGCCACAACAGCCTCTCGAGTTGTTTCCCCGCGTTTCAGTGAGAATTGGGCAGCCACGAGGTCTCCAGTTAGAAACTCTGAATGACATATACAGTTGAAGTTTCGCTTGAGAATGATGCAAGTCCTTAGTTTTTCAAAAGAGGAATCCAAAATACTGCTTCCGTCTTGCAGGCCGCGAATCTGCCTCCGGTACACCCAAGATTCTTCAGCTGGTACTACTCCAATGATATTCTTGAAACTCGCTCTGGCAACTACAGCAGATGCATCTTTTGCGCGGTGGAAATTTCCTTGAGCTATTTCATTGCTGGCCATTGGTTGCGTAAGTGTTTCTAATCCTTCTTCAATTTCGGAGTATTTTCTTCCTGCTCCTGCATCCTCGCGCTACGTTGCCAACTTGAGCCCCAGAAGGTGTAGGTCTCGGCCGTTTCATTTTCTGTGAACAGCAAATCTGCTTCCTTGCTCGGTCCTAACCTGCCAGTTTTTATGACTTCCGCGATTCCTTTGGGTCCTCAGTAGGCCTTCCACCCGACGTGTGCACAGGTATGCTACCAAATCTGTAATTGACGGATCACTTACGACGTTTAATGGTCTCCAAGGATCGATCATCTCCCCTATCGAGAGGAGTTTACGTTTGATCTCCTTGTTCCTTCTAAAAACTCTCCATAACCATGTGTGGATATCTACGTCTTCAGAGACGAAAAGGCATAAAAGCTTCCCCGTCTCAACCCCTTTGGCTTTGGAAAGGTTGGTTCCTGGTATATAACCCCCACCACATGCCGGCAGTCTCCTAGCCTTCTATCCCGGCAATATGGCACCTTTAGTCCTAAACTAGCCAAGACCTGTTCGGGAGCGTATTCCGGTGAACACGAGCTCCTAGTTCCATCCCTCAAACATCTCCATGACGAAAAGGTTCTCAATTATTTCTTGCTTCTAACATGTGATTATTGACTCCGGCAACATAGCCAGTTGAATACTTTTTACTGCATTAGCTTAACTAACGACGATTTTCCTGGCTCCAACCATTACCCCTAACCTCACCGGGAATTCCCCCTTGTCGGACTCAGGTTTGAATTTCTTGAGAGCATTCTTCACACGAGCTGATCCCTGCCGTTTCCTGCTGAACGCTTAGGTCTGTCTTGAGCCTTTTTGGTGCCAAGTCTTCCTTTAGATAACGCATTTAGCACCTCTGTCATTGAGGCCTGTCTTCATACTGACTTCGAATATGCTAACCTTTCACGTTGACCTTGGCTCCACTACTTCACTTCCGAGCATCCGCCTTCACGGGTCACCTAGCTCTAAGTGTTGCGGAGCTGTGCCTCGCACGAGAGACCAGTTTGTGTTCTGTACAGGGCCCCACTTGTTTGCTGATTGATTTTTTAATATTTGAATCCCGCGAGTATAGGGGTTAGGATGTCCGCCGTGCATAGCCTCCCCTAGCATGGAAAGGTCAAGCTTACTCTCCGAGGTGAGGTATTTATGAGCTTCCGTTCGAAAATAATCAATTACCCCCGACTGCAAACTGTTCAATCGCATAACACCATGAGTTGCGGGCGGTGGTTTTCGATTCACCCATCTAGATCCTTAGCGTTTTGTTAATAGCATAGTCTCGGTACCTCAGAAAGACATTCTTTCCTAATGAAATTCTCCCAACTCTCTCCTTCCACTTTCCTACGGAGCCAGTGCAAAGGATTATTTCGTGAGGAGAATTGCGCTTTAAGTTAACTTTCCTTCCGTTCCTCATGATCTCCTTAGGCGCGCTGCCTGAATTCTAGTCATTACAGACTTCAATGTGAATGACATAATAATAATCTTTTGCAGACTTAAATTGACCTTCAGAGAATCTTCCAAGCTCTACTTTGAATGAAATTGCCGCATGCAAGCACAGTTAGAACAAAATGGTGAATCACCCCGACTGAATCAGAATAAATACTTCCTGTAACCAACATGCCCTGTGAGTGAATGTGCCAGGTGACAGTTTATCTGGCTGGCATCGTCAATGATTTCATCCATCAGTACGTACAGTGTATATGTTTGACATAGCATGCAGTAGAGTTGTCGAGATCATGCCTACAATAAAACTCGCTGCCCCGTCTAAAGTTGCGCTGAAGGAAGCACATACTGTTAGCATTATTAATCGGTGCGTGATGTTTGCCCTCTTGTCGTTGCTCTCATGTGGTAGAGCTTTTTCGCTGACAGGTTTCGGTTATGAAAGGGTCGGCCACAAGTAATATGTGGCTGTACTTCGTACCTCCAATGTGCATCTACAGCAGTAGTGCGCCAGTGTTTGTCGATTTCTCTCAGGTATAGTTCAGATCTTCGCATCAGTCAACTCGCATAAGTACTTGACAATTTGTGCAATAGGGAAAACTCTCATCGCATTGATGACTAGTTTTATTTTTTTTTTTTTTGAGGGAGTAGCGTGAGTGAATGCTTTTGCGCATAGAGTGTTGGACTTCCGCAACAGTATGCCGTCGTACTACCAACTAAACACCTCCCTGTCATCAGAAAACTAACCTGGAACCGTTTGATACATTACTTCGGGCTAGCCCTCCCGCTCTCCCGGCTTTGGGGGCCTTCAAGTCAGGAAATTCCTTTCAGCAACAGTAGGGGAGGAAGGGAGTGGTTAGTTCACCATTTGCCATCCGGTTCATCCGCTGATCCAGTTCTATCTTAATCGCAATAAGAAGAGCTCGAATATAATTCGCAGCGCGACTCCAGCTGCCCTCAGCATCTCTCTGACAATGTTGTCTGGAGGGAACTCGCCTGTGTCTACATAAACCTGCTGACGAAAACTGCCCCACCTACCGCAAGAGAAAATATGTGTTCAGTGTAGTCCACTACTCTATTGCAGAACACATAATCAGGAGATCGCACCTTCCCAATCTTATGCAGGCGAGACTGAAAGCCTTCATGCTCACTTAGAAGTTGGGTAAGGAAGTAATCACGTCTTCTACTAAACATAGGGTCCCCTACATTCACCATTACCCAACTCAAGTCCGAGACTTCAGCTGCAGCCCTGTTTGCTGCTGGTTTGATTTGCTCGAAAAAGGTATTTAAACGCTGATTTTGACTTTACAGTCTCAGCAGACTATCGTAGGAAGCATTCCAGGGTTTCGGCCCTAGGATGGATCGCTGCGCTACTCCTGACATGATTTCCATCCTCCTCTAGCCCTCTAGCGTCTCATTGAGCAAGGAGCGGTCTTTCAGATAATCCCTCAATATCCGGAAAAGATAGCTTGGAACGCTGAATGAGTTGTTCCTAGCATATCTGTTCATCTTACGGAATGGGGAGCACTATCTGTCGAGATCGACAATTTCTGGCGTCCCCCGTACATAGAAGGACTGTCAAGGTTGGGGCTCCTCCCGGGAGGTGCGCGCTTTCCTAGTTGCTGACGTGTGTTCATAGGCCAGTTACCTGTAGCACTTGATAAGAATTATCCGCATTTGTATCCTACGCACTACCTGTCCAATTTTGATTTTCCCTCTGCTAAGGCTTTTTATCGCATGTTAATCAGGGATCACCATAGCGAAGTTTTGGCCTCGAGCATTTACAGAGGTGATACCTATCCAGGCATTAGTTACCTAGGGACATCCACGCTTTATGCCCTCGTCCACTTCAACCTTTTCGGTGAGGCAGTCAAGATCCCGGATTTCTAGAGAGCAGATAAGCTCTAGACTGGAAACAGAAGCGTTTTCCACCAGTAACCCCTTGACCGCTACGCAGAACGTACTCTTGCGAGTCGTTTTCGGGCTTAGTTGGACGGAAACTTCTCCATCTTTCGTTTTCGGTATGAAAGATACTTCTATACTTCCGCAAATATCTTGCCGTTCATCGTCTTAATGAGCAGAGCCTTCTACTACTGTCTTTTGGTTTGTAGTCTCCTTGTCTTTGAACAGACGGGTCTATCGGCGTAGCCAGTTTTTTCCTTTTATCCTTTTTCCTTCGTTGCCGACCGCATACGCCTCACCACTGCCGCGTATTGCCTCATGAACTTTCCTCTTCGGTTCTAGCTAAGACGGTTAGTTGCACTTCTACTCATTGCATGTTTGATAGCCCCTGCTCAGGACTAGCGATTCTGACTGGGCTTTTTTCCGAAACAGACTCATTACAGTTGCCGTTCCCAGACCGGCAGGCGTGCCAATTGGTAAGGCTCTCTCTTTATTTTCAGCCCTCGCTGCTCACTACCTGTGGCCGCTGCAGTGAGCGACGCATTTTTGTGCTACGCCCAAACACCATCAGCTTTTCCTCCTTCTCTGCTATTTCCTTGATTTTTTTTGGATAATTACCCATGGAAATTTCACCAGAGCATCGTGTGCATGGGAGCTAGCGGCGATTGTCAGGAACGGATATACGCCGTTTACTAACATCGGTTCAGTGCACATTACCCAACCAGGGTCTTGAGGGGGCTGGCTCATAGTACATGTCACAACTATCGCCTTGGCAAAGCTAGGCTCACACCACCCCATCGACGTCGATAGAGAGCTGACGACGGCTCCGGGAACTACCAGTGTGTCACGACATATACCAGTCATTCGCGGTTCGCACTTCACCGATTGACTGCTATCTAGGACACAGGTAACCTGTCAGCTCGGGCGTCAGAACTACTTACTCGGGTACCTCCGGGGCGTCACTTCCCGTATGGTACCCCCTAACCAGTAGGATTACTCTCGAGACCATTCAATATCAACAACGAAGTTAGAAAAGGAGATGCCCTATCATGCATCCTCTTTAACCTGGCCTTGGAAGAAGTGATCCCTGATGCTGAAGTAAACGCCAACGGCACCATCCTCTTCAAGTCTATCCAACTACTGGACTATGCCAACTATTATTGGAAGACCAACCCGAGATGTACAATCTTTCTTCATCCAAATCGAGCAGGCGCCTCGAGATTTTGGGCTACACATTAATGCAGGTAAAACGAAGTACATGACGGCAACATCAGTCCGAATACCAAAGTAGCAGCAGCATCTCGAAAATCTTCATTTGTTCCCCGAAGACTTGGGTCCTTAGCAAAAGCAATTGCGAACTCTTAGCCAGAACAAGAGAACTTCCTATATAGGAATGCAAGATTCCGTGGTCTACATAACGACGAAATTGAAATACCACGACCGTCTTGTTGTGGATAAAATCAGACCCAGTAGGTGGTCGGGTCAACAAATCCGTAGAAAAAGAAGTCATGTCAGACCCTGCCTCAGATGAAACAATGGCGTAGGCCAGGATACCAGACAACTTTAAAGATATCGAATTTATGGACCTCGGCGGGGGATGTTTGGAGTTCTTTACTACGAGTCAGACAGGTCTAAGCCGGACACAGTTGGTGTTAATGAAATCATTAAGTCTCTCGTATTAAAGGTATTAAAATTGAACGTTTAACTTCATCGGCATCGTGTTTTCGTATTGAGTATTTTGTTTTAACAGTATATGAACTCTTGACTACGTTTGTGTCCTGAAGGTTTAAATTTTCGTCTATGTAAATTCAAAAGATAAAGATGGTTAATTTATTTTAAATTTATTAAACATTAGATATTATTAGTTATTTTAATATCTGCCAGTTTTCTTCATGTACTTTAATCCCTATCTAGTATCCAGGGCGAGTTTTAAAGCTTTTCTGCCCCACTACGCACTAAATGCAAAAGAAAGTCCAAATTGTGTCCGGACATTGCAGATAAAATCTCAACATCCTGAGTCCCCACAGTTTCTCTGCACTTTGGGGTGGGTAATAAGATATCAATCCAATTCTATCTTGCAAACACAGATACATAGCATCTGTATCCAACTTCACTTGTAGATATGTACACAGTACATGTGTAGGACTATCAGGAACCCCTCGTCGGAAACAAGCCTACTGCAATTGTTTGTATACATCCACCTGTTTAATTGCTTACCACTTTGAGTTGTTGTATCAATATTCACTTTGTGGTCATTTTAGGTAACGTAAATCCTTCGGGCATAGCCTCATTCTCCTAAAATATTTGTTTTCCACTTGGAGATGTTAGAAGATGTTACGTAGATCCTATTGTCGTTTTGGGTGTATGCTAGGCGAATTGCACGCCTGTCTAATGTCGAATTGGTGCTTGAAATCTGTAAGTTTGCTGCGTTCTACTTTACACAGAATTCAAGTGTTTAAATTGTGAGAACGGTTGAAGCTAACCCATTTTAGGACGATGCGTAGTCGGGAAATAATTGGATTAAAGCTTGGAAGATTTCAAAAATGCGTAGGATTTTAAGTTTACGTAGGAACAGGTTTAGCAGCAAAATTTTAACAAACTAAGATTCAGATTCGCATAAATTAAAGTAGAAATGACGATATTGATGCCATATTTTCTGATGTGGTGACATCCTTGACAAAGTGGTATACAAGGCTGTAGATAAAAAAGCCGAGCCCGATGAAATAATTGCCCGGAATAGCTAGGTTTGTGGTGAAAATTATACGGGTCTGAGATGGAAATTGTCTCGGCCCCATTTTTATTGAAATTGGATTTCGCGGAAGCATACTGCTGCTTTCATAGATCTAATAATCCCTCAGCATTGAAGAAGTTTCCTGCTCCAGCGTCTCTAAAAATATATAGGCGAAGGGCCCTCTTTTGATGAGCACACTTCGAACAACTTACCGAACATATCCAGTCTACATAGAGCCCAGATTTCTATAGCCATAGTCAATGCCTACACCTCCGTTGTCCGCTATGCAATTGCAAAAATAGTTCGTCTTTAATCACAGTAGGAGCTACCATCACGTCTAGAGGTCAATAGAAGCAAAGACAATATCATCATCAATGGCGCAATAACCAATATCTGATCTAGACTTGCCTTAACAAGGAACTCTAGATATCCCACCAGTTCGATATCACTAAAAGCTGTCTAGCACCCTGGCCTACGCCATCTCTTCCTCTGAGACAGGGTCGCCACGTCTTCTTTTTCTACCATAGATATCGCCCTTAGACATTTTCTATTCTGGACCATCCTCTTCCGTAAAGATTAAGTGCCCACCGTAACCTGATGAGTCGGATTTCAGCCACAACTTGACGGTCATGGTATCGCTCATGGTGGTTCGTAGAATCATACATCCTCACTTGAAGGGCCAAAAATTTTTCGGAGGATTCTTCTCTCGAACGCGACCAAGAGTTCGTAATTTTTCTTGCACTTTTTCTTGGACTCTCAAGATCATACGTAGAGTAAAAGCTTTGACCCTATGGTGGGATATTTTGAGCGAAACGGTTTTTGTAAATAGGCTCTGTTGGCTGCCAACAACCGTGCGCCGATTTCATTGTCGCAGCTGTTATCGGTTGTAATTTTCGAGCCTAAATGGGAGAAATTGTCAACAGTCTCAAAGATGTAGTTTCCTAGTCTGGTGTCTCTCGCATTTACCTCAGCATCACGGGTCCTAGACAGTTGTTGATGTCGAATGGTCTTGAGAGTGATCCTGCTGCTTTTATCTGGCCTTGCACATTGGTCAGAGTCAGTCTAGTCACTTTTACCAATTTCATCGCGATACCTAATTCTCTCATGGCCGCGTATAGTTTTACTCTGGCTATGCTATCGTAGGCGACCTTGAAGTCGATGAAAATATGGTGCAGTTGATGGCCATATTCCAATAGTTTTTCTGTCGCTTACTTCACAGAGAAAATCTAATCTGTTGCTCCGTTCTGGGCAGGCCACTGCCGCTAATAGTGATTGCGCTGTTTCATGTGGATCGGTTGTCAAAAATTCAGTTTTATTCAGATTCAATCTTAGACCATGTTGCATCGGACGATCATTCCATTTTTGGACAAGTTGTTCGAGATCACTTTTGCTATTCAACGCTAGGAAATCAACATCTTCATAAAGCAGTATATAAGGCGCGGGACGTTGAATGTCCCGTTTGACAATGCCCATAACGAAAACAAAGAGGAGTGGTGAAAGGGCGCTTCCTTGATGAACACCAACATTGACACGAAGTGATTTTGATACACTCGCTACACTTCGAACTTTGGTTTTCAGATCGTGGTAAAGAAATTTACCTAGCGCACGAGTTCTTCTGGCACTAAGTGTGCGCGTTAGATGTGATGTCGTCAGGTCCTGTTACTTTCCCCGATTTCATTCGTTTTATTGCCTCCTCGACTTCAGTTGAAATCTGCTCGAAATATTGTCCATAAGAAGATGAGACAATCGTTTGATGAACAATGTATTCATAAGCACAAGGTTACGGGTATCCGCAAAATCGATTATACGCTCGCCACCCTTATTACGCGCTCCAATCTCCTTTCCCTCATGGCACTTATTACCATCTGCCGTTTCTTCCAAATGACCACTGGGGTTGCTGGCAATGATGAAATCATCATCAGCAGGCACGTTGCAGGTCTTTGTATACAGAAGTTGCCAGAAGGCGTCTTTCACGGCATCAGGCCGACTTGTCCACGGTGCGTACGTAGTGAAGAAGTGAATAGTGCGATGAGCTGGTATAATGGTGAGCCTCATCAGCCGCTCATCAAACCGTTCGACTTCTTTGATGGCTTCACGGAAACCCTCTGAGATGGCAATGCCAACACCGTGAGCAACCGTGTGGGCTATAAAATAGAGAAGTTTATAGCCATTTTTACCGCGTTCGGGTCGCAGATTTTTGCACCAGGCCGTCGGGTTTCTTGGAGATGTCAGATATCAACGCGCCTTTTCCGGAGGGCTCTTGTGAGTTCCTCGGTCTTTCCAATTAGTGTGCCAACATTTAGCGTGCAGGCACGTATTTGGTTTCCTCGGACTAACTCACTGACGTCCTGACGCCGCCATGCGTCAACAACCCTTGCCCATTTCTCGACAGGACCGGGATCCGTCCTGCCGCGTCGATTGAGGTGGACGCGCTAGCATTTTTCCGAGGCATGTTACTCGATCCGATCATGCTGTTTCTAATGACGTCGGATGCATTTTCTTGGTGGGCCTGTCGCGGGATCTGCCACCAAGAAAGATCAGGTTGGATTAAACATAGTGGAATAACTCTAACTATACTTTATTTATCTCTTCCTCCCTCCACTCTCTCCTCTTGGTCGCAGCATTTTATTTTTGTTTTAATGAAGATTGTAGAAAGTACGTTGTCTCAAACCCTTCTCCTTTACCTGGGTTTGTGACCAGCATGTATCTCGGAAGCGTAGTTTCACCCAACGGTAGCACCAAGCTGGATGTTGTCGGACGCATTGACAGTGCTAGATTCGCCTTCGCTGCCCTGTCTAAAATCTGGAAATGTAGTTTTCTCAACACCAAGATGAAGCTCTGCTCGGGATTTTCTGCATTGCTATATGGATAGCATATTAAAAGTGAACTCCACTATTACTGATGACATCTGCTTGCTCTCTCACCGGCTCATGGACTTTGGCCAAATACCTCTGCATTTGGAAGGAGTAGTAGAATTAGACTGAAAATAAACACCAACGAAATCAAGCTTCTTAATATGACGAGCCATTGCACTCTCGTACTAATAGGTAGAGCATCGAACGTGTCGATCAATTTCCCTATCTAGGAAGCGAGAGTTCTGAAGACAGTGGCACCGAAATGAATGTTGCCCGATGTTTTAACAGCACTAGATCCACTTTCCCTGCCCTGTCTAAAATCTAGACGTGCAGTTCTTCTAGTGTTCTTTCTGTGTGGCTACATGGGAGTAGCACATGGAAAGTGAACTCCACAGTTACCCAAAACTCCAAACTTTCATCAATATCTCTCTGCATTTACCATCAGAGTGCAATGGCCTGAAACTATCTCAAACGAAGAACTTAATCGGGCCCAGGCCTGCCACTGGTACGCACTGTGATCGATATATGAAAGTGGCAGTAGGTAGGTCACACTTTACGGAGGGGCGACAATTGCATTGCGGGCTACGTCATGCCGTGGAATCCACTCTTCCAAGATCGCCGATGAGTGGGTCGCCCCAAGGGTACTTGGGCAGAACAGTAGAGAACGAGTGCGAGCGTATCGGAAAGTCGTGGGGAGAGACCTGAAGGGCATTTCAGGTATCCGCGAGCGATGGCGAGTAGGCGTCGTTGACGTGTCTGCTGGTATGAACATACACATGTATAATTTGGAGTTTGGCAAATTTATGAAGGAATATTTTGTATTCTTAGCTATGTATGAATTGAAAACTTGCATTGAAAGTACCTCACACACACTCTACACGAACTGCCAAGCTTTCCGTATTGTGCGTATATCTAGAAAAAGGCATAGGCCAGATAGCTTTTAGGGATATCGAATTGGTGAACTCCCTCGCAAAACCGTGATGCAAGGTAGGCCTAGACCGGCTACCGATTGTTGCGCCCTTGATGATGATGACAACTAGAAATCAACGTCTACTATAAATCAACTAATCGCAGTATGGTTGATCTGGTCATCAGAGACTATCTAGATATTCAGATCACACAACTATGGTAAACTAGCGATCGGTGAATACGCGAGATCATTCTAGGTTTGAGTGTCTCAGAATCGTGGGAATTTGTCTGTCGGCATTACTTTGAGAATTTTAAGATTAAGTCCGCAAATGAGGAGTAGCCCTCCAATCAGATTGCTTAGTACTCGGACCCTATAAAAAGAAAAGGGCGCAGGCAAGCAGTTTCTCATGGACAGCATCTGTCTCCCCATATCAGTAGTCAAAATCCGGGTTTTAAAGTCTCATGCTCTACTAAGTACAGCAACATAGAGCAAATTGCAGCATCTTCGGTGCGCTCTCCCACAATGGAGACGTGCGCGGAGGATAGTGCATACAGGGGCGGAACCCCCGTATGGGGGCTCGCACTGGGGAAGGGACTACAGAGTGAATCCTACCTGCTAGTAACTTCTCCTACACCTTCCAAGGAACAGGCGGAAGGAAGGGAAGCCAGAGACGTGAACGAAACTGACTTGATGCCAGTTCGAGTGATCGAATCTATGCAACCCGGACACCGCAAATCATGTAAGGTGCTAAGTAGAAAACAGACGAATGCTCTGCGGGATGAGGTGAGATCTTTCGTGGATGAGAACATGGGAATTGCGGTACTCCCAAGTACGGCTTTTCTCAGAGAAATCAATCACGAAGGGATCGAGTCTCTGGCGGTACGGTGCGGGAGAAACCCCGTCATACGCGGACTGCCGCATACGCTTCTAACTGTTTTCCATAAGACAATAGACTAAGTTTATGTCGAAAAACATAAAGATTGGTCAAATCAACCTGCAGCATGCCAAAGCTCCCTCCTACCTGTTGGCAGCGAGAATGACAAAGCTGCACGATTTCCCCTATATCTTTCTGGTGCAAGAACCGTGGGTTCGATTTAACAGAATCTGTGGTATTGGATCAGTAAAGGGGGCTAGGATCTTCTACGACGAAAGATCCATAAGACCGAGAGCTTGCGTCCTGATGTCAAGACAGTTAGAGGCAACTATGCTGAGACAATATTGTTCCCAGGACTTAGCTACGGTCATCATACTATACCAGATAAATGGCGAGAGGAAAAGCATCATAGTTGCCTCCGCTTATTTACCCTATGATTCTTTGTATCCTCCACCGACGCAAGAACTTAGGGATCTGGTGGCGTATGCAGAATCAAGTGGTCTCGAACTCTTAATAGGTTGCGATGCGAATGCTCAACATATTTGTTGGGGCAGTAGCAAATGCAATCCAAGAGGAGAGAAGCTATTTGATTTCATCACTTCAGCTGGTCTTATGACTGCAAACGTAGGGTGCGCCCCTACGTTCGTGGGACCGAGAAGAAGCGAAGTAATTGACCTAACAATCTGCACCCCAAAATTGTTAGAGTTGATTACACACTGGCGAGTGCTAGACGAGGTCTCACTGTCAGATCACCGATATCTAGAATTCAATCTGACTAATGCGGGCGAACAGTCTGCAGTACAAAGACCGAACCCTAGGAAAACGGATTGGGCAAAGTTCAATGAACTTCTTGGCAATAAAGTACAGTTCCCTAGGCGACTAAGGACTCCTTTGGTGCTGGAAGATGAATTGAAAACTCTGAACGGCACACTTTTAGAGTGCTATGAAGAGGCTTGTCCTATTTCCCGAGGCCAAAGCGGTAAAACGGTTCCTTGGTGGAACCGAGAACTGCAAAAACTCAGGAAATCAACCAGGCGACTTCTAAATCGTGCTTGCAAAAGTAACAAGGACGAAGACTGGTTAAATTTCAGGAACTCACAACGTGAATATAAGAGGCTCGTGAGGTGCTCGAAACGAGACTCCTTTAGAGCGTACTGTGAGGAACTGGAAGGCGAAAGGGAGACTTCAAGGCTGTGCAGAGTCCTCAAAAGGGATGAGTCGGCCAAGTTGGATTCTCTTAGAAAACCCGACGGTACTTTCACGAACTCCAGACTGGACTCAGTACAGACCCTCCTGGAAGTACACCACCCGGGAGAACGGGTGAGAGAAGTGGTAGGGGGAGTTTTGACGGTTCTTGCAACTCCTTCAACACGCAAGTGTTGCAAGAGGAACTGGAACACTGCGAAAGCGGTTGTTACCCTTGAAAAGGTGAGAGCTGCGATACTGTCCTTTGAACATTTCAAAGCACCTGGCATGGATGGCAACTATCCGGCAATGCTAAAGGAGGGTTTGGAGCATTTAGAGCGACCTCTAAGAAATATTTTTCGAGGATGTCTTGCTCTGGGCTACGTGCCTTCTTCTTGGCAACAGGTTAAAGTAGTTTTCATACCGAAACCTGGGAAAGATGACTATTCTAATCCAAAGAACTTCAGACAGATCAGCTTGACTTCATTATTGCTGAAAGGTTTGGAGAGACTGGTGGAGCGTCACATTCGTGGAAAGGCACTTAGGTCACACCCACTTAGTGAAAACCAACATGCTTACCAACGTGGAAAGTCCTGTGAGTCTGCTCTTCATTCTTTGGTCACAAAGATAGAGGATGCAACTTTGAATGGTGAGTACGCGATGGGGGTGTTTGTGGACATTGAAGGGGCTTTTGACTGTGCGCCTTTTCAAAAACTTTGTGATGCCGCCAGAGCGCATGGTGTTGATGATGCTTTAATTAAGTGGATCCATGCTATGCTAACGCAAAGATTGCTGTGCGCTGAGGTAGGGGTCGATCGCTACCTGACTATGGAGGCAACGAAGGGCTGCCCCCAAGGAGGTGTGCTTTCGCCGCTTCTGTGGAGTATGCTGATCGACTCACTGCTATGCGAACTGCAAAATTTGCCAATACACGCTCAAGCTTATGCTGATGACGTGGCTGTACTTGCTGTTGATCGGGATCTTGGAACGGTGTGTAGGAATATACAGCGTGCCGTTGATTTGATAGACAGCTGGTGCCTTAGACATGGTTTGTCAGTTAATTCAAATAAAACCACAATGGTTTTATTCACAAAAAGGAGAAAACTGGATGGACTTTGCCTCCCTGAGATGAGGGGTACTACCCTTCAACTCTCCGAAGAAGTGAAATACCTGGGGGTTACTCTAGATAAAAAACTTCTTTGGAACAGACATGTAGAGGTAAAGATGAAACGAGCTCTCACAGCTTATGGGCTGTGCAGACGGACCTTTGCCTCGACATGGGGACTCAGGCCTCATGTGGTAATGTGGATATACGTTGCCATCATTAGGCCGATGTTCGTATATGCATCCGTAGTGTGGTGGGTTAAAGTGAGACAAAAAGGTTTTCACCGTAAACTAGCTGTACTGCAAAGAACTGTTTGTCTGGGTATCACTGGTGCCATGAGCACGACATCCGGCGCAGCTCTGAATGCACTACTTAATTTTCAGCCCCTGGATATATTTATTCAAAGCACTGCAATGAGAGCAGCTCATAGGCTAATTCGATTAGATCTATGGGAAAACAACGGATGTGGGGGGCACAGAGCATTGGAAGAGTTACTGGGAGGACTGAATCCAGTTCTTACAATGCCTTCCGATTCTCGTGTCCCCATACATCTGTTTGGTAGAAGATATGTAGTTACCCTGAAGCGTAGAGAGGACTGGGAAGACCCAGAGGAATGCGTGGAGGGATATACGGAAGTCTTCTACACGGATGGCTCAAAAACAGAAGAGGGTTCTGGAGCCGGAGTCTACCTCTCGAATAAAAACGAGAAGTGGGCTTTTCCTTTGGGACAATATGCAACGGTTTTTCAAGCCGAAGTTTATGCGATCCTAAGGGTGGCAAACTGGGTGATTGACGAGTGGTTGAAGGGCAGGCGCATCGCAATCTGCAGTGACAGTCAAGCTGCACTGAGGGCATTGAGCAGTCCTTTGATCATCTCGAAAATCGTTCAGGAATGCAGAAACCATTTGAATTCTATGTCTAGATTCAATACGGGGGAACTACTCTGGGTACCTGGTCACTGTGGCATAGAAGGAAATGAAATCTCGGACACTTTAGCGAAAGAGGGGTCAATCTCCCCTATGCCGGGACCGGAGCCAGCAATT
Source organism: Hermetia illucens (assembly GCF_905115235.1). Taxonomy (NCBI): domain Eukaryota; kingdom Metazoa; phylum Arthropoda; class Insecta; order Diptera; family Stratiomyidae; genus Hermetia; species Hermetia illucens. Next base: position 149,219,393 of record NC_051850.1, read on the forward strand.
GGGGTATCAGTAGCATTGGCTAAATCTGTTTTCAAAAACTGGGAACAAGTTTCCCATAATGACAGGTGGCAGAGCCTAAATGCTGCTCGACACACCAAACTTTTCCTGCCAGAACCCAACATACGTACCGCAAAGTTTATCTTGTCGAAAAGCAGGAGGACTTGCAGGTGTATTGTGGGCATTCTGACAGGCCATAATTCACTAGCTGGGCATATGTTCAGAATAGGAATTACCGAAGATGATACGTGTCCCTCCTGTAATGAGGAAGCGGAATCCACGGAGCATTTCCTATGTGAATGCCACGCCTATGGACGCATCAGGCATCAAATCTATGGTGCCGATGTTCTCCAATTACGACGGGTAGCATCACATCCACTAACGGAAATCCTACGATACGTTAACGAATCCGGAATATTCCGTTAGACGAGGGACGCGAGTACAATGGGCCAACACGGCCTGAGTGCTCAGAAGCTGTAGCTTCTCCCCACCACACACACACAGACACACAAGTACAGCAAAAAGACCCTGCCACCGTGGTGGAATGAAGATCTCTCTAGCCGCAGGAAGCTGACCAGAGAAATCTTCAACATCTACTATAGGCAAAAATACTCGCAGCCATACAAGGACTGCCTGAAGAAGTACAAGTCGGCCGTCAGGACCGCCAAGAGGCGGTTTTGGTTGGGCTATTTTCAGAACATCGAAAGCACGAGTGAATCCGCGAGGCTCAGTAACATTCTGTCCAAGGAACTTAAGAGTCCATCCTTTCTTAAAAAGTCGGAAGGCTCCTGGACGGAATCTTCTAGCGAAACCCTGCAGCTGCTGGTTCAAACGCACTTCCTTACCAGCGAGGAGGACTGTGAGTCAGAACGTTGCTTTCTACCCCAGCTGTGCGCGACTATTAAATCTGTAATTACCGAGGATAAGATCGGCTGGGCTATAAACAGCTTCTCCGCATACAAATCTGGTATAATGCCAGTCATGCTACAGAGGCAGCAGGAAAGGTTTGTGCCGTGGCTCGTTGAGATTTACCGGAGCGACATCTCTTTAGAATACGTACCACAGTCCTGGAGGCGCGCACACGTGGTTTTCATACCGAAAGCGGGCAGGCGCGGTCATGAGTCCTGACCTCTTTCATGCTGAAGACCCTTGAGCGCGTCCTGGATATTCACTTAAGGACGATTATGGAGAGAGCACCTTTCTCTAAGTCTCAGCATGCCTACCTCAAAGGAAAATCCACTGAAACCGCCCTCCACGAAGTAATTGGCACGGTTGATCGGTCGCCACAGTACAAGCAGTACACCCTAGCCGCCTTCTTGTATACAGAGGGAGCTTTTAACAACATTAGTACCAACTTCATCAAGAAAACCTTGACCGATATTGGATTGGAGGGGTATCTTACGCATTGGATTACATCCGCCCATCCAGTACCAAGATAATCCAGTCGGATCTAGGAGGTAACCGCTTGACCAGAGCTGTGAACAGAGGCACGCCCCCAGGGTGGCATCATCTCACCGGTGCTCTGGTTAATAGATCACTATTACAAAATTTTACGTACATTGGACAGCAGCGGGGTGAAGCTGATGGCGTATGCCGACGACTTGGTGATATTTGTATCAGGGATATTTCTGTCCATTATGAGCGACATCATGGTATGCCTGTGGGCCGCAAGATGCGAACCCACCATAAACCCAACCAAAACGCCACTGATGCTATTCACTACTAAGACAAGGATACCTGAATTCCATCTACCACAGCTGAATGAACGAAGATTGGTTCTACCGTCTAATGTAAAGTATCTGGGTGTAATCCTGGAGCCAAAGCTAAATTGGAGATTGAACATAGAACTGAGGGTTAAGAAGGCCTGTATAGCCTTCTATGCCTGCAAAGGTTCTGCAAAGAAATAGAGACTCCGACCGAGGATGGTTCTCTGGATGTACACCGCTATAGTTCATCCGATCCCAACGTACGGCTCTATTGTGCGGTGGCAGGTTTTGAGAAAAAATACAATCGGATGAAGCTTAATAGGATTCAAAGAATTGCGTGTGGTGGTGTTACCGGTGCTCTGCAGTTCTGCCCGGCAGATGCCCTTAATTTACTCCTGCATCTCCTCCCCCTAGACCTCCACATTAAATATGTTGCAGCGTGCAGCGCCGTCAGACTACGTGAGTCCGGATGCTGGGCAGCGAAGTCCTACGGCCACAGCAACATCCTAGATGAAGTACCTCGGGAAATCTGGGCATTCCCCACGGATTTTGTCACACGCAAGCTGAACTTCACGAGAAACTTTGCTGTGGATTTTCCAAACACGGCAAAGTGATGGCTTCCAGGCTGGTGGAGCAGTGCAGAGACGCGCTGAACCGTCTGGGCGGCACGCTCAAGGCCACTCTCCTTTGGGGCATAGGAAGGTAACTCTCCTCCCGGGCATAGGAACATAGAGGGGAATTAACGAGCTGACGAATTAGCCAGGCTCTGCTCTGCTCTTGAAAGTCCTTCTGCGAATACAGTCGGTGTTCCGCTGGCCGCTGTCGAGGGCCGAGTCTACTCGCACCACCTAGCAGCCGCGGGCCTAAGATGGTGAGGACTTACGAGCTGTGCCAAGTCAACTAAAATTGGACCCGCTTTTAACACAGCCCGAACACGACAGCTCCTGTGCCAGACGCGTGCAAATGTATTCAAGATTACGGCGGTCTGCATGGGGCACTGGCCCATAGGTGACCATGCCGCTAGGTTCGGCATACCCTATAATTCGCATTGCCGAAGCTGCGGAGAAGGAAGGGAAACCCTCTTGCACTTTCTCTGCGAGTGTCCAGCTCTGGCTAGAATTAGGCTGCGGACACTGGGTAAACCATTCTTTGGAGACCTCAGAGAGATTTCTAGCTGCAGGGCGAGAGAGTTGCTTTCTTGCGTGAATGATACGGTCTGGCTCTGAAGATCCAAGCTGGCTGGACTCTGCCTCCCTGCTTCCATAACAACAGTCACGGTCTTAGGACTTTGTGACATCAAAACGGCGCACCAAAGCGCTAATTGGGCACCTCGGAGCCTACTGATACCTACCTACGTAGTTTGAAAGACATTGCCAGGCTAAAACAACGCCCAAGAAGCAAGCAACATCAATATGAGACTGAGTTCCTTCCAACTATCACAAACCTGCTAAAATATAAAATTACAATGTCGCAGGGGATGAGAGTGAGACATACTCTCCTGAATTCCACCATCATAATACTTCGCTTGGGTCCCGGATGTCTAGCCAATATGGTCAAAACCCTAATTCCAGCTGCGAAATGGCGAACATTCTGGGAACACTCGATACCGTTGTCAAGGAGAATATTCTGATTTCAGAACAGATTCGTGTCCTTGTACGATAGCAGAAGGCCTTAGCCAATAAGTTTGTTTCTCCATCCCTAGCCTTGGTAGTGATACTATGAGCAGCAAGTTATATGTGCCTACAGTCACCTTTCGGTCCTCTTTACGTAAGTAGGGGCAGATTCGGGCAATCCTCCCACTTTTATAATGCTTGATTATCCTTAGAAACTACCAGAAACAAAGTCGCAAAAATTTGGAAAAGAGAATTTATTTAAATAAAACGAAAAATATGAAATTATAATTGAATCGAAATAAATTACTAACAATAAGGAAAGCAAGCGGGTCATTGCATGATGTAATAAATAAATACTGAACATGACGGAAAGCTCAATGCCGGCCATAACAACTCAGTATTCAAATAATTTCAAACACTTGTTCCTCAGTACAAAGCACAGGATCCTCTAATTTATAGTCATCCCTAGAATGGTACAATTTGAAATGCTGCCGTTTGAAAGACGAAATGGGCTCTTCTTCTGGTAATTAATTTTTCTGCTAATTATTTTCCCTCTGTTTTCCTTGGCATTTTATAAAACACATTAAATCCAGCACCACCGCTGAGGATATTTTTGAGGGCGGCCATGTCATTACGAGCACGACGGGAAAAAGAAAGAAAAGTACTTAAACAAGCCAATTATCGACATAATGAAAAAGGAAGTAAATATATCTTCTTGTGGGACTCGCGCTCGCAATAAGGATACACTTTTGTACTCGAACTGAAGAGTCGAGAGTTCTTCTGAAGGAGCAAAAGTTTCTATTGCCTGCTCAGAGTACAGTGGAGGAATGAATTTTGTGCATCCATTGAACTTGCGAATCCTCTTCTGTGTATCTGTGTATGGACGTCCTGTGTTTAAAAGTTTGTTTAAAGAAGGTCTAAGAATGCAGAGTTATTGGAGTAATAGACTGTTGGTTGATACTTGTTGACTAAAGAATATTATATAAAGCAGATGGTGACTAGGATTAATTAAAAATAAGATATTTCAACTTGAAGGACAAAGAGTATTCTACGTCATTACCAAAGAGTTTCATGTCCAATAAAATCTTCATCAAAATTCCATGCTAGCTCTTGAGTGCAGAACTGAACAATTACGGAAAACCCTTGAATAGCTGCCGAAAAGACACTAATGAACTCACTTATTCTCTCAAATGAAACGTTTCTCAGTGCAGACTGTACATACAAACACATATATCAATCTAAAGTGGCGAAACCAAAGTTGCGTCCTCCATTGCTTGAGGGTCGAACTACCCGCAGACATAAGTCGAAGTGAACTTTGTCTTTTTCCGCAAAACTGAAAAAGCAAAAAGCAAACTCTCCAAATAAAAATTATCCACTTAATTCCGTTCGTTATTTTAGATCCTTGAAAGTTTTTATTAGAATTTCCAGCGGAAAAAGTTAGTTTCGAGCGGCAAACGACCGACCATTTCGGCATTAACGTTTCGGTTGCCCGCACCGAGGAGACCTTACGGCTACCGCGCCGCACGACACCATCATACCGCCCGGTCGGCCCCCTTATTGGCAACAAGGATCTTACCGTGGTACGTTACGGTACTACCGCACGCATTCACTTTTTTCCCTGCTCGTACGCCAAAGTACACACATATATCATGACAGTGGAACGCTTTTAAAACGCTTCAGGAAAACAAGAATGTGTTTTTTATGTGAGCTGTGGCATTTCATGTACTTAGTTTTATGAGGTTTTTCAGATGTATGCTTTGAGAGGACTTCAAAGTTTTTTTTCTCCCCTTTTTCGCCGAGCGGGTCGAGAGGGAGCACACCCTACCCGCGGGCCAAGTGAGGAAAGCGACTAGGCGAACAGGAAAATGTCTGCGTACTTGAAAAGTCGTCAGAAAGATGTTTAAGGAAAGCACTTGAGGAATTTTTATTTGTCTCGTAGGAAAGGAGCGGGCTACGAGCGAAATTATCTTTTCTATCGTCTATTCTATTTGATTTAATGTTGCTATTTAAAGTGAAATGATTTAGAAGAAAAATTCAGCAGTTAGATTTAATGGGCTCGGGAATAAGAATGGAAAGTGTCCTATTTTGCATCTACGTGAAACTACCTAGTCAGGATTCAAGCTGTCTATGTCCGAATAAAGGTTCCTAGTTTGTAACTTCATTATTAAGAGTTTCATGTTCAATCATCCGAAAAGGATCACACCCTCTAATTAGGATGAACAATATTAAGCGGCCCATGAAATACCTTTGATGCAGCAAAAGTCAGATTGCAGAATCTTCAGGTGTAAAGTAAACCATAATCCTATTTTTTGTTTGGAAGTGAGGAAGCCTTGAATCCGTCATTCATTTGGCAGTGACTGGATCAATTGGAAATAAACTTCCTTCCTCCGGTCCATGGGCTTCCCTTTTTGGCCTAACACCCAAAGTTAAACAATTTTTACAGACGACGACGGCTTCATGTAGGGCAGGGACAACTCATCAGACGCTACCTCTGACTCTGACCCGAAAGCAACGTGACCAAAGATGTAGATCAGATGTAGTCAGCTCCCTTATATAAATTGGCAAACACGTCATGTGTGCGAAGTATATCCATTGGAAAAACACTTTCTAGTATCTCTGACCAAACCGGCAGAATCTGAAATAATATTTGCTTAGGATCGACGGAGCCATGAATTCACCATCCACTTGACGGTGTGTGTGTATAGTGGGGAAGAAGCTATAGTTTCTGAGCACTCAGGCTGTTTTGGCCCATTGCACTCGCCACCCCCATTTAACGGAATATTCCGGGTTCGTTAACGTATCTCAGGATTTCCGTTAGTGCATCTGATGTTACTCGTGGTAACTCGAGACTATCGGCACCAAAGATCTAATGCCTGATGCGTCCATAGGCGGGGCATTCACATAGGAAATGTTCCGTGGATTCCGCTTCCTCATTACAGGACGGATACGTATCGTCTTGAAAAATTCCTATTCTGAATGTACGCCCAGCTAGGGAATTATGGCCTGTCAGAATGCCTGCAATCCTCCTGCAAGTCCTCCTGCTTTTCAACGGTACGCATGTTCGGTTTTAGCAGGAAAAGTTTGGTGTATCTAGTAGCATTTAGGCTCTGCGATTGTGGGAAGTTTCTTCCCAGTTTTTGAAGACGGCGTTAGCCAATGTTACTGGTGCTCCAATTGCTGGTTCCGATCCCGACATGGGGGAGATTGACCCCTCTTTCACTTGGATCTATTTCCACATACCGGCGTTAAACCAGTAATGCCCACGTCATCAACTTTCCTTTCTTCCGCTCTTCCCGGTAAGGATGAAGGAGGAGGTTCTGACAGGCAGGATTCAGCCTATAGTCTCCCTCCTTAGTGGCTGAGGTTTCGTTCTGCCGAGACTTCTTCCGTTTGCGGGTAGATGTGAACTGTAATACCGCGGACAAAGCGGCCGTAGTCGGATTTCCAGTTTCTCCCAAGTTGAGAGTTACCATACTTTCCTTTCTGGCTAGCTTCGTCGTAGGCACTAAATGCGAACTTTCCACTGAGTCGGAAAGCATGCCTTCTACAGAATTATCTAGCAGGGGGTATGAATGTGGTGAGGTCTCCAAAATCCGTGCCTGGGGCGCGATACGACTGCTCATGGTCGCGGATGAATTCGAAGTCTTCTTACTACTTGGAGAGCTTAAATCCATATTCATATTTTTGATACCCTTAGTGTAGTAGTAGATTACTACAGGCACTCCCACCACGACAAGGTGGTGTCCGAGGGAGAGCCACTTGACGGCAATGTTAGCCCAAAAAAAGAAGCTCATTGACCAGAAAAGTGCGAGGCAGTTTCTTTCCAATTGATAGTGCCTGCTACCCCAGGGCAGATGCAGCATCTGATCAGTTACCTCTGCTGTAGACGAAGTCATCTTCATCTGTAAAGGAATCATAGTCGATAGTTCGATAGGCAAAAATCGTAGCTATCGGTCCTTATCTGAGGAGTTGTTTGGATTTCAGTGGCAATAGAATTTCGTAATTTGACCTCTGCTACCCACAAATTGCTATTCCTTTTAGGACAAAGGACGAATATTTTCAGTGAATGCATAAAGGCATAGTTAGGGTAGAGCGAATCCAATACTCGTCTCAACGGATCATCAGTACTAGATATTCACGAGAGGAACTTCATTGTTGAGTCGCCGTGTATTATCTTGACATCTCCGGGAGTAATGGGGCGGACCCCATCTGGACTAATCGTATTTTTTATTAAGACAAAAACTCAGGGCCCTGCTGCTGCCCTCCTATGGATTGCGAGTTTTCGAATTCACTGGAAGTATTCGTTACTTGTCTTAAAGACTGACTAAAAGGGATATATGGTAAATTTTGAATTACATAGTTGTGCTTCAGAAATGACTACAACTTTTTGTTCTCCTCAAAAGTTTATGATAGGATTCTTGACGACGACTGTATCGACGCTCTCCAGATTACTCACTTGATCCAACTTCACCGACAATATCAGCTGGAGATTCTGGGGTTAAACGAGATGAAATGGTGATACTTTGGGAAGCAATCCCCTTCCTATTTTGGGACTGTACTCTTGTATTCTAGCTACTCTAATAGAAGTAAGTACAAGTCCGATGTCTTACTAATGCTCCCCGCATCCACTGTCATATCCTGAGAACTCAAATGTTGAGTTGGGTTGAGTTTCAAAGAAGACCACCACTGACGCAAAACTGTAAACTCCGATTGACAGTGATGTCGTTAGCTTTGAAAAAAGCAATGAACGTTATTTATGTCGCGATCCGGGTTGATAATCTACATTGGACGAATTTTAAATTCGTTACGGATAGTCGCATTACGGACTTGATAATTAATAGAGATCCAGTTATGAATATCAGTGGGTAATGTTTTCGTCACTATCGTCACGTCTTGGAACTTTAAAAGTGAACAGTATCAACGACATCCGCGCATAGACTCTTTACCATTCGAACAACGGAGTACTACTCAATGACCAATTCAATTCAGTCCAGAAAGGGTTTTCTAAAGGGGACATTACTATCATAATGGGAGGTCTGAAGGACAAGTTGGGCTCTGATCTTGTGATGGCGATGGTGACAGGTTTGTGGCTTTCTGCAGCTTTCACCGCCTCGTCATTGATGCAACATAATTCGAGAACAGAGCCTGTCATAGGGTCAGTTGGGTGTGAACTGACCGGCAAAGTAAATCTAATCAGATCGACCAGGTCATGATTTGATGGTCATCAGCTTTCGCTTGCGTACCGAGTACGAAACTTCTCGCAGAGGTGAGGAACTCCAACACTATTCACTTACGGGACTCGGTCGTCGTTCGGCGGTGCGGAAACTTCATTTGCTCATCGGACAATAGATGTGTTGCACAGCCTGCCTAAGAATATTCATGAGCCCTGAGACGCCATCAAAAGAGCTGGTATCTCCATCGCAAATCAGGCTGTTGTGCACGACAAGGAGCAGTTCAATACGTGGAGGAAAAATTTGAACATAATAGTCAACCATATAACACTGATGAAATTCCACCCCTTGTGGGTTAAATAGCTACTCACAAGTAGACAAGAACTGCTCCTCCAAACAGAAAGGAGATTATCTCGACCATAAACGCGCTTAAGCGAAGCGAAGTGAAGGGCTTGACGATATCCCTGGAAGCTATTCATCGCAGCTCAGGTTTTCTCCGCAGAAATGCTTCTTCCACTCATCCGTAAATTCTGAAAATCTGAAGACTCTCCTGAGTAAAAGAAGAATATAATCGTCGAGATCCCCAAGAAAAAAAGCTGCCTACGACAATTAGAGGGGTATTTGCGTGCTCCTTACGAATATTATAGCTAAGAATATCCTGAAACACATAGAAGAACAACTGCCAAGTTTCGCACAGAGGGCACGGTCCCTCTTGCGGACCATTTAGTAGCAGTGTGCAAAGTTCAGATTTCCGTTTCACCTCCTCTTCATCGATTTCCAGGAGATAGCAGTGAGACGGGGAGAATATTGGGAATGCAGGAAACGAAGTCCGAAGAAACTAATAGCGTTTGTCAGAGCGACATATGATGGTACAAATAATCATGTGCTGCATCGAGGTGAAATTTCTGAGGAATATGAACTTCAAAGCAGAGCCTGACAAGTTGTTTTCTGTCGGGCATACTATTCCTTCTTTTTATCAGTGACGTTCTCTATGCTGCTTTGCCCAGAGGACTTCAACAAACCTCACTTCGACACGCTGATGACATTTGTAGGCTCTCCAACTGAGTTATGGAACTTGGCCAAATGGCTCAGTATTTTTAAGGAGAGTCGAGTAAAGTTGGACTGAAAGTGAACACCAACAACAACAAGGTTTTTAGTCTGACGGGTCATCGCACTCTTCCTACTTCTATCAACGAGCAGAACATCAAGGATGTCAATTAATGTGTCTATCTTGGAAGCGTGGTTCCTGGCTTCAATGGCACCGGGATTGATGTCACTCGAGACATTAACTACGTTAGATCCGCGTTCGCTGTTTTGTCCAAAATTTGAAAATGCAGATATCTCAACACCAACAATAGGTTATGATAGTTTTCCGCCAATGTCCTCTCAATGCTGTTATATGGGACCAGCACTTGGAAAGTGACCACTAATGAGCCTCGAAAACTCCACACCTGTCTAGTCGTGTCATCCGCGTACTCTGGTCTGAAATAATCTCGAATGATATCGGTGTGCCGCCCTGCTACCGTTAGATCTGTTGATTATAGGGCGGAAATGGCAGTGGATAAGTCACGCTTTAAGAAAAGCGGGGAATGCGTTGCTGGCTATGCTGACGAGTAGGTCGTCCTAGAATCACATGGCGAATAGTAGATGAGAATGTGTAGGGTTCCCGGGAAGACCTATGAAGAGGAAAAGTACATTTCGGTGAACCGGAAACGATGGCGAGTAGGCGTAGTGGATGCGCTATGATACTTTTAGGAAATATTGGCCAATGAATTTTGGATACTGACGGTCTAACAAATATATGTTTCGCAGCAGGATTGGCAGCTTTCGAAAATTTTTTCGAATGTGCTTAATTGCTCCCAGTCAAGCCGCTAATTGGAGCAGGTTATAATCAAGACATCATTGTTCAAGTATCTGTTCAAACTGATGAGAACCAATACTCTGCCTGCTACTGAGTGGCTAGTCAAATTGACAACCGGATATACAGCTTTGAAACCGAGAGGAGCGGTTTCTTTGAGACTTTAGGAAAGATCTGTTTGGTTAACGTAGAGAAATATGCCAGCAGAATACAGCAACTTTCGTAGTTACTATAGAAGATCTAGTTGCGATATCAACGCAGCTACCTGGGCCCGAATTAGAAACGCTTTGATGGCAGAAACTCCTCTGCGAAATCTAATATATTGCACACGAGAGTTTATGCTTGTTCGATACTTTGACATCATAACAGAAGACTCAATTTTCAATCTCGATGTTTAGGCTTGAATTCTACCCTACCAAATCACACCTAAAGGCTTGTTCTTCCAACTGCGGGCTTCATAAGCTAGACTGTATATAGAGATGTTTCTCGTAACTTGTGCCACATTATATTAACTTCGGCAAATTCTAACCTGTACTAACTAACTATCATCAAATGGAGACTTTGACCTTTTATTCAAATCATCTAATGGGTCCGTAAACTGATGAGGAAAGGCCTCATCGAAAGGCGACCGTTCGATTCGTTCAGTAACTCGATGATACCTCCAATACCAGGGTGTCGCAGTGATGGACGCTCGGATGCTGCAAAAGAACTAATTGATTAACGACTGCACTGTGAGCTGAGGCTTAAGAACACACTCAAAGCCTTCCCTGCTTGTGGTAAGAGCCGACTAAAGGGGATAGAAATTTGTGGGCTAGTAACCTGCAAATTTTGAAACTTTATTGATACCTAAACGTCAATAAAGCGTCGCATAGAGACTGACCTCACGGCAATGACCTGACGAGATCAAAGTCCCTGAGGAACAGCGTATAGGGTGATTATGAAGAAAATGAGACGGCGAACACCACAACTGACCAGCCCGCATCTTCTGCTCGATATCATAATGGCACTCTTCCCCCGAATAAAGAGGAGCACAAACAACACAAGCAACACCATACCTGAGGTAACTGAGGAGGACGTTGCGCAAATTTGCCGGAGAATTGGTGATAACAAAGCCCGTGGTCTGGATGTTGTTCCAAATAGAGCTCTTAAACTCGCTGTTAACACCAGACCCGACTGGTTTATCAGTGTATTTGAAACATGCATGGTAGAAAGAGTTTTCCCCGACCGATGGAAGAGGCAAAAACTGGTTTTCCTTCCGAAGCCGAATAAGCACCCAGGACATCCATCATCATACCAACCGATTTGCTTCACAATAGACTGCTCCCTATCATAGGACAATTTGGATTTCGACAAGCCCACTCAACGATCGACGCCGTAGACATTGTTTTGAAGCTGGCTCGAGACGCCATGTCGTCTAATAAATACTGTGCCGTGGTGACGTTGGACATCAAAAATGCGTTCAATTCCGCTAGCTGGGAGTCGATAAGAAGCTCACTGGCTCAAAAACGGGTGTTCCTAGTTATATGATTAAGCTCCTCAAAAGTAACCTCTCGGGGAGGACACTTTGGTTCAATACGATTGAGAGATCCAAGCAGTACACCGTCTCTACGGGGGACCACACGGCTCAGTGTTAGGTCCTCTCCTGTGGAACGTGATGTACAATGAGGTCCTTGTCTTTCCCGTACCAAAGGAGGCCACGATAATCGATTTCGCAGATGATCTAGCTGTCGTCGCGAAACAACCTGAAGACGTTGAAGTGTACGCTAACGAAACCATTAGGACCATAAAAAAGTGGCTGGAGATGGTTCAGCTTGACTTTGCAGAACAAAAGACGGAGGCGGTCTTGATTACCAACCATAGGAAGAGGAATACGGTTAATATTCGTGTTGGTGGTCACATCATCACTTCGAAACCGGTTATCAAATACCTGGGGGTGATAATTGACGCTTAAATCAATTTCAAAGGCACCTGGACTATGCCTGTGAGAAAGCGGCAAATACTAGCGGATCATTAGTGCGGATGATGCTTAACATTGGAGGACCAAGATATAGTCGCAGATTACTTGTGGCCGGAGTGGTTCCCTCCACATTATTATAAGCGGCACCAGTTTGAGAGGAAGCACTAGTATGTTAGAATAATCGAAGGAGGGTAAATATGACTTACCGCTTAGTGACGCTAAGGGTGTGCAGCGCCTTCAGAACAATATCAGGCGACGCAGCGTGTGTTATTGCGGCAATGATCGTACGAGAAAAGGAAAATGAATCTTCCTGAAAAGGATGCAGAATACCGAAAGGCGGCAAGGCGAGAGTCGCTGAAAAAGTGGCAGCAACGGTGAGATGACTCGCAGAGGGGTCACTGGACGCACACTTTGATTCCACGTATTGAGACCACTTCTCCAGCGACGACACGCCGAGATGAACTACCATCTGATGCAATTCCTGTCAGGTCATGGTGGTTACAGGAAATGTCTGTACGAATTCAGGCCGGATGATCCTCCCTTTTGCCCTGAATGTGGTTGCACACCTGAGGACCCGGAGCATTGTCCACGACTTTACTTAGAGAGGAAGAGCCTGGAAGACTCACTAAAAATCAACCTAAACCCGCAGAGCATCGTCGGTGTAATGCTGAAGTCGAAAGAAACTGGTGTACGGTGAACTCCGCAATCAAAAGTATACAGGAGGGACTTGCAAAAGCAGAGCGCGCAAGGAGGACGCGAAGAATGGAAGGTTGGGTCGCTGAAAGCGCAGTCCACCCCTCGAAGTAATGCTTTGCGGGGGGTTCCATGGGGAAGGAGGAAGGAGAAAGTGGCGATGGTTTTAGTGAGTGAGAATTCCACACGCTACTTCAACCTAGCGCGGCAGTGTCTTTGTAAGATTTCCACCTGGATCCATAAAAAAAAAACAGATAAACAGACAGACGGACAGATAGACAGACAGCAAACCGATTTTAATAAGGTTTTGTTTTACACAAAACCTTACAAATGGACGAAGTCGGTACCGGATAATATTCCATATCTTCTCATTTCTATTCCGTTATTTTGGGTCTGTATACATTTTCGTATATAAAGTACAATTCTTATCCATAAGCTCCATATCTTTTCATAACAGTAAATATCCTAAACAATATTAATCAACTAGTCCTTAACCTAATTTCATTCAACAACAGCCTCATCCATCACGATATTCAATTTAGAGTATTGAGATGTAAATAGAGCATCCTTAATTGCCTCGTATAGTCAAATACGAATTGTTTAGATCCTTACCAAATCTCTCCTTTATCCTATCCGGCAATCATATGGACCAAGAACAGAGGGTACAGAAGACATTTTTCTTTCAGCCATGTTCATAGATCTCCATATCAAATCAAGCGAAAATATTTTCATTCGTGCTCCGTGCACTTCCTCGCTCCATCATGTCCTCGTCCTCTGAAAAATTTCTCTTACGCGAATTATGTAGTCCATAAAAATTACCATTTCGAATAAAATTTCAAGATAATATTCTCATCTTGTTGTATCCACACATTCATAGATCACAAAGCAATTTATCTAGCGAGAGCTAAGGCAGCTTATGTGAATTATATGAAATGAGTGTAGCTTTCTCTCGTCCTGCCCTGGTACTCGCAGGATTGGCATAACATTCATTGGGTTGTAGCGTTTGTCTAAGGATATGCCACTTGAGTTCAAGTAGATGAGAAGGGTCTGTTTTTATTATGTCGGTTGATTTCAACATTTTTTGAAGTGTGGTGCCCAATTAATTGTTTTTGGGTGAAGGACTATATTAGAATCTCCATTCAACCACCTTTTCCTAAGCCAGACTAAGATTGATGGAATTCGCAGATACATCTGATGAAAAGTCAATTTCTTGGCGGTACTAAGCTCTGGTAAAGCGTGCAAGAAAGTAGGTGGCATATTCCTCAAAAGTGAAAAGATAAATTTCGCAACTGATGCATCTAATTCAATCAACTGAGTGCTCTCCTTTTTACGGATACAATAAATGCAGCACCCTCATACCTCGTCCGCCGACATAATCTTCAAAACTCTAGACATCCAATGGCAGAATCCTTTCCTCTATGTTTCTTATTCTCATGTCGTATCCATTATATTGATGCTCAAGATACTATCGCAACGTTCTCATGTAGTCCGGGTTTTAGTTGAGATGAAGCAAATAGTAGACGAGGATTTATTAAGAAAAATTGATTAGCTTCGTTACTTATAAGTAGCAGATTCGCTTCTCTGCATAAATTTGTCAATATTATCGTAACCCCTAATACCGTCAATCTTTCTCCCATCGTTTCGTTCTCCCGCTTTTTCCCATTAAGCGCTTCAAGTAAATCTTCCCCTAACTCTCAAACTTATTTCCTTCCCATTTCACATTGGCTTCAATCGCTTCCTTAGCTACTGAGCTACTGTGCTGTCTTCAATTTCTAGATAGTCCAAGTATTATTCCTTGTTGATGATAAGAACAGAAGTATTAATACTAAGACATGGTTTCTGTTGCTAGCTTGGATTAGTTCACAAGGGTATTTGCTGATGAGGAGATATCTCGTAGTTCGCTTCAAGTTTTTCATTCTCTTTCGTTGGGACATTAAAGCCATTTCGCTCGGTACAATAGAAGATGCTTGACTAGTAGTTTTGAATTCATTTTTTTTGATAGCTAGCATAAAATGTGGTGGAGAATATTAAATCTAATTCCAAAAACCCACGAAAAAGGAGGTGATTAGTAAAGGGAAAATAAGGTTAGTGTCAAAGTGAATTTCTATTACTTCCAACGATAATCAAAATTTTCATCTTATTTTTGGCATTTCCTTCGAAACTTACACATATTTCCGTAAGACTATTTTATGACTTCAAAGATTTTTTCATGATCCTTAAAAAAAATACCGGAAATTCTACTCGAAATCATGTCATATTCACGGAAAACGTCCAATTGTGATAGTTTACGCTAGTGGGCCGTGGAGAGAAAATCCGGGCCCGGGTTGAAAATTATGAGGGCCCATCTGTGATCCCTTCAGCGTTAGTTACTTCGTTATGCGTCTTTATTCCGGGTCCGAGGGTGATGATAGTTTTTCCTCAAACTTTCATCAGGCCTGCGTAATCTACTTGAAACTATACTGCACATCTCCTCCTCGCCTCGACCTTCCTGTCGTTGGATATCGGCAATCCGTATGCCGTAGCTCACTATTGTGGACACTGAGCTGCGCAGAACAGAACATGTCAAATTTTCGGTACCTGCCTGACGAAGGAAGGCAGAGGACATCATCCGCGTGTTGGGTGAACAGAACCCGGCCATGGGCTTTGGACACTAGGGGGTAAAGTTCATGAATACCTGGAAGGACAAATCTACAAACGTGGATGGTTTCAACAATCAAACTGGACCAAAAGAATCTGAATCTGCTCAGGGACAGTCATCATATGGTGCTCCACCTTTTCCTAGATAGATTGAAATTCAATCATATCAGAAAACTGTAGAGCATCATCTCCATTTTGAGAGCAAAGAACAATGATGTTTTTCGACTCACACAAGATAGAGCAAGTTGCAGCATCTTCAGTGCACTTTCCCACAATGGAGCTGCGCGCGGAAACCCGTGAAGGTTTTAAGTGGAAATCTTTTCAGCCAAATGCTCTGCGTGGTTAGATGAGATACCAGAGGACATGGGAGCTGATGTACCTCCAACTGTGTATTCTCAGACAAATCAAAAACGAGCGGATCGATTCTCTGGCGGTATCGTGTGAGGAATCCCGTCACATGCCGATGGTGGCATACGATTGTAACTGTTTTTCATTACATATTAGACTAAGTTTACGTCAAAAAACATAATGATTGGTCAAATTAATATGCAGTATGCCAAAGCCTCCTCCCACCTGCCAGCAGCGAGGCTGGCAAAACTACAGGACTACCTGTACCCTTTTCGGGCGCAGAAGCCATGGGTTCGATTTAATAGAATCAGTGGCATTAGATCAGCAAAGGGGGATAGGACCTTTTACGATTAAAGGTCTATAATATCGAGAGATTGTGTCCCGATGTCAAGACCGTATGCTGAGACAGTTCAGTTCCCAGGACCTAGTTACCGTCATCGCACATTACCAGATTAATGGCGACAGGAAAAACAGCATAGTTGCCTCTGCTTACTACCCTATGATTCTCCACCAACGTAAAAACTAAGGAATCTGGTAGCGTATGCAAAATCAAGTGGTCTCGAACTGTTTATAGGTTGCGATGCGAACGCCGAACATATTTGTTGGGGCAGTAGCAAATGCAATCCAAGAGGAGAGAAGCAATTTAATTTCATCACTTCAGCAGGTCCTATGATTGCAAACGTGGGGTGCGCCATAAGTTCGTGAGGCCGAGAAAAAGTGAAGTAATTGACCTAACAATCTGTTGGGGCGACAAATCTGTAAGACAAAGGCGGAACCCTAGGAAAATAGATTGGCCAAAGCTCAATGAACTTCTTAGCAATAAAGTGCAGCTCCCTAGGCGACTAAGAACTCCTTTGGCGCTTGAAGGTGAATTGAAAACTCTGAATTGCACACGTTAAGGATACTATGAAGGGGCTTGTCCTATTTTCCGAGGTCAAAACGGTAAAACGGTTTGTTCGTAGAACCGGGAACTGCAAGAACTCAGGAAATCAACCAGCCGAGTCCTGGTCCATGTTTGCAAAAGCAATAAAAATGAAGACTGATTAAACTTCCGAAACTTACAGCATGAACATAAGATCTTCGTTAAGTCTTCGAAACGATACTCCTTTTGAGTTTAATGTGAGCAAATGAAAGTCGAAAGAGAGACTTCAAGGCTGTGCAGAGTTCTTAGAAGGGATGAAGCGGTCAAGTTTCACTCTCTTAGAAAACCCGACAGTACTTTCACGAACTTCTGACTGAAATAATTGTATAATTGTATAATTGTCTTGGAAGTACACCAACCTGGAGAACTGGTGAGAGAAATGGAGAGGGGTAGAGTTGGCGGTAGTTGCTACCACTTCAATGCGCAAGTGTTGCAAGGTGAACTGGAACCCTGCGAAGGCGGTTGTTACCAACGTCTTTTGAAGACTTCAAAGCACCTGGCATGGATAGCATCTTTCCAGCAATGCTAAAGGAAGTCATAGAGCATTTAGAACGATTGTTAAGAAATATTTTTCTAATATGTCTTGCTTTGGGCTGCAAGCCTACTTGTTGGCAGAAGGTTAATGAAGTCTTCATACCGAAGCCTAGGAAAGATGATTATTATAATCCAAAAAAATTCAGAGGATCAGCTTTACAGTATTCTTGCTGAAAGGTTTAGAGGGACTGGTTGATCGTCACACTCGTGGGAAGTCGCTTACGTCGGAACAAAGCCAATATGCGTACCAGCGCGGAAAGTCCCGTGAGTGTGCTCTTCATTCTTTGGTTTCAAAAATAGAGGAAGCAACTCTGAAGGGTGAGCACCATCGAAGGGACATTTGACTGTACGCCTTTCCAAAAACTTTGTGATACAGCCAGAGCGCATGGTGTTGATGACACATTAATTAAGTGGATCTATGGCACGCTAACGGTGAGATTGCTGGGTGCTAAAGCAGAACCTGTGTGCTGAAGCAGAAGCAACAGAAGGTTGCCCCCCAGAAAGTGTACTATCGTCACTTCTGTGGAGTACGCTGATCGGCACACTACTTTGCAAACTGGAAAATTTGCCAATACACACTGAAGCTTATGCTGAAGAAGTAGCAGCGCTTGCTGTTGATCGGGATATTGGAATGGTGTGTAAAAATAGGCAACGTGCCGTTGATTTGATTCACAGTTGGTGCCCCAACCTTGGCCTTAAGTTAATCAAAATGAAATCACAATGGTATTATCTACAAAATTTAGAAAATTGGATGGATTTTCCCTCCCAGAGATTAACTATCCCAAAAAGGGAAATATTTCGGGGTTGCTCTAGATAAAAAACTTCTTTGGAACAAACATGTAGAGGTAAACTTAAAATGAGCCACAGCTTATGGGCTGTGCAGACGGACTTTTTCCTCCGCATGGTAGCTACGTTGCTATCATTAAGCCGATGTTCACTTATGCATCTGCAGTATGATGGGTTAAGGTGAGTCAAAAAACTAGCCGCACTGCAAAGAACTTTGTGTCTGGGTATTACTGGTGTCATGAGCACAACATCGGCCGCAGTTCTAAATGCATTGCTCAATTTGCAGCCCCTGGATATATTTATTCAAAGCACTGCAATGAGAGCAGCTCATAGACTAATTCGATTAGATCTATGGGGAAATAACAGACATGGGACGCACTGAGCATTGGAAGAGTTATTGGCAGGACTGAATGCAGTTCTCACAACACCTTCTGATTCTCTGGTCCCACATATGTGTTTGGTAGAAGATATGAAGTTATTCTGAAACGTAGAAAGAACTTGGAAGTCCCAAAGGAATCACAACCTTCCAGAAATCCATGCAAAACGTATGTTCATCTCGGAGCAGAATCCTTCCAGGCATTACATTTACTTTGCTAGGGAGCTAACTTGAGGTCCCTTCTGGACATTAACCTCTTCTTTGAGTAGCTAGATTTTTTCGGAGGTAATGTCCATCTTAGTTTAATGAGGGAGGACGAACTCTTGGCCGCGTTCGATGGAAGAATCCTCCGAAGAATTTTTAGCCTCATACATGGGGATGAACGATTTTGAAGCCTACATAACGACCATCTCAACACCTAATCCGTATGCGTGAGGATGATCCAGCCCAGAAAGTCTATAGGGACAATATCTATGGTAGAAAAAGAAGGCGAGGAAAACCCTGTCTGAGATGGAGCGATGGCGTAGGCCAGAACGCCAGACAGTTTTCAGGGTTATCGAAGTGCAAAATTGAGATGCCTTGAGTTCTGTACTAAGCTAGGCCTAGACTGAATATTGATTGTTGTGCTGTTCATGATGATGATGACAAAGTCCCAAAATTACTCTATTCTTGACCATTTCCTGGTGTCGCGGGAGCCAGACATACTTTGAATGTGATCATATAATATATAAGTTCAACTCCTGGAAAGCCAACTTTGACGGTGTGAACTCAGCTCTAGCGTCTTTCAACTGCTTGCCTATGTTCCCAACTTAGTTCACAACGGACATTCTTACTAACATGCATTGCGGAAGAAGTTTTGGGTTTCTAAGAATGACGCCGACCTTGCTCACTTTAAGGCCATGCACTCCACTGTGAAGTCAATGATTAAAAAAGCGCAAAAAAGTCCTTACTGAGCGTCGCCCGCGGTAACTTGAAGCGCTTATGGTCCCACACTCGCTATTCTCGTAATTCCACTCAATCTCTCTCTTCTTTTATCAATTTTTCTGACTCCATTGCCAACTCTTCGCAACAATCCTGCGAGCTTCTCTGCACCTACTTCTCTTCCGTGTTTTTTCCCTCAACCATTCCATCCTCTACGTCTCCCCTAACGGCAGACTGCTCCCAATCTTTGCCCATTCATCTCCTTACGCTTCCTTGGTTGAGTTGCTCATTGGTAATCTTGACCCTAATGTCGGACCTGGCCCCGATGCGTGTCTTAACCTCTTCCTTTTTAACTGTAGAAAACACATTTGCCTCCCCCTGAGTATAATCCACAACGAAAGTCTAGAAGAATGCTACTTTCCCCATCTCTGGAAAGAGGTCCTCATCATCCCTATCCTCAAGAGCGGAGATTGTGAACTACCGCCCCATCCCTCTTCTCTCCTCTTGCTCCAAAATCCTGAAAAGATACGTCAACGACTGGTTGACCGCGCACTTCGGTCATCCCATTGTCAAAGAGCAGCATCATTTCATGAAGCATAGATCTACGACTTGAAACCTTCTGGTCTTAACCAACTTCGTTGTTAAATGCTTTAATTCACGACAGGAGGTTCATTCTATTTATACCGATTTCTCCAAAGCCTTTGATGCCGTTGACCATAATATTTTCCTCTCTAAACTCTCATTACACAACTTCCCTCTCTCAGTCATACCCTGGCTCGCCTCCTATCACTCATACAGTTCCTGCAAAGTTTTTTTAATGGTTACTCATCTTGTTCCTTCTCTCCTTCCTCTTCTTATTTTGTATCAATGACCTCGCCTCCATCCTTGTCTGCCCGTGTTTACTTTACGCAGACGACCTTAAATTATTTGCCTGCATTTCATCTCCACTGCACTGTGCTCTCTTGCGGTCCAACCTTGATAATTTGGTCCGTTGGTGTTCAATCAACAAGCTAACACTGAATGTCAGCAAATGGCACTGGATGTGCTATTCGCTTAACCCCCCCCCCCCAACATCCTTTTCCTATTCTCGTAGTGGACCCCCCTTCACTACTCACTTCTTTCCAGGACTTGGTGTAATATTCGATGACAAACTTCGTTTCAATTCCCACTTCGTTGAAGTCATGAATAGAGCTTCCAAAATGTCTAATTTTATCCTACGTTCTATTCAATTCAGCCCTCTTTAACCCTCTTCAATTTCCTTGTCAGAAACATCCTTGAGTATTGCTGTGTAGTCTGGCCCCCTTCCGCATCCGTGACTGTCACGCTCTTGAACTTATAAAACACAAATTCATCCGGACCCTCTTTTATAAACAGAACCTTCCACGGGTTGACTATTCGTCACGACTCCGCACTCCTAATCTCTCTTCCCTGCAGCAACGCCGTATCTTCCTTGATATGTGTACCATTTTCAAACTCTACAATTGCCTGATGGACTCCTCTACCAACATACATAGTGCGAACATTGTTGAAGTACCCTTTGCGGAGCTCGAGATTTACTTCCACTCCCTGATTCTGAGGCTATGTGGTCCTACAATGCCCTACAACTCTGTTAACTCTGTCCCCTTCTCTAGTTTTAAGCGTAAGGTAAGCCATGCACTTGCTCCTCGCTCTGAGGACAATGTGTAATAAGGAATTTCTGTGTATTGGCTTCATTAAATAAAAAAATAAATAAATATATAGCAATGCCAGGTATATTAAACCAGTAGAACTCAAACTGTCCTACCTCTACAACTTCAAAAATAAGTAGCCATAATAATGAAATCCTTCGTTGATTCGAAGACATTGGTACAAATTCGGGTCAGATTTAGCACCAGCAGTGAACCTCAGAAATTCACTACTGTCCATAACTTAGTGGACAAACAAGTTGACGAGGCTGTCATTATAAATACTCCTGGCATCAATGGCACACGCTGAAACACAAAGCTATCAAAGGTCAATGAAATTGAGCAACTAACTGTCCCCGAAATTAAATGAAAGTCAGATACATTTGAGACAGATATTTCGAACGAAGCTAAACTAATCCAAAACATCTCCCGAGCCTGATCCCTCCAATCCGCAGAATTTGATGGTAAGGAATTAACTGCCCAAGTTAACAGGAGTCAAACTCCGCCCAAAAAGTTTCTCGACTTCGTTTTGTCCCCAGAACAGGGAGCCCATCTGCAGTGACCCGAGAAAAGCGCGATTACCTGCGGAATCTTTCGAGTCTAAGTTCAACACTCCTCCTCTCCACAACAACCGGACTAACACTTCAATTGTTGAGTCAAACCCGTCGTCTCTAAGCACTCTATGAATCAAAAACCTACTTGACTCCGAACCCGTCCAACAACTCAACTAATACTGGAAACGTTTCGAGCCAAATGAAATTACCAATATTGTTCCTAATAACTTACCTAGGGTGCCAGTCAAGTTTACCGTCTTCAGCAGCTGCACCACCACTTGGTAGATTTATACTCTGATCTTCTTCCTGTCACTTCGGAAGCAAAGCAGAGATGATTTCAGGACCAACTTCATATAATATATGTACGGTTGAGAGTAGCACAGAACAGATCCATTCGCCCTGGAAGGAACCGGACCAATCGAAGATAAGGCTAAAATGTAAGTTTGTTCCTTGCGGTGAAATTCTGGCTGGCACTGGAGCGTAAGGCACGAGGGGCAGTTAGTAGCATCATTTCTTTTTTTTCAAAAGAGAGTAAATCTACGCAACAAAAATAATCTGGGCCTCCACAAAGCCTTTATAATGCCCATTATACGCTACCGGGTTTCTACGTAGATCGCTTTCTCTGCGAAAACCATACGCAAATGTCAGGCATGCAAAAGCCGGCTTATTTCACTATACTGGGTTGCTCTACAATTGCAGCACAAAAAAGTGCAGTCGCGACATGGGACAAAGGAATATACCGGTAAGCAAAAATGAAACTTTACCGGGAATTTGGTCTTAATATTATAGAAAAAAAGTTTTTGTTTGAGGATTACGGAGTCCTCTCAATTTGAGAAAGCAACTGACTCCTGCCTTCTAGTGCACGGACTAATCTTTTCTGGGGAAATATTCACCTTTTTACAAAAATTGCTGTCAATTCTGTCATCGGAGCAGAGGCAACCCTTCAGACGCTACCTCATCTCTGCCCCCAGAAACAGCGTAACCGAAAATGGTTTGAGGCGTTGTAGACTCCAAAGATATAGGACATACTGAGTCAAAAAGCGGACATGGGTATGAATAATATCGAGTGATTTAATTCTTTGATCCGTTATCCTGTGGAATTAACGGGAGAAACCTCGTGATTCCAATAGTCGTCGATTGAATACTGGATGGAACCAAATCAGAGTTGCATTCTAATCAGCTTAAACTTATTGAGTCTCAGTGACTTATTCTGTCAAAAGGCTCTCAGTAGGAATCATAAGCTGGGTTTGGTTGAGTTTTATAGGCCACAATTCAGATATAATAAATAAATGACCGAAAACAGAACCTCTCATGTGGCCAAGTGCTATATTCGCGTCCCAGATTCAAATTCTCAAAGCAACACTACAATCACAAGAACGGATCTCCTGTTAACAAAACTTTGCTGAAACTTCTTCTTACAGCTACCCCCACCCTCGTAACTTTTTGTGTAAATTTCTAATTTACTTCAACAAATAAAGTTATGACTTTGCTCCGGATGAAATTGCAGCAGTTACTCAAATTATTGCAAAAGTACTTGTTCGGGTGTGCACGGAACAAGGTAACTAGTGGTACCTGCAGCCTGCAGCACTTTATTTGTCTGCACACTCCCGCCTCCAATAGTAAAGTTGGCCATAAGTAAAAAGAAGAAACAACGTATATCTGGAGGTATTTTCACGAAAACAGTTCGTTGCGGTTTCTTTTCACTTGAAAACTGGAAGATGCTTTAGGATTTGCTGTAAACAGGATTCAGGAGTTGTAACTGCGTAGTACGCGGTGAACATGTTTGCAACAATTGTCGAGGGAATTTGTTAAACTGAATGCGTTTTGCTTTGTTCCTAAGTTTATTGTCCTTTTATGCGAGGTTTTACATAGATTTCAGTAAAAAGGAGCAGCGATCCTTGGGAGTCAATTTAAGTTTGGGAAACTGTTATGGTTCTTTTTAGGAGGACTCACTGAGAAACTTCACAAGGCAAAACAACACTTGCCCTAACTATGGTTGCTACGATAGCTGAGTTTTAATTCCAAGTTACTGATAGTTTCCCGAAAAACTATTATTTTGTTAGAATATTTAAATGCCTATCCCTGCCCCAATGCACGATTTTTATGTTAAGAAATGGCCAGAGCCCTTGCACGACATTTAAAGTCATACAAAATCACCTCCTTATTTCTATTAACCCTTACGACCAGGATTATAGGAAGGAAAGTCTGACTCCAGAGTGAATATTATGCACGATTGTATTATATAACAATCTAGCTTTCTGGTTGAAATTGACGGTTTTTGTGAAAAAACTTGACATACTTCATTTTTGCGACGTGCCGGAAACACGCAAATACCGCTCAGATGAAGAAGATTTTTGGAGATCCTCTGTTCGACCAAACGAGCGCTGAATAGTATTGTAACTTCATCTGTATACACGACCAGATGAGACTAGCCGAGCATTCCTAGTAGCAACAAATCATCGTGACAGGTTGTATGCTTCAGCTCATCTGATCCTTTAAGCCCATGGCCCCGTAGAATCAATTCTGAATCACCTAGTCTTAAGTTGATGAGTTTCTTGGACAGCTTTCCCGTTTTATCCGCATGATCCTGGTAATTTTGCTACAGAAGAGAAACACTCGCGGACAAACATGAACACAGTGAGTAGTAAGTTTAATATATCCTTCAACAAAGGCTTCAGTACTTCATTCAGTACACCATCCAGCCCCGGGGCTTTTTGCCCTTAGTGGACAAAATTGCTTCCTTTAGTTCATTTACAGGGATGAGCGAGCGTTTTGCAGTGCGCTTTCCTCCTTAACAACGGCAGATAAGGTGAACAGGGAAGGATGCATGGACGATTTCCTCTAATTAAGCTGCTCCCATTGAATAAGGTAAGTGACGAATTACGAGTTTTTAAATGACCAATTCATACCCGAGTCCCGAGTTTATGCCACTGCCTACTGATTACGCGACGGACTTCTTTCTTCTCAATTATGTATTCTGCGGTTTTAACATAAACGTTACCTTGTTCTGTCTTTCGCGCTTTTCAGAATCGGACAAAGTTGTGACAATTCCTCTGTAAATTAGCAACTTCTCTCCGAGTACATAGAGGACCTTTTGGGCGTTAAGACATCGGTAGCTGCCATAATAAGGTTCGGAGTTGAATCCATTATTTATTAAGTGAAGGACAAGTTGATAGCCTAATACAACTTACAACTAGGGGTTATGCAAGCAACTTTCTTCAACAGTTTTTCTAGAGCTAGGTCGGGACCTTCTCCATGTTCATTATGATATTTTTAACTCGTAGCGCTCGTTTTCTTAGGCGCCAATCAGCACTTGTCGAGTAGCTTCTCATCCTTTGCCCTCGTTTGGCAGATGAAGTCCATCTTCTTCAATAGAATAACTTATTCCCCCAACTACCTAAAGACTTTGTCAATGTTTGCTCCTTATATTGGGGTATCAATCGGCTCAAGCGTCGTTATTTTTTTAGTGTTCTTTTTTCGATTTCTAAGTATAGGACGCCTCTCCCCTTTGATCACCAGAGCTTTTAATTTCGGCAGTACTACTCTCCCTCTCTCTCGCTACCATAGTTCCGCTACTTGCTCTTCCTCATAGCAACATTACGACATGCTTTTTTAGAAGAAGCCCGACAAAGAAACTGCTGTAATTTCATGCTTCTTGCATGGCAAAATCTACCATTTTAGATTCAAAGACCGATTAACGCGGTATATTGCTCTTTCCTCTCAAAATTTCCGGTGATACTGGTTGCGTTGTTCTAATTGATGTTGTTACTTGTATAGTTGTCGCAAAAAGGCACTAAAAGGCATACAAATTTGTAGGTTAATAGCTTGAGAATTTCGAAAGTTCACTTCTATCCAAACGTCAGCAACGCCCCAGACGGGCGTCAACCTCACACCGAAGACATTTGGCCATCGAAAACGGATTATGATTGGTTTCTAGAATGTGCACACGATCCTTAACAACGATATCGAACCTCACCAGAATGCTCGCTTTTTCCAATTTAAGCGAGAATCCCACCAATATAAGCTAGACCGTATGGGTCTTCGCGAAGTTAGATGATGTGACTCTGGAGAGTACTCTTCTCCATCTTGCCACACTAATGACAATGTGCTTCTGCATTCTGGAAAACTAAGTGGTAGTAGACGAGAAACCGGTATCAGGTTGTTTTCTGACGACTACCAAAGGAGATTCCCGATAGAGTGGAGAGGGATGCTTTTTACAATTCAGGGGACATTGGAATCGTGATGGGTGATCTGAATGCTAAGCTGTGAGCTGGGAAAGCACAGACTTGGCGAACGTAATGATAGTAGTGGAAGGTTTGTGGATATCTGCAGCTTCAACCGCCTCTTCATTTTTGGCACATTGTTCGAGGATATAGCTTGCTATAAGATCAGTTGGGTTCCAACTGAGCGACACGTACGAGCAGACAGATTATCTATTTTGCGATCAGTAGTAGATTTTTGAATGTCTCCTAGATGTGCGTTTCACGAGAGGTGCCGTCGTCGGCCTCGAAAGGGATCACCAACTGATGGCCGCTTACATTTGCTTGCGTATTGCGTCCACTATTTTCGGATACTAACTGTTCCTCTGAGCAGAAGAGAAACCATCTCGGTCATCAGTGCCCTCATACGCTCCACGGTCTCCCCGCAGAGTTATTTATCACTCCATCTGCAGATTCCACAGATACTTCCCCTAATACGGAAATCCTGGAAGAAGTTTAAGTGGTTAAGATTTCAAAGAAGGGCACTCTATTGGAGGGATATCTGCGTGTTCCTTGCGCTAAAATAGTCCTAGAATGCATCAAAGAATATCTCGAGAGGTTAATCGACAGAGAACAGGCTGGTTTGCGCTCCGTATCGTCCTGCATTGACCACATCAACACCCTATGGATCATTTTGGAATAGTGCTTGGAATTTTGATCTTAGCTTCACCTGCATTTCATTGATTTCGAGAAGGCTGTCGACAGCACGAACAAAGAGTGCATCTGACGTACCCTACACAGAAGGGTCATTCCGGAAGAACTAATAGCTATAATAAGGCGACATTGGATCGCGCAAAATGGCACATGTTGCATCTTGTCAACGATATTATTTCTTCGATAAAACGGTGGTGGGTCTCGTCCGGAGGACGTGGAGAAGTTCAATGGGCTACGACATCCTTCCTCAGACACCTCGACCACGTTGATGACGTCTGTTTGCTCTTTGATCGGATCATGGACCTAGGCCAAACGACTTTGAGTTTCGGGACAAAGACAAGTAGAGGAGGACTAAAGGTAAACACCTTTCTGTCCCCATCAGCATTAATTGGCAGAACGTCGAATCAATTTGTATATCTGGAAAGCCTGATTCCTGCCTACGGTGGCACCGAACTGGATGTTGCCCGGATGCATTAACAACACTAAATTTGGTTTTGTTACCTCCCCCAATCCTGGAAATGTTATTATCAGTTATCTCAATACCAAGATCAAGTTGAGACTGTTCTGTGCTAGCCTTGATTCTGGGTAACTACATGGTAGTAGCACACAGGGAGTGAACTCCGCTTTTACTCAAAAGTTCCAAGCCTTCGTCAACACCTATCTGGTCGTATCATCGGAGTGAGCTGGCCTGATACTATCACAAACGAAGAACTGACACTCGAACGCCCTGTGATCGGAAGGCGGAAGTGGTAGTGGATAGGTGACACATAAATGAGGGATGACAATTGCATTACTGCCAACTCCATGCAATACAATCCACTCTCCCAAGATGAGTGGGCCGCCCCGAGAGCATTTGACCAGGATAGTAGAAAAGGAAGGAAATAGTGGGGAGAGCTCTAGCTCAGTTCAGGTAACTACGAACAATGGCACGTAAATGTGGTTGGCACGCTAGACCCCACTAAGAGTAAATGACAACAATATATATTGAACAATACCTTGTAGTTGATGCACTAGATCGAAATCTCTGTTGCAGTACGGTTTTTGTTTTCCATATTCGGGAAAATGACCCTTTTTCACCAGTCCTCTGGTGTGGATACCTCCATCCACATGCAATTGAGAAGTTCACAAATATTGCTGCTAAGACCATTATTCCTGATATAACTATCTCCACTGGAATTCCGTCCACCTCAATGTTTTGTAGCTCCTAGGAACTGCGTTTGTAACCCCTTCTTGTCTTGATAAATACTCGTAATGGGAACTTATTCGGTTATAGATAATTTTAGGTCGACCTATGGTGTTTTGATGTTGAAAACTGCCCGGAAGAAATCAGCCCATCTATTCTCCATTTCATCCATATGTTTTAGGGGTGTTCAGCCGCAACTATACATTATGTAGTTCTAGGTTGAAATCCTGTCGTCATACACTTGGTTACTTAATGAACCGTCCAGCCCTTTTCGGGTGGTCTTTACATAGGATTTTTTTTGCGTCCACATTGGTCCGTCATTACTCATGGAACTTCAGTAGCAGGCCACATGTCAGGTCTGTTCTTCCGCTACCCTTTTTACTATATATTTCAAAAGCTTCCATTTCTCGCTCACCCTAAAATATTTGTTGCTCCAACACTAGGACATAAAAAATTGGTCAGTTTGTTTTCGGCCCCTCTCGTCTAAGAAAAACTAGGTCCTAGGATATCTGCACAAAAAAGTTAATAAGAGTATTTGATTAAATTTTGAAAATTTACTGCGAACCTTAAATTCATCCTAGCTCCGTAAAATTTTGCAGTAATAAAGGTTCATACTAGAAGATTTGGTGAAAATATTATGATTATTAACAAAGTCATAGTAAGTTAAAACTGCCTCTTTCTTGTCAAATTACCACAACCAATGTAATAACACATGAAATTGAATATCGGGTACATTCACCATATTATATATACGCTACGAGCAAATGGGATCATCGTGTACCCAAATATTCTTGCATAAAATCAACAAAAGCGCCGAGCTTCTGGTTTCCGATTTGTTTTCTGTTGACATGTCTGGATTTGGTAGCAACCGTTACCAGTTTTAACAGTATCAAATATTTTGATAATATGTCAACTGGGTAGTGTAACTCAGCCATGCTATTGATATAGCTTGCTGATCCCTAGCCCAGGTAAAGGAGGAGTAGTTGAGGCAACGTACTTTGTACTATCCTCAGTAAAGGAAAAATAAAATGCTGAGATCAGAGAAAGAGATAAATAGAGGATAGTTGGAGTTATTCCACTATGCTAAATCCTACCTGATCTCGCTTGGCGACAGGTGCCACGACAGGCCGACCAAGAAATGCATCCAATGTCGTTAGAAACGACATGTTTGGGTCAAGTAACATGCCTCGGAAAAATGCTAGGGCATCCACCTCAGTCGACGCGGCAGGATGGGCCCCGGTCCTGTCCAGAAATGGGCAAGGGTTCTTAGCGCATGCACGGCATCAGGACGTAAGTAAGTTACTCCGAACAAAACGAACAAAACAAATACGTGTCGGCGTGCTAAATATTGGTACCCTAACTGGAAAGACCGAGGAACTCGCAAGAGCCCTTCGGAAAAGGCGCATTAATGTCTGCGCTCTGCAAGAAACCCGATTGGCTGGTGCCAAAAACTGACTATATCATAATTGTCGGCGACCTTAATGGCCATGTGGGTGAAAAGGCAAACGATAACAGGGGCCATGGGGAGAAGGGGTTTGAAGCCCACAATGAGAATGACGAGCGTATAGTCGCTTTTGCGGTCACCCTTGACCTTTTACTTATGAATACATGATTCATCAAAGGATTGTCTCACCTTCCTATATTTTATCGGGGAAATAGTAAAACGGAAATCGACTATATTCTCATAAGATGCCAACATTTTACCACCGTCACTGATTAGAAAGCCGTTCCCCATGAGACCATCCCGCCTCAACTTCGCCCCTTAATTGCCGTACTGCAAACCAAGTCACCGATAAGATATCGCGAGGAATGCACTGGCCTGCCGCGTATTAAATGGTGCCGGTTTCATGAAAAGAAATGATCTCACTTACGCGATTACCAACCATTACGAATGTGGAAGAATTGTGGAAAGAAGTTAAAAACATGATCCACAAAGCGGCCTCTGCAACACTTGGGGTCACCAAGCCAGGTAAACGGTCTATCAAACGAGACACTTGGCTTTCGAATGACGATGTTGAAATTAAGATCCGTGAGAAGAATTGCCTCTACCACCAGTTTTTCGACAATAAACACCCTCCAATTGGCAAATTTATAAGAATGCCAACCGGGAAAAAAATAAGGAGATCGCTGTCACCCGGGCAGTGCATTACAAAGCTCTTTACTATAAACTCGACACTCAGGATGTCGAAAGACATCTATATCGACTTACCAAAAGCGGGCACGAACACACAGAGGATATCCAACACTTCTATTGTGTTAATAACAAGAACATTGCTAACCGACCGTCGAGCCATGACGGGATATTACGAGTAGATTTCAACTGGGGAATTTGTTCATCCTCCACTTCCACAATCATTGCCGACATTAGGAGTAGTTCCACCTGTCAGCGGAACTGAAGTCCAGGAAGCAATAAAAAAAATGGAATCGGGGAAAGCCATGAGACCTCACGAGACCGCATCTGAGCTCTGGAAAGCAAAGAACTGGGACCCAACCCTGTGGCTCAGTGAATTTTTTTATCGGGTTATTCAGGAAGGTAGAACACCATATGACTGGCAAGAAAGTACCACAATTCCGATATGGAAAAAGAAAGGTTGTCCGATCTAGTTGCTTTCCCATACCATGAAGATTCTTGTCAACCGTATTCGCGAAATTGTTGAAGTAACCGTGAATCAATCCAAAATTGTCAAGAACACAACTGATGTTCTCTGTGATCGGCGTATCAACCAACGTCTCAAATCTAAAATTTATCGGAAGCTCGTCCGCCCTGTCGCTGTCTATGGTTCTGAGTGTTGGCTAACCATAAAAGACAATGAACGGCGTCTTGCAGTAATGGAGACAAATATGTTGCGTTGGACTAGGGCGTGACACTCTATGATCTCATCCAAAATGAGGATATTCGCGATCGATATGGTGTTGCATCCATCGTGCATAAATTGAAAGAGAAGTGTCTTCGATGGGATGGTCACATTATTCGCGCTAACGAGAATTCACTCGATTGGTCTGAACATCGAAGTCGATGGTAAGCGACCAAACGTTCGGCCGAAACAATAGTGGCTTGATACGCTGGGTGGGGATTTGAAACTCCAACCTTTCATGCCATTCATATGGACCAAATGCCCATGCACTTGTTGATAAGAATCAGAGTTACGTGAGCTCCATTTCGGATTATGCTTTACAATGGAATCCCAAAGCGGCTCACGAACATTTCGACCCATGACCCATTGTAATAGCTGATCTAGATTACGACGAATTTGATTCTCTTGTTAATCTTGTTGTGCTGCGTTTACTTGCCAAACTATTCTGTCATAAATACTGGATTTTACATACATTTGAACACTTTTTGGCATTTCATTCGATGTTTTGCTTTACTGACAAAATGTCGCAGCCTTTCAAAAAATGATCTAAGTATGCTCCAATAATCTTAAGGACAAAGACTTAAATCTGCCCGTAAATCAACAAAATAGAAAGGAACACTACATCAAACTAGTGCACGTGTGGCTTCCTTCCGTCTTGCCAGTTACTTTCTGAAATGTGCGAAAAATGAATTGCATTCCCAAGAGATGCATTCCCTAAGATGAAGAAAACATCTCAATCAACTCAAGCGTAATATTTTTGTTTCGCTTTATGACGCCCGAAATCCTTGCGAGAAGGACCAGGATTCTCGGTTCAGGAAGGTCGCCTGTTGTTACTCGACACTAAAACTGTTTATTATTCGTTTAAGTCCGCTTCGTGCTATTCATTGCCCCCGTGAAATTTCGCAGAGGCCATAGAACATCCTTTGCTGAACAAGGACCTGAGATAGAGGTGTTTGGAGCAGTGGATTAGGGACCGGGGAGAGGGTGAAAATGGAGAATGAGTGAATTGCATTGTGCTACTTTTGTCTAAGACACAGCTGCTGCTGTTCGCAACTCCTCGAGAACTCCAATAACATTTTATATTTTTGCATAGCAAAATATGCGGGATTTGTTCGCTCGGAGTTGCTCAGGGATCTCTCCACGTACTCAGCCCAATCTACGGGAAGTTTGTTGAACCAGAATTAAAAGGATGGAAATACTTCAAGCTCAGAGCATTTGTGGTCAGTTTACTATGTATCTGTAATATATCGACGAATTTTACTTTAATCGAAACTGGAACTAGAACAGATATTTGATGTCTTAAATAAACTAATAACCAAATGAATGGGCAGCTGAGGCTACTTAATTTCCAAAATGATCACCTGTTCCTTTTCAAATTTATAATGAGGAAATTATTGCCTGCCAATCCGATACTTTGCCCAAAACAAATACGACTTCTTTCTAACCACACACGAAAACAGAATTTCTGGTAAAAGTAATTTTTGAACTAAAGTTTTACTTCACTTTCGCATACCCAGTATTTTGGGAACCAATTATTCACTTCGATAAATGGTGAATTTTCAATTCCATCCCCGAAGTGAGTGAAGAGTTTATGGAGAAGCAGGGGGGGAGGGGGTTCCGCTTGTCTTTTATTTCGATAAAAACTTGTAGCGGTCAATGCTACTTTAAAAGGTTATGGCCCCTTAAAGAAGGTTTATTTACAGGTAAGCATCATCATGGTAAACGTCACTCCGGTAAAAGGAGTGATGGAGAGGGTATGCAAAAGGAAGGGGAGAATTCCTCCTCGAATCCCGTTAAAAAATTATGCCAGCTATCCCCTTTTAAAAAGGTGCATGCCAAAACGGTCAGGCCTTAACTTCAACCCTATCCCTGCAGGCAGAAAGGAAAACATTAAGGCGGAAGTGGAAGATCCTCTTTCTTACAATTAGTTGGAAAAACCCCGGTGGTCCTCCCTCTTAAAACTTTAGAGGGTTTAAAGAAGGAAGAACGTCCCCCCTTTCCAATACCGTTGGAGAATTGTGGCGGTCATCCCACACTGAAAAATTAATAGCGTCCAAAAAGGGGCTATTTTCATGTCGCTAATTGGAGGTGGAAGGGGAAGGTGTAACTGCCTTGTACACCGTGATTATGATTGCTCTGCGGATAAGTTTATTAATGATGCGAAAATGGCTTTTAGTGGAAATTGAAAGGTTAGACCTTTTTCTTCTTCTTACATATCCTTTTTACTATGTCACTCACCGGGGACGGGGTTGGAAAATGCAACTTTACCATGATAATATGCAGCATTATAACTTTCCAAGCGAGGGTGCAAGCTTCAATCCTTATCCCAAGAAAATAGCGCCCATATACTATTTGCTATAAAAGAAAACCATTTTTATATATTTTACAAATATTCCGAGAAAGAGAAACATTCCAAACGATCCTTTCAATAAAATTTTGAAAATGAAAAAAAATCCTGCTAAACAAGAATTGAACTAGCGAACGCTAGATATGCAATGAGAAAATTCTGTCTTTTATGCAACATACCCTAAGAGAGCGAAACCGGGTCCTAAGAACCCTTACTTATCAGGACCGTAAGGACCATTTTCAAAAACAATATTGAAATATTCCAATAGCAACACTGGACATGTAGTCAGGATAATTCAGTGGTTAGAGCACGAGTCTGTTTTACGAAAGGTCGCAGATCTAATCTCACTAGTGACAGTGGGATTTGTATCGTGAATTGACGTCGAATACCTGTCGACTTAGCTGTGAATGAGTACCTAGGTCAAATCAGCTTAATAATCCCGGGCGCTCAGTAATTCGCGCCAACGAGAATTCACTTGCAAGATTGGTATAAACATAGAAATAGATGGTAAGCGACCAAAGGAAAAAGAAAACCTCACGATTGCATCCACAACAGGCTTTTGATAGAACCATATGGCGAAAGCGATCACGACGAGCCAACCCCGCTTGTGACAAAGGCTGAAGAAAAAGAAGGAATGGGGAAACTCGGTTTTGGCGACCGTAACGGTAATGGTACTAGGTTTTTGGTTTTCTGCGACTACTGCCGACTCGTCGTGGGTGGCATATTGTTGTGCTTACAGCTTCCCCCTTCGAAGGGGATCACCATCTCATGCTCGCTAACATTCACTTGCGCGTTGCGTTTGCGACTTCTGAAAAGGTTTGGGGTCTACGACCCCTTAACTTCAACGTCGACCATTTGTATGATTTAGCTGTTGCTGGAGAGTAGGAGAGCTATCTTGCCGATAGGACGGCTTATATACTGAGTAACTCGCCTGAGAATATCGACGAGCATTGGGCTGCCATAAAAAATGCCTTATCGTCAACCATATCTTGAAAGGACGTCATAAGGTCTGGCTGACTGTGAAATCGTAAGAGCAGACAAATGAACGACGGGTTTGATCGTTCTATTAATCGCTGCGAGTGATGGCGGGCGTGACGGGATCTAAATTCTATACCGTGCAAAATCCCGAGAAGTCCAGCATAGTGTGCGCTGTGAGAAAAGGTAATTTGCTATTGCGCTGGCCAGGGAAGCGGAAAATGCCATAGAATACAATGATTTCAGAAATATATACCGCCTCACGAAAGTGCTTGCTGGTGTCGGAAATCTTTCGATGGTCCTGTCATGGATGTTAAGGTTTGCCTCCCCATTCACGATGAGGTACAACTGAAGAGGTAGAAGAAACACTTCTCCATGGTTCTTAATCGTATCACATCCGGCGAGGTTCCTCCTCTTCCTGGTACTCGTTTGGAAGGGTATCTGCGTGCAGGGAACAAAAAATAGCTAAAATAATCTTCGATTCCATCAAAGGCCATCACGGAAGCTTAATCGACAGAGAGCGGTCTGTTCTATGGTTTTCGCTCCATTTTGAAACAGTGAGCAGAGTTTAGATCTTCGCTGCACCTGCTCTTCAACGACTTCGAGAAAGCTTTCGGATATGTGAACAGAGAATGTGTTTGAAACGCTCAATGCAGGAGGGGCATTCAGGAAAAAATTAATAGCAATTATCAGAACGACAAACACGCTGCACGGCTCAGTGGACGCCAAGGTCCAAAGCGTAACCCGCCAATGTTACACCTTACCACTGAAATTATTTCTTGTTTTTATCGGTGGCCTACTTCATGCTGCCTTGTGCGGAGGACGTGAAAGAGTTCCACAGACTATGACATCTTGTCTCAAATACCTCGATTACTGATGACATCCATTTACCTTCTCATCGGATTATGGACTCTGGCCAAATAGCTCTTTATTTTGAAAGAGGGGCAGGTAGAATTAGACTGAAGATAAACAACAACAAAGTTGTCTGACGGGATATCGCACACTGATTGGCAGAGCATCGAAGACGTTGATCAATTTTTATAACAAGGGAGCGTGGTTTCGACCAACGGTGACAACGAACTTGGTGTTGCCCGACACATTAACAGAACTAGATCCGCTTTCGATGCCTTGTCTAAAATCTGGAAATGTAGTTATTTCAAGCCTTCGAGTGGAAGTAATGGTCGCATCTCATGTGCTACTCCCATAAAGCATAGATCACTAGCAAAGAACAGTCTCAACTTGATCTTGGTACGTTGAGACTGTTCTATGCTAGTGTCATGTCTGTGTGGCTATGTGGGAGTTGCACTCGAAATCTGACCACCACTACCACTCTAAGGCTCCTAGCCTTCGAAAATACTAAATACTATTATAAACGAAGAACCTAGTCGGCGAGCAGGTCCGGCACCGGTACGCAAAGCAATCAAAAGGCAGAAGTAACAGTGGATAGGTTACACAGTAAAGGAGATGACAATTACATTACCCCATGCAATAGAATCCACTTTCCCAACATGGCTGACGAGTAATAGAGAAATTGGGCGGACATCTCGGCAAGTTATGGGGGAACTGAAACGAATTTCAGGTAACCACGAGCGATGGCGTGTAAGTAGGAGAGTAGAAAGATATCCATTCTGGTGTTGTCGCGGATGACCGCCAGACCTCTTCAAACTCGAAAGGCACATCTTGAAGCGGGACACCAGGACTTAGTGGAGCTACCAGAACGAACGACTGGGAACTGTCCTCCTCTCGTGCGACAAGTAATATCGAACAAAGAGAAAGGTGCGTAATTAAGCACCATAGATCCCAGTCACGAGTTTCGGGAGATGCCTCTAATGAAAATAATGGGAACCGATTGGTACTTCAACCATCTTGGAAAGCCCCGGGCAGTGAACAGTCATGATTTTGCAACAACGGGAACAATAACCACTTTGTAGATATCCAATCTTTGTCTGACTCCCATTCCAGGGGGCGAAGCTTCCATAGAACAGAGGACATGGCTCTCAACCGAACCCTCCGGTATCTGTCTGGATTGGATGTGATATCAGCCAATACAATCCTTCAAAATTGTATTTGACCCAAATTACGACGCAGGATGGGTTACGAGGCTGCCGATGATACAAAGTAAGCTCATAGTGACGTTAACCGCCTAGTTGAGCATCTCGGAGTTTACGACAACAATTACAACAAAGCCTGGGAATTATTGAAACGAAGATATAGTAATCGAAGAGCTTTAATGGAAGAGAATTTGTTAATTAAGCTTCTTCCAAGTACCCAAAAGGATTCAAAAACCCTTGGATAAGATGAGAGCGGTGATTCAATACCTTCCAGTACCTCTTCAAAGTTGGTTTTTACCCCGATGTTAGTGTTCCCTTCACCCCTTTCGTGTTAATACAGAAAATAGATAGCGCTGTGTTGGGACAATGTTGTGGAGTGTCAAACGTATATGCCGCAACTGTGGGTAAATATGATACAATAGTGGCAATGATGCACATAGCATACGCTGAAGGTTGTAAAATCCGTAAATGGTATGAATAATAAAACAAAATAGGGTAAAATATAGGTCACATTATCGAACTAGACGACGATTCCATCGCTGGTTTGCAATAAAGTCAGCTGGTGAAGTCACCTTATATGATAGAACCCAAACTGAACTAAGGATTACTAGTGTCTGGTGCAGAAAGGCTGGTTCTGCGTATCAATCCAGCCAAATCCAACATAATACCATTCACTAAGAAGCTTATTCACCTGAGAACCATCAGATTACATGGCATGGAGGTGAAACGAGAACCAGAGGTCAAATATTCGGGAATTAACAACAAGAACAAAAATTACTCTGGGAGATTGAATTACAAAAATTACTTGGAAGACGCATGCCGGAAACACTTGTCAGACAGCTATGAGGACTTTGCTGACCTGCAGGCCCATAGCAGGAAAAAAATTGAGTTGCGCCCCAAAGATACTACTTTGGATATACACTGCAATGGTAAGGCAAATGATTACCTATGAAACGGTAATCTGGGCAGAAAAATTGAACTCAGCACACAAGCCAGGGAGTTACACAAACTCCAAAGACTGGCTTGCATGTGTATCAATGAGGCAATGAGAACATGTCCAACGACATCGCTGGAACTCCTTCTGCAATTAACCCCTCTCCATCTGCACATACAGATGCAAACAAGGAGGGCAATCTTCAGGATGGGTGGGAGTATCAGTGAGGCGAGGAACTGGCTAAATCGAAGAAAGATTGATATTCTTTCCAGGCGGCGCCACGAATTACTGATACCAAGATATAACATGACAACGAGGTTTCACTTACTAAGAAAGCCTGGCTGTGAATTTAACCAACAACTGATTACTTGGTACACTGGCGTATCACTCACAGCACAGGGAGCGATTGCCGGGGTCATTGCCTCAAGGACAATTTACTTGGAACCAATAGGTAAGGAGACTAATATATTCGAGACGGAAATATATGTCATAGACAGATGTGGCTCCTTTAATCTCCAGAACATTGCTATTCGGACCGAAAGCCAAGCGGCATTCAAGGTATTTAGGCCCATCTTCGTGAACTCTAAACTGATATGGGAATGCCTTGCGGGACTGGCTTGTACAATAAGATCTGAATACTATGGGTTCCAGGCCATATTAGGTTGGAAGGCAATGAAGCAGCGGACGAACTGACCAAGAAAGGAGCAGTGATGCCTCTTCATAGGCCAGGAACCTTCTGTGGAACGGGTTCATAGCTATCACATAAAAAATGAAGCGGAATCCCTGAGAGAACTATACTGGGTGAGCAGTTATTATTATTATAACCAGTAGAAGGGGCACAATGGTTCTTTAAGGACGTAGTGCAACTTCCCTTAACTGAATAATAATAACTGAATAATAACATTCAACTCCGCCGAAGCCGGTCCCAAGCCCGGTTGTGAAAGGAGGAGGGATGGATAGCTTCAGTCTCAATGTAGGCGGAAAGATCAATGCGCACCTCGAGACCAACAACATTCTGTCCGAGGAGCAGAAGGGCTGCCGAGTTGGGTCAAGGGGTTGCAAAGAGCAACTCATTATCGACTCGGTAGTTGTAGGACAAGCAACTAGAGGCCAAAGAAACCTCTTTTTTTGCTATATCGATTGTGCCAAGGCTTTTGATAGCGTTCCGCATACCGCTAATCGACATCCTACATCTGTATCGCATTGATCCGAAACTAATAAAGTTTTTGGCGACAGTCATGGAAGGGTGGCATACCACCTTAGCGGTGCTTACATCTGAGGGTGCTAATACCTCAGACCCCATCCGTATACGCGGGGCATCTTCCAGGGGGATTCATTGAGTCCTCTTTGGTTTTGTATGGCACTGAACCCCCTTTCATGCTACTGAATGATGCTAGAGGGCATGGTGCTAGGTGCGAACTGACACACTTGATGTACCTAGATGACATCAAGCTGTATGCTGGTACTGACAACCATCTTAGAAGTCTGTTGCGAATAATCGACATGTTCAGCCGTGATATTCGGATGGAGTTTGGATTAGACAAATGTCGAATCCAAGCCATCCGCAAAGGTCATCACGAGCTGCATGCCGGACATAGCATTGGTGACCTCCACATCGAAGCTATGACCGAGACAGACTTCTACAAGTACCTAGGAATTCTGTAAGGAACCCATGCGACGTGTAAAGCTGATGCTGAAATCGTATCTCTCGGGGAAGAATAAAATGAGCGTGTTGAATGTATTCGCTATCCCTTCACTGGCTTATGCATTCGGAATATTGCCGTGGACGAAGACCGATCTGGAAAACGTTCAGCGGCGGATACGGATAACTATGTCCAAATTCCGAATGCATCACCCAAAGTCTGCCGTGGAGCGGATGAACCTGCCTCGTGACATCGGAGGTAGAAGCGTGGTTGACGTGGCGGCACAACATCATCGCCAAGTCGACTCGCTGCGCGCTTATTTTTACAGTAAAGAGCAGGCGAGTCCCTTGCATGCGGCTGTCTGTAAGGCAGACTGTGGACTGACTCCACTTAATTTGAAGGATCGATCCTTCAATCCTCTGAGTGGGGTGAAGTCGGACCAAGAGCGGATCGATGAATGGAAGTCGAAGGCAATGCACGGTAAACACGTGAATTGTCTTTGGCAGCCATTTGTCGATTTGCATCTGTCGAACAGATGGTTGTGTGCTGGGGAGCTCTTTGCTGAGACGGAGGGTTTCATGTGTGCCATTCAGGACGGCGTGGTCGCCACCCGAGCTTATAAAAAGCTTATCATGAAAGAACGGGTGGAGAACGACCAGTGCAGAATGTGTGGTTCGGCGTTAGAGACGTTGGACCATCTCATTTCTGGCTGTACTGTTATGGCACCGGTGCAATACATCACCAGGGATAATGCTGTATGTAAGGTTATCCATCAAAACCTTGCATACAAGCATGGGCTGATCACGGGAACATGTCCGGTTTACCGATATGAGCCACAAGCAGTACTTGATAGTTCTGCTTCCAGCATGTATTGGGACCGGCAAGTTCTGACTGATCGCCATACCGCACACAACAAGCCTGACGTACTGTTAGTTGACAAGACGGGTCGCTCCGCGTATATTATTGATGTTGCTATACCCCATAATAGCAACATTGAACGGAAATACGTGGAGAAGAAGGTGAACTATGAAAGAAATTTGGCGTCTCGTGCGGGTGGTTGTAGTTCCCATAATATTGTCAGCTACAGGTCTTCTTCTTTTTCTTCAGCATTTGTCCCGTTCACAAGCGGGGTCGGCTCGTCGTGATAGGCTTCGCCATTTGGCTCTATCGAATGCCTGATCTGAGTGCAATCTCGAGGCTTTCAAATCCCCATCCAGCGTATCAAGCCACCGTTGCTTAGGTCTGCCTTTTGGTCGTTTAGCATCGACTTCGATGTTCAGACCAATCTTGACAAGTGAATTCTCGTTTGCACGAATTGCGTGACCACACCATCGAAGACACCTCTCTCGCAACTTTTCCACGATCGGTGCAACCCCATAACGATCGCGGATATCCTCATTTCGGATGTGATCTAAACGTGTGACGCCACTAGTCCAACGTAGCATCTTCGTCTCCATTACCGCAAGACGCCGTTCATTGTCTTTTATGGTTGGCCAACACTCCGAACCATAGAGAGCGACTGGACGGACGACATTGCGGTAAATTTTAGATTTGAGACGTTCGTTGGTACGATCACAAAGGACACCAGTTGTGGAACGCCACTTCATCCACTGTGGTGCATACGCGGTGAAGAAGTGAATAGTGCGATCAGCTGATATAATGGTGAGCTTCATCAGCCGATCATCAAATCGTTCGACTTCTTTAATGGCATCACGGAAACCCTCTGAGATGGCAATGCCAACACCATATTGAGTGTGTGGGTTACCAAAATAGAGAAGTTTGTAGCCATTTTTACCGCTTGGGGGCTTGGGACCAGCATACTATGTTAATAGCATGGCGGAGTTCTAAATATATTGTCAACTACAGGAATTGTACCTAAATCCCTGACGGCTTCCCTTGATGTCTTGGGACTTTCGCACAGTCTGGTTCAAACCATGCAGAAGTATACCATTCTGCATACGTGCTCGATGTTGCGGGGAGTACTCGACGGATTCTCCCACTGGCCTACCACCGGCCACCACCACCAGTGCCCCTCTAGTTTTTAAGTAGGTAGGATCGTCCGAGCCTAAATGCTTGGCACTTAGTTCTAGTATTAGGTAAAATCCGGCATGTGCCGAGATTGTGATAACTCGGAAAATAACATTCAAATCAGAGTGCACTTCTGGGATGGTACTAGGCGGTATAGCGTGGTACTGGAAAGAGAAGTGAAAACGAAGTTATATTACCACAAGGACATTAGCGCCTCGTAGTTCTTATTTTTGAAAATCTCCAACATTATTAAATAACTAAATTCCACAATCTCCTATTTCCTATCATCAGCCGCATTACATTTTGTTTAAATTGCTACAATTTATCCCATCGGGAGTTCCGAGATTGTAGCAAAATTCAATTTTTATTGGAAGAACAAACCACAATGGAATGCGCTATCATTCCCACATAATAAAACTCACACGCAAAATTCTCGATAATGTGCCTCTCCCAGGAGCCGTTATCATAAATTTTTGCTGCTATGTGACCAACAAACCGTCATCCCATTTCCTGAAAACAAATGCGCCAGCATTCGGAATTCCAGGCTTCGCAAATGAATTTAGAAAATTCAGTATCTGCCCATTTTATAGTGCATTGGACCGCACCGCGATGGTAGCACATTTAGAAAAAGGTTCCATACACGGGGGGTAGTGAGAGGGTTCAAAATGCCATCCTCTATTGCCCGGTCACCGTTGTTGGTCACACAAGTACCCGCAAAAAAAGTTCATTTTTCACATGTGCTCTGCGGTGATATCCATTCGACCAAAAATGTCTGCGGTCGTGGCTTTTAATCTTTTCCCTTATGAGCTTAAAGGGCCTTGCGATTATCGAATTTTTGTCCGTTCGACTTTGTCAAGTCGTCAGTCTCAAGCCTTAACTAGGGAAATGGCACCCATCCCTCAACGGGAGCCATTCTCAAGCACTGCATTGACGGGTCGGGGGCGGAATCTATTCGAGCCTTTGATAGATTTTCCAGTTTATGCGGTTGAATGGTCTGCCTGTCATTTCTGCTAAAGGACAACGATGCACTTTGAAGCTTACCACCACTCAAATGCCACACTTTCCTTCCATAGTTGCGATCAGTGCAATTGGAATTGCTTCTGGCTCGCTGAAACGTAAACGTCGAAGATTAGTGCCTCTGAAACAAAGGACTCGTCAAGCAGATAACGAGTTTTAGACATGAACCATATGCCGTGGACGCTGGGAACTATACGAAGAAACTGCTCAAAGGACTAGGGGAAGCTGAACGCTGTGGCCCTAATTGGAGTTATTGCAGCCCTAATTCTTCTAGCTCTCTAATTGTTTCGCAATTAGCGGAAAGGGGAATGTTACATTGGAGCAGATATTTCTCAAATTGTGGTTGGCTTTATATCCATTTAACATTTTCAAAATATCTAGCTATTGGGAGCTCCTCTTTAGCTCCTCTTTCAGCCCCTAAGCCAATAGAAGGAATTAGTGGGCGCATATATGTTACATAGCATCCCGAAAAGGACTCACAAAGCGTCGTCCTCATCTCTCACCTTTTCCGTAGAGCCTTGCAACCCTCCGGCATCTCAATGTTGTGTCCGCTCTGTTTCCCAAGCTGGTTATAAATTGAAAAAACTAACCCTTTACCTGTCGCTCCAAATAGCGTCATACTATTCAAGCATCTGCTCCTTTATTCGTGCAGGTAATCAAGCCTGAATAGCGATTCGAATTTGTGTCAAGTACATCGAGAGTACGTTGCTTTGACACAGGCAAGTTTCCGTTTCTATTTAACTCGACAGGAGCATCAGGAATTTTCAGTGGCCCGAACGAGGGTTTGCCTGATTCGATTAGCCATTATTTCACATCCTTCACAACATCGTACGGTGCTGTCGCCTTTCTATCTAAGTCTATTCTCGATTGGGTTTTAGTTACGCTCCATAAAAGAGGCTCAAATTAGGCAAGTTTACGAAAACTTTGATACGGTTTTCACATTTAAAGTCAATGGAAAATTTCTTTCTGGCGATACTCCGTAGCGTAGCCCTTCGTCCTCATGTTGTTGTTGTGTCGAAAACAATTTCAACAGTTTTCCCCGACATTTGTCCTTTACGGCCGGGGGTTTTCAAGCGTTACTACTATGTTATTACGGAGACTCTCCCTATATGAAATTACAACATATCCCAGTACGTATACATGTACAATTAGTTAGCTAAGGCTCACACCATTATCCCAAAGGATTCCGCAGGATATAGTGGATATATGGAATAGGGGGTTGTTTTGCAATTTAATTTTCATGTTAAGTAAAGTGTTTCGGATAAAACAGAATTGATAGAGGGACTGATGCTCTGCCACTGCTGCGGATGTAGTCTGTATTAGACACATTAGGATTAATATTTCTTGGAATGGCTAATTAAGAAAACGGCAGAGGATTTTGAGAACCGGATAATGGAGTTAATAACGGGAAATTATGAACTTAATAAAATAATTGAATTGGATTTTAAAGGCTAATGGCGTATGGGAGACCACTGCCTATTTGTCGAAAGTGTCGTTCTGAATTTCAGCAAGTGGAGGGAGATAATTTTCAGGTTCTGATGTTGTTTATAATGTGCTAACTAGTTTACGGGTTGGGTTACTTGTCGGAGTTTAAGGTTTAGTCATTTTAGGGCTGGACACGACTACGGTTTGAAAATCAAAAATATGGTTTATGCGTGTATATGTGACACCGCTGACTATTAAAAGGAGACGGAAAGTGGGTTGAAGCGTTCATATGACAAACTGGAAATAGTTCGTCCGAAGTCAGCTTCACCAGAGAGAACATCTAGCACCCGATCCAGTCAGAAGTATGTTGGCAGTTTTGGAGATATATCAGCAAAACTCTAAACTAAAAGGCTCAGTGTAGTGTCCTAAGTAAGACATGAATGCTCTTTCCATCTGATTAAATTACATATTACATATTGTTGGATGCGACTCATCCACCTGTTTTTGAATCTGTATGCGAACTTCTCAAACATGAATTGATGGCGGCCCCGCTGGGCCTCCATAGGCACTGTATTTGAAGTCCCAAATCCTAAAAGCGAGGTTTCAATATTAATTTGACCTTTCTTGCATTTGCTTACTTAATCAGTAATACCTCTTAGCCCTTCCGGATACCAACTTGTCGTGGTGGACAAGCTTGTTGTAGTTTACTTTTACACTAAGAATGTCCAAACCATGAACACTGGCACCTTGGAAGGCTCCCAGCAGACAACAGCGGAGGGCACTGCGAAAGAAGGCGGAATTCCTTGAGCGTAAGCACGTAGGCAATATTACAAGACCAGATGCGATATCCAGAGAACCTTCGGTGGAAAAAGAGAAAAGCTGGTAACCGCTGTGCAACCCACATTAGATACGGCAGACTTTTCAAAAGGTTTTTAATATATGTCTAAAAATGTAAAAGTTGGTCAAATTAACTTGCAGCATTCCAAAACTCCTTTCCTTCGACTGCTAACAAGCTACTCCTGACTTCTCTCTTGCCCAATGGATCCACCATTAGATATTAAATCACGGAGCCAAGTTAGTTTGCTTTAGCTAGGACTCCTTTCTTCTATCCGCCGTGTCCGAAACTGCGCGTTCCCAGCTTTGAATACCTGATTTAGGCCCTTCATCGCAACTCCGACAATCAAGTAAAGTGCCCAATTTAAACATGCAGAGATATTGACGATATCCTTCATGATCGATAAAAGACTGGATAAGATTCTAATTGATCTCCTTTCCATGCTTTCTCTCTATAACCGCAGCGATCAAACTGTGGGTCAAGCAACCTTTTTTTTTGAGTGATCCGATCGTTGTTACCATCTCTCTCTCTTTCCCCCTCTCTCTTGATGAACTTGACGACATATATGTTCGCCATCTAGTCTTCTAAGATGTCAACCGGAAATATTTCCGAGATGACAAATGTCGAATCATCAGAGACGATTCGGAAGGTAGAATATACCTTTAAGGCTGTTCTTCTATTGACCGCACTCAGTTTGAATGCGTTGTATAAAACCTGTTGTTCCCCAAACTGTACAGCAAGATAGCAACCACCACTATAATATGCTGCGGCCCTCCTATATTTTGTTTAGCCATAACCGTTGTGGGATCTTTTTCGCAAATATTCAGTATGCGCTGCTTAAAATTTAGCTTGCCGTTCTAATGCCAGCATAATTTCTCCTACGGCCCATTCGTGATAAGGTCCGCTTCAATCTTCTCCTGCGCAAGTGGCAATCTAGCGCTCTCTAACCAGGCCTTAATAGTACTGATTGTTTCGTATGAGTATATCTGAG
Organism: Hermetia illucens; assembly: GCF_905115235.1. Taxonomy (NCBI): domain Eukaryota; kingdom Metazoa; phylum Arthropoda; class Insecta; order Diptera; family Stratiomyidae; genus Hermetia; species Hermetia illucens. The sequence continues at coordinate 149,264,327 of NC_051850.1, forward strand.
GATTCGAGACGCTTTGCGACCACAATCACTGATATGTCATCGGCGTAACCTTCCTTTGTGGTCTCATCCGGAACATTATGTTCCACAGTATTGGACTCAGTATGGACCTGTGGAACCCTCGCGAAGACTATGTACTCCTTGGGTCCATCATAGGTGTCATACCTGAGCGCCCGTTCTTACAAGTGGCTAATAATAGCTGCGAGATAAATAGGAACACCAATAGTCACCTGGGACTTCTGTCTACGGGTCCAATTAGCCAATTGAATGCCTACACCTCGCAATATTCGCCAGTGCTACCTTTTCCGTGAACTGCTGTCTTGGCCAACCCAGTATCTACTTTGATGAGATCAATGGTTGATCAGACTTCACGGAACCCATACTTCCAATCCGACAAGCCTCCTTGCCTGTCAACAATCGTGGGCAATCTAAGATTTTACCTATAATTTCTAAAAGACAAATGGGCCTATGAGAGGATGGCTCACCCAGTGGTTTGCCAGCTTTAGGTGCATGAAATATCCTCCCGTAGTATGTACGTTTCGAGTAACTCAGCGAATAAGTCTGGCCTGGATTTCACGGTGAGCTGAAAGGCACTGGATGATTTTCAGCAAAAGTGTTGAGCACGTAATCAGTGGAGATGACGGTCGTCTGAGTGTATAGACGCTTCCTACGGGTTTACATCTGCCACCGATCTGAGCTCCTTGAAATATTCGGGATCTTACCCACACATTAGAATCACCAGCATTTACCTTTGGACTTTGTCCATCTGCATTGTGAACAAGTCGTTACACACGTTTTCAAATCCAGAGAATGTGACAGTAGGCGGAACGTAACAGCCATACACATGCTGACCGTTTATTTTGCCGATTCAAAGCCACTAGCCAACTAATTCAATCCTTATACTGTATATAGACCTTAGGTTTTTGGGGATATACTGGGACATTCCCGCTGGCAACCTGGCAACTTCTCGCAGAACAACTAAGGAAAGCATGAATGAAATCGATTGGTCTTTTATGGAAAAGCTCAACAACTTAGTTGTGGAAGCGCAACTACAATACTAGCTGATAGAAGTTATCTGATTTCATCACCTCAGCTGGGGGCTGGGGATATGAACTTACATTCATCGGGCCAAAGAGCAGTAAAGTAGTTGATCTAACAATCTGCACTCTTAGGGTTGATTATAAGCTGGCGAATGCTAGACGATGCTCACTAAAAGACCATTGTTACATGGAATTTAGTCTGACGGAATCCTAGAAAAAAAGTGTAGTTAAAATAACTTCTCCTCAATATAATGCCGGTCCTTAGGCGACTAAGGACTCCTCTGGCGATTGAGGCTCATTTGGCGACTCTGAATCTCACACTTATGTCTGGGTATTACCGACACTATGGCACCACATCCGCGCTGCGATGGCTGGGCTTCTCAATTTGCAACCCATGGATAAGTACATCTAGAGCAGCCCATAGACTAATTCATTTAGGTCTATATGGTCAAACAGTGGACTGCTGGATAGACTGATGCAGAATATAACTCTCTGGGAGCCAACCTATCTATCCTTCAGGTTGATATGTGGCTCTCAAAAAGAGCACACCGCTCAAGTATTATACTAGTAGAATGTGCGACGGAAGACAGGGCAGGAATGCCTAAGACCATTGTGCTTAAATTGCCAGACTGGAAGCGAGCAGGACTGTCTTCTCTAGAGCTGAAGATAGTAGTTTGCACCGGTTAATTGCTCCTTATGATGGGGTAGCTCTTGGAGGCAATTTAATGCCATAACTGCCTTATCATGAGCTGCATATGGAAAAACCGAGGAAGAATACTTCGGAGTACACCTCGGGGGAAAGCTTTCGGAGATCCCTGAAGGAATCGCTTAGGCCACGGATCCTGAAAGAGCAGGGTCAAACAGTGAAGTGGACCTACTGTCTACTAAGAAGCAGCTGAATTATCTAGAACTAAATCTTCAAGTGGTCAAGACGGACAGTGATATCCTCCATGGCGTATCACAGAGTAATCAGGCGATTATGTCAGGACCCAACTGGAAATGGGAGCAGTAATGCAGAACTTCAACCAAATTGTCATTGACGTATACGAAGCTAGCTAGAACCGGAACCTAGCCAGAATAAGAACGGAGGTCCGGGCGAAACGAACTGGAGGAGGTACAAAAACGCACAGACGACGTACGGACTATTGGACATTTACTGACAATGAGGAGAAAAGGGAAAATTGCTTCCCAAAATACATTTCCCCACGTTCTATTCCATGACGGAAGACAACGACATCCCGCCTGATACCTCAATAACAGAAAGAAAAGAAAAATGGGAAACTGAAACCTAGCAAAAGAGGTATGCTCGGAAGCTGGAGGAGTTGGGCGGTAGGAATCTGCAAACCATTGAAGTCAACCAGAGTAGATGGCAATTACACAGTATTACTCAAAAGAGCCCTAGAAATCATCTTAGAATCTATTCTAAAGGGCATCATAGCCTTGCGATATACATACTGAAGTAAAAGAGGAAGATAATGAATCTTAAGCACAGTCTCGACTGCCTCTGCAGGGGAAATATGAGGATAGGCTTTGTGATAGAATTCAAATTAGAATAAGAACTACCTGATGCTGAGGCGTTACTTGACTGTATGTGTATCCCTGAATCAATGAAGACATGCCCAACGGTATCTCTGTAGGTCTCTCTGAGATTGATCTCTCCATGGTCACATACAGATACAGGTAAGGAAGGCGATCTTCTCAATATCCAGAAGTGTCAATAAGGCGAGAAGCCTCAATCGAAAATTAACATTCTTTCTAGGTCGTCTCCCGAATAACTGATCCCAAGGTATAGCATGGCCACGGAGTTTCATTTCGACAATAACTTTCAAACACGTTGAAATAACAGGGCAAACTGGGAGAGCGTGGCAGTAACACGAGCTAAACCAGCAACTGATAACTTGGAATATTGATGGATCCCTCGCAGCGGAATAAACAAGCATTGGATCATTGGTCCAAGGAAAGCGTACTTGGAACCATTGGGTAAACACAGTAGAATATACCAGGCGCAAATGTATGCCGTGAAAGATGTGCCCCCATCAACCTCAAAAAGAACTATAGCAAGCAGATCATTGATATTCGAACTTACAGCGAAGCAACAATCAAGGCGCTTAGGTTCAATCAGGTCAACTCTAAATTAGTATAGGAATGCCTTAATAGACTGAATATGTTCGGCTCACTTACGCGCTAACGAGAGCCAAGATTGGTCTGATAATCGAAGTTGATGGTAAGCGACCAAAAGGCTGGCCGAAACAACGGTGGTTTAACACGCTGGATGGGGATTGCATCAAGATCAGGCATTTGATAAAATAAAATGGTGAATCCAATTGCCAGACCCCGCTTGTGAACGGGAAAAAGGCTGAAGAAAAGAAGAAGGAGATATTCGACTTGCTCAGTAACGTCTAGATACCTTGGATTCCATGCCACATTGGGTTGAAAGGCAATGAAATAACGGATGCATTGACCAGGAAAAAAGAACAAGAATGCCGTTTTACCGGCCAGAATCCCTCAGCGGAATCGGAAAGAGATACATGACTATGACACTGAAAATGAAGAGGAATGACTTAGGGAACTGTATTGTACCTACCACGAATGGAATAGCCCAAGATACTTATGGGGGAACTAAGGGCATCCACGGATACTATCTATAGATTCTGTGAGAAGAATAACAAAATCTTGGCTCATGTTCTAGGAGAGTGTCCACCACTTGCGCAAAATAATTGAAAGTTGAATTTAGGAACGATTTTTACACAAACCAAATTGATAAGCTGGTATAAGATTTCGATTCACAATGATTTGCTTAAGTCTCCTAAGGACTACGATTATGGTTTGGAGTAACTATATTTGCGGAACAATTCGATTTGATTTAACTGCCTATCCTAGTTTAAGGACTGTATTGACCCTCTTGGCCAGACGAAGCAGCATGTGTGATAGCAGACATGACCCCCCTCGTTATCTTGGCGGGCAAGGGTCGACGCCCCCATGACCCGTCATATGCAAGCGGCGAGTCCTGTACCTACCATCGGCAATTTGCACAAAGCGATTTCGGAGTGACAAAAGAGATGGGATGATCCAACTAAAATACGCTGGACTCATAGTATTATTCCAAATGTATCAAAGTAGACCAAACGAAGGCACGATGTAGTTAGCTACGACCTGACTCCATTCTTAAGCGAGAACGGCGGGTACCGTGCATATCTTTATCGCTTCGGGCGTGATGAGACCCCATATTGCCCATTATGCGAGATGATCCTGGAAGAAGCGGTGCATGTTATTTTTACCTGCCCGAGGTTTGCCGCACGCTAAGCGAAGGTAGAAATTGACGGGGGGCGCGGTTGTTACCCGAGAAGATGGTGGAAGAAATGTTAGCCTCTGGAAAAACTTGGAGGGCGGTAGAAAAATTCATGGAGGCGGTCCACAATCTGCTGAAGAAGGAGGAGCTTCGGAAGAAAGTAGTAAATAACGACACCAACCGCAGGTTGCAACTGATCCTGCTCCGCGACATAATACTGAAATGATAATTCCGCGGGGTAAGCGAAGGAGAAAAAGGTAGTTTTAGTGAGCAAAAGTCCCACTTAACAGTATGGCAGGAGACAGCGGTAGGTTCTTTCCACCTTCTAAGACCAAATAAAAAGACAGACTGACAGACAGTAAACGGATTATAATAAGGATTTGTTTTACTCAAAACCCTTAAAAGTGGTTCAAAGTCCAGGTCTTGCACTTGGGGTGTGAAAAAGGAAATGACTGTGTATCTGTATGTATTTGAACCGGGGGGGGCGGGGGGTCTAACCTAAGAATGTCGCTGGCAGAAATGATGCCAAAGAGGTTCCGCGAAACACTCGGCGGCTGCTTATAGCTTGAGTGGTAAGCTATAAACTGCTCCACATTGCGCCAGTTTGGGTGCAGTGCATGCCACATCGAATGTTCAAAGGATAAGTGCGGTTTATAGGAGTGCCACATTAAGAACGTGCTGTGGCTTTAGAACGGCCTCGGACGAAGCGACCTACATCGAAGCCGGAATAATGCCAATTGACATTTTGGCCGATGATATGAGGCGCATATTTCATGGACCCAGTGTCTTCCCAGATCGGCAGTGGAAGACGGCCAAAAGGAGGAATTGTTGAGCAGATGATGACAACGATGGAAACGGTCGAAAAAGGGCTGATTGACATATAGACTGGTTCCCAGATCAAGGTGTGGATGCAGAGAAGGTAAAATAAACTTAAAACAAGCCGCTTGCCCAACTGTCCCAGTTGCGCCGATATTCCAGAGGAGCCGGTGAATGCTTTCCTCCATTGTTTTATATTCGCAAAAGAAAGTAAGAGCCTGGATGAGACATTATTGAAGACACCAGTACCACTGAAAAGTCTGATGAGAGAAATGCTTGTAGTTAATCTCATGTTGGGACGGATTCAGTGCAGGTTAAAAGAGGCAAAGAAGGCGAAAAAAGGGCAGTTGTAAACACAATCGATGGGCGAAGGGAGAGATACAGTCAAGTTTATCCCGCGGCAAAATATTTCACGATGGTTCCATTTTAAGGAGAACAGTCATTAGGGGTGTTAGTGGGTAAACATTCCACACGCTAGAACATATGCACCAGTGTCTTTTGAAGATTTTCTCCCCCGGAAAAAAGACAGGCAGTGAACCTATTTTAATAAAATTTTAACATAAAACCTTCAAAATGCGCATCAGTAATAAACCAATTTTCCAAAAACTGTTAACTGGAACTCGAGGGGCAAAAATCTGCTCAAGTTCTTTGACTAGTTGGAGTTTATTTAATTTGAAATCTGTTGGTAGTAAGCGCTTACGTTTTTGTCCCTTTCAACCGTCTTTTAACAAAAAAGAATATGCTAGGTCACTCTCAGCCACCCTCTCATCTATCTCTTTCCTCTTCAATCCACAAGAAATTAAACCCAAAAACTTTTATGTATAAATTCTTCCAAAGAAATTGTAATCATAGATCCAACTTCTATTTTCAATTTCATCATTCATTTCTCCTGTCGCCACCTGTTGAAAAATTCAGGACTCACTATTTATTATTAATATCAACGCTCTTCTCAACAACTTCCTCCCTGCACAGGCTCTAATTTGAAAGTTCCGCGGTCATGGAAGCGTCTCAGAGTAAACGGAATAGAAGGCGGGGTAGATATTGCATGAACGGATAGAATATCGTCAACGCGATTTTCTTCATTTATTATATCCGAAAAGCAAATCCTGAACTTTTACAACAAAAACCTGCTCTCTCCAAACTTTACCTTTCGGAACGCGAAAGTGCAGCATCCCAACTCCGCGATATCCCGGGAGGTTGAGGCGTATATTTGCGTCGCGGACCAAAATGGCATCAGTAGGATGACGGGGGCAAGCCAAGGTTGTGCACCGTAAATCCGCGGCAGGATTGCTTGACGGAAAACTTTAACTTCTGATCTCATTAGCCTCACCTGTCTAGGACACGTCAATTTCTTCTCAAGTAGCAGCCAAGGATCGTTGCAATCAGCGGAAAACGGGAATGACGCTGAGATGCCGCGGAAACGAACGCATAGAAATGCAAAGGAGTTTTTGCAATTGTGCCAGAAAATTTTCAGCGACAAAAACTTTTCAATCCCGTAATATCGGATATCCGCGCCGATTAAAGTTTTATCTGCGCAAGGATTACGATGCAGTTTTTTTTGGTTCTGTTGTTATACTTTAATAAATTTCAGTTTGCTCTGGTGAAAGCATCGAGGAGCAAAGGCGAAGTTTTTCGTTGTGGTTTGCTGCTAAGGAGAAATTTCTATTTTGTGAATTGCTTTTTTCCTGGCTAATTGGATGAATAGTATTTTCAGTAGTATCTATCGCGAACAGAGCTTTCATGTTAATTTGCCGGAGAGCTGTTAACTTTTAGCGGAATCCTTCCGTGAAATGTAGGAGAAAACACAAAGTCAAGCGGCTCAGGAACACGTGCCTTCAATATGACTGACCTACTCGAATGCCCTGAGTTAAATTATTCTTCCGCCTCCAGTCAAAAGATTTTTGAATGATATACGACTGAAGGATACCTTGGAGTAAACCCTTTTCCAGGCTTTTCCCGCCTTTTGTGCTCTCATCAACGACGTCACAGTTGTTGCTGTGAGCCAGGCGAAAGATACCTCTGGGAGCAGTTTGTTCTGGTGTCAAACAAAAAAAGGATTCGAGTAGCGAACGAGGGCGATAGAAGCTGATGCCCAGGACACGCGTCCTAGCACTGAATTAATGGCTCGAGATAATGTAATCGGATTAGTCTATCGGTTATTTATGGCCACAATTAGGAGTCACGTAAATGAAAAGTTTCCGACCGACACAAAGAAGCTTAAAGAGGAGCGAGGATGTGGTTGCCTTATGTAATTCGATATAAATATAATTTTTGTGATGAAATATGTAGTCGCAGTTCAATGGAGGTTGAGTGAATAGACTTCTACTGATAATATGCTTTCCAAGTAGAAGACTGATATTGGGAACCTGTCATACAATGCACCCATTCTATATGCACACAGTTGAATCATCTCAAACAGGACCTGCCATAAAATCGACATGTCCACATTCGATCCGGATTTCATATGTACTCCAAAGCAATTCCATTTCAAATCTATATCTTATCTCATATGGACATCTTCCGAAGAATAGACCAAATATTACAGGCACCTTGTAAAATTTAATTGCTTCTCATTCGGGGACCCTCATATCAACGGAGTAAAGTATCGTTGCCAGTATGTCGGGTTGAAAGCTTGAAATTCGCTCTTTTTCGAAAACCGCTCATCCCAAAAATTTACGGATTGTCCTTATCGCAATTTTAGTGTTGAAAAGTTGCTACTTTTAGTCAAGGTTTCTATGTCTGTCTGTTGTGTTTATCATTTTACTTGTCATCCTTGTAATGTCATAAACCTGAATAGTAGGGCCTCCTCGACACAGTTCCCCTTCATCAAATGGAAAGCGACTTCTTTATGTTAAAGGACAAGGACTTGTTGTACTGTTGTATTACGAATGGGAATGACCGAGTTTTTTGGGATGTCAGGATATGTGACGGAAAGTCTGACGTTGGTGAATGTGGGAATCAGGGTTCACAATTCAAAAGTTACTTTTCGACAATGTATTCGAGAATTTTGATGAAATCTCCTCTTTTCCAACCAACCATCGATCCATTTGGGAATGCAGATTGCAGAATGAAATTTATTGATGATAAGGCACTTCTCCTGTTTCAAAGTGCTTCAGCTTTTCCATGGTAGTGAGAATGTATGAAGACAAATTCAAACATCCATGCCCCAACTGGGATTTGAACCTGGGATCGACAGGCTGACAACCACGTAACTTAGCCATCTCCAGATAGTCAATTGATGAAGCTTAAAACATCTTTCAAAGCTTTCAGTTTAAAAAGATTTTCTAAAATGAATGTTATTCGGATCTAAATCTAATTTCAGGCACCATTCCTTAGAAAAACACCTATAAAGCCGAGATGCCACTGGTCTCCCCTACTGATAACATTTATGCAGACATAAATGTGGTGGACATGTGAAAGAGGCCTTGTTAACTGCGGTCACGCGTAATCCAATAGCAAAGCATACTAGACGAGATAAGCTGGGATCTACAACAAGTCCTTGAAAGGACAACAAATCGAAAGTAGGAATAAGCTCTCTACTGGTTGAGAATGCGGGGGATGACGACAATTTAGATGGAATGGTTTCAAATGAAAATGGATTCGGTGGATTCTATTGATAAGAGTCACAACGGTAGACTTAGTGAGATGTATTCGTTCAATTTTATTGCAATGCTCCGTTCTTTTTTGTATCGATAGGGGTATGGTCGTGTATGATTCTTAGAATGGAAACTACTGGGGGAAGGTACTAAGTAGCTGGTGGATAAGGGAGAATTAAGGACATCGTAATTTTGGATATTGTATCGAAAACTTTCAATAATCCACATTGTTGGGACGTTGCAATTCAAGGCGGTAAACATGTCTCTGCTGCTCCCTCTGGAGGGTGTCCACGTGACCAATTTTCCTACCTTTTCTGGGTAAGGCAGACGCCTGAATTTACGCGTTGATTGCTGAGACTATCAATTAAACTCCTCTCCGTCGTAAGGAGACTAGCGTGGAAGCCTTGAAGCGCCTTCAAATGAGGGAACTCCTTACACCATCACGAGAGAAGAGTTGGAAAGGAATTCGTTATTAAAAAAAAAAAACCACTGGATCTTCGAATAAGCAAAAACTTGAATGCAATGCGAAACAATACCCAGCATCTTCCTGACAATGTTACCCCAAAAAACCTTCCCTATCGTGTGCACATCCACAGTCCAAACACCTAAAACACTTGCAGAGAGCTACCAATTTTAGTGTACTACATACTATTGAACCATTATAGATTTTCCCCTGTTAAGAAGCTTCGTCGCGCATTGTTCAGAAACTTCCACCACACCGAGATTTTGGATTTCAAAATTCGCAGAGGTGATACCAATCCGTTTCTTCGGCAATAATCTTTTCCGTAAGATGGTCCAATTTCTAAAGAGCACATAGTCTCAACACTAGGAACCAAAGCCTATTCTCCTAGTAGTCCTTTGATCACCCTCGAAGAACGCACTCTCATCGGCCGTCCTCGAACTTAATTCCATGCCTCCTGGCTTGATCATATAGTGGATCTTGAAAATGAACTCCCCAAAAGTTTTGACTTCTAGTGGTTTAATGAGAAGATCTGGCGATCTTGCTCTCCTTCATTTCCTCGCTCCTTTAACACCCCAGCTGGTCTTCACTTTTTGCGACTCCTCGTCTTTTTTGTGCCCTGGAAACTACCTGGATGATGTCTGCTTCAAATGTGGTTTCTTGGCTTCACTTTCCCCAGTTCCAGCTTATATTACGGGAGGTACAGTTGTTTCTGCTTTTCACGCGTTTTCTGTTCTGTCTATGTCGGACTGTACAAGGAAATGCAGTCCAGGGACTCTGCTAATGCTATCAGCCTGTTTTTCACGCCTTTGCTGACGTTTTTCAGAAGAAAGGTTGCTGATCATATGGACTTCATAACTACCAGGCATTTTCTGGTTAGCCTTTGCCCTTCAACCGACTGTTTTTCAAACATCATTTTCCACGACTGCCCTTATATTTTGCTGTGAGTGCAATGGGATACCTCTCTCCCGCTATGCTCTTCCTACTTGCCTACTATCTCCTCCGCTTTAGTGCTTTTGTTATTCTTGCAGTTCGTACCAGTGGATCGTGTGCAAGAGACCAGGCCGCAATAGCAGGGAATTTGTGTACCATCGAAAACAAACAAAAAAAATTGTGAACTCTTGGCTGCGTTTGAGAGAAGAATCCTCCGAAGAATTTTTGGCCCCCTACAAGGGGATGGACGATTCCGTAGGCTACATTACGACGAAATCTATGGGCGTTACCATGACCGTCAGGTTGTGAATAAAATTCGGCTCAATAGGTTGTAATGGGCGAGTCACTTAATCCATGGATGAGGATGATCCAGCCCGGAAAGTATATAAGGGGAATATCTATGGTATAAAAAGAAGACGTGGCACACCTTGCCTGAGATAGAACAATGGCGTAGGTCAGGACGCCAGACAGCTTTTAGGGATATCGAATGGGTGGACCTCGGCTTAGGCCTAGGCCGGATACCAGTTGTTGCGCCGTAGATGATGATGATGAAAACAAAGCGACGGGTCGCCTACTACCATATAAAACTTCTTTTAAAAATAGTTTTTCTTTTAATTGCTAACATTGGTCAATCAACAATATTTCCTTATTGCGTTTGATTCGCTTATTTCAAGCGTTAGGATATACTCCAGATTATATTACTCTTCAAGGATAAGTTGAAGTGATTAGTTCATTTTATGATTTTACATTACATTTTACCTAGCTTCCTGCGAAACTACCACAAACAATCAAGACAGAATAGCTGTAACTAACCATCCCTTTGTTCTTAAATAGCGTTAACAACCACGCCTCCCTACTCTACTTTCCTAATCTAACACATCAAGAAAACCATAGAGTTAATTGCATTTCAGTTAAACAGGAGCGAAAACTTCTCCTCATCTATATTTTCCAATACTTTTACCCAGATCGAGCGCAATGCTGACCACATTGCCTCCTACAGTATACTGTAGTGTATCGTTACGGTCTTGAATGAAGTGCTCTAACACACTTCAAGGCCCTCATCCAATATGGATTGTTGCACCAACGATTATTATTATTATTTACCCAGATATTGACTTACCTTTTCTGGAACCGGCAAAGGAGAGCCGACAAATGAACACACATAATTGGAAAAGAAGGTGCAGAGTGGTAACCATAAAACACCTGTACTGCAACTAACAACAATGGCCTCCAAAAGCGAGACGTTAGATGGACTAGGGGGTTATAGCCCGGGAACCATTGTCGTCCAACTCATCGACGTCAACATCGTAGCCGCGGTACGAGGAACGATACGAATTCCAGTTGCCGGAAGTCTATCAAATAGCAAAAGTCGACTAGGATCCTTCTTAAAATCTAGTTTGAAAAGGTCATCCACATTCCGAACACGACAGTAGGAAATAAGCCGGCCATGAACCATCAAGGAAGATCGGCCGAGCTTTGGGTTGAGCGTGGATCCAATTAAGAACTTATCTGGGAATCTGTTCACAGATATGAAGTAGCTCCTTCTATCTTGATATCCATCTTTATGCGAGAGGATAACACTGTGGCTAACACCGCGGCACAAAGCTCGAGGGGTTGAATCGTTAAATTTGTCTCGTTTGTTGGTATTTTGGATATGGGAGTTACTCGAGATTTAGAGCACAGTAACCTGACTATTACTGTGCCGCCAGTCTTTACGGATCATATGTGTGCTGCAGCACCGTACGCCCTTTCCGACGCATCTGCGAATGTATGAATCTGTACGGACGTGGGAACATTTTGAACAAATACGTGTCTTGGAATCTTCACCTTGTCTAGTGATCGCAACTCTTCTCGATATGTACACCATCGTGTCTGCATTTTCAATGGGAGAGCTAAGTCCCAACCGTATTTGAGGGCCCAAAGCTCCTGAAGGAAAAGTTTAGTAGCCAATACCACTGGCGCCACCCTACTAAATGGATTGAAGATTCTTGCTATCTAAGACGCAACTGTCCTTTCGATTGTCCTACGCGGCTCTACACAAGTGACTATAATTTGGAGCACGTCAGATATCGGCAGCCAATTCAGTCCCAGTGTTTTTATTGATTCTTCATGGCTGCTGTCATCAAGACACATTTCTAAATCCTCGGCTGAAATTTCTTCCAACAAAGCTTTATGGTTAGAGTTCCATTTCCTAAGCTTAAAGCCTCCTTTTTAAAGGACTGTCACTACTTGTTTTTGAATTTCCTTGCCGATTGCAAGACTGTTGGCGCCAGTCATTAGATCGTCCATATAAAAATGTCGTCGAAGCACTTGACAGCCCAACGGATAACTTGTGTTGTAATCATGTACGAGTTTCTGATGTCACCGTGCAAAGTTCGTAACATTTTAAGGGCAGGCCTGGATCTTCCCTCCACTAGCTCAGATGGAAACTTCTATCTGTCTCTTGAAGTTGAATTTGCCGGTACATCATCTTGATGTCTGCTTTAAACACGAATCTTGGCAGTCAGAATCGCAATAGAACCATAAACATATCATCCTACGCGGTTTGCCCTACATGCAAAATGTCGTTTAATGATACGTTTGCCGATGTTTTTTCCGAGGCGCGAACACGACCCTTAACCTTGTAGTGCTACTCTCTGGTTGTAGCACACAGTGATGCGGTAGGAAATAATGAGCGTGAGGTATCTGATTCGGGTTGATTTCCTTCATGTTACCGAGTCTGAGATATTCCCTAATGAAGTCGACATCCTGCATCTTCAGGTTTTCATATTTCGCTAGCTTGCATTCAAGTGTATGAAACCTGGTCAATGCTATATATCTGGAATCTCTGATAACTGTTCGGTCTGCCAAAAGCGCTGAATATTGCACTCTAGTGGTCCGTCCAAAGTATAGATGCCGCATGTCGCAAAGGACTCGCCTGATCTCATCAGCTTCCCCGTGACTATCCATCCGAGTAATGTATTCTGTAGCAGCGGTAAGTTTTTCCCGAGTTTAATTTGTCCAATGCACAACAGCTGATGATAGTATTCCCTCCTCATACCATATCGACTCGTCTCGATTCATTGAACCTTCGGTCAGATAGCTTAATGTTTTTAGGAATATTCCATGAAGAGACGTCAAATGTTCGCGAAGGCTGTGGAGCCACGATCTGAGGTAGAACAATCGCTTCGACTCTCGTGGAATAACTGATCACTTCTGGTTGGATTTCGGTACTCATTCTCCGATGCGTCTCCAGCTTCGAATGTCCTACTCGTTGTAGGTCCGTTGGCCTTGAATTAGTTGTTAGCGGCATATTTAATTTCCGCAACAGTCACTCTGACAGGATGTTGACTTGTGAGCCGGAATCTACCACGCTCCACATCTGACTGACGTTTCATCCAATGCCTCTACGATAACTAATGCGTAACAGTTAAATTTATCGTTGTTATTGCTAACCGTCGCTAATATAGCCTTCTAGTTTGCCGCCTTTGAAGGCTTTCGACTCGAACCGTTTTTCTCCAGATCCTGTGTTTGGCCGTCCGATGATGTTTATTCCAGATGCTTAAATGAACCAGTGTGTTTTGTTTCCTGGAACACTTTGAGCATCCCCTCGAAGAGCAAGATGATGTAAAATGACCACCTTTCAGACAGTTGATGCAGAGCTTGTGTTTCCAATGCTGATAACGATCGACGGGTGACAAGTACAGAAAGTCCTTGCATGCAAAAAGTTGATGCGCCTCTTTACATATTGTGCAACATAAACTGACGGTAGTGACTGACATCGTTGTTTTTGGCAGCTTCTTCTTGCTGTCTTCTGATTTGGTGTTCCTGGCACCCAGCGCTTCCAACGACTGAAAACGAGTTTCTACAAATTGCAGAAACTCGGCTAGCGATTGTAATTGTTTAGGATTTTCCAGCGACTGTTCGTACAACATGAGTGTCATTTTATCCAATTTCTTCAACACTATGTGTCGGAGTAGTGGATCCCAAGTGTCCACCGAAACTCCCAAATTTTTCACCCCATGAAGACATTCTTCCGTGCTATCATGCAAAGCCTTTAAAGTTGCAGCTGATGTTGTATCTGATGACTGCGATGGTTAGCCCAGAATTTTGTTGAGGAAGGCTGACACCAGAAGTCGAGGATTACTGTATCGGTTGTGCAATAATTTCTAAGTTGCTGTGTAATTTGAGTCCGACAAGGTCAAATGTCGTATTAGATGTTCCTCTTCGTTCCCAGATTCATCTCAGATGCCACATCTTTTCACATGGTGCAATTTGCTGATTATCCACCATCTGGGTAAACAAATCGAAGAACTGCTGTCATTGTAAATAATCCCCTTCGAACTTAGGCAGCGTTTTCTGCAAACTGTAGTGACCACGGTTTCGCGACGGAAGCGGAATCTCCTTCTTCTCTTTATGAATTAATTTGCCCAATGAATGCATTTCATAATGTACACTCACCATAATGTTCGCCGCCGATTGCACATTATTGAATGCACTCGGGCGAATTGATCTTGACCGGGGGGAATGATTTGTCGCATTCGTATGCGTACGCGTATGTTGCTGCAACATGCTCTCCAGAGAGTTCAAGGCAAGTAGCGGCTGCAGGGCGGTTCTCTGGGAAAACAGCTGTTCGGTGCCGTGGAAAGCACCGCCGAACTAGGGGTCAAGTGAAGAGTGTCGTCGGAGACAACTGTATGTCGCGTATCAAAGTGCTACGAGGCTGTAACATCAGCATTAATGAATTTTGCAACAAAATCAGACTTTGGGCAAATGTTCTAAAGGTTCGGAAGGTTTGCGTGCACAAATTGAACGTCTCGAGCAAAGTTTAATTCCCACTAAAGTTTGAATGATTTGAGGATTTCCTCCCTCTCTCTTCTTCCTTGTTCCCGCTGAACCTTTCTTCAGGGACATCCTATAAAAAACGAAGGATGTCAAGGAAGGGTGGGAACCTGAGGGGCCGCGCCTCATTCACGATCTGAGGCACAAGAGGCAGTAGTCGGGATTGTGATCCATCGTGGATCTTCCCCCTTGATCGCGGCACTCGGGTCCGGAAGCTTCCGTATCCACGCGCGCGGTCGAGACGTTTTTTTTTATTTTTCAATGTTAGCTCGTGTTCTGGTCGTTATTCGTTGGGCCTTCGTGAATTCCTTTGCATTGTCTATTTTGAAATCCGGCATCGGAATAGACACGTTAATTTTGTAGTAATGAAGCGTGATGGATCAAAGCGCTCAAAGAACCCCCCACATTCCCAAGCCTGGCTAGCACAGAGGCGTGCAAGAACGTGTCGACCGAGCACTTGGATGGGCGGACCTCCACGGTCAATTTCGCCAATTTTTTTAGGTTTGTGGCATAGCTATTCCCTCTAGGTCGTTGTCAGCCACTCAGGATGTTCGTTCTGATCATCCTACCCAATTATGGTAATTACAAAACTCTGCTGAGTATTTCCGAAAGACCTCCCTCAAGAAGTGGTAGTATCGCTTGGTGAAGTACGGATGGGTTTGCTCTTCCCCGTACTGCTCCCAAATTTTGCTATCGCCTTATTCGAACAGCTCGGTTAACTTTTGCTGCCGTTCGACTTTATCTGCTTCCCAATTGCTTCCTGCTTCTACTTCCAGAAATCCATCTTGCTGTGTTGTAACAATTTTAATTTAAACATTGGGGGTCACCAAAAAATGTTCGACTTGTTTTGTCGTATTTTGGCAGCTAACGATACTTGGATCGTAAACTGCTTCGAAGAAACGCTCTAAATTCGAATTTCACCAAGTTAAGCATACCACTCATTGGTGCTTCATCAAGAGCTGTTCCGTTGAAATCCGCATTTAGAGCCTTTCTTCAGAGCAGCTTACGATCCAAGTATCATCAGCTGCCTAAATACGACAAAACAAGTCGTAACACAGCCTTTTACCTGGTGGTGCTCAAGAGACTGAAACGACGAGTCGTACGCGTGAAACCTGACATCAAAAAAGTTTCCAAGCTCCACCACGACAATGCCCCCAGTCACACTCCCTGACCCAGAACAAGACCTCCGAGGTGCCCCAGCCTCCTTATAGCTCTGACTTGACTCCTTGTAAATTTTTTGTCTCCCCGACTGAAAAAAAAGCTGCAGGGAAAATATTCAAGCTCAAGTTACCAGATTCCTGAAAGGTATTCCAGTTGAGGAATTTCAGGGTGCTTTCCAAGCGTAGCAGAATCGGTCAATTTTGAGGAATTTTAACCGTGTGTACCCCAATCGAATGAATAAATCTATTTCTCCTGAAAAACGCGGATTACTTTTATAATACACATGTTCGGGCCAGGATTTCTTCACCACATTCAACAATGCAATCGCTCCACCCTTTTTCAATCGAGAACGTAATCAACGCATAGTATTAGAATTGAGAAGCAGTTCAGATTTCTGGGAAAGTCCTGGTAGTATTTTATTTTATTTCAGTTTTCCCAACATTCTTGAACCATCTGAATAAACCAGTTATAATGTGTGTAGTGATACATTTTTATCTGAAACGAGACACCTATGAATACATACTGAAACTCCTTCAAAAAACTACATTACTGTCCGCCAAACTTAAGTACTTGGAAAATCTCTGAGCAAAGTGTCGACCATCAAGAAGAACGTGCGTACAAGCAAATAATGAAGGCCATGATTAAAAGATCTTTTACAAAGGTTCACTTTGCTGCGAGCTGCACTTACGCTAATGAACCGCTGGTATACATTGTCACGACTTCGTGTCGTAATTATGATTTCATTACTTAAAATCAACACTCTCATCTCACCCACTTTTCCTGCACTATACGTTCACACCGAAAAAAAAACATCACAAGTCCTACTTTCCACACTTTTCTTTCATTTTTCAAAGGAAAGTCGAAGAAAACGGACGACGAACGGAAAAATGATTTGCATATGCGAAAGCATGTTGTATACGTCGACTGACTGTCCTAGAAATACTTCTTGAAGATAATTAGATTTCCTTTTACATATTTGACTTCTAACGAATCAAATCCTTAAATCTAAAGAGGGTAAGGCTTTAGATATCAATTTCAACTAACGTGGGGGAGGATACTATGCCTTAAGTTTTCACAAGGGCATGTTTGTTTATTACTAAAATCGAAGAGAACGAGATCAAAAGGTCAAGATGATTGTCGTCATTGTCTTGAAGGACAATTGTTTCCCCAAACCCTCATGATTTCATTGTGGAAAACTTCATGAATGGTCAGATATTGATAGCTTTCCTAAGGTAATTTCAAAGACGTCTTCTGGTATTGTTCTTATGAATTGCCACCCCAATTACGAAAATTTCCCCCAAAATAAAAATCTCTTGCATGCATTCAAACGTGTGCCGAACTTGAAACTTTCCTGCCACTCTTCAAAAGTCTTTATCGGCTTTACCAATTCGTCTCGTTTCTGCTCCTTTTCCGGACTTACGTGACTTTGTGTAACGTGTCTACGGAAAAAAGCAGGAATATCCTCCATATAAGAAAAATTTCCTCGTTATCCCTTTCACGTTATTTTCCCAACGAGTTATTAGCATCACTTCAACTCCGCACTTTAGTAATTTTCTTTTTGTCGCTTTCACTTTGCCCTTTGTTGCCTCCCGATGCCTCCTGCTTCCTGTCTTTCTAGACTGAGCGGAAAAAGTTTACATGAATAGCGATTTCGGCATAAAGAAAGCAGAAAATAATAATTGAGAAATCACTGAGAGTATGCAACTGGGTAGTGTGAAAGATAGTAAGAAAGGTGAAATTTCTTAACGTGAAAGTTTAGCGAAATTATCAAAATTGCCGAAAGCGTTTCGCTACGAGCTCAAAAGGTGACAATTTTTGGCAACAATTATGACTTTTCCGGAAGAATTTCCTTAAGTAATACCAAAAAGTCGTGCGTTCGTAGCCTGAATGAAGACGATGTGAATTGAATGGCACGAAAAGATTTCCGAATTTAAGGGTTAATGTGAACGGAAGTTATTACTGGAGTTGAAATGGACTTGAATATTGTGATGCAGAAAGATAGGTAATAAGTTGAGTACCTTAAATGGGGAAATTATGTTAGTTTGAAAAGTCTACGGAGCTACTGCGTGGCTATATGAACTTTTTGGAGGAACATTTTGTGGTTGAAGAAGTTCCCAAGAAAATGCTTTCAACCCAAAATAAATTCTACATTCATAAGTAACTAGACTGATATAGACTTCCAAATTGGCTGCAAATATCTGGGATCTCCAAAAAGAGCCTTCTTAAGTCAAAATATGTTTGCTTTGCTGGTACAATAAAATATGACTGTTCTTCTGTGCTCTCCTGGCTCATTAGGACACTTCAAACAACAAAAGTTACACCAGTAACGATCAACTGATCCAACAATTTTACATGATCCGCTTTCGAGGTGTTTGAAAATCTGGAAAGAAGTCAGGAAAAACGACCATCAACCTTTACCGTGGACACTTATCAATTAGCACCACGGGCAAAAATGGGGTTTGTCTGTGTCATTTATTAAATTATAATAGACATAGGGCCTCAAACAATTACAAAATTGTTACATCTTTGTCTCCAATGTGTTGACGTACAAAGGAACTATCAACCTTCATTTCTAGATATTTGTTCCTGAAGACGAAGGGCTGACATTTGAGTGCCACCTGAAAAATACATTAGTTCCGAATAATACATCCTGGCGTCTTCCAATTAAAAAAGAATAGTAATTGGAAAATGGAACCATGTCAGCTTGTCTTTTTCAATCCTACATGTGTGGTCCACGAAGAGTTCACGCCTACAATGTGAATCCCGTGCACAAAGGGATCAACGTCACCTCAGCCATAACAATTCTCCTCGTCGAATCAATCTACATGCCTGTGAATTCGTAAGGACAGGAAAGAAGCCCTCCTGTGTTTGTTCTTAAGAAAGTCCTAAGAAAGATGATTCTTTGGCGATGTGGACGACCCCCGCAGCGTGATAGTACTGCTGGTATCGAACCCTGTCTGAACTTCTACCGCCTCAAGTACGCAGCGGTCCTATTGGAAAATCCAACACCATGTGTCTGTTCGAATGGACGTCTACCATAACCCCCGTGAGATCAATCTCAATAGCCAAACCCTATGCAAACCATAGAAGGGCTACCTGACAAATCATGGTAACCTGCATTTATATCCCACAAGTAGCTTGACAGCTTTCCACTGAGGAAGACTTAACTGCCAACTTTATCCAATGGCAAAACCAATAAAGAAGCATGGAGGTCAGTACTTCCCGTCAACATGCTAGGAATCAGTCAGAATAGAGCAAGCGTTAAATCTGACACTTTTGTACCTAAGGCACTGCTCTGCTTACAGGCATAGGCATCAGTTAATACCACTATGGATATTCAAAATCTTAAAAAGTGTAATGTCAACACTAAACTTAGCATAATGCAGTGTTCCGTGATGATACAGAACAATTACAAGGTGCGCTTGGACTAGCGCCTGTGAATTGTCGTAGTAGTAGTAGATTATTGTTGCCGGAGTAGTTCCCTCCACCCTATTATGATATATGCAACACCGATGGCTTGGGAAGCGCTGACATGTAATCAAAGGAAGGTAAACATGTAATACATAGTGATACCAAGGGTGCGGAACCTTCAAAATAAAACCAGGCAAGGAAATGTGTGTTATTAGGAGAATGGTTCCTTTAGATAGTCTACCAAATGAAGCGCGTCTCACTTGGTCTTCATGGGAAAAGATGAATCAATCTGCCTGAGAAGGATACGGAATAAGGAAGAGCGATAAGGCAGGAATAACAGAAAAATTGGCATCAACAGTGGGATGACTCGCAGAGCGGTCACTACACCAAACCACTGGTGAACTTAACCACCACCTGATTCCTGATAGGTCAAAGGGTGGTATAGGTCCCAAGGCGAAACGAGGATTGGTACCCACGATGGAGCATAAAACTTGGGAAACGCCTGCTGAATCAACACCAACAGCTCTACTACCAAGCCCTGTCTCCACCTCCACGGGGTGATCGCTGAGAGTTCTTTCTTCATGAAAAACTGCAAACGGAGAAGGATGAAGGCGAGTCTTCCGCGCCTCAAAACGGGACGAATTGTACGAAAACCGATATTATGAAACCACGGAAGAAGCCTCGGACAGGATGGATTTCAAAACGACGAACTCAGCTACGACAACGGATTAACGATTTGCGCATCTTCTCATGGAACGTGCGCTTCCTGTACAGACCGAATGCTGCTGAGCAGCTAGCCGACACCCTGTCCCAATATAACGCTGATTTAACAGCGTTGCAAGAGATGCGATAGGCAGAGACCGGCTTCCTGGAGAAGAGCCACTACACCATATATTATAGTGGCCATCCAGTAAGGCCATCCAGTGCTCGGAGTAGGTTTCTTAGTAAGCCAAAAAATGAAACCTGCTGTTATCGGCTTTGAAAAAGATAAGCGAAAGGCTATGCACTCTGCGCTTGCGAGGCAAATTTAGAAATATAAGCTTCATAAACACTCACGCCCATACAGAGGAGACTGCAGAGTCGGAGAAGGATACCTTCTACGAGGTACAATTGAGCGGACCCTCGAAGCCTGTCTCAAATAAGATATCTAAATCATATTTGGAGATTTCAACAGTCAAGTAGTGACGGAGCCTCTATTCAGGCGATACGTCGGCTCCCATAACTTACATAAGGACAACAGACTGCGGATTATTCAGCTAGCAGTATCGCACAAAATGGTTCTTGGAAGTACCTGGTTTGCACGAAAAACGGTCCACAAACATACGTCGACCTCTCCAGATGAGACCACTTTCAACCAAATTGACCACGTGTTGATCGAACGCCGCCATCTCTCAACCTTGATGAATGTCAGAACATATAGGGTGGCCAATGTAGACTTGGATCACTATCTCGTTGGCATGGTGCCCGGCGCTCGAATAACAAAGCCACCTACAAACCCATTTGACAATCAGGTGAGAGTGAATACTGAAGCCAATCACAACACAGCCCTCCGCAATACCTATAAGGGGGATGTGGATGCCGCAATAACCGCAACCGAGCTGCATAACCGAGCTGGAAAAAATACTCTCCACGCTCGAGAACATGATACGGGCGTTCGTCTAGAGGCTGCAGCGGCTTCCGGACAGCATCCGTCTTGACCAGTACGTGCGTGCACGTGTCCACCTCCTTTGAAGTGCAGGTAGGTGTGGATGTGTGTCGGGTGGAGGTATAGTTTTAAGATGGGGGAGATTATCTCTCAGCAGGCGCAGCAATCCCGAATCTGTGAGACCCGATCTCTTGTCGAAGACCGGATCACTTGGGAGCCTTGGGTTCTACCCGTATACCAGCTCCGCGGGGCTGGCAGTAAATTCCTCTCGGCGGGACTTGAGTCCAAGACGGATCGTCGTGAGCCATAATGGCGGCTTTCAGCGTCCGGTGCCAACGCTCTAGCATCCCGTTGGATTGCGGGTGGTATGCCGTAATCCTCCGGCGTTTGAAACCAAGGAGTTTGCCTCACTCCGAGAAAAGGGTGGACTCAAATTACATTACAATACTTGAAACCGTGCAGGTCTCGCAAAGGGCCTACGATGTCGAGGGATATAGTTTGGATCCGCTTGGTAGTGCCGGGAAATGGGCCTACTTCTCTTTTTACATTCCTGGTGACCTTACACTTCTGGAATGCAAGGCACTCGCTGGCCCAGGAGTTGACGTCCTTATTCATGGAGGGCTAGAAGTATTTCTCGGTGACTAACCGATTTGTCGTTCTGGTGCCTGGATGCGCTAAATCGTGAACCGCGTGGAACACTTCTTTGCAAAGGGTGGCCGGAATGTATAGCCGAGGTCCCTTTTCCGAGTCTTCGCAGCGCGCGAATGTTGTTAATTCGGCTGACAGATATCACACGATTACTGCAGATGCAGATTTTGCAGGGCGGAGGTTTACTTCAGCTACCTTAGTTCTGTCCATTGGCTACATATATACTTCGTGTCCAAGTCTTGATGTTAAAAAACGGTCTTTGGAAAATTTCTCTCATTTTGTCCGCGACAATGTAAACCAATATCTTTCTTGAAATAACATGGCGTCTGGGACTACATTCCAAGGCACAATATACTCGTATAATAGCCAATCTGCAAGCAGTATTGTGTTTGGGGCGTTTCATGTGATACTCCCGTCTACAATCCAGTATCATGTGAAATAACTGAAACTTGCTTTTTCTATTTGCTAGTGTTATATATTGGTTTTGCAAATACCGAACCACTTGTTCCCTTCATCAGTTCTAACAAGTCTAGTAAGTCAAGGACTTGTTAGCACTAACGACGAGAACAAGTGGTTGCCGAAATATCCAATACCAATAAATAACGCTACCGAACATAAAAAGCAAGTTTTAATAATTCAATCGCTAGAAATATCACGTAGTTACACTCAGAGTGATATTATGTCCTTGGTGGTATAACATGAGTACCTGTCAAGTTGACTTAATCCCACGGTTTTCTTAAGACATAGATTAATCTGAGTGCAGTGATTGATCAGCATTCATACTGGTGTATGGAAGACCTATCTAAGTCCCTACCGAACTTTGGAGTACGGCACCCGTGTTCAAACGCAACACCATATTTGAGGCCCGAACGTCTCTTGTCCGTTTGAACGTAACCATAACCCCCATAAAACTCTCATTAGAAGGCCAACTGTTGCAACCGGGCTGAAAATACTTGAACCAAGAATCCTTCTGAGACATGTAAATTCAGTGGGCTATCCCTGTTTTCATGGTACCGGTACCGGGAATATGGTAAGGTTTCGTGACCAAAACCATTTCAGGTGAGCCCCCGTCCAGGCTTAGGTTTGATCGCCTATATAAACCTTAGAGCATTCACCTACCGTAACACGACCGGCAGGTCACAGTTCTCCTCGGCCACTTGGTTTTGGTCTAGCCGACAGGGTTGCTACCCCGTCTACCTCGCCACCACTTCAGACCACCCACAACCTAGTATTGCGGAAAGCAGTAAGTCTAAAAGTAGAATACGGGTGTACTATAAACGATTGCACTTCAACCATACCTACATTACATCGTCGTCGGCTTCTGACAATATAGTCTAACTTTCGCCACGATTTTCTGAGAAATTTGCACTCTGCCTACATTTTTTTTCGACATGTAGTTCCAATGCGACCCAGTCAAAGGCCATCCTAAGATTGTGAGCGCATGACGTAACCTGTAACTGAATTGTCCTCCTTTCTAAACGTGTGACCTGTCCACTGCCCCTCCCTCACTATATTGAACACGTCCACGAGTATTTAGCCCGAACCCGTGCAAATTTCTTAATTTGTGATTGACGGCTCAGAGCAGAATAGCGCAATGACCCAACGCAAAGACGAGATAATGAAAGCTTGGGCTTCGTAAAAACGATATTGGTCACTTTCCATCTGCATCCCATGTTTGATTCTGTTTGTCTTTTGGTCGTTTACCATCGACTTCGATGTTCAGAGCAATCTTAGCAAGTAAATTCTCGTTAGTACGAATTGCGTGACCATACCATCGAAGCCGCCTCTCTCGCAACTTTTTCACGATGGGTGCAACCCCATAACGATCGCGGATATCCTCATTGTCTTTTATAGTTGGCCAACACTCAGAACCATAGAGAGCGACTGGACGGACGACATTGCTGTAAATTTTCGATTTGAGATGTTCATTGATACGTCGATCACATAGAACACC
Organism: Hermetia illucens; assembly: GCF_905115235.1. Lineage (NCBI taxonomy): Eukaryota > Metazoa > Arthropoda > Insecta > Diptera > Stratiomyidae > Hermetia > Hermetia illucens. The sequence goes on from NC_051850.1 coordinate 149,288,098, forward strand.
AGTTGTGGAACGCCACTTCATCCAGGTTGCGTCAATGCGTGAAGCAATTTCATAACGCAGTTCTCCATTGGCTCATAGCGTTGACCCGAGGTATTTAAATCGCTCAGTTCTGGGCAGATCACTGCCGCTGACAGTGATTGTGCCTGTTTTAAGGGGATCGGTCGTCAAAAATTCAGTTTTATGCAGATTCATTCTGAAACCGTGTTGCATAAAGCGATCATTCCCTTTTTGGACAAGTTGCACGAGATCATTTTTGCTATTAGATGCTAGGAAAACATCATCTGCATAAAGCAGTGTATAGGGCGCTGGACGTTAGATGTCCCGTCTGACGGTGTCCATAACATGAACAAAGAGAAGTGGTTAGAGAGCGCTTCCTTGATGAACACCAACCGAGTCACGAAGCGGTTTTGATACACCCGCCATACTTCAAACTTCACTTTTCGGATCGTGTTACAGCAATGGAACCCAACGCACGAGTTCTTCTGGCACCAAGTCTTGTAGTAAAGCATATCAGATGAGTTCGTGTAGTACACGGTCAAAAGCTCAATCCAGCTAGATCAAAGCTAGATCCAGAAATGCAATGTGAAGAGGGCGATGCCTCTTACGGTGGTTCTCGATGAGCAACCGCGCAGCGTGTATTGCGTCAGTAGCTCCGCAGTTCTTGACAAATCCGGCTTCATTCACGGTTATTTCAACGATTTCGCGAATATGGTTGTTAAGAGTGCCTTCAAAAATCTTCATGGTATGGGAAAGTATCCGGATCGGACGGTAATTTAAACATTCTGCTGGACTATCTCTCTTTTTCCATATTGGAACTGTGGTACTTTCTTGTCAATCAGATGGCGTTCCACCTTGCTGAATAACCCGATCAAAGAATTCACTAGCCGCAATGTTAGGTCCCAGGTCTTCGCTTTCCAGAACTTAGATACGATGTCGTCAGCTCCTGTTGCTTTCCCCGATTTCATTCGTTTTATTGCCTCCTCGCCTTGGGCTGACATGAAGGTCCTGGGGGTTTAACGTGAGTACGTGCCATGTAGGCATAATCTCACGGTTCTCTTCAGACACGAATTGATTTTGAGACCACAATCAGAGCCCCACCATAACTAGCAAAGCGGTACTGGTTTACACTGAGTGTAGGCTCGGCATTCATACCAGTGTACGGTACCCGAGTTGTACACCACAACTCCACGCTTGAGCTCCAAGGAGCTCCGCTCGCGATGCAGGCATAACCACAACCACCATGAACTCCCACAAGGGAGCCAATCGCAAATAACGGGGCCGAAAGCACATCCTTAAGAAATTTTCCTGAAGCATATGCTCTCAGAGGGCCGTCCCGGTTCCCATGGTACCAGATAACCTTCGGTGAGGCTTCGTGGTCATAGTGACTTCAGATAAGTCCCTTGCAGACTCAGATCTGATCACCCTCCTCGAGTAAGTGGTACTTGCGCTGACAGGTGGAACTGGTCCAAATGTCGGCAATGATTATGGAAGTGGAGGATGGGCAAATTCTTCAGTTGAAATCTGCTCGAAGTATTCTCGCCACCTATCGGTTGCGGCTCGACGGTTGGTAAGTAAAGTACCGTTTCTGTCATTAACGCAACAGAAGTGTTCGATATCCTGTGTACGTTCGTTACGGCTTTTATCAAGTCGATACAGATCTCTCTCGCCATCCTGAGTGTCCAGTTTGCCGTAAAGAATTTTGTAGAATTTTGTAATGGTTTGTTCGGGTGACAGCGACCGCTTTCTTTGCTTCCCGGTTGGTATTCTTATAAATTTGCCAATTAGCAGGTGTTTTATCGTCGAGAAATTTGTGGTAGGGGCGTTACTTTTCACAGACCTTGATTTCAACATCATCATTCCAAAGCCAAGTATATCGGTTGATGTACCGCTTACCTGGCCTGTCAGGAGTTCTACTAGGTCTAGACCACAGCATTCACTTTTGACGTACCACAGTGAAGCATTCAACATCTCTGAAAATGTGCCCCCAAATTTTTCAATACGTGGATGGAACGCGGTTTTGTGGTCACTATTTCAAAGAGAAAGTGGTCATTTCCGTTGATCTAATTTTATGTTCTCCTATTGCTTTTAATTTTTCATCTGACATCATACGGTTCAAGGGACATTTTGTTCATTTCACCCTAACAAAAATGAGCAGGCCTCCATTTTTTCGTCCCATTAGCTAATTGATTTGAAGAACTTAATTGCATCAGGCTCACAACACAAAAGCGTTAACAGCTCAATCATTTCTTGCTTTTTCTGTTGTCCCAATTTTATCATCGCTACTATCACCGTCACCGTCAACCCCGAAAAGTATGTTAGAGGCTACGTTAAGCGACAACGCAATCTACTTAGAAACTCAACTCCACCAGACATTCCTTAAAATCCTGATGGTATATTATCATCGATCTTAATATCCTTTTGTCGTAGTCCTCGAAAGCGTCCCTTGTTGCTTCTCGCACGGTGCTGACCGAAGCCGCTAAAGATTTAAGAAGACAGTCAACACTACAAAACGAAGAAGTCCCTCGACACTTTTACCGTGTAATTCAAACAAAATGTGACATAATACCGAGAAGATGGACTTAATAAGGCGAACAAGAATTGAAAACGGACGGGGACGGGAAGCGCACAGGAAGATTGCCGCAACGAAAGTGACGCTGTACAACCGAAAAGGTCACCGGCAACTAGTATCAACGTGGCTATCGCGCACGGGGGAAGTCTCGAAGGAAAAGGAAAATGATGAGAATTAACAAGGATAGGGACATAATTGTAGACGTGATGAGAGTTGAATTCAGACTCCCAAACCGAAGATATGCTACACACGGACAGCCATTTAATACCTTGGCATTAGAACTTCCTTCGAAATTTTTGTCGTCCTTTTTCTTAGAAAAAATTACGGAAAGTAAGTTACATTTGAAGCAAATCACAAGCAACAGGATCTACTCGACATTCTACAAGTCCTTCTTGCGTGTCTGGCTTAAAGAGGCCATACATTGGTTGAATCTTGGCGGCTATTCGCACACTTTGTGCTAAGCTCATTAATAAATGAATGAGTGCTTCCCACTGCGAGATTTTAGGACAACATTGAAAGAAGGGGATGGAGACCATGTAATGATTCGGAAAACCTCAGTAACTTTACGGTATTCGAAAAAAACTAGAAACAAATTGTAATTTATTAAAGTTAAAATTGAAAATCTCAGGACTTACTTGAATTTTTCAGGAATTCTTTTCATGTCTTACCCCCACAAACATCCCCCAAAATGCATTTATAAAGGTGTCATCATCCAAGTTGTTTTCAGGCGCCAAACTGGTCCCCGTCTTGGAGGGTAAAAATTTAATTTGATATAATGATAATGGTGAAGTTTTGGGATCTTTTATCCGGCAGTTCCGTACAGCCTTCGGATCTTCTATCGCGAAAGAAAAATTATTTCTCTTAAATTTCAGGCGCAAGCAAGCCAAATCCCCAGATACGGTGGAAAGAGAAAAAATCACGAGATACCAAGAAAAATAGCCAAAATGAAAATGGTTTCGTCCGCATCAACGGCTACCATGTCACCCGCATGACACAAATATACTCTAAAAGGATTTTTGACCGAGACTTAATCAGAAATCACTGTAGTGTCGCAAATTGTCAGGAAATTTAATATTTTCGAAGAACATAATTTAATAAGGAAGTCATATAGATAATTTTGCGGGGGTGAGAATGGCACGAGGTTGAAGTGGATTGGCTCTACAGGTGAAACGAAATGGACTTGTTGGTGTTGGATAATTGATGATTGGCAGTTTGATGATTTTTTAAGGAGTTTGGACGGTTGAATTGTACACGTGCGGCTTGGGTTTGAAGGTGGCTCAAGGGAATGATAGGACTTCTTAGGCTGTAAGTAACACTAAATACTCGGAAGGAAGGATCTTGAAATTTTGAAGACGGTTTTAGAACCTTACCGACTATCAGGGAAAAATTCACACGTCCTCCTGTATTCGGAAATATGGGGGTCACGATTACTTATGCAGGTATGGAAGAATTCCCGGAAGGACTTGTGTGTGTTAGACCATTAGACTCTCGATACGATAGTTGCTTCCTTGAGTTCCACAGAATTAAACTCTTGCAGGCTGGAGTTTTAGCCATGCGGGGTCAGATCCGATAATTTCATAAAGATTTAGTTAGCGGATCTGATTACCATTCCTTAGGATATCGTCCCGTATCAGCCTTTCGCTAACACTCTGAAATAACATCAATTTCTTTCCAGCATTGGCAAAAAAATAAGCTTCGAGATAGGGTTATGACTCAGTAACTGGCGATGGAAGCACCATACCTATTCCAGGTAGGTAACACACACACGACTCATCACAAAATCAGGGCTTCAAAATGTTGTTCGTTGCATTTTTAAGGATATTAGCCTCGTATGATCTAGGCTACTGAAAGGCATCACTTTGGTAATACAGCTACCTTGCCAAAAAGCCTGCAAATTTAAACCAGGGAACTCGTAAAGAATTTAGAAGCAATACTATGGGAACTTCACATCATCAGCCCATACCAAAGAGGCTTCACTCCAGGCAAATCAACAAAAGATTTTCATTCTGCGCCAAGCGATGGAAAAACTGTTGGAATGTGGCCATCTGTTGCACCATCTTTTCTTCGACTTTAAGGCGGGCTATGATAGCATAGCCAGCGTAAAAGTGCACACGGCCATAAGAGAATCCAGTATCCCGACGAAATTAATAAGACTCACTAGGCTGGCCCTAACCAATGTACGAGGCCAGATAAAAGCAGCTGGATCACTCTCGAAACCATTCAACATCAACAACGGTCTAAGACCTGGCCCCGAAAAAAGTGATCCGCAAGTCCACTCAACTACTGGCCTACGCTGACGATATTGACATTATGGGAAGAACAACCCGAGCTGTAGCAAATTCTTTCATCTAAATTAAGCAGGCGGCGCAAGATCTTGGGCTGCACATTAATGAAGGCAAAACAAAATACATGATGACAATGTCAGCGCCAAAAAACCTAACAACCGGCAACATCGAATCGCACTGATCAACCGGGAACAACAAAGATAGAGGACTTTGAGACCGCCAAAAATGTCTCCTATCTACATAGGGTCAAAAATTATAACCAATAACAGCTATGACGGCCGTCAGCAGAGCCTAATTCAGCTTACAAAAACTGTTTCACTCGAAACCACCATAGGGTCAAAGCTCTTACTGTACAAGACAATGATCTTGCCGTCTTTATGTATTCCTCGGAGACCTGGGTCCCTAAGAAAAAAAAATTGCGAACTCTTGGCCGCGTTCAAGAGAAAAATCCTCTTAAGAAGTTTTGGCACCCTACATGACGGCGGATGGAACCGCAGCCTCTATAAATCTACGAGCGGTATCACGACCATCTGGTTAAAATCCGGCTCAACAGGCTCTGGTGGGCGGGTCACCTCATCCGTATAGGTGACAATGCGCCTTTGATGATTATTATTATTATAGGAACTTCAAACACCCCTCCTCGAGAGGGAGCAGATCCACGTATTTCCATCTGGTATTTGCTACAAAGAAAGTAAGTAGCACCTAAAGAATATAGAAGAATGCTTCGCAGGTCTTAAGCTTGCTGGTCAAAGAGCGGTAACTTGCTTAAAACCTGGCATATAATTATATTATATGCATGTGCTTTGTTGGAAATGGTACACAAATTTTAAGGAGAGGGAAACGAAAATATGATGTTGTTCTCGACACGTGCATTGTGGTTTCAAAGAGGAGCCGGTGATACAGATCTTAATTTCCTCAATCTACTTCATCCGCTTAACAGCTTCAGAAGGAAGTGTGCTGCCCGGAAAACGCCATTGCAGTTACCAAATCTGACGACTTCCACAGGTTAGCCGCACTAAGCCTAAAAATACTGTTTAACAGAACATGGGTAAGGCGCTTTGTCTCTAACTATTAGGTTTCCTTACTAAGTGTGCCCCTTCCCCAGCTTTCTTTTCAAATACTAAAACAAAAAGTACAGAATTAATGGTGCTCTAAAGTAGCGAGGAGGAAGACGGGACAGCAACCCGGTCGGCGGAATCAAAACCAAGTGGCCGAGGACAACCTGAAAAGCGCTGAACTCACTTTGATTTGCTGGTCACGATGTAGTAGGCGAATATCCAAGGTCTAATTACAGCGATCAGACCCGAGCCTGCACGGGAACCCATCTGAAGTGGCTCCGGCCACGAAACCCCCCAGAGATTATCTGGTATCATGGGAACCGGGATAACCATCTGAATTTATATGTCTCAGGAGAATTTCTGAATCCTGGGGATTGTGGTTGCACACAAGCAGACAAGAGACTTTCAGGCCTCATGTGTGGAGTTGCGCTTACAACTCGTGTACCGTACTTCTTATATCGGTTGAGTTATGGATAGACTTTGCAGCCACCATAATGAATGCTGAGCCATGCACTCAGTATAAACTGGTACGGCTGTGGCTTGTCATATCAGGGCTCTTGTTGTGATGGCAAAATCGATCGGTGTCTTAAGAAGACCATAGGGTTAAGTCTAAACAACGGCTACAGATGATAAATCGCCAGGACGTGGTACAAAATACTCAAGAATCGAATATAGCCCGAGTTAAATCTTTAAGGCCTCGCTGATCTCCGCTTTTGTGAGGTCCTTGCATTCAATCAGCTTTGAGTCCTGGCTTACCATTACCTGCGCTGCTTTGCCCGGTGACGACTCGATCTTCTTATTTAAATCGTGGGATTTCCTCTCCCCAGGACTAAGCTCAAGGAAAAAATCGCATTTCTGCCTGCATCTTATACAGCTCACGTGTTCAGCCAGGTCCAGGAGGGAACTGTCTGCCATCACTTTCCGCAAGAATTCCGCATATGTCAGCTCGCTTGTTGATTTTATAATCAACGCATCTGGCCGCGATCTCTTTTGCAACCTCCCTTTTCTCTCTACTTTAGTCCAAGTAGAGTCACTGTCGCGTATCTCCTGATGGTTCGGAAGACTTTCGCCGGGAGAGTTTGCTAATTACACCTGTTGTGCTTTACCCTTCTTGCGCTTTGGAGTCCGCTCTGGGGATTCTCTATTACTGTCCCTATGCCGTTTGTGGGGCTCGGCTATTTCTTTCTTCTCACGAAGGCGATCTAGCGCTAGGTTATCAGCTCTAGTCATGTGCATTGATTTTGACGACGTTTGTGTTGCTACTTTTATTGTACCATTTTACATTTTTTTTTTTGTAAAAAAAAAATCGGTTTACTGTCTGTATGTCAATCTTGTTAATGAGGTGAATGATGACCCGTGGGGACTTGGCTATAAGCTTGTCAGTCGGAAAATCGGAGCTCTGCGGAAGCCCTGCATATTGAGCATAGTGTGCGCATTGTGCGGGCATTGTTCCCCAGACATCCTGTACGGGTTGATGTGGATAGCGCCGAAAGCGTCGTGGATTGCCTCCTTTTCACAATGGGAGAACTCGAAGAAGCGGTTCTCACTATGAAAAACAGGAAGGAACCAGGTCCTGATGGCATCTCGGTGGAAATTTACAAACTGGTGTTCCGCCAACGGCCAGAATTGCTGCTGGAAGTGTTCAACGCGTGCTTGAAGGAGAGCATTTTTCCTTGTCGCTGGAAAGTGGCCAGACTCGCGCGGATTAGTAAGGGTAAAGGAGACCCGGAGCTCCCGTCTGCATACCGACCGCTGTGCATGCTTGACACAGCTGGCAAAGTGCTCGAGAAGCTCATCAGGGGTAGACTCGCTGAAGCGATCCGTGCTGCCGGGGACTTCCACCGGCGATCCACAAGGCAGTTCGGGTTTAGAACAGGGAAGTCTACAGTGGATGCTGTTATAGAGGTAGTAGATACGTTTAATCGAGCCGGGGCACACAGCCGCCGATCTCGACGGATAGTGCGCCTCATAACGCTTGATGTCAGAAATGCCTTCAATTCCGTAAGATGGACAGATATGCTAGGCACACTAGAGAACTCCTTTCACGTGCCAAGCTATCTCTTGCGGATATTGAGGGATTATTATAAGACCGCTCCCTGCTCTATGAGACGCTAGAGGGCCAGAGGAGGATGGAAATCACGTCGGGAGTAGCGCAGGGATCCATCCTAGGGCCGGACCTCTGGAACGCTTCCTACGATAGTCTGCTGAGACTCGATATGCCTGAAGAGTCGCGCCTGGTCGGTTATGCAGACGACGTTGCGGTACTTGTTGCCGGACGCACTGTTGAACAGGCGCAAAGCAGACTTGGCATATTGATGCGACGGGTAAGCGAATGGATGACTGCTCACGGTTTCAATCTTGCGCTGGAAAAAACCGAAGTAGTCATCCTGACCAGAAGGAGAATCCCGGCCTTGCGTCCCATATCGATCGGCGAGTTGACTATAGAATCAAAACCAGCGATTAAATACCTTGGTTTAATGCTCGACTCGAAGATGAGCTTCTTCGAGCAAATTAAAGCAGCCGCGGACAGGGCTGCAGCAGGAGTCGCGGCCTTGAGTCGGCTAATGGCGAATGTCGGCTGCCCTATATCAACTAGGAGACGTCTCCTCATGGGAGCAACGCAGTCCGTTCTTCTCTATGGTGCGGAGGTATGGGCTGATGCCCTTGACAAGGAGGTGCATCGTAAACGCCTCGCTCAAGTGCAGAGGCGGGGAGCTTTGCGAGTGGCGTCTGCTTATCGCACCGTCTCCGAACCGGCTGTGATGGTGATTGCGGGAGTGATCCTCGTTGCCCTCCTTGCCAAGGAGCGCAAAGCTATCTATCGCCGTAAGGGCGGAAACTTAAGGGAAGTGGTTGCCCGTGAAGAACGTCAACGCACCCTTAGCGAGGGGCAACTTTCTTGGCAAAATGAGCCAAGGGGCAGGTGGACGGCGCGGCTCATCGACAAATTAGACCAATGGTTGAACAGAAAGCATGGTGAGATTGATTACTTCCTTACCCAACTTCTAAGTGGGCATGAAGGTTTTCGGTCTTACCTGCACAGGGTTGGGAAGGCGCGATCTCCTGATTGTGTGTTCAGCAATAGAGTGGCGGATGACGCCGAACACACCTTTTTCTCTTGCGAGAGGTGGGACGGCCTCCGCCAGCAGCTTTATGCAGACACAGGAGAGCTCTCTCCAGACAACATTGTCAGAGAGATGATGAAGAGCGCTGGCAGCTGGAATCGTATTGCGCATTATGTTCGGGCTCTTCTTACTACGAAGAAAATTGAACTCGACTGGCAGAGGGATCGGACTATAAGAGGTTCTCTGAACTAACAATAACTCCCTTCCTCCCGTCCCCTCCCGTTGGTGAAAGGAATTTCCTGACTTGAAGGCTCCCAAAGCCGGGAGAGCGGGAGGGCTAGCCCGAAGTAATGTGTCAAACGGTTCCAGGCTAGTCCTCTGATGACAGGGAGGTGTTTAGTTGGTAATCCACCAGCGTGCTGTTGCGGGGGTCCAACACTCTGTGCGTAAACGCATTCACCTACCCTACTCCCAAACAAAACAAAAAAAAAACTGTCTGTCCGTCGCACTAATTTTTCTCGGAGACGGTTATAGCGATTGATACCAAATTAGGTGAACAGATGGGAACTGTGAACACTCATTCATACAGCGAGTTACATCATTTTACGTCAGAGGGGGTCCTCGTCCCAATACATGCACAAGGAGGGTGTAAAGATTTTTTCCACCAAATATAATCGTGTGCGGTATCAAATGAAAGGTCGCGATAAGTACTTTCCGAAGCCGGTCTTGGTTTTGACATTTGTTAGAAAGGTGAAGAGTGCGAGGGGTCGAAAGTGATCATCTGTTTAACGGACCCATTCTCAGAAACAATCCAACCGAAAGATCTGAAAAAAATCAAGAAGCTGCCACTTTCTAGTGCCCAGGCTCCGAAATAACCTTCATATCAATATCTTTTCACATAAAGTTAACAATAATATATTACCATAATTTTCAGAAATTAACTGCAAAGCCCACCTTAAATTCCCTGAAGTTAACTTTGCTTCCATAAATATTTCACTGATGAGCGGTGAAAGGGAATTCCCCATTGGGGCTCCTTTTAGTTGCTTATAATCATCACCATCATCAACGCGGCAACAACCGGTATCTGGTCTAGGTCTGCCTTAATAAGGAACTCCAGACATTCCGGTTTTACGTCGAGGTCCACCAATTCAATATCCCTAAAAGCTGTCTGGTGTCCTGGCCTACGCCATCGCTCCATCTTAGGCAGGGTCTGCTTCGTCTTCTTTTTCTACCATAGATATTGCCCGGATTTGATCCACAACCGGACGGTCATGATATCGCTCATAGATTTCGTCGTTATGTAGGCTACGGAATCGTCCATCCTTATGTAGGGGGCCAAAAATTCTTCGGAGGATTCTTCTCTCGAACGCGGCCAAGAGTTCGCAATTCTTCTTGCTAAGAACCCAAGTCTCCGAGGAATACATGAGGACTGGCAAGATCATCATCATCAAGTCCTGTACAGTAAGAGCTTTGACCCTATGGTGAGACGTTTCGAGAGGAACAGTTTTTGTAAGCAGAAATAGGCTCTGTTGGCTGATAACAACCGCGGATTTCATCATCGTAACTGTTATCGGTTGTGATTTTCGACCCTAGATAAGAGAAATTATCAACGGTCTCAAAGTTGTATTCTCCTATCCTTATTCTTACCGTTTAACCAGTGCGGTTTGATGTTGTTGCTTGGCTGGTTTTTGGTGCTGACGTTGCCGACATATTTTTTTTTTATTTCGTCTTGCCTTCATTGATGTGCAGCCCAAGATCTCGCGCCGCCTGCTTGGCGGATGAAGGTAGTTTGTACGACTCGGGTGGTTCTTCCCATGATGTCGATATCGACAGCATAGGCCAGTAGTTGGGTGGACTTAAAGAGGATCGTACCCCTCGCATTTACCTCAGCATCACGGATCACTTTCTCGAGGGCCAGGTTAAAGAGGACGCATGATAGGGCATCCCCTTGGCTTAGACCGTTGTTGATGTCAAATGGTCTTGAGAGTGATCTTACTGCTTTTATCTGGCCTCGCACATTGATCAGGGTCAGCCTAGTCAGTGTTATCAATTTCGTCGGGATACCGAATTCTCTCATGGCCATCTACAGTTTTACCCTGGCTTTAAAGTCGATGAATAGATGGTGCAACTGTTGTCCATTTTCCAACAGTTTTTCCATCGTTTGCTGCACAGAGAAAATCTGATCTGTTGCTGATTCGTCTGGAGTGAAGCCTCTTTGGTATGAGCCAGTGATGTTCTGGGCATATGGGGCTATCCGGCCTAGAAAGATAGCGGAGAATATCTTATAGACGGTGCTCAGCAACGTGATAAATCTATAATTGCTGCACTGTGTGATATCTTCCTTTTTATGTATGAGACAAATAATGGCTCGTTGCCAATCGTCAGGCATTGATTCGCTGTCCCATACCTTGAGCATAAGTTGACGAACCACTTGGTGTAATTAGTCGCCTCCATATTTAACCAATTCGGCTGTAATTCCATCGGCCCCTGGCGACTTATGACTTTTTAGCCGATGAATTGCACCAACTGTTCCTCCCAAACTTGGTGGTGGCAGTATTTGTCCGTCGTCTTTCGTTGACGGGACCTCCAACTCGCCGATGTTCCGGTTATTCAGTAGCCCATCAAAGTGATCAACCCATCGCTCCAATATGCCCATTCTGTCGGAAATCAAATTTCCCTCTTTGTCTCAGCAGGATGAGCATCGAGGTGTATAAGGCTTCATCCTGCTGACTTGTTGGTAAAACTTCCGCGCCTGGTGTGGTTGCTTCCTGTACTTTTCTAATTCACAGACTTGCTGGTTCTCCCAGGCTTCCTTTTTCCGTCTGCGAAGTGGCTCCTCCGCTCGACGGATTTCTTGATAAGTCTCTGCGCCCGCGTGCCCGCGTTCTTTGAGAATGCAACATTACTCGGTATGCTAGCAACGGAACCCTAGCTTACATTCGTCGTCAAACCAGCCGTTCCGACTCCTTTTGAGGCTGGAGCCAAGTATGCTTGTAGCCATATCAATAATAACGTTCTTCAGGTGTTTGTGAAGATCATTTGTTGATGCTTCATCTCCAGGTTCTCTGTTGACTGCGGTTATTGTGTCATCCATTTCCCTCTTATAGGTGTCGCGGAGGGCTGTGATGGCTTCAGTCTTAACTCTCACCTGATTCTCGGAGGGGATTCTGGGTGGTGCTGTTATTCGAGCTCATAACACTATGCCAACGAGATAGTGATCCGAGTCTATATTGGAGCCCCCTATACGTTTTGACGTTCATCAAGGCTGAGAGGTGGCGGCGTTCGATCAACACGTGGTCAATTTGGTTGAAAGTGGTTCCGTCTGGAGAGGCCCATGTATGTTTGTGGATCGCTTTCCGCGCAAACCGGGTACTTCTTACAACCATTTCGTATGATACTGCTAACTGAATAATCCGCAGTCCGTTATCATTTTCATTTTGGTATAAGCTATGGGAGTCAACGTATCGCCTGAATACGGGCTCCGTCCTTACTTGGCTGTTAAAATCACCAAGTATGATTTTGATATCATATTTGAGACAGGCTTCGAGGGTATCCTTCTCCGACTCTGCATGAGAAAATATGCAAATCGTTATTCCGTTGTCGTTGCCGGGTTCGTCGTTGTGTATTCCGTCCAGTCCGAGGCTCCTGTTGTGGCTTCGTAACATGTTGTTTTCCGTGTAGGGATGTCAGCCCTACTGCCCCCTGTTGATAATACTCACCCCTAAAAGAGAAGTATTTTTCTTTCTTACCTCAACAGTATTGATCCTTATATTGTTGAAGAAGCCAGCCCTCCACTAAAGCGGTCGTTTCTTTGACGGGGATTCTCGAAAAAAGAGCCTTGACGTCGAATGACACTAAGGATTCGTCTTCATCGATTTTCCCAATCAATTAAAGAGCCTTGGAGAACTTACCTGAATTCTTGCCATATCAAGTCTCAAACTGTTTTCCCGTATTCTGTAATTCGAATTCGATCTTCGAAAGTGCCTTCATCTTAGGAAATACTGGGTTTGAAACTTTCAGTCTGTTGGTTCCCAAGAGTGTTTGGCATTCCTTAACAACTCTGTCCACCTTTTTTATGAGTTGTTCTAGGGATGGGTCCTGAGTCGTCAATACATTCCATTCTTCAACTTTTCCTTCATCCTTTCTTTCAATTCCAGTCAGTAACCGTTGAAGACAAGCTGATTTTTTGATAGTAATATAGTCTCCCCTTGAACGTTTAAGCCCGGATATAAAATCAAAACGAGGCTCGCTATAGACTATCTGAAAAGCCTTTCTATTATCCTTAAACATTTGTTCCTCAACTCTCTGATAATAACTTATTTAACCCAAATTGAGGAAGCTTTGTTCACCAAAAATGTTGGGAATTCAAGCAACATTAAAATTACTTTCCTCCGCGTTGTATTGTATAAACCACGCCTACTACCCTCTGGCTTCACAAAAAAGGTTGATACCCATTCCTACCTACTCTGAATACCTCAATCGTATTGCAATAAATTTATTCGCATTATTGTGTCAATTTTTTGAATTATTACTTCGTAATACCTTTTGCAAGGCATACACATAAAATGAAATCTCAATGGAATTCGTTCCTTTTTCGCCCCGACCACGGGCGTCCCGTAACACACAACCGCTTCAATCGCCTCATATCAAATTTGTTATGGTGAATCTATTCCAATTTCCGATTTTCCTCTTCTTTAACAATCTTATGAATGTTGTCCGTAAAATTGCCGAATGGACGCGCAATGGAGTTTGGGCCCGAGCCATCCCGCTTGGACTGAGGCCAAGGCGATTTTTACATAAAAATACATTTAAGGATCTGGGACATGGCAGCGGCAGGGGCTGCTTCTTTTCTCGCATGATACGAGCCATGGGATGGCTGCTTTATATGCGCCATATCGACAAACATAATTTATAATGCTATCATAATAAATGGTCAGTCTTAAGCCATGCATCAAAATATAATTTTGTTCATGTTTGATTTGTGTAGGGAGTGTTGGCCGAATACTCTTAGTGGTGAACGAAGAAGGCTCGGTTCGATGCTATTTCGTCCTGGGCGAGGACAAGACATTCAACGCTATGTTGCTCGGAATTTATATACTGCACGCACGAATCCGGGTGACCGATAATAATTGCTTTTTGGCGATAGTGTCCGGACGAAATGTTGCATTCATGGACTCGAGAGATTGGTATCAACATGCTCGTTGGGACGCAAGGAGCTGCCCACTCGGAATTACCCATCCCACTATCATCGGATGTATGAGAAGTGTGCATAGATCGAAGCGAGTGTGTGAATTGACTCATTATCCTTAATGGTGAAGGCTTAGTGCATATTTGACCTCGTATCCTATCCCTGACATGGTGGAAGAAAGAAGTCAGTCTTCGTTAGTTTGAGCAGTAAACCTTTATCAGCCTTGATCAATCATTCCACCTTCTGGCTCGCATTCTGCAAAATTCGCAATTCCGCTTCCAGATTTCTATTTTAAACGAACAAAGCCATAAAACCTTTCATCATTATGGAATCTACTTCTTTCCGCACATTCCAATGCAGTTCATCCGTGCCAAAATGCAATGTCTTCGTCCTTTTGTTGAATTTTCACTGGCATTGGCACCGCGGTGACGTGACGACGGTGCGGTAGTTAGCGGTAGTAATGGCTCCTAACAAATCATACCATATACACATGGTTTCACTTCCAAAGACTATATGCATTTCAGCGCCCGTTAGAATGATGGTATTCGCTCAGTTTTTGGCCTCGAAGCGAGGCTACGGTGATTTATAGGACCCTTATCAGGGAACCATTGCCACGAAAACAGATTATTTCATTCCACATTTTGCGATGGCTTTCCTAATTTATGACGCGTTTAAACTGTTTAGGGCTCGGGTAACAGAAAAACCCTCATTACTACCTGAACGTGCCAAAATATAGGTGGAGGCGATAGCACCAAAAGTCAATGGTGGGTATCCTTGCATTTTTTCTATGAGCGAAATGTGCACTGCGGTATTATGCAAGATAGGAAGTATCATGAGTGGGATTACGGCGCGGAAATGATTTTTTCAATGTGAACATAACATAATAGAGCTCCGTGCATGGAATTTTAACCACTGAGGTAACATCTAGGGCTAGTTGCCTTTAATACATCCTGACTTATAGAAGTACATGCAAAGGGTGGGTACCACCAAGTTTTTTCGCTGTACAAGCAATCCAATACAGAATTCTCTGATTCCCACTCATTTACTCCTTGTCAAGGAACAGAATTACCAGTTCCTCCACTCTGCAACCAAGTTCACTGTACTCGCTCCCGCTGAGTAGTAGCACAATGTTGCAGGAACCTTACAAACTTTTCTTACTCGGCAAGAATTTATGGCTTTCGCAAACGCTCCCCTCCTCCGCCTGTTGATGTTCACCTTAATTTAGACATACTCTTGTAATTGCTTTCGAAGTTTTAATTTGTACATTATTTATGAGCTGATAACATGATTTTATTATATTGCAATAAATTCCCATATTTTTTCGCTGTATTATTGCGGGAGCTGTACTTGGGGCAGATTTTATGGCCCCAGTATGCAGTTGTTGTTCTTGATACCCACTGCAACCTGCTGCTGCTCCTTGGTGGCTCTGCTATCTGCGAAAACAGTTGTAAGGATAAGGAGCCGAGCAAGGGTGTCGAACAACAGCTGCATCCTGCTCCTGCATAGTCGTCAGTTGAAGTTCGTTTAGTGCTTCAAAGTTTTTACGACTATGACTGGAGTAAAACGAGATATGACTAGCGTATGAATAAAACGATCAAAATGTCTTACTTGCCAGCACTGAGTTCGTCCGGGGGTAGTGCTATTTATGTCGTTGACTTTGGACTTATTGCTTAATGTATTAAACTGCAATAGGTGTTTCTAGGTTTATTGATAGTGTGCGACGACTATGAAAGAGTTCAGTACTTTATTGTCTTGCGAATTTGTAGATAGCCGACAGTTTCTCGAGAAGTTTTGATTTATCATGATGAAAAGACAACGCAGAATTATTCAGAAACAGACAACTGCAGACAAAGGCAGGGGTTGTGTCCCAGAAAAATGCCATCCCCTTTTTGAAAAATCATAATTTCTGCCAATTCCATTTTCTACCGAGACGCGTAATGAAACTAAAATGATCCCACCTAAGACAAAAGACTGGGCTTGATAAAATCAGGGGTTATTTATTACAAGGATTTGTCGGATTGTCCGTACACTACCACAAACCCCCTCAAACTGACCCTAAGCACGATGAAGCGAGAATCAGGAAGATTAAGCGCCTTCATAAGAAAGCAACCAAAAAACCCATGTACCACTGAAATAGTGACTCTCCTATAAGGTGGGGCCGAAAACTAGTCCTCCTTATTCTCCACATATTGAAAATGAAGACTGAACTTAGTATAAATTTGTGGGTTAGTAGGTAAAGAATATACACAATGGTTTTTGGTACGATTTATTGGCGATATTGATGGTCAAGAGAATACTCTTTTTTTTAAACCTTTAGTAAAGACGCGAGCTATACCGGCTCTAAAAAGCCTTCAGATAACATCGGTAGCTCTAAATCAGTACCGCATGCGAAGCACAGCGTTCATCACTATGGCAATAATGATGCAAATCCTGAAGACAAACTTAACACAAATCCTCCAGGCAATAGGTTGAAAGTTCTAACTTCGTACTATGAACAATCATCACCTCCGCGAATCCTGCGCCATATACTCTGACTGTTGGCAACGGTGCAACTTTCGTATCTTTTCCCACGAACGTATACAAACATTAGAAAGGTATGTCCACTGCAGTTCAGCCTCTTAAACGCGATAGAACCTTTCAGATTGCTTCTCCTGGCTCTCTTCAGTAATTCATTTCTGATCATTATAATGACAAGTAAAAATCGTCAACATACATATGATCATCTTCTCAACTATACCCTCCGGGAGCACATTTACCATCAGCGCCTCGATCGCCCTTTCGTTAGTCGGGTCCAGACTGTGATCTAGTCCTGCTTTCCGAACGATAAGTATCGATGACCCCTGACAACTGCTGCAGCTGAGTCAACTAGCGTAAGCTGTGTCAGTAAATGGTTAATTTTGGCGGTCTCATTTACTGACTGACGCTTTATGACCTGCTTCTTCCATCATTCGGGATTTCCCCTGGCGAGAGTATACTTTTGACAAGGCGGAGATTGGTATTAACGAAGGCTTAACACTTTTGAATATCAGTGCTCCCATATAAAAGCACGGAAAGAACGTTAGCATTGAACAATCCTAGCTTGATGTTGGTGTTAAAGTAGCTGCATTTCGAAATTTTAGAGAAAACTTCAAAAATGGATCTAATTCTATTAATGCGTCGCGTTACATCAAGCTCGGTGCGGCCGTCAGAAACAACGTTGGAAAAATACACAAGCTAAGCGACACTATCGATATTCTGCTCGTCTGTCCAAATAGGAAGAGTGCGATGACTATTGCATGGGAATCTTGGTTTTGCTGGTGCTTATCTTCAGTTGAATTTTGCTTGCCTATCTTTCCAAATCCATGAGAAAAAGCTGACAGATATTATCCACATAACTAAGTGCTTGAGGTAAGTTGTCATCGTCCATTGAAGACCTCCACATACTTCGGACAAGGCAGTATCAAGAATAACAACAATATCAAGAAGAGATCGGCGGACTTCGCTTTCAACTCTAAAGTCCTCAGAAATTTAACCTCGGTGCAGCACAAGACATTTCGCTCCAACATTGGTCGTATTAATTTTTCCGAAATGCCCCCTCCCACGTAAAGCAAATAGGCTCTCCGTTTAGGCTGCCTTCCCAGAATGGATAAGGGCAGGTGAAGCGAAAATCTGAACTATGCACACTGCTCTAAAATAATCCGCGAATGTTGATATAGGCACTTCAGGAAGACCAGCATAGTCTCTCTCAATTAAGCTTACAAATTGTTTTTTAATGCATTCGAGGATAATTTTTGCTATCATCTTTGCCATCATATCCTTTTTCTAGTCATTAGGAAAGACTTTAGATTTGGATTTAAGATGAGTGGAAAAAGTAGCTCCCCAAAGGCAGGCGGAGCTGCTATGAACAGTTCTATAGGGAGACCATCAAGCACAACGATCTTGCTCTGCATGAAGTATTGATAGCTGAGATGACTTCACTTCCACTTGGCAGAGCAACCTGTATTCGCATCTTACAGGAGCTTGCCATCTCATCCACAAGCGGCGAAACTTTACCAGTTGTTAAATATCTAAGAATTGTGGTGAAATCTTCACTCCAAGATTCTCGTCGTCGTGGATGAGGAATGTGGGGTAAGCGTCCATCATAGGGTCATCGAAAGACTTGTCAGAAAGTCCTTTGTTTATGTCATATGAAAATCTGATATTAGGGCGAACTAGCACAGCTTCTGCTTTGCTGACTTCCCTTCCCTTTTGTCGTGGCACACATTATGTTTAGCTTTCCACAGTTTTCAGCGATGCCTTAGCTCAAGCGCATCATTTTCGCCCCGGCTAACAACAATAGCAATAACCTTCAGTTCCTTGCGCTCCACTATCCATCTTCATCTCCTGGCAGTCAGCTAGATCCTTCAGTTCCTTACGTTCCACGATCTACCTCCATCTCCCGGCAGTCAGCTATGTAGATCTTATGACACTACTTTGGGACGTGCCAGCATCCTCATTTGGACTGGAAAGACTAGAGCGCTACCAAAACACTAGTTAAGCTTCCAGTAAAGAGGCTCCCCACCTCTGCGATCAGACGCGGATGCTATAAGCAAGCGGAGGCCGGCGACCATAAAGTGATGGTCTACAAAAGAGTCCTAATTTAGGTGTATGGTCGATTTGATTAGAGGTACGTCACAGGTCAGTTGACACCCAATAGAACTTATTTCAGGCTTGGTGCCACCAATGATAGCGTAGAAGCTGCAGAAGGCCGGAACCTTCTCACCATTATTATTGCGGCCCCAAGACTATTTTCCTTCCCATGTTTGGACAATATGTTATCATAGCCCACCTTGGGATTCAAATTTCCCCCCACGATTGCAATGTCACCTTTAGAAAGTCTTTTCTGGACTGCATTGAGTTACTCATAGAAAGCCTCCTTTACTTCCGCATTGAATGTGGTGCGTAACATTCCCCTATTAACATGTTCCTCATCCTGAACCGGAATCTCATAATTAGTATTTTGTCTGATACCGGTTTTCAAGACAAGAAGACGCGAGTAGTGGATGCAGCAATTATTAATCCGGCAATAGATTAACGCTTGCCTCCAGCTGGCTTATCGAAATACAAGAACACACTGCACAGGAAGGAGTGAAGCACTCCCCAGAGATCTGCCATCTTACCTTGTTTAACCCTAGAATGTTCAGCTTGTAAAGCTGAAGATGGGGTAAGCAAGCATTCTGCTAAATCGTTGACGAAAAAAAGAAGATCAGTCCGATTCCGAGGCGTAGAAGCCGTTTCGCATAATTAATTTCAGAACTTACAAGTTCCAAGTACACAAATCTCATTCCCTTTTAGTTGCCTTCTACGACAAGCAAGTGAACAGTGAATTATGCAACCTCAAATACACAGGAAAGTTACTACCTCAACGAGGCAATAACCACCCGTTTCATAACAAAGTGCAACTAGTCAAGATGGGATTGAAACCTTAATATATTGCAAGGCAGACTGTAGTGACTCTACCTTCCACGCCTCTCAAATAGGCTTGAGATAGTTTAATTTGGTGTCAATCATCATCCATAGATATCTGATAACCACTTAGAATATACTACTATTTGCGTCTCGCTTTTTGCGGTGAAGAAACATAATAGTAACAATTTCTTCTAAAACCAAGTAGATCACCCGACTTCAGTCATGGTGACCTTTATTCTTACAGCCAGTTCATTACCACGTTATGGTTATGTCAGCATCCTCCTATCGGTTTCGATCGCCGCGAAAACCTGTCCCCGTGGTCCATCCAGATAACCTTTTCGGGATTCCGGCAGAGTCCTTGTTGGAGTTCAATTCCCCCATGATGTCGCTAGTCACTACGAGGGTAATCCTCAGCAATATGCTGAGCGACTGTTTTGGTTCACAATCTCTGGACATAGTCCTTGGAAAGCTAATGATTCTCACCACGTATATCTCAGCGAATACTTAAAGTGAAGCACATCCACTGTCATTCGTTGTTGCTACGCTCTAAAACCCACTCGTCAAAGCTCTCTATCACTTTCCGACCACGTCCTCCCGATTCCAATACTTCAACATCGAGTTTATACCTCTTAAAAGCCTGATCGACAGAAATCAAGCTGGTTTCCACTCCGGATCCTCCTACATTGACCTCATCGATACCGCAATCGAATTCGAGAAAGTTTTCGATAGCGTGAACAAGGATTGTTGATACTACTCTACGCAGGAAAAGAATTCCAGAGGAACTGACAGCTATTATCAGAGCGACGTATGATGGCGCAAAATGTCACGTGCTGCACCGAGTTAAAATCTCACAGGATGTCCAAACCGGAGTCCGCCAGGGTGGCATCTTCTCACCGATATTACCATTTTTTTTTTGTTTTCGGTGCCGTTCTTCGTGCTGTTTTGTCCGGACGACGTAGAGGAATTCGATAAAATACGACATCTTTTCTCAAACACCTCGACTATGCCGATAAGAGATGTCGCCCGCCGCACTAACAGTGCTAGATTCGCTTTCGCTGCCTTGTCTAAAATCTGCAAATGCAGTTATCTTAACACCAAAATCAAGTTGAGACTGTTCTCTGGTAATATTCTTTCTGTGTTACTAAATTACTAAATGGAGTGGCACAAGGAAAGTGACTCCAGCTATCACTGGAATGCTCCAAGCCTTCGTCGACACTTGTTGCAACGTATCATCAGAGTATGATGGCCTAATACTGCTTCAAACAAAGGGTTTGATCGGGGCACACACCTGCCGCCCATACGCACTCTGATCGAAAGGCGAAAGTGGCAGTGAATAGGTCACACACTAGATGGGACAAAAATTGCAATGATGACTATGCCATGCAGTTGACACTACTCCCCAAAGATGGAAAATGAGTAGGTAGGGTAGAAAGGAAAGTAGTGCTGGGATCTTAAGAAATCGTGAGCTGAAGCGAATTTCGAATAATTGCGTGTAGGTGTGGTTGACGCGCTATACCCCACCAAGGGGTAAATGGCATACCTTTCAGATCTGCTTGAATGAGCAAAAATAGTAAAGTTGATATTTTTTCAAGAGGGCAGGTTGTGCAATACAATTTTCTTAAGTCAGAGCAGCAAATGCTCACACAGCGCAGCCTACAAGTAGCGAATTTTAAGGTAACCCAGATAAGTTGTCTGAACGCGACTTCAAAAATAAAAAATTTGTCCCTGTTCGCAACTATTCTAAGATTGCCCTCGTCTAAGCGTCCTCCTCAACGTAGCCACCTTTTCAAACCACTTTCTCTTGTTAGTTTTCAGAATCCTTGTGCCCTGGCTTAGGAAAAAAAGCCGCAAAATTATTTCTTCGATTAGAATTTGATGCTTATTGATATCTCTCTACCTTAAATAGATAAATTCTTAAAAGGAATTTTGCGAACTACATTTGCGGATCCACATCCTTCAGTTTATGAGAGCGGACGTAACGTTCGTCGACTAATTGAACCTTGGGTGATTCAACATCAAGTAATGCGTCACGGGATTCTACGAAACAATGAAAATTATCGAAGCCACTACAGGAGGCGCTGTAAGGAAGCGTATTTGTTAAAAGATCTCTTTATATGTTGACGTCCAACTCGTTAAACTTGTAAACTCGAGTTGACCCAAGGTACCAAACGATTAGAGGAGATGATCTGTGAGTCTGTCATCTTGCATTAGGTAACTCACTGAGGGAGGTTGAATATCCCCCCTTTTTTCACAATGTCTTGAATTCTGGAACCAAATGCTTCATAACCTTTCAAGTTTAACTGAATAAGTCTATACGGAATACCAACCACATCTGCGTATCTACCATTTCTAAAATAAAGTTTCAACTTTGTGCAGAACTTGCCAAGAAATGGATGTCCTTTGTTAGCTGTTCTGCAAAACGCAGCCTCAAAATGAATTTGTACCATAGGGCTGGTTGCAACTGTTGTGTTCTGCTTCGGAAGAAACAAGGTTCACTGTTAGGTATTATGGAATATTCCACCCAATCAAAAGTGAAGAAATAATACCAAAATAACTTTTAAATATATTTTTCGGTTATAGGTATATCAACATACATTTCCTACTCTGGTGAGTAGAGGCTCTTCCTTTTATGTACGCAAAACCCTGTCGGAATCATTCCAGTAAGCCTCGTTAAATAAAATTAAGATTCTGTGCGGAGGTTACAGTCTCTCATCTAATCCCTCATAAATACAGAAGCTCTCCCTTTGCAGACAGAGTAATTGAACGCGGATGATCATAAACTAGGTCGAATTCTATTATCACTTTCCTGTACATGTTCAGCCTCCTGGCATTCCCAATAATTTAGTATGACATCGAATTTTCCCCCAAAGGCACAAAATAGTCATACAATCGCTACTCAATCACTTTCCCGTAATTCTCTTCAACTGCCAATCACGCATATCCTTTTCTTTATTGTTATGAAAATCATCATCTTCGGAATCCGTATCACACAAGGCCACCGCCATCAGCGCAAACCACCTCAGTTCCGAATAAAAATGGAGTGTTGTGTCGAAATCTCGAATGTCCATTCATCGAGAAGTTTCTACAAATATGATAATCTGATTCGTACATTCGTAGAGGGTGGATTTGGCCGAAAGGGTGTGTTTATTGATACCTTGGGTCTGACACGTCGGCGAAACGAGATAAGGACATGTGTGTTGAAAGGGTTCGTGATTGAAGTACGAGATGAGCGTATCGCAGGACATTATTAATGATGACTCAATCAAATTTTTGGACGCTTTTAAGTGAATTCTTATTTTGTTGGGCTCACAAATATTTTTTTTATTAAAGAATTGGAATTGAGTAGTCATCCTGCCTTATGAGTGTGGGTTTGATTGTGGTTGCGCTATTTTTCGTTTTATTATAAACGCGGTTAATCTGTAAGAGTAGTAGTATTCATGAAGGACTTTTTGGGGTAATATATATGAATTTGTTCTATTTAATTTATATATTTAGAATGTTGCTTAGTATCCCATCCTCTCCTTTCACCATTCCGGACTAAAAACGGATATAAGTTTCCCCAACTGAAGCCGACCAAGGCTGGAAAAGCACTATGATCTCTGGAGATGAAAGCTAGATATTCCAGTGAAACCCCGAAGTAAATTAAAGACACAACCAGCGGGTAGGGGCAAATAAGTACCCTAAACCCGTCATTAACTTCCTGCAATACTTGAAACTGACAAAGGCTTTAAGAAAATCCACACCAACGAGAGATGGAACACGATTTCACGACAACTTTCAAACTGTATACATAGAAATGAGCCTCGGTCATGTCAATTTACTTTTTCAGTTATCATCCGGCTCAAGTCACCCTCCTTTGAGTTCTCGGGGATAGAAACATAGAGGGGGATGAGCGGGCTGACGGATTGGCCAGGCGAGGCTCTGCTCTTGGCAGCCCTTCAGTGAATACAGTCGGTGTTTCGCTGGCGGCTGACAGAGGCGGAGCCTCAGATAGCGAAAACTTACGAGCTGTGCCAAGTCAAAGAGAATTTGGCCTGCTTATAATAAAACCCGATCATGAGAGCTTCTGTGACAGACGCGTGCAAATGCATTCAAGATTACGGCGGTCTGCACGGGGCACTGGCCCATAGAAAACCATGCCGCGAAGCTTGGCATACCCTACAATTTGCATGGCCGAAGCTACGGAGAAGGAAGGGAAACTCTGATGCATTTTCTCTGCGATTGTCCAGCTCTAACTCGAGTCAGGCTACGGACACTGGGTAAACCATTCTTTGGGGATCTCAGAAAGATTTCTGGCTGCAGGGTGGGAGAGCCGCTTTTCTTCCTGAATGCTACCGGCTGGCTCTGAAGATCCAAGCCGACTAGACTCTGCCTCTCTACTTTCATAACAATAGTCACGGTCTTAGGAGTGTGTGGCATCAGAAGGCGCACCACAGTGCTAATTGTGCTCCCCGGAGTGGCCACTGATACCTATCTACCTACCTACCCATCTGGCTCAGACTACAGTAGCCTGCCCAAAAAGTAACTGCCTATGTATGATTTCTGCCAGTAATTTTGAACTTCTAGTTTTTCTCAATACGCTTTCAATCCCAGTTAACTGAGGGAAGAGTATAGTATATTCGATGTATGCTAGAACTATCGCGCAGCAAAACCCACGAAATTCTAGGTATAATAAACTATCTAGTTTTCGCAAACAGCCTAATGTATAACTCTCCGCAGTATCTTCCGCATGATTCTAAATGGTCTTTTGGGATTTTGACAGGAAAACCAACAATTCCTTCTCCACAAGGAGGAAGTATTCGATCCACCTCGCATGGCTCAAAAGTACCGATAAACTCATGGAAGCTAGTATAACCGATCGACTAACAGCTATGTCTGAAATTATACGTGATTGCGAACCCTTGCCCTCACGAGCATATCCATAGATCTCTAATATTTCGTTTCGAACAATTGATTTCCGTTTTTTCCGTTATTACGAGGAAACGCTGTATTTGCTGCAAAAGGCCATAAACAGATCTGTCAGCTCTTCTTTTTCCACATATCTTGTTAATAAGATTTCACGTTTTCTTCTCCGCCGCAGTCCCTTTTTAAGGTTTTGTATAAAATAAAACCTAGTTAAAACCGGATGACTATTTTTTTTTTTTTGATGAGGCGGAAATCTTCGAAAGGCACTGGCCTGGACACACCAGTATGTGGGATTTTTACCCACTAATACGACCCACGACTCTTATAATTAATCTCACCATGTCGTCCCTCCAACCACTCCTCGATAGCAGGAATGAGCTTGTGAGTCCACCGACCCTTCCCGAGCATTCCCACCACTCTTGTCATCTATTTATCGATCTCTCCCTCTCAGCATCCTTCGTCTGCGCTTCACATTGTATATGTTCGCCGTCTCATCTGCCAGCGCATCATCTGAGACAGCCCTGAAGGCAGAGCATACCCTCAGGGCTGTCTTCCTGTAGACTGCACTCAGTTTGTTAGCGTCAACTGGCATACACAACGCCTCCCTCCAAACTGCACTCGCATAAAGCATGATTGAGGTCACCACCCTGGCTACAAGCAAGCTTAAGGTATACAGTGGTCCTCCCATGGACGGCATCATCCTTGACAGGGCCCTATTTGCCTATAACTAAGTTTCCTGTCTATCATCACCTGCTAGTATTTAATGGTCGGCTTGGAAGTGATTTGATTGCCGAATCTAAAACAGGCGTAATTTCTCTTCCGTCGCTGATTGATGAAGAGCGCTTCTATTTTTCCCTCCACAAGTGTGAGACCAGAGCTTTTAACAGCACTTATTGCCTTATCATCATCATCAACTGCGCAACAACCGATGTCCGGTCTGGGCCTGCCTTAATAAGGAACTCCAGACATCCCGGTTTTGCGCCGAGGTCCACTAATTCCTAAAAGGTGCCTGGCGTCCTGACCCACGCCATTGCTCCATCTCAGGCAGGTCTGACTCGTCGTCTTTTTCTACCATAGAATTGTCCTTATAGACTTTTCGGACTGGATCATCCTCATCCATACGGATTCAAAACCCCCGCCCCACAGTAGCCTATTGAGCCGAATTTTATCCACAACCTAGCTGTCATACGGCTGCGGAATTGTCCATTCTCATGTAGGGGGCCAAAAACTCTTCGAAGAGTTCTTCTCTCGAACGCGGCCAATAGTTCGCAGTTCTTTTTGTCATTAACCCAAGTCTCCGAAGAATACACGAGGACTGGGAAGATCATTGTCTTTTACAGTAGAAGCTTTGACCCTATGGTGAGCCGTTTCGAGCGGAACAGCTTTTGTTAGCTGAAATAGGCTCTGTTGGCTGCCAACAAGCGTGCATGGATTTCATCGTCATAACTGTTGTGTCGGTTGTGATTTTCGACTCTAGATAGGAGAAATTTTCAACTTGGGACAGGGACAGGCTCAACTGCCTCGTAGAAGATATCCTTCCCCAACTCTGCAGTCTCCTCTGTTGGGGCCTGAACCTTTATGAGGCTTATATTTCTAAATTTTCCTCGCAAATGCAGAGTGCATTCTACATGGTTTACAGGTCGCTATAATATATGGTGTAGTGGTTATAGTGAACATGATACGTGGGAACAAGTCACCACAAGAGATGTGTCCGCCTCTCTTGTTGATAATAATTACAAGCCTTTTTTGCAGCCGAAGGACGGTGAACCTCACCCAACGGCCCAACAGGACTTTTTCGTGATCTCTAAGGTTACTAAGAAGGAACTGTGGGTCATCTGTGTACGTATTGAAGAAGGGCTTTCAACCAATCCTGCCAAGGCTGAGCCCAAATGACTCATAAGCATATTTGAATGATGGAAGAAGTCTTTCTTGCCATTGGAATACGTGAAGTTCTGCTACTGAAACCCCAAAGACCACCTAGTAGAGCCTCTTTTCATATCGCTTTATCTGTCTTTCAGCCACTATGAGAAAAATGTGGGAGAGACGTTCCGTTCATCACGCCTGCGTGTGGTCTATCATAGCGACAGTGTACAGTTCGTTGAGTCCGTTCTACGGCACTTTGACTAAACTGGGTATCAAAAGCTATGTGGCTCGGTTAATCAACAGTTACCCCTCAGAGAGGCTTTTCTAATACCAGATGGACGACTAGCGGCCAGAGTACGATGACAGCGGATGTTCCATAAAGTTGGGTATTCGGAGCGCCGCTTCAGCAATTATTGTGGAAGTGGTGGATCAGCGAATTCTTCTGTTGAAATCTGTTCGAAATATTCTCACCATTTATAAGTCGCGGCTCGGCGATATCCTGTGTGGGTTCGTTTTGGTTTTTGGCAAGTCGATACAGATCTCTCTCGGCATCCCGGGTGTTCAGTTTATGGTAAAGATTTTTGTAATGGTCCGCTCGGATGATAGCGATCTCCTTCTTTGCTACCCGGTTGGCATTCTTATAAATTTTCCACTTGGCCGGTGTTTTATCGTCGAGAAACTTGTGGTAGAGGCTTTTCTTTTCATGGACCTTTATTTCAGCATCGTCATTCCAAAAGTCAAGTATCTCGGGTCATGTAGCGCTTACCTGGTTTGTTAATCCCGAGGGTTGCATCGTATCTCTCATTTGGTTCAACGATTCTTCCACATTCGTAATGGTTGGTAATCGCCTAAGTGAGATCATTTCTTCTTTCTTCTCACCAAATTACCACCATTTAATGCGCGCCGGACCAGTGCGTTCCTGACCCTGTTTTATCGGTGGCTTAATTCGCAGAACGCTAATCAACGGCTGATGTTAAGGGAACGGCTTTGCAAGCAGTGACGGTGGTAAAATGTCAGCGTCTTATAAGAATATAGTCGATTTGCGTTATACTGTGACGCCTATAAAATGTAGGAAGATGAGACAATCGTTTGATGAGCCATGTATTCATAAGAACAAAGTTATGTGTATCCGCAAAGTCGATTATACGCTCGCCACCCTCACTGCACGCTCCGAACCCCTTTCCCCCATGGCACCTGTTACCGTCTGCCTTTTCACCCACATGACCATTAAGGCCAGAAGGCATCTTTCTCGGCATCAAGTCGACCTGTCTGTGGTGCGTATGCGGTGAAAAAGTGAATAATGCGATCAACTGATATAATGGTGAGCTTCATCAGCCGTTCAACAAATCGTTCGGCTTGTTTAATGGCATCACAGAAACGCTCTGTGCTAGCAATGCCAACACCGTATTGGGTGTGTGACCTACCAAAATAGAGGAGTTTATAGCCATTTTCACCGCGTTCGCGTTCAATGTCGCAGTTTTTGGCACCAGACCACCATCATATCAATGCACCTTTTCCGAAGAGTTCCTGCAAGTTCTTCGGTCTTTCCAGTTAAGGTGCCAACATTTAGCGTGCAGACACGTATTTGCTTTGTTCGGAATAACTTACTTACGTCCTGACGCCGTTCATGCGTCAAGAACCCTTGCCCATTTCTATACAAGACCGGGGATCATCCTGCGCGTCGAGACTTGTTACTCGACCCAATCATCTTGTTTCTAACGACATTGGATACATTTTCTTAGTAAGCCTGTCGCGGGACCTGTCACCAAGAGAGATCAGGTAGGATTTAGCGTTGTGGAATAACTCCAACTATACTTTATTCATCTTTTTTTGTTTCACTGAGGATAGTACAAAGTACGTCGCCTCAAACTCTCTCTCTTTACCTGGGCTTGGGACCAGCATACAATGTTAGTAGCATGCGCTGATCCCTTTTATTGAGAAATGGATCGAGCAATAGCACCGAGCATTGAGTTACCACCTGACTCAATTCCTCACAGAAGCCAACAGAGGAACTGTTTGCATCGTTTCGGATTGGACAAGTTTCCCGACTACCTGGAATGCGCTGCTAGACTCGGGGACCTGAAACACTTGTACAAGGAGGTACATGGAGATAAAGAGAAGACTGAAAGACGCTCTCGGTACAAACATCAGACCCCACAACCTAATTCAGAAGATGAAGTCAGAGGCCAATTCGATTGCAGTAAGCACAGCCATAACCAAAGAAGTGAGTCTAGGCCAAAAAGGGTGTTGGATGCGTGACCTAAAACAGCAGGCATAAAGTATAGCCCTTCCCGCGGAGTCATACTTCACGGTAGGTTTACGAGGAAATGGATGGTGGTAACCGCTGACTTTAGTGTGGCTTTAATGTGTACGAATTCTCGCAGAACTGTAAGCTAGCGTAGCAGGGTTTTTCTAAGATCTCAGATCTAGGATCTACTAATTACCGTAAGTCGTAGCCAAAAAGGCTTCTTGCATCTGAAGCGTATATGGTGAGAAATTTTGAAAGTCATAGAAGTAGAATTATCGTCTTTTTTCTTGTTAGTTAATTTTTGCTCTCATCCCACTAGGATGGTAGGAAGAAAATGCGCCAATTCTCAGCTTTCAGCCTATTGGATCAATTTTTTTTTTGCATCCATGTCTCTGATATTATTAATATATTTCGCCCTTTTGGGTAGGTCTGTTAGTTGGAATATAGTAGATCTGTCATACTTAGATAGACACAAACGATGCATTCCTTTCTCAATTTCATGATATTTGTATTGCCATCCCGATATTCTTGTTACTAGGATCCAACCAACTCCTCTGTCCTTACGATTCGGCTGGGAGAAATCGTCTAGCTCTAGTGACCGCCGATCTAATTTCGTTGATTGACTATGTTTTCCAAACGCTCAAAAAGCCCACTTCAAACCCATGAAACCTATAATGGAGGCAATCTTCCCAAATTATGGAAGGCTCTCAACTTGTTTACTAAGTCAATTTCATAGTGTAATGAATATAGCAATTCAAAAAATATATCACCCCCAAAAACTATTTCGATGGACTTCTCAGTAGTAATCAACTTCGGAACAATGTCCTCCTTCGTCGACCATGGCCAAGCAGCGGAGACGAAACAAACGATTACTGAGGCACTAAAATCAAATCGCCGCCCATAGTCATGGAGCAAATGGATACCACGGATACAGACGTGGTTCATGGAGGAGACACATCACAAAGAAGGAAATAGATGTATTATCTGGAGCCCATAGAATTCTAACTATCAGAGGAGCCCCGTAGCTCCTGTTTATTCCCTCACGACGACGGCAACAGTGGCGAGAGCCCAGATATTACCAACTGGAGCTACTGTGTGTATGCCTTCAAGCACGAAAAATTGATTTCATTATGTGGAAGCAAAGATAACGTAAAATTAATGAGACGACCGAATCAATTGTATGTCCTCCATTTTCGTTATATCTCGCTTGGTCCATTAACTCATCTCCGCACTCGTTTTATCATTAGTTTAGTTGCCTCAATGTCTCACTCCCGCTACCCTATTTCTTGGTGTGTTTCCCAATAAATTCGTTACCAAGCGCGACTGGATTGGGGCTGGGGGAGATAGCGCTCCCATGCCAGATTCCTTCAAGTGAGGCAACAGTCCACTGCAAAGGACATTGCCAATGAAAGGGGGAGCACCTAATCGTTAATCGAAAAAATAGGCTCATTAATACCTGCCATCCAACCAGAATCGCTTAATCTTTCAATCAATGATGGCATCAAATCAATCTCCAATCCCTGATTCAAGGAAATAGAATGGACGAGTCCCGTACGCAATACGAAAGAATAGAATACGGAATATATGGGAATTTGATATTATTCGAGGCAACCGCACGCTCCGATAGGGATTTCACTTGCAGCAGATGTTGTATCGTCGGAAATCATATTTTTGCACGTTTTGAATGGTAACGTCTTCGGAATGACACATCACCTGCTGGAGTTTTTATCAAAAGGATACATGCTGATGGGTAGTTGTTGCCATTCGGGATTATCCTTTTCGCGAAGAATAAGTGCTGGGAAGCAAGGATCGATGAAGAGATTCATTTCTGTAAGAAAATGCAATTAATGTAAGCAAGAACAACTATGGTATTCCCAGTCTATTCAGGCGCCTGCTTCGGACAACCTCATCCAATAGTATCTGGAAACTGAACCTTTTGAGCTGGTGTAACAGTGGAGTCTATGAAATTCAATCGGCAACACCGACTAGCCAAAAAGATACTTATGTATTCCATATCGGACCTCATATAACGGGTGAGTAAACTTGCTAATACATGCCTACACCCTTCGATATCCTGACGTGCAACAAATCAATGCTGACAGGTTCAAATTAAATGAAATACAATGTCAACGCTGCTCAAAGATATTTCTCCTATTCTCCTAAAAGCGAGGCAGCAGATAAAATCCTTTCCTATAAGTTCAGATCTGCGTTCATCCCCGTATAGGGCACCATCCCACAGATTCCACAAAAGCGTGTTCCACGCTCGGAATTCAAAGGATCCCCTACGTTGTCGATATATCTGATGACATTTCAGAATAAGATGATTGACGGGCACTTAGTCAAACATTAGGTTGGCTGTGCTCTTCGTTCGCGGAATCGATCTCGATTCGCGCTAATAGAGATGTAATAACCCTACAAGGACCGCTCCATTAACCTTTACGTAATCGTCATACTTGCGACTAGTGTAGTAGCACAACATCATCATTTCTGCTTTATGATTTCTCTATTCCTTGATGGACTGAATGATGCGAGAGTTTTCTTTTCCGTTGATGTAACAAGGATACGCTTGAGTAGATACTTTTGTGGGTCGCGGAATCTTCATAGGATTGTAATGAAGGAATCACCCGAAATTGTTGACGACTATTGACGTTATTTTCGAAAGCACAGAATCAGCGAAGCGAGAACAACTGTTTCGCAAGTGACAATGTATCTTTTTCACAGTTTCGGTGGGAAATTTATTATTATATCCCCAACTGAAAATAGATATCCTGAAGTCCTTACAAACTTTTACCTCCACATTATTCCTACCAATCTCAATTGACTTCCGGTCCTACCTATCGCATAATGATTCCTATATGCTGTTCACCCTTCCAGGGCGACGTCTAAATCGCTGCAGCAGTCAAAGACTAGTTATTGCTTCCACAGCTAGTCCCCGGTCATGGCATCTATCGTGTCCTGTTTTATTGTTGTATTCTGTTTCGGAATGAGTGGTTCCACACAAGACTGCATGGAGTGTGAAATATGTACCGCAAGGATATTGGACACTCCTTACGACTAAGTGCAAGCTCTCTCCACTGAGAGCACATAAATTATTTATAAGGTTCAATCCCTCATTTGATCCTCTTCTTTTTTCCTGTGATATTGGGAAAACTTCCGCCGCCACCAAAAATGTATGTTTTTGGCAGAGGAATCTATGTGTTGCTGCATTTGAACTATGTCTTGTCTTGTCTTTAGTGTCCTCCACCTCTGGTACGTTACTGGTATTATATACAAATTTTTCTGAATGCATTTAGGAAATTGATTCCGGTTTGTCCCCAGCATGGCGGCTGTTGTGGAATCGCCGGGGCCAGTGTCGGTTTTTGAATTTCTCGAAAGGACGAAATTGTATTTTCTTCGATTCTGTGATTTATTGAAATGTTAACATGACAAGAAATTATTGTCTGGTAGGTTTTTGAGCAGAAAGGAAGACATTGTGAAAGCGGCCACGGTCATTGAATTCTGAGGATGTTCCAAGGCATGAAGGATTCTCGGTACAAGGAAGGCGATTGAGCCCTAAAAGTGTTAATGCTGCAATTTGCATAACTTTGTAAAATTTATTATGACTCTTTCGCTTATGGTGAAATATATCTGCCCATGAGAGTCCATCCTCCTAAAAACGTTTTTCAAAAAAGGGAATAAGGATTGCGGACAAGAATGACCGTTTCTTCCCTCAAATAAAGATTAAACCGAAATGAGACATGGTTTTTTCTGTACTATTTCTATAAAATAATAATGGAAGGGAGGATGGATGAATAGACAACTCGTGGGGGAATATAATTTTTGGCCCCCTTCTGCAACTGACCTTCAATACTACCAAAAACTCCTTGGGCCTCACTCGATCTCTTCGTATCCAGCCTCCCCGAGCGCCATTTCTCTTTAATTCCTTGCACATTCCCGTGTATCAAAACCGACGCACACCGCCCGCCACTTGAATTTAAAGCGGAGATTCGTCATTCTAATTGCAAAACTGTCCGTACATCTACTAAATGAAAGTTCTGCAAAGCCCGTCAAAGTTGGTCTCAATTCAGGTTTAGCGTCTATCAACTAAGTTCATATATTAAGCCAACATACCAACTAAACATGTGAACAAGCTCTTAGAACCTTTTAAAATATACTATCCGATCTCCTCTCCTGTTATGTCCCTTCTTCCCCTGCTTGCCTGCGTTCATACCCAACTTGATTCTCAACGGTGCGCCTGAAACATGCACTGCAGAAGAAATTTTGGGCTTCTAAGAATGAAGCCGACCTTGCTCACTTTAAGGCTATGCGCTCCACTATGAAGTCGATGATTAAAAAAGCGCACAAAAGATGAACGGTGACTTCAAACCCTTTTGGTCCCTCGCTCGCTATTCCTATAATTCCACCCAATTTATCCCTTTTTCTAACAGTTTTGCTGACTCCACTGCCAATTTCCCACCACAATCCTGCGACCTTTCCTGCACCTACTTTTCTTCTGTGTTTTCTCCCTCGACCACTCCACCCTCCACATCTCTTCTAACTCCAGACTACTCCGAATCTCTGACCATTCCTCTCCTTACGCCTTCCTTGGTTGAGTTCCTCATTGGTGATCTTGACCCCAATGTTAGACCTAGCCGCGATGGGCTTCGCAACCTCTTCCTTCTTAACTGTAGAAAACACATTTACCTCCCCCTGTGTGTAATCTACAACAAAAGTCTAGAAGAGTGCTACTTTTCCCATCTCTGGAAAGAGACGCTTATCATCTCTATCCTCAAGAGCGGAGACCTTTCTCTTGCTGTGAACTACCGCTTCATCTCTCCTCTCCTTTTGCTCCAAAATCCTCGAAAGATACGTCAATGGCTGGCTGACCGCCCACCTCATTGTCAAAGAGCAACATAGTAGCCGTTGACCATAATATTCTCCTCTCAAAACTCTCTCTACCCAACTTCTTTCCCTCAATCATCTTCAGGCTTTCCTCCCACCTCTCATACTGTTCCCGCAGAGTATCCTTTCATGGTTACTCATCTCCTTCCTTCTCTCCTCCCGCTGGTGTTCTACAAAGCTCTATATTTGGCCCCCTACTCTTCCTGCTTTTTATCAATGACCTCGCCTCTATCCTCACCTGCCCGTGTTTGTTTTACGCAGACGACTTTAAATTAGTTGCTTCTGTTTCTTCTCCGCTGTACTGTGCTCTCCTGTTATCCAACCTTGATAATCTGGTCCGTTTGTGTTCGGTTAACAAGCAATGTCAGCAAATGCACTGGTTGTGCTATTTGTTTAAACCCTCCCCAACATCCTTTCCTTATTCTGTTTGTGGACAACACCTTTCACTACTGGCCTCCTTCCAAGACTTGGGTGTAATATTAGATGGCAAACTTCGTTTCAATTCCCACTTCATTGACATCATCAATGGAGCTTCCAAAATATTTGGTTTTATCCTATGTTCCTCCTCCGACCTCAATTCAGCTCTTCTTCACACTCTTCAATTCTCTTGCCAGAAACATCCTTCAACATTGTTGGGTAGTCTGGTCCCCCTTCCGCATCCTCGACTGCCACACTCTTGAAGTTGTACAACGTCAATTCAACCGGACCCTCTCTTACACAAAGAATCTTCCTCAGTCTCCCTTACCTGCAGCAACGCCGCATCTTCCTTGATATGTGTAACCTTTTCAAACACTGTAATTACCTTATGGACTGGTCTGCCAACTTTGATATTATTTTCCGCATCGCCTCTCATAATACACGTAGTGCGGACATTTTTGAAGTACTCTTCGCGGAGCTCGAGATTTATTTTCATTCCCCGGTCCCGCGGCTATGCCGGTGCTAGAACACCCTACAGCTTTGGTTTTTGACTCTGCCCCCTTCTTTAGCTTTAAACCTAAGGTAAACCATTTCTCCCTCTAAGGACAATATGTAACAAGAAATTTGTTTTCTGTATATTGTCTTAATTAAATAAATAAACCTATCCGGCTCTATTCGCTAAGCTCGGGGGCTAATTGGTTCAAGTTCAAGTGGCATCCCCTGGCGTGATATTACAGTCTTAGATCACAGCTTTATCAATTTCATAATGGGCTTAGAACCACTTCCAACCACTCCATTTTGGAAATTGCGGAAGACAGATGGGGGCCAAATTGAATCCGTTGCAGGAATCGGGCAAATAAGTCTAATGGACGGCCTGATCTGATTATGCTTCATGTTAAAGTTGCATAATTCAGCAGGTCCTCCTACGACCTCCCGCGGTAGCCGCTACAAACCGTACTCGGACGGGCCAAGATTGACCCTATACATCCGGCCAGGAATAGCTTTACCCAAGTGACAAGGATCTGTTTCCATGCTGGTCATGTGTTAGGAGTAAGGAGGTTTGGCGAGTGATGAACAGAAGCAACGGGGATCGCCCTCCATGCACTTGCAAAACTGTTAATAGGACCCTAAGCTAAGGTGAAACTGCTTACGTTTGTCTTCTAGTATACTAAATACATTAGGCGCCTTCAGTTTCAAGTAGGATCCTTACCCCCAGGTTGGACATTTTTTCCAGAATCCCCTGGGGGGGATCAAGGCACAAAAAAACAAAAACAAAAAACCTACGAGAGGAGAAGAAAAGGTGGTGATCTTAGGTGCATCATTAGAGGACGAGCTGCTCGCATCTAGCCAGGAGACAGTAGCCATCGAGGACAGTGCAGTCACCTTGCAAAATGCCAGGCGGTTGTTTAATAATGCAATAACAAACGCCTGGGAAATCAGCATAAGGACGCAATTGATGTCATGATCAGAACAAGCGGAACAAATAACCTCTGCAAACAGAGAAACAGCGACAGTCAAGAAAATCTATCGGAGATATCGGGACTATCATTATCCCATATTGGTTGAGTTCAAATCACTTCTAAAGATCGCGCGGGATCTTATCCGTCAACATTACGTTAATGAAGTCAACTCCCAATTGCGGGAGAAGTTAAAGGATATTTCACCAAGCGATCCAGATTCCATGTTTACTAAGATAAATACGTTATTCCGGAAGAAGTCACAAATAACTGTACCGAGATGCAACACCTTATTGGCTCAGGTATAGACACGAATAGTGTAAGTGCTGATGCGCAGAGACGCGAATTGCAAAGCCCTCTAGCGGCGTTGCCTGGAGTCACGTACTTGTGGCGCTGGTGGATGTGGATTAATGTTGAGGCCACGCTGTTGCAGATGGTTATCGAGCATCTCCTAGACCGCAAAGGAGAACAAGGAACCTTTAATTCCTCCTAGGTGGTCCATGGGTTTCATGTCATATCATGCGAGGACTGATTTTCCATATTGGCCAGGAACGGGATGAAGGTAGCGGGGTATTCCGCCAACTTGGTGATATTGGTATCTCCGGTCGAAGAATGTGCACAGCGATGGTTCGTCCTATCCTAACGTAAGGTTCTATAGCGTGGTGGCGCTTAGCAAAAAGAACAATAAAACGAAGCTTAATAGAACTCAAAGAACCGCATGTGCAGGTGCTACTGGCAGATGCTCTCAATGTGCCCCTAAACCTCCTCCCCCTAGACCCTTACATTAAATACGCGGTGTGTAGTGCTGTCAGACTACGTGAACGTGGATGTTGGACAGCGAAGCCTTACGGTCATAGTAACATTCATAACGAAGGACCTTGGGGACTCTGGATATATTCAATGGACTAAGCCATGAACTTCACGAGGAACTTCGTTGTGGACTTTCCGACCAGAGTAGAGAGGAGTGCTGGTAATGAGGCTCTGCTTATCGTAATCCCTCGGTACGCACCGTTTGTATCTCGCTGGTGCCTGCCGGAGTGGAATCGTAAGTGCTTTTATTCCAGATGGGTACAAATATATATAAGATTACGGCCAGCTGCAGTGGCGCTAGCCTACAGAGAACCATCCCGTTAAAATCGATATGTCCTATAATTCGCAATAACCCAACTATAGATACACTCCCTTTTCGACTGCCCAGTTCTAGCTAGTGCCAGGCTGGGGAAACCAAATAAACAATTATTTCAGTACCTCAACGAGATATCTAGTTGCAGAGTGGAAGAACTAATATCCTGCTCCGGGCTGACACAGAAGATTTGAGCCGGCTGGACACTGCCCTCGCCGTGCACTTACTACAGCAGTCCAAGTCTTCGGATTTTGTCGCACCAAAACAGCGCACCACAAGGCTAATTAGGTACCTTAAGCTTGATAATAACAAATAGTATGCAACTCTGCAGATAAGCCACAGTTAGTGCCTCCATAATGAACGATAGCCAGTGGAAAGACTGGAATAGCTAAGTTCAGCAACACCTCACTTAATTTATCGGGCAGGAGATTTTCAACATGCAGTTTCGAGAAAAACACATTTAAAAAGTAGGATGCGATTTTTAACCATAAAATCTTAACTGACCATTAATCTATACCTAGACCATAAACCTTAGGTTTCTTGAAGAAACACATGCAAAGCCTTGACTTTAATTCTTATTCTTATTTTAGCAAAGCCATTCGAAAATCATTCGGACCCATAAATACGAGCTTTATT
Organism: Hermetia illucens; assembly: GCF_905115235.1. Taxonomy (NCBI): domain Eukaryota; kingdom Metazoa; phylum Arthropoda; class Insecta; order Diptera; family Stratiomyidae; genus Hermetia; species Hermetia illucens. The sequence continues at coordinate 149,325,220 of NC_051850.1, forward strand.
ATGGCGATCGACATAAGCCTGGCATATGACATTTAACCTGTTTAACACTGTAATTACCGAACGACTCCGGATATCAACAAATCCCTCTGCCCACATATTCTACATTAATAATAATAATAATCGTTGGCGCAACAGTCCATATTGGATCTAGGCCATGAAGTGTGTTAAAGCATTTCATTCAAGACCGTAACGGTACACTACAGTACACTGTAGGAAGCAATGTGGTCAGCATTGCGCTCGCCCGAGATTATTACCCTAATTTAATTTAGGTACTTATTGACAGCTGAATTGACTGGTATCCAACATCCAGTCTCGATAACAAATCCCTCTGCCTTCAGTGAGATTTGAACCGGGGCCTTCCGTACGGCAGCTTATTTTACATTACATCTAGATATAATTGATGCCAAAAAAATCGATTTCTCGGATCTAACACATGAGATGACCGCTTAAATTCATACAAGGCACACACCGCTTTTTGTTATGTACCAGTGCAAATTGCTATTGGGGAATAGTTGGCAACTGATTGCTGATTTGCGCACAAAATTTCACGAATCCTAAGGGAATTCAACCGAGGTAAGTTGGTAGATACCGATCGCAATTTCAATTGATCGTCTACAGATTAATTTCCTTCCAAGTTGGCGAAGAAACAAGCGAGGATGTGGTACATCATTGCCATTTGCCAAATATATAATTTGGGCATTCTCCATTGAGAAAAACACTACCATTGGCCATCGGCTAGTTCTGCGTTGAACGTTGTATGACGAGCAAACTTTGTCTGCTATATCCACTCCGATTTTACTATCTGTTTACTGTAATAAGTATTTAATATTTATGGTTTATTTTTGTCTGTTGAATCTTCGCCATCCTTACATAAACTATATTTCAAAAGAACATTCGGTTTGGTTTCTTTTTTAGTAACTTACGAAACTATTGTTCATTCCCTGACCTCTCTGTTCTTTATATCCTTTATTTCACTAGCAATAAAATACTTGTTTTTGTTTTAAAGTTCCAACGAAGGACAACCTATATTGCTTTGGCAATTTTTCAACTAAGCTTACGTCGCTGAACCAGTTATCAGCCATTACATTACGGCCAGCATTTCTAATTGGAACTATCAAACGCTCTACTACATCAATGCTTTTATTACTTACTTGATATGGTCTCTCTGGCTGCTGACCAGCGTATATTTCGAGGTTGCAAGTGTCCGATCCCCCTGGAGGTGACCAGTTACACCAAGTGATTCATCAACTGGTGCTCAAGATATGGGACAACGAATCAACGCCTGAGGCTTTATCTGTCTCATATATAAAAAGGGAGATATCACACAGTGCAGCAATTATAGAAGTATCAAGTTGCTGAGTTCCATCTATAAGATATTCTCTGCTATCTTGCTAGGCCGGATAGCCCCATACGCCCAGAACATCATTGACCCATACCAAAGAGGCTTCACTCCAGGCAAATCAGCAACAGATCAGATTTTCTCTGCGGCGATGGAAAAACTGCTGGAATATGGACATCAGTTGCATCATTTTTTCATTGACTTTAAAGCCGCCTATGACAGCATAGCCAGGATAAAACTGTACAAGACTGACTAGGCTAACCCTAACCAATGTGTGAGGATCAGGATCACTCTCAAGACCATTCGATATCACCAACGGTCTAAGACAAGGGGATACCTTATCATGCCTCCTTTTTAACCTGGCCCTGGAGAAAGTGATCCGTAAATGCGAGAGGTACCATCCTTTTCAAGTCCACCCAACTACTGACCTATGCTGACTTTATTGATATTATGTGAAGAACAATCCGAACTGTACAGTCTACCTTCATCCAGATCGAGCAGGCGGCTTGAGATCTCGGGCTGCACATTAATGAAGGCAAGACGAAGTACATGGTAGCAACGTCAGCACCAAAACCAAAACCGAAAGAACGAACACCATCGAATTGCACTGGTCAAACAAAAACAATAAAGATAGGAGACTACAACCTTGAGACCGTTGAAAATGTCTCCTATCTAGGGTCGAAAATCACAACCGGTAACAGTTAGGATGATGAAGTCTGCGCACGGTTGTAAGCTGCCAACAGAGCCTAATTCGGCTTACAACTTCCACTCGAATCGTCCCACTATAGGGTCAAAGCTCTTACCGTAAAAGACTATGATCTTTTCAGTCCTTATGTATTCCTCGGAGACTTGGGTTCTTAGCAAAAAAACTGCGAACTCTTGGCCGCGTTCGAAAGAAGAATTCTCTGAAGAAATTTTACCACCCTACATGAGGATGGACGATTCCGTTGCCGTATGACAGCTAGGTTGTGGATAAAATTCGGCTCAATAGGTTACGGTGGGCGGGTCACTTAATCCGTATGGATGAGGATGATCCAGCCCGGAAAGTCTATAAGGGCAATATCTATGAGAAGAAGACGAGGCAGACCCTGGCCGAAACGGGACGAAGACATAGGTCAGGACGCCAGACAGCTTTTAGGGATATCGAATTGGTGGACCTCTGCGCAAAACTGGGATGTCTGGAGTTCCTAATTAAGGCAGGCCTAGAACGGATACCGGCTGTTGCACTGTTGATGATGAATGTGTCCCAGCATTGCTCCATACGTTTACATCTGGAGACTGATGCAGTTTTCAACCTTTTTTGGAATGGGGTGAAGTTGCCAGAATTTTTGGATTTAGCGCTGTATGTTCCATGCCTTATCTTGACTAATCTTCAGATAGGCGCATACTTGTCATGCCTCTATGAAGATGACGTTTAAAAATATTAATATAGGCTTTGTGGTCCATATTACCTTCAAAAATATGCAAATCACCCACTCCATTGACGCTCATACAACCCCATAGCAGCAGCGATCCTCTTTCGTATTTTACTGCAGTCTTGCAAATCCCTACTTTTCGGAAACCACTTGTTCGCTTCATCAGTGCTAAGAAATGTAAGACTTGTTAGCACTGATCTGTGACTCTAGGACACACTTAAGGTGGTTTCTAGTCAATTTCCAAAATCATGGTAATATACTATTATTAACTTAATTGGAGTAGATATCGAAATGGAGAGTATTTTCAGCCCTGGACATCAAATAGAGGCGGCTTCGTGATTTTTTTCAGATTTTCCGGTTGGGTAGTGTCTCAGAATGGATCTCCCTTTTGCATGTATGAGGATCCCCCCTTGAACTTAACATAGAAAGATGTAGCTTATTGCATCCGGGGGTGTCCACAGTTCCCACTTTCTCACCAAATTTCGCGTCAATCGGTATAGCCGTTTCTGAGAAAAGTGCGTGTGACAGGCAGAGAGACATTGAACCAATTTTACAAACAAAACTTTAAAATTGAAGACTTAAACTGAACATTGTCTGTTTTGTTTAAATATGCAAATTCTACCTTAACTACGGGCTTTTATTTGAAAAATATATTCGCAGCATCAACTCAGCGTAATGCACGCGAAATGTTAGCTGCAATGGAAGTGACTCAAATCAACATTACACTCAACCGTCGTGTATTCCACTCACAACATTTCTCATTTCCACTCATACGTAATGACATAAACTCATAGACCTGTCAGAGTCGCTCGTGACACCTCGTCAGCTGTGATGTAACCAAAACCTCCTAGTTACCGTCCTTCCCTCCGCTTTTATCGCCTTCTCAGAGCGTTCGTTTTAGTGCCTAAAGTTAAGTTCAATGTTTTGCGATTTCGCAAGTAACCAGAGATGAATGCGAAAGACATTTTGACGCGCGCGGTCGAATATGACGTTGCTGGCCGACGCTTGGAAGCCCTCAAACTTTACGAAGATGGAATCGAGGAGTTGCTCCAAAGTAGCAAACGTAAGTAAATTGGGAAGCCCAGGCAATTACAGGAAAGTGATATGATCCCAAGGCTGCACTTTCAGGCCATGCCGATCCAAACACGCGACTTCACTTCCGCAAAAGGATCGAGGAGTACATGGGTCGCGCGGAGAAAATAAAGAAAGAAATCTTGCGATACTCGACGCTGGGCGAAATCGTGGACCGGATGCATATCATGGAAGGCCTGACGGGCTACGACTATGAGAGGATATTCGGGAAGTATCTGAACCAGGACGTCCACGAGATTGAAATTGAGGAGCCGTACACAAAGGAGAACTACCAGGTAGCCTGAGGACCATTTTGAAGCCAACCTTCTGTCTTTCTGGTACTTTCTAAACAAATCTTTCGGAATTTGACACCAAATTTAGCGAATAATTAACAGAAGATAGCTCCTAACAAGCTTCTGGCATTATTAGTTGCACTGTAGATACCCTTGCCAGGTGGTGCTCACCACGCATCACTTCTTTTAACCATTTTCGCATTAACACATTCTCAAAACTACACGCAGCTCTTGAATCTAGTGAAATTCCTCGAGCTGGCCATCAAAAAATGCTTCAATTTAAAGTTCGTGAAACTCTCGACTGGCAGGGACGATCGACCCGGCAGTGAGCAGCAGAAGGCCCTCGATTCGCTGCAGACAGACCTGAAAAATCGGCTGATATCCTTCGTTGTTGATTTCCGCACAAACATGCACGACAGACAGATCATGTAAGTTGACCTAAGGAGATGTGTTTTGGGGCCTCATGCACTCATTCCTTCCGCAGTTTAAGCAACGGTTTCATCATCAAAATCGGCCGCGGTCTGCACATCTTCAAGCCCACGGGGAGCAGGTACGTGATTGGGTTCATGGACTACCATTTTAGGCAGTGCCTGGAGACCAACGTGGACATCTTCAAGTGCAAGCAAAACATTTAATTATTTTACACAGAGATTTTTACAATGACATATATTTTCAAAGATTTTGTATAAGAAATAAAGTTTTTACTGGAGAAAGTTGAAATTATTCATTGGGAGTTTTGTAGTTTCCCAACGAGCCGGAATTGATAAATCAGTGAAAACAGTGGAATGCTCGATCGCTGTAATCAAGTTGACCACCATTCGCCGATAACGTTTTTATCGTAATGAGTCAGCCCCAGGAGATTAAAATAATTTGGTTTACTTCAGAACATGACAAAACATTTACATTGAGCAAACAAAGTGAGCCTCACAAGTACATAATCGCTACGCATTGGGGGAATGTCAACGTGAGTTCGTTTGCCAATTAGAGGGAAGGAAAGGGAGAGTAGCGTTGTTGTTTCCGTTGGTATAGCGAAATTGAAAGCTCATTGCCTTGTCATGCACACCTTTTGGCTAAATTTGGGCATTTCGGAGAATAAGTGACTTGCGCGTAATCTGCATGTACATAAGAATTACAATATATTTGCCGTCATCCCCTAAATCAGTCATAGCTCATCAACCACATCTACGCAGCGTCACAGCAGGTTTGGTGAAATATGTTTCAGCTCGCTCCAGATCTCTCGGCGAAGCCTAAATTCTTCTACTGTTCTGCGCTCCGTGTTTATCGGCAGCCACCCTTTCTTAAAATGTTTCCTACCCACTGTTATTTCGGCCATCTAATCTGTTTGCCGACATAATTCTCCAGTGAAGTTTTTGTCGGGCCAGATTTTTCTGATGACAGGGAAGGCAAAATCTAGATTTTGATGGTATTTATCTTCAGTCTGACTCTGTTTGCCTCCGCTCTCTGGGAAAGATCTTGGATGTTCAGGTTTCTGAAATCTGAAATTTTCCTGGCACCTAGACCCCACAACCTATATACCATTTTGAAGCTCAGACCCTCTACCAATAGTAGTGATCACAAATTAAGCTCCTTTTTGCGAAATTCTCAATATTAACGGAGATATAAGGGTTTAAAGTTTTTCCCCAGATTCCTCGAAAAATCTGAAATTTTCCTGGCACCTAGCACCCCACAACCTATATACCATTTTGAAGCTCAGACCCTCTACCAATAGCTAGTGATCACAAATTAAGCTCCTTTTTGCGAAATTCTCAATATTAACGGCAGATATAAGCGTTTAAAGTTTTTCCCCAGATACCTCGAAAAATCTGCAATTTTCCTGGCACCTAGACCCCACAACCTATATACCATTTTGAAGCTCAGACCCTCTACCAATAGTAGTGATCACAAATTAAGCTCCTTTTTGCGAAATTCTCAATATTAACGGAGATATAAGCGTTTAAAGTTTTTCCCCAGATTCCTCGAAAAATCAGAAATTTTCCTGGCACCTAGACCCCACAACCTATATACCATTTTGAAGCTCAGACCCTCTACCAATAGTAGTGATCACAAATTAAGCTCCTCTTTGCGAAATTCTCAATATTAACGGAGATATAAGCGTTTAAAGTTTTTCCCCAGATTCCTCGAAAAATCAGAAATTTTCCTGGCACCTAGACCCCACAACCTATATACCATTTTGAAGCTCAGACCCTCTACCAATAGTAGTGATCACAAATTAAGCTCCTTTTTGCGAAATTCTCAATATTAACGGAGATATAAGCGTTTAAAGTTTTTCCCCAGATTCCTCGAAAAATCAGAAATTTTCCTGGCACCTAGACCCCACAACCTATATACCATTTTGAAGCTCAGACCCTCTACCAATAGTAGTGATCACAAATTAAGCTCCTTTTTGCGAAATTCTCAATATTAACGGAGATATAAGCGTTTAAAGTTTTTCCCCAGATTCCTCGAAAAATCATGAAATTTTCCTGGCACCTAGACCCCACAACCTATATACCATTTTGAAGCTCAGACCCTCTACCAATAGTAGTGATCACAAATTAAGCTCCTTTTTGCGAAATTCTCAATATTAACGGAGATATAAGCGTTTAAAGTTTTTCCCCAGATTCCTCGAAAAATCTGAAATTTTCCTGGCACCTAGACCCCACAACCTACATACCATTTTGAAGCTCAGACCCTCTACCAATAGTAGTGATCACAAATTAAGCTCCTTTTTGCGAAATTCTCAATATTAACGGAGATATAAGCGTTTAAAGTTTTTCCCCAGATTCCTCGAAAAATCAGAAATTTTCCTGGCACCTAGACCCCACAACCTATATACCATTTTGAAGCTCAGACCCTCTACCAATAGTAGTGATCACAAATTAAGCTCCTTTTTGCGAAATTCTCAATATTAACGGAGATATAAGCGTTTAAAGTTTTTCCCCAGATTCCTCGAAAAATCTGAAATTTTCCTGGCACCTAGACCCCACAACCTACTATACCATTTTGAAGCTCAGACCCTCTACCAATAGTAGTGATCACAAATTAAGCTCCTTTTTGCGAAATTCCTCAATATTAACGGAGATATAAGCGTTTAAAGTTTTTCCCCAGATTCCTCCGAAAAATCAGAAATTTTCCTGGCACCTAGCACCGCACAACCTATATACCATTTTGAAGCTCAGACCCTCTACCAATAGTAGTGATCACAAATTAAGCTCCTTTTTGCGAAATTCTCAATATTAACGGAGATATAAGCGTTTAAAGTTTTTCCCCAGATTCCTCGAAAATGAGAAATTTTCCTGGCACCTAGACCCCACAACCTATATACCATTTTGAAGCTCAGACCCTCTACCAATAGTAGTGATCACAAATTAAGCTCCTTTTTGCGAAATTCTCAATATTAACGGAGATATAAGCGTTTAAAGTTTTTCCCCAGATTCCTCGAAAAATCAGAAATTTTCCTGGCACCTAGACCCCACAACCTATATACCATTTTGAAGCTCAGACCCTCTACCAATAGTAGTGATCACAAATTAAGCTCCTTTTTGCGAAATTCTCAATATTAACGGAGATATAAGCGTTTAAAGTTTTTCCCCAGATTCCTCGAAAAATCATGAAATTTTCCTGGCACCTAGACCCCACAACCTACATACCATTTTGAAGCTCAGACCCTCTACCAATAGTAGTGATCACAAATTAAGCTCCTTTTTGCGAAATTCTCAATATTAACGGAGATATAAGCGTTTAAAGTTTTTCCCCAGATTCCTCGAAAAATCAGAAATTTTCCTGGCACCTAGACCCCACAACCTATATACCATTTTGAAGCTCAGACCCTCTACCAATAGTAGTGATCACAAATTAAGCTCCTTTTTGCGAAATTCTCAATATTAACGGAGATATAAGCGTTTAAAGTTTTTCCCCAGATTCCTCGAAAAATCTGAAATTTTCCTGGCACCTAGACCCCACAACCTATATACCATTTTGAAGCTCAGACCCTCTACCAATAGTAGTGATCACAAATTAAGCTCCTTTTTGCGAAATTCTCAATATTAACGGAGATATAAGCGTTTAAAGTTTTTCCCCAGATTCCTCGAAAAATCAGAAATTTTCCTGGCACCTAGACCCCACAACCTATATACCATTTTGAAGCTCAGACCCTCTACCAATAGTAGTGATCACAAATTAAGCTCCTTTTTGCGAAATTCTCAATATTAACGGAGATATAAGCGTTTAAAGTTTTTCCCCAGATTCCTCGAAAAATCAGAAATTTTCCTGGCACCTAGACCCCACAACCTATATACCATTTTGAAGCTCAGACCCTCTACCAATAGTAGTGATCACAAATTAAGCTCCTTTTTGCGAAATTCTCAATATTAACGGAGATATAAGCGTTTAAAGTTTTTCCCCAGATTCCTCGAAAAATCAGAAATTTTCCTGGCACCTAGACCCCACAACCTATATACCATTTTGAAGCTCAGACCCTCTACCAATAGTAGTGATCACAAATTAAGCTCCTTTTTGCGAAATTCTCAATATTAACGGAGATATAAGCGTTTAAAGTTTTTCCCCAGATTCCTCGAAAAATCAGAAATTTTCCTGGCACCTAGACCCCACAACCTATATACCATTTTGAAGCTCAGACCCTCTACCAATAGTAGTGATCACAAATTAAGCTCCTTTTTGCGAAATTCTCAATATTAACGGAGATATAAGCGTTTAAAGTTTTTCCCCAGATTCCTCGAAAAATCAGAAATTTTCCTGGCACCTAGACCCCACAACCTATATACCATTTTGAAGCTCAGACCCTCTACCAATAGTAGTGATCACAAATTAAGCTCCTTTTTGCGAAATTCTCAATATTAACGGAGATATAAGCGTTTAAAGTTTTTCCCCAGATTCCTCGAAAATCAGAAATTTTCCTGGCACCTAGACCCCACAACCTATATACCATTTTGAAGCTCAGACCCTCTACCAATAGTAGTGATCACAAATTAAGCTCCTTTTTGCGAAATTCTCAATATTAACGGAGATATAAGCGTTTAAAGTTTTTCCCCAGATTCCTCGAAAAATCTGAAATTTTCCTGGCACCTAGACCCCACAACCTACTATACCATTTTGAAGCTCAGACCCTCTACCAATAGTAGTGATCACAAATTAAGCTCCTTTTTGCGAAATTCTCAATATTAACGGAGATATAAGCGTTTAAAGTTTTTCCCCAGATTCCTCGAAAAATCAGAAATTTTCCTGGCACCTAGACCCCACAACCTATATACCATTTTGAAGCTCAGACCCTCTACCAATAGTAGTGATCACAAATTAAGCTCCTTTTTGCGAAATTCTCAATATTAACGGAGATATAAGCGTTTAAAGTTTTTCCCCAGATTCCTCGAAAAATCTGAAATTTTCCTGGCACCTAGACCCCACAACCTATATACCATTTTGAAGCTCAGACCCTCTACCAATAGTAGTGATCACAAATTAAGCTCCTTTTTGCGAAATTCTCAATATTAACGGAGATATAAGCGTTTAAAGTTTTTCCCCAGATTCCTCGAAAAATCAGAAATTTTCCTGGCACCTAGACCCCACAACCTATATACCATTTTGAAGCTCAGACCCTCTACCAATAGTAGTGATCACAAATTAAGCTCCTTTTTGCGAAATTCTCAATATTAACGGAGATATAAGCGTTTAAAGTTTTTCCCCAGATTCCTCGAAAAATCAGAAATTTTCCTGGCACCTAGACCCCACAACCTATATACCATTTTGAAGCTCAGACCCTCACCAATAGTAGTGATCACAAATTAAGCTCCTTTTTGCGAAATTCTCAATATTAACGGAGATATAAGCGTTTAAAGTTTTTCCCCAGATTCCTCGAAAAATCAGAAATTTTCCTGGCACCTACACCGCACAACCTGTATACCATTTTGAAGCTCAGACCCTCTACCAATAGTAGTGATCACAAATTAAGCTCCTTTTTGCGAAATTCTCAATATTAACGGAGATATAAGCGTTTAAAGTTTTTCCCCCGATTCCTCGAAAAATCAGAAATTTTCCTGGCACCTACACCCCACAACCTATATACCATTTTGGAGCTCAGACCTTCTACCAATAGTAGACACAACCTATACCATTTTGAAGTTCAGACCCTCTACCAATAGTAGTGATCACAAATTAAGCTCCTTTTTGCGAAATTCTCAATATTAACGGAGATATAAGCGTTTAAGGTTTTTTCCCAGATTTCCTCGAAAAATCATGAAATTTTCCTGGCACCTAGACCCCACAACCTATATACCATTTTGAAGTTCAGACCCTCTACCAATAGTAGTGATCACAAATTAAGCTCCTTTTTGCGAAATTCTCAATATTAACGGAGATATAAGCGTTTAAAGTTTTTCCCCAGATTCCTCGAAAAATCAGAAATTTTCCTGGCACCTAGACCCCACAACCTATATACCATTTTGAAGCTCAGACCCTCTACCAATAGTAGTGATCACAAATTAAGCTCCTTTTTGCGAAATTCTCAATATTAACGGAGATATAAGCGTTTAAAGTTTTTCCCCAGATTCCTCGAAAAATCAGAAATTTTCCTGGCACCTAGACCCCACAACCTATATACCATTTTGAAGCTCAGACCCTCTACCAATAGTAGTGATCACAAATTAAGCTCCTTTTTGCGAAATTCTCAATATTAACGGAGATATAAGCGTTTAAAGTTTTTCCCCAGATTCCTCGAAAAATCAGAAATTTTCCTGGCACCTAGACCCCACAACCTATATACCATTTTGAAGCTCAGACCCTCTACCAATAGTAGTGATCACAAATTAAGCTCCTTTTTGCGAAATTCTCAATATTAACGGAGATATAAGCGTTTAAAGTTTTTCCCCAGATTCCTCGAAAAATCAGAAATTTTCCTGGCACCTAGACCCCACAACCTATATACCATTTTGAAGCTCAGACCCTCTACCAATAGTAGTGATCACAAATTAAGCTCCTTTTTGCGAAATTCTCAATATTAACGGAGATATAAGCGTTTAAAGTTTTTCCCCAGATTCCTCGAAAAATCAGAAATTTTCCTGGCACCTAGACCCCACAACCTATATACCATTTTGAAGCTCAGACCCTCTACCAATAGTAGTGATCACAAATTAAGCTCCTTTTTGCGAAATTCTCAATATTAACGGAGATATAAGCGTTTAAAGTTTTTCCCCAGATTCCTCGAAAAATCAGAAATTTTCCTGGCACCTACACCGCACAACCTGTATACCATTTTGAAGCTCAGACCCTCTACCAATAGTAGGGATCACAAATTAAGCTCCTTTTTGCGAAATTCTCAATATTAACGGAGATATAAGCGTTTAAAGTTTTTCCCCAGATTCCTCGAAAAATCAGAAATTTTCCTGGCACCTACACCCCACAACCTATATACCATTTTGGAGCTCAGACCTTCTACCAATAGTAGACACAACCTATATACCATTTTGAAGTTCAGACCCTCTACCAATAGTAGTGATCACAAATTAAGCTCCTTTTTGCGAAATTCTCAATATTAACGGAGATATAAGCGTTTAAAGTTTTTCCCCAGATTCCTCGAAAAATCAGAAATTTTCCTGCCACCTAGACCCCACAACCTATATACAATTTTGAAACTCAGACCCTCTACCAATGGTAGTGATCACAAATTAAGCTCCTTTTTGCGAAATTCTCAATATTAACGGAGATATAAGCGTTTAAAGTTTTTCCCCAGATTCCTCGAAAAATCAGAAATTTTCCTGGCACCTAGACCCCACAACCTATATACCATTTTGAAGTTCAGACCCTCTACCAATAGTAGTGATCACAAATTAAGCTCCTTTTTGCGAAATTCTCAATATTAACGGAGATATAAGCGTTTAAAGTTTTTCCCCAGATTCCTCGAAAAATCAGAAATTTTCCTGGCACCTAGACCCCACAACCTATATACCATTTTGAAGTTCAGACCCTCTACCAATAGTAGTGATCACAAATTAAGCTCCTTTTTGCGAAATTCTCAATATTAACGGAGATATAAGCGTTTAAAGTTTTTCCCCAGATTCCTCGAAAAATCAGAAATTTTCCTGGCACCTAGACCCCACAACCTATATACCATTTTGAAGTTCAGACCCTCTACCAATAGTAGTGATCACAAATTAAGCTCCTTTTTGCGAAATTCTCAATATTAACGGAGATATAAGCGTTTAAAGTTTTTCCCCAGATTCCTCGAAAAATCAGAAATTTTCCTGGCACCTAGACCCCACAACCTATATACCATTTTGAAGCTCAGACCCTCTACCAATAGTAGTGATCACAAATTAAGCTCCTTTTTGCGAAATTCTCAATATTAACGGAGATATAAGCGTTTAAAGTTTTTCCCCAGATTCCTCGAAAAATCAGAAATTTTCCTGGCACCTAGACCCCACAACCTATATACCATTTTGAAGCTCAGACCCTCTACCAATAGTAGTGATCACAAATTAAGCTCCTTTTTGCGAAATTCTCAATATTAACGGAGATATAAGCGTTTAAAGTTTTTCCCCAGATTCCTCGAAAAATCAGAAATTTTCCTGGCACCTAGACCCCACAACCTATATACCATTTTGAAGCTCAGACCCTCTACCAATAGTAGTGATCACAAATTAAGCTCCTTTTTGCGAAATTCTCAATATTAACGGAGATATAAGCGTTTAAAGTTTTTCCCCAGATTCCTCGAAAAATCAGAAATTTTCCTGGCACCTAGACCCCACAACCTATATACCATTTTGAAGTTCAGACCCTCTACCAATAGTAGTGATCACAAATTAAGCTCCTTTTTGCGAAATTCTCAATATTAACGGAGATATAAGCGTTTAAAGTTTTTCCCCAGATTCCTCGAAAAATCAGAAATTTTCCTGGCACCTAGACCCCACAACCTATATACCATTTTGAAGTTCAGACCCTCTACCAATAGTAGTGATCACAAATTAAGCTCCTTTTTGCGAAATTCTCAATATTAACGGAGATATAAGCGTTTAAAGTTTTTCCCCAGATTCCTCGAAAAATCAGAAATTTTCCTGGCACCTAGACCCCACAACCTATATACCATTTTGAAGTTCAGACCCTCTACCAATAGTAGTGATCACAAATTAAGCTCCTTTTTGCGAAATTCTCAATATTAACGGAGATATAAGCGTTTAAAGTTTTTCCCCAGATTCCTCGAAAAATCAGAAATTTTCCTGGCACCTAGACCCCACAACCTATATACCATTTTGAAGCTCAGACCCTCTACCAATAGTAGTGATCACAAATTAAGCTCCTTTTTGCGAAATTCTCAATATTAACGGAGATATAAGCGTTTAAAGTTTTTCCCCAGATTCCTCGAAAAATCTAGAAATTTTCCTGGCACCTAGACCCCACAACCTATATACCATTTTGAAGCTCAGACCCTCTACCAATAGTAGTGATCACAAATTAAGCTCCTTTTTGCGAAATTCTCAATATTAACGGAGATATAAGCGTTTAAAGTTTTTCCCCAGATTCCTCGAAAAATCAGAAATTTTCCTGGCACCTAGACCCCACAACCTATATACCATTTTGAAGCTCAGACCCTCTACCAATAGTAGTGATCACAAATTAAGCTCCTTTTTGCGAAATTCTCAATATTAACGGAGATATAAGCGTTTAAAGTTTTTCCCCAGATTCCTCGAAAAATCAGAAATTTTCCTGGCACCTAGACCCCACAACCTATATACCATTTTGAAGCTCAGACCCTCTACCAATAGTAGTGATCACAAATTAAGCTCCTTTTTGCGAAATTCTCAATATTAACGGAGATATAAGCGTTTAAAGTTTTTCCCCAGATTCCTCGAAAAATCAGAAATTTTCCTGGCACCTAGACCCCACAACCTATATACCATTTTGAAGCTCAGACCCTCTACCAATAGTAGTGATCACAAATTAAGCTCCTTTTTGCGAAATTCTCAATATTAACGGAGATATAAGCGTTTAAAGTTTTTCCCCAGATTCCTCGAAAAATCAGAAATTTTCCTGGCACCTAGACCCCACAACCTATATACCATTTTGAAGCTCAGACCCTCTACCAATAGTAGTGATCACAAATTAAGCTCCTTTTTGCGAAATTCTCAATATTAACGGAGATATAAGCGTTTAAAGTTTTTCCCCAGATTCCTCGAAAAATCAGAAATTTTCCTGGCACCTAGACCCCACAACCTATATACCATTTTGAAGCTCAGACCCTCTACCAATAGTAGTGATCACAAATTAAGCTCCTTTTTGCGAAATTCTCAATATTAACGGAGATATAAGCGTTTAAAGTTTTTCCCCAGATTCCTCGAAAAATCAGAAATTTTCCTGGCACCTAGACCCCACAACCTATATACCATTTTGAAGCTCAGACCCTCTACCAATAGTAGTGATCACAAATTAAGCTCCTTTTTGCGAAATTCTCAATATTAACGGAGATATAAGCGTTTAAAGTTTTTCCCCAGATTCCTCGAAAAATCAGAAATTTTCCTGGCACCTAGACCCCACAACCTATATACCATTTTGAAGCTCAGACCCTCTACCAATAGTAGTGATCACAAATTAAGCTCCTTTTTGCGAAATTCTCAATATTAACGGAGATATAAGCGTTTAAAGTTTTTCCCCAGATTCCTCGAAAAATCAGAAATTTTCCTGGCACCTAGACCCCACAACCTATATACCATTTTGAAGCTCAGACCCTCTACCAATAGTAGTGATCACAAATTAAGCTCCTTTTTGCGAAATTCTCAATATTAACGGAGATATAAGCGTTTAAAGTTTTTCCCCAGATTCCTCGAAAAATCAGAAATTTTCCTGGCACCTAGACCCCACAACCTATATACCATTTTGAAGCTCAGACCCTCTACCAATAGTAGTGATCACAAATTAAGCTCCTTTTTGCGAAATTCTCAATATTAACGGAGATATAAGCGTTTAAAGTTTTTCCCCAGATTCCTCGAAAAATCAGAAATTTTCCTGGCACCTAGACCCCACAACCTATATACCATTTTGAAGCTTCAGACCCTCTACCAATAGTAGTGATCACAAATTAAGCTCCTTTTTGCGAAATTCTCAATATTAACGGAGATATAAGCGTTTAAAGTTTTTCCCCAGATTCCTCGAAAAATCAGAAATTTTCCTGGCAC